>NC_045427.1:146070959-147320959 GCF_902635505.1 Sarcophilus harrisii
CAAATGTTGACATGTTACAAAGGAGAAACTAAGAAAAAGAGAGAAGCAATTCCTAAATGCAAAATGTAACTGAAATCTACAGATTCCTAACCTAGTTCTCTTTTCACTAGAGTCCACTGAATTCTGTCTGAGCTTTTTACTTGGTTCCTCTTATTGTCAAGCCTAGGTAAAAACAGTTTCACAATTTCAGGAACCCACAGAAAGAACAATTAGTGTTTTGCTCTAAGCCAGGAGTAATTCCATAACTATATTTATACTGATTTGATTCTTCCCATGGCAACATACAAGGTATTCTGAAACTTCCCTGAATTAGTTTCCGATTTGAACAGTGAGTGACACTATCAGGAAAGACTGAGAATGTTTCAGTTATACTGGATCCACAAGTATAGTTAGTGGGTCACAATATAGTACCACTGTTCTAATTAGAGCACTTTATATTTCTTCAGACAAAAGAAATCAAAACACTGAAGAGCATGAAATTCAATGATAGACAGCTATATCCCTGGACTGGATAAGAAAATCACTTATACTCTTTGCCCACCATGCAATTACACATATTCATGACAAGGACTGAGGCATCAAAAATCACTGTGATGTTTTCAGTTTTATCTGCTTCATAAAAAAGGTGTATGTTATAGACTGTGGAAGATTCCCAAAAAAGTGACAAATTATACAGGATTTGATGGTCAAAGAGTAGGCTGTCAGGAAAACTGACCACCTTTCCCAAAGAGACAAGAGAAATGTGGTATTACTGTGTCATGATAAAATATTGACAATTTCCCAGGAGGCTACAAATAGTATTACAAACATTTTCACCTGTAAAATGGAGATGGTTTAAATATCCCTGGAAAAATGGTGACTTTCCAGACTTCTTTCTTTTACTTTTTAATGGAGAAGCAAATGGAAAAGTGCTTTGTACTTTGTCTATTCCTCTGTTCTTTGCATTGACTTTCATGAGAAAACTATATGCAGGCATTTTGTACAAAAGAATCCCCCAAAATAATTTTAGGGGTACATCTGTATTATTGACAGTTTTCACTAGATCGCACCAGCCTAGATTTTAATTAATCGTTACACTAACTCTAATATCAATGTGATACAGACTGATGGCTCAACTATCTAATGACAAGAAGTTTTGAAGGACATTGTTTTCTTCTCGTCACTTTTACTTCACTTACTGAACACAAGAAGAAGGTTTCAAGCAGTCTGAGAGAACTAAGGGCTCACTGTGATTCCAGAATAGATGGTGGGCATAACTGAATGCTCAGAAAGCTATTTAATATTCCTTGGTGCCTCATATGTTTGTAGGGTAGAACTTCAAACTAAAGCCCAAAATTTCTAAAAATGGATCAACTCTTCCCCAAAATCACAGTGGAATTATAGTACTGACTCAGAATCATCCTCCTTTAGAGAGTGGGAGAAGGCCAAGAGGCCTAATAGCAAAGAATTGTGTCAAGTGGCCTATTGGTTCCTATAATTATCAAAGAACTGATTCCAATCTCATTTTTGTAAGTGGAAAATGCTTTCATATCTACCATTCTCCAGTGTGTGTGCAGGACTGTGGGGATTCTTCATGAGTTTTAGAGTAAATATTGTTAAGCTGAAATGTGGAAACCAAATGTTCTAAAAGTAAGCTTGTTGTATTTTTAAAAGAATGTCAATAAGGTCAATCTAATAATGCAAATCCTCCCAAAGTCCCCAGAACGAGGCCTGAAAGAAATTGCCTTTAGGTCTAAAAGTAAGTAAGTAGCATTAAACAGCAATATTTAAAGAATTGAAAATGAAAACCTACAGATGGGTTTTCATATAACAAAATCATAGGTGCTATTAGCTAGACAAAAGACAAGTTTCCTAAAATGGCATATGTTAAATGACAATATTTCCACAAAGGATACAGACCTGTGCCATATCAGAGCAATAACACTGGAGAAATAAGATATAAGCATTGTTGTCCTCAAGTTGGGACTGAGAAATGAAATGATTTGCCTAATGTTATACAGTTGATAAGTGGTTAAAAAAAGAAAAAAAAAAAAAAAAAAACAGTACCACAGGTCAATTTCAACAGATAAGAATGCATCTAGATCATATGAATCCTGGGCTTGACTATCACTAAACATATTTTTCTCAAAGCACAGTGCTACCAGATACTTGTATGTGGGAGAAGAATACATAAAAATAATAAAGACCAAAAGCTGTGCAGACCTAGGACTCCTAATATCCTGGGACAGGACCTTTAAAAATGAGTCTTCCTTTCTGTTCTTTCTTCTATCTTATGCTGCTGGGAGCCTAATAAATTGTAGAACTGAACTGTGACAGGAATTCCCCTAATCTTAGGCTTTCAGAAGAAAAAGAGAAATGAACAAGCCTTGATTAATCATATCTTATTTGCCAGATACTATGCTCTATGTTTTATGAATATCATATTATTTGATCCTTACAGTAACCCCATGAGGTACGTAATATTATTAGCCCTATTTTACAATTTAGGAAATCAATGCAGAGCTTGGGTGACTTGTCCAGGGTCACATAGCTGATGTGTCCAGATCTTCCTGACCCCAGACCCAGGGCTTTATCAGCTGTACCAACTAGCCACCACCCAGATGTCCTGACTTGAAAAAGACCTCAGAAGCCCTCTAGTATAACCCACTAGTACAAAATGAACATTTTTTAAACAATACCAGAAATGTCATCCATTGAGACCCTCTAAGAATGGTAAATTCATTATTGCCATAAGTAGATAAAGTAGCCAAGCCTTAGTCCTAGAACCCTGAAACCATTTACCTTTTAAACACATGCAAGCCATTGATCTTACCAAGCTGTTAACATGAAGAGTTAGTAGAATAGGAAGCTACCAACTTTTCCCATTTTTTTCTATCTTCTCTCTTCCCTAGCTGTTAATTCCCATATGAACTTCCAAACCCCAGCCATCCATTTCATGTTGGGACAACTATAATTGCTAGCAAGTTGTTTCTCACATCAAACCTAAATCTGTTCTTTTGCACATTTTACATATGGATCATAGTTCTACTTTTTGGAGACAAATAGAGCAATTTTATTCCCTTCTGTATAGTATTCCCCTTAGGACACTTGATGATAAGTATCATGTCTCCATTGAATCTGATCCAGACTAGCCATCCCAAATTCCTCCCATCGATCCTGATGTGAAACAACTGTGAGGTCCCTTGTCATTCTGGGTCCCTTCTTATAGATACCCTCCTATATCTGTTCTTCCTAAAAGGAGGGTCCAGGAAGTGGGCACAGAACACTAGAGTAGTTCACAGTCACAAAAACAAGCCCCCTAGTCCTGAATTCTATGCCACTATTACCACAAAATAAAATTGTAATGATGGTTTTGGCTGCCATACCACATAGTTGGCTCACATTGAGTTTCCAGCCATTAAATCTCCCAGCTCTTTTTTAAAGGAACTACTAAACATATCTGCTTATCTTTTGCTTATGAAGTCTTAGTGGATAACTTAGTTCTGAAAGCTCAACTTAGTTCTGAAAGCTCTAAACTTTAGAGGAGTCAAAATCACAGACCTCTTAGAATTCAAAAGATAAGAATCTGAAGGCCACTGTTAATTCCTAAAGTTTCTCACTTGCTCACTTTTTTGCTTGCATAGGCTGACATGAAGGATGCTTTTTTTTTACTAAACTACTGATATCTGAAACTTGCAATTTTCCCAGATTGGAAACTGGGAGATTGAGCTAAAGTAGTGTTACAAAAGCCAATGGCATCATTAATGTGAATTAATGGGGCAAGAATGTACCTATGTTTTATGAAAGAATAATGCCAGGAAGACCCCACAGTCCAGAAAGTGCTCCCTTCATTTTCTTATTTGCTATAAGATCTAAAATACCATCATTAATTTTGGCAAAGAGTAGATCCAGATCTGTGATTACATTGATATCAACCAATGTAAATAGACAACTGCAGTCTTGAGGAATTCCTACCTAGAGTACTAAAACAATCACTTGCCAAGAATCACATAGCCAGTATACATTCGAGATAGAAATTAGGTTCACTTGCCCAGTTCTCTAACTTCCTAGACACAACATAATGCTATTAATTGAAACTAATTTACTAAGGTGTTAGCCATTTATCCTTTTTCTTGATCATGGAGACCCAGGAAAAACGATACAAGTACCTTAAGGGAAGTAATGCCCTAAGCAGCAAAGCATGAAGAAAACAAACATTTATTATTCTTCTACTAAACACCAGGCACTAGAAATACTTTATAGATAATGTATCATTTAATTATCACAACCTTAGAAATTAAATGTTATGTTATACCCATATTACAATTGAGGAAACTGAAGCAGACAGAGGTTGCATGATTTGACTAGATTTACACAGCCAATAAGTGTCTGAGGCTGGATTTGAAGTCAGTCCATGCAACCATAAAATGTGTTGCCAATGAAACACACACCAACCATCCCTTGTTTTTTGATACATGATCATTCCACTGCTCACTTCTCAATGCAACCAGATTTAGTTGGACAAGCCTGATAAATGAATGTTTAAGGCTATAGCTAATTTTACCTGATGGGGGCAACTTCTAAAATGCATGTTTAGGGTTCTGCATCTCTGTAACAAAGGGCTCAAATTCCATTTCAACAAAAATCTCTCACTAACAGCAAGCTGAGCCTTAAGCAAAGGTTCACCTATTTTAAAGGAAGTCAAAAACTTTCTAATATAACAAAGAATTGGTCTTGGTATTTGACAGAGATTTGACCTTCCATGTGCTATTGACCAAAAAGAATAATTACACTGTTAAGGGATATGAGTTGGAAATTACAGTTGTGTTTCTTAAGATAATTATTATTCACTGCTAATTAATAGGAGATTATTTGGCCACTGGACAAACAAACCCAAGGAAAATAATTTAAATTCAAGCCATGCTCTCCCTGGACGAACAGACAGACTTCCAAATAGAACATAATGCTATTGGCCTTGTTTTTTGATGGAGATAGGAGCAATTGCTGATAATAAGAAAAACTGGAATTAATGATAACATTATTAGTTATATACACTCCAAAGGCTTGAGTGCAACATGATATAAGGGAATAATATAAGGAAAGCTCTGAATCTGAATCATCTCTCTGACACTTACTAGCTACATGATCATGGACAAATTTCTTAACCTCTCTAAATTTTTTCCTTATTTTTAAAATAGGGATTATAATCCCTGTAGATTATCATCTACTAGACTGATGTAATATTTAAACTAGATAATATGTGTAAAATTCTTAGCAACCATGAAACCTTATGTAAATATCAGGTAGGACCTTTTCCCTCATTGTAGTCTTTGAGCAAAAGCATGACAACCACATGCTGGGTCTGTTGTAGAAAAGTTGAACTAGATAGCCACTGAAACATTTTACAAGTCTAAAATTCTATGGTATTACAATTGGTTGGTTACTATATCATGGGACAAGACTGAATTATTTATCAGTAGTAGTTAAAAGACAACTATTATAGTCAAAATAATTCCTCAGCAATTCTGTACTTATTATCACTCTTTTGAAAAGTGAACACATATTTAGGTTTAAAACAGAACTTGAATTTTCAGAACATCCTGATCTTAATGGGACAATCCCTTACACTTATTCCTCATACCTTTTTGTTGCCTAGAGAAAAATATTCGGATCTCCTTTAAATATGCATACAAAACAGTATTTACAAATTTTCCCAGTTTCTAAAATTCAGAAAACTAAGCTCTTAAAGAATTTGATACTTTATATTATTATCAGTTTTCTCTCATATACACTTTCCTGATTTAGTAGCAACTGTAGGATGAAATAATTTTTACTACAGAAAATGTCCTATAACCAGGTAGAAGATTTAAAGGGAAAAGTTAGAAAGAATCAAATCTGCCTATAGTAAGCAAAGTTGTTTTCTCAAATGTATAATTCTTACCTAAAACAATAGACCTAGGAGAAAATATTGTCTTCTATGTGATATAGAATACTTTGGAAATTTTCTATTCATTAAAGAAAATAAAATCTCCCCTTGGACATTTAAGATAAACATATTCATTGTTTCTTAATAGTTTACCTGTCCATTTAGAGTAAAGATGAGTTTTCAACATTTTCAGACTGAACATTTCAGGATTAAATGAAAACACACATTCTGATGTCCCTGGGGGGGGGGAAAAAAAGAACAAAGTGAGCATAATTCTTAATTTGTCTCGCTTATACTATCTTATCAGAGTTGTTCTGCCTGCACTAAACCATAATCTGTGAGATTTTTCAGTTCTTTCTCTAACTCTGTGAATACCAGGGATGAATTTGATGACTACATGCCCTATACTACTGTTTTTATTTCTGTATTAGCTAGATGAAATTAAAAACAATTAATAAACAATAAATATTAAGCACCTACTATGTGGCAGGCATTGTGCTAAATGTTGGGATTACAAAGCATCCTGCCCTCAATAGTTTATATTCTATAGCAAGACATGACATTTATGCATATAAAGATATGCAAAATAAATGTGAAATAATTTAGGGATAGGGGATCCATTCATAATCATTAGAAAATGCCTCATTCAGAGGTGGAATTTGAGCTACAGTGGAACTTTATTCCTGGCTCATCCATTTGGTGTAGCCATTTCAATTGTCAGCCAAATGCATAAAGTGAAACTGAAAAAGAGATATGTTTAAAAAATACCCTGGCATATCTATAGCAAGAGGAAGAGAAAATAAGGAGATGATATATCAATTCCTCTAATATTTTAGCTATGACTATTATATTTAAAATGCTTTTGAACTGGGTTTAAATTGATTTTAAAATGTCATTTTATTCAATCACAGACATATAGGTTAACAGCTTAAGTGTTTATTATCTTTAGAATTAAAAGCATAATGGATAAGTCAGAAATAAAGTTCCATGATAATTAAATTCAATATAAATTTTAATTTTTAATCTCACTGATTAATAATTACCTATAATGCCCTTTAAAGTTTTTTAAACACTTTACATCCTCTCATTTGATCCTCAGAGTAAATTTATGAGATAAATACTATGGGCAAAATCAAACCCATTTTACAGATGAGAAAACTGAAACTGAAGAATAAAGTAATTTATCTATGGTCATGAAGATTATATATGTGTCAGGAGTAAAATATGAACCCTGTATGATCTACTAAGCAAAATCATATATCAGGCAAAGAAAGTATTAGGAACTGTAAAAACTTGGGAATATACTAGACACATTAAGAATAAAATATACTGTAAGCAACTGAAAATTCATATGACAATGTCTAATCTTTAAATAACATCAGATAAAAATTATATTTAATTCAGTACTGTAAGACTGCCATTGTAAAAGAAATTACATTTTAATGTACTTTAAGAATTGCTTCACAGTTATAATTAGAGAGAATGTTGTGCTTTTCTTTTTTATTGGTTTGAGAAGTACAATGGAGCAGAATGTAGAGAATATAATGCAGAGGAAAGAGAATTATGGGGAAAGTAAAGAAACCCCCTAGATCTTGTTTCCTCATCTTTAAAGTGAAAGGCTAGAATAAATTATCTCTAAGGTATGACATTTTATTTTCATGTAGACAAGACTGGTTTTCCTTTAAAGTTACAAGGAAGTTATCCTCAAGATTTTATTGTTATGAAAGGTTAGATATTGAAATATTGGAATGCTTTCCTTGCTATTTGAAGGCCAAATAGTCCAGCCTATGGAAATTGGTGCTTCTGAGATTTGATAGAATTTTCACTGAAGTATGAAACAGGACATCTTCTTGACTCAACATTGCTACTCTGGCCAGTGTGGAAATAAGACAAACAACTTCAAATCAGTATTTTTACTTTCCTCTACCAGGTAATCTTTTGATGTTAAATATACAATATTTGCCCTTCTGCTGTTCCCCACTTGTAAATTCATCTTCCATCTTTGTGACTTTATACAGGTTATCATCTGTGCTTGAAATGCATTCCCTTACAACTTCAGTGTTCAATAACACTTAGTTCCTTCCTTCCTTTATTTTTTTCCATACACTTATAATATCTCACTTTTCTTTAGATAGGACAAGATTATAGTCAGGAAAACCTGTGTTCAGATTCTATCCCTAACACTTATAGTCTTCATGATCATAAATAAGTCACTTAATTTTTTTAAATTTTGGTTTTCTCACTTATAAAATGGGTTTAATTATATTTATAGTTCTTATCTCACAAGATTATTGTGAGGACTAAATGAAAGATAACAAAGTGCTTTACAAATTTTAAAGGGCATTTTAGGTAAATTATTATTAATTAATCAATTGAAAATTAAAATTCATAATTCATTAAACTACAATGCAACTTTATCCCTGGCTCATCCATTTGGTTAAACTATTTCAATCATCAGTCAAACGGCATCCCCACCAATAAAAAAGAAAAAAAAAACTAGACATAAACATGCTTATTCTAGCAAAACAAATTTCTACTTGGCTATGCCAAAAATGTATGCTCTTTCTGCATTTTAAATTCATAATTCCTAAGAGCAGGAGGAAAAGTGTTTCATCTTCAGTCTTCCATACTCTTGGTTTGTCATAGCCTTGATCAGAGTTCTGAAGTCTTTCAAAATTAGTTTTCTCTGTATTATTGTTGTCCTTGTATAAATCGTTCTATTGACTTCACTCTACATTAGTTCATAAAAGTCTTCCCAGTTATTCTGAACTATTCATTTCTTCTTTTTTAATGGCACAATAATATCTCCATTATATTTATATGCCATAAAGTGGTTAGTCATTCTCCAAAAGTAGAACATCCCCTTAGTTTCCAATTTGAGGATGCCATAAAAAAGAAAGTTCCTATAAGTATTTTTGTACATAAGAGATCCTTTTCCTCTTTCTTTGACCTTCCTAGGGTCATATGCCGAAGAGTGCTATAAATCAATCAGTGTTTGTGTAGAGGATTACTTTCTGAAAGTAATTACAAATTGCTTTCCAGAATAATAGTTTCTATGTTATACATATTAGTAATATTAATTATGTATGCATATGTACATAATTAATAATATCTATCTTCTTGTAATTAACTTTATAATTATTTTTTTATGTTCCATCAATTTTTTTTTCTTATATTGAGCCTTAATCACTGAACTGCTAAAGCTGGGCTAGGACACTCTTCCATCCCTAATATTCTCTAAATGCTTTGCAAACAATAGATACTGCTAGATGAGTATGAATGTTCATTTGTTGACAAAAGATAGTATCATTGCAAAAAAAAAATCCAAATCATTAGGGAATAAAGAAACCTAATTTCTAGTCATAGTTCTATAATAATAATATAGCAAGCATCTGAGGCTGAAACAGAACTGAGGTCTTCCTGATTATAGACTCAGCCCTTTATCTACTAAGTGTTTGAAGAGGAATAATATATAAGACATCTGGAAAAGTGGTTTGGAGTCAGGTGGTGAAGGAGTTTGCTGACAAGCTCTGTTATTTTTAATTAATCACTTCTCTGAACCTCATTCTCCTCATCTGCAAAATGAGCTAATTGATATCTGAGGTCCTTCTAATTCTTCTGATACAGACTACTAATGGGGGACTGGCCAATGATTGTCGAGTCCTTCAAATATCTACAAATTTGCCCTTCCTGGTAGATCATACTGAACATGCACAATATTATTTTCTTGGTGCCAATCTAACATGGAACCTCAAAAAAAATGAGTCATGACAATTTAGAGTTGGGATGAATCTATGATTAAAAAGTCTTCTTCTGGAGAAGGAATAAAGATAGGAACTTGTCCAACCTCTTCCCCAAACTGCTCCAAATTCCTCTAAATTATGACTTTAAACAAATTTTAGAGAATCAGAACACCCAAAAAGATGGAGGAGAACATTTTCCAGCTGAAGGCAACTTAGAAGCTCAACAGAAAAGGTGGGAGTCCAGCATACAGCCCCGGACCAGCTTCAGCATAGCCTCAGACAAATAAGCAGCCTCCAGCTGCCAGACCACCGTGTGCTTCAGATAGACCAGGAAAACACAGGAACATCCCCCAGCCTCAGTTCACATCAGAGGCCAGCACTAGGACACCACCTTAGCAGCAGATGAGCTATCAACCCTACAGCCTCCAGCAGCACCAGCCATCCCTCATCCTACACTCTTGGTGCAGCACCAAAAACAAGGGTCCCTTGTGAGTCTCAGTGCAACATCAATGCAGCACCAGGTAAACATTCAGGGTCTGTAATCCCTGGCTCA
Organism: Sarcophilus harrisii; assembly: GCF_902635505.1. NCBI lineage: Eukaryota > Metazoa > Chordata > Mammalia > Dasyuromorphia > Dasyuridae > Sarcophilus > Sarcophilus harrisii. Next base: position 146,081,161 of record NC_045427.1, read on the forward strand.
AGAAGCCTTAGACAGGGCCCCTTCCATCCCAGAAGCAGAATTCAAATTTAAATGAAAAGGAAAAGGCCCCAAAAGATGAGCAAAACACTAACAACAGACGCTCATCATAAAAGGCTATTATGGTGTCAGGAAAGATCAAGACATAAAGACAGAAGAGGACCACAGTATCAAAGCATGTATGGGCAAAACCACAAAGAAAACAGCAAATGATCTCAAGCCTAGTTTAAAAATCAAATAAGAGAGGTAGAAGAAAAACTCGGGGAAAAAAAATGAGAGTAATGAAAGAGAATTATGAAAAAAAAAAGTCAACTGCTAGGAAAGAAAATAACTACTTAAAAAATAGAATTGGCCAAATGGAAAAGGAAGTATAAAAACTAATTGAGGAAAACAACTCCTTAAAAGTTAGAATTGGGCAAATGGAAGCTAATAACTCTGTGTGACATCAAAAATCATTGGAACAAATTCAAAAGAATAAAAAATTAGAATAGTTAAAAAACCAATCAACCTGGAAAATAGATCTAGGAGAGAAAATGGAAGAATCATTGTACCACTTGAAAGTCATAATCAAAAGGAAAATCTAGACAGTTTCCATCTAGAAATTAACAACAACGACAACAACCAAAAAAAAAAAAAAAAAACTGCTCTAACATCCTGGAACCAAAGAACAAAATAGGCATTAAAAGAATCCACTGATGACTGTAGGAAAGAAATTACAAAATAAAAACTCTAAAGAAGAGTATAGTCAAATTTCAGAATTGTCAGGTCAAGAAAAACATACTACAAGTCATCAGAAAAAAAAATAATTCAAATATCAGGGAACCACAATCAGGAATATAGTACTTAGCAGTTGCAACATTAAAGGATGGAAGATCATGCAACATGATATTCTGGAAAGCAAAGCAGTTACAACTACAATCAAGAATCACCTACCCAGCAAAATTAACTATAATACTTCAAGGGGAAAAATGATCATTTAATGAAATAGAAGAATTTCAAACTTTCAAAAGAAGATCAGAATTGAATAAAAACATTTTGATCTCCAATATCAAGTCCCAAGAGAAGGCTAAAAAGATAAGCCAAGATCAGTGAGACCCAAGCTTTGACCTAGCATAAGGAGTAGAGGGGAGGCCCATCCCAACCCAATAAGCTTATTCTATCATCCAGAAAATGTATTCACTAAGTGCAAAAAAAAAAAAAAAAATGGCCTGAGACTTCCCTGAAACTGTTCTAGTACTGAGGGGAGTTAAGAGAAGTTTGTAGACTAGTTTTAGAACAGAAAGGGTCCTTTCCCTTCCCACTCCCAGTCAGAGAAAACCACTAGGACACTTGAATGAAAACAAGGAAAGAAAAGGGAAATGAAAAATCTGACCTTTGAGATCCTTGTCTTCCAAGAAACAACTCAACTCCATGATTTCATCTTCTCATGCTTCTCAAATTTTCCTAAACCTAGGAAGCTGGCGGTGAGGAGGGGGGTGTTAGAAAGTAGAATAGATTGAAAATACATGAGGGGGAGCATATTTAAACTGAAAGAAGAAACAGAATATTCAAGGCCTTCCAGGATTCTACCTGTCCTGAAATTCAGGAATTCTCCCTTCCCAGATGCTGAGGACAGACCATACCAGGTGACATAAATTAACTTATCCCTTCCTGGAGAGTCATGCCTTCCTGAGAAAGCTTCTTCACCTCCATGGCCTAAGTAAATGTGGGCTTTTCTATCTCTCAAAACTTTATTTTTCCAAAATATTTAAACTTTCCCAGCAAGAGAGAAGGAAAGTTGTTGGGCCACAGTGTGCCTGAAAGGACCAGAAGGATGCATCTCCTGCCTAGAGGCCTGACCTGAATCATAATACCAAAAAATGCTGACTTGGGGGAGTTCCCTACATCCTTGTTTAAAAAAGCAGATTCAGAAATGGGAAGAATTTGGTTCTAGTCCCAACTGAAACATGAACTCTGCATTTCAGTTTTCTTCTCTGTGAATCTGAAGGCTTTTAATTTGTCCTTGAGGTCCTATTAAGCTCTGTGAGTCCTTGGGATTTGGGATTTATTTGACTACATCTCAGTTCACCTTCAATTTTAATAAAAGTTGAACAAATGAATCTTCCTCGGTGACTTTAGGCAAACCACTTTTTCTATATAATCTCGGTATTTTACTCTATAAAATCAAGGAATTGGATAGAATGATCCCTAAGGTCCTAAACAGCCTTAACATGATTCTTTGAAGGTTTGATTTTTATGTGGTTTGGATGGAAAGGGGTATGACTTCTCTCTTTTAGTCTCTCTTTTAGAAAGTGTTTACTTTCACCACAAGGGTTAGTACTCAATCCTACCCTATTATCCATCCCACAAAAATATACTTTCACAGCCCCAGACTTCTTAGGTTCAATGTAAAGAAGCAGTTGACTTCCACCTTAAATTTTCAAAAGTAGTTATTTTAAAAGAAAACTATTTCCTCTGCCATTCCATCTCATTATATCTAAGGAATACCTAGACATGATGTCCACCCTGTCTCCCCAATCTAAGAATGCCTCTCATGACTCTTACCCCAGACTCAATTTACAATGCTTGTCCAAGATATAAAAATTGCTAATTATAGTTCCATTCTATTCCAATCCTGTTAATACTTCTCCTGGCAGGATACAAAATAAATCCCCATAAATCCTCAATATGTTTATACATCACCAACAAAATCCAACAGCAAGAGATATAAAGAGAAATTCCATTCAAAATAACTGTCGACGGCATAAAATATTTGGGAATCTATCTACCAAAGGAAAGTCAGGAATTATATGAGCAAAATTACAAAAAAAACTTTCCACACAAATAAAGTCAGACTTAAACAATTGGAAAAATATTAAGTACTCCTGGATAGGTAGAGCGAATATAATAAAGATGACAATACTCCCTAAACTAATCTATTTATTTAGTGCTATACCAATCAGATTTCCAAGAAAATATTTTAATGATCTAGAAAAAATAACAACAAAATTCATATGGAAGAACAAAAGATCGAGAATCTCAAGGGAATTAATGAAAAAAAAAAAATCAAATGAAGGTGGCCTAGCTGTACCTGATCTAAAACTATATAAAGCAGCAGTCACCAAAATCATTTGGTATTGGCTAAGAAATAGATTAGTTGATCAGTGGAATAGGTTAGGCTCACAAGACAGAATAGTCAACTACAGCAATCCAGTGTATGACAAACCCAAAGATCCTAACTTTTGGGATAAGAATTCATTATTTGACAAAAACTGCTGGGATAAGTGGAAACTAATATGGCAGAAATTAGGCATGGACCCACACTTAACACCGTGTACCAAGATAAGATCAAAATGGGTCCATGATTTAGGCATAAAGAACAAGTAAATTAGAGGAACATAGGATAGTTTATCTCTCAGATTTGTGGAGGAGAAAGAAATTTGTGACCAAAGATGAACTAGAGACCATTGTTGATCACAAAATAGAAAATTTTGATTACATCAAATTAAAAAGCTTTTATACAAACAAAACTAATGCAAACAAGATTAGAAGGGAAGCAACAAACTGGGAAAACATCTTCACAGTTAAAGGTTCTGATAAAGGCCTCATTTCCAAAATATATAGAGAACTGACTAATTTATAAGAAATCAAGCCATTCTCCAATGGCTAAATGGTCAAAGGATATGAACAGACAATTTTCAGATGATGAAATTGAAATTATTTCCACTCATATGAAAGAGTGTTCCAAATCAGTATTGATCAGAGAAATGCAAATTAAGACAACTTTGAGATACCACTACACACCTGTCAGATTGACTAAGATAACAGGAAAAAATAATGCGGAATGTTGGAGGGGATGTGGGAAAACTGGGACACTGATACATTGTTGGTGGAATTGTGAATACATCCAGCCATTCTGGAGAGCAATTTGGAAGTATGCTCAAAAAGTTATCAAACTGTGCATACCCTTTGACCCAGCAGTGTTTCTACTGGGCTTATACCCCAAAGAGATACTAAAGAAGGGAAAGGGACCTGTATGTGCCAAAATGTTTGTGGCAGCCCTTTTTGTAGTGGCTAGAAACTGGAAAATGAACGGATGCCCATCAATTGGAGAATGGTTGAGTAAATTGTGGTATGTGAATGTTATGGAATATTATTGTTCTGTAAGAAATGACCAGCAGGATGATTTCAGAAAGGCCTGGAGAGACTTACACGAACTGATGCTGAGTGAAATGAGCAGAACCAGGAGATCATTATATACTTCAACAATGATACTGTATGAGGATGTAATCTGATGAAAGTGGATTTCTTTGACAAAGAGATCTAACTCGGCTTCAACTGATCAGTGATGGACAGAAGCAGCTACACCCAAAGAAAGAACACTGGGAAATGAATGTAAACTGTTTGCATTTTTGTTTTTCTTCCCGGGTTATTTTTACCTTCTGAATCCAATACTTCCTGTGCAACAAGAGAATTGTTCGGTTCCGCACACATATACTGTATCTAGGATATACTGTATATATTTAACATGTATAGGACTGCTTGCCATCTGGGGGAGGGGGTGAAGGGAGGGAGAGGAAAAGTTGGAACAGAAGTGAGTGCAAGGGATAATGTTGTAAAAAAATTATCCTGGCATGGGTTCTGTCAATAAAAAGTTATTTTAAAAAAATAATACTTCTCTTGTACAATTTTTTGCCATCAGAGTGTTAAAGACTTCTCTTGAGCCTGCCCTTCTTTTTGATCCTATTTTGTACCCAGCTCACTATCCATCCATAGTGCTTATCTGTATTAAAAGCACATATGTGTGTATATATGTATATATATATATATATTTATGTTAATATATACTTATGTCCATGCCTTATAGGCTCTCCATCCAACTAACTGCACAACACAGACTTGCTAATGGACATTCTTCATCTACTTGGTTTTACCTGTATAGATAATTAAACCAAACTCCTCTCAGTTATTATGAATCCCAATTACCTAACTCTTCAATATTTCAGATCTTGGTGCAATCAACATCATACATACACAAATATCTGAGGGCATAAAGGGAATATCTTTTCCTTCTGAGCTCTAAGCTGGACACGATGGTGACAAACATTGCCTATAAGCATCAAATGTAAAGAATTAATTCAAGAGAAGCGTATAATAACTGTTAAAGAAACTAATAGTATTGTAGTGAGATAAACAAAACTTAATGTAATGTACAATAAATAGAATTCAGGATCTATAAATCAGGGTTACTCACATTCCTGAGTTCAAATCGGTTCTCAAACATTTCCTAGCTATGTGACTCTAGGCAATTCACTTAACTCTGTTTGCCTTATTTTCTTCATCTATAAAATGAGCTGGAGAAGGAAATGGCAAATCATTCCAATATCTTTGCCAAGAAAACCCCAAAATGAGATCATGAAAAGTCGTACACAGCTGACATAACAGAACAGCAACAAAACAAAGTTTGGATGTTTTCTGGATTTAGTTTCAAGTATTAGTTTTCCCCAAAAAAAGATAACAAGTAAAAATAAAGAAAAATAAAACACAGTGAATACAGGGTTTTTTAATATGGAACTTTGTCTAACAAGGCTAATTTCCTAGCAATCACTATCCCAATGGTTCCTGTTTTTGGTGTTTCATTTTCTGTTTTAATCATCATAAACTTTTGAAAATGTCATGGATGTTTGCCCTTTATATCTCTTACAATCTCTTACAATTTTAGAATTCCAACAGCTACTTGTGTGATAATCAAATAAGATAATATTTTTAAAGCACTTAGCACTATTCCTGGCATATAGTAGGCACTAAATAAATGTTTATTTCATATATTAATCTACTTACCACACCCAATTTACTGTTATATTTATTTATAATTATCTTATTGCCTTAAGAAGTTCTAATTTCCCTCAGGACAAGACCTCTATTTTATTCCCTTCAACAGTGTCTTGCACATAATAGATATTCAATAAATCCTTCTTGAATAAATTCTTTCTTGCTAAAAGAAAAGTGATCTTTAATAATGTTTCAAAATCCATACAGGGTTTTGTTTTTCAAGTTATATTTGAGTAATCAAATTTATTATTTTGAATTTCATTTCCCCTTTCTGTTTTTTCCACCCTTTGATTCATCTTTTCTCCTGCTGATGAAGTTAACCAGTAAAGAGAAATATTTAAATTCTTATAAAAGTGTTACTTTCATCTTATAAACAGTAAAAAAAAAAAAAAAAAAGTCAATAGGAGATTTTTGTGAATTGTAGTGCAATGGTGAAGAAAAATAACTTGGAAGTCACAGATAGCATCTAGGTTCAAATTCTTCACTTTGAACTATTAACTTTATGTAGGGAAATAATCAGAGGAGTACCCTGGTATGCTAGATGACATTACAGAGAGGTGAACCATTGTCTGGGACTTTGGATGCATCTTTCTGTGGAAGTTTGAACTTAGGCAATGAAAGAACAGGTGCACATTTCTGATATATTGGTCTTTGAGCTTATTTCTTTGATTCAAAGTGTTGGGGGTCAGAGCTACCATTTTATGCTAGGGCCATGAAAGCTTATCTTCCTCAAAGAGCTAGTTATTTTTTCTGTATTCTCAGAGCGATCCATAGATATCAGAGACCTGAGAAGTGACTTTGATTTCCCAGAGGATACGCTAACCACTACCATCCCTTTAACTTTAGAACTGGCAGTAGTTGAAGGTAGTAGTAAAGCAACAAGAGTTCCTTTATCCCAATTTCATGAACTCTAGCCTTCTGGATGATGGGGAAAGATTAGAAATAGGGGAAAGAGCAGTTCTTTGACAGAGTTGGCTTCTTAAGAAGAAGAGAATGGTATATGTAATTCCTCAAAACCAGAAGAGTAGCAACGGACTAGTGACACAACATCATGAAGTAAAAATCTGAATTTTGCCTTCCGAAAATAGCATGACTTATTCAAATAATATAGGTCCAATAGGAAGGGAACTTCCCAAGATAAGTTTCCTCTTAGTAAAGGAAAAATCCTTAACATAGTACTATAAATCTAGATACCTGTAAAGCTCTCTACAAAGCTACATGATCTGTGGGTATCTCTGGTTTGAAAGCAGGACTCACTGATTTGTCAGGAAGTTATTTTTTCTATTTCTAGAAGTGTTTCCATTTCAAGAGGAATTCAAACCACAGGGTGGTAGTACAATCCTTAGTGGAAAGATAGGACTTAGATTGGAAAGAAAGAGGAAATCAACTGTTTTATGTGTTGCTTATCACTCTTCCATATTGCCTATGGATTTTCTGAGAAATGAAAAAGGGTTTTCTATACTTGATACATATGTTCAGTGCTTAAATCACATCAGTATATTCCTAGACTTGAACTTTTCTGACATTTCCCAGAAGAAACTGGGAGATGGAGGGACGGAGAAGGAGAAAGAAGTGAGACAAAGCAATATGATTTGTGGAAAAGAGAGATTGCTCCTCCCAAGATTGAACCTAACCGGGTCCTCAAACTTTTTAAATAGGGGGCCAGTTCACTGTTCCTCAGACTATTGGAGGGTCGGACTATAGTAAAAACAAAAATTTTGTTTTGTGGGCCTTTAAATAAAGAAACTTCATAGCCCTGGGTGAGGGGGATAAACGTCCTCAGCTACCACATCTGGCCCGCGGCCGTAGTTTGAGGACCCCTGCATGGAGTTTAGGCCAGAGATTACCAGGAATATAAAATAAGGACATTGGACTAAATGACCTCAAAAGTTCTTCCCAGCTCTAAATCTACCATGTAAATTAAAGTTATAAAAATGTGAGTGCAGTCTTTGTGTACCTAGATGCTCTAAACACTTGCATATTTTATATACAATGCCCTTATATAAATCTTATAAATTCTTCACATATAAAAAAGGGGATAAAGATTATACAGCTAGAGATTTCTTAGAACAATGTTAAGCCAAAAAAGATTGGGCATCCCCTTTTTATATATAAAGGAGTTATTTATTTTCATTTTGATTCATTCTAAGCAAATTTTGAACAGAATTATGAAAATTCCTTAAAGAAAACACATTATCATTATTATAATTAGCATTTATATAGTCGCTTTAAGATTTGCAAAGCTTTTTATGGTATCTATGTCAATGCTGCATAGATAGGAGTCAATAAAAATTAAATTTGTCCTGGACTCTAACCTAAGAGATTTAGTTAATAAAATACTAATGGGATCACATTACAATGCTATCTTGAAGGTCCCGAGTCAGGACCCAAGATTTCAATATAAGAAATCTACAAAATAACTGCATTTAAATACTTAAATATAAAGTGTCTTTGCCTGAGTGTAAGTAGCTCCCTGCATTGGATGGTGAACTCCTTTAAAGCAGGGATTATCTTTTGCCCTTCTTTGTATCCCAGTTTAGCATTAATAAATAATAATGAATGTTAATTGACTATCTGACATTAAGTCACAGATTCTATGACTTAATAGTTCTAGAAAATTGCCTGATGCATAGAGTGATTTTGAAACCTGCTGGTGATTGCTTAACTATTTATCTGAAGCAAGAGATGAATCCAGGTTTTCCTAATGTCAGCTCTAACACAGTCCTCTATGCCATGTTACCTCTTTGGAACTCAAAACTGAAAAAAAAAAAAAAAAAAAAAAAAAAAAAAAAAAAAAAAAAAAAAAAAAAAAACCTTATTATTTTTCCATGTAATTGCGGAAAAAACAAAATATATATTTTTAAAAAGAAACAATCTTCTAAATTAAACTTAACAGGAAATATTCTTATGGAAAATCTGAATTTTTCAGTTGCTATGGTATTTAGAAATGAACTAAAAGACCTAAATTCTCCCTCCTTCATACTCCCAACCAAAAAAACTTTTTTCCTTACTCCTTTCATATAAATGGAATGTCAACCTCAAAATGCTCTGTAATTTTCTTGTTTTTCTTGAGGGTTTTCTTACTCTGTGGGTACTGAGGAAATGAGGAAAGATAAAGCAATTTATTCAAGATTCAGCCTATTCTGTGACATGTTTTGGAGACATTTCCTGTCAAAGCAAAGCAACTCTGACCATGGCACAGAACATCCATAATCAAAATTATATGTGATATATAACTCATTAAGCAGTAGGTTGTCCGGTTGGGGGTGCAGAGGGAAACATCAGAATATTTTCAAAGGAAGAACAAAACACATTTTTTTACAATTCTTTCCAACTCTAAATCTGGCATGCAAACTAGTTATAAAAATGTTAGTGCAGTTTTTGTGCATCTATATGATCTAAGCACTTGCATATTTTATACAGAATGCCCTTATATAAATCTTATAAATTCCTTCACAGATCAAAAAATAAAGATTATAACACATCTGGAGACTGGATATACACATATTCAGACACACATAGATGCACAATCAAATAAGAGCAAATGACAGTCACAGTCACATTTACAAATAACTAGATTTCGAAAGAGAACTTTGTTCTCTCAGAACACCTAGTCAGACTGTGGAACTGCCCTCAGACTATCTTTCCTTTCTATCATATGAGAATTATGTGCAAGTTTTATCTCAGCAGGCACCAGCCTAGTCAAATTCCTGCCCCTAAGAGTCATTATTTCTCATGCTACCTTACACTTAACAGACAATCCATAAACATCAGTTAATTAATGAAGAGAATAAAATAATGAGAGTTTTTTTTTTTTAATAGTTCCTATCTAAACTCAAGTAGCTGGCTAGGGTGGTACAGTGGTTAGAGGGCAAATTCTGGAGCGAGGAAGACTCATCTACATGAATTCAAATCCAGTCTCACATATCAGCTGTGTGATACTGGTCAAGTAACTTAACCATATTTGCCTCAGATTCCTCATCTGTGAAAATGAGCTGGAGAAGGAAATAGAAATCACTCCAGCGTCTTTTCCAAGAAAACCACAAATGGGACCATGAAGAGTTAGACACGATTGAAATTCTTAAATGACAACAAAAAAATCTAAATTCAGAAACAACAAATTAAACATTCAGGAAGAATTCTTTATTAATCACAAAATAAATAGATCCACTCTAGAATGTCCTTACTGGTCTCCAAGTAATGAACATGAATATAGACCAGTACATAGTATAAGAGTTTATTATTTGCAAGTCTTGATTTTAGTGCTTTATCAATATTGGCACATGGATTCTCAAACTAGCCCCAAGAGATATTGAGTATAAGAGTATGTATGTGTGTGTGTATATATGTATATATATATATATATATACATACTTTTATATGTATATATATATATATAAAAGTAACTTTTAAATAATAGGGCAATGTTTCCAATTCTTAGAACTCTGTAGGGGCCTAAAATTATAAACCAGAAGACCAAAAGGGACTCTCCTACTCCATTTGGTAAATGTCATCAACATCAATTCCTGATTTCACTTCTGAACATAGTTTTATCAGGAAAGGCAGGCTAGGGACTTGATTCCTTTAGGTTCAGAATTATGCTAGACTTGAGATGATGACCTTTCAAAAGAACAGGTTACATCAAGTAAAAACCCTGACCTAGTCCATATTGAGCTTAATAAGTTCAGTTCTGAGAAAAAGAATTTAGAAAGAACTTGGATAATCCACTAGAAGACACCCAGAATATCTTCAAATACTTACCAAGAGATAATTGTGTGATGCAACTGTGGGTTAGGTAATCTGCAAAAAATAGGAGCCTACAATTTTTTCTCAAATATTGTAACTAGTCCGAGGGATTATTCTTGGTTTTTTTAGACTCAGAGAGCAGAAGTGGAAAAGGAGTGGAAATTTGGGGATGGGGAGTATAGGTTTTAGATTTTAAAAAAAGCTTTCTCTCACACTTATCTCTGCTTTGGACCTGCTGAGTTCCAGTTCATCTAACATCTTCAAGTAAAGATTAGGTCACTACCAGATGACCTACTTTAGATTAGGACTATTACCAGATAGGTATGCTCCTCAGAGGATTGTTTTGGTATGTTCTAGTACTAATATAACTAGATGACCTCTGTGGTCATGTTTTCACATGATTTAGTATTAAATTCATGATATTTTTCAATTAGCCATGAAGTTATACATCACATGGGATATTAAGTGTACCTTTGATTAACAATCCATTTTTCCAAATCTAAACATAATAATAATAATAATAATAACAATAACTTTTATATAGTGTTTTAGGGGGTAGCTTGGTGGCACAGAGAATAAAGAATCAGTTCTAGAGTCAAAAGAACTTTATTTAAATCTCTCCTCAAACACCAGCTGTGTAATGCTGAGCAAGCAAGCTCACTACAAGTCAAAAATATCTGGATGAAAATGCTTATATCTTAGAGGCCTCGCTGGACTTTTCCTAACAACAGTTATTTTACATTCATAACTAGAAGGAAAATAATTTTATCAGTTAGAAACTACCTTTTTTTCAAAAATAAATTACTTCCTTTTTCTAACTTTCATTGCTCAAATATTCTCTTGCCAATGACATTTTTGTTTCTTCATAGCAATAATAAGCAGCTGAAATAGGTCTTCTCAATGTTTTTCCAACTTGAAGAAACTTGTAATAATCCTCTAGACTCTAGAGAAATTACTCCTTATCACTAATCAGTGTGGTATCATCAGCAGTGTGTAGTTGAGATACACCACGGGTCTTTGGCCCATAGCTAGCCTTCAGTGTGTCATAAAAAAGTTTGGATTGTTGTATCAGCATAAAAATGAATTTCATCTGCCTTTACTGAAGTATCCTGCATCTCTCTAAGTTTTAATTGTTTTCTTTTGAGAGATATGAATGTTACCTTCTTAGAGATGGATGAACTATCCTGGGGGTGTTCTTGTTTTTCATTTAGCAGTTTCTGAATTTCCCCATCATTTTCATTAAACCAGTCTTGATGTTTGTGAGTGTTCTGACCCAGATGAGCAAATGTAGTGCTATACACTAAATCTCTGAAAGCTACCCACTCTTTTTTTGATCCATTTTTACCAACTATGTGTTGGCTTAATTTACCCTTCAAGTTGGCAACAAACTGTTCCCTCTCAGAGAAGCACTCTAATTTGTTTACATTAGTTCTTCTTACAGTCTTTTTGCCTTGAAGATGCCACTTTTGTTAAATGACAATATTCAGCTTGGAGAAAATAAGTCTATGATCAGTCCAGTACCCTGCTCCACACATTGCCTTGGTCACTCTCACATCCTGTCTGTCTCTTCTTTTTACAAACACATAATCTATTAAATGCAGATGTTTGCCATAATAGTGTCATTTTGGTCCTATTCAAAAATGAAGACTAACCAAGAGAAATCACTAAAGACTTCTCCAGCACACAAGCCCTCTCAATATCTTTGCTTATTTGCAAATTAGATTGTCTAACTACTATTGACTTAATTCTCCTCTCTGTCCCCTCATGGCATATTGCTTTGTGTTTCAAAAGACTGATCATTGTTTCATTATTGTCATAATGCTATAAAACTTTTTCTCAATATCTTCTATCATCAAAAGCTGTTGGGCTAAACACAAAATATCTTTTGTGATGGTTTTTAGGAGGTTTTCTGAGCTAGCTATCCAAAAATTATAGGACAGAAATCACTGTTCCTCCTTCGAGACTAGGGAATTCCAGTGTGTTTGGTACATCTTGTTCTCAGGAAAGAAGGTGGAAAAATAGAGTAGTTTATGGCTAGTTTTCTAGATTTAATTTTCAAATCTGGCAATACAAATACAAATACAACCACTGACTTCTAAACATGTGAGGTGAGCAAATTTGTTGTGTTCATTTATGAAGAATAATAAACATGGAATAACTGAATCAGTCTTTTTTTCCCCCAAAATACTCAAACCATTTGAGTACACTGTGTTTTTATGAATTTTTCCAGAGTCTGTTAACTGACACTTTCAAGAAAATAGTTGTTATTTTTTTTTCCTCTTTGCTTACTCAGTTAATGATGTCAGGCTCTGGGGTTAGTATCTGTGAAAGCCCCCTCCATGAGTATTATGTAATGGAGGTTAGACAAAATACCTATCCCCTCTCCCCCACATCTGCTCTGACTACAACATAGCCCATGGGTACAGTCACAAGCAGAGACTGAAAGACTGCCTTTTTCTCATTGTGACAGAATGGCTGCTATACACAGATGGAGCTAAAGAGAGGGCTTGATTAGGTGACTTAGCCTGATTCTTGGGCCCCTAGTTGTCTTTTCTGTTTTTCTGGGTATAGATGACTGCTCATTGATTCTGAGATGACCGTTTCCATCCTTGAAGGAAGTTTCAAGAATTCAAAAGATCCGATCTCCTGAGTTCCTCGGATGGGTCTGACCTAGCATCAGGAATTTCCACACTGAAGATGATGACCAACAGAAGAAGAATGAGCCTAATTATTGGCCTGGTTTGTCAGAAGATGTGGTATCCTTGGATGGGGGCAAGACGAAATATGAAATGACTAAACCCCAGTCCTAAAAAATCTTTCACATTCTTAAGTTTAAGTCTCAAACACAGGAAGGAATTTAATAATAGTTATAAATTAATGTTGTTTGATCACATTATTCTGGCAATGTTACTTCAGGGAATCTTGTTAATCTCTTTCTAGACCCTCTCCTTTTGGAAAGACTCTAGGCATAAGCAAAAGCAAAATTTAAGTAATTTTCCCCTGGTCTAGGATGTAAAGAATCCGATTGTGAGGTACATAGATAATAGATGATAGATTATAGATATATTTATAAATGGGTAGAGGTGCCTAGTTCCTCTAAGTATCCCCCTCCAGAACTGATCTTGGTCTAGATTTGTCAAGGTCCAGAGATGAGAAAGATCCCTAGTGGAGCAGGAAAGAGAGAGAGGGTTGTCTAGTCCTGTTGGACCCAGCAACCAAAATAAATATAAGAAATGTGAGGAACTTTGAGGCACTGTTGGGTCATTTTATTACAGCAACACCCATCAATTTATACAGTCAAGTTAAGTCTCTTAACCATTTTAGTAGCATACAACAGGATAACTTCAGTTCACAATTAATTATACTGAATAAGGAGTTCACTGCAGTTGCCAACTTCCTATTTTAAGGATTTATTCTCATTAACTAGAATGTTTTGCTGCTGAAGTGCTTCAATTCCTGGACCAAAAAAAAAAACCTGAATTAGGCCCCATGAATCAGATGCATTAATTAAAAAAATCCTAATTGTACCCTTTATTTTCCCAGCACTACCCTTCAAATTGAATTATTTTCCATTCTTCTTTTCCCTTTTTATACTTCCCTCTCATGCTCATTCCTTAGACAAAACTCAGGGCTACTCTAAATCTGAGAAAATATAATAGCTGGTGAACATGATACTTTTGGTCTAACAACTTTGAAAACTGAGTCATATTTTCAGAATCCATGTGCTAATATTGAGGCAAATTGGTACAGTGAATTGAGCATTAAATTTAGATTCAGAAAGACCTACTGTTGAATATCTCCTTAGATACTTGCAAGTCACTTCAAAGCTCAGTATCACTTCCCTCACAGTGTTGATAATGAATCTAAAATGTTTTACAAACCTTTTAGTGCTATATAAATGTAATTCATTATTAACTGGCCAAAATTCACATATATCACATGGCTATAAGACTATGCTAATGACCTGCTCCTCGTCTTCATTAGAGCATATTCAAGTAATATGGTTCCAAATTTGTGCCAAGCACATTGTGTGAGACAATATTGCTATGTGGGCAAAAAACAGAGGCTATTTAAAAGGCTTATGTTATATAGAAGGATCAACTCCACCAACCACCCCAGCTCACCCCTAGCCTTCTCCTCATTAGCATCAAGGCCCCAAAAGCATCATGATCTGTCTGACTAATAATTACAAGCTATTTATAAGATCTCATGGTAATCCTATAAAGTAAATAAGAAACAGCTACTATTATTCTTATTCTTATAAGGCACAGATAGGTTAAATGGCTTTCTCTAAGCTCACACATAGTCAGGAGAGTAAAATCCTACTCATTAAACTCCCATTCCCAGACTTGCCAGCCTATTACATATCGGCAGGAATGGGAGAGTGACTGAGAAAACAAGATCCAAACAAAATTACAGAGCTGGTCATCTTTGTCATTTTTACCTATAGATAACACTTTTCCATTCTTCATTCTTTTTCTCTTTCCAATTTTCCATAGCATCCCTACTCTATCACCACCTCTCACTTCAAATTTTACTATTTTCATACTATCCAGTTGTTTTGCCAAGGATTAGTCCTGTTAAGTTGGAAAGCAATCTGATAAAAAAAATTCAGTCCAATATCCTGGAAAAGATTTACACATCATCAATTTTCTTTAACAAATGGTTTCCTATAATATTTTCTATTTGTTCTCTGCAAATGTATGTCTTGGGGTTTACCCAAGGATACTTTTATCCCTACATTTTCTGAACTCCCATAGCATTCAATTGCCTGAACCACAAGACCTAATACTTGATTATATTCAGCTTTGTTTTGTTCTCTAGCAGTTCATAATATGTCAATTAGTATTATTTTCCTATATAGGGGACCACGTTTCCACATTCTATAATATCTGCTATGGTGTCCAGCACAGAGCTGGAAATACTATGGCTATTTAATCAATGTTTCTTGAGGGATGATAACAAAAGGATTGGAGAATTGGAGAACTTCAAAGTTGGGAGGGACCTAATCTAATTCCCTAATTTTACAAATTAGGAAACTGGTCCCCATTAAAAATCCTTTCACAATTAAAGTAGGGGGGAAAGGCATCTACACTTTTTGTCCCAATTTCTTTTTTTCTCACTCCTCAGTCTTTTTCAAACTGGCTTTTTAACTCTCAACTGAACATGCTCTCTCCAAAGTTACAAAGGATCTCTTGACTGCTAAAGGGAAAAAAAAGGGGGGGGTGTTTCTGTCTTTTTATATATTCTGAATGTATCTCCCCTGCTCCTTCTGATGGAAGAACCCAGACTGTATCAGAAGCCCTCATAGCACTTTTCAAAGTCAACCCAGTTGTTTTTCTCATTGCTAAGAACACTAGTACTCTCTAAACTCATGTTACCTTCTACTTAACGTAGGTAGAAACTGATTAAAGAAGCCTTCTTTAGAATTTTAAGCTGTGATTTTAGCTATCCTTCTCTGAACCCTTTGAAATTTGCTTCTCTAAAATCTAACTTGCATGTCAAAATGTTCTAAGCTGTCTTCTATTTCCCTATCAGATTTGAAGGAATGGTCTCTTCCAAGCCAAGGTTCCAATCATTTCTACCCCAGCAACCTCAATAAAATACAATTATTTCCAAAAGTTTTGAGTTGTTCTTAACATATTAAACATAATCATGTCTAAGTGTGATGGCTATTGACCTCTATCCAAGATCACTTGTGAAGTTATAATGGGGTATCAAAGAAAAGGAGATAGAACTTCCTATAAGGAAAGGACTCCCAAATTACAAGTATGTCCAGTACCTATTTGAATTAATCCTACTTCTCTGGATAATAATTAGGCTTGCTTAGATTCCATTCCTTAATTTTCTACAGCAAATTGAATGCAATAAACACTTATTATGTACCTTCTATATATAGAATAGAGGCAATTTAGCATAATGAATAGAGTCCAGATTGAGTAAAGATGCATGAAGATCCTATCTTCAAATTTAATGTTTTCCATGATAATAGCAAATACATTTGGTGAATATATGATTCCCTGTTTCATGCTTCATTTGATATTAATAATCAGAGAAAAAGTAAAACAAAGTTGAATGTATTTAATATATCTTTCAAGTAATCTAATGGTTTTGATATATACATGGTAGACACCTTGTTGGAAGAAAATCTTTCTTGAATCGTCAATCATAGAGTAAAATTCTTTTTTAAGTCATAAAAAAGTAAATATTATGGTATTTTATAAACTTTTACCTTACAGTCAATTGTATCATTATAAATGTGTGGTTTGATGTAACATGGCATTTGTGAAAGCCTGCCTAGTCCCTTATCATATCTTCTTCAAGAATGTCTTCAGTAAGTCTATAGTTTATTCTAAAATTTTATAAAGACAAGAAATTAGATATATAAATCAGCATTGATGATTTCTTAATCACCTATGCAAAAATGCCTGTGATTTTTTTTAAGCATTTAGCATCTTTTCTTCATTCAAGTATCTTAATAAGTGAGTACTCAATGCCTTCAAAATTGTGTTGCCTGCAGGAAAGACCACCATCATCAATGCTTCATCTGCTCTACTTATTTTTATTATCTCTGTTTCCTTTAGTATCATAACTACTTCCATCATACAACAGAAATTGATAACTAGATTTGAAGTCAATCTAGGATTCAAATCTTGCACTTTTACTGTCCTTTATGACCTGGAACAAGTTACTTCACCTGAGTCTCAGTTTCTTCATCTGTAAAATCATGGGGGAGGAGATGCACTAGATGGCTTCTAAAGTCCTTTCTACCTCTAAATCACTGATATGATCCTATGTAGTATATTAGGGACAATAATATTAAAAGTTCAGTGAGGGCACCGCTACCATAGAGAAAGCAATTTGTTTTAGAAATTTGTTATAGAAATCTTTTCTATTCATTTATTTTCTTTCCAGATATTAAAGATATTCACACTTAGGTATAAATGACTAACAAAATTTATTAACTTTATCTATTTGCATTCTATGGGAAATGAAAGAATTTTGTAGAAGAAATTTCATTACTGCTCCATAAAGAATAAATGTAATAAAATCAAAGATTCATAGGATCATAGATTAGCAGTTTAAAAGGACCTAACAAATAATCTGCTCTAACCCCCTCTTTTTTACACTAGACCTTTCCATCCCCTCAAGCTTCCCTTTTTCAAACAAAATCCTTGGAAAAAATTATCTGAATTCTGCCTCCACTCCTCACCTCAAACTCACTCTCCAATACCTTGAAGTCTGGTTCCAACCTCTCATTCAACTGAAACTGCCCTCTCCATGGTTACTAAGACCACTTAATTGCAAATCTAATATTCTTTTCTCAATCCTAACCCTAAATCTGCCACTTTTGACACTGCTAATCATCCTCTCATTCAGAATAGTTAAAACTCAATCTTAAAGAGTTTTCATGACACTGATCTTCCCCAGTTCTCTTCCCACCTATCTGACAAATTCTTAGTCTTAATTTACTTGTCCATCCATCACATGATGCTTTCCATTTGGGACACAATTGTCCCAAAATCCCATCCTATTTTTTGTTTCTTTACTCTTGCTTTTGGCAAACTCAGCATCTTCCATGGGCCTAAATATCATTTCTCTACATATCCAGCTTCAATCTCTTCTGAGCTTCATTTCAGTTTTGCCAACTATGTTCTGGCTTTTTTCAAACTGAATGTCCCACGGACATCTTAAACTCAATATATCCAAAACTAAGTTCATTATCTTGCCCCTCAAACCATTCCCTCTTCTATATTTCTCTATTTCTATCAAAGAGACTATCAGCCTTTTCCAGTCTCCGGATTGTTCCTGACCTTTCACTGTCTCTCACTCCATATATCCAATTAATTGTCAGATTTTTTTTTCATTTCATTTTCAACAAGCATTTATTTTTGCCTTCCCCCCCTTTGAGAAATAAATAAGATTAACAACAAAAGTTTTCCAAATATGCAAAGTTGAGCAAATTCCTACTTTGTTTATACTCATAGTTCTAGGATTCCCTACTTTGTGAGTCTAAAACCTCTCTGTCAGGAAGAGCGTTATCTTCAACTCCCCTGGATCCCTGTATTCTGTTGCATTGACTGACCAGAGTTCTAAAGACTTTCAAAATTTTTGCTGGTTTGTTTGTGTTTTTACATTGTGGTTACTTTATAAATTATTCTCCTAACTCTGCTCACTACATTCTGTATTAATTTATACAGATCTTCCCAGGTTTCTTTGAAACTACCCATTTTATCATTTCTTCAAGTGTAATAATTTTCCATTTCAGTAACCAAATCTTATTATTTTTACCTTTCTTGCATTTCTTATCTCTGTCTCTTCTCTCCACTCACCTAACAACTGTTTTATTTCAGGCCCTCATCACTTCTTACTTAAGTTATTCCAATAACATCCTACTTTTGTTTCTCTGCTGTAAACTAGGGGAAAAAAGAGAAAGAAGGAAATAATCTCCCACTGGCACTCAAATGGAGGAGACAAGTCCATATATGAGTATATGCAGCATAAATTTAAAGTGAATAAATACAAAGTACCTAATATCATGCAGTCTGAATGGAAAGACACCAGCATTTGGCTGATTCTAGCAGAAAAGGCATTTGAGTTATGTCTTAAAGGAAGATGTTGAGGTGGGAGCCAGCGTGAAATCCAGATGTGAGAGTGAATATCAAGGCCCAGTAGATGGAGAGTCTTGTGTGAAGAACAGAGAAAAGGCTGGCTTAGCTGGATTTTAAAGTAAGAGGGAGAGAGTAACCTCCAACCTACAAGAAAGTAACTTCCAACCGCCAGGAATATAGGCTGAAGTCAGGTTGTCTAAGGTTTTGAAAATTAAACTCTTTTTAACTGGTTGGTTAATTGATTAGTTGATTGACATACATAAATTGGTTACAGGATTTGTTTATAATTACACAAGTAAGAAGTAGAAGAGGTAGCATGTGAATTCAAGTCCTCTGACTACAATACTAATGCACTCTCCACTGCACTACTTGACCTTCTAAATAGGACAAATGTGGGGAGATTATATTGTGATCTAGTGAACAGAAATACCTGAAGCAAAAAAAAAAAACATAAAAAAAAAGCCACCTGCGTCTACAATTATGTAAATAAAATCAACTTTAAGTAATAAAACTCAGATCAATTAATCAACAAAAAGTGTCTACTATATGCCATATGTTGGATAGGATTGTGGGTGCTCCTTGAAACATTTTCTTTCTTTAAAAAGAAAGCCAAAAAAGTATAACCTTGTATGAAAGTAAAGTCAAAAAACATGTAATTGCACTGACGCTGGAATAGAGTAGGTGCTTAATATAGAAGGGAGGGGAAAAGTAAGCATTTATATATGTGCCTGTTGGATACCATATACTAAATGCTTCACAAATATCATCTAATTTGGTCCTCACACACAAGGCAGATACTGTTATGTGAGGAAACTAATAAACAGATTAAGAAACTAAGGAAATTAATAAACAGATTAAGGACTTCTTCAGGCTCACACGATTAGTAAGCATTGAAGGCCATATTTGAACTGGGCCTCCCTATTCCAAATGACTGATTAAGTATTTGGGACACAAGGAAAGAAATCCTTTTCCTCAAGAAACTTACATTCTCATGCAAGAAACAAGGGTTTTTTTTAGAATGTGCATGCAACATACAGACCGTGTAAATAAATAGAAGGTAATCTCAATTAGGTGTGTGGAGGGGAGGCGGAGGAGATGCTTTTAGCTAACTGTAGGAGGGAAGCCAGGAAAGTCCAAGACTCTAATTGATGTTAATTTCCTTCCGTGTTCTCGGTACGTAGTAAGGATGCGGAGAATCCAACAAGGATTTGGAAGCTTAGATGAAGTGAAATCTACCGGGGCAGCTAGATGGCGTAGTGGGTAAAGTGCCAGCCCCGAAGTCGGGAGGACCCGAGTTCAAGTCTGGTCTCAGACACTGGGCAAGTCACTTAAAAAAGAGAAAAGAGAGAAAATCTATCCCCAAAGAGTACGTAAATAACAAATGCCTAATAATCACGTAATAACAAGACTAGATAAGAACTACTTGTCATATGGAAACTGAGACAATTTTAAAGGAAGTTCTAAAAGTTCATCCTGTGTTCCATAACGCATGTATTTCCCCCCCCACCCCCCCAAAATAAAAAAATAAAAAAAGGATGAGACTGAGGTGGCGATTATAGCTGCAGCCTCTCCCCGCCCCCCGCTCCCCTCCAATCCTCCATCCCCCGCTTCCTCTTGGCTTGGTCCAGAGGGGAAGGGCGGGACGGAGGCGGGGCCGAGCTGGGGGAAGGGCCCCGAGAGAGGGTATTTAAATCCAGCGGGGCCGGGGAGAAGGAACCCGGTCTTTGGCAGCGTCCCTCCTGCGCGATCCGCCTGCTGTGATGGCTGGCCCGCGGTCCTTCCTGCTGCTGCTGCTGCTCGCCCTGGCGGCGGCCGCCCACGCCGAGCGCATTCCCCGCCTCATCGGCGGCCTCTCCGAAGCCAATGTAAACGATGAGAACGTGCAGCGCGCGCTCAACTTCGCCCTGAGAGAGTTTAATCAGGCCAGTAATGACAAGTACGGCAGCCGAGTGTTCCGAGTGTTGGAAGCCAAGAAACAGGTCGGTGCGGGCCCTCGGAGGGGGGAGGCGGGTCGGGATGCCCGGCGGCCGGGCCTGGGGCCGGAGCAGCCGCGCCCCCCGCCGGGGCTCCCTGCCCCCGCAGACGCTTTGTCGGGCTTCTCCCGGAAGGGGATCTGAGTTTGGGGGCTTGGTCCTCGATCTTCCCTCGGGTGCATTAATTTTATGGGTGTGTGTGAGTTCTTGCATGTAGGGGTGTCTAAAGGTGACTGTCCGTTTCTGCATCTGTACATAGTGTGCGTATGTATATTTGTGCGCCTTCGCGTGCATAATCGATGGCATATAAAATAAGTGGGCGTTCCTATGCGCATGCATAAATATGCATGAACGTCTCTAGAGATGTGCATGGATCAAGTCTTCCGGTCAGGAACTGCATCTAAACAGGGACACTTAGTTAACTAGAATTTATTAAGCGCCTACTGTATGCCAAGCGCTGTGCTTCGTTCTAGTGGCTGGTACATAGTAGGCACTTAATAAGTGCTTCTTGACTTCATTTACACGCTGCCGTAGGCTTTTGTCACTTTCTGTTAAAAGGAGAGAGGGACAAAACGGCTTTTCTTTGTGAGTACGAACGTCGTGTTCTTCTCCATTCCTGGCACAATACTGGGTACATTATAGTTAGTATATAATAATAGATGCAGCAGTTCCAAAAGTCTTAGGGCAGTTTTAAGATATTAAAATTTTGCAAGTCTTTAGAACTCTGATCAGTCAATGCAACACAATTCGGGGATCCAGGGGAGCTGAAGATGCCCTCTTCTGACAGATTTTGAACTCATCAGGACTGCCTTGTAATCCTGCACGGTTTATTTTATGCACTTGAGAACATTTTTTTGAGGAGAAGTCCATTTCGGAAAAGATCCTTAAAATATACAAAAATGGTTAAGGAGCTCTGGCGTGCAGGTGGTAGATTGGACTTCTCCTCTTGTTCTGTGCTAGGCAGATACAAACAAATGTTTTCTCCCTCCCTTACCCATCAGGTTTTTCTGCCCTCTCATTGGCATTGAAAAGCTAAAGGATTAGGGGGATGGTTTGTATTGGCTGACCCAGTGTGCTTTCTTCTTTGCAGTTCAACTCCAAGGGGGTGTACCCTATACTACAGGGAATCCACCGGTAGTACTTATTCTTGAGCTGTATTGCATTTTTTTTTTCCATCTCCCAGTCTCTGATAGAAGCCAAGTTTGTGACTAATACACCAAGTAACTTTCCACTGTGAGTCTGAAGAATGAATAAAAGAAAAGAGTTGCTGCAGAATAAAAGAAAAGAGTTAGTTCATTTGAAGACTAACCAACACCCTGTTTTTGTGGATGTTACATGTTTCCAGTAATGGGAAGAATTACTTTTTGTATGCAAGACATACATTTGTGTGTACTTTTGTATGCAAGACCATTAACTAGTGTTAACTAGTATATCATCATGACTTTTTAATATTTGTGTTTTGTTTTTTTTTTAATCCAGAGGAGAGCCCCAAGTGATTGTTCTTTGGCAATTATGATCTCATCCCCCAACAATTGTGAATCAATTGTTTTTATTTTTGGCCTATTCTGTTTGTTTTTATGGAGGTTAATACTAATAATGAGGCTTTAGGCAAATCAGTTAACTTCTGGACCTCAATTTTTTTACCTTTAAAATTACAAAGTTGGGAAAAATTATCTTTAAGATCTTTCAGGTTCTGAATCTATATTATCTCTGGCAGATTCTCTTCTCTATTATATCCAAGTACACAGCAGATCAGAAAAATTGCTTCCTTGCCTAAAGGCCAAAATTCACCTACAGCAAATGATATTCCCTAGTGAAAGTTCTATTTATCAAATGTTAGCCTGGAGCTCCCATTTTTCTGCCTTATTGTAGAATTTGGGATTGCTTTAATTTACAAACTAGGAATGTTAAGTTAATTGCATATTTGAAAGGTACAGTAAAAATAAAATAAAATAAAATAAAAGTCTTTTTTTTTTCCCTTTTCTTTCCATTCTCAAAGGTCATTCTGTTCAGCAGATCTGAAGAACTATTTGTACATTGGGCAGGGCTAGGATTGCCTAATAATCTATGGCCTTTAAGGTCAAGCCAGTCTGGTTGTTGTTTTTCATATGTGTCTGAGAAATTACCTAAGATCTCTCAAATCTAGGCATTGTTTTGAGGGATCACTATGACATGGAATTTTAGACTTGAAAATTACAAACATTCAGTTTCTCTGGTCTTTTGAGGGTTGTGGCAAAAGTTACCCAGACCTTAGGTATGTTCAAAAAATTAATCTCTTTTCCTGTAGCCATATGAAAAGGAGAAAATATTTTGGATCAAGAATGAATCACTTGAATTAAGTATAGTGGTGAGGTTTTTTGTGATTGTCTCAACATCCTTGAAAGTAGTTTCTAGATATTGACCTTTTTACAAGATTCTACAGGTTTCTGATAGGCCAAAATCCTAGTAATAATAGTGAACATTTGTATGGCACTTAGAGATTTCCACAACATTTTGCATACATGATCTCATTTGAACACATTTATAGTACTTTGTTTTATAGAATCACAGAATCTTAGAGATGGAAAGGACCAAATAAGGAGCCTAATCCATTGTCTTTCTGAACAAGACTCTTGTCCCATAGCATCCATGACCATGAATAAGTAAAATATCATTTATTGTCCAGCTCTATGCCAGGTATTGTGTTTGGTTGTGGGAAAACAACTCTGCCTTCAAGGAGTTTACAACCTAATACATGAAGTTGAAAGTTTTGATCTGAGGGAGTCATGGGATTGATAAGAAATCATGTGATGTTTTCTTTAAAACAATTTAGGAGTAGTGGAGAAAGGACTGGTGACAGTGGTAGAGCTGATGTGGGGGAGCAAGGCAGATAGACATTAATTAAGCATGATCTGGGGCTAGCTAGATAGGTAGTTGGGAGAGTTTCCACACATCATCTTGCCCACTTAGAGATATCAGAATAGCTTAACCAGAGGCAGAATTCCAAAACTGAGTGGATTTATTTTCCAGTCTCTGTCTCCAGAGGTCTATTGCTGAGGTGGTGTTTTTATTCTCTGCTTGGAGATTTCCTGTGAGGGAAAACCATACACTCCTTTCCTTCCATTTTTGAATAGTTTTAATTGTTATAGAAAGTGGACTGAATTTGGTGTCCTCCTGTCTCCTTTCCATTTCCAATTCCATGATTTTGGTATTTATGTCCTCTTAAGGCAGCTATGTATCTTAGTGGATAGAGCACCAGTCCTAAAATCAGGAAGATTCAACCTTTGTAGTTTAAATCCAGCCAAAGACATTTGCTGACCATGTGTCCCTGGACAAGATACTTTACTTTGTTTGCCTTGGTTTCCTTCTCTGTCAATTGAGTTGAAAAAAAAAATGGCAACCCACTCTTAATTGCTAACACCAAATAAATTCATCAAGAGTCAGAAAAGACTGAACAAAATGACTTGAGCATGTAACATAACTCTTAAGTCTTGTTTTCCTCCTAACTGAAAAAAAATACGTAGCTTGAACAAGATGACTTCTCAGATCTCTTCAGCTCTAAATCTATGATCTTAACCCTAAATTTGTTTCTTTACAACTTTCATCCATTCTTGTCAAAAGTCTGACTATAAGCACTTCTTGGAATGGATCGAGAGGAGATAATCTGAGAGGGAAGTCTGTAAAACAAAGGATTACTGTAAAAGACTTGAGGGGAGGAGTGAGTGCTAGCTAGGACAAGCTGAGGAGATAAGCCAGGCCTAGAGTAGAAAGAAGCTTTTGAGGCAAGAGGACCAATACATAGGCTATTACAAAGCACTTTACTCACAACAATATTGTAAATTACAAAATTTACCTATTAACCTAATTTTAAAGATCAGGTAATGAGCTCTTAGTGATTACATAATTCTGGATCACACAGTTTCTAAATGTTAATCTTGGAATTTAAAACCTGGACTGTTGGCCAAGGTCAAAGACTATAAGAAGTATTCTTTGTAGTGAAAAGTCCTATTAGAACTTAAAAGTCACATGACATCTAAATCAAGATCCCAGCTTTGTCATTTTACTTGTGTGGGCTTAGTTTCCTCATTGTATAATGTAGAAATTGAGCTGATAGATAGTTTCTTCTAGCTCTAAATTCTCTGAGCCTATAAAATGAAATCTCCAGGAGCTGTGGGGTCTTAGAATAGATTAAGAAACTTGAGGTTCATTTAGCTAAAATTGATTTTCCCCACTTAGATAATTCATTTTTGTTGGCAAAGGCACAACTAAATGTGGTTTTAACTAAACTTTTAAAGCCCTAGCAATGGAAAGAACTTTGTGATTCTTTGTGTTGTCAGAATTCCGTTACACTGAATTAAAAAGTTGAAGGGTCCCATAAGACAGAACAAGGAGCAACCCTTATTTTACAGATGGGGAAATTGAATCCTAAAGCGGGTATAGGATCAGAATCATAAATACAGAGGTCTTCTGGTCCAGACTCCATACTTTACAGATGAAGGGAGCCAGTTGTGAAATTTGCCCAGGATCACCTAAGAAGCAAGTACAAATTCCTGATACAAGTCCCTATTCCACATTCCCAGAGGCCTCTAAGTGTTACTCAGATCTCTCCATGAAAATAAATAGAACAATGCTGTGTCTCACCCAAGTGACTTGCATAAAACCAATATGTCAGATAAAGCCTTCTGTTTCTTCTCCATAAGGAGTTCATTTGTCCTCAAGAAAACAAGAATAAATTTTGGCTGAAAAATAGAGTGCTGGTCTTCAACGTCCACCTGCTCTATAACAAAGAGGCATAAAGCATGATTCTTAGCCACAAGGAAATTAAAGTTTAATTGGAGACATTGGATATACTTATAAAAGATTAGATAACAATATAAAGCAGATTATGCAGAATTGTAAATGCATGATAAAAATTGTTTGGGAAGAAAAGTTGGGTGATCGGGTGTGGGCAATATGCAAGGCCAGATAGGAAGGTAACTATATCTAAATCTCTTTGTATTAGATTTAGAAAGAACCTATAAGTGTGTGTATACTGTACCTTTCCCTTTAATTATTTTTTTATTTATCTTGTATATAATGTGTGTGTGTGTGTGTGTGTGTGTGTGTGTGTGTGTGTGTGATTTGCATTGTCTCTAGCACATTAAATTGTGAGCTCCTAAAAGTAAGGACAGTATTTTGCCTCTTTTTGTGTCCACAGCATTTAGCATGATACTGTTGTTTAATGAATGTTTATCAGTTGATAACCAGAAAAAAAAAATGTAATCAGGAGTCACCCATAAAGCAGCTTTGAATAAATACCCTGAATTTTAGGTAAAGAAAGAGCCAAAAGAAAACTTTTGTCATCTAATATTTGCATACATTCATACTTATTGAATGCTTAAATGCATATTTTATTTTCTTCTTTTAGAAAAGCAAGGTGTTTTAATGGATAGAAGAATTGGCTTAGAACCAGAAAGACCTGGACTCAAGTCCTGCCTTTGACACTTTCTCTATGATCTTTAACACAAGTCATTCAACCAATAAATCTCCCTATGCCTCAAGGCAAATTTTTAAGTCTAAGTAAAAGGATAGTTGTCCTACATTAGTGGAAGGAATTTTCATTTCAGTAATTCCTCATAGTAATCAGATTTCAGACAAAAAAAAAAATCTACTTTATTTCTTCAATATTTTTAGGAAATGAAATGTTCTATAAAAATGAATTTTCTTGAAAACTGAATCTTCTTCCAGGGGAAGATAAGTTCCTTGAGCTTACTGGTTTTGTAATTTCTTGTTCCCCCAGTACCTTTTCCAATGTCTTGTGCATATTTAGGAAATGTTTAGTAAAAGTTGAATTCATCTTTTACTAAAGAAAACTTTATTAAGCTACTGATTTGATTTTCTTGTTAACAGCTTGTGGCTGGTATAAAATATATTTTTCAAGTTGAAATTGGTCGAACCACCTGCACCAAGTCTGTGGCTGATTTTTCCAACTGTCCTGATCATAAGGAACCACCTCTAAAAAAGGTATGTGACTAAACGAAAAAGGTACTTCATTTTGAGGGTGAATTTGGTGGGATGGGGGGGATTCTTTGGATCCAAAGAGGTTTTAGATTTTGCTGTCAGAGGTTCAACATGTGTTTATGAGCCATTGCAGAAAAGCCAGGAAGAAACATCAATAAAAGATGAGTCTTGGCGTCAGGCAGGTCTAAAGCCCTGCCTGTAATATCAGTTAAGTGACCATGGACAAGACATCTCAGTTTCCAAGGAACTTTTTCAGATCAAGTTGTAGGCAACTTTTTACTGAAGAGATTTCTATGAAATTAGCAATTTAGAGCTGAAAGGATAATCTAATCCAATCTTTATTTTACCCTTGAGGAAATTGAGGCATAAAAGTTTTAGGAAACATATCCATACAGAAATGGGACTGAGTGCCTGAGCTAATGTTTGGCAGAAGCTAGTGATCCAGAAATACTAATTAAGGCAAAAAGATGAAAGAAACTAAGGCAACATTTTCCGAAGTCATCAGCTTTTTTTTTCTATATGAGTAATAAAAATAAAAGAGGTAAAGATAGAGAATTTCCTGGTTAAAATGACTGCATAAAGTAGTTGAGAGTTAATGAAGACATCCATAGTTCTTACACACTGCTACAAATCAGTCCTTAAAGAAATAAAGCAAAACCTAAATAAATGGAGAAAGATTCAGTATTCATGCTAGGCCATGACATAGTAATAAAAAATGGTGAAACTGTCCAAGGTGGGGTGACTATGACTTTGTCTGGGGGAATAAAAGGATGCTGACAGCGCTGCTCTAGAATAGACTTAATCCTTTTTTCAGCCACTGCCTATGCTATACCAGTCTTTCTCCCAGAACAGAACAGCCTGAATAAATTTTGAAAGGTTTATTCTTGGCTAATTAGGAAGCCTGAATTGCTGGTGATTTACCCATAGTGTTACTTAATTCTTTAACTGTTTCAGTCTTCACCTCCTTCCTCCAAAAGATAGAAAGCAGGCACTTTAAGGTGCTTCTCATCACCTAACAATCTTGATCATCATTTTCCAACTAAGGTCCCAAAAGACACATTTTCCTGAAAGAAATCAAGAAATAAATTTGGTTAAGGTAATGAAGTTTCTCTTGCAGCTGCCATTTTCCCTGCAGCTGATCAAGTCTTAGTGCCCACTATGTGCTAGCCACTGGGCTTCGGCCCTAGAGATACATTTTTTTTTTTTTTTTTTAAATAATGTCACTTTGAAGGAGCCCATAGTCAAACAGGAGAGGTACTATCCAAACAACTGTGTTTTGTGATCAATGGAAGGACACTAGTTAAGGAGAAGTGGGAAAGGCTTTCTACAGGAGGTTGCATTTTAGCTGAGACTTAAAAGCAACCAGAAAGTAGAGATTAGGAGGGAGACATCTCCAAACTTGGAGGAGCCCCGGGGGAAAGGACCAAAATCAGGAGCTAGATGGATGCCATCCTGTGCCATTCCTTTTCCTTAGGGTTCTTAGTTTTCTTCTGTTTCTTCAGGGCTCAAGGAAGAGGTTTACTCTCATCTTTAAAACTTCCCTTTGCCTCACTCATTTTTCTTGGAGTTTTTGGTTAACAAAATCCAAGTGTGTAGATAGCAATTTAAAGGTTGTAAAGTATTTTATACCCATTAACTCTTTTAAGTCTAGCTACTATCCCAAGAGGCATAGTTACCCCTATTTTACAGATGAGAAAACTATAGTTCTGAGAGCTAACTTCCGCCTGATTATACATTCAGCCTCATAGGCTTTGGAAGCAAGATTTGAACCCAAGACTTTCCAGTTCTGAGCCCAGTATCTCTCCTGAACTTGTAAAAATCTGGCCAGAACAATTTTTCCTCCTTAAAGGAACATCCAAAACTCATCAACCCATGGGCTGTGGGAAAGAAAGCTACAAAGGTTCCTGTACCTAGTATGATATCCTTCTATTCAGTCATGTCTTGTTCTACATGTATTCAAGACATGCTGTTTGGGATGGGAGTCCATCCTTTTAACCACTGGCCTTATTAGAATCCCTTGGGTACCATATACTACAGATTCAATTTGTGTGTGTGTGTGTGTACACACTTGTATTCTTTCTTTTGATTAAGGAAAGGAAAAAATTCTAATGTATGTGAAATGTATTGGACTGGATAGGAAGTTGGAAAGGATTTCCATAAATGACTAGTTCAAACTGGATTCAGTATTCTTATCTGTAAATCGGAGATATTTCCTGTAGCAACTAACTCATAGCGGGAATAATATATATATAAACTTCAGTCTGAGAGCATACTCTGAAATTGAGGTATTAAGGAATTTCAATCATCTATAGCCTAAAATGCCCAATTTGCATACCTATTAGAAAAGGTTATTCTAGATCTGTTCTTAAAATGTTTTTTTCTTCATGCTCATTAATGTTTTTGTTTTCTTTTTTTTTCTTTACCTCCTCAGCACTCCATCTGCAATTTTGAGGTGTATACTATTCCTTGGATGGGTAAAACCAACCTTGTGAAGAGTGAATGCCGTGATATCTAAGCCTATCCTTGCATTGCATATGTCTTGCAACCAATCTGAGCTACAGCTGTTTTCTCTTTTTTGAAAAAAAGAGCAATAACACAACCCATTTGATTCATTATTACCTAAGTGTTAGTGCTGGGCAAAGCAATGATGTAATCTCCCTAAGGTGACAGGAAGAAGAAATAAAGGCTTGTGAAAGTACTTCTGCTCCTTGGTTTCATATTTAGACTTTCTCTGTGTGTTTTCCAAATACTGAAGATTCTCAAAGATGAGAGGTTTTGAAACTTTTCACATATTTTGATAAAAGTAACTACATTAATTCAGAGTGTGCCAGTTCATTTTTGAAAAGCAGCAATTAAAACTAGCTTTATTTATAATTATTTATATAATATATTATAATATTTATAATATGAGCATAGTGGTTTCCAATGGGTAAGGCACAAGAGAGTAGAGGCTTAACTTTAAACATTAGCCCCAAAGCACACTAATAAACCCGAGGATATTGTGGGGGGAAGTTGTTTAATTTTTTTTTTTTTTTTTTAACACATCTACTCATTCCTAGTATTTGGCTTGACTCAAGTTTGTGGTAAC
Source organism: Sarcophilus harrisii (assembly GCF_902635505.1). Lineage (NCBI taxonomy): Eukaryota > Metazoa > Chordata > Mammalia > Dasyuromorphia > Dasyuridae > Sarcophilus > Sarcophilus harrisii. Next base: position 146,111,367 of record NC_045427.1, read on the forward strand.
TCAAAATCCAAGTCTTAAGGGGGAAGTCAGAAATCTCCTAATCCAACTCCTTATCTAATATAGGAGTCCCCTTCTTTTTTCTTTTTCTTTTTTTTTTTACTAAGTTCTGTCTTTTTATTATAGCTTTTTATTTACAAAACATATGCATGGGTAATCTTTGAACATTGGCCTTGCAAAATCTTCTGTTCCAGCTTTTTCCCTCCTTCCCCACACCCCCTTCCCCACGATGGCAGATAGTCCAATACATGTTAAATATGTTAAAATATATGTTAAATCCAATATGTATACATAACCATAAAATTACCTTGCTACACAAGAAAAATCAGATCTAGAAAGAAAGAAAGAAAAAAAAACCTGAGAAGGAAAACAAAAATGCAAACACACTACAGAAAGAGTGGAAATACTATATTGTGGTCCATGCTCATTTCCCATAGCTTGCTCCCTGGGTGTAGCTGATTCTCTTCATTACTGAGCAGTTGGAACTGGTTTGAATCATCTCATTGTTGAAGAGAGCCACAAGGAAGTCCCTTCTAACAAGGATTTAAACACTTAGAATTATTGAGTGGATTGCCTTGTGTCTTGTCTAATGTGGACCCTGCTCTAATTGTTGTAATATTGTAACTTTCCTTAGATTCCTTCATACTGAAGTTAAGTTTTATTCTCTACAAAACTAATCTGTCTTTGAAAATAACCACTATTTTTTAAGATCTGAAGGGTCATTGTTTTCTATTCTATCCAATTCCCCTCACACTAAATATCCGGCTTCTAACCATTACACATATGACGTGGGCATTTTCATGTCACCCTAATTGTTTTGTGAATGCAGATGCTTGCCAACATCCTTTTAAAAAACATGTTATCTAAATTATGGTATCCAGAATGCTGTCTGGATGTGGTCTGAAGGGCACAGTTCCTTTCATGTTCAGCTTAATTAGCACCCTAGCTTTTACTAATACGCCACATATAAAATAATCAAATTGGAATCCTCTGGTAATTCCTAGAGTCCTGCTCTTATAAATTCTCTTTTAGGGACAGAAAATATCTTTTCAAGTCATATCTTTTAATACTGTTCTAAGATTGTTGGCCCAATTCCAAGGGGTGGAGAAATGTGTGTGTGTGTGTATATAATAAAGAAACTTGTCCCCTCCCTGCCATACCCCTAAAAGGTAAGAATAAAACATAATCCATTATATGTATATATTTGTGTGTGTGTCTATATATATGTACATATATATGTGTGTGTGTGTATATCTATATATATGTACATATATATAGATATACACACACACACACACGAGTTATACATGTGTTATACATCAAGTTTTGCCTCTACCTTTTAATATAGTATTTTAAGGTAATACATTTAACATATTTGTTGAAGTATTTGAGTTAAATGGGATAGGATTTATAACTGGCCAGATCTCAGAAGAATGATAATTGCAAGAAGTGTGGAAGCTGCTAAAATCAGCTCAGTTCCTTTCACTTGGGTCACACCTCTGAGAATATAGTTTCTGATCCTTTACAAGCTTGCTACCCTAACACATCCCAGAATCCACGTAAGTAAGGGTTGCAAGATGAGGCTTTGCCGTTTGAGACTAGATTGTTTCTGATTATATAGAGAAAGGGGCTGTACTGCTGACTTCCCATCCTTATTTTATTATATTCCCATCCTGATTTTCTGTACTTCAAAAATTGCCCAGTGTGCATATTTCTAAGGTCATGGACAGCCCTTTCTGAGTGCAAATTATCCAGTAGTTTCATGAATAGTCTCTTTTTCTAGACCTATGCTGTCTTTGAGTAAATTTGCCCATGACATATTCAAGATACCAGCAATTTTATCAATCTGACCACCTGTTGTCTGAATCTAAACCAATAATGGACCAGGTCTCCTAATTAATGCAAAGGTGATATAATGATATAGGGAAAAAGCCATTTTCTGAAAATTAGCAATCTGCTTAGCTTGGGTACTAATACATATCCTTAGAATTAGCTTGATAGAATCTACTATCATTTTAGTTGAGAAATAAGGGGTTTGCAAAAACTTTCACAGAAGTTAGGAGAAAAGGGGAGAGAAAGCTGTTGAACTTTTGATTAGCTTTAATGAAAATAACAATGTTACTATTAAATAACAATAATGGTTGGATCTATCACTTGGCATGATCCCTCCTCCCCCATAAATTAACTCCTCAATAGCACCTAAGATCATGAGATTGGTCAAATCAACAAACATCAGAAGCCTACTGTGTTCTAGGAACTGTACTAAATGTATTGTGAATACAAAGAAAAGCAAAAATCAATCCCTGCCTTGAAGGACCTCTCACTTCATAGCAGTTGAGATAAAACTAATTAATGAAAAGTCAAACAAGAAAAAAATATGATTTAACCCACCTTCGACTTTCAGAATTAAGTCTTTATGTTGCTTGCTAGGTCTTCATGATCTCTAGATACTTCCTATCACTCATTCACACAAATCAGTAGAAGTGAATGACTTTTTAAAAACAATTATAAACATTTTTTGGAGTTACAAATTCTCTCCCTCTATCACCTCCCAACCCCTTCCATTAAGAAATCAAGCAATACTCCACATCAATTACACAACTGAAGTCACAAATCTCATTTCCTTCTTAGTCATGTTGCAAAAATAATAAATTATACTTCCATTGTATCCTCAAAATATCCTCAGTTCTTTATCTAGAGATAGATAATATTTTAAAATCATGAGTCCTTTAAAATTGTTTTGGCTCATTGTATGAGAGGTATCAGAGGTTCTAATTCACAATTAATTATTGTTATCACTGTATACAGTGTTCTGGTTCTGTTCATTTTACCTTGCATCAGCTCTTATAAGTCTTTTTAAGGTTTTTCTAAAAACATTCTCATCCTTTCTTACAGCATATTATTCCACCACAATCATATACTACAACTTTTTCAGTTATTTCCCATTTGGTAGATATTCACTCGATTTTCAATTCTTTCCCACCAGAAGTGGATGAGTCTTGAAAAGTTGAACAAGTCTCAGCAGATGATGTCATGCCTTAATTAGCTTATGCAGGAAATCAGATTAATCACTGTATAATTGCATCCTTCACTAAGCAGTCATCAGCCTCTATAATGTGTCTCCCAATGTCAGGTTTCATTACACTTGTTAGTTCCTGTACTATTCTGGGGTGTTGGATTTTTTTCTTTGATTTCCTTGGAAGACAATCCAAGATAATGTCCAATCCTGCTTCAGTATTCAAAATATGTTTATTGGTGAATCAAAGGACATGGACAGATCAGTCAATTAAATATTTTTGTGTACCATGCTCTATGCTAGGTGCTAGTTTTATAAATGTAAAGAATGAAGCAATTCCTATTCTCATTGATTTTACATTCTAAAAGGAATTATGTAAAAATATATGTAGCTTAAATATAAGGTTAGTTATTACAAATATATGTTGGGTAACTCTATCAGGTAGTTTGAAAAAGAGAATTAGCAGATGGGGCAGGGGAATAAGAAAGATTTCATGCAGAAGTTAGTGCTTGAGCTGGGTGGTTCAGGACTAACACCTCTTGTGTGAGAGTTGCCAAGCCTTTTCAAGGCTATTCATTCACCTGTGGTATCCACCTTCACCAACTCTCACCTGTGCTTCCAATAAACTACTATAATCCAGCCACACTGGTGGCTGATGGGAGAATCCAGGTTGAGCATAAATGACAGGCCTCAAACCCACTGATGAGTTAGGAGAATGTCTGCCTCAAGTATGTCAAACTTCCCTCTGCAGAATGGGTCGATGAGAACAATTTGTTCCAATGACTGTGGAGGTACCTAAGGCAGACACTGGAGCTTGGTCAAACATCAAAGTTGTTAGGGTCATCCACTGCATTCTGGGCCATTACCAGCTCACCCTCCTTTTGGATCGTCACTGGCCTTTGATGATAATACAAGAGAGTGAGGCTGAAGACTTTGTGACGCCCAGCCTCCTTAAAATCTAATTCCCATGTGAGTCATGACATCACCAAGGATATCACTGATCTTTGAAAATGAATGAAGACTTCCTATGTACCCAATATTGGTTTCATTTAGGCAAGGAATGAAAAGCTTTCCTGAGTATAATTAGTTTAGCCAATTTCATCTAATCCAAGGATGCAAGGTGACAAATGTTCCTCATCACAATGCCCTTATGTTGGTTAAGGAGGGTCAGAGTCCAACATCACCTAATGATTAACTGCCTTTGAGGAGAGGAATAGACAAACAGAAACAGAGATAAAGAGGGGAGAGGGCGGTGGTTGTTTCCTTGTATCCTGATTTATGATCTCCGGGATACATATGTTCCATCTTGGTATCTCCTCATATAAAATCTTCAAGTTAAAAGTTTTTTCTGTTTGCCTGCTCTGGTTCCTTTGTTCTTGGCTGATTTCTTCTTTTCTGTTTATGAACTCTTCATCCTCTCTACTGAAGAAGCAGCATTTCTTGCTTCCCTTTAAAGTTGGGAAGAGGGGAGTATGGGGAAGTAAGGGAAAAAGCTTATATTCAACACAATAATAATTACCTCAAGCAGATTGACATGATAGCAGTCCCTATTGATCATCGAAATAACTCTTTCTATGGTGGGATTGTTAGGATTCTCCAGTGGAACCATAGTCTTTTATTTATTTATTATTATTTTTATTTATTTATCTATTTTTTTGCTGAGGCAATTGGGATTAAGTGACTTGTCCAGGATCACAAAGCTAGTAAGTGTTAAGTATCTGAGACCAGGTCTGTCAGATCCTCCTGACTTCAGGACTGGTGCTCTATCTACTGCACCAGCTAGATGTCCTTTGCCCTTTACTTCTTAAAAACTCAAATAGTTTAGCTTCCATGTTTGCTGTGCTGATGAATTCCTGCTATATCTTTTTTTTTTTTAAATCTACAGGAGCCTGGGCAGCCAGCCACCTAGCACCATCTCTTAGGATTGTCCAAACCTTCTGGCTTACTTATAGAAGCAAGTAGCATTCAGCCTTAGACATAGGCCCAGGCTTCATAACACTCTGCAAACATAGCCTTTAACCCAAAAATTCCTCCCCAAAAGCATAATTCTATCATTCATTGCTTCTACCCATTCTGTTTGTCTCTGGGCTCTGAACCACTTTAGCATGGGCATCATTCAAAATGCCATTCTATTTAAAAAAAACCCAAGGTGTGCCATCTGCTCACTGAAAGAGTCAACAAATATCTTAAATAAGAGATGAAAGTAAATGGTGACAATGCTAGGGACGGCAATCTAGGGAAAACAAACAAATAAACATCACGTGGCTCAGATTGGACAAGCTACTTTGTGTAGACATACAGTACAGAGAAAGCTTCTGTGGAATCCTTATACATTCCCCCTCCCATTGGTTAAGCATTTCGTTGGATCCTTTGAACAAAGAAAGGGCCAAATCAAGAAATTTGGGCTCCTTCCCTAAGGTCACACTGCTAGTCTGGGAATGTCAGAGACATTACAGTTTAGAGCCAACCACAGCACACCAACATGTGGTCATTGACAGAATCTAGTTAGTACCTAATATCCAGCTGAGCACCAAATCAGTATTTAGTATCTGGAAGTGAATTATTAGAAAATTGGAGACCACTAGGAGGCTGGTGCTTCTGTACTCCACTGGTCCTTCTCTGCCCTCTGCCTTATGCCCCTTTTCTCACCTCCACGTCATGGCTACAAGGGAACAACAACCTGGAGCTGCCCCTAGGTCTTCACTATCACCCTGTTCCCCTTAATTGAACTGGGGAGACATTACTCGTCCTAGATGTAACATTTGCTAATTATTTATAGCGTCATGTCATATTAGAAAGATAGTTACTACAATTCCACAAAAGAGTTAGGGGCATAGTAGTCCCATAATCTGGAAAATCCTCAAAAATTTCTGGCCCTCCTTTTTCAACAGAGCAGAAATCTGAATTATTGTAATATTTGAAGATAAAATATGTTGATATTATAAAATGTTTTACATATATTTTCTGCATTTCCAAGTTTCTAAACTTTCTCCATGTTGCCTGCTGGTTTTCCTGTGTCATTTTCAGCTTCCACAAAACTCCCAAAAAATTCCCATTTAATTTTTTTATGACACTCTTTGATTATCAAGACCATGATGGGAAAAGTCATGATGTAGAAGAGATAACTGTAGAGTCAAAAGAGACTCAAGTTTAAATTCTGCTACTGTTGTGCATAAGCTGTTGAACTATGGCCAATTCATTTAACAACTCTGAGTCTCTACTCAGTCCCTACTCAGGGACTCTACTGAGTCCCATCTACAAAGTGGGAATTAGAATACTTTAATATTATGAGGTACACATATATTATTTTGAATTATGTAGGGTAATTGTAAGAATGAGATGAGATAATGCACATGAAGTGATTTGCAAACCTTGAACTGCTTTATAAATATTAGCTATTACCATTATTAGAATTCAGAGTCTCCAATGACTCACCTTGTGCTCTGTCCCTTAGGCAATGCTACTGCCTTCTCTGGAGAATTGACTCAGATCACTACAGTAAGAGATTTCCCTCTCTAACCTGCTAATCTGAGTCACACAGTAGCCATTTCTGACATAATTAGAATTATAGTCTCAGTGGGATAGGCTGGGGCACGAAAATAATTAGTTGTCGAGTTTAAAAGAGAAACCAATAATAATACCTGCTTCAACTTTGGAGGTTATTTTTTGTTCTCTGCTGTCCACTTTTTACTTTATCCTTTTTTCACCTTTCATTTCCCCTCCATTTCCCCCAAGCAGGCTACAGTTACATATATATATATATATATATATATATATATATATATATATATATTGGTTTTTTTTTTTTATGTATATGTATGTATGTATATATTCATACCTATCCATACATTCACAAATATAGATATATCTATGTATATATATACATACATTTACGTATACTCTCACACACACATTTTATATATATATATATATATATATAATTACCCATATGTAAACATGCATCTAAAATAATATTAATATGGCTGACATAAAATGGAGATTTTTCTCTTGATTGAATCTTTAAGTTTGACTTTGCCTAAGATCAATAATTATTAGCCTTACTTTTTTTTTCTAATAAATTCTACTCCTTGATATAAGCAAATTAGAAAAACATAGGATAGTTTACCTCTCAGATCTGTGGAGAAGCAAGGAATTTGTGTCCAAAGAAGAAGTGGAAGTCATAATTGAACACCAGATAATTTTGATTATATTAAGTTAAAAAGCTTTTGTACAAACAAAACTAATACAGACAAGATCAGAAGGGAAGCAATAAATTGGGAGATCATTTTTTATATTTAAGGGTTCTGATAAAGGCCTCATTTCTAAACTATATAGAGAACTGACTCAAATTTATAAGAATTCAAGCCATTCTCCAATTGATAAATGGTCAAAGAATATGAACAGATCATTTTCAGATGAAGAAATTAAAATTATTTATAATCATATGAGGTGATCTAAATTACTATTGATCAGAGAAATGCAAATGAAGGCAATTCTGAGATATCACTACATTCCTAAAGGATTGGCTAAGATGACAGGAAAAGATAATGACAAATGCTGGAGGGGATGTGGGAAAACTGGAACACAGATACATTGTTGGTGGAATTGTGAATGGATCCAGCAATTCTGGAGCGCAATTTGGAACAATGCTCAAAAAGTTCTCAAACTGTGCATACCCTTTGACCCAGCAGTGTTTCTAATGGGCTTATATCCCAAAGAAATTTTAAAGAAGGGGAAAGGGACCCACATGTGCAAATATGTTTGTGGCAGCCCTTTTTGTAGTGGCAAGAAACTGGAAACTGAGTGGATGTCCATCAGTTGGAGAATGGCTGAATAAATTGTGGTATTTCTGTAAGAAATGACCAGTAGGAAGATATCAGAAAGGCCTGGAGAGACTTACATAAACTGATGCTGAGTGAAGTGAGCAGAACCAGAAGATCATTGTACATAGCAATGTTAATATCATAGGACGATCAATTCTGATGAAGGTAACTCTTTCTAACAATGAGAGGATTCAGACCAGTTCCAATGATCTTGTGATAAAGAGAGCCATCTACACCCAGAGAGAAGACTGTGGGAACTGATTGTGGATCACAACATTAACATTCTCACTCTTTTTGTTGTTGTTCACTTGTATTTTGTTTTTCTACTCATTTGCTTTCTTTTTTTGATCTGATTTCTTTTGTGTAGCAAGAGAATTGTATAAATATGTTTATACATACTGAATTAAACATATATTTTAAATATTTAACATACATTGGATTGCCTACCATCTAGGGAAGAAAATCCAAAACACAAGGCTATATAAAGGTCAATGTTGTCAAATTATCCCTGTATGTATTTTGAAAATAAAAAGCTTTATTAAAAAAAATATATATTAAAAAAAAATATATATATATATATATATATATATATATATATATATATATATATATATATATATATTCTACTCCTGATCCTTGTTGTAATGTTTATATATAAATTTTATTTCTTATCTCTGCTAACTCTTCTACTTTAATTCTGCTTCTTAACTCTCCTTACTATTATTTAACCTCCCCCTACCTATGGATCCCTTTTTTGTCTTCTCCCCCCACCCTTTCCTTCCCTCTTTACCCCATTTCCATTAATCTATAGACTTTATCCCACTCCTTTTAATCTAAACACTTTTCTTTATTCCACCTTATTCTATGCCACCCTTTCCCCCCTTTATTCCTTGCCCACTAATGTACACACTTTGTCCTATTGCCATAAATCTACATATCCTTCTATATCCCACCTTATCTTATTCCCTCCCCCTTATTATTTTATAGATTTTGGAGGTTACTCTACCCTTGATAGTCTATGTGTGTGTGTATGTGTATACATAGATATACACACACATTTCCATATATATATATATAATTCCTATTTAACAATTTTCTATGTAAGTTTTCAGATCTATATATCTTTCTCCACCTCTAATGCCTCTATATCTATTCTTCTTTTGTACCTCATTTGTATGACATAATTATTAAGTTTGCCTTTTCCTGGACAGTTTTGCTTTTTAGACTCAAATCATACTCAACTGTGCCCCAATCTTTCTTTAGAGCTACATATTTGTTGATGTCCATCTTAAACATATAACATACATTCCCATATATGTCATAAATATAAATGATTTGTTGAGTTGCTTGAAATTAATCTTTGATACTGGCTCTTATATGTTAAATTTTCTATTAAGTTCAGGTTTGATTGAGACAAAGTCCTGAAAAGCTGCAATTGAATATCCATTTTTTTCATTCAATATTATGGATAATCTTAATGGATATGATATTTTTGGCCACAGGCCTATTTCTTTTCATTGCCAATATATATTATTCCAGGATCTGTGGTCTTTTATTGTAGTTGCTGATTAGTTCTAATTGTAGCTCCAGCATATTTGAATTGTTTTGTTGTTGTTTCTTGTGAAATATTTTCTTTGATCTGGGGGTTTCAAAATTTGGCAATAATATTCCTATGTATTTTCCACAAAGGATCTCTTTAAGGTAATGGGTGGAATTTTTCTATTTCTACTTTCCACTTGTGTTCTATCACTCTAGAATAATTTCATTTGGTTATTTGTTGCATTATTGTGTCAGAGTATTTTTTTGGTCACAGCTTTCAGGTAGTTAAATTATTCTTATTTTTTTTTTCCTTGATCTGTTCTCCAGATTTGTTATTTTTCTTATAAATTGTTTCACATTCTGTTCTATTTTTTCATTTTTTATGGTTTTTGTTGTAGTTGTTATTTCTTGTACTGAATTTCAAAGAATTATTTTTTAATTTAAGACTCTATATCTCCTTTTCTAGTTGCTTAATTTTTTTTTTCATAATCTTGTTTTTCTTGGATGGTTCGTTTTCTTTAAAGTTTTTTCCTCAATCTCTCTTTCTTGATTTCTAAAGTTCTTTAATGTTTTGGGTTTTTTTTTAAATAAATTCTTTCTAAGAAAGTAGTCATTTAACATAATTCTTTGGGATAGAAGAGATTTTTTTGTTTTGTTTTTAAATTCACTGTTCTCTACTTATAGTAACTTTTTATGGTTGGGTTCTTTCTTCTTTCTCTATTCTTTTTTTTTTTTTTTTTTTTTAAATGACAACTACTGTAAGCACCTCTAATCCTGGGTTTGGGGAGATTGTGCTTCTAGCTTCACTTCAGCTTTCCCCTCTGACTTGAAACCTCCATCCAAGAGCTCTCCCCTCCTGCAAGTCCCTGAAGCCAGCGGTGTCCCTCTCCCATTGCCTCTGCACTCACTGGCTGTGCCAATTCCTTCTCACCCAGAACATGGCTGGGCCTGGCATTCCTAATCAGCCAAGGTTCCCTCAGTCTTCCTGGACTTAGGAAGCAAAAGTTTCTGTGGTTCCTGCTGAGACTCCTGCCAAACCCAGCTAACCCCAAGGGTTCCTTCTTGCTCTTTCTGGGAAGCTAACTGGTGACGTTTGCACTTCACATGGTTAAATCCATCCTAGAGTCTTTCTATGGGTGTTCCGAAGTTATACCAGGAGGTGCCCTGTTCTGCCCCAAATCTTTGCTTTTCACCAGTCTACGTTCACCCTGAGGTACAAATTGAACTTAAAATTCTGTGACCTACTCTGCCATCTTCCCAGAATCTTCTAATGTATTTACTTTTAATGAATCAACCAAAAGGCTCATTTAAAAGATGTTTAATCCATCAGTCAGCAAATAAATGATGAGAGACATCAGATTTCTCAGTGCTCTTCCCCGACCCCCAAGAAGCAGAGTTCCCTTAGAGAGAGAAAGGAGCAGCATGTGCCAATGAAACTGCCCCCACCACCCTGACTACCATCTCCTCTCAGAACTTGATGGATATAGCCCAGGACCCTGAACCAAAAAGTCACTGGAGTATGAATGCTTCCACCCCAGCATCTGCATCATCATCCTTGAAGGCAACCTCTGGAGATAAAGCCTGGCATCTGCCCATCTATATGCTGCAACTACATCTAGTGAAGACCCAGAACAGAAATTTCTTGTCACCAGTCCTTAGCCTTTTCAAATGGCTCCAAATCAAAAATCAATGTGATTTTATTTATGGAAATGACATGAAAGAAAAGGTGCTACATCTTGAGGACCATGCTCCCTGTAGAGTCATCCCTTTGGAACGTGAGCTCCCTCTGAACAAGGATTATCTTACTTGTCTAATGCTATTTTAGCACAGTGCTTTGCATACAGTAAGCACTTACTAAATTATTAATAAATATGAAAGTATTAGCAATGAAAATAATTCATAATAAATGATTCACTTTTTGTTTATTCCCAGAGTTGTACTCTCACAGTTAACACACCACTATTAGGGAGTGGGAACACACAAGGAGGAAGTGATCGAAAAAATGTAGACAGGGAGAAATAGTAACAGCTCTGTTTTTAGTCCTGCTAATTTAGCTTAAAGATAAAAATCACCTGAGAAAACTCTAAGGAAATTGTCAGATGCTTATCTTTAAAGTTTGCAGATTGACATATATTTAGGACAGATAATGGCACAACTTTTGCAAAACTGAGCCATGAGTCATGTCCAAATATATGTGAATCTTCAGCTATGTAAGTAATATTCTCTATGTGGAAAGATAAATACTTTGGCTTTGAGTAGACACAAATAAGCATACCTCTCATGCCCCAGCCCAAGTCCAGAGGATAGGCTAGACCCATCTTTCTGCCATTTTTCATCCCCCTCAACTTCCTATTTCATCTTTGCCCCCTGTTTATTTGTGATGCTCAAAGTTCCCAAAGCATAAATTTAGGAATGAAACCACAGACAACACCCCAAATTCACATCAATTAAAATGCTAAGAACTCCAAAGCAAAATCAAGTGGGAAAAAATATTAAGAATGTCATATCCCATAGGGATTTACCCATATGTAAGGAAAAGCCAGAAACCTCTACCCTTTGACCATTGCTTTCTTTGTTGATGTCTAATCCAGATATAATACTTCTTTTACTAGAGACTTCAGAAGTGAGCTCCAAACTAGAGATAATATGAGCCTAGTAGAAAATCATATTCTCAGGGGAGTGCAATAAGTAGTCATTCCTACAATTTACTGTAACCAAAATTTCAACCTAATTTGACTTCAGATACATAAAGTTTAATTATAAATTCGATATTACCATTAAAACACCCATTTAGAAGGCTTTTTTTCCCCCCCTAATGGCAGAGAATACAAATAAGAAAAATCTGGTCACTTCTTTTGTTTCTCCCAACTCTCAAATCAAATATGCAGCCAGAGCCCTTTAGGCTTCCCAAGTTACAGAGTCACTAATGTCCTCTCGTGTTATCAAGGAAAGTTACTTTCTCTGCTGATCTGGGGTCCACTGCTGCTCTGTTATCCCTGTCATACCACTCTCTGCTAAGTGTCTCTGTTACTGCTATTTTTGCTGGTATCTTGACTACTTTCTGTTATTACATAATAGCCCAAACAGCAGTAACAGAGATATAGATCAGAAAACTGGAGATGACCTTCTTGGTCTTTTTAAACTAAGGTCTTTAACAGGTCTTAGTTTGACGAAGACAACCATCCAATTAGTCATCAAGGCTAGAATGGACTGTTTTAGCTGGTCAAAATGTAATGTTATTATGATGGGGTTTGGCGCAGGGCAGGGAGTTGTGGGAACCCCTTCGTAAATGAATTTACAAACCCGAAAAGTTAAATCAAAAGCAAAAGAAGTTTATTAGTGGCATTGGGAAGTCTGCCTTTGCTAGAAAGACTGAATTCCTTAGTGGCAAGGTCCTGACAGAGGGATATAAAGTTTTTTTTGTTTGTTTGTTTGTTTGTTTTTATTTAATAGCCTTTTATTTACAGGTTATATGCATGGGTAACTTTACAGCATTAATAATTGCCAAACCTCTTGTTCCAATTTTTCACCTCTTACTCCCCCACCCCCTCCCCTAGATGGCAGGATGACCAGTAGATGTTAAATATATTAAAATATAAATTAGATGCACAATAAGTATACATGACCAAAACATTATTTTGCTGTACAAAAAGAATCAGACTCTGAAATATTGTACAATTAGCTTGTGAAGGAAATCAAAAATGCATGTGTACATAAATATAGGGATTGGGAATTCAATGTAATGGTTTTTAGTCATCTCCCAGAGTTCTTTCTCTGGGCGTAGCTGGTTCAGTTCATTACTGCTCCATTGGAAATGATTTGGTTGATCTCGTTGCTGAGGATGGCCTGGTCCATCAGAACTGGTCATCATATAATATTGTTGTTGAAGTATATAATGATCTCCTGGTCCTGCTCATTTCACTCAGCATCAGTTCGTGTAAGTCTCTCCAGGCCTTTCTGAAATCATCCTGTTGCTCATTTCTTACAGAACAGTAATATTCCATAATATTCATATACCACAATTTATTCAGCCATTCTCCAACTGATGGGCAGGATATAAAGTTTTTAGCAGAAATCCTATCCTAGCACAGAAAGTAAAGAAGGTCTTATCAGGGAAACAGGAGAGAGATGTAGAAGAAGTAACGCTGAAAGAGAATATCTTTCATCAGGCAGAGAGTAGCAAGTGACTATGCCAAGGGAGGTCCCTTGGCCTGGCATGAGTCCTGCTTTGAGATCCTCTACTGCCAATGATTGAGCTCAGCTGTCCCCTTTTATAACTGAAACCTTGGCTAGAAGCTGGGGGGGGGGGTAGCTCTTGGTGGGGGCTGGGAGGGAGCAATTTGAGCTGGAATCAGACCAAAATCTTTCAACAAAGTTTCATTTGAATGAAATTGGCTATGATCTGTTAGATTGGAACTACTATGTGGCTGTTCCCCATGAAAAGAAGAATTGCTAACTTTTTAGTTTAAAAAATTTAGAACTTGGAGCAGCTAGGTGGTACAGTGAATAGAGAGCATCAACCCTGAAGTCAAAGGACCTGAGTTCAAATCTGCTCTCAGACACTTAACAATTTTTAGCTGTTAACCTTGGGCGAGTCACTTAACCCCAATTGCCTCAAAAACAACAACAAAAAAATTCAGAACTTAAACTTGCACTTGAAATTAAACTTAAATCACTTGCAGCTGCCACAGGATCTTAATTTTCCCTTCACATTCCACTGCCAAGAGCTTGTGACTCTTAGGAAGGCAATGAGGACATTTGTTTATATATAAACTTGCTGGAGCCATTTCAGTGCCTGTCTCTTAGATCCCTGGTGGAGTAATAATTTATTTAGGAGTATTGTTACTGTCAGAACCAACTGAAATGACAGCTTTCAAACAACTCCAAAGTCTCTTCCCAAACAAAAAATTCTGAAAACCTTCTCTTCACTCATATAACAACTACTCCCATTTCAGGGCTTTCATCATTTTGTACCTGGAGCACGGTACAATAATTTCCTAATGGCCACCTTCTATTTCCAGCTGCTCCTCTCTGCATAGCTGCCAGACTGATATTCTTAGAGCACAATTCAGAACTTTTCACTCTCCTGCTCAAGAAATTCCTGTACGGTATTTGATAGCTAAACTTTCTACAATCTTGTTCTAACCTTTCTTTTCAGGATAATTACATGTAGGTGAAATTTCATTTCCCACCTGTGTGTCTTTTTGACTAGGTAAAAGAAGCCATTTTTCTGCCTCATTTCTTACCTCAGACTTGCCTAAAGGGTGTCTCTCCTAATTTCCACTTTTTAAAAGCCATAGCTCCTTTCCAGTTTAGTGCAAGTGCACTTCTTGCAGGAAACCTTTGCTAGTTTGCTACTTTGCCTTTTCTAGTTTCCTTTTGCTGGTTCACTTCCTCACCACCCAAAACATGTGTTCTATGTGTTGTGTATTATTTTTTGATGTGAACATTATTTTCCCTGGTACAATGTTGTTGTTATTTGCCCTTCATTCTTAAAGAGTATCATGACATCCAGCTATAGCATCACATGCAAGTGAATTAGATTTAATTAAGGAAGGGCTGTGAAAAGTTACCAGGCTCACTTTCTCCTCTGGAGCCACCTGGGTCCAGTGGCTAGCTATATATAGATCAAGACAACTGGAGCTGGCCCTAAATGTAGAGGGAGATCTTGGTCTTTTTTAAATTAAGGTTTTCAACAGGTCTTGGTTTGACTGAGGCAACCATCCAATCCATCAAGCTAGCTAAGAAATGAGGAATAGCCTATTTCAGCTAGTCAAAAAAAATTTATATTTATATTTACATATATATGTACATAAGTATACGTGTGTGTGTATTTATGATGTGGGCCAGATGATGATAGACACCAAAAGCTGGGGTTTGGTCATGAGAAAAGTTCATTCTCTTTGGCAAAAGGCAGATTTATTTAGGGGAATAGATAACAGACTAGAAGAAGGGATACAATAGACTCCATGAATGGAGTTGGGAAAGCATGGAAAGAGGTTTTACACATTTAACATGTATTGGATTACTTGCCATCTAGGAAAGGGGGTGGGGGGTAGGAGGGGAAAACTTAGAACACAAGATTTTGCAAAAGTCAGTGTTAAAAAATTATCCATGCATATGTTTTGTAAATAAAAAGCTTTAATAAAAAAGAAAAAGAAAGAGGTTTTAATGAGTAATGATGGAAAGCAGAAGTTCCCTAGTGGAACTTGCCATTTGTCAGGAGAAAGGAAATATCCCATAAGGTTGGGGAGTGCCCTTAATTGGGAGGCTAAATCTTGAAAGGCACTTAGCACCCCCAAAAGAGTTAGCTGTGAGGGGAAGTGGAGTCAGGAGAGACACCACAAATCATGATGGGGTTAGGAGAGATAACACATAGCATGGAGGAGGGGTAAGGAAAAAGACACCATGGGGCAGAGTGCTATGACAGACTGACCCAAAGGAGGGCAGCAGCCATGAGGTGGACCATAAATGGATTCTATATTTAACCTCAGGAATATGACTGGGATTTCTGATAGGACATAGCACAGTGAGGCTGCCCAAGACTGAGGATGGACCTCAGAGATTTGACATAACTTGGTTTTCTGACTGGAGGACCTCCCCAAAAGACCTAAAGGGATCTCTATCAGTGCCTTCTCCCTGCTTATCTCAGGGATTAATTTTTATCAATTCCTCTGCTAACCACACCTAATATTGAAGACCTCATCTTATATCTTACATATAAATGTACACATAGATATGTATCTGAGAGAAGAACCTCAGAATTTCTGGCCAAAACAAAAACAATTGCTATTTGCTTGAATTTACCCAATCAGGGCCCAAAGTGATGTAATAGAACTGTGTTTACATAATCTTTGGGGGGGAAACCTGGATTAGAAAAACTTTGAATTTAACTCCTCCCTGCTCTGGGAAAACTACCTGGTTCCCAGGGGGAACTCCCACCTCCAAGTGGGGGTTGGGCTTCTGTGTTCAGGCTACCTTAATTTATTTAATCTTTACTTTGATTCCTTTTGCTGATAGCCACCTAGTTAGATGGGAGATGACCTTTCTCACGAAATCATGATAAACTTCTTTTTTCTGACTCTGAGAATCTCTGATAGCTTTTGTGGCTAATATAATTCCCCACACTATCATCAATCTTCTGGAATAAAGGGTGGACCTAACATAGATCATATTTCTTATAGCTTTCAAAATGTGTTTGTCTTTACAACGTTGTTGTTATTGGATAAATTGTTCTGGGTCTGTTCATTTCGTTCTTCATTAGTTTACAAAAATCTTTAAAATTGTTCTTTTTCATAACACTGATGTTGAATCGGGTGAATAGTTTTTGTTGTTGTTGTTGTTGTTTGTTTTTGTTTTTGTTTTTCTGGTTCCACTTACTTCTCTCTGAATTAGTCCATGTTGTTCTGATGTGGACTTACTCTCTTCCTCTGTCAGTAACCAGCCCATTTGGCTATTATCAGGTATAGTAAGGATATAGCTCTTTATCAACCTCCATTGTTTATTCCCCCAACTTTTTTACATCTTTAAAAAATCTTTGAGATATTGATTAGCATATCTTTAGCCAGGTCTGGGACCAGGACTGCCAGGTAATCCATCTGGCTCCTCCCTAATCCTTCCCTCTGAGTTCCCATCTTCACTTCCCTGGCTTCCCTGAGAAACTGCTCCTGACAAAGGTCTTTGCTAAGTCCTTCTCAAAACTAAGTCCATTATGAGTTTACTCTTTTTCTCCCTCCTCAAAGTGCCTTCCCTTTAATGGCATCTTTCTCCTTACTTATAGGTAACTCTATATAGTCTGCTAAACTCCTCTATGGATCTAACATGCCAACCAATGACTTACTCCTACCTCATGGAGTATTTTCTTTTTCCTGGTTAATTGTGAGTTCCTCTTGGGATCTTGTCTTTTCCTTGCTAACCATCTGCTCTCCCAACTCTATTGCATATTTGCCACTCCTAGTGCTATTTTACCCCTTATTTTTTTTGTAACTAAACTTATCTTATCTTCCCCTAAGTAAACCTACTTTTTGCAAAGAGAATGGCCACCCAAATGGAATTGCTACCCTGACCTCATCATTTCCATGTTCATAAACTCATCTATTTCCTTATTTCTTATAGCATAATAACATGTCATTTCATTCATATATCACAATTTTTTAACCTTTCCTCAATTGAAGGGCATGCCTATAGTTTCCAGTTATTTGGTACCACAAAGATTGCTGTTATAAATATTTTTGTATGATTTTTCCTGTTTCTTTGATCTTGGAGGAGTAAACACTTAGCAATGATGTAGTTGGGTCACAGGGTAACTTTTTGTGCTAAATTCTAAATTTGCTTTCCATTTACCATCCTATCAATAATGCATTAATATATTTGTTTTCCCAATTCTCTCCAGCATGAGATCTTTGCCAGTCTAATAGGTATGAGGTAGAATCTCAGAAATGTTTTAATTTGCACTTCTCTAATTAGTGAGGATTTGGAGTTATTCTTAGATCATTCATCAATTGAAGAATGGTTGATTCTTTTAAATTTAAATTAGTTTCTCATATATGTGGGAAGTGTGATATTTATCAGAGAAATTTGCTGTAAAGAATTACCCAATTAACTGATTCCCTTTTATCTTACCTTTATTATGTTTAATTTTGAAAACTTAAATTTTAGGTAGTCATGATTTTCCATTTTAAATTTAAGCTTCTTTATCTCTTATTTGGTTATGATTTGAAATGATTTTTTTCCCCATGTTTCTCTACTTTACTTGTAATATGAACTGTTATATGCAGGCCATGTATCTATTTGGAGCTTATCTAGGTAGAAGGGAAGTGGTGTTAGTCTGAATCTAACTTCTTTCCTACTAGTCTCTAGTTGCCCCAGCAGTTTGTTATTAAATAATGAATGCTCACAGAAGGAGAACTATGCACTTCTTTAATTTTAATGTTTGCCCCATTCTGGAGAACAATATGGAACTATTCCCAAAGGGCTATCAAACTATGCTTACCCTTTGATCCAGCAGTATCTCTGCTGAGTGAATGTCCAGCAGTTGGGGAATGGTTGAATAAGTTATGATATATTAATATTATGGAATATTATTTTCCCATAAAAATGATTAGCAGAATGATTTTAGAAAGGCCTGGAGAGACTTACATGAACTGATGCTAAGTGAAATGAATAGAACTAAGAGAACATTATACACAGCAATAACAAAATTATATTGACAATCAATTTTGATAGACATGGTTCTTTTCAACAATGATGTGATTTAAAGCAGTTCCAATAGACTTGTGATGAGAAAGCCATCTGCATCCAGAAAGAGGATTTCAGAGACTGAATGTGGATCACAACATAATATTTTCATCTTTTTTGTTATTTGATTACTTTTTGTTTTCTCTCATTTTTTTTCCTTTTGATCTGATTTTTCTTGTGTAGCATGATAATTGTGGAAATGTATATAGAAGAATTGCACATGTTCAATATATTGGATTACTTGCTTCTAAGAGAGAGGGTGGAGAGAAGGGAGGGAGAAAAAATTTGGAACACAAGGCTTTGCAAGGGTGAATGTTAAAACTCTCTTTGCATATATTTTGAAAATAAAAAGCTGTTATTTAAAAAGAATAACAGTTGCTTATTTGAGATTTCCCATTTCATTTCAAGCTTTTTAAAAATAAAACTTTATTCTATAATGAAATCATCATACCTAGCACAATAATTTGTACATGATGAGTGCTTAATAAATACATATATTGAATTGACTTGAGCTAATATTCTGAACCATATATTTGCATAAGGACAACAGCTTTCAGTATATTGATGAGGAAGAAGATCCCATACATTCCTTGTCCCACGTTTCCTGGATATAGGTTATGAGCCAAGAGATACAAGGAAGATTCAAAGCATAAATAAAGCTCTTCCTATCATGAAAGAATCTCTGATATAAGGGTCAATACATTAGTATGGATTACTATTCCATTTGATTCCATTAGTATGATTATGTTAGCATGGATTTGTTTTATCTTGTAGATATTAGATATTATATGGATATTTGTAATAATAATAATAATATTATGTTAAGTATCTTGTGGGCATTTTGAGGTGATTTAAGGAAAAGGTGAGATAAGGTCCATAGAAGATAAACTTTGCCACTCTATAATTACATCCTGGGATTAAACTATAATTTGTAAGAAAAAATTATAATAATAAAGAATACTCCTATTTAAGCTATCCAGCCTATATTATTAATTATTTAATCAATATTAATCAATATCATGCTTGAGATTCACCAAGATTTTTGATTACTTTATCTTCCTGTCATTCTTCATCCCTTGGTCTTTTGAAATTATTTCATGGTCCATTAGAAGAAAAATATATTTCTCTAAGATGTGATTCTTTCCAACCTGAGTCAGTAAAACTATTTCATTTTCAGGAAAGCATTTTAGTCTTGAAGTTCACAACTTTGGAAATAGATCTTGAGGGAAAATGAGATAGAGGTTTCCACAGTCCTATTCATAGTTCTTATATTTTGATTGAAGTACCTTGTATTGTAAGCCTGGGAATTATAAAGGCCTTAGCTTGACCAAGAATAGCCTCAGTGTTCAGAAAATTAAAAAGGGGTTGGAGAAAGTGAAAAAAAAAACATGCTAAGCCAACTCATTAGAATTCCCACAGGAGAATGTTACCTTGGTAATAGATTTTCCAGCCTGAGATTTTCAAAATATCTGACAGCATTGAACATTTGAAGTTAATCTCAAAATAACTGACACTCAGTGAAGAAGTAGAAATTTGGCTGAGTTCATGAAACTTGGCACCCAGGTTGCCACCAAAAAACTTGCCATAAATGGAATCCTTTCAGCAGGAAAGACAGTTATTGGCTAAGTCCAAGACAACCATGGGGTGACCCTCTAATTAACATTCATGGATGTAACTTGATTGGTAGCTTAAAAGACACAGTTACCAAGCTAGCTAAGCCTAAATATCTTAATTTAATAAGGACAGGAATTAACATTTCCCAGTATTGTCTAATTTTTAAAAGTAATACTACTTCACCTTTATGTAGCAATCAGAAGTTTGCAAAGTGTTTTAAATGATCTTATTTGATTATCAAAAGACTCTGTGCTACCTTTCAAGCATATCAAAGAGGAATCCATCACACAATTAGCTGGTCTAAGAGGGAAAAAAGCCAGAGCTATGTCATTTCTAGACAGTTTTTTTTAAAGTCATCTTTTTTTATATTCTCAAAATTATAGCATATCCAAAAGAGGTTTTGATTATGTGAGTCATAGCTCTCTGTATTTATCATTTTTATTTAAAACTGATATATTGTTAAAATATGCATTCGTTTATTGTTTAATGAATGAACAAATGCTTACTTGATACCAAAAACTGGGCCAAATCCTGGGGATACCAATATAAAAAACAAAGACCCCAAAAATTGTAGGAAAGATGACTGAACCTTATGAAAGTAAATAGGTGTGCCCATTCAGGAACAATGATGCCCTCTAAATATTCTAAATAATGATTTTTTTCCTTCTAGTAGGCATCTGGAAGAAGTCTCATGACATTTATAAAGTCCATAAACTTCTAAAGGAGGCAGCCAGCAACTCAGTGAATAGAGCACTGGACTTAGAGTCAGAAAAACCTGACTTCAAATTTGACCTCAGAGACTTACTTAGCTGTGTAATCCTGGGCAAGTCAGTTAAATTCTCTTTGCCTCAGTTTTCTCATCCGTAAAATGAGCTGAAGAAGGAAATGGCAAGAAAATAATGAATGGATAACCTACATTCTCTATTGATACCCAAACAATTTTAAGGGAACATGAGAGGACCCTAATAATTTGGGTGGACTTCCTGTGTTATGGGAGAACATGAATTAGAAATATGAAGATTAGAGAGACAAAATTGCTTGTGACTTGCCTCTTTGGGGAAATACTCAATTAATGAAATCTCAGATCCATACATGCAGGATTTCTTAATCTGGATACTCTGAATGTCTTATTTTCCCTAAAGTGTTTCAATAAACATTCAGTCAATCGTCTTATCCAACTCTTCATGATACATAATATGTCAGGCCTTTCTGTTCTATAGTATCTCCTGAAGTCTGTCCAAATTAAATATAATACACTATGTGGGAAAGAAAAATAATCCATTCTTCTCATCTATAATCTTCAAAAGACATTTTAAAATAAGAATGAAAGAAAAAAAAAAACTTCTTAGTCAATTTAAGGGCCAGAATCACAGGAACTGGAAAGAACTTCAGAAATTAGGTAGTTCAAACCAGAAAGGAATGAATATAAAGCATTATTAAGCATTAATCACATACTTATTAGGTGCCAAGCACTGTGTTAAGTATTAAGGCTACAAATAGAGAAGCAGAATAGTTTTTGTTCTTAAGGAGTCTATATTCCAATATGAAAGCAATACTTAGAAAAGGTTTCAAATGTCAGATGAAAAGGTTCAGTGTACAAGGTACAAGGCCCCTATCAATAAACCTTTAATAATTAGGAAAAAATAAGAGGCCATATGGTAGAGTGGGTAGAATGTTAAATTTAAGGTCAGGAAGTTTTTAATTCAAATATTCCTTATTTGTAACTCCATATTTTTTGAGCCTATTTCCTCTTCTATGGAAACAGGGATAAGAATATTTATAGTATCTCAAAAGATTATTGATATCAATTTAGATTTAAACCTAGAATATTTAGGATCTGCAATCTAATTGAACCCTCTCAATTTTGCAGTTGAAAAAACTGAAGCTAATGACATATCTTTCATCTCATAGATGCCTCATAAAGGAGGCATCTCCTTTATGAACTCAGATCTTCATGATTCTAAGACCAGAGTTCCAACCACTCTAAGATTCTAAGTGGATCAGAGCATATCATGAATGTAAAGACCTTTTCAAAGTTTAAAGAATCATGTACCAACAACAATACCTCTGTTACCTATCTTCCAGGCTATTATGAAGCTTTAATTAAATAAAGCTTTTGTGAAGATTTTGCAAATATTAGAGATAGTGAGCAATGAAGAAGACAGGAGGAGGAGAAAAAAAAAAAAGGAATCCCATAGCCTGAGAGATAATTATAGCTGGAGGAAGTGATAGAATGGTAAAAAAAAAAAAAAAAAAAAAAAAAAAAAATCCTGAACTAAATCTTGTGAGGAGAGGAGAGTTCTCAGATTGCCAAATTCCTGGGCCCAGCTTTCTTTTGGAGAATGTAACACATCTGGGCTTTGGAGACTTAGTAAGAATAATGCTGGGCACTCCACAGGAGTGGACCACCCCGGACATTTTGACAGGGTGCTTCTCACTGGAGGGGATCATGAATTAGGGGACTATTATTTTTTCCTCTGCCGTCCACTGTGTCTCAACCCTGTCTTGTGATCTGAAGGGTTTAGTAGAGGAGATTGGGAGAGTTGATGTTAATTCCTCAAGAATGTACCAGATTGTTTCTTTTTTCCTTTGCTGATTGGTTTAATCCTCATAAACATTTTGTTTTTAAAATCCATCTTGCCAGTAAAGTTAATCTGAGTTCACATAATGAGGTTTCCAGCTGGACTGGGATAAAGGTTTGAGAGCAGCCTGCAAAAAAATGCCAATAAAAAAATGCTGGGGAAAAGATCCTTGAAGACATTGACTTTCATTTTTGTTACCCCCAGAATCTTAGCATGTACTTTGTATATTGTAGGAAAATAATAAATATTTGCTGTTGAATCACTGAACTTAATTTTCATAAAAATAGATCTTTGGATACTTTTGCTAAGAAATCCTCTCTTTCTCTTCTTCCCCTCTCTTCCTGCTGATCTTCTCCACTCAGGAAATCCATTCTATTTGTCATAAAAAAAAGTTGACTTAGACTGTCTCTGACTGCGAGTTAGGGGGCTGGAATTGTGTATCTTTGCATTGAAAGCTAAATATATGGCATTATTTCTGGAGGTTAGGAGAGATACAATGATATTTTGAGAATATTATTTTATCAAGGATGGCCATTTGTTCAGAACTTCTCTGTGTCTCCCTATGTTGGAAAGGCTGTGATGATATGAAATTCAAAGGTCATGGTAGACTTTGGCATGTGTAGACATTCTATAATTTGTTCTTGTCTGTTAACCATTCTGTTAGGAGAATGGTTAATATTCTAACCAATGGTTTATAATGGTATAATATTATAACCCATGGTTCCATTGGTTGGGATCTAAATGTATTCAGCATGGACTAATGGCCAGAGTCATGCAGATTAATGCTCCTCACTCTTTTGATACCTTTACTGATGATCATCCAGTGAAAAATCAAGCCTTTTTTCCTCTGGGACTGATATATGCCCCATGAAAAATGGGGTTCAGTCTTTTTGCCTTGAAATTTTTTTTTCATTTTAGAGAAAGAAATTAGAATTCCGACCCTGTGAATTTTAAAAGGTTATGAGAGTCAATCTCTGCCATTCTGGCATCCTGGCTTTGATTTCCTTATGTTCTGGAACCGGAGTCTCATATACAACTCAACATTGATGCTCCCAAGGAACAAGAGGTGCTTTGAGGAACCCAGCTTAATGACAGCAGAGATGAGGACCTAAATTGTAGCTGCATCTGACCTTGAACTTAGTAGAACCAATAATTTATAGAAACAGTACCTTGTGGGAGCTCACTCTCCTCAGCAGCTTTTTATATAACAAAGATTATCCCTTGCAGGTTTGGGGGGGAAATATTGGTATAATTTTCCTTTTTATATCTTCAAAGTAAATGCTACTTTCTAAAAGCTAATTGATGTTAATTGTTTAATAGAACTGGGGTGCTAATCAATGACTCCTAAGGTAGGGGTGGAATATAGCTGATCAAAGTTCAAGCTAATAGCATTACAGGAAAAAAATCCTTTCAAACCCCTCTGAGTACTCCTAGAACCTTAAAACAAATAAAAGTGCAGAATGACTATGAGCATGAAAATGTAACATTTTGGTATGAATTTCATCAAAGGAGTTATTAGGAACCGCCACATTTCTGTTCCATTCACTACAATTGTCTCTCTGACATCTCTTCTTGACCCTATTTGATTAATCTTTTTTCCTCCAGATCAAGTCCTATGATTAAGCCCTGTTAAAGATTTATAGTCCCTTTTAATCTATTGGGCTTCATACTTTTTATAATTTGCTTCCTCTTTTTCAAAAGGAAACAGAAATCCAAATGCTTCATTCTTTCTTTCTACCCCCTTTCATTTCCATGGTAGCCATGGTTAGACTTCAGAGTGTAGTAATTTAGATGTCAGTATATATCAGATCTCTTCAGAGTATAATTAAAGATGATTTATTTACTCGGATATCTTCAGTGACCTATAAATTTTTCCTCCCAACTCTTACTAAGAAGACTGAGTCAGCTGTTAGTACAGTAGACTGAATTCAAATCTGGCCTCAGATACTTATTGGAAGTATGACCCTGAGCAAATTTCACTTAATCTATGTCTCAGTTTCTCAAAAACAAAATGATGATAATAATAGCATGTACCTTGGAGGATTGTTGTAAAGATCAAATAAAATAACATTTGTAAAAAAAAAATTACCATGGCATACATAATCAAACTGATTATCTTCTGGTGTGACAGGAAGGGAGAAAATTTGAAACTCAAAATTTTATATTAAAAAATGAATGTTAAAATTGATTTTACATGTAATTAGAAAAAATAAAATACTATTTAAATAAATAAAATGTAATTGGAAAATGTTTAACAAAAAATTACAATACAATATTAAAAAATAATTAGCATAGTATGGGGCATATAATAGGTGCCTTCCCACCTTCATTATTTATCTTTGTTTTCTTGGATCTTTTCCTACTCTCGTTGCTCTTGTCTACAAACAGTTTTAAACACCCACTATGTGCTAAGGGGATATACTAGGGACTAAATTAAAAGAAAAAAGCAAACAAAAACAAAATAAAAGTATGTTCTACTTGGAAAATACAGAGGAACTCAGATAATTAATAATACACAAGGTAATTTGAAGAAGGAGATAACCCAAACAGCAGGATGAATCGGGAAAGACTTATGGGAAGTCTTCTATGGAGAAGATACACCTTGAAGGAAGTGAGTGAGTTTAAGTGGCAGAGGTAAGAAATGAATTCATTCCAGGCATGGAGGCAAGACATGAAATGTGTATTTCAGCTAATAAAATAGCTGAGCTGCATAGTATATAAAAGGAGTAGTAACATGAAATGAATCTGGAAATTAGGTTGGAGCTGGATTGTAGAGGGTTTTTACTAGCAGATGAGGAAGATGTATTTTATTCTAAAAGCCAAAGAGCAACTACTTAGACTCACCACATGACAATTCCTCCTCTCATTTCCCAGATCCTAGCCTTAGAGGGCCAATAACTAGAACTGATTCTTTCATAAGTTTTTTTGTTTGTTTGTTTTTTCTTTTGTAAACTCAAAGGGAACTAATTATTATTTTTTTATTATAATAACTTTTTATTGACAGAACCCATGCCAGGGTAATTTTTTTACAACATTATCCCTTGCACTCACTTCTGTTCCAATTTTTCCCCTTTCTCCCTCCACCCCCTCCCCTAGATGGCAAGCAGTCCTATATATGTTGAACATGTCACAGTATATCCTAGATACAATATATGTGTGCAGAACCAAACAGTTCTCTTGTTGCACAGAAAGAATTGGATTCAGAAGATAAAAATAACCCGGGAAGAAAAACAAAAATGCAAACAGTTTACATTCATTTCCCAGTGTTCTTTCTTTGGGTGTAGCTGCTTCTGTCCATCCTTGATCAATTGAAACTGAATTAGGTCTCTTTGTCAAAGAAATCCACTTCCATCAGAATACATCCTCATACAGTATCATATATCATTATAATGATCTCCTGGTTCTGCTCATTTTACTTAGCATCAGTTCATGTAAGTCTCTCCAATCCTCTCTGTATTCATCCTGCTGGTTGTTTCTTACAGAACAATAATATTCCATAACATTCATATAGCACAATTTATTCAGCCATTCTCCAATTGATGGGCATCCACTCAGTTTCCACTTTCTAGCCACTACAAACAGGGCTGCCACAAACATTTTGGCGCATACTGGTCCCTGGGAACTAATTATTTTTAATAGTATTTATTTTTTTTTCTCAATTACCTGTCGGCAATTTTTAGCATTCATTTTTACAAGATTTTGAATTCCAAATTTTTCTCTCTCTCCTCTCCTCTTGCTAAAATGGTAGGCAATTTGATAGAGGTTGTACATGTACTATCATGTATAATATATTTCCATATTGTTGCTGTTGTTTGTCCTTCACTCCTGAAAAGACCATGACATCAGGGAGGTGATGCCATGACATGCAAGTGAATTGAATTTCAGTGAGGGAAGGCTATGCAAGGTCCCAGCCACACTTTCTCCTCTGGAACTATCTGGGTCCAAGGGCCATATATAGATAAGATATAGTGGAAGACTTTGGTTTTTTTAAGCTAAGGTTCTTTAACACATCTCAGTTTGATTGTGACAATCACCCATTCAGTAAGACTAGGTAAGAAAGAAATAAGACAAAAGATGACCTTTTTTTACCAAGTTAAAATAAAATGTAATTAATAGGGGAATAGTCAAAATTGCAAAATAAATAGATCAAAATGGGGGAAAAAAAAAACATGAAAAAAGTATACCTTGATTTGCACTCAGAGTCCATCATTTCTTTAACTGGATATGGATAGCATTTTCCTTTATGAGTCCATTGGGATTGTCTTAGATCATTGTGTTGCTGAGAAGAGCTAACTCATTCATAGTTTGATCATCACACAATGTGGCTGACTCTATGTATGTTTGCCTAGTTTTGCTGATTTCATTTTGAGTCAGTTCATATAAGTCTTTCCATTTTATTTTTTCTTTAATCTGCTTGTTCATTACATCCATATACCATAGTTTGTTCAGCTACTCCCCAATTGACAGGTATCTCCTCCATTTTCAGTCTTGTGACACCACAAAAAGGGCGCTATAAATATATTTGCATATGTAGGACCTTTCCCCCTTTTTATAATCTCTTGTGGATACAGATTTAATAGTAGTATTTATGCATCAAAGAGTATGCACAGTTGGTTGCTCTTTTGGGGGATCATTCCAAATTGCTCTCCAAAATGATTAGATTAGTTCACAACTCCACTAACTATGTACTAGTGCCCCAATTTTCCCTTATCCTCATTCAACCTTTATCATTTCCTTTTCTGTCATATTAACCAATCTGATGGGTGTGAGGTGGTACCAAAAGTGATTTAGAGCACTTCTTCATGTACCTATAAATAACTTTGATTTCTTCATCTTAAAACTGCTCTGTTCATATCTTTTCACATTTATCAATTGGGGTAGATTGTATTCTTATAAATTTGACTCAGTTCTCTATATATTTGAGAAATGAGGCCTTTTTCAGAGACATTTGCTGTGAAGATTATGTCCCAGCTTTCTGCTTTCCTTCTAGTCTTGGTTGCATTGGTTTTGTTTATGTAAAAGCTTTTTAAATTAATATAATCAAAGTGATCTATTTTGCATTTCATAATGTTTTATATCTCTTATTTGGTCATGAAGTTGAAACTCATTTTATTTCTCCTTTAAGAATTTGTATACTGGAGCAGCTAGGTGGCCCAATGGATAGAACACCAGTCCTGAAGTCTAAGAGGACCTGAGTTCAAATCTGGCCTCAGACACTTAACACTTCCTAGCTCTGTGACCCTGGGCAAGTCACTTAACCCCAACTGTCTCAGAAAAAATAATTGTATACTATATATTATTGAAATGAAAAAACTAGGTAAATGTTACTGGAAGGCTACAAATTGGAAAACTATAATGTAAAAGTCCATTTTAAAAGTATTTTTATGGTTGTTTATGTAAATAAGGCATAATACATGTTAAGGTCTGAAATTCTTTTTATACATGTTATCCATCTTCTAGAAAATTAATCTAAATGCATTAGTCTACTGCGGCACTATTTTCTCTCCATTGTTATCTATTTGCAATTGTTGAGTTTTTGTAAATAGCTCACTACTATGTCAATAATCTAAAAATAATAATAATACATTTATGATATTTTATGATATTTATGACATTTCAAAAATTTCTATAGTAGTCTTTAAACACTTCAAAACTCAACAGAACTTCATATAAGATATGTGGTATCTATTTGGAGGATAAGTTTTATGCTAAATTAAAAAAATAAAATCTTAAAATATTGAAAAAATTATATACTACACCACTTGATGCACACATCATTTTACTTCATTGTCTATGGCACCTTTTAGCAAGACATAGTTTCTTTCCTTATCTCTTTTAATTAGGTCTGTTTTGCTTTTGATTTGTTTGAAATTAGGATTGCTGCCCCTGTTTTTTTATTTTTTAACCTCAGTTGAAGCATACTAGATTCTGTTCATTCTTTTACTTTTAAGTAGTGTACCTCTCTTTGCTTCAGGTATGTTTCTTATAAACAACATACTGTAAAATTTTGCTTTTGGCTGCCATTTGTTATACCATTCCATTTTATGAGACAGTTCATCCCATTCACATTCACTGTTATGATTCCTAACTGTGTATTACTTTCCATTCTATTTTTTCCTTCTGTTTATCTTCTATCTCCTTTTACCCTTTCCCTCTTCACCTGTGTTTTGCTTTTGTCTGTTGCCTCCCCTGATCTGCCCTGTCTTCTGTTAGTTCTCTCCCCACTACTTCCTTTTCTTAATCTTTGCCCCTAATCCTTCCCTGTTGGATAAAATAGATTTCTACATTCAACTGATTTTAAATATTATTTCCTCTTGCAATCACTATTGATGAGAGTAAGCTTCAAGTGATACTCCTTGCTCACCCTTCTTTCCCTTTTCTATAAAAAGATTTCTTCATTTCATCATGTGAAATAATTTACCCATTCTACCTTTCCCTTCCTTCTGCACTCAGTGTACTTCTCATCCCCTCCAATTCATCTTATACCCATACTCTCTCTATATATTCCATCTAACTATACTATTAATGATACAATTTTTAAAGAATTACAGGTAACATCTTCCCTTGTAGGAATTAAACAGTTCAGCTCCACTGAATTTCCTACATGTTTTTTCCCCTTTTTACCTGCTTGGATTTCTCTTGGTTCTTGATATTTAGAAATCTTTTTGTTGTTGTTGTTCAAGTCTTCTCCTGATTTATGAAAACTTAAAATTCTTCTGTTTTGTTGAATAACTATTTTCTCCCTGAATTATTATGCTTAATATTTCTGGGTAGATGATTCTTGGTTATAGTCATAGTTCCTTTGCCTTCCAGAGCATCACATTCAATGACGTCTCATTCTTTAATGTTGCATCTTCTAAGTCCTGTGTAATTCTGATTGTGGTTCTCTGCTGTTTGAATTATTTCTTTTTAGTCACTTGTAGTACTTTTTCTTTAACTTGAATTGTTCTGAAATTTGGCTATAATATTCCTTGGCGTTTTTATTTTGGGATCTCTTTCCTAAAGTAATCAGTGGATTCTTTCAATTCAGTTTTTCCTTCTGGTTTCAGAATATAAGGACAGTTTTCCTTGAAAAATGTTGTCTAGATCAATGATTCTGATATTATCTTTCCTGCATCTAATTTCCAGGTCAGTTATTTTTCTAATGAGATTATTTTACACTTTCTTCTATTTCTTAATTCTTTTGATTTTTTTTTAATGATTCTTGGTGTCTCATGAAGTCATTAGATTCCACTTGCCCAATTCTAACTTTTAAGGAATTGTTACTTTATTTCCATTTGACCAAATATATTTTTAAGGAGATATTTTCTTAGTGTATTTTTTCACTTGATACTATTTTATTTTTTCCAATTACATATAAAGATAATTTTCAACATTCATTTTTGTAAAATTTTGATTTCCAACTTTTTCTCCCTCCCTCCATTCTCTTCTCCCTCTCCAAGACAGCAAAGAATCTGATATAGGTTATATATATGCACAATAAAATAAAGTAATATATCCATATTAGTCATGTTGTGAAAGAAAAATCAGAACAAAAAGAATTTTTTTAAAAATGTAAATATTGGGCTTCTATCTGCATTCAATCACCATAGTTTTTCTCTGGATGTAGATAGCATTTTGCATCACAAATCTGCTGGAATTGTCTTGGATCATTTATTCTATTTTTGTATCTCCTTTACCATTTCATCAATTCTACTTGTTAAGCAATTCTTTTCTTTTTCCAAGCTTTTGACTTTTTAAAATTTTTTCTCTTACATCACTTTCATTTATTTTTCCAATTTTTCTCTTACCTCTTTTATATGGTTTTTAACCTCCTTTTTAAGCTTTTCCATGAGTTCTTTCTGGACTTAAGACCACTTCTGGTTTTGTTTTGGGCTCTTGTCCATATGTGTTTTGACAGTGTGGTCCTCCTCTGAGCTTGTGTCTTGATCTTCCATGTCACCATAATAATTTTCTACAGTCAGATGCTTTTTTTGGTTTTTTTTTTTTTTTTAGTTTTTTGCTCTTTTATAGCCTTTTTCCTTTCTTTTAAATTTAAGCTCTGCTCCCAGGATGGAAAGGGCACTGGCTTCATGAGCCGAGGGCTGCAGACCCTTACTGTTTACGTGCTGCTGCACTGAGGTTGCCTTGAAGCCCATGGAGACCCTCATGTCTGGTGCTGTACTGAGGAGGTGGGGTGGAGGAATGATTGGTACTGCTGAAAGCCAAAGACATCTGAGCAGCTTACCTGATTCTGAGCAGGGGTCTTAGTACAGATGTCTGGTGTGTGTTGAGGAAAGTGGGGTGTTTCTACATCTCCCCAGGCCTGTATTAAAGTGCGTGGAACTCTGGCCACTGGAAGTTACCTGTCTTCCTGGGACCCTGCCAAAGCAGGTGGTGGTTCTGGGAGGTGGGGTCTGCCCATTCCACTATGCTAAGGCACATGGGATGGAGGTGGGGTCCTGGTATTAGTATTTGCCTATTCTTTCACACCAGGGCTCAGGTTTTCCTGTTGGTTTGCTAAGGGAGGGCTTGTTGGGACGCTTCCAGCAATGGATTCCATTCCTTTTTATCTGAGACAGACCTTTCTTACTGATTTTACTGAGTTTCTTGGGTTAAAAGATTGTTTCATCCCATCTTTTTGCTGGTTCTGCTATTCCAGGTTTTTGTGGTTGTTTAGCAGTGACTATGGGAGAGTTCTGGTAACTCACTACTTCCAATAAACTTTTTCTGTTTGTATTTTGGTGAATTCATCAGTTTGAGGAATTCTGTATTTATGTGTAATCTCTATGCATGGATGCCAATGCAATTCTTCTATACCTTATAGATTTAGCATTGCCTGGATATATTGAAAGGTTACATGACTTATCTACTCATGGGAGCAGCTAAATGACCCGGTGGATAAAGTGAAAGGCTGAGAGTCAGGAAGACTCATCTAACTGAGTTCAAATATGTCATCAGATACTTGCTAGCTGTGTGAGCCTAAGTTAACATTATTTGCCTTAGTTTCCTGATCTGTAAAATAGTCTGGGAAAAGAAATGGCAAATGATTCTAGTATCTTTGCCAAGAAAACCCCAAATGAGGTCACAAAGAATTTTGGCTAAACTACTGAACAATAACAACAACATCCTTATGGAAATACTTTCTCCTCAAGGACTCTATCTGTACAATTGTTAACTCAGAAATGGAGGATAATTACTTCCCAGCCCAGGTCAGCCCCTCTACTTCAGCTACCTTCCCCTGGTGCATACCAGAGGCCCAA
Source organism: Sarcophilus harrisii (assembly GCF_902635505.1). Lineage (NCBI taxonomy): Eukaryota > Metazoa > Chordata > Mammalia > Dasyuromorphia > Dasyuridae > Sarcophilus > Sarcophilus harrisii. The sequence goes on from NC_045427.1 coordinate 146,143,417, forward strand.
AGACAGTCCAATGCTGACTGCAGGGGAACTGAATTCCAATACCAGGACTGCCACTAACTAAATTTTAGCTAATGAATTAACATATCTGAGCCTCAGTTTAGGGGCATATTTGTTGGATTTTCAGTGTGAGCATTTCACCCTTGCAATTAGCAAATTCTAAAAATCAGGCTTGATTTATTATTTTGTTGATTGTATAAATTTTTAAAAGTGAAGGAGAGAATGTTAATTATGCATACTAAACTTCAAATTGTGACATGACAATAGTTCTTTTTGAAGAACTAATTGTAAAAAATTACTTACCAGTCTATCATTGCTGTCAAATATAAATTCTACCTGTTTTACCTTCCTCATATAGTTATAGAATGAGGTCAGAGGAGAGAAGAGAACTGATGTTATAATATGTTTTTTCTGTTATTTTTTGGTGATTTCATCAGTGTGAAAACTCTGTGTGTATGTGTGAGCTCTTTTCATGGATGCAAATGCATCTCTTCTGTAACTTCTAGGCTTAGCATCTCCTGAAGTATTAAAACATTAAATGATCTGACCAGAGTCAAATGAACAAGGAGGTGGTGCAGTGGATAGATCATCAGGCCTAATGTCTGGAAGATTTCTCCCTAAGTTCAAATCTGATCTCAAACACTCACAAAACTGTGTGACCTAGCAGAGTCCCTTAACTCTATTTGCCTTATGTTACATCCTTTGAAAATGAATGAGCTAGAGAAGAAAGTGGTAAACCGCTTCAAGTGTCTTTGCCAAGAAAATTCCAATGAGGTCACAAAGAATCAGATATAACTAGAAATGATTGAAAAGCACCAGAGCCACATAGCTGACTCTAAGACCCATCTCTTTCCAGTGTAATTGAATTTTAAAACATGAATCATATATTTTTATGAAAGAAAGAAAGAGAGGAAAGTTTGCAGAAGGGAGAGAAGTTTTCCTTGTGGAGTCTCTTCCTACAAAAAACAGCCTAACTTCTCTCCAGTTTTTCACACTGATCTTGCCCCCATCCTTCAAGTTGGCATTAATACTTTTACTTCTGGACTCAGGAAAGCCATATTTTATGCCCTCTCAATTAAAAATGTAAATTGTTTTATGCAAAAGTATAATAAAAAATGTATGTTCAAGTCCCTTCACAGGGAAATATTGTGTCCTCATTACTAAGAAAGTACTTCAGAAACAACAGTCAAACTGGTTAGTGATGGTTTATAAGATGCAACTTTTGAAATTGCATTAAGAGTACTTAGGACTCAACTTGAGGTGGAGAATGGAAGAACCCAAGGGGAGAAGATAGAAAAACCTTGAGATCACAATGTGGGAAAATCCTAAAAAAGTACAGGAGAATTAAAACTCAAAATGAGATGGGAGAGAAGGAAAAACAAGGACTGCAAAATGGCAGGGTAGGAGACTATTTGTTTTAGTTACATTAGAAAACAGAGGACAAAAAAAAAAGATATAAGACTTAATGCTCCAGGATTGACAGGACAATGATAACAGACAAGAAAGAAAGGAAGGCAGGGCTTCTCAATTTGTATTTTGTTTGTGTTTTCCCTGCAAAGGTAAATGACCTTAGAACTAGGATATATGCACCAAAAATGGCTAGTAGGGAATTGATGCCTAAAGAAAAGGAAGTACAAAGCCATTGAGTGGGTAGATAGCAGCCCTTGATGGGCACATCCCAGGAATTTCAAGACCTAACAGATATGGTTATAGAAATAACAGTAAATAACGTCGGAAAAGTCACAGAGAACAAGACGTACTTCTGATATAATATAACAATGATTTTGTACTCCCCTGATTTTAGGGGGGGGCTCTGTTCTAACACTAAGTAATCTTAAATCTTCTGGTTTTGGAGTCTGCCTCAGGGACTTCTAACACTTCCAATCTAAGAAAAACAATCTATCTGATTTTAAATAGACCACTCCTCAATTTAGGAAAATTGATTGATAACCTGGTCAGTGATAATCTGATCAATGAGAACCAAAATCTGGAGACTACTCCCTGGCCCTATATATGGACCATAGAATTAGTATGTCAATGGTAGAAAGCTAGAAAAATGTTTCTCCTTATTCCTCCTCTTTTCTGTGTGTATGTGTGTATGAGCCATCAGTGAGTTTTCACACTGATGAAATGGCTTCAAGTCTGCAAATTCTTTTGAGACACCTCATGACACTGGTCTGTTAACCCAAACTTTTGGGGTTCCTGTGGGGAGCCGGCACTAATCTACGGCCACATAAGGCCACATTCCTAACCTTGAATAGGAATCTCCTAAGCACATCATACCAAAGACTTTCTGAATAGGAATCTCCTAATCATATCCAAGCACTGCCCTAACTTTGAATAGGCATCCCCTAATCACATCATAGAGCTTCCTACGACCAGAAACACCTGAGCAGCTCATCCTTGGGCGGGATACCAACCCTTTGTCTAGGACCCCCCACCCTGTACTGTGTTTGTACAACCCTGCCTTCTTTCCTAATGCTATATATATCTGTACTATTGCACCCATTAAAATGAGGCTCGATCAGATGGATTTGTCTTGTCTCCATTTTGCACATCCCTTCTCTCTTGCCCTTATCTCTTTTCTTCCAGGGTCCACACACTCTGCCTCGCTGGCCGAGGCAGGTTCCCTTCCCAATCTCAACACTATCAGAATAGAGAATGTTAAAATAATTATAATCTTCAAAAAAGAGAAAAGGACACAAGCTTCAGTTTGTAAGGCAATGATTTAAGCTGAATCTTAAAGGGAACCAGGGAAGCTAGTAGATGTTTGGGAGAAAGGAAGACATTCTACGCAGAGGAAGTGGCAAGTAACAAGGCAGATAGTCAGGGGATGTTGAAAAACATTGATTATTGATATATATTATAGTGTACATAGAGTAGAATAACTTATTAGAAAGTTGGTAAGATAGGAAGGATCCAGGTTGCCAAGCCTTTAAATGGCAAACAGAATAGTTTATATTTTATACTGGAGGTAACAGATAGTTACTGAAATATGAATAGTGTGATTACATGCTAAAATCTATACCTTAGGGAAGTAACTTTGGCAGTAGCATGTAGAATGATTTGTAATGATAGAATGAATAAAGTAGCTAGGGGGGTATAGGGAGGGGAATTGACAGTAGAAAACTGTTATTGAATGTATGTGGAATTTAAGTGGATCTTTGTTTGCTAGGGATCCTACTTAGTTGAATTTCCATAGCTACTCCTTGAGGCAATCAGGAAAAGGCATTGACAGAATTATTTTGTAATTCCTTTGAATTCCTTGCTTTGACAAAATTATCATGACCGCATGGATACCCAATACAATCAGAAGGCTAACCTAAAATGTCAACCCATGAGGTTATTTTTTCCTATAAAAGAACCTACTTGTCTACCACTTCTTTGTGGGTTTATTAGGAACTGCTGTTTTACAGCAGCAAATTCTCTAGAAATTTAGCCCCATTTTATGATACCTGCCCCCTTGTTAAAGATAAGTCCTGTCAGAGAACGTAACCCAAATCTTTCTTTGTTAATGTCTAAAAATTTCTTTTGAAAATTGACTCACTGTCAACAGCTTAAGAAAATCTTTACCTCTTGATTTGGAGATGGTCTAAACCTACAATTCTTTTGACCCCTCACAACACTAGCCCAAAATCCTAATATATATTTTGGGTTTAATGCCAACATTTGTTGGTCTGTACAGGGAGAGTCCTGGGACCCCAATATGTTTTGGGGATTTAGTACTTGTGCACCTCCATACCCCATCATTGTTAGTGAGATTCTTGAGGCTGTAGGACCAATAAAAAATTATTTTAGCTTTTTAAAACTTTGAGTTCAATAAGTCAACTTCACAAGTGGAGGATTATAGTTAGAAGTTTATCTGAAAAAAAAAAAAAAACACTGAATGTTCTTTTAGTGTCCTTTAGCAAATTCAATTTTAGTCAAAATATCATATGAAGCCAAAAATACTAATGTGATTTTGGGCCATATTATGGAAGAGATTTAGCTTTCAAGAACAAGGAAGTGATAACTCTTATTATATAAAATGTGCCTTGATCAAGCCATATCTAAGTAATATGTTCTGTTCAGCTCTGGACACAACAATTCATGAAAGGCATTTTGGAGAACAGCCAGAGGGATGCAAACAAAATGGTCTAGGGCCTTAAGCTTATACCATATGAAGATTAATTAAGGAATTGGGATGATTACCTTTCAGAAGAGAAGACTAAAGGAGAATATGATGGATTATAATGAAGTACCCAAAAGGTTGTCATGTTAAAAAAGGATTAGATGTTTTGTTTGGCCTTATACAGAATGAAGATGGGAAATCACAAAGAGGAAAATTTGTATTTGACCTAAATTTAATCTAACTAATAGAGCTAATCAAAAGTGTCATGCAATGCCTTTGGTAAATTCTCTATCATGGGAGATCATCAAACAGTCTAATAACTAATTTAGGTGCATAGTTTAATTAGAATTGTTTTGAGTATCAGGTTAGGATAGCCACAAAGAACTTTCCAACTAAGAAATTCTGTGAATCTTTAAATATGCCTATCTGAGATGTTACAGCAGGGTCAAAAATTTGAAATTTCTAGGTTGATGAGTAAGCAAAAATGCCTTAACTTTGCAAAATTTTACTTCCCTTCTACTTTTTCAAAGACTGAAAGGCTAACTAAGATTACTATTTAAAGCAACTAGGTGAAGTGTATGGAATTCTGGACCTGGAGAGACCCGAGTTCAAATCTTGTTTTGGAAATATATCAGTTATGTGGCCCTAGGAAAATCACTTAATCTATGCCTGACTCAGTTTCCTCATTTGTAAAATGGGCTTAATATCAGCAATGACCTTCCAGAGTTGTTGGGAGTGATGTAAATTGTGTCCCTTTTAACCTTTTGGGGGGCACCTGAAACTATGTCCCCTTTAATCTGTGGAGGAAGGGTGATTAGAGACTCAGGCTCTCCCAGGGAAAAGCACACCTTTCCCAGACAACACCCTTAAGTTAAGTGGTCTCATTCAATTGGAGATTTTGGCCAGGGGGCATAATCATCACCCTCTATTGAATTGGAGATTAGGCCCTGGAACTGCTCCCAGTTTGGAAGCCTGAAAAAACCCTGAAAAAGCCTCAGAAGGTTAAATAAAAGATGATTGAACCTCAAATCTTTGCAAAAGTCCTAACAGGGTCTTGCCCACTGCTGAAGATATTTTCTTCACAGTGTTAACCCACTTCTGCTATATTCCTAACAGGACCTTGCCCACTAAGAAGGCTGTCTTCCAAGCAAGCTTTCTTCTTAGTGTAAATAAATCTCATTCTCTCCCACTAGCTTTATACCTGTATTCATTGGGGTTTGCGAATTCTTTTGCAAAGCCTGCCACCGGCCAAGGGGATCCCATTTTTGTTAGGAGATCTCTTGTCCACAATTCTCACACCTCATCAGGAGTATCAAGTATTTTTATAAACACTATTATTAATTCTTGTGAATTTCTTACAAGTGGGAATTTGTAGGCACTTATGAAATATGTGGTCCATTATTTTTTAGGATAAATATACTATGCTTTTATCCGCATTCAGTCTCCATAGTTCTCTTCCCCCTCTCTTCCTCCCTCCTTCCCCCTCTTCTCTCTCTCTCTCTCTCTCTCTCTCTCTCAAAATATATATTGGGAAGGGAGGGGAGAGAAGCAAAAAAGCTGCTACAAACATTTTTATACATGTGGGTTCTTTTCCCTCTTTTATGATCTTTTTGGGGTACAGACCCAATAAAGACACTCCTGGATTAAAGGGTATGCATACTTTGATAGCCCTTTGGGTATAATTCCAAATTGCTCTCCAGAATGATTGGATCCATTCACAACAGTGTTCCAGTTTTCCCATATCCCCTCCAGCATTTATCTTTACCTTTTCCTGTTATTTTAGCTAATCTGAAAGATGTGAAGTAGTTAGTACCTCAAAGTGGTCTTAATTTGCATTTCTCAAATCAATAATGGTTTAGAACATTTTTTTATATGACTAGAAATGGCTTTAATTTCTTCATCTGAAAATTATCTATTCATATCTTTGTAATCAGTTATTATTGCTTTTATTATGATTCATTTAAAGATTTTCTTATCACTATAAGATACATAGAAAGTAGCTTATAGACAAAGAAAAAGCAGAGTCAATTAGTGATTCCCAAGGTACATGGAAGAGCTTATATTTCTTTTTCCTTCTGCTTGCTTACAGCGATTTTCTATTCTCCTTTTTTGAAGGAATTTGAAGAGGATCAAAGAGAAATCTGACTCTGCAGCTCCTCACAGGAACCTAGCTAAGCATCAGTACAGTTGCTGCTCCTCAATTCATATTGTCCATTCCAAGGTACAGTAAAAACAAAAAAAGTACAGTTGATTACCTGAGAAAGAGAAAAAAAGAAAATTTAGAAGAAAAAAGCAAATATAAAGATATCTGCCTTAGTGGTGGAATGGCTCCATGACAACCTCTTACCTAGATGGTTTAATCCATCATTACAGTGAGTTCCACAGGTAGGGATGTGGTTTGAAAGCCACCAGTTGCTTTAGAGACTTTGTCAAATAATGACCTCCCTCATTTCAAGCAAGTTCTGATCTTGAGGTTTCTTTAAATTTGGTCAAAAGAAGAGCACTAGGTTTGGAGTTAGGGCACCTCAGTTCAAATCCTGACTTTGTATCTTAATACTGGGCAAGTTATTTTCTCAACTATGAAATGAAAAGATTGGGCTAGGTGACCTCTGAGATGCCTTCTAGTTTTATACCAATGAACCTAGGATCCCTTCCAAGCCACAAATTAAAAATATTTTCCTACCAAAACATTTTACATAATACCTAGCATGTAGTAGATACTTAATAAATTCCAATTGACTGACCAAGAATTGTTCATTATTTAAAGTAGATTTTAGTTACTTACCTTGTACAGTTCTGGGTCCTCTTGAAGTCTACAGTTAACAGGATCAAATTCTATGTCTTTTGTACATATGCTTCTGCTGAGTTCAACATCTATGAGATACTCAAATCCCTTTGACAACTGTTAAGAATAATTGCACAATTAGGGTTCACATCATTATTCTCTTTTTATATCTGTAAACCCCCATGTACCAAACTCTGGGTTATAAATTAGATTGGGATTTTCTTCAAAAATTGCTTTTTTTTTCTCTTTCATTTTTGCCGCAATTAAAAAAAAAAATTTTAGGTCTGCTAGGGGGCAGCTAAATGATGTAGTAGATAGAACACCAGTCTTGGGGACAGGAAGATTTGAATACAAAGCTTCAGATACTTATTATGTGATGTTGGGCATTTTTCCTCAGTTTCCTTATCTGCAAAATGAGCTGGAGAAGGAAATGGCAAACCACTTCAGTATCTTTGTCAAGAAAGCCCCAAATGGGGTCACATGGCTGAAATGACTGAATAACAACAGCAGCAACAAGGTCTGCAGTTGTAGAAGAGTCACAAAATCCTGTGAAAGCACTCAGGGAAAAAATATATTAGAAATGAAATTTTATTTTACCCCAAAGATAGTAAAAAAAACTACAAAAGATTTACAACAAACTATAATCAACACAATTCTCCTTTTCTCTGATGAATCTCACCAACTATAAATATATATTTTTAAAGACACCAAGACCACAGAATAGCTAAAATCTCTGGGGAAAGACTGGGTTGGAGTGGTAGAGGGAATGAAAATTAGGATTCAGAAACACTCTTCTTCCCATGATTACTCAGTTTGGAACAGGTTTCCCCTGTTCTCTATTTCTCTTGGAAGTCATTTATTGGGTTCATCAAGGTCCTTCATCTCTTAGCCAACCAATAATTATTTAACATCTATATTACTCTTAGGTGGATTGGCCAAGAACTTCCCTAGTGGAAGGGAAATTAAGATGATTGGACCCTTTACTTTGAGAGATCACAAACTACATCCAAAACCTCCTGAAGCTAATGATTATAGAAGCAGTAGTCAAGGAAAAGAAAAGGACTCCATGCTCTTTAGTAAAGTGACCAAGTGATCAGAGGAATTCCTCACTCAACCCGATGTTACAGCATATGGACCATTGTCTAAAATCAACTTAGAGGTATTTTTTCATGTCATGTGAATATACCTACATGTATATTCACCACACTAGTTAGGTTTAAGAGACTAGGGCTACCTCCTGATTTCTAAGACTGACTGAAAATCTATCATCCTTTCCAGTAACCATGAAATTTAAATCATTTTTTTCTTTAACTTTTCCCCAACCAAACAGTTAAAAGTTCAGGGCTTGAAGGCAGCTTTAAGTTTAAATCCTGCCTCAGACACTTAATCTTTATTTTATTTTAAATTATATGTATTTTTCAATGATCTAAAACATTTCAAAAGGATTCATGATGAAAAATGCTATCCATCTTCAGAGAAAGAACTGATGGGAGTCTAAATGTTGATAGAAGCAATCTATTTTTCACTTCTTTGGTGTTTTTTTTCTTTTTGGTTCTGTTTTCTTTTATAATATGACAAATTTCTTGGCATATTTGTACATATATAATATATATCAAATTGCTTATCATCTGGGGGAAAGGGAGGAAAATAATTTGGAACTTTTTTAAGTTAAATGTTTAAATTGTTTTTACACAAAATTTGAAAAAATATATTAAAAATTTTAAAACATAGAAACAATATATGTATCTTTTCCAGTCAGTTAAATGTTTAAATTGTTTTTACACAAAATTTGAAAAAATAATTATTAAAAATTTTAACACATAGAAACAATATATGTATCTTTTCCAGTCAGTAAAAATCCATCTTCTCATCTTCCCACCTCAAATCCTTCCCCTCAAATGAGAACAAGAGAAGAATAAATACCTGTTACAAATATGACTTTGTAAGCAAAATAAGTTTCTACATAAAGAAGGAAGGAAGGGAAAAGAGAGAAAGAAAGAAAGAAGGAGGAAAGGAGGAAGGGAGGGAGGGAAGGAGAGAGACAAAGAGGGAGGTAGGAAGAAAGGGAAGGAAGTTAATTTTATCTATCAGTAGGTAGTTAGCATGAGTAGGTAGTCCTCTGGAATCTTAATTGATCATTATACTAATATATATTAGTGTATATATATATATATGTATATATATATATATATATACATATATATATTATACTTTCAAAGTTGTCTTCATCAGATTGTTGTTACTGTACAAATTATTCTGTCTCTTTTTACTTCATCCTGCATCAGTTTATACAAGTCTTCCTATATTTCTTTGAAACCATCTCTTTCATCACTTCTTATAGCATAATGGTATTTCATCACATTTAAACACCATAATTTATTTAGTCGTTTCCCCAATATATGGGCATTCCTTCAAAATTCTTGTTCTTTGTAGCTCAAATAGAGCTACAAATATTTTTGTGCATTCTTAGAATTTGCATTACTTAGGATTAATCTACTTTATTACCTACTCTTCTCTAATTTTTCCCTTCCTCTTCTCTCTGTTCTCTGTTAAATAAAATGTATTCCTGTACCCAGTTATTTGTTTTTCCTTCTCTCTGATGATCAGTTAATATGAGAGTGAGTTTAAAGTTCAAACCTTTAATCCTTTTTTTTTTTTTCTGAGACAATTAGGGTTGAGCAACTTGCCAGGGTCACACAGCCAGGAAGTGTTAAGTGTCTGAGACCAGATTTAAACTCAGGTCCTCTTGAATTCAGGGTTTGTGCTCTATCCACTAAGCACCTAGCTACCTCAACCTTTAATCTTAATAGCTGTGTAATCCTAGGCAAGTCACTTTAATTTCTCTGAGCCTTAGTTTCCTCATCTGTAAAATTTTATTCTTTCTCTAAGATCCCTACTAGCACCAATCACATGATCCTACAATTGTCCTTTGTGCTTTTTTCTAAAGAAATTTCCCCCTTTCCTCATTCCTATCCTCTGGAGCAACTGATGTTCTTGTGCCATAGTTCCCTTTTAATGTCTTGACCTAGTTTCCCCATTGTCCTATGTGCCTCAGGTTATAACCTTTCCCTCTTAATGTTTGATAGGATAAAGGTCATATATTAGACTTTAGGCTATACTTATTCCCTCAGTGTTTAATGGGATAAAGGTCTTTATCCATTTTAGACATCATTAGAATATCAGGAATCTCCCTCCATTTGTCATCCTAGGTGCCTCCCCGCATTAGGTTATCCCCATCCAGGTACCTCCCCCATTATGTCATTGTTCTCCTATAAAAGAGTCTTGCTGTCTAATGCTCAATGCTGGATTTTTTTTTTTTTTTTGAAAAAAATTTCTTTACATTATCTCTTGCAATCACTTCTGTACCGACTTTTCCCCTCCCTCCTTCTACCCCCTCCCCCAGATGGCAAGCAGTCCTATACATGTTAAATATGTCACAGTATATCCTAGATATAATATATGTGTGCAGAACCAAACAGTTTTCTTGTTGCACAGGGAGAATTGGATTCAGAAGGTAAAAATAACCCGGGAAGAAGAACTAAAATGCAAACAGTTTACATTCATTTCCCAGTGTTCTTTCTTTGGGTAGAACAGCTTCTGTCCATCATTGATCAAGTGAAACCGAGTTAGGTCTCTTTGTCGAAGAAATCCACTTCTGTCAGAATACATCCTCATACAGTATCATTGTTGAAGTATATAATGATCTCCTGGTTCTGCTCATTTCACTTTCAATGCTGGATTCTTTGAGATGATAATCTCGTCTAGCCCTGGGACCAAGATCCATTTGATCCCAGTGTATCTCTCCATTTAATAAACTATTAAATTGGTCTCTAATCTCTGTCTTGCTCAGTTTCTCTGGCATTACAATGTAATGACTTGTGCCAAAAGCACAGGATGACCTTCAAATACTTGCATGTAGTCTCTGTAATAGAATCTACTTTCCCCTGTAGACTAGTGGTAATTTTTATTTTTTTAATTTTTAATAGCTTTTTATTTACAAGTTATATGCATGGGTAATTTTATAGCATTGACAATTGCCAAACTTTTTGTTCCAATTTTTCCCCTCCTTCCTCCCTCTCCTTCCCCCAGATGGCAGTTTGACCAATACATGTTAAATATGTTGAAGTATAAATTAAATACAATATAAGTATACATGTCCAAACAGTTATTTTGCTGGACAAAAAGAATCGGACTTTGAAATAGTGTACTATTAGCTTGTGAAGGAAATCAAAAATGCAGGTGGACAAAAATAGAGGGATTGGGAATTCTATGTAGTGGTTCTTAGTCATCTCCCAGAGTTCTTTTGCTGGGCGGAGCTGGTTCAGTTCATTACTGCTCCATTGGAACTGATGTGGTTCATTGCACTGCTGAGGATGGCCAGGTCCATCAGAATTGATCATCATATAGTATTGTTGTTGAAGTATATAATGATCTCCTGGTCCTGCTTATTTCCTAGTGGTAATTTTTAATCCCTATAACTGTATGTTATTAAAATCTAGTCTTCTAAGCAGAGCTCACTGATGGAATGCTAGAAGCATTTTGGACTCATGAAACTCACACACTAACTGAATAAGTAATCTTTATATTCTGAATCCATTGTAATCAGCTTTCCTAGAACACTTCCCAGGTAGCAATTACTTCATCTCTTCCATGGCTTCTCTGAAAGGGGCCTGGCAATGTTAAAGAGCACTAGCATGTTACTTGTCTGGGATAGTTGTGATTTTGAGGAGGCCATTATCACCCTGGACTATGAAGGGAGAGTGGAGGAGGTGGAGGAGGTGGAACCAGAACAAGAGTACTTGCTGCTTCCAATACATGATACAATTTTAAGTTTATTATGAATTATTAATATTTTCTCTATCATTTTCTTAGCTCTAAACAATCGACAGTATTGATGGGGGGAACTCTGAAGTTGTATTCTGACTTTGGCGGGGAAGCCATGGGGAAATTCTTGAGAAACTCTCCTTGAACTCTGGAGAAACTCTCCTGGGAGAGGCCCGCCTCAGGGAATCAAGATAAAATGGCTCCATTTTGTTATCTTGGTGGGACTAGTTGAGTCCAGGATCACTTCTACTTAGCCCAAATTTAAGTGGTCTCATTTAGTTGGAGATCTAGACTTGATATTTCTATACACCTCTATAGAGATGAAAATTGGCTCAGGACCACTCCCAATAAGTAGTCTCATTCAACTGGAAATCTAGGTTTGGGGGCAATGACAACACTGAAGGAATCTCATTCAACTGACATCTCAGTCTCAGATTCCTTATAAAAACATGAATAATTTAAACTCATAATTTGCAGAGGCCAGAAGTAGGAACCATGCCATGCTAAGGGACCTTTCTCCCTTTGGCTCAGCTGCCTACCAGGGCCCCTGCCTGCTGTGAAGACATTCTCTTCTCAGAGTTAACCCCTCTTTATCTCTCTGCCAGAATTTCTCTACACTATTTATTTCTCTGCCAGGACTTTGTCACTCGGAAGTCAGTCTTCCTAGCAAAGCTGACTCCTGCAGTGCCAACAATAAACTTGCATTTTTGCCACTTAAACTCTTCGGGTTCATGCATTCTTTCACAAAGGACCTGCGCTGACCAAAAGGGGATTCCCCCCACTCTCTGACTGCCACTAAACCCCATCATTACAATAGATCAAGCCCTGACTGAAGGTATTTGCTGATTTCTCAGGAGCTAAAAATTTAAGTCAGCTTAGTTTGAATCAACTCTAGTGCTTCTCTGTGCATATGACAGTATAAAATAAGGTAAAAGGTAAGATATAAATCACATGAAAAAGTTGGAGTCAGGAAATTGGGGAAGACTTCATGAAAAAAGTGACGTTAGATCTGAGCTTTGAGAGAAAAGAAAGATACTGAAAGATATTAATAATAAATATATGCATTCCCTGAATAAGACTCAGTCTGTGGGACAGCATAAGGGCAAGAGAATTCAAGATAAGAAAGACCAGGAGTAATTTTCTTGGAATGTCTTATGCCTGAAGGTGGAATTGGTTGAAGGAATGAGGGAGAGAAATACTGAAGCAAGAATATAGAAGATTTAAAACACCAAGTTAAATAGCTGTTTATTTCACAGAATCACAGGATTTGAGAGTTGGAAGGTTCCCCATTAGCTATCTAGAATAATTCAATCACGACCAGAAGCTTCCCTATGACACACTTAACAAGTAAACATCCAGTCTGGGCTTGAAAGCCTCCAAGGAAAGAGAACTCAACACCTCTGTATTCTACTTTGAAAAAGCTCTCATCATTTGAGAGTTTTTCCCTAACACCAAGACAATTTTTTTTTTTCAATTTCCATCTTGTTCCTGGTTCTGCCCTCAGGGTCAAATAAATGAAGACAATTATTATTTTCCCTTCTAAATTTTCTCTTCTCCACCATAAATGTTTTCCCCAATGTCAGATATTAAGAAGATTATTTTGGCAGCTGCATAAACAATGGATAGAGAGGGGAGGAGACTGGGAAAATGGAAACAAGTTATGAAATTATTAAAATATTGCAGATAAAAGGCCGATGATGACCTCAAGTAGGATGGTGGAAATATATGTGGAAAGAAAAGGAAAGAGGTAAAAATTACTGAGTAGGTGAATCAACAGAACTTGCTATTTGCTTAAAAATGTCAAAAATGCACAAATGACATATTTACAAAGCTCTAAGCACAGTTCCTGGAACATAGTAAGCACTTAAAAATGCTTGTTCTCTTCCAATTCTGAAGTTTTAAACCTGGGTAACTAGGAAGTTGGTAGTTCTATCTAAAAATAAGGGGAAGGAGAAGGGAGAAAGAATAGAGTTCAGTTTTAGATGTATTTAGTTTACAGTATTGGCAGGTGTATTGTGTAGCAGTTGAAAATATTGGATTGGAACTTCAAAGAGTTTCAGGCTTGGATGTATAGACTTGGGGAGTCATTGGCATGGAAATAATACCTGAAATTATAGATTTGGAATGTTCATTCATTTGGAATGAATAAGATTACCAAGAAAAAAGAATGTAAGAGAAGAAATGAAGTCTGAAGAAACCCCCACATTTTAGACAATGGGAAGAAGAAAATGAAATAGACATAGTCCAGGAACATAAAAGGTGAACCAAAAAGAAAACAGTATCATAGAAGTCAAAAAATGCTCAATAAAGAGAAACAAAATATAGAGTGTTGGATCTGGAACTAAAAAACCCCCAAGTTCAAACCTAGCCTCTGACATTTTGAGCAAAATAATAAGTTCCTTTCAATCTCAGTTTCTTTCCCTGAGCAATGACTATAATAAATATACTTTATATACTTTTAATATACTTTAGCCTTTAGTAACTCATTCCTAGCATTGTTAGGGTTAGGTACTACACCTTTGTCTTCATTGATAAAATACGAGGAAACTCTAACATCTCAGTTTAGCATTCTTTCAGTGCTATTATAATCTATAATAATTATAAAATTCTGATACCTTAGCAACCAAGTCCAAGAAATTGAGACACAGAAATACAAAGTGACATACTGGGGTTATACAGTTTCAGAGGAGAGATTTGAATCTGTCTTCCTGATATCACAACTAATGATCTAGCCACTGTACTAATAGGTCTAAAACTTTTCAATTTAAGCAAAACTTTGACTAAGTCCTCTAAAATTAATAAAATGCTAAGTAAATAGTTTATTTTAAAAAAGAATCATTAAAATAAACAAATAAAATATGGGATTACAAAGTTCTTTGCAGCATAATTTGAGAAATACTGCATTTATGCCATCTTGGATTAGAACTTTAATTTCTAAATTTGGAGTCTTTTATATCTGTGCCATTCCCCACCCACCCCCATCAACCGATTTCAACCCACTACCATTACATATCCAGGAAGGGAACATATTGAGAACCACATTCAGCAGGCAGAGCCTTGACATCTGACAAACAAACAACAACAACAAAAATAAAAACAATGTGACTTGAATAGTACCCTGATATTTGGCTTTAGATGTGGTACTTCTCTGTGATTTTGATTTAATTGGAAGAACAGAATACACCAGTGAGAGGCTGAGAATTACAAGGTATCACTATGGGCTCAATATATTCTCATAGATATGAAAATTCATAAAACAACAAAGATCTGTGGTTTTATATAACCTGCTCCTTCAAATGGGAAAATTCACATGGTTCTGCTCTCTGGTAACACTTTTGGTAGATGTACGGACATCAATCAATAGGCCCCTAAATATTCCCATCTGATATTCAGACACATTAGGTTTGGTTGGTCAGTATTCCAAATGAAGGAAAAGAAAGATTTGCATTTCCCAAAAATGATCCCAAGTGGTTAAGATATATATAATCCAACTCCCCAAAAATTCTTTCTAGAGACTGGTTTTGTATTTAAAAATCCAGAAAAGACCTGAAATATGGGCAGAGTAACAGGAATGGATGTTGGCATTAGACTTTACTAACGTCTAATTGGTTTGATAACTAAAGTTAGTTTTTAGGACTTTAGAATTCACCTAGTCGTGATCCAACTATGATGATCTATAATTTATAGACATAGAAACTGGCAGAGTTTATTAGCTTGCTCTATCACAGGTGTCTTTTAGGTGCTTTGTATATTGGATCCCTTTGGCAGCCTAGTAGAGCCTAATGACCCCTTGTCAGAGTCATGTTTTTAAATGCACAAAATAAAAATGTTGTTCAGTCTTGTCTGACTCGTTGTAACACCAATTTGAAGTTTTCTTGGCAAAGCTACCAGAATAGCTTGCCATTTCTTTCTTGCACTCATTTTATATAAACAAATAACAGAGGCAAATAGGGTAAAGTGAATTGCTCAGGGTCACACAACAAATTAAGTGTCTAAGGCCAGATTTGAACTTAGAAAGATGAGTTTTCCTGACTCAACCTCCACCTGTTGTATCACCTAACTGTTCTATAATAAATAAATTAAAAATATAACATATATATATATATATATATATAAATATAAGAAATGATGTATGTGATAAGTAAAAGAAGCAAACAAAAATCTACATGAACTGATGCAGAGTGAAGTATGTAGAGCCAAGGAAACAATATACACAATACTTACAAAAATGAAAATTGAAATCCACACAAATAAAACAAAAGTAATTATAGCAAAATTATAAATATCAACCATGACTCAAATGAAAAAATTTGAGAAGATGAATCCCATCCCCAACCTTACTCCTTCATGGAAGCAAGATGTCCATAGATTGAATAAGTCCAAAAATATATACAATGTACAATGTATTGATTGATTGTGATGATTTTTCCCCATTTTTTTTCTTTCAAATATTTTTTGTCTTTAAAAAATACTGTTTGTTATATGGGATGGCTCCCTGGCAGGAGGAAAGCAAAGAATGTTGGAGAAATAAAAAAAATTTTAAAATAAAAAAAATTTATTTTTGAAAAGCTTTCCCAGTAGGAAGTTGCACAGATGACAAAGTAATAGAATCAAGTTAATAGAAGTTTCAGGCTCCATAACTGAGAATGGGATTATAATACCAAATGGAATCTACATTTAAGTTATCCTCTCATTACAACAGAAGTAGCAACCTATTGTATCCTACTTTCTAGAGCCCCCACACCAGTGTGATTAAAATATACCATCTTAGGGGAGAAGTGATGAGGCAAGACTCCTGAGGATGGTGGAAAAATGGAGTCTGTTTATTCCCAGTTATTTCCCTTTTTTATGCTCTAATATCTTTATGTAACCAAAACAACACTGGGAATGCACCAAGTATATACTGTGCATGTGGGACCACATTAACAACTTGCTATTTGCCACCTGGTATCACTCTGCTTCAATCACAACACAGGTTGTCACTGCCCCCTGACTTCTCAGGAAGGCTCAGAGCCCTTAGGGGAAATGGGGAACCGAACCAGACATTGTTAGCAAGTTCCCTCTGGGCTGAAGGATCTTATACCTTACCCAGAGTTCCCTCCCTGTCTGTGGCCCTCTACAACCTATAGTAGGAGTGATATGGAGAGATAGGGTTAAAGGAAGATGGAAAGACAAAAATTAATGATCGTAATGGTGGTTCGAAAGAATACAGAGGACCAGAAAATCATTCAGGATTTTTCTCAACCTCTTAACTCTTTTCTGGTGTTTCTGATTAATAATAAACCCAGGCTGGCCCACAACTTTGCCTTTCATGGGTAATATTGCTTTGACTACTCATTGCAAAGAATACAACAATTTTCTGCCTCTTGACTCTTTCTCCCTCCCCACCCCTTCAAAACTTGATCATCCCATTTCAAGAGGACCGCTAAAAGATTACAAATTAAGAAAAGTAGAAGGACTAAAAAAAGGAACTGATCATTCAACTAGCCTCTTAGTAGAACTGTAAATAATCTGAAAACAGAAAAAGTGGAAGGAGAGGAAAGGCCATTGATTAAGAGGCCACATAATTTATTAGTTGTATAATTCAGTCAAATCACTTTACCTCTCTGATCTCAGTTTCCTTCTCTGTAAAATGAGAAGATTTGCCTAATTGACCTGTGAAGTCTCTTCGGGTTCTAGAAGTCTCTTCTAGTCTATGAATCTATGGAATTTTAAAAATTGAGAAATCTTAAGTGGATAGCTGGGTATGAAAGAGTGAGCTGTGTCACTAAACCTCACTTCATGAACACCCTTGAATACTTCTTAGAACAACTCTTTTCCTTTGCCCTCTGTCTGGTTTTTTATTTCTATCTCATTCATTCTGGATTTCTTCCTTTTTTCCATTTAACATTTGCTCTTCTACTAATGTAAATTTACAAATGTAAATTTGAAGTATTTTTTTTAATGTTACCTTTCTTTAATAACATTTTCTATTCCTAAATAAACATTTGATGAAATCAACTTTTCTTTTGCCCTTTCTCAGAAATGTCTAATAATTTCTTTTTACTTGAAGAAGGACCTTTCTGAGTGGGTCACTTTTAACAGCTAGAAAGTTTCCTCATCCTTATTTCCTAGAAGCATAGGCAATGTTGGGGAAACAAAGAATAAGACTGACCTGTTCCTGGGCTCGAATCAGCTGTGTCATCTTGTAGAAATATTTATCATTGCTGTTCTTGTTGTACTGCTTTATGGAAAACTGAAGAGTTTGTGGGAAAAATGCATGGTCCTGTTCAATATCAATGAATTTTCTCCATGCCTCCTGATTCTCCTGCGTCTGTATCACCAAAGAAAGGGCTGTTAGCAGGAACAGCGGAATGTGTAAGAGCCACTCCATTGGTTCTTGCCCTGTAGGGTAACAATAATGGTTTAGTAGATGATGTTTCAGTAAAGTTCTCCCAAATACTAGTTTCTGTTAAGTTGTATTAAAATGTTTTATCTTTTGTATGAGTTCCTCCTCTTTCCTTCTCCTCCCTTCTCTCTCTCTCTCTCTCTCTCTCTCTCTCTCTCTCTCTCTCTCTCTCTCCCTCTCTCGTCTCTTTTCCAAAACAAAACAAAACCAAAACAGGACTGAAGATACAATGTAAAGAAAGAAACAATCTCTGATCTCAAAAACTTACATTCTTTCCCTCCAACAAACTTGGACCAAGTAAAAGTCCTGTTTTTTGTTTTTTGTTGTTTTTTTTTTGGTGACTCCAGCCTATCTTTCCAAACTTGCACTTTTTTCCCCCCAAAAAAGTCACCAAATCTCAATTAGAAGGGTCCTCAGAGAATATCTGGTCCACATTATGCCTAAATAAGAATCCCCTCTATATCTTCCCAAAAAAAAAAAAAAAAAAGGATCAACCAGTTGTCTTAATGACCACTATTCACCTGGGGAATCCAGTTCTGTTTTGGGATAACTCTAATTCTTAGGTTCTTATGGGATATTAGAATCTGCTTTGGAACTGGAAAAGATCTTAGGGGCCATCAGCTCTAATCTCTTCAATTAGCAGATGAGGCAACTGGGATTTATAAAGTCTGAGTAACTTGTGCTAGAGGCAGCTAGATGGTGAAATAAAAAGAGCAAATGACCTGGAGTCAGAAAGACCAGAGCTCACTTATGGCCTTAAACAATTATGGCCTGAGACAAACAGGTTTAAGTGATGTGCTCAGGGTAGCTCATCACTTAAACCTGTTTGTCTCAATTTCCTCATCTGTAAAATAAGAAAAAAAATGGCCATTTTTGCCAAAAAAAACTCCAGATGGGATCATGAAAAGCCAGATATGACTAAAACAACAAATTTGTGGTAGTTAGAGATCTAGTGTTTGCAGCAGAATGTAAACTCAGCACATCCTAAGTAAAAGATCAGTGCTCCCTGTCCATGACACCATGCTGTAGGGGAACCCCAAACTTTTTTTCAGGATTATTTACTACATCAATCCTCCCAGCTTCTGCCTTAATAGGACTCTAATGGATATTTAATTCCTATCACTTAGCCCAGTGTCATGAGAGAAGGAAAAGAAGAAACATGAGCTTGGAAGCACTGAAATAGCAAAGACTATACTCTACAAAGTGCTTCCTTGTAAAACATGTCCAGTCCTGCAGAAGACAGGGAGCAATAAGATAATTTCTTTACCAACTGCCAATAAGTCAATCAATAATTTGCAATAAATAAATAATATCAAATGTTCAAATTCATATAGCTGAGTCAAAATTTGAGTCCAGGTCCTTTAACAATAAATACAAGACTTTTTGCAATAATTAGATATTATTTCAATGAGAGTTACCAAGCAATATCTTCCTGACAGTTCTAAGAACTTACCAGTCTGTCTCCACTTCTAACTTAAGTCCCAAGCACTTTTAGAAATATCATCTATAAAAAAGTACTATTATTATGCCTCTTTTATAGTTGAAGAAACTTAAAACAAAAAGAAGTGAAGTGACCTGTCTAAGATCACCCAAATAAATAGTGTCGGAGATCATATTTGAATTTAGATGCTCTTGACACCATGGCCAGCACTCAAACCACTGAGCTACCAGCTCATGCCTGTTAGTACTTATTAGAGTGGAATAGTAGCTTGAAAGAGCACAGAGTGGCACAGTGGGAAAAGTGTTAGGCTTATAATTAAGAAGACCCAGGTTTGAACACCACTTCAAATTTTTACTAGCAGTGTGATGTTGGGCACACCATGTGTCATCTCTTAAAATTTAGCTTCCTCATCTATAAATTAAGGAAGCTGAATTCATTCACCCTTGAAGTCCTTTTTAGGTTCTGATCCTTAAACTATAAGGCAATGCATCAGAGGAAAGGAAACAAACATGGAATCTATATATGTCCTTGATTCTAAACTATCTCATCCCCTCAAATGCCTTCCTTCAAGATCCTGAGACTACTATGATGTTCATTTGTCTGTCAGTGAATAATTTGGATGATTTCCCTGTGAAGAAGACTGTCTTTCCTTGCTTTCCCTCCCCTAATTATCTCTGATTTATAGTGACCAATTGACAAATGACCTCTAGCTAAAGCCCTAGTTCTGATCCGCAGTTTGATAAGTTAAATAACTTTGTCTAGGACTGAGCTGAGACTATATGGACAATACCAGTAATAATGATAATATGCATTTTCATAGCCTTCAAGGTTTGCAAGGGACTTTATATGCATTATCTCATTTGAGCCTTTTAACAAATCTATGATGTAAGTAATATGATTCTTGTTGTACTGTGAGGAAACTGAACTCAAAAAGGTGACATGACTTGCCAAGGATCACCCAGCTAGCAAGTATCTGGCATAAAATTCAAACCTAGGTTTTCCTGACCCCACATCCAGTCATCTACCCACTACATCCTGCTGTCTCTGAGGCCAAGGCCAGATGCCAAACCCCAGGGAAGAATAAGAGACCAAGACAGGAAACCAGATAGGGAATTGCATCTACTCTCTGAGAACAACAAGTATACTGGCAACAAAGACTGCTTCTCTTATCTCTGTCATGTACATTTTTAGAAACCCTGATGAACCAAAAAATGACTAACATCCTGAAAGCATGGAATAATTTAAACTTGTTCCCTTAAAGAATGTTTCACATTTCTTAAAAGATTTGTTTTCTGGTCTAGTGACATTTTCTGCTTTTTTTCCTATTTTGCCCATGAAGGAAAAATAAAATGACCCTTTGACCCTCTGCTACACTGGCCAGTTGCATTTATACTCTTCTTTGGAAGTTATGGGGTACTCTCAGGTGTCACAAATAGCTTTGAAGAGTAGACAATGTTGGGTCTTATAACCTTAATGATAATGTTGGAATTTGAGGCTTTTGACTGGACCATAAAATATTTTGTCACATTCTGGGAATGGTAATCAAACTCACAGTGTCACAGAGTTAGAATTGGAAAGAATTCTTAGGACAATACACTCCAAGCTCTCATTTTACATTTGGGGAAACTAGGACTCAGGACTGATAATCGGTCAATGAATTGGTCAAATTCATATAGGTCATGTACAGAAGTTAGGACCCTTTAAGAATAAATACAGGGTTCTCTGCTATCCAAAACGCCCTTTCAATAAGAGTTGCCAAACTAACATCTTCCTGATAGTTCTAGGAACTTATTAGCCTTTCCCCACCTCCAACCTTAATATGGATTCTATCTTGAAAATGGTAAAATGGATCAAAATGAATGGCCTTTGATATCTTTATTGTCATAAGTGGGTCTTAAATTTATAGTGAAACAGGCCTAAATACTAATACAGAATCAATACTTCTAAAGGCAGGGAAATTCTGAAAGTCAGGACATAGAAATAAAGCCAGACATTGATTATTTGAGAGATTATCACGTAGGGAAGGGCATGAGTCTAATGATATGTTTGAAATCAGGAAATCATTTTTAAAAGGGGGAATGGTAAGTTCCATTATTGAGAAGCAAGTCCCATTATTAGCCAAAGTTCAGGGTGACTCCAAGCTTCAGTTTCTTTACAAGCAGAGAAAAGTCAATAAGCCAATAAAAATTCAATAAGATAGAAAATCAATGTTGGGATGATAGAGAATCAGCTACTTAGAACCCATCCTTAATGAAACTGGAATTCATGAGCAGAAAATCCAGTCTTTGAGAGAAATTGGGTTTCCAGGAAGACATGTAGCCTGGGAAAACTAGATAAGAATTTAATTAGTGAGGACAATAGTGTGGATTTAGAAGCTAAGAACTATCAGTTCATTGTATTTAATTGTATTTTCAAATAGAATATAACTTTCTTAAGGGATTATTTGGTTCTTGTCTTTCTATCCTCAGCACCTAAAAGAGTATTCTAGTCATCACTGGTATTTAATGTTTGTTGAATTCAATTCAGGTATCTATCACAGCTCAGATTGTTATTGTTGTTCATCCTTCATTCTCAGAGAACCAATGACACAGGAAAAGGATGTCTTGAATTGCAAATGAATTTGATCTAATTAAGGTAGAGCTGTGCAAAGTTAACAGCCTCACTCTTTCCTCCAATCATCAGAATCTAGTGGCAAAACATAGGTCAAGATGACTTGCAATGGCCTCAGATGTAGTGGAAGATCTTGGTATTTTAAGTCAAGATCTTTCCCAAATTTCAGTTTATCTGAGGCAATACTCATTCAGTAATTAAAGAGTAGGTAAGAATTAAGGCAAAAATTGACCTTCATAAAAGAATGAATCTGGGAAGAAAAGACCCTCAGAGTTTCTGACTAGAATAGAAACAATTGTTATTTACCTTAACTCTGAGCCCAAATAATGAGCAAGTGAAACTAGCCTCAGCAGTAGGGGATGGTCAGATAGGACAGTTCTTTTTGAATATTAAACCAGGACCTTAATCTAGAATAAGCCAGTCTTTGGGAATCCATTTTTAGATATCATTTAGATATCACCCCAGAAGTTTTAGAAGGACTGGATAATCCCATTTAGGATAAATTTTGCCAGTACCCATCAGAAATGTGTACAAATAGTTTCTCTACAAAACTCCAATCCTGTAAAAGTTTGCTTCAAGCTCAGCGCATGCAATGATCTCAATTCCTTCTAGGGAAAGAAAAAAAATTGACTACCTGGATTTCAATTTCCAGAATTCAGTTAAGTCTTGGACTTTCCCTGTCCATAAGGAAATCAGTCCAAATACTCAGTTACTTGTTCTTTCTGGGACCTCCAATCTCTCTTTTTCAGAGCCTTTTCAAGCTATAAAATGGGTATATCCCATCTCTACCCTAGACCTTCTTTCTTCTCTTTTTTCTCTTTACTCTATTACTTTTTGATCTCACAAATTCATATAACTTTAGTTATTCTATGCAAAAGACTCCCAGAACTATATATCCAAACTTAGTCTCTCTCTTGAATTCTAAACTTATATTGAATACCTCAAACTCAGCATCTTATAGGTATTTCAAACTGTTTGAACCCCAAAACAACTTGTTTTAGACTTTCCTATTTTCAACTATCTTTTCATGACCTAAATGCATTTGTAGCCTGCATCATTTTCAACTTTTCAAACTTTCACATCTCACAAATCTAATCAGTTGGTATAACATTTCTCACATTCAATCACCTTTTCTCTACTCACATATTCACTAATAGGAACCATATTAGTTCATATCTTCTCTACTTCTCTGGGCAATTGCAATTGCCTCCTCATTGGACATCCTGACACATTTCTTCCTTTCTTATTACTTCAAGTTTACATTTTATGTATGTGTTGTTGGTTTTTGCTTTTGAATTTAATCAATTCTCTTTTCTTGATACTTCTATTTGGTTGTTGTCACTGTTGTTTGTGAAGTGTGTGAGGAACCAGGCTTCCTTCAACCTTTTTACTCCTATATCTTGAATTTAGCCCCACGAATAATTTAGCAAAATCCTAATATTTTCTTTTCATTCCTGTGGAACAATGAATAATACCTGTAGATAATGGACATTATCATAATTCATATTCATATGACACAATTTGTATCCACTCAGGATTTTTCACTCCTTTCTGAAAGTTTTGTTCTCACAACTCAAAAGAACATGGCAAATGACTAAGTTATGCAAAAAATGGCAGCTGTATACAAATAATAGACAACAGTCCAAAGTCACATAGCAATTTAGTGGTATTCCCAGACTAGGGTTAACCATGTCTGACTATCTAGGCCACATGGGCCCAACCTACTGATTTCTTCTTGAATTATTCCTTATATAGAACAAAAGTTGGTAGATAACAAATGCTGTGTCATTTCTGTTTAATCAAATCTGACCATTAACATAGGAATGACCTTTTAGATTCAGCATTAAGGCAGAGAATTGGGTTATCCCCTAAATAAGTCTCACCTGATACCAATGTCTAAAACTCTACTATGAAATCATATTTTCTTTTAGGTAAATATTGTCTATTTTCAAAATGCAAGCAGCCATGAGCAGGATACATATAAAGTTATTAAATTACACTGACTTAATTAGTTTGCTCAAAATGTTTTTTTTCCCCTCCCAATAGATGAGCAACTTGGTATCCATGGAAAGGAATAAGAAAGAAGGAAGTGGGATTCTCAAAATATAAACTCCATAGTTTTGTCATCCTGAAAATGGAAAAAAATGCTAATAATAACAATATAATAACTCAATTCATAAAGCACTTTTCCTGGAACACTCTAAAGTGATGCAAGTATTTTTTGTCCCTTTTAATCTTAAATTTATTTGTTTTAATCAGTCAAGATTTTCTTTCTCAGTCTCTTACTCTAAACTCTACTCTCCCCCTCAGATTGAGAATGTGAGAAAAAAATCCATTAAAAGCATGTTTAATCAAAACAAATTTCCACTTTGGCCATGTCCAAAAAACATGTTTCTTTCTTGCTCTCAATCCTTCACCTCTCTATCAGGAGGTAAGTAGATGTTTCATCATTAGTCCTCAGAACCAATGATTGGTCATAGTGCTAATAAGAGTTGAGCACAATAGTATTCTATTACATTTACATACCATATCATTCATCCATTTCCCAATTAATGGATATTCCTTTAGATTGCCATTCTTGGCCACTTCAAAAAGAGTTATAGATATTTCTTGTATATCCTTAAAAGTTTGTTTTGCTTAAGTTCTGTCCAATTTTAAACTAGAATCATTAAAACTAAACATTTCCTTACAACTCACTCAAGGAGGCAGAAATGATTTCCAATAGGACAAAGATTAGAAAAAACCTCAATATATGAATCTTTCTTGCCTTTTATCATCCCAGAGACAAAATAGGACTTCAAAGACAAAGCAAAATAACAAGAGTTTCAGTGTGGCCCTTCCATTCTCATGGAAGTACTCAACGTTTCTTTTCCATCATGATTTCCTAGAGTCCTCAGTTAACTTTTCTCTTTCTACCTTCTAAAACTGTCTACTTTAGCATTTCAAAATTCTACAATTGTTGAAGCACTAGGTTGAAGAGAATAGAGGCCCTGTTTGGTACAGAATGTATATGTGGCTCTCCAGGACCAACACTGATTTGATCCTTAAGTCCCAGACTTTGAAGTAAGTGTCATCTTGAACCCAAGGAATCTGCTTTGGAGAGGGAATTGCATCCATAAGCAGTGCACCCGAATAGTTGGCAAATTACTTTTCTAGTGATAGAAATGCATCCTAATATCACTGTTTTCTGCTTCTGCCCATCTACCCAATGGCATATAAATATCCTATGATTTCCTCCAATTACTTTTCCCATGCTTTCTCTACCACCTCGCCCTTAAGCAAGTATTTCTTCTCTCTCATCTCTCCTCTGTAGAATCTTCTTTTTGTTTTTCTCCTGACCCCTAAAGTTTACCTTCATTCATCTGTCTTTTCATACACACAGCTTGGGTGCCATTTTCTAAATAAGGTCCATCTTGATCTCTCAGATGTTACTGTTCTCTCTTGAAGTTTCTTTGCATTACTTTATACATTGCATATACTTATCCATATACCTGTTGTTTCCCTTAATAGTGGAATATATGTTCCTTAAAGATCCAGACTGTTTCATCTTTGTCTGAATTCCTGGGAAGCCTAACTTAGTACTTTGCATAGAGGAGATGCTTGAAAAATGCTTGTTGAATTGATTTTAATTAAATTTAATTTCTTCTCAAGTTAGAACTAGCTAATTTGTAAAATGCCTTCTAGCTTTATGTTTCTATGAATCAAGGGCAGCTAGATGATGCAGTGAATAGTGTAGGTCCTGGAGTTAAGAAGACCTGAGTTCAGATCAAGTCTCAGATACTATTTGTATGATCCTGAGCAAGTCACTTAATACTGATTATCTTAAATAAAAAAAAAAAGAGATCTTATGAGTCAATGTGATCCATTCAATGCTTATGTGTCACCTCTATATCAATGTCAATTAACCTTAATTTCTATGAAGTTTGGTGTTACCATTTAGAAAATTCACAAATTTAGATTAGTTTCAGGATCCCAGTTTCCTAATCTATGTAATGAGAATAAAGATTAATTTGTTCCTGTAGAGTAGCTAAATTTGGTGAATATTTTAGAGGGTTTTTTTTTTTTAAATATTTCAATTCAAAGATGTGGTTCTAGTGAGGATGAGAGATTCAGGTATAGGAATTACTCTCCCCACAAGTGATAGTATAGCCATTATAAAATAGTCATCAAAATTTCTTCTGTTTAAGAGAATAAGATGAAGATTCCCCAGAATGCCCCATCTATTAAGAAGCATATGAAATTTCAGAACCAAAACAGGTTTAAGTCTTAAAAAAGACATGAGGTTAGACTCATTCTTAGAGTGATCTTAGATGGGGTTATTTTTTTAAAAACTACTGCAGTGTCTATGGGCATTAAGCAATATGATTAGCAAAACATCTCTCTTTCTAATTAGTGTACCATTGATATATTCTAATTTTTCATATAAGCCTGACCTACATCTGCAAGAAAGTGGGAGTTCTCTCAAAAACTCCCTCAAAATGTCTTAAATAGACATTGTATTTATGCTATCTTGCATTCTTCCTTAATCTTAAACAAGCCTGAGAAAAAGTAACTTGGTATGCTTGAATGGTCTTTCTGTCCCATTCCTTCCTCAACAATAACAAAAATAGAAACTTTTTTTGGCTAAGAAACAAGGACTAATGTCCTATTGTGACAAGAAAGAGGTAGAGGTAGTGGGGGCAGGGAGGTTAAAAAAAAAACAACAGCTCAAATTATTCTGGTCCCTGGCCTAAAGAAGACAGTCTTTAAAACATCATAGAATTTTTAAGAGATGAAAGGGATCTCAAGGGCTCTTCACTACACTTCATATCCCCAAATGAAACCCCACTACAGCACAAATAATAGCCTTTGATTGACGACCTTCAATGAGAAGTAATCCATTCCTTCTCAGCCATTCCATTATACTTATACACAGCTTGAATTTATTATGAAGCTTTTCCAAACCTAAATTTTTCTTTACAAGTTGAAGTTGTAACTTCTATTCATTATCTTTTATGCTGCCCTTTGCAGTCAACTTGAACAACCCTCTTTTCCATATGCTAAAGCTTTAGATACTTGACAGCTAATATGCTTCTCTCTCTCATCCCTAGGCTAAACATGTCAAATTCCTTGAACTAATCGTCTTATGGACAATTTTTTTTATGTTTTATCAAATGGAAATCTTGTGTTATTTCTTTTATTATTCTTATTTTTTAATTATAGATTTTTGTTTACAAAACATATAGATGGATAATTTTTTCAACATTGACTCTTGCAAAACCATTTGTTCCAAAATTTCCCCTCCTTCCTTCCCACCTCTTCCCCTAGCTGGCAGGTAGTACAATACATGTTAAATATGTTAAAATATATATTAAATCCAATATATGTATGCATATTTATACAGCTATCTTGTTGCACAAGAAAAATCAGATCTAGAAAGAAAAAAAAAACTGAGAAGGAAAACAAAAATGCAAGCAAACAACAACAGAAAAAATGAAAATGCTATGTTGTATTCCATACTCAGTTCCCACAGTCCTCTCATCCTAGTCCTCATTCTTGTCCTTATCTGGACTATCTGGTGTAGATGACTCTCTTCATTACTGAACAATTGGAACTAGGTTGAATCACCTCGTTGAAGAGAGTCACGTTATGGACATTTTTTAATACCTCTTTATTTGACCTTCTGTGGCAATCTCTTTACAATTGAAGCTTTAACTCTGTATGAAGTCCCTTTTTTTTCCTCCTGAGGCATTTGGGGTTAAGAGATTTGCCCAGGGTCACACAGTCTTAAATGTTTGAGACCAGAATTGCACTCAGGTTGTCCTGAATTCAGGGCTGATGCTCTATTCACTGCTCCACCTAGATGCCCTGCATGAAGTCTCTTCACAGATAGAAGGACATCCAGAACAGGTGCGGTGAGTTAAAACTTTGTAAAATACATTTCTTACATATGTGTCTTACTGCTATTATGGTCTAAGCTTACTCCTCCCATGGATCCTCTATTTGTGGGAGGGAGTGAACCAAATTTTTAGGAACAATTTATATTAAATGTCTTTAATATTATATGGGAGAGTAGTTGTAGTCACCTTCCAATTCAAGCAGAAGTTGGGGAATAGTACTGTTATTTCTTCTTTCCTTCCCTCCCTTTTTTCTTCTTTCCTGGCCTTTTCTTTTCTTCCTTCCTTCTTTTTCTTTCTTTATCTTTCTTTCTTCTTCTTCTCCTTTTCTCACTTCTTCTTCTTATTCATTCTTATTATTGTTCCTCATCCCCTCCTCCTTCTCCTTCTCTTCCTTCTCTTTCCCCTCCTTCTTCTTCTTCTCCTTCTTACTCCTTGTTCTTATACTTATTTTTGTTCTTGTTATTCCTCATTTCCTCCTCCTCTTTCTTCTTCTTCCACCACATGTGGTCCATTTTTCCACATGGAGCAACTTACCCTTATATATGGATCATCTATCCTTTGGAATATGATTTTTGGTCACTTATATTTTGTAAGATATTTTGAGAATTGAGGACTATATTTTTTTATTTGTTGTTTTTCTAATTTTCAAAAAGCTGGGAAAATTAACTTTTGTCCTGAATAGTTTTTTATTCATGATTTCTTGAAATATAACTGGAAAAACAGCTCATTTTGTTTCAAATGGAGCTACTTAATCATCCTTTAAACCAAAGCACTATGTCTTTTACTGAATGATCAATTATAGCCCTTAGCCCAAGCTTCTGTGTTTGATTGTTTAGGTTTTGACGACTTAGAATGAGTGTAAAAAACATTTGTTTCTTTCCTATTCTTCTGGTCTTCCTCTTCCACACTGATATTTTTGGTATGGTAAATTAGGCCATCTTTTTCTCAATTCTTACCTAGTTCTTAGTCATTCAATAAGCTTTGCCTTAGACAAACTAAGACCTAATTTAGAAAGGTAAGGGTCAGCTATTGTAATCTGTGCTATTGCCAGTCATCTTGACTTTTGTCTTACCATTGGATGAACTGTGATGACTCTGGATTGGAGAATAAGACTGATGACTTTTCTCAGTTCTGCTTCATTTAAATCTAATTCATCCAGAAGGCAAGACATCATCATCACAATGCCATTGGTAACCTCTTAAAAAATGAAGGATGAACAACAATTCAAGTCCTATCTGTACAAGTAGAGTGATCAGGGATTTCTCAGTCCTAGGAGATTATATTAGTTTCCCTTCCTCCCTCCCTTCCTTCCTTCCTTCCTTTCCTCCTTCCTTCCTTCCTGCTTTCCTTCTCCTCATCCTAGTCCTCATTCTTGTCCTTATCCTCCTCCTTTTCTTCCTCCTCCTCCTCCTTCTTTTATAATCACATGTGGTTCATCTTTCCACTTGGGGCATCTTATCCCATTAGTCCTAGGATCTGTAGTTTCACATCTTTCTATACTAATTTTAAACTCTGGCAAAAATTCTCAAATCTAACTTCTCCTTAGTCAGACTGCTGTTCCTCCAGAATACATTATACCATCTTTATCTTCATCTTCCTAGAGATCAAGAAAAAGGGAGCTCAAAAGTAAGGGCACTTTAGGTACGAACTTTATGCTGGGGTCCAGATCTCTCTTCCCAACAGGGACTATTAATCCACACTAACATTCTGGAAAGTTTTTAATTCTAGATCCAGTGACAGGTTGTCTATCTCTCATCTGGGATTTTGCTTAGCTAAGGATGAAGAAGCTCATTACATCATCAGAAAGTTGACCATCAGGTGGTAGATTTTTCAACCGCAGTATTTTGGCAGAATGAGTCCTTACATTAGTCATGTCATAGATGACTCTAAGAATCAAAGGAAGTACATGAATGAATGAATTTTCATCACATACTTATTATATATTTCATTTGTGCCAAACAATGGGCTATAAAAACAAAGTCAAAGAAAGTTCTTGTCCTCAAAGAACTTATATTTTAATAGGGGAAAACAAAACATATAGGGGACTGGCTAAAGCAGGGTATTTTGGTTGGAAAGTTATAAATATGGTAGTTGGAACTACCAGATGAGAGATAAACAACCTGTCACTGGATCCAGAACTGAATACTTTCCAGAATGTTGGTGTGGAGTAAAAGTCTCTGTTGGGAAGAGAAATCTGGGCCCCAGAATAAAGTTCCTACCTGAAGTGCCCTTACTTTTAAGCTCCCTTATTCTTTATCTCTGGGAAGATGAAGGTAAAGATGGTATAATGTAACCCTTTCCATGAGATTTGATTATGTTTCCAAGATTAGAAGGGGAAAGAAGAAGGAGACATGAGAGAGATATAGGGTTAAGACAACTGATGAGAACATGGGTAGAGATTAAAATGAAATATTGATGGGATCTACCTGAAATAGTAGAATATGGTAGAATCTCATCAATCAGAATAAAAGAGGATTTCTAGAAATAAAAATGTTAAGACTCTGGGCATAGCTTCTTTTCTCTTCCACATTACAGCCAGGTGTGGCTGGAGTATAGGTGGGAAATAGAGCATATACCTGTTCATAAGCATGCACATATAGAGCTATTTTATTAATATTATGTGACAGAATTCAGTGTCAGGACCTGAAGGAGAAAGGCAAAATAGAGAATGAGACTAGCTAGCAAGAAGAAAAAACAGTTGGCAAATGAGTATAGAGCTTAGGAAGAAAAGTCCAAAAGAATGGATGGATAAAATATAAGAACAAGGAAGGAAACTTGGTCAGTTCTTCACTTTGGAGCATTCACTTTAGAAATACTGAGGCAGAGAGACCATCCAGAAGACTCCTACAGCAATAATACACATGTGAGAAGATGAGGATTTGTATCAGGATGACAGCATATAAGTGAAGTGAAAGGGAGATATAGGAAACTTGTCATGATAGTAGAAACAATCAGACTTGGCAACAGATTGAACCTGCTCAAAACAAAGATGGGAGTAGATTCTAAAGGGAAAAAAAAAAAAAAAAAAAAAGGGGAAACAGAGCATGTCATGAAATCCTGTTATCTGGGCTGTAGGTCAAGACTCCAATGGGGCCTGAGGGGTTAAGGAGACAAATACTGGTAGCTACTTTTGCCCTGACTTCCTGCTCTGGTTTCTCAAACCACTGTCCTCTCCTATTCTCCCCAAACCTCCCACTGTCTCCTCCTGGCAATGCCCCATGCCCTCTCCTTATCCATTTCTGCCCTTCCTAAGCCTAGTCATTCCAAATTTGAAATCAAGGTTGTTTCAGGATTTCTAATTCCCATAGTATGACCCGAGCCCTATGTACTACCTACAAGTCATTTTGCCAAATGCTTGAAAGAAAAACTATGTTGTTTCCCAGCTAAACAATGTAATGCCAGGGATTTTATTATGCTTCTGACATTCTTCCTAAGGATAAGATAATTATTTTTCTTTAGCTCCAGTTCTCATATCCAGTGATTATCACATATCCCTGATATTAGAAAGAATTATCTGTTAAGAATGACAAATGATCTTAGCACTATTCCATGGTAATAGATGATCTTTAAGAAGAAGGCAGCAGGTATCCTGAGAGGCAGGGCATTGAGCTTGAATCCTCATTGTCATATTCAGTGGTTCTGTGACCAGTAGATCACTCAGTTTCCTAATCTATAAAATAGGGATTAAAATGCTATAATATATTTCTCACAGGATTATTATAAAAACTTAAATTAGAAATATGCCTTGCATAAGTTAACATTGTAAATCTCAACCACTATTTAATAGTTTCAATAGCTTTCTTTTCAAGTAAATATCAAAATGGTACAAAGTAGGAACTATGTCAGTCCCTCAGTCATGAATCAGGGATTTTGCTACCATTTGCTGCACAAATCATTTATATTATTGCTCTTTCAGGATCCAACAAAAATCACATGCCCCTTTCATCTGATACCAGGTTCATCATAGCAACTTTTGATAACTTATTTTATCTTCTGTCTTATCTTTCAGTATTTTAAAATGTAAATGCTCTTGCACAGACATTAATTCTAGTCCCCATTGGGAAAAAATTAATTCATTAGAAGTGCTTTTCCCTGCCAGTCAATCAACAAGTACTTATTAATCATCTACTATGGAGTACGCTGAGGGCACAGATTGCTCACTGACTGGAGTGCCAGGCCTGGAGTCAGGAAAACTCATCTTCCTGAGATCAAATCCAGCCTCAAGACATTTAGTAACAGTGTGACCTTGGATAAGTCACTTCACGCTTTTTGGATCAATATCCTCATCCATAAAATGAGCTGGGAAGGAAATGGCAAAGCTTTCTAGTGTCTTTGACAAGAAATCCCCCAAATGGAGTCACAGAGAGTTGGACACTTTCTTTGGGACTTTTTCCAATAAACCATAAAGAGGAAAAGAGAGGGAAGACAACGAGACAGAAGAGTCCACAATCAAATAATATGTTGGGGAGCAGAGTTTGAGGAAGGAGGTTGCTGTTTTCCATAGCCAGTAAATAGGGTTAAGACCAGGACCTATTTTTTTTTTTTAAATCAACTAACAAGATTATTCTTTTCTTCTTTTTTAAGGAAAGATCTTCACAACAACCCTGGGAGGAAGGAGCTGTTATTATCCCCATTGTACAGATGAGAAAACTGAGGAAAACAGGTGAATTGACCTGCTCAAGATCACACAGCAAATGTCTGAGGCTGAATTGGAACTCAGGACCTGACTCTAAGCCTAATGCTCTACACACTCTACCACTTAATTGCCAATAATGTCAAACAAATTCATTCACCAAATAGTTATTAACCTCCTACAGATCCAAAGCATTCATGTCTTGATTGAATAATGTATTGGAGATTCCATGCCTGCCCTCAAGGAACTTACATTCTAATGGAGAGAAGGGGGGACCTCATGGGATTGCTTACTACTCAAATGACCTGTTCATTAGAGTTACCCATTACATAGCTTAGAGAGCTTTTAGCCTACAGTGTATAATATCTAGAGATAGAGTCTGAATTAATTTCAAGAAAATCATTTTGCATAATCTTACAATACACAAGGAGAAATGAAGATTCATCAAAAGGACTTCATTTCTGCTGACATAACTAAACATTATTGGGGTTATGCTGCCCTCTAGAAGTCACCGTGTACAACTGCAAATTACAGGTCCCAAAGAAAGTTACTTTATCTCCACAGATGGTCTATTGTGCCTCCTATTGGAAGGTGGCCTTATTGGCCTATCTGCCATCAACAGCAGGACATATGCTGCTGTGTTATTTTCCTAAAGTATAAAACAGTGCTCTGTCAGCTTTCCACAATTTTGTGCCTGTTTGTTGCTATTTTTAAAAATTGCTATGTATCCACAATTCTTGCTTCCTTCTTTTAGACAGCTGGCTAGTGAGAAGATATCTGAGAACTAGGAAGCTAGGACTGAAAATCCAGACAGTCCATCAAAAATCTGTGGCCTAAGAAAATGAATAAAAGGGGATGGAGAGAGGTAAGATAGAGGGAGAGAAAAAAAACCTTGACAAGATAGGGGTTGAGAAGAGTATAGGATGTATTTTTGAATACCCTGAAGCTTCACTTTAAGGTAGAAAGATATTTCCAAATAAACATTACAATCTTCCCTAAATCAGAGAAAGAGTCGGGTTGAGAAAAGGACTAGAGCAATACCTGCTGACTTTTCCATTTATATTATTATTAACCTAGTCAACAAGGCTTGAAACTTTGGAATCAACGTTGATTTTAACCTCTTATTTTTTAGAAAAAAATTTAAAATATCACCAAGCAAATTTAGAAGAATATGAAAACAATTAATAATGTTATTTATTTTGTTGAATTCCAATAAATATACAGGAGTAGAGTGAAATAAATTTATTATTGTTCTAGCCATGTTTTCACTCCCTTGTTTTTTCTTCATCAACTAAGGCAAAGAAAGCAAAAGATTTTAGATTTAAGATTTAAGAGTCAGTTCTCTTAGCAAGCATCCTCTGTCTGTGCTTGTAGTAGTTGTCACTTTGTTCCTTTCTTTCTTTCTGCCTTTTCTACAGAGTCATTTTTAAAACTGCCCCTACCACAACACCACCCAAAAAATTCCCCAAAATTGCATTTTCCAGTACCCTGCCCATGCTAGCTTTGTGTTAGATGTCCAGGAAAAACAACAAACCCCAGGATCTTTAGCCAAGCCTTTATCTGATTAACTACTACACTTCCATAAAATATTTCCTCATAATCAAAGATTTAAGCCACAGGGATCATTTGTTATTCTCATATACTGTATTACTTTCTATGCCTCAAGCAAACTGAATTATTCAATGTCTCCCAAACATTTCCTATGCTTTTCACCTTTGTTTGCACTTTTATCTATTATCCAGCTTTTGAAATCCTACTGAAGATATAATATAAATGTTTCCTTCTCTATGAAAGCTTTCTCCTAAGGCTTCCAAACAGAAGCAATCTCTTATTATTATTATTTATCATTTAATTTGCTTTTATCACTGAATTATGGGTAGAGTTTTTCTTATCTAAAATTTTATCAGTGTAGGGGACTTATGAATATAGAAATACATTCCTCCAATGTAGATCAGGATTTCAGCAGCAACTTAGAGTTAACTTAGAGAGGCTTGTGGAGGTATTTAGTGGTTGAGTAAATTCTTTTGATCACATATCATTTAATTTGCTTTTATCACTGAATTATAGGTAGGGTTTTTCATACTTAAAATTTTATCAGTGTAGGAGACTTTCAAATATGGAAATATATTCCACCAATTTAGATTAGGATTTCAGCTGTAACTTATGAGCCTTAGAGAAGCCTCTGGAGGTACTTAATGGTTAAGTAATTTCCTTTCATCACATAGCTAGTATGTGTCAAATGTAAAACCTGAATCCATGTCTTTTTAATTTCAAAGTTATCCTTCTCTCTGCTATGACATACTGCTTCTCATCTTTCTGATATGCTAGTTGTATTCTATTAATATTTGATGAGATCTCAAAATCATGAATCACCATTATTTCCTTTACCACTTTTCCTTTGAAGAAAGAAGTCATAACAGACATAATAGATGTCAGGGGAAAAAACAAGAAGGGAATAATTCCAGCAATAGAGGCCCTGACTCTATGAACTGAAGTAATAATGATATATTTAGATTTTCCATAAGTTAGTCTATCAGAGATTTTGTGACCCTTCCCCTGTTCAATCTTTGCAAATAACAGTAGTATAAGGAATATGTATGGAGACCTAGTTATTTGTGTATATGTCATCTCTCCAACTATAAGATCTTAGAGAGAAGGAACATGTTCAATTTATATTTCTATCTCCCCCAGCACCTAGCACAGGGTCTTGTCTTATAATAGGAAATTAATAAATGTTTTTTTTTAATTATCTCAGGGCAGTTGGTGTTTATCTCCTGCCTTGTTTAAGGCGGGAGAATGTGAAGGATGTGTGGAGAATCTGTGGAGAATGTGAAGCTATGGAACTGCAAGTGTTATTAATCTGAAAGACATTACTGTCTGAGCAAGGGATGCCCATAGTTGATGGAAGTTAGGACAGAGATGCTCATATTATGCCACAAAGGTACTCCTCACAGGGAGGTCACCAGACAACCAGTGTTTAGTCACAGGCAAACTAAGAGTCAAGGCAAGCAAAGTCCTGTGAGACCAAGTGGGAAATTGAACCAAAACAACCAAAAGTTTACAAGAACAGAAAAATCAAGAATACATGTAGGAAATCCAAAAAAAAAGCAGAATATTATTACTAAAGATCAGAGTGAATCAGAATCACAATTCCATTCAAAAATTCAGAAGAAACCAAAACACTTGTTACTGAAGCCAGATTCTGACCATCTTTATACACACACACACACACACACACGCCCAGACACGTGTGTGCGTGTGTGTGTGTGTGTGTGTGTCTCCTGTTAGAGTAGATAAGTATTGCATTTTGTCAAGGATTTTTCTGCTACTATTAATACAATTATGTGATTTTTATTAATTTTATTATTAATATGGTCTGTATTTATGCTTCTTTAATATTAAACTATCACTGCTTTTCTGGCATAAATCAAAATTTGCCAATGGAAAAAACAGTCATAATTATATAACTGGGTGATCATTCCATCTACACTTAAACCTAGCAAAAATCCTATGTGAATTATGTATATACCATAGCCAAGCTTTCACATTACACAGACCAACTCTCAAAGCATATATATATTGACAAAGAAGGCAACAAAGCAAAGTTGAATCAGAAGTAGTAGTCAGAAAATATAGTTGAACAACTGGGTAATATTGTTATTCAGGGCATCTAAAATATATTTTGAGAAAATAAAATGCAAGCAAATAACAATAGAAAGAGTGAAAATGCTGTGTTGTGGTCCATAGTCTTTTCCCTGGGGGTAGATGGTTCTCTTCATCACTGAACAAGTGGAACTGGTTTGAATCATTATTGAAGAGGGCCACGTCCATCAGAACTGATCGTTGTATAATCTTGTTGCCATGTATAAGGATTTCCTGATTCTGCTCATTTCACTTAGAATCAGTTCATGTAAGTGTCTCTAGGCCTTTCTGTATTCATCCTGCTAGTCATTTCTTATAGAATAATAATATTCCATAACATTCATACACCATAATTTATCTAGCCATTCTCCTACAATTCTACAGCTGTTCTACAATACGATCCTACAGCCAACAGTTCTGACAACTGTTCTACAATAGCTCACTTAATTTCGGGAAGGCGGGCTTTAATACCTTTTGTCCGGTTTGACTAGCTAAGTCATTATGCAAAAGGTAGAAGGTGTAATCTTTGCTTTTTGTCACTTATAGGATGGAATCTTTCAACGTTCCCTCACGGTACTCTCTCTATGGTGTGTACAGGCTAGTCTGTTCTATCACCTATACTAGGATTTATAAATGTTTTGTAGGATGCTATAAATAGTTTAATTGGCCATACACTGATGGGCATCCACTCAGTTTCCAGTTTCTGGCCATTACAAAGAGGGCTGCCACAAACATTTTTGCACATGTGGGTCCCTTTCCCTCCTTTAAGATCTCTTTGGAATACAAGCCCAGCAGTAACACTCCTGGATCAAAGGGTATACACCCGAGTTTGATAACTTTTTGAGGATAGTTCCAAATTGCTCTCCAGAATGGGATCTGTTCATAAATCCCCCAACAATGCATCAGTGTCCCAGTTTTCCCACATCCCCTCCAACATTCAGCATTATCTTTTCCTGTCATCCTAGCCAATCTGACAGGTATGTAGTATCTCAGAGTTGTCTTAATTTGCATTTGTCTAATCAATAGTGATTTGGAGCACCTTTTCACATGACTAGAAATAGTTTCAATTTCTCCATCTGAAAATTGTCTGTTCATATCCTTTGACCATTTATAAATTGGAGAATGACTTGAATTCTTATAAATTTTAATCAATTATATATTTTAGAAATGAAGCCTTTATCAGAACCTTTGAATTTAAAAATGTTTTCCCAATTTGTTGCTTCCCTTCTAATCTTGTCTGTATTCGTTTTGTTTGTACAAAAACATTTTAACTTAATATAATCAAAATTACCTATTTTGTGATCAGTAATGATTTTTTGGTCACAAATTTCTTCCTCCTTCACAGATCTGAGAGATAAACTATTCTATGTTCTTCTAATTTTTTTATAATATCATTCTTTATGTCTAGATCATGAACCCATTTCAATCTTATCTTATATGGTGTTAAGTATGGGTCAATGCCTAATTTCTGCCATACTAGTTTCTAATTTCCCCATCAGTTTTTGTCAAATAGTGAATTCTTATCCCAAAAGCTGGGTTCTTTGGGTTTGTCAAACACTAGATTGCAGTAGTTATTGACTATTTTGTCCTGTGAACCTAACCTATTCCACTGATCTATTAGTCTATTTCTTAGCCAGTATCAAATGGTTTTGGTGACTGCTACTTTACAATATAGTTTTAGATCAGGTACAGTTAGGCCACCTTCATTTGCTTTTTTTTTTTCTCATTAGTTCCTTTGAAATTCTTGACCTTTTGTTCTTCCATATGAATTTTGTTATTATTTTTTCTAGGTCATTAAAATAGTTTCTTGGGAGTTTGATTGGTATAGCACTAAATAAATAGATTAGTTTAGGTAATATTGTCATCTTTATTATATTCGCTTGACCTATCCAAGAGTACTTGATATTTTTCCAATTGTTTAGATCTGACTTTATTTGTGTGGGAAGTGTTTGTAGTTTTGTTCATATAGTTTCTGACTTTCCCTTGGCAGATAGATTCCCAAATACTTTATAACATCGAGAGTTATTTTAAATGGAATTTCTCTTTGTATCTCTTGCTGTTGGATTTTGTTAGTGATGTATAAAAATGCTGATGATTTATGTGGGCATATTTTGTATCCTGCAACTTTGCTAAAGTTGTGGATTATTTCTAATAGTTTTTTAGTTGATTCTCTGGGGTTCTCTAAGTATACCATCATATCATCTGCAAAAGAGTGATCATTACCTAGTCTAATTCCTTTAATCTCTTTTTCGTCTCTTATTGCCAAAGCTAGCATTTCTAATACAATATTGAATTTGAGAATGATTCCTAATTGCTCTCCAAAATGGTTGAATCTTCATCAATAATACATTAGTGTTCTAATTTTTCTATATCCCCTGCAACATTTGTCATTTTCCTCTTCTATGTTACAGACGTGCCATCATATAAAACAAATTTCCATATTCATAATGTTATGAAAGAAAATCACTATCAATACCTCTCTCTCTTCTATTAGCCAATCTGACAAGTATGATATAGTAGCTCAAGAGTAGTTTAAACTTTCATTTCTCTCATCAATAGTGATTTAGAGAATTTTTTTTCATAGATTATAGATACCTTTGATTACTTTATCTGAAAATTGCCTATTCATATCTTTTGACCATTTGTCAATTGGTGAATGGCTCTTTTTTATAATTTTAATGCAGTTCCCTATATATTTGAGAAATGAGGCCTTTATCAGAGATTTTTACTGTAGTTTTTTTTTCCATATTTATGATTACTACCTATTTTTCTTCTTTTTTTTTTTTTTGTTTTTTTTTATTTTTTTTTTTTTTGTTTTTTTTTAACCTATTTTTCTTCTACTCAGAGTATCTACTTAGCTTACCAGGTCCCAGACTTTTTAAAAAATATGATAATCAAGACAGTCTCAGAGAAGATTGAGACAAAGGAGGCTGATAGTTTCATCGCCTCTTTTTGAGCCAATAGAGGTATAATTTAGGAGTTTCATTCTCTAGTATTCTAAACCAACAGGATAGTTTGGGAGAACTAGCTTCCTTTATTATGATTGATATAACCAATGGGCTCCTCCCTGATAAGAAAAGAGAATAAGCTGGTGTCAGAACTCAACATTTGGGTGGTGGGGGGGTGTATTTTTATTTTGTTTTTTTTGTAAAAAGAATGACAGGAAATTAGGAAAGTAAGCTCTATTACAGTTATTACAAAGTCTTTTTATTCTTTTTTTGGTTAGGTTGTTCTGGGGGAAGAAAAAAAGGAAAAAAAGAAACAAAAGTTATTCTGGTAAAAGAGATCTTTTTAAGTATAATGGGACTGGCAGAAAGAATATCACATTTTTGACAACTTCAAAGGGTAAAGACATAATCAGCTACTTTCAGTTCTTTTTTGCCTTCCCACTCCCAAATCCCAGATGAAGAAGAAGTAAATGCATTCTATAGTTCCTTGACTGTGGCACTATGGCCAGACCCGGTATATTGATTCTGCTGCTCATTATAACTTCAATGACAGTACAAGACCAGTACAAATATCAATCAATGAGAGTTTAATGAGATATTCCCAAAACCCAAAGCTACATGCACCAGGCCCTGCAGTTTGCTGTGAAGGAATAAAACCAAGCCAGTAAAGACATGTACATTTATAAAGAGGTATACTTGATTCAAGTCCAAGAAAAGGTGAATGTGCTACTTCTTTTCCCTTCTCCCCACTTAAAATCCTTTTATTATCACTTATAATACTGCTAATCAAATAGGGATGGAGAACAATTTTCCTGTTAAAGACCATTGATACACAGACACACATTAACTGAGAGATATATTATTATTTAAATTAACATTTTACTGCAATTAGTTTAGGAATTAAAGGGTAGGGAGAAAAAAGTCAATTCAATGCAAAATTAAGAACAAGCAGAGAAAATCAGGTGTGGAGTTGGTTGAGAGAAAATAGAGAGGGAAGGGAACAGGGGAGTGTTCCACACCTTTTAATAAATGCTTTGATGTTACACAATACCTTTTGTGGAGATTATATTGCTGTAGACACAATCCCAAGGCAGCATCCCTGCCACATTTTTTCCTCCCAAGAGGACAATGCCAACATTGTCTGGTGTCACCGACACTTTGTTCCATTTAGCTTTCTCTCCACCCAGCTAGACTTGTCCAGAGTCACACAACCAGTATGTATGAGAGGCAGAACTTGAACCTAGGGCTTCCTGGACTTGGAGACCAGTCTTTTATCCATTATATCACACTGCCCATTTCTGAGAAATAATAGTATCATAGAAGCATCACCTAAATAGAAAAGGCCCAGGATTTCAAGTCAGGAGAGAGTTGAGTTTGCATCCCACTTCTAAAGGTTACCAATTTCATAAACACGAGCAAGTTATCCTCTTTATTTAATACTAGTGTTTACCTTTTTTGGATTATTTCCAGTTTTTACCTGTCAATATCTTTTCCACATAGGGTTGTTTATCTCCCCTGTTCAATTCAGAGATCCTTGAATAAAAGAGATTTGGGGAGATCTTTCTTTGTATCCCCAGAACTTAATACACTGCCTTGTTCAAAATAGATATTCAATAAATATTTATTGAGCAACTGACTAACCTCTCTGACTTTTTGTTTCCCCATTGCAAAAATGAACCTAATAATAATCGGATAATAATATCCACCATATTTAACCTCAGAGTGGTTATGAAATCAAATGAGATGATGTATATAAAGTGCTTGGTAGACCTCAGAAAGCTATATAAATATTAGCTATTCATAGTAATAATTGGAAGGAAAGTTGGAGGTCAAAATGACCAAGATACCAGAAACATAAATACATTCCACAATATCTCTGATAAGTGATCATCTATCTTCTTGAATACTTCCAAAAAGAGGATCTCACTACCTAATACAACAGCCCATTTTATTTTTGTACTGCTCTAATTTTTAGAAAAGGGTAGCTAGATGGCTCAGTGGATAAACCTCTTACCCTAGAGTCAAGAGCACCTGAGTACAAATATAGTCTCAAACATTTACTAGCTATGTGGTCCTGGGCAAGTTACTTTACCTTTGCCTTTCAGGGGTCCTCAAAATACGGTCCGTGGGCCAGATGCAGCAGCTGAGGACGATTATCCCCTTCACCTAGGGCTTTGAAGTTTCTTTATTTAAAGGCCCACAAAACAAATTTTTTGTTTTTACTATAGTCTAGCCCTCCAACAGTCTGAGGGATAGTGAACTGGCCCCCTATTTAAAAAGTTTGAGGACCCCAGCGTGGCTTAGTTCTTCATTTGCAAAATGAACTGAAGGTAAAAGGCAAATCATTTCAGTATATTTGCTAAGAAAATTTCAAATGAGATCACAAAGAGTCAGACATGAATGAAACAATGCAACAACAACAAGTTATTAGGAAATTCTTCCTTATATTAAATCAATCTGTGTCCTTAGAATTTCCATTCATAAATAATCATTTACATTCTAACACCAAGAAGAATAATTCCAGCCTCCCAATATTTGAATAAACAATTATGTCCAATTTAAACCTTCTCTGCTTCAAAATAATCATTCCCAATTTATTTAACTGATCCTCATGAGACATAGCTTCTTTTCCATTCACCATCCTGATTTCATTTTTCTGGGTAAGTTCTAATTTTACAAAATTACAAAATTAAAAATTGAAAGAAATCTCAAATGCAATCCTCTCCAACCCATATTAAAAATAAACAAAAACTTCTCCATATGATACCTAAAACATGTGGTAGTCACAATATAACTCAATATTTGAAATATATTCAAACCAGATAGATCATGCTGAGATTGTTACCTCCTTTTGTTGTGGATACTGTGACTTCTCTAAATACAGATCCAGATGATATGAACTTTTTTAAAAGCTGTCATAATAAACTGTTAATTTGAAATTGACTCAAATTCCCAGGGCACTTTCCATGAACTATGTTATTATATATCTTCATCATCCTGTGCTACTGCAAAATGGTCCTTTGAAATTAAGTATTTGAATTTGCTATTGGCCATTGCATCCACAAACAGCTTAAGACACAGGACAAGATAAGATTCCTTGCAGTTACTTCTGCTATTTAAACAGCTTTTGAATTAGATCAAGGAGATGAAATTGTCTAAGGTCTAGCATGGCAGGCCACTGAGTATATGTACATTCAATGTTTCTCCCAGGTGTTTCGATAAGCATGCAGGCATAAGTACTAAATAAAAGGTTCTATATGTAGGGACATAAAAATAAAGGGTTGCAGATAGCCTTAACCTTAGAAGAAAGTTCTACAAAAGGATCCTCCTGATCAGTAGAAATTATGAGACATTTGTAATGAGCATAACACAGTATCTAGCATGTAGTAGGTGATATTAAATGTTAGGTATCATTTTTGTTATTTTATTATTATTATTACTTATTATTACATAAAGATGTAATAATTAAGATAAAGAGCTTCTATATCTGTGCACATTTCAATCCTATAGCTGGCACAATGGTTCTTCTTCAGTAATTGATGCTTCAAAATTATCTAGAATTTTGTGACTAAAATAACTCCAAAATTCATATTATAGACTGTGTCCCATGAAAATTCAATGCCATGGAATGCCTTCTTTAGAGTAGTTATTCAAATACAACAAATCAGAAATAGTTTCCATTGCTGCAAGAAAATAATGGTAAAAATTGAACATCTGCCAAAGCTTAAAGTCTGTAGTATGCCCATCCACCATTTTCTTTCCCTTCTTAAGTTCAGTACTTGGTTTATCATATTCCCCTACTTTTCAGATCCAGCTCTTATACTATAGAATTTTAATATTCATAGGGATACAACCTCCAATTCCCTAAGTCCCTAATTACTCAGCTTTCTTAAATTCATGACCCAGTCTTTCCCTCCACTTTAGTTGTACATAGGGATGGTGACACATTAGATCTCACCATCAAACTCGAGTGTTCCACTTTCCCTAATTAGAAATTCTGATATTTTCTATCTGATCATAAGCTTCTGCCATCTCCTTCCATGCTTCACCCTTCATTTTCATCATGATTTCCATTCCTTTCTTCCCTTAGTACTTTCTCAAGCCATTACTCCTCTTTTTGCTTTTACATTTCTTCTCCAAACTCAACCTAAAAGCCATTTCAATACTATGTTAAATTGTAAGCAACTTGAAGGGTCAGTCTTTTTTTTTCTTCTCTTGACTCCGTAGCATTTAGCATAGTGTTTGATGAATAGTAAACCTTGATAAATATGTATATTATATTGCTTTACATTTTATATTGTAATGCCCAGGACTTTCAACTGCATTGCCCACTTCTATGGCTGCTCATCTCTTGATAAAAACTGCTATTCAGAAAGTCAGGAAGTCTCACAACTGTGTTGATTGTGCTTGCATGAGAAATTCATGTTATCCAACTTCTATCTGGGAATCATTTCAGCAAGATGGACTTTTTATTCCAGGACTTAGAGCAATGCTTGACATAAAATATTTGCTTAATAAATGTTGATTGATTATTTCTCCCTAATTGATTTCCTG
The DNA here is from genome assembly GCF_902635505.1 of Sarcophilus harrisii. NCBI lineage: Eukaryota > Metazoa > Chordata > Mammalia > Dasyuromorphia > Dasyuridae > Sarcophilus > Sarcophilus harrisii. The sequence continues at coordinate 146,187,229 of NC_045427.1, forward strand.
TTTCACTGCCCACAAAGCTATTACAAACCCTTTATCTTCCTTCTTCAAACCTCCTATTCCTCCCCCTTCTCATCTCTTCTTTCAGCTGAGATCCTTTCTTCTGATTTTACTGGGAAAAATAAGTGCTGTGGGGATTTGTATTATGTTCTAGGTTCTAGTGGCTCTCCCTTAACACTGGGAGCTAGGATGGAGTACTTGATAGATGCTCTACTACATAGGACAAATTGGAAATGATCAACAGAGAAAAAAGCAGTCAAATTAAAATATATAAGGAAAGTCATCTTTCAGAAGGCGGGATTTTAGGAGGTATATGAAAGAAATAAGGGAGACCAGGAGGTCAAGATGAGAAGGAAGAGATTCCTAGAATACAGGGAGTGAAAATGTCTAGAGTTGGAAGATGGGGAGTGTTATTTAAGGAACAGAAAGGAACTGTAACACTAGATTACACTATGGGGAGTGGGAGGACAGTTTATAAAGAGATTTGAAGTCCAAACAGAAGATTTGATATTTGATCCTGGATGTGATAAGGAGCCATTGGGATTTCTTAAGTATGGGTGGTAAGTGAAGGCAGGGCACAGTGTGACATTGTTCAATACTGACTTTACACAAACTGACAGTTAGGTGACACAGTGGATAAAGCACCAGCCCTGGGATCAGGAGGACCAGAGTTCAAATCCAACCTCAGACATTTGATGATTAAAAGCTATGTCATCTTAGGCAAATCTCTTACTCTGACTGCCTCACCAAAAAAATTAATAAGAAGAATTTTGATAACTTGGATTGGAGATGGACTTCCACAGTTTGTGCAGGAATAGGGAAACTAAAGTGATGAGTTTATACTGTAAAACTGACATTTTCTGTGTTCTGCCGACCCTCCCATCAAAGAGCTTTGGATTTGAAAAGAAAGCCTCCTTTCATTTCTGTGGTAAGCCATGATACATTTTTGTATTGGAGCATTGTAAATATAAAATTGACATTGGCCAGGAGTCCTCATTGCTTTACTAAAAGCCTAGGGATTCCTGGCAAGAAGGCAGAATCCATGTGACCTAGAAACTTTGCTGATATATACCTTTTAATGACTTTGCAGCAAGCCTACTCAAAGTGTCAGATTATACTCTCAAGATTGTTGTTAGTGTGATATAGAAGAAATTAATCCTTTGGGTATGTGGAAGAATAAGCAATGGGTATGTTACTGACGAGTTTTTCTGTGATTCAATACAGTGTCACAGTGTGATCATGAGAAGCAGTCTGTGAAAATTGTTGTTTGTGAAGGCATGCTGGGAGTTTGAAGACCCAGAGGCTTTATGAAAGAGGAGTGAGAACAAAGTAAAAGTAAAAATATTATGTTGTAACATCTGAGAAATGTTCAAAAGTTTATGCTGATACCACATAGTCTAGTCTATAGTATAAAAAATTATCCTCCTATGCTCTTTATTTTTTGTGTTAAATTTAAATTCTTGAACAATAACTAATGGAAATGTTGAGAAATTTACTTTCCCTAATCCTAGAGTTCATCATAGGTCAAATCAGAAGAATGACAAATCTTACTATGGTCCTTTTTATATTATAGAATGATAGGATCATAAATTTAAAACTGGCAGAAGTCTTAGAGGTCAAATGAGGAAAATGAGATTCAGAGAGGAGAATGTATTTGCTTACCATCACAAAGCTAGCATCTAAAGCAAAATAAGAACAAAGACCTTTCTAACTCTAGGTCCTATTTATGGATAACACTTTATCCAAGATACTATGATGCTTCTTAGTCTATCAGAGCAGAACAACACTTCTTTTCCAGGCCTTCTATTGGTTGCTTCAAGACAGAAAAATCATTAATATTTCTTCACTGAACAGGAATCTGGTTTTCAAGCCTTCAATTCCACATACACAGAAAAGACTTAAAACTCTGTTTCAGAAACATGGGTACTGTCATATACAGTGATTTCCAATAGTATTTAGGAATGGAATAGTATCTGGGCAGTGATTTGCAAATGGGTGCTTAATAATTTATTTTATTTTATTATGGAATTGAATCATCCAGTTTTGATAGGACCCAGAAAAGTTTAATTCACTAGAATTCAATGATAGTTATTGTAAGTATAATTACTTTGGCTACCATAAAAATATCAATAGCACTTCTGATGAAATGAAGAACATTTACAATTTAGTCAATAAAATGATTTAGGTAGGGGCAGCTAGATGGTGCAGTGGGTAGAGCACTAGCCCTAAAGTCAGGAGGACCTGAGTTCAAATATTGTCTCAGACACTCAACACTTCTTAGCTGTGTGACCATGGTCAAGTCACTTAACCCCAATTGCCTCAGCAAAATAAAAAAAAAAAGAAAAAGAAAAAAAGATAATGTAAAATGATGCACCCCTGATGTTACATCCAAGAGAAATTACAGTTTATCTCTGAGGTACTTTATAAAGCTCTTTTTATACTTTACAATTTTTGTGGGTACCTTTTGTTTCTATATGATCTTTGTTTTTGAATGTATGTGTATATATTTAGGAAACATATCCTTCCTCTACCCACTGAGCTATTCCTTTTGACATAGAATCAAAAAAGAGAGAAGAGAAACAGCTCAGTAAATCTAAGCACACTAAACCATTAATAACTATACTTTTTTGATCTAATCATTTATCTGTTTATGAATTTATCTACTTGTAGTATTGTCTATCCTTTTTTTCACAGGAATAGCATTAGGTAATCTTATATTCTAAGCACCAGAAATAAGATTAATCTGGGATAAACTGTTCTTGATGCAATTGTCCTAACCCTTTGTAACAATTGCTTTCTTTTTTTCAATGTTGACTAACTATTCTTTAATAACATATTTTTAAAATAAGTACTCAACATCAAGTACATTGGCCTATAGTTTGGGGGCTCAATTTTCTTTCTCTTTTTGAAAATCAGAACAATATGCGTCCATCCTTAAAGCACTATTATCACTATTCTTTCTCTAAGAGACTCAGATGTTCTCCCAGACTGACTATACATCCACATAAATCTCTTTAAATCATTCCTTTCCCTCCTCTTCATTGGAATACTTACTTTTTGTATCTTTAGAACTTAACTCTTGAGCACTTCCCATTATTCTTTTGGATGATTTTGTCTGGAGAATTTTATACTTCCTCTAAAGCTTTTGATATTTTTCAGAAAAATATAGATTGAATTTCTCTCCTTTCTGACAAACCCTAAGAAAGAGTAGTTCTTTACTCTCAAGAATTCACATCATTTTAATCTCCCAAATCAGTTTCTGTTTCTAGGGGAAAATCAGATAGGGTAGAATTTTCTCTCTCTTTTTTCTTTACCTTGATTTATCAAGAGTTTCAAGAGTGGTAGAACATCACACTTAAATCTAACTTTTTCCTTAATCGTTATCAGATTACAAATACTCTGTGTTACCATATGACTCTCATGCTTGAACAGACCACTTGTAAAAAGTCTGGAAATGATCATGTATATTGTCCCATCAAAGATAACCTATCTTGGAGAAAGATATATGTTTGAAAATTGGTTTTCAATTGATATTTTCCCCTGATTGTTAATTGGTTTTGAAAGGAACATTTTTACTTTAAATTCAGAGACTTTTGCTCTAAATGGAGATGTCTTTTGATGTCAAATTTTATAACGATATGGGATAATTCACATGAAAAGAGTAAAGAGATATTTTAATCTAACAGTCCTATGCATAATGCAGCAAAACTGAAAAATCACAATCCAGAAACCAGTGGACCATACAAAACAACAATTAATAGACACAGTCTAATCAACCCTTCTCTGATAGTATACATATTATCCTCATAATATTGACTTTACAAAGGAGTAGAAGAGAGCTCAGCAGGAAACCCTTCTCTGTAGTCACCACTCCTGTCTCTGGGGTCCCTATGTTGCTCTCGATTTTCTTTAGGATGTTGTAGGGTCTCCCCAATAAAGGGAACTCTTATTTTCTCCACCACCTTCCAAGCAAGGGGTACCCCTCCATCAAAGGAGCAAACTGAAAAAAGAGGTGAGGGGCTCCAATATGATTATACAATCCATTTAATCTATGAGTTACTTACATAAGGATTTTTCTGAGGCAGTTGCACATGAATCAATGGGTCTATCTGTAAGGACTCCACAAACCCCCAGGACAATTGTAGAAATCACACAAAAGGAGGAGCTATAGAGTGACATGCATATATTGATGCAGTTTGGCTAAATGTTTTGGGTTACTGCTTGGGAAGGAGGCTTGATTTTCTGGACCAGAAGCAGGTCAGTGTAGGTAGTCAGATGTCCAGGCACTCAAGATCATGTGCTGGTTAATTTGAGTACATTTTCAGACATACACAAGGTTATTTTCTGGACACTGTGTCCATATGATAGCTTTCACCCCCTCAAGCATGGCTTTTACCCAATCATATTCCAATAGTGACCCCCCCTCCAATTTCACCCCAGGACCTGTTACAGTTTTCACCAGTTAGGACCCCATACATGCCTAGTTAGTTTTTCTCTTATTCTACATGATTTCTGGAAAGAAGTTTCCTTTCCTCTTGTGTTAAATCATGTCCCCAACCCTTACCCCTATTTTCAGAGGGTTCTTTCCTCATGAATTACAATATCTCCTGAACTGGTACAACATTAACTTCAAGTGAATGTTTATAATTTTAAAATGACTAAAACCATTTTCTTGTTGCCAGAGGCAGAGGCAACAAGAGGTAAATAGAACATCTTATCTATCCCTATTCCAAGAGATACAGAAGAAAGGATAGAACACTTCTCATCTCCTGCCCAGTGCCCTGCTATGCAATAATGTAATAATCTACATAATGCTGGTAATAAGGACAGAACCCCCAAGTGGGAAGTTGTTCCCTCCTTCTCAGCCATCAGCCATGTTGAGGCCACAAGGCCTCAAAACATAGTTTATAGAGCCTCTGCTCAATAGAAGAAAAAACTACATATATATATATATATATATATATATATATATATATATATATATATATGAGGCTACTCTTTTTAATCTCCCCTCCCCACCCCCACTTCAACTAAGGACAACTCCAATGCGATAATCAAGTATAGTAATAGTTGTTTTCATAGAAGAACCTCTCAGTTTACTAAGTGGTGCACTGGCCGTGAAATCAGAAGGACATGAGTTCAAATGTGACTCAAAGGTTTACTAGTAATGTGACTCTGAGCAAGTCATTTAACCTCAATTGCCTCAAGAAAACAAAAGAATGGAAATGCTTCTATAAGGGAATTATGAGCATTTGGAGGAGAATGCCCACCATGGCACAGGCTGCTGGTGAACAGACTGAATCATGTCATCAATTATCCCTCCCACATGTTGCTCATTCTGATATTCATTAAAAAGCTTTTTGCTTCCTTAAGGTAACTCAGTAGAACAGTGAATAGCATGCTGAACTTGTAGTCAGAAGACCCAAATAGATTTACTGAGCAAATTACTTAATCTCTCAGTCTCAGTTTCCTCATGTGTGAAATGGGGAATAATACCTATTCTGCATGGCTGTTGTTAGGATCAAGTGAAATAACAGTTGGAAACTGCTTGGCAAATTTTAGAGAGCTATAAAATTGCCAATTATCCCTATTCATTTGCTTCTTTTCACATAAGGCAATTATTCTGTTTTCTTCCACAGTACATCAACGTCCTTCGAGGTATTCACTCTACCCTGGTTATACCAATACAACTTCATGAACTGGAGCTGCAGTGATACCTAGATATGTTCCAGCACACATTGACAACTGCAATAGCACCATCTCTTTTTTTAAAATGAGAAAGAGCAATAATGAATTTGAAATTTATAACCATTTTGGTTCATTTCTTAACTTTTTTAACCCTATTTTCAGAGGGGTCTTCCCTTATAAGTTACAACCATCTCCTGAACTGGTTAATTAACTTTAAGTGAATGTTTATATCTTTAAAATGACTAAAACCATTTTCTTATCTTGTTACCAGGGGCGCAAAAATACTCTAATCCATTCCAATGGACTCAAGATGGCCCTTTTTCCAATAAAGAAATATACTATATATTCTGTTTGACCAACCTTCCTGTTCTCACTAAGTTAGATCCTTGCTTGTTCTTGAGACATATCCTTAGCTAAGTTTTTTCTCAAGATAGATCCCTGGCCTTCTACTAGTGTTTGTAACACCTTCCTAACCCTTTGCCTTTGTTGACAGGATCTTCTGAATCAACCCCCCCCCCCCCCCCCGCCCCAACCAGATTTGATTCAGTGAACACTCTCCCCAGGCAGCCAGGTTATCCATAATACAGAACAAAATATTGTTTTATCCCAAATTGACTGTGAACATCACTAACAATGATAACAAACCCCCCAGAGCTTGGGCAGTCCAATTTGGGAACAATAACATAATAAAAGCTGAGAGGAGAAGATGAGTGGCTGGATGTGCAAATTAGCTTGTCTCTTGAGAGGAAGAGAGAGAACACAATAGCTGTTGCTTAGGAAGAAAGCATGAGAGAGTGGGATAAAGTGAGGATTTTATTCACTAGGCAATAGGGAACATTAAAAAAAATCTCACACTGCCAGTTAAAACAAAATTCTGGTACAGAGACAAGAATAGAATGAAAGGGGATCTTCCCACTCACTCTACACTTTACTGTTCTCATTCCCAAATTCACTAGGTCACATCCCCTCTCTCCTTCTCCTATGCTGTAGCTCTCTCATTACTCAGGTCAGCTCAAACCTACCTACTTCTCAGATGTCTCCTATATTATCACAATTCCTTTTTCTCTAATCCTCTCTCCCTTAATATAAAGGCAATTGGTACTGTGTGGGAGAGGGGTGAGATTTTCCCATAGCCACATCTGCATTACTCTCATATGACACCCACATTTCCCAAGCTGGGACTGGCTTTTTGCTTGTATATTTTTGCCTCTGTGTGACTACTTTCAGGGAATTGGGAAGAATAAAGAGGAATAGAATTAAGGAAGAAAGAGAAATGGTGTTAACTTATGCATTTTAGGAAGGACTGTTATTTAACTTGCATTAAGCATCATTTATATACCAGACCTTCTGCATTTATTTTTTGTAATGTTATTCCCTCCAGCTTCAATCTCCAATAGAATGGATGCTCCTTGAGAGCAGGAACAACTTATATTTTTGTTATTCCATGACAAGCAGCTAGTTCCCCATAACCTGCCTGCATCATTGTATGGATGTTTCATATGTTCTTACTGACTTGAATTAAATTCAAGTTTAATGGGAGTTTCATGAGGTGTGCCTCACTCGCTCATCTCCATCTAGAATCACTGATGTCAGGAAAGAGGACGCCAATGCTGTGGACTTGGATTCAGGAAGGCTTGAATTCAAATTTTTCTCCAAATATTAACTGGCGACCTGAAATAATTCACCTATTTAGCCTCTCTATAGACAGTATCCTTATCTATGAAAGGGAATAATAATAGTACCTATTTCAAGTTTGTCATAAGGATACAATGAGATGTAATATATATCAAGTGCTTTGCAAATGTAAGTTATTATTGCATGAGGAATTGGTTTCCTGTGGTTAAAGAGTTGGACTTACTAACTCAACAAACTCACTTGCCTCTTAAAAGGAGACCAGATGCCCAAAGTCTGTCAACTCTAGCAGAGGTCTTAAATTCATAAAGTATGGTTTTGCTTCTAACTCTCAGAGGAAACCACAGGGCAGACTATGGTAGACTCTAGTATCTAGAAAAGTTATTTTGTGACTTGACTAGACAAGAAATGGTACATAAGATGTATGCTTTCTCCTTTGACACTCCCCTTTCTTCAGGCAGACTGAATAGGAGTTTCCAACAATATTCCTCTGTTTTCCCTCTTTATCTTTTCTTCCTTTTTTCTGGGACTTTCATTAGAGATAAGTTTTGTTGTTGTTTTCCTCTTCCTTGGTTAGAACAACAAATGGTACTTCCCAATCTCACTCCCTGGGATCTAGAGAGTCATATGCCCAGATCCATCCAAAAGAGACCTAGGAGTATTGATTTGTAACTTAATTCAGCCAAATTTGCAAGAATATCTGTGTGTCTGTAACCTTTCAGGTTATTTTAAGAATTAGATCCACAATTTATGGGAGTCATTTTTGACTGGTTTTTCTATTTACTTCAGACTTAAAATTCCCCCTAATATCCTTGTTCTTGAAATCATTTTAAAAATAGTTTTCTTTCTCCTTTCAAGGCAGGAATTCATAACCTTTCTTTTATATGAATGCATCCCTTTAGTAGGTTGGTGAAGCCTATGGACCCCTTCTCAGGATATTTTAAATGCATCAAGTAAAATGCATAGGATTATAGAGGAAACTAATTATATTGAAATATAATTATCAAAACATTTTTAGACATTTTAACCCTAAGTTAAACCTGCTCCAAGTAGAGTTTCTTGATTAGGGTTTAACCCACCGTATCTCATTCCTCTCTGCTTAAAAGGTCTCAAGAGTAACTAAGAAAAAAATAAAAGCATCATTGGTACTCTTAAATCCCTTCTTGGACTGATTTTGCTAACAATCCCCTGGGGTCATTCCAAAACAGACTTTTCCAGAGATAAAACTGGTGCTGGTTTAAGAGACCTAAGTGCCTCTTAGAAGACAGATCTTCATGAGAAACCAAAGGAATTAAGCATTTCAGATCCCAAGTCTAGGCTCTTATGTCCACTCTCCAGCCAATGGGGAAAGCCAGAAAGATCCCTTACCAAGCTAATCAATCACCTAGTAAATTTTTCTTGAGGTTTTTGGAGAGATAGCTGAGAGAGGGTAGATAGTCTTTGTTCTCTTCTTCTTTAATATATCCTCCTAGGTGTACATGTTCCTGGATCTATGAGTTCTTTTCAGTCAGAAACAGATCAGAGCACTGTCCTTGAAAGAGTCAAGGATAGAGATGTTGGGATTACTTCACAAAGCTATTAATAGAGTGGTTCCCGAAAACAGTCAGGGCACAATGATAACAGCAGAAAAAGCAAGCAGAAGTCTGGGGGAAGATTTAAGGCCCTTACATAAAAACAAGCATATTGTTGCCAGAGGATCGAGTGAAGAAATGGAGCAGAATTTCACATAATTTGGCAGGAAAAGCCATAGGGAAAAAAACTCAACTAACCTTTATTATAAAAGCAGATTCTGCTTATGGATTCAATACAGGGCTTACATATGAAAACAGGTAAGTGAATGTACCTAAGTGGAAAATATGAATGAGAAAGCAGCAAGTTAAATGCTCCCTCCAAATCTGTGTGGTAGTTGTCTGCTGTAAGTATGGACATGAGTGGAGAGAAGGCAAGGAAAGAATACAACATTAGAACAGGAAGCAGATATTTGATGAATAAAAAGGATAGGGCAAGGATTGGAGCTGTGATTTCACTGGTTTGGGGAATTTTTGGATGTGGAAATGTGTCCAGTAGATAGACATATCCTCTCCAAATTATAGCCTTAGAGAATGGCTTAGAGCAAAGCTTCTTTTTCTTAAAGCTTTTTATTTTCAAAACATATGCATAAATATTTTTCAACCTTGCAAAATCTCGTGTTCCAAATTTTTTCCCTCCCATTCCCCTCTCCCCTTCCCTAGAGGCTAGTACTTCAATATATGTTAAACGTACAATTCTTCTATACATATTTCCACAATTATCATGACACACAAGAAAAATCAAATCCAAAAGGAAAAAGTGAGAAAGAAAACAACAAAAAAGTGAAATTACTATGTTGTGATCCTCACTAAGTCCCCACAGTCCTCTCTTGGGTGCAGATGGCTTTCTTCAACACAATAGGAACTGGCCTGAAACACTTCGCTGTTGAAAAGAGTCCATCAGAATTGATCATGATGTAATTTGAGCAAACTTAAACTATGTATTGGGACCCTACAACTTACAGTAGAAGCCACAAAATTGTGACTTATTATCAGTGTTTGATTTGTCTCGCTACTTTATATATTTCTAGGTCTAGCATCTTATAAAAATTTCTTGGGCAAAAAAAAAAAGGATCATGAGTGGAAAAAGTTTAAGATGCTTTGGGCCTACAGCATTGAGAAAAGAAATGCCTTCCTGAGAGTCACATCTGACAATATATTTCATAGGCAAGTATTGAATCCAGATCTCTAGGAACAATGTGCCACAGCTAGCAAAAAGGGGAGGAATTACAAGTAGAAGAGTATACCACACTATTAAACATATACTCTGCCACAAAAAAAGGAGGAGGAAAACCCTATAGTCCTGTTGGTTGTTAGAATAACATTGAACTGATTTTTGTTTCAGCATATGGCTGACCTTTTGCTTTGTTAATCTGCAATTTATCCACAGATTAGAGAAAAAGCATGACTTCTAAGAGAGGGAAAAAGATTTTGCCAGAAGCAGATTATAATAACAATTAATATTTACATAACAATTTAAGATTTGCAAAATGTTTTATAAATATTATCACATTTGATTTTTGTAATAAACCTGGAAGCTAAGTACTAGTATTATTTCCATTTTTCAAATAGAGAAACTTGAGGTACAGAGGTATAAAATGACTTGCCTAGTATCTGATTTGAACTCATTTTTCTGACCTTCCAGGTCAAGTGCTCTATCCAGTGCTTGGCTTTGTTTCATATCTTGAGACTAAATTCAAAGACATAATGTCTCAGCAATAAATCATTAAGGAAGAAATTTAAAAGAAGTTATCCCAATCATGAAAATTGATATATAACTCAATAATTTAAAAAATAAAATTTCTTTAATTGAAATCATTCTGGAATTCATTTTAATGAAGCATGCTGATAAGGATGTGACCTTTTCTATATAGTTCAATGTCACCATGGTAAACAACATGCCATATGTTGTGTTATCCTCCATCACAAATAATTCAGTCAGAGAGACAAAAAATCTACAAGTGCTTGAGATAGTGAAAGGACGCAGTCTTCCTTCATAACACATGAATCAAACTAGGACAACTGAGGTGAGATACAAAAGTGGCTACAAACTTACAAGACAGTTATTTAGGATTCATTATGTAAATGACGCAGAGATCACAGATAACGTTTAACTTCAACTGCACAAGTCAAAGAACTGATAGCCGACAAAGCAAAAAATCTGGAGGATGAAGAGAATAGTTTGGGCTTATGATTATTTAATTTTACCAAGAGTTACCATATAATACTGCTCAAAAAGTCAAGAAGTTTCATGTTTTGTTTTTATGAATGCTCACTCTCACCACTGAAGGTGTATATATTTGTAGGATGGAGTTCCATAATTTTATGAAAGGCTATACTATTCAAATTTTTTTTACTGTACTATTTCATTAAATGCATTTTCTTTGACTTATAACTGAAGAAAAATACAATACTTTAGTGGGTACTTGTAAGCTAAAATTTTGAGTGAATGCAGATCCAAAGAATAAGTTAAACATGTGAAAACTATGATGAAAATCCACAATGAAGGCTCAAATGGCCAACAAATGGAAGATTTTGGACATCTTTCAGGAAAATTCCAGGACATCTCTCCTGTTCAGTCAGTACCCATTATACCTAACACTATCCATGTATGCTCACCAGTATCCAATGCTGATCCAATAATCCAGTAATGCAATCCTCAGACATTATATAACTATAAGCTACATTCATAGAACAACACAAAATATGGCATAATAATGGTTGTTCACAATGATGCATTGAAGAAGAATGAAGCTATATTATCATTAGCATACTTTATTAAAATATAGTCTAGAAAGATTTCTATTAAACCAGTTTTATTTTTAAAAAACAGAAGTATTCAATCAAATATACAGTTGTCATAATGAGAATACTTCCTTTTCTAATGATTTCTTTCTTTTTTTTATATAGCTTTTTATTTACAAGTTAAATGCATGGGTAATTTTACAGCATTAACAATTGCCAAACCTTTTGTTCCACTTTTTCCCCTCGTTCCCCCCATTCCCTCCTCCCAATGGCAGGTTGACCAATACGTGTTAAACATGTTAAAGTATAAATTAAATACAATATAAGTATACATTTCTTAACAGTTATTTTGCTGTACAGAAAGAATCAGACTTTGAAATAGTATACTATTAGTCTGTGAAGGAAATAAAAAATGCAGGTGGACAAAAATATAGGGATTGGGAATTCTATGTAATGGTTCATAGTTATCTCCCAGAGTTCTTTCACTGGGTGTAGCTGTTTCACTTCATTACTGCTCTATTGGAACTGATTTGGTTCATCTCATTGTTGAAGAAAGCCACGTCCATCAGAATTGATCATCATATAATATTGTTGTTGAAGTATATAATGATCTCCTGGTCCTGCTCATTTCACTCAGCATCAGTTCATGTAAGTCTCTCCAGGCCTTTCGGAAATCATCCTGCCTAATGATTTCTTAATACTGAGACACTCATCACCAATAACTTCCTTGAGTTCAAGTTGATGTCTTAGAATCAAATTTCAACACAATCAAATCTCTAAGAGGGATTTATTTTTCAGGATAAAGACTGTCAAGCTAAAAGTAGGAAAGAAAACAAATTCATTGTATTCTATCCTTTTTCTAGCTTTATAGGCTGATCTTGGAACCATTTCACTTATGTTTCATTTCCCCACGATCCAGTGCTATTGTTGGTCCATACTTCAAATTGCTTGTTCTTCCAGTGTCAAATTAGTCATGCTAGTAATCATCTATACAATCTTGAGGCCTAGTGGAAAAGAGATTAACACAAATTATGAATGAATTAAATTTTCAATGATTTATCTATCACAAAGTTTTCATCTACCATGATACTCTTTTGTAGAAGGAATTTTATTCAGGTATAGGTTGGACAAGATGTCCTCTGTGAAGTCTTTTAATTCTGAGATTCTGTGGTTATCCTTCAATGACCTGAGTAACAATTTCATCAGATACTAGTTCTCCAGTAACAAATTATTAGCAGTTAGTATGTGCCAGACATTGTGCTAAGTACTGGAAGTATAAAAACAAGAAAGACAGAGAATCCCTCATGTAAAAGAGCTCATATTCTATTAGATATGTGAATGCTCAAATTCAAAATTTAACAGCTCTTAAATGAGTTCTGCATGGAGCAGATTCATGCATAATGATGCTTCCTGGGGGACTGGAAAGAATATTGACTCTCTAGGTGGGATCCAGGCAAAAACCTCCCTTCTGCTTCTCCTATATAGGAGCTTATATCTTGTTCATAATATCTATAGTTCAATCTATCTATAGGCTTAAACCAACCATACCTAGCATTCCTACATATCTGCACACATGCTTTCTTCAAAGCAATACTATTCCTATGATCCAGCTCTATTATTCATAACCTTAATGATGAACAAGATATTCGTAAGATAGGAGGACTACTCATACTTCTTCCAATTACATCCTCTGCAATTATACTAGGCAGCCTAGCCCTTATAGGAACCCCATTTTTAGCAGGAGTCTACTCAAAAGATGCAATCATCAAAGCCATAAACACATCACATGTGAACACATGAGCCTTATGCATCACACTTATTGCCACCATACTCACAGCCTTTTACAGCATACGAGTAATTCACTTTGCTTTACTAAATGAACCACGATTCCTACCTATTTCTCCAATAACTGAAGATAACCCAAACATAACCAACCCCATTACACGACTAGCTCTGGGTAGTATTCTTACAGGCTTCTTCCTCACAACAAGCATTCCTCCTACCACAATAATTCCTATAACAATACCAACCATATTAAAAATTTTGGCTATATTAGTAACTATTGCAGGTATTCTAATATCAATTGAATTAAATACATTAACCAATAAAATACCAATCATACCTCTAATTCACACACATAACTTCTCAAATATACTAGGCTATTTCACACACATCTTCCATCGACTAAAACCTCTAGCAGGTTTACAAACAGGTCAACACATTGCTACCATACTAATTGATCTGGGGTGATATGAAAAAACTGGACCAAAAGGCCAAGCTAACTTACATAGTTCCATATCTTCCACTTTTACTTCCACTCAAAAGGGGTTTATCAAATACTATTTCCTCTCCTTCATAATCTCTATAACACTAATCCTCCTAATTCTATAGCTATAAACTTCGAATAACTTCCAAAACTACCAAGATAGTAATAAATAAAATTCAACCCAGCAACACTATAGCTCAACCCCCACAACCATATAACAAAGACACCCCATTCCAATCCTGACCAACACAATAGCTACCCAACGAATCAAACAACTCAACAGCCATAACCACCTCTACTTCCCCTGATACTATTAACCAAACTATCTCTATCAATAAACTCAATAATAGCATACTAAAAGCCACTATATTACCTACCCAACTTTCAGGGTACTCTTCAGTAGCCATAGCAGCAGTATAGCCAAATACTACCAGCATTCCTCCCAAATAAATCAAAAACACAATTAACCCTAAAAATGTACTATTCAGGCTAACAACATAGATAGTAAGTGTTAGGATAGTTAGGGTGGGGTTAATTTGTACAATGATTACTATTCAGCCTATGTTGGCGATGGAGGAATAAGCTAGGATCTTTTGTAGGTGGGTCTGATTAAGGCCGCCTCAGCCTCCTACTAAAGTAGATAGAATTGCTAGGATTACTAGGATTTTTATATTAAGGTGAGGGGCGATTTGGAAGAGAATAGCAGTGGGAGCAAATTTTTGTCATGTTAAAAGGATTATTCCTGTTAGTAGTGGGATTCCTTGTGTTACTTCTGGTACTCAGAAGTGAAAAGGGGCAAGACCTAGTTTGACAGCTAGAGCTAAGGTTATTGAGAGGGAAGCTCAATTGTCTGAAAGTTGTATTAAGGTTCATTGATTTGTTGATCATGCATTGTAAATGATGGCAAATATTATTACTATAGAGGCAGTAGCTTGTGTAAGGAAATATTTTGTAGCTGCTTCAGTGGCTCTTGGGTTGTTCGGGGCTGTTATTATAGGGATAATAGCTAATGTGTTGATTTCTAATCCTATTCAGGCTGTGAATCAGTGCTCACTGAAAATGGTTAGGCAGGTTCCAATAAAAAGACTTAGTGTTAAGATGATAAGTACATAGGGGGACATTAGTATGGGAAGTGTGTGAACCAACATTTTCGGGGTATGGGCCCGATAGCTTATTTAGCTGACCTTACTAGGATGTGGTGTAATGGGAGCACGGAGGGTTTTGAGTTCGTTGGTATAGGTTCGAGTCCAATTGTCCTAGAAATAAGGGGGCTTGCACCCCTATTGTTTATCCTATCAAGATAATTCTTTTATCAGACATATTTCTATATTTGTGGCGGAATGCAGGATAAAGCAATTGGTAGGGAAATAAATAATAGGCATATTGCTAAAATTATTGGTAAGAAGTTTTTTCATAATAGGTGTATTAGTTGATCATAGCGAAATCGTGGGTATGATGCTCGTACTCATAGAAAAGCTATGGTGAGAAAGAATGTTTTTAGTATGAACGATAGTGTGTTTAGGTAAGATAGGTTAGGTATGAGGGAGGGTCCTAAGAATAGAATAGTTGTGATTGCATTTATAGCAATAATATTTGCATACTCTGCTAAAAAGAATATAGCGAAAGGGCCAGCAGCATATTCTACATTAAATCTAGATACTAGTTCAGATTCTCCTTCAGTTAGATCAAATGGTGCTCGGTTTGTTTCTGCTAGTGTAGAGATATATCATATTATAGCAAGAGGTCATGTTGTGATAATAAGTCAGAAGTTTTCTTGGGTGATTGATATTGTTTTTAATGTGAAAGATCCATTGATTAGTATAATAGATAAGAGAATGATAGCCAAGGAGACTTCATATGAGATAGTCTGTGCTACTGCTCGTAGTGCTCCGATCAAAGCATATTTTGAGTTAGAAGCTCATCCGGATCATAGGATAGAATAGACTGATAAACCAGATAGGGAGAGGACGAAAATAAGTCCTAGGTTTAGGTCTAATAGGGTATTAGGTATGGGTAGGGGGGTTCAGATTGTTAAAGCAATAGAGAGAGCTAAAATGGGGGCAATAATAAATATTGAGGTGGAAGAGGTTAGTGGGTGAAGTGGTTCTTTAGTAAATAGTTTTACTGCGTCAGCAAATGGTTGAAAGAGACCGTATGGCCCTACAATATTTGGACCTTTTCGAAATTGTATGTAGCCTAATACTTTGCGTTCAATAAGTGTTAGGAAAGCGACTGCTAGGAGAATTGGGATAATATAAAGTAGAAGATTAATTGTAAACATTTATTAAGAAGAGGGTTTGAACCTCTGGGAGTAAAGGCTTACTTTATGCAATTACCAGCTCTGCCATCTTAATAACCCTGTTCTTGGGGGCATATAAGTTGATTTAGTATATTTAGATAAATTCATATATTGATTCTAGGGCTTGATCCAACATCGAGGTCGTAAACCCTGTTTTCGATATGGGCTCTCAAATAGGATTGCGCTGTTATCCCTGGGGTAACTTGTTCCGTTGATCAAAATATGGGTCAATTACTGGTAATATTACACTTAGATTTGTTAATCTGGGTTATATTCATTCAGAGGTTGTTTTATGCTCCAAGGTCACCCCAACCAAAGACTATAACTCAGGGGTTATACATGTTGTTCCAATAGGTTAAATATTGGTATTTGTTGAGTTATACGACTTAAGCTCCACAGGGTCTTCTCGTCTTGTATAATTATTCCCGCCTCTGCACGGGAAGGTCAATTTCACTGATTGGGAATAAGAGACAGTTGAACCCTCGTGGTGCCATTCATACTAGTCCCCAATTAAGAGACAAGTGATTATGCTACCTTTGCACGGTCAGGATACCGCGGCCGTTAAAGTCATAACTCACCGGGCAGGCAATGCCTCTAATACTGGTAAGTGCTAGAGGTGATGTTTTTGGTAAACAGGCGGGGTTCGTATTTGCCGAGTTCCTTTTACTCCTTTTAATCTTTCCTGTGGTTGTTCCGATCTGTATATATGCTTATGCAAGGAGAATATATTCAGGTTACTCATATTAGCATTATATCTTCTAAATAAATATAGAATTGTCCAATATAAGATTAGGGATTTTGATTAATTATAGGTATTAAGTATTAAATAAGTTTGAGCTTTAACGCTTTCTTAATTGATGACTGCTCTTAGGCCTACCATGTTTTGTGTTAGTTCCATTATCCTCTAGAAAAGTTTGTCTGCATATCAAAAGAGTTGTCCCTCTTTTGAGTAACATTTAAATTTAAATAATGTCTATAGGTACTTAGGTTAAATTTAAAGTTGAACTTAAATTCATTTTTTGGACAACCAGCTATCATTAAGTTCGATAGGCTTTTCACCTCTATTGTAAAATCATCTCACTGTTTTGCTACACAGACGAGTTCGTTCTGTCAACTGTTCTACAATAGCTCACTTAATTTTGGGAAGACAGGCTTTAATTCGTTTTGTCTGGTTTGACTGGCTAAATCATTATGCAAAAGGTAGAAGGTGAAGTCTTTGCTTTTTATTGCTTATAGGATGAAATCTTTCAACGTTCCCTCACGGTACTCTCTCTATTGTGCCTGGGTGTTTGTCTGTTCTATCACCTATAGTAGGGCTAATAAATGTTTTGTGGGTGCAAAAAATAGTTTAATATACTGTTTGTAGGACTAGGTCTAGCTCAAAATGGTCAGGATTAGCTGAAATCTTTTAGGTGTAAGCTAAATGCTTTAATTAAGCTACATTTTGATTGTCCAAGTACACTTTCCAGTACACTTACCATGTTACGACTTTTCTCCTCTTTTTGACGTATTCTAATTAGGTATTAAAGGTTACTATATCGAGGAGGGTGACTGGCGGTGTGTACGCACCCTATTGCCTATTTCAATTAAGCTCTCTATTCTTAATTTACTACTAAATCCTCCTTCATGTCTTTATTTCAGTAAACAATCCGTTATGTTCTAATGTAGAAAATGTAGCCCATTGCTTCCCCCTTCATATGCTACACCTTGACCTAACGTTTTTATGGTTTGATGATTTTGCTCACTTTGGGGCCCTATTGGGGTAAGCTGACGATGGCGGTATATAGACTGTTGAGCGAGAAGGGGTGAGGTGTATCGGGGTTTATCGATTATAGAACAGGCTCCTCTAGGAGGGTCTAGGGCACCGCCAAGTCCTTTGAGTTTTAAGCAGTTGCTAGTAGTTCTCTGGAGAGTAATTTTGTTGTTTAATTACCTAGGTTTACGGCTAAGCATAGTGGGGTCTCTAATCCCAGTTTGTACCTTAGCTTTAGTGTCTTCAGCATTGGTAAAGTCACGTAAGTTGCGTATTTTAATATCAACTAGGGCGTATTACAGCATAGTTAAGTTTTAACTTTATTTGTTTGGTTATATGCTTAAACACCATTTACGCCGTTTTTCTGTTAATTTGGGTTAATCGTATGACCGCGGTGGCTGGCACAAGATTTACCAACCCTTGTTTATTATGATTTAGTCAAACTTTTGTTTATAGCTCAATGTTAGTCACTGCTGTAACCCGTGGGGGTGTGGTTGAACAAGGTGAACTATATATAAGATTATAATCTTACTATTAGGGCTTTGTTTTACTTATCTGTAAAATTATGAGTTTCTAGCATGAACATGCGAGTACAGCAGAACAATCAACTGCTTTGTTCCAGATAGTCTGCATCTCAGGAGAATTAGCATAGAATAGTAGAAAGAAATTGGGAGTTGTGAGACCTAACTTCAAATAAAGATAAAAATACCTTTACTTTCTGGGAAAGAAGGGGAGAGTAAGTTGAGGGAAATTCAGGCTGAATAAGGACACTGAATGATCTTTATAAGGTTTTTGAAAACTATATTATAAAGTAGTAATTAACAAAATTATCTGGTATTGGGTAAGAAATAGATCAGAGAAACAGAGTAGACAGACAATTAAGAGGATCAAATAAATATTGTTAACTTGGTATTTCACCAAATGTAAAGACTTAAATTTTGGGATAAGAATTCATTATTTGCTTAAAAAATTGTTGGGAAAACTGCAAAGCAGTATGTCAGGAATTGGGCAAAGACCAATGTCTTATACTATTTATTAACCAAGCTAAGGTCAAAATTGATATATGACTTAAATACAAAGAAAGATATTACAAGAAAATTTGAAGAACATAGAACATGTTATTTATCAGACTTATGGATAGGGGACAATTTATAAATAAGAGAGAAAGCAGAGTGAGGAGTAAAATGGATAATTTTGATTATATTAAATTAAAAATATTTTATACAAATAAAACAAATATAGCCAAGAGCAGAAGTAAAGCAAATAAATGGAGGGAATATTTTATAGAGAGATTCTCAGATAAAGGTTTCATATCCCAAATATATGAAGAATTTTGTTAAACATAAAAGAATATGAGTCATTCTCCAATGATAAATGGTCAAAAATATGAACAGGCACTTTTCCAATAAAAAATCAAAACAATTTATAGTTATATGAAAATGCAATAAATCATTATTTATTATAGAAATGCAAATTAAAACAACCTTGAGATATCATCTTATACCTATCAGATTGGCTAAAATGATTAAAGAGAGAAGTGGCAAATGTTGGGGAGGAGATGGAAAAATTGGGACACTAATTCTTTACTGATGGAATTCTGAACTGATCCAATCATTTTGGAGAGCAATGTGGGATTATGCCTAGAGAGTTTATTAAACTGCCTATATCCTTTGATCAAGCAATACTACTAGATTTATTTCTAAAGATGATTAAGAGAAAAGAAAAAGAATCTATATATTCTTAAAATATTTATAGCAGCTCTTTTTTGTGGTGGCAAAAAAACTGGAAATTGTAGGGATGTTCATCAATTGGGGAATAGTTAAACAAGTTGTGGTATATGATTGTGATGAAATACTACTGTGCTGTAAGAAATGATAAGCTCAATGATCTGAATTATTTTGAGTCATAAATACCCAAATTAACTACAAAAAACATAGTAAGACCCAGAGAAAGCATTGAACTTCTCATCCAGAGAATTGCATCCAGAGAAAGAATTAATAAATAGAAGTATGCATAGGATGATTTTATATATCTATACATATTTGCATCTAATGATCACAGTTTCTACAGCAAGGGACAGGGAGGCAAAAAGGAAAAGAAATTTACATCATAACATTATATACTTAAAAGGAATAGTAAGTTATACTTAATAGACTTTGTTTTATATGTAATCTTTTTTAATTTTACTGTTATGAAAATGCTTGTTTTATTACATAAACTAAAAGTAAAACTATTTTTAAAAGGAAAAAGAGAACAGGAGAAGTATTAAAAAACAGCAAATGTAATTCTGATTGTCAAAAGAAAAAGTGTAGGGTGAGGAAAAAAATAAAATCAGCAAAATACAGACCCAAGCTGCTTGATTTCAATATCAGTTTGGTCATTACATTGATCAAAACACTTAAGTCTTTGAAAGGCAGGATGCCAAATCCTAGAATATTCATATTCCCTGTCCACAAGGAGCTCAATTCTAATGGGGGAAGACAACATATGAATAACTATACATAAAGATATGTATGCACAAATATATGTGTAAATATATCAGATTGGATAAGATGACAAAAGAAAATAACAAATGTTGGAAGGCATATGGGAAAAATTCTGAAAAGCAGAAAGTCCAAAGGACTCTAAAATTGTGCATATCCTTTGATCTAACAATACCATTATTAGGTCTGTAGCTCAAAGAAATCAATAAAAGGATAGAAAGGACCTATTTCTACAAAAAATTTTATAGAAGCTCTTTTTGTGATAACTTAGAATTGGAAATCAAAGAAATACCCATTAATTGGGGGGTTGAACAAGTTGTGGCTTAAGATTATAATGGGTTATTATTATGTTATAACAAACAATGAGCAGAATGCTTTTAAAAAAATTGAATATACATGAACTGATACAGAGTAAAGAGAACAGAACCAAACATTGTACATATATATTAACAGCAATTTTGCACATGAAGAACTATGAATGACTAATCTATTTTCAATATAAATGAATGATCCAAGATAATCCCAAAGGACACATGATAAAAAATACTATCTACCTCCAAGGAAAGAACTGATACAAACTAAATACAGATTTACACTTAGCATTTTTTGCTTTCTTTTTTCGGTTTTCTTGCACAAAATTACTAATATAAATTTTACACGATTGCCCACATATAACCCATATCAGATTGCTTTCCATCTCTGGGAGTAGTAGTCAGGGGAGAAAGGAAGAGACAGAATTTGGAATTCAAAACTTTAGAGTGTTAAAATAGTTTTTTTTAACATGTAATTGGTGGAGGGGAATTATTTTTTTTTTTTAAAGAAAGAAGGGGAATAAAATCAGAAAACTATAGACCAAACTGTTTTACTTCTAATTCAGTAAGTCAATAGATATTTATTAAGCATCTGCTATGTGTCAAACACTATGCTTAACATTGACATTTCAGACAAAATTCTACAGTGTTTTATTAGGGATGTAGTTACTAACCTGTAAAAAAGGAAGTCATGACCACAAAGAGCCATACTGATTCAATGAAGCACAAGTGATTCCACTTTGTTATTTCTACTTTTATTCCACAAGTTATTTCCTCCTTTGATAGATTTAAAACTGGGGAAATAAGAAAAAAAAAAAAAAAAGCAATAAACAGAGTTTAAATTCATTTTAACAATGTTTCATCAAGCATCTTATGTTATTTTTGTAAAGAAGATGGAAAGATGTGATACAGACAAGAATACAGATTTAGACCTACTTAAATAACTGAACTCAAAGAATAGTCATTAATGGTTTGATTTCTACATGGCAGAAAGTCTCTAGTAGAATGCCTCAGGGAGAACGCTGGATGGTACTTGGCTGTATACTGTTTCAACATTTTTTTTTTCCCAGACCTAGTTACATTATGTCAGTCTGCAAATGACACAGAGTTAGAAGGAACAGCTACCACATTGAATAACAGCTCAAGGATCTAAAAAAATCTTGGCAGTCAAAAGAGTCATAAAACTGTGCATATCTTTGATCCAACAGTGTCTCTACTGGCTCTGTATCCCGAAGAGAACATAAAAAAGGGAAAGGGACCCACATGTGCAAAATGTTTGTAGCAGCCATTGTTGTGGCAAGGAATTGGAAACTAAATAGATGTCCATCAGTTGGAGAATGGATGAATAAGTTATGGTATATGAATGTAATGGGATAGTATTATTCTATAAAAAAATAAGGAGCAGACCGATTTCTGAAGCCTGGAAAGATTTACAAAAACTGATACTAAATAAAGTGAGTAGAACTAAGTCAATATTGTACACAGCAACAGCAAGATTATATGATGTTCAGCTATGATAGAATTGGCTGTTTTCAACAATGAGGTGATTCAGGCCAATTCCAATAAACTTGTGATGGGAAGGGCCATCGGATTCCAGAAAGAGAACTATCGATACTGAATAGGGATCAAAGCAAAGTATTTTCACCTTTGTTATTATAGTTTGCTACAATAATTTTTTACCTTTTTTCCCCTTTTTTGATCTGATTTTTCTTGTGTAGCATGAGGAATAAGGAAATATGTTTGGAAGAATTGTACACATTTAACCTATATCACATTGCTTGCAGTATTATAGAAGAGGGAGGAAAGGAAAAAAAAGTTTGGAACACAAGGTTGTACAGAGGTGAATGTTGAAAACTATCTGCACACATTTGGAAAAGTAAAATACTATTTAAAAAAATAATAAAAAATCTTGACAATCTAGAACATTAAGACAGTCAAGATATAATAGCTGTCTTCAAGTATTTGGTACTGGATTAACAAACATTTATTAAATGCTTACTATGTGCCAATCATTGTGCTAAACTCTGGAATATGTTCAATTCCTTGCTGTCAAGAAATTCACAAGGCAAACAATATACATATATATATATATATATATATATATATATACACACACATTAAAAGATATATTTCTGTTGTTGAGTTCTTTTAGTCAGAATTGACTCTTCATGAGCCTATTTGGGGTTTTCTTTGCAAATACACTTTCTTTACCAGATCATTTTGCTGTTTTCTCATCCACAGAGGCAAATGTTGGAGGTCTTTGAACAGAGAATGAATGACCACTTGTCAATATGTATAGTGGAAACTCATTGGGTGACCAAACTAAGTCTTTGGGAGACTCAATGGGTCTCAACTGGACCATTGAGAGACCCTCTCAAACTCATGGGGGAGAGGGAGAAGTTTGTTGAGTTAAATGCTTATTGGGATTCTCTCTGACTCTAAAACTCTATGATGTTGTGATTTATATTACCTATCTTGGTTGCTGAGAGAAAATCATTTTGTAATCCTTAAAACTCTAGGTCAGTATGAGTTGTCATCATTGTTATTATTGTGATTTTTATAGAACTAATCTGATTGTATTAAGCATTTTTTAAAATTTGTTTTTCTGCTGATATGTCACACTGCTGACTCATGTTGATATTTCAGTATGTTAAAAAAAAAATGCTAGCTTTTTCACAGGAACTGTTGTCTAGCAACATCTCCCCCAACATGTATTTGAAAAGTTATTTTTTAAGTATAGGACATTTATCTCTATTAATGTTTATTTTATAAGATTCTTTCTGTTCTAGCCTGTGGAAATCTCTTGTCATTTTCAATCTATCATCCAATATGCTCTCTATTCTTCCTATCTTTTTTCCATCTTCAAATTTGCTAATTATATTATCTGTGTCTTCAAGTCACTGATAAAAGAATAAATTGGAACCAAGGAAAGATACCTGAAGAAATTTTGCTAGGGATTTCCCATTGAGTTGAAATACATTTTTAAAGACCTCTTTTTGAGGGCAGGTCGATCAACAATTAATTATATCTAGATTTTAGTCTGTAATTTGACAAGTATTCTATAGATGTGATATATCGGTTAGGTGATAACAGTCATCTTGATTCAATTTCATTCAACCAGATTTGCCCTCATTTGTCAATCTAATAATTCTCTCAAATTAAAAAAAAATCAGTTTGTTTGTTAAGCCATTTGGGCTCAATGCTCATCATTTTCTTTTGTAAAAATATGTTTTGAAATTTTGCCATGAATCAAAATCAAACTCATTAACTTTTAGTATTCAGACTGTTGTTGTTGAGTCATTTCAATTGTTTCTGACTCTTTGTCTGAAATACTGGAGTGGTTTGCCATTTCTTCTCCAGTTCATTTTACAGATAAGGAAATTGAGACAAACAAGGTTAAGTGATTTGCCCAGAATCTCATATGTTTCAGGCTAGATTTGAACTCAGTTCTTCCAGATACCCAGCCTGGAGCTCTTTCCATTGTATCACCTAACTATTCATATATTCCTTTAAGAAATAAATCAGAAAAATTATGTTCTCTAGTACAATATCACTTTTGTTCTCCATTTATTGTTTACATTTTATTGTTTAAATATTATTAGAAGTCATTGTACAATTATACCTTCCTAGGATGATATCTGGGCCTACTAATGTGAAATTAGCATGTCAGTGGTACATATATGATGTACTTAATAAATTTTTGTCAGATTGTAAAAGATTGAGGGTTCATATTTTCTTACCAATTCCTTGCTTATATTTGATTTCATCTTTTTGTTAACCATTTGATCCTTTTCATTCTAAAGAGTATTCATTTAGTGGAGGAAACAAAAGGAATTGACTATTCCTTTGCCACATTGTGACAAATTGACACACTTCACATCTAAATTTATTTAAATACACTTCATCTACACATGACCATGTTCTGCCAGCACATACTAGAGTGGACTGGTACACGTGATTCATGGTTTAAAAAAGTCTTGTCTAAAAGCTTATGAGACTGGAACACATATGTCCAGGATATCAAATAATCTGGAGTGAGCTGGGCCTCTAAGAGTGAAGAAGGCATTTTAAGAAGGAAAAAAAAAAGCATTAATTATTTGTGCCTTAGGCACTCTGATAAGTACTTTACAAATATTTCATTTGATCTTTACAACAAATTATTATTATTATCATCATTATCAACATCATCATCATCATTTCAGTGTTGAGGAAATTGAGTCAGAGAAAACAGGCAAAGTAACCAGTTCTTTCATGGTCTTGGGTTGAAATGAGCCTTAGAATTTATGAGATAGAATAAAATTTTAAAATTTCTGAATTTTAAGAGCTTATATGGGTATTTTAGTCCTACCCTATCATTTATATTAGCGGCCTACATAAAGTAATATAGCTAGCTGAAAGAGTTAAAATCAGAATATAAATGTTTTAGCTTCTACTCTGATATTCTTTTCACTACCACAGGTAGCTGTCAGAGAATTGCATATTCTCCTCAATATTTTACCAATTTGAGTACCATGAGAAGGTTCAGGTCATGAGTGAGAAGGTATTTTTGGAACATCCAGGATCCTGCTGTGGTTGTGGCCTGGATAAGATATTAGAGTATTTCTGTGGTTTTGGAAAATTAAGAATCCCTATTGGGATAAAAATTGAAGAGATCTAGACCTTGCCCTTGAAAGTCAGACAGATTTCCTGTAGCAGAATTAGCTCATTAATGTGTCTCTCAATTAAATAAGAAGTATGATTTCAGCATTACTATGGAGATATAAAGACAAAAATGAAATAGGTTCTCAGAGGCTTACAATCTATCACAGGATACAACATGTTTATTAGAATATGTTAAAATATAAAAAATAAATTTATAAACACAATGTAATGGGAAAGGGGAATAGAAGGTGAAGAATATAGTTGCCAGCTAGGTGGATCAAGAAAAGCCCTATTTATTTAGAAAAGGTAGAGCTTAAATCAGATTTCGAAGGTTACTCAGATTTCCAAAAGATGGAAAAAAAAAAAAAAAAACGATATTTTCCATGGTTGGGAGATAGCTTGGACAACAGGCAGTAGCAGATGGAATATCCTGTCTGAGGAAAAGCAAGAAGGTCAGTATGTCTGGAGTATAAATGGGGAATAGTATATTAAGAAATAAGCATTTTTAATCACCTATCATATGCCAACCACTGTGCTATCAAATGGAATTGTAAAGACAATAAAAGAATCCCTATCCTCAAGGAATGCTTGGAGGAAGCAATAAAAACATACATAATTATGTAAATAATAAATATAAGGAGAATTTATATAAAGTTTGAGAATATAATAAATCTGGAAAGATAGATTGGAGCAAAGTTGAGAAAAGTTAGGAATGACAATCAGAGGAGTGTAACCTAGAGGTAATCTACTGATGTCTATTGAGTAAAGTGAGTGACATAATCAGACTTAAAACTTGAGGAAAACATAACTTTGGCAGCTGTGCAAAAGAGATTGGGGAAGGAATATCCTGGAGGCAAAAAGACCAATGAGGAATCTATTGCTGTAAATGAAAGATGCTAAGAACTGTAGTGGTGGCTGTATGAGTAGAAGAAAAAGATACACATGAGAGGAATATAGAAATTAGAATGGATAAGACTTAGCAGAAGTTAGAATATGTGAGCTGAGAGAGAGCAAAGTTGTGAACCTGGATGGCATTAAGGGCATTATTCCTTAATAGAAATAAAGAAATTTGAAAGTGAGTTTGAGGACAGAAATGATGCATTCTATTTCAGTCACAGTGATTTTGAGACAATATAAGACATCTAGGTTGAAATGGACAATTAGCAGTCAGTGATGTGGGGACTGGAGGTCAGGAGAAAGGTATACCAGATTTTGGAGTTGTAGAGATATATAAATTTAGGTCATTGATAAGGTCACCAAGAGGCAAAAGAAGAGGATACAAATTAGAGCCGTGGGATACATCTAATATGTATTCTGAGTTTACAACTATACGCTTAGATGCTAGAACAAAATTCATATGCTATCTAGGTCATTTATTGATTGCCCTCCTATTGAATGAACGAACCCATCCTGGGGCTAACTATTGCTGAAAGGAAGTCAGTCAGATGTGACAGTCATACATGATGTGGCAGCAGATATATGCTACCACTCACTCAAGCAGAGCAAGAGAGATTGAGGTCGCTTCCCAAAGGCTCTGCTGGAGCAGTAACCAGACACTAGGCACAAGAAGGCAACAAGGCATAAAAAAACATCATCAAGCCAAATACGGGGCTGTAACCAGATGGGATGATATGATCTGAGAGTAAAAAACCAAGGGAATAGCTCACAGACTAGACCAATAGAGGTTAGGGAAAGCTATAAGATTCCGCATAGAAAAATTGAAAGAAGGCACCAAAAGCAGGAAACAGAAAACCTTGACCCTGATGTGAAAGTCTGCTTCTTGTTGGGGGCAGTTATTTAGTTTCCAGCTAAAAGCAGGAAAGCGAATGTACCTATCTGAAATCTTACTTTTAAGATGTTCTAATAACATTAGTTAAAGGATCCTCTGATCCCAATTTACCATCCAATATGGAGTTTAGTACCTCTAATATGCCCATGGAAGCAGTCCTGTGCTTATTTTTCTCAGAAGTTAAAACTTGCCAAGTATAAATGTGCCAGCTGAGAAAGAGAACTCCTAAAATCACAAATGTTGGAAAAAGCTGAGGGAAAATAGGCACATGAACACTTTTTGGTGGAGCTGTGAATTGGTTTATCATTTTGGAAAATAACTGAATACATTGCTCCCAAAGTAAAAAAAAAAAAAAAAAATGTGCATACCTTCCTTTGATCCAGAAATACCACTAGTAGGTCTATGCCCTGAAGAAAAAGAATTGGATAAAGTATTCATCTTTTTATGATGACAAAAAACTAATTACTAAAGAGGATGGATGTATAAAATGTGAATATTAAATATATATATATATATATATATATATAAACTAAATTAGTTTTTAGCTGGAAAAATTTACATGAATTGATGATAAAGTAAATGAGTACAGAATTAGGAGTACAGTATACACAGTAACATTGTACAATGATTAGCTATAAATGACTTGACTTTTCTCAGCAATACATTGATCCAAAACAACTCCAAATGATTCATGATGGAAAATGCTATCCATCTCCAGAAAAGAATTGATGGTATTTGAATGTAGATCAAAGCATATCATTTTTCACTTCATTCTGCATACATGTGTGTGTGTTTTTTCCTTTTGGTCTGTTTCTTGACCATCGCAATTATGGAAAAAGAAACTATAAATACTCAAATAATACCTTGACTGCTATTCTACATGTCATTAAGATAAATAGATAACCTTCTTAAATATAAATTAGCTCTATGATGCAATTCACACCTCCACCAAGCAAACTGTATTATTTGTGAACTACACAAGTACCATAAGATTCTCTATTCCTGTGCCCTCCTAACTTCTGTAGCAACCATAGAAAAAAGACTACTTCATAGAATTATAGATCACAGTAATTAAAATAATTTGCATTTATATAGTGCTTTAAGGTTTGCAAGCAAAGGACTATTAGGTTATTATCACAAAAATACATTGAGGTAGGTGTTGTTATCCCCATTTTATAGATGAGGAAACTGAAGCTTGAGACCTACTTACATGATCTACTTGAGGTCACAGAGCTAATAAGTTTTTAAGGTTTCAACTCAGATCTTTCTAACTCCAAGGCTAGCTTTCTATCTACTAAAGCATATAGCTGCCTCAAAATAAATCTCAAAATTATTCTCAGCTGGATAAAAAAAGAGATCAAAAATAGCATTTTTGATTAGATTGCCAATTAACAGAATATAACCAATAAAAAGAAGCAGAAATTTTTGATGAGTCTGAGTCCATTCATGTGGCTATCCCCATAAGGTGGTTCTGACACTTTTGTGTCTAAATTAACTAGAAGACTTCTGTGGGGTACTAGGTGACACCACAGTGCATAGAGTTCAGAGTCAGGAAGCCTTCTCTTCCTGAGTTTAAATCTGATTTCAGACAATTACCTAGCTGTGTGAACCTGGACAAGTCACTTAACCTGATTTGCCTTATAGTTTCTTCATCTATAAAATGTTAACAACATGTACTTTTCAGGGTTGTTTTGAGAATAAAATGAAATAGTAATTGTAAAAGTCCTGTCACGGTGCTTGACATATAATAAGTATTATATAAATGTTATTTTTATTACTATTATTATTATTATGTATTCAAACAATACATTCTTAACAATGAAAAACTTATTTTTTTTGCATCATCTGGACTGACTGACTCCTAGCCTCTCAGCAAATAATATCTGGGTTGTTATAAGAACTGTGGAAGTTTTTCCTATAGGACTTAACAATTCTGCAGATTCGTTATAAAAGATGCTTATGTATTTTATGTTCAGTTAAAACTATAGGGGAAATGTTATTAATTATCTAATTCACAAACTACTATTTATGGATCACAAGTGGTATATATTACCTCATTGCTGAGATTGATGTACCATTTGCCAATAAAAAACAACAACAACAACCTGTTATTGATTCTTTACAATGCCCCTTCAAAAATTCCAAAAAAGAAAAAGGTATGTGATCAGAACCATATAGAAAATGGTTCAAGTTAGTAAAAAGATCATTCTGTGGTTGCGTTTTTGTAAACACTAGTTCATTTCTGAAGGTGAATTTTTATTGTTGCTGTTTGAATTTATATTTAAATCCTCCTTCAATATCTCATCATGGCAGAAAAATGACTTGACTCTCAGACTGTCTCAGAGGAGATCAAGCTTTGGAAGGTCTAGTCATGCTAAAAAACAAAAACAACTCTGTCTTTTGGCCCAGGGTCTGTTGTCCAAGGACTAGCCCACTTGAGCTCAGAATGCTTCATTCTGAGATGGGTTCCAGGCTGATAACATTTGTAGTCCCAGTAATTTTCCAATACCATCTACTAAGTTGTAGTAGGAGGTAAGGAGGGGGTGAAAGCTGCTTCAGTGAACAAATGACTCACATAGAGAAAAATCACAGATCTTTGATATCAATTAAAATAATGAGTTCCAGAACTAAACACAATACCCCAGACAAGTAAGGCCTAAAAGGTAATAGCCCAGAGGAAAGATTCCATTTTTAATTACTTTTTTTAGCAGCCCAGGATCACATTTGCCTTACTGGTTATGGCAACACATGGCTGATTCTTATTGAATTTGCAGTTCATTAAAATCCCCAAAACTCTTTCAGACAATCTGCTGTCTAACCATACTTCCCCAGTCTTATACTTGGGAAATTTATTTCCTAGAGCCCAAGTGTAGAACTCTAGATTTTTCTCCAGAATATTATCTAACTAGATTTATCCCAAAGTACTAATGGTCTATTAGGATATGTTTGGATCCTAATTCTGCCATTCAATTTGTTAATTATCCCTCCAAAATTAGTGTCTCTGCTTAAGTACAGCTAACTAATGAATCAGCATTCCCCACTTCTCTGACCTGCTTTTCTTAATATCTGCCAAAGGGCTTTTTCTTTTCTCTTCCTGCTTTCCCCAAACCATTTTTCTTTTCTTTCTTTTTCTTTTTTTTTTCTTTTGGCATTTTGCAGTTGCAGACATACTTCTTTTGAGGAGGTTTACTATCCCTTAGTTAAATCAGTACATCATTCCTGAGCCTATTTGCAATGAAAGCTATATGAGTTCTTTCCTTTACATATCTGGAGTCAATATATTGATGTTACTTTACAAAAAGGAAGTCAGTGATAAAAATGGCACCAACAATCCATTTGGCTCTTTACTTCCCAACTGAATATCAGCTGGTAAAGGAAAAAAAGCTAGATTTACAGTTATAGGACCTGAGTTCAAAATTCTGTTCCAATTGCCTCCTACAAAGGTAGCCTTAGGTTATACCTAAGATAGAGCTTCTAGGGGTATACTCTGAGATGATATTAATAATAGCCTTTAAGTTTTCTACCCTGGGACAAAGTACCTACTATCTCACTCTGATTAGGGCTTTGAGAATTTCTCTAGCAAACAATGTTCCCCTAATAACTTGACACTGGCTTAAATGCCCAGTTAGTCCATCCATTCCCTCACCAATACCTTTCTGCCTTGGTGTTAGTTAATAAACTCCTTTTTAACTTTCTCTTTCTGAATTTGCCTTTTTAACCAAAGCAAATACCTGAACATAGAATTTTCCATTTAATAATATCTTCCAAAATTTCCCTTTAAATCTAGAGTACTGGACCTATTTAAGATATAATAATTGCAAGTTTTTCTATAGTACTTTGGGACAGCTAGGTAGGGCAGTGGACAGAATCAGGGCTGATATCAGGAAGACCTGAGTTTAAATCCAAACTCAAATAATTACTAGCTGTGTGACCATGGGCAAGTCATTAAAATCTGTTGATCTAAATTTCCTCATCTGTAAAATGAAATGATAGACTACACCAGTATTTCTGCCAAGAAATCTCAAATGGAGTCAAGAAGAGTTGGAAAGAAAGGTACAACATTAAGTCTTGACTCTAATATTCAATTCTAGTTCTAGGGGCATGGATTTATATGGCTGGAGCTGCCACAATTAGCTCTCTAGAATTTGTTTCTCCATCCAATTTGTCATAAAGTTCAGGATTCTAAAGCTTAAGGAAGTCCTTTTCACTTACCCCCATTTCCACCACCCCAAAATTCTTTCTGAGATTTCTTCTTCTTACTTGGATAAGGCCAGAGAAGGAGCAAATAACCTTCAAGAGTATCATTAGAAAAGGTCTTTTCCTTTCCAGAGCCAGTTTCAATGGGAATGGAGTCCACAGCATGAGCAAGTACTTCTTGCCACATTTCCAATATCCTTACCCCAATTTTGATTTTCCACAGGATTCTTTGACCAAATCAAGTAGCCTGGAGGCTGTCAAAGGCCTATTTGTTCAGTTATAATTTTCCAGGTAAAGGTTTTCCACTTTGGTTCCTTCCAAAACTTTTCTTTATTGCTTAAACTAGTCTTTTCTTCTCTCTCTCTCTCTCTCTCTCTCTCTCTCTCTCTCTCTCTCTCTCTCTCTCTCTCTCTCTCTATTTATCTCCTTATTAAATGCTCTGAAAAAGACTGCTAGCTGTACCTTTCTACAAACAGGCCCTTCTTAAGGGTAAGCCTGATTCAAGGTGGTACCATGTTAGTTCAGGTTCAATATTGAAAGAAATAAGAGACAACAATGGATAGAGCAGAGACTCTGGAGTCAAAAGGACCTGGCCCTCAGAATCCAGAATCAGAAACTTGAGACTTAGTAACTGTGTGATCATGGGCAGGTCACTTAACCCCTATTACCTCACCAAAAAAAAAGGAGGAGGAAGAGGAAAGGAAGTACTTTTAGGTCATTAAGCAGTTAACAAAAGGAGGTTTACTTAGGTATAGAATTTTTTAAAAGGATAGACAACAAGGATGTTCTAGCACTTAGTGTGGGTACCTTAAGCCCCTCTCTAACTACCTTGTCTTTCTATGAAAATGCATCTGATCATCTTGATAGGGTGTGGCAACTCTAATGGTCCTGGGACATATGCAAGGCCCAGATTCTACAAGAGTGGTTCTTTTGTGCTTTTAGATGAACAAAACTCTATAGTCAAGTATAGTTAGAGGCCACTAGGAAGCTAAATCAAGAGAGATCTCAGTTCATTCAAGTACTGGGGACAGCTTTGCCTTCTTTCTGGGAAAAACTACAACAACTACGCTGTAGGTGGAGGACTAGTTCCCAGGGTATGTACTAGGGAGCAATTAGAAGTGGTTGACCAGGTATGGCTGTTACTGATGCCTTCAGTTCATTCCCATAAATAGGGGATATGTCAGTCAATATTCACCACCACCTTTGAACTGGGTATTATCCCTTTCATTGTGTTCTTGGGGTGGAAAATGACTATTTCCAAACTTAGACCATTAATCCCTATCCTATTCCCAACTGCTCAGAAAGAAATCCCTTCTGGCCTCTTAGGCCAGGGCTGTGGAATTGCTTTCCCTTTTATCCATCCCACTCCTCAATATCTCTCAGGCCTGAGTAAAAACAGAATAAAGAGAACATTTTTTTTGGTGGGGAAGGAACTACTCACAGGGGTGGAAGAGGGGAATCCTCACATTGGTCTTTGAAGAAAAATGGAAATCTTACAAGACAGAGTACAAAGCCCCAGAAGACTGAGATCTAATGTTGCATGTGGTGGGAGAACAGCAGAACAGCTTGAATATAGAGCATATAAAAAGGAGTTGTGTGTCGGACAGTCAGCTTTGAAGTGAAGTGCAAGCCAGATTGCAAAGGCCAAATGAATGAGACGTCTGAATTTAGGGCAGCTGATATTTGCTCTCCATCCTGTTCACAGAGGCTTGTTCTCTGCATGAAGCCCTTGGCCCATCTGTGTTAACTATAACCAGAGGGAGGCAAGAGCCTACCTTTGACTCATGCAGACACAGAGATACTGGGACTACTTTACAAAGATTCTGGCAACTTGATAATAGGCAATAGTCCCAAGGGCATAAAAATATCAGATGTAACTGAATGACAAAGAATAACATAAAAATACTGTACAAGGGAATAGCTAACAAGAAGTACATATAAGTCACAGAACAAAGAGATCTCAGAAGAAAGAAATGATGTTTCATTAAAAAATGGGCAGCAAAAGGAGTACCAGTAAGCAAGAGACTCAGGTCACCTTCATGAACACTAAGCTATGTTCTAGTCCGAAAATGATCTTTGCAGTTACTTCCTTTGGATGTGGTCAATCAGAGCATCGTGGATCTAGAGGCTGTCTAGTTCAGGAGTTCTTAATATTATATGTATGCTATATTGTATATTTATAGCAATGTTAGTGAGAAAGAGAGATAGAGACACTGAGACAGAGAAACTGAGGGGAGGGGGAAATTATTTCAATATAATTGGAGTAGTGAACAGACAGGATACCAGCTGGGATCAGGAAGAACTGAATTCAAATCCAACTTCAGACACTTACCAGCTGTGTGACCCGGGGAGAAATCTAATTGCCTCAGTTTACTCATCTATGAAATGGGGATAATGATCACATCTATCTTTTTAGATAATTGTGAGCAATAAATAAGATAATAATCAAAGTTCTTGGCAGAATGGCTGGCATATAGTGAGCACCATATAAATGTTAGCTATTATATTCTTTTATAATATTGTGTCTTTTATTTGATGCATTTAAATTTCTTCTTCTGAAGAGAGATTCATAGACTTTATTGGACTGCCAAGGGGATTTATTACACACACAAGGCTGAGAATCCTCTATCTTGTTCAGAGTCCTCATTTTACAATTAGGAAAATAAGATTATATAGGGCCTAAGTGACAAAGGCATTATGTGAACCCCTATCTCCCAGGACTGCAAAGCCAGAATCCTTTTTACTGCTCCACTTTGTCTCCAGAGTCTCCAAGTGAGAACAAGAAGGAAATAAATCTGCTTGGAAAATGAGAGCAAGGTGGTTAGAAAGATGAAAGCTTCATTATATTCTGGTAAACAGTTGCCCACTGTGGGTATAGTTGGAAAGTCAAGGGAGAGAAAATTAGAGAAACAAACACAGCTGGTAGAAAAAGGAGGATTTGGAATAGAAGGAAAGTATCATTTAATCATTTTATTAAAAATCCACTACACTTTGACATACTTTGATGATCATCTTGGTTTTTAGTATCACACTACTGGTATTATTTGAGGATTTTATTAATTTTATTAATTTATTAATGCTTTAAATAATCCATACATTGTTCTTTATATATTCTCATATGTAAAGTGCTTTATAAACCTTAAAGAATTATAAATGCTAGCCAGTTATAGTAGTAGTAGTAGTAGTAGTAGTAGTAGTAGTAGTAGTAGTAGTAGTAGTAGTAGTAGTAGTAGTTATAATAAAGTAGTGGGCAGATTGTAGCCGAATCCTGGTTTTCTCCAGACTAGCATATTATTTGGATCTGAGGGTATGGTGGGTGCTTGGCACAAAATAGAACAATCCATTTTTATTAACCCAACCACCACACCAAAAATAGTAGTAAACCTTCAATAAAGCGGGAAAGAAAATGTAGAATAATAACAATAACAGCTGGCTTTATTGATTAAAATGTTTTAAAGTTGGCAAAATTATTTGAGCTTTACAACAATCTTATGAAATAAATAGCATTGTTACTGCAGATACTTACAGATAAGAACACAGTTTGAGAGCTATGAAGTGATTTGCCAGGGCCATAAATATATAAGGTTACAGCACTTCCTGAATTAAAGTCTATTGAGCTTCATCTAAGCATCATGATACCTCTATTGGTGAACAGAGCCACTGAGCTTAGCTATTTATTGACTACTTAATATATGAATGGACAAAGAAAGATGTTTTCAAACTGATTGTATCATCTTGCTGCAGCTTCACTTAAAAAATCATTACAATTTCATGAGCTTAACTGAGGACAACAGAATCCTTTCCTAGAGAATTATAGCTCTTTTCCTGAGGCAGTAGTGTTAATGTCATAATAAATTCCCTTTCTTCCTGTTTCCTTTTTTGTATGTATTTATTTAAAATAAACACAATATAAAAAAAATAGAAAAAAAATTGTCATGGAAACAATAACATAAAAGAAGATTCAAAATATGTAACAAATTTTCATTTCAAGAAAACACATATGATAATAGGAGGCATATTCAGAAATGTCCATCTTTTTTGATTTCCTTACAGTTTTTTTGTTCTCTGTTGTGCACTTTTTACTTTACTCTTTTCCGTCCTTCTTTCCTCCCCTACCTCTGCCACTTTCCATATTTATACATATACACATACATATATATAGGTATATACTCATACATACATACATCTAAAACAATATTAATATAGCTGACATATACCATAGATTTCTCTCTTTTGATTGAATCTTTTTAAACTTTGACTTTGAGTTCAATGATTTCTACTGACTTTTTTCCTAATAAATTCTACTTCTGATCATTTTTATTGTATTTGTATAGATCGTTTGTTCCCTATCTCTGCTAAATTGTCTACTTTACTTCTACTTGCTAGCTCCCCCATCCCAAGGACGCCTCACTTATACTCTCCTCCAACTCTTTGCCTCCCCTTTTATCCTATTACTATTAATCTCCACACCTTATCCCATTCCTATTAATGTATACACTCTTCTGTACCCCTTTTTATCCTATGGCTTCTCCCTATTATTTCTTTATAAATTTTGGAGGGTTTTATACCCTTCTGGATATATATATATATTATTCTCCCTGTAACTTATTCCCTATATCAGTAGGATTTCAGAACTATCAGCTCCCATCTATGTATCAGTTCCTGCTCTCACACCTCATTCTTCATTTGTACAACATAATGACTGTTTTTACCTTTTCTTCATGTTTTTATCTTTTAGAAACCCATTAACAGCTCTATTCCAATTTTTCTTTTGAACTATGCAATTACTAATGACAATCTTAAACATACATTTCCATATATAAAACAAACACTTTGTCCTTATTATATCTCTTGAAATTAGTCTTTGGTGCTTATTCTTCTATATCAAATTTTCTATTAAGTTTCAGTTTCCTACAAAATCCCCAAAATCTGGCAGTTCAATGAATGTCCAAATATTTTCATTAAATATTATATTTAATTTTTGGGATCTTCAAAATATAGTATTCCAAGAACCACAGTTTTTTACTGAAGCTACTGATTGGTCTTATGTGATTCAGATTATGGCCCCAGAGCACTTGAATTTTTGTTTTTCTTGTTGTTTGTAAAATTTTCTCTTTGATCTGGCTGTTTCAAAATTTAGCAATAATGTTCCTGTAGATTTCCTTGTAGGATCTCTTTCAAGTGGTGATCAGTGAATTTTTTCTATTTCTACTTTCCCCTCTTGTTCTGATACTTCAGGAAATTTTTCTTTAATTATTCTTGTATCAAGATTCTTGTTGTAGTAGATAGTCCAATTATTCTTATGTTTTCTCTGCTTGATCTGGTTTTTAGATCTGTTGATTTTCTTATGAGATGTTTCATATTCTCTTCTATTTTTAAAATTTTTCTATATTTTGTTTGATTATTTCTTGGTCTCTTATAATTTCACTGACTTTCCCTTGCTCAATTTTAATTTTCAAACAATCATTTTATTCTTTAATAAAGACTCTGGATCTCCTTTCCTAGTTGCTACTTTTTTAAATCTTTTTTTTATAATCTTGTTTTTCTTGGGTTGTTTTTTGTTTGTTTTTTGTTTTTTAGTTTTTCCTCAGTCTCTTTCATTTGATTTTTAAAGTAGTTTTTGAGTTCTTTTATGAATTCTTTTTGGGCAGCTAACTAATTAACATTATTCTTTCAGGTAGGAGAATTTTTTTTTTACTTCAATATTCTCCCTTGAATATGAATCCTGGTCTTATTTCCATTAAAAACTTTCTCTGGTTGGGTTCTTTCTTTTTTTTTTCTTGCTCCTTTGTTTTTCTTCTTTTTTTTTTTTTAAATAAGAGCTTGTTAATGTAGTAACTTTTTATTTTGTGGTGGTTCAGGGCACAATGTCCCCAGTCTCAAGTCCTCCTTCACCTCTCTCTCTCTGGCATAGAACCCCAAGCCCACTCCTGTAAGTGCCCACATCCAGAAGCTTGTCTGCCTCACTGCTTCCTCTCTCACCAAGGTGTGCTGGTTTCCACTCCACTAGGGCCGAGTGTGAGTAGCACAGCTGGGTCTGATGCTCTTTATCAGCAAAGGTTTCCTAAATCTTTCTTGACTCAGATACCAACTCCCCACAGAGTCTGGGAAGGGAAAGGTCCTGTGGCTGGGGCTCAGGCTACTTCCCAACCTAGGTAACCTCAGGGCTTCCAACTTGTGTCACTGGACATAAGGGACCAAATCTGGGCTCTAGTCTCTTTCTTTGGATATTCTTTGTTTGTCCCAGGAGGACTATGGTTCTGCCCCAACTTCTACTTGTTTTTAACTGCTCTGTTTCCAATAAGGCACACTTTTGTCTTCTTTGTGGGGGAATCTGTAGAGATTCAAATTTTCTGATCTACTCTGCCATATTTCCAGCATCCTCTTTCTGTTTCCTTTTTGATTCAAATTATAAACCAGAATATTTATCAGAACAGATAACTTGTATTGATAAAGCATTATTTTTTTTAAGGAGAACTATCACCAAGAAATTGTATCATGACACATAAGTATAATTTTTTTATTTTACTTTTTCCTGGAATTGTGTTTAAAGGTAAGCCTTAAAGTAGAGAATTGTAGCCTGGTGATGAAATTTGAAGAAACATCATCTTTTGTGGTGAAGAATATGGAGGTTTTAGAATAAGTCTTAAAATCCTAGCAACAGAATACTTGTGAGGCTGAAGAGTGGGTGACAGTTGACAAAAACTGGTGTCTTCTATTTTAGGGAGGTAGAATTTTGTATTTTGGTTTTTGTATTACCATGCTAAGTATAGCGATTGGCTCATATTAGACACATCAATTGATTTATATATAGTTGACAAATCATAAGATTTAGAAACCAAAAGGATCTTAGAAATCATCTAGGACAAACCCATCAATTTACAGAGGTTTAAAAGAAATGAGTTAACTTACCAAATGATCACATAGGTAGCAAAGAGAACACTGATAGCAACGGAGAAGAAAATAACTTTCTGAAGGATGAAAGAATCAGTTGGGAAAAGTTGCTTTTTGTTCTTATTGTTTAGTCATTTCCAATTCTTCGTTATCCTTTTTGGGTTTTCTTGGAAAACTAACTAAAGTGGTTTTCCAATTCCTTCTCCAGTCATTTACAAATGAAGAAACTGAGGCAAACACGATTAAATAACTCACCAGGGTCACTCAAGTAATAAGTATTTGAGGCTAGATTTGAATTCAGGAAAGTGAATCTCCTGACTCCAGGCCCTATGTTCTATCTACTCCCCCTCTCCCTCCACCTTTTCTACCCACCAGCTGTCTCGTATAATTATTAATTTCCCTGTGAGATAACATTGCCACACTTTTTAGGAATTCCTAAAACTTTCTATATTTTTATTTCATCATTATGAAAATGTTAAGTGACCACAAGGAAAGTAGACATTGAGGATATTTTTCAAAAAAGTGAGTTTTAAGATATTTTCTGTGATTGGAATCTATTCATTTATACCATCTTTTATACCCATATCTACAGAACAATGTTATAAATATATTGTAAAATTATGACTTTGAATCATTCAGAAAAGATTCATCTATGGTATACTGTATTCAAGTGTGTTTTAGAAAGAAAATACTTATTTTTTTTTAAGCAAGAAGAATGATAGTGGAGATCATACTAGGTGTAAAGTTAGAGGACTTGGGTATGGAACCCACTTCTGAAGAGTATTGTCTAGATGACCACAGGCAATCCCTTAGGCTCTCTTGGTCTTACATTCTTCATCCACAAATAATTAGGGTTACATTAGATAGCCTCTGAGGTCCGCTCCAGTCCTGGTTCTATGATTTTATTCAAACTACTGGGAGGACCTTGGAAAAGTCATTTCCTCCAGCCTTGGGTTCCTTTTCAGTAGGGATTTCTTTCAATTGGAGAGTTCTGAAAAGTTCCCTTAACTTGAATATCAACTTTCTCAATTTTTAAAAAAATAATTAATATTATGCTTAGCAAAGTTACTTCCACTCTCTAATTGCTCGAGATAATCAAGTCTCTAGGTATCAATCCTATATAAGGATAAGGTCTAGTTATAGAGGAAGAAGGAGAAAGGTCACTCGGATTTCTATTCCTTCCTGAAATTGAAGTAGTTGAGGCTAGTACTGACAACCTAGTCAATAATCAATGTATATGCAGTTTTGTTCTCGTTTTTTCCTTTTCCACATGATCCCAATATCTTTCTCAGTCAATATTCCTTTTATTGTTTCTTGTCATCTTCTATCACAGGCTTAATTAAAGCTCAAAGTATGATTAAAGTCTTCACAAAAACTGGGTCTGCTGGCACAGGAATGTAAAACCGTCCTGGAATGCTCTCCCTCCTCAACTCTACTTTTACTCACTTCCCTGCCTCACTTTGTCTCAAGTAAAACTCATCTTTTGCAGCAAGCATATTTCAACCCTTTTTAATTCTAGTGCCCTTCTTTGTTGATTACTTTCTGTTTATCCCATTTAAAACTTGCTTTGCATATATTTATTTGTAAATTCCTTTAAGGCAGAAAGCGTCTTTGCCAATTTTGGGAATTCTTATACAGTGTAATGCCTGACACATAGTAGATGTTTATTAAATGTTGATTAATTTCTACTAGTGGGGAATCTGGGATTGGCAAACTGTTTGAGTTTGAAATACTTCACAGTGAGTGGAATTTGATGCTCAATACTAATTGAAATGATTGATTTTTTTCCCCTTAATTTTGATTGTTTTAGAGAGAAAGAAGAGTGTTGGAGGAATTTAAGTGATCCCAAAGCACAAGAACTCTTTTACTATGTTTGGAACTAGCACTGAGGAAGTTGTTGAAATATTTGAGAAGGCTGGGATAGCAGCAGCCATAAATCTCCATAGCACATTATCCCATTTGCCAATATGCCCACTTTGGCCAATATCCCTACTTTGGCTGAATCCCAGTAGAAGAGATTATTCTAGCTTTGTGTTTCTTTGGCTGTGGGACTATGAAATTCTGGCAGACAGCACTGTTTCTACAGCCTTCCTGACCAAACTGGCCAGTTTAGTAAAAGCCAAGAATATCTTGACAAATTACCAGATTGTCTTAAAGAAAAAAGACATTAAAAATACCATAGGTACAAAATTTGCCACAAATAATTACAACCAGGCAGGTAACCATGAAAGTGGTCAAGGTCATAAAAGCCCCGAAAGTCTGTCTACAGTTTCCTTTTATATATCCCCTTCTGTGCATTAAGATAGGAAAGATCTTTTTTTTTTATTGATGGTTATTGACTCCTTTATCCTAAACTCCCTGCCATATACTCACACAAATCAACTGAGAATTGTATATAAATAAAAGAAACTTAATGGATTTTATTTGGGGTTTACTAAGAGAGAATAAAAATACAAAGCTTAGTTAATTTGATTTTTAAATTAAAAACTCACAAAATAAATCAAGCTGAGAGTTGGATGGTCTGTCCTTGGAGAGCCAGTTCCCTACTCTTTTACTAAAGAGAAGTTATAGGACTGTTTGGGCTCTGGACTAGATTCTTTAGATAAGCACTACTTCATACCTATTAGATTGGCTAATAGGACAGAAAAGGAGAGTGACAAATTTTTCAGGGAATGTGGGGAATAGGAGACATTAATGCGTTATTGGTAAAGTTGTGGATGGATCCATAGCTATTCAGAACTATGACTAAAGGACATAAAACCATGCATTCCCTTTGATCTATCAGGGCCACTACTAGTGATGATGTCAGAACAGTAATTCCTTGCCAAAGAGAATGAGCATTGTGAATTCTTCACATGATCAAACCCCAACATTTAATGCTGAGCCTCTAATACAATATTTGGGCTCTAAATTGCCTACTTAAGTCACATCATTTAGTGAATTAGCAATTATTCTCCTAAATCTCATTAATGGTATCTGAATACAGATTAAATCATACTTTTTAAACTTTATTTTTCTTAAAGTGGTTTGGTTTTTTGGAATGTTTTTTGGTCTATGATTTCTTTCATATGACCAATATAGAAATATGTCTTGCAAGAATGTATAATCTATTTTGTACTAATTGCCTTCTCAATGAGATGAATGTGAAGGGAATAAGAGAGAGAATTTGGAACTCAAAGTTTTAAAAATGAATGTTAAAAATTGTTTTTACATGTAATTGAAGAAAAATAAAATTATTAAAAACCTCTGATCCTTGTGGGCTATATTTCTTCTGAGATTCTCTGAATCTGGAATGATGTCTATCATCATATGACCTCATTAAGGTATTTTTTTCCCTTAAAGTCTAAGGTAGGACATACTTCATCCAGCATCTCTTTCTTTAGCTTGTTTAAATTTTAGCTATTAAGTTTACATGAGTACTTTCCCCTTGGGTTTGTACTAATTATCCTTGTTGGTTAGAATTAAATAAAGCATAGCAGTTTCTTTTAATCTGCCTCTCCCTTCTAAGAAATACAATCTAGACTAGAAGGCAAGTCAAGATATTTATCTTATCTCTATTTATCAGATATTTTGCTTTTAGAAATCTGATTTATAGCATTTATCTATAGAGTTGAAACCTCTCCCCTTGCCTCCCTATATAATATCTATATCTTATTTTTCTAACATCTTTTAAATTGGTAGGAAAAAAAAAACATTGCCCACATTTTCTATCTGGCCAAGCAACTTGTAGAATACTGGCACACCTTAGAATCATAGATCCAGAGATTAAATGAATCTTAGAAGCTATATAGTCCAAAAACCTTCATTTTACAGATGAGGAAGCTAAGGTACAAAAAAGTCAAATGTCTTGCCCAAGATCACACTAGTAAGTTGTAGAGTTGGAATTTGAATATAGACTCTCTTTTGTTCATAATCAACACATTCCCTACCTCAGCAAAATATATTAATATTTCTATTTCTCCTCTTTACCCAAATTCTCCTCCTCATACTATCAGATTCATATTTATGACTTTCTTACAATTTTATGTATATTGTTACTCTATCATCCCTTTTATTAAAACAATTTTATTGCTTTGTTTTGTTTGCACAAGATAGCTGTTAAGCATTAGTAAAAGCTTGGTTTGATTGAAAAAACTATTGAAGAAACTGTTTTCAGTATAAATTTTGTAGAAAAGGACCCATTGAGCACTCCTGAGACATATACCACACCAATATTTCTCCATAGGACTTAACAATTTGATGTATTTAGCTTTTTTACTATAAAATGTGCCTAAAGACCTTTCATTGGCTTAAAGCTACAATAGGATACTTTTATTTTCAATCGTACTATGCAATTTCTCATGGACAGATCATGAGTTTTATATATATATATATATATATATATATATATATATATATGTGTGTGTGTGTGTGTGTGTATACATACATATATATATATACACATATATTATACTCAAGATTGGTCTTACCATTTGCAAAAAGCTGTGTATTGACATTGAAAACTACTCCTTGTAAGAAAAATCAGAGGAAAATGGTATGTGATTGAAACCAAAACGGGGTATTTTTTAATAGATGGTTTCTTTTGATTTTTTTTGACTATGAAAAGGTATTATTACTGTGCAATATTCTAGTCTCAATCTGGAAATTTAATTGATGTATTGCTAAATGATTTTAAGATACTATTCCCATCATGAGGAGAAAAGGGTCGTTTCAGAGACTCACAAGCGGGAGCATGGGGAGCCTCTAGTTTGTTTCTATCTCTGAAGGGCTCTGAGGAGAGGTTTACTTTTCTCTTTTCTCACATTGATCCCTCCCTACCTCCCACTCACTTTATACACCCATTTTAAAAGAAGGCTGTATAATCATCTGCTAAGGAAGTGCTATTCTGGCTTCTGAGGGATATATTCAACAGCATCAAACCAAGTCTCCCTCATTGTTTTGGGGAGCCCTGTGGGATATTTCTATACCCTCAGACCAGTGACTATAAGGGGACAGAAGGTTGGGGACAGAAACACCATCCCCAACAGAATACCTTGATGTACAACCGTTATTGACTCCACGATAAAGAGGAAGAGCCTGAATCTCCTGCAGGGCTGCTGCTCCCACACTCCCCAACTTCAGCTTTGCTGGGAGTAGCAATTTCTAGCAGACAGAGTTTAGAGCCGTTTTCTCCTTGTCACAAAACAAAAACAATTCCTAGGTGGATTCCTTTTGAGAAAATAAAAGTAAAACCTCAGATTACCAAGATTGGTTGAAGTAAGTAGAAATTTGCAAAGACTACCTCTAATTAGTAGGTAATTCAAACCCAGGCTCCAAAGAAGAAAGTCTCTTTAGCAAAATCCCATGGTCTCATCTTAATGTGCCTAAGAGTGGATTTTTTATCTTTCTTTTTCTCTCAACAAACTATTATTTTTCCTTCTAATAGCTGAGCCTGTGCCCCTTTGAAGTGGTTACCGTTCCTTAGTTAAATCAGGATATCTTCTTGAAAATTAACTATAACAATTCTCAAGTATGCTTCCATACATATCTTAAGCCACAGTAGCACTGGTTCCTTATCAAAAGATCAATAACATGGGACACTAATACACAATCAGTAGAACTATGAACCAATCCAACAATTTTGGAGAACAATCTGGAATTATGCCCATAGAATTATAAAACTGTGTATACTCTTTTGACTCAGCAATACTACTTTTAGGTTTGTTTCCCAAGGGAAAAGGAAAATAATTTTTATGTTCTAAAATACTTATAGCAGCTCTTTTTGTTGTGCCAAAGAACTAGAATTGGGGGAATGCTCATCAATTGGGGAATGGCTAAACAAGTTGGGGTATATGGCTCTGATGGAATAATACTGTGCTATAGAAAGTAATGAACTGGTTTATTTTAGGGGAAAAAAAAACATGGAAAAACCTACATGAAATAATGAAGAGTGAAATGAGAATATCTAAGAGAAAAGTGTATGGAATAACAATATTATTCAAAGCACAACTGTAAGCAACCAGGTTATTTTGAGAAATACTCAAATCATCTGCAAAGGATTTATGAAGGAACCTCCAGAGAAAGAATTGATAACTGGAAGTATGTATGTGTGTGTGAATGGTGGCCTTCTTTAATGTAGAAAGAAAAAGAGGGGGGAAAGTTCATAGCAGAAAACAAACAAAAAAGACACTCTCAAAAGGAAGCACAGAAAAGTAGGATAGTTTTGAAAATAATATGTAGTACTTTTTACATAGTTTTTCCAAAATAAAGCAATGGAAATTCATGGTTTCATGTTAAATCCTCTTTTTTGTGTTGCAC
The DNA here is from genome assembly GCF_902635505.1 of Sarcophilus harrisii. Classification (NCBI taxonomy): domain Eukaryota; kingdom Metazoa; phylum Chordata; class Mammalia; order Dasyuromorphia; family Dasyuridae; genus Sarcophilus; species Sarcophilus harrisii. The sequence goes on from NC_045427.1 coordinate 146,231,789, forward strand.
TATGTATGTGGAATTTTTTTTGTCTTTTTCTATTTAAATGCAAAATGAATATTTTTAAAAAATTCTTTGTTTAAAAATTATGAATTTAATCATCAATAAACACAACTATTTCAACACAAAAAGGGAAAATAGATCAATAATGAAGATAATATAACCAACCCATTTATCTTATTTCTCAACCCTGCTTTATCCCTATCATGCTATAAGATAATTATGTAATTTCTTCTGATAAATCTAGAATACTCCTTTCCCAATTAAAAAAACAAAAGCTATAATCCCTTCCCATGAAAGTGCTAGGTATCATGTTCATATCTCCATTTAGACAGATTCCTGGATTCCCACCTACATTTTAGATATCCATCAGCTAATTGAGTGAGTCCACAAACCTTGTATTTTGCAGGCACACTGCTAAGTGCAGAGGATGAAAAGAGAGGTTATAAAACAATACCCACATTCTAGGACTGCATTCTAATAGGAAAGACAACATGTAAATAAATAGATACATGAATGAAATATATAGAGGAAGTAATCAGAGTACAGCAAACTGAAGCTCTTCGGCTAACTATTGTCTGTTTTTATATAGTCCACAAACTAAGAATGTTTTTAAAACACAAGAAAACTTTATTTTAAAACATAAAAACCATTCTTGGGTCATAAACTGTACAAAAACAGGTAGCTGGGTCAGATTGTTTTTTATTAAAGTTTTTATTTTCAAAACACATGCGTGGATAATTTTCAACATGCACCCTTGAAAAACCTTATGTTTCAAATTTTTCCCTCTTTCCCCCATTCTCTCCCCTAGAAGACAAGTAATCCAATATATGTTAAACATGTGCAATTCCCCTGTATATATTTCCACAAATATCATGTTGCACAAGAAAGATCAGATTAAAAAGGAAACAAAATGCAAGCAAACAACAAAATGAGTGAAAATACTATGTTGTGATTCACACCCAGTCCCCACAGTCTTCTCTCTGGGTGCAGACCATTAGAACTAGCCTGAATCATCTCATTGTTGAAGAGAGCCACATCCATCAGAACTGATCATCACATAATCTTGCTGACCCTGTGTATGATGATCCCCTGGTTCTGCTCACTTCACTTAGCATCAGTTCATGTAAAACTCTCCAGGGCTCTCTGAAATCATCTTCCTGATTATTTTTATAGAACAACAATATTCCATAACATTCATAAACCATAATGTATTCAGCCATTCTCCAATTGATGGGCATCCATTCAGTTTCCAGTTTCTGGCCAGTACAAAAAGGGCTGCCACAAACATTTTTGCACATGTGGGGTCCTTTCCCCTCTTTATGATTTCTTTAGGATACAAGCCCAATAGAAACACTGGTAGATCAAAGGGTATGCACAGTTTGATAACCCTTTGGGCATAATTCCAAACTGTTCTCCAGAATGGTTGAATCAATTCACAACTCCATCAACAATGTATTAGTGTCCCATTTTCCCCACAGTCCTCCAATATTCATCATTAACTTTTTCTGTCATCTTAGCCAATCTGAGAGGTATGTAGTGGTACCTCAGAGATGTCTTAATTTGCGTTTCTTTGATCAATACTGATCTAGAGCATCTTTTCTTATGACTAGAAATGGTTTTAATTTCATCTGAAAATTGTCTGTTTATATTTTTGACCATTTATTAGTTGTAGAATGGCTTGAATTCTTTTTTTTTTTTTTTTTTTTTTTTTTTTTTTTTTTTTTTTTAATTTAATAGCCTTTTATTTACAGGATATATACATGGGTAACTTTACAGCATTAACAATTGCCAAACCTCTTGTTCCAATTTTTCACCTCTTACCCCCCCACCCCCTCCCCTAAATGGCAGGATGACCAGTAGATGTTAAATATATTAAAATATAACTTAGATACATAATAAGTATACATGACCAAAACATTATTTTGCTGTACAAAAAGAATCAGACTCTGAATTATTGTACAATTAGCTTGTGAAGGAAATCAAAAATGCAGGTGTGCATAAATATAGGGATTGGGAATTCAATGTAATGGTTTTTAGTCATCCCCCAGAGTTCTTTTTCTGGGTATAGCTGGTTCAGTTCATTACTGCTCCATTAGAAATGATTTGGTTGATCTTGTTGCTGAGGATGGCCTGATGAATGGCTTGAATTCTTATGAATTTGAGTCAGTTCGCTATATATTTTAGAAATGAGACCTTTATCAGAACAAATGTAATTTTTTTTTCCCCAGTTCACTACTTCCCTTCTAATCTTGTCTGCATTGGTTTTGTTTGTAAAAAAAATAAATAAAAAATAAAAAAACAAACAAAAAAACATTTTAATTTAATATAATTAAAATTATCCATTTTGTATTCAATAATATACTCCATTTCTTTTTTGGCCACAAATTTCTATCTTCTTCACAGATCTGAGAGATAAACTATCCTATGTTCTTATTTGCTTATAATATCACTCTTTTATGTCTAAACCATGAACCCATTTTGACCTTATCTTGGTATATATGGTGTTAGGTGTAGGCCAATGCCTAGTTTCTGCCATACTAATTTCCAATTTTTCCAGCACTTTTTGTCAAATAGTGAGTTCTTATCCCAAAAGTTGGGGTCTTTGGGTTTGTTAAATACTAGATTACTATAGTCATTGACTATTTTGTCCTGTAAACCTAATCCATTCCACTGATTAATTACTTTATTTCTTAAGCCAGTACCAGATAGTTTTGATAACTGCTGCTTTACAATATAGTTTTAGGTCTGGCACAGCTAGATCATATTCATTTACATTTTTAATTAATTAGCTGGGTGAGATTTAGCCCTCAGTTTAGAAACCTTTGCCATAAATGATTAGGGTCTGCTTATATCTAGGAAAAAGCATCTAGAATAGATGTCTCCATGAATAGAATGCTTGGCCTGGAATCAGGAAAACATCTTCCTGAGTTCAAATCCAAGTTCAGATATTTACTAGTTGTGTGACCCTTGGCAAGACACATAACCCTGTTTGCTTCAGTTTCCTTATCTATAAAATGAGCTAGAAAAGGAAATGGCAAAAATTATATTATCTTCATAAAGAACACTCCAAATGAGATCACAAAGACTCAGACATAACTAAAAAATGACCAAACAACAACATGTCTAGTAAAGTCCAGTGGCATGTAGATTATATGGTAGTTACTCTATTAGCTTACAATTTTATTCCTTTTCTTTTACTTTTTTGGTCAGGAGTAAAAATACTTAAGCGGTCAAGACATACTTATGAGATGAATCTCATTATGTCTTGTTCACATGATCATGTCTATTGAATAGAGGTTGTGTGGTCCAGTGAAAAGAATGTTGGATTTTCAGTAGAAAAACAACTTCAAAACAGGGTTCTGATGCTTAATGCCTAAGTGAACTCAAGTCATCTTTTAATCTCCCTGAGTTTCAATTCCCTTATGTGTAAAATGAGAAGATTAGGTTAAGAGGACCTGTCAATTCTCTTCTATTTCTTAGTCTCTGATCTTATGATTCAGTGAATGGAAATGCAACAAGGGCAGAGGAAAGAAGGCAGAATTTACCTATGGACTGGGGCCAAAAGTCAACAAGAATTTAATTGCACAAATCTACACAACCCAAAAAACCCTAGATTAATAATCTAATTCTACACTCAAAAAGAATGGTGAGGAAAGACTGAGATTTCTCAGCTTTTTGAGAACTACAGATAGCTTACTGTCTTCACCAAATACTCCCTCCTTCTTGATGGAATACATAACTGATTTTTATTATTTAATAACTTCAGTTAATAACAGAATTGCTTCATAAGCTAAATGTTTATTTAAAAGACCAGTTTTTAAAGAATAGTTTAAATTTAGCAGAATAATGCCTATTACTTGATATATTTTATAATGTGGTTCAATCTAATCTAATAATTATTTATTAAATGTGTAATGTACCACGCTAAACTTTCACTGTTGAAATAGAAGAGTACCTCAGGGGACTGAATGCCATTAATTTTTTTTCTTTGTTGCATGGGTTTCCAAAACCAAAAAACTGGAAATGCACCTTTCACTTTTGAGTTAGACTCAGTCTGTGTCCAAGATCATATGTAAACGTATGCTCTACTTTTCCAGCAAGGTAGAACTTACTAGATCTTATGATCCCCTAAATAAAGGAGTCACTTTCATGACACCTCAAAGCACTGGGGTGGAACTCTGTTAATTGTAGTAGTCTAGAATTAAAGGAGGTACAGAGATATGTATAAGTGCAAGCTATAAGACAAAACAGAAAGATTATCAAGGAACACTAACATATTTCTGCCAAAACACTACTAGGTCTCTTCACAAAGATGATTAGGAAAAAAGGGAAAAAAATCCTCTATGTTATAAAATATTTACAACAGATGTCTTTGTGATAGTGAAAGTACTTATAATTCTTCAAAAGCTATGAAGGCTACCAACGTCCTTTGAAAATGCACCTTTTTTAAAGAATATAATGATGGGTGAGAAATATATAGAACTTTTGGTTAATATCACCATTAAAAAATTGGCAATGTATAAGAATCTGAGGATCACCTGGAATTTGGTGACCCATAGTGCACATTTAGAAATAGCAGTTCCCTAAAGGTCCCACTTTTAGAATGAGACATAATATAGCTTAAAAATGCAGTTGCTTCTCAACCAAATATACAATTGTCTAATTTTATATAGTGGCAGTATTCTCAGAGGCATTTGAGGATTAAACAGATATGATGGGTATGCTCTGCCAATTTCATGGATGAGATCAACATGCTTTCTAGCTAGGCAACCACAAAGTGACTGAGAAAATCCTGAAGCATACTGTTAAAATTTATTGAAGGGTGTTGCCACACCAACTGCACCAGGTTTTGTAGAGCTTCTTTCATTTTGAACTCATCTGAATCCTGAATTTTCCAGTTAACCTAGGGATCCTATGGTCAGTCGAATTATTCCCACAATATAATCCTTGAATGGAACCAGAATATGGTCTAGTTATTCCCTTCATGATTCAGGATTATTTACTCACAAATAAAAGACAAATTGGTTCAGAGAAAGTGACCCCAAAATAGAAATATGAGGGACAAATGCAAGGTTCCATCAGTTCCCTCTCTCAAAGCTCTTCTGTTTTCTGCATTTTTCCTCTATGCCTTCACTAATTCTCATATCTGAAGCATATTTAATTTTGCCAGCAGCAGGGCACCCTAAAGAAAGTAGGATTCCATTTAATCCCCTCCAGCAAGAGCTGGACAGCTCTTAAGCTGATGAAGACTTACTATTTAATTTCTAACTGTATGAAATTGAATTTAAACCTGGATATCAACAGTCCCTGTTGCATTAGATTAGAATATTTGTATTAAGGAAGAATGCAAAATAATGTTGGGTAGATAGAGTGAAATAAGGTTATATAAGGACTTCAAAAGCTACAAAGTTTAGATAGGAAAAAGAGGTATTGGCGGGGTAGGGGTGGGGGACACATTTCAGGCAAAGGGTATTAGCATGAAGAAAGATCCAGAAGTAGAAATCATTTTGCACTGTGTGTGGAGTGATGAGCAAACTGACTTTCCTAGAATGGTGATTCTTCACTTTCAGGGACAGAGCCAAGATGGCAGAATAGAGAAAATACTCAACTGGGATTTCCCAGGTGGCAAAGTGGATAAAGTACTGGCATGGAATTAGGAAAAATCCTCTTCCTGAATTCAAATTCAGCTTCAGACACTTACTAGCTGTGTGACTTTGGGCAAGTCACTTTGACCCTGTTTGCAGGTAAGGGGAAAGGGAAAAGGCTTACTACCAAGAGCCCAACTGGGTGAACCACCAGTGGTAAGACTAAGTGGTAGGGACAAAAACAGCAGCAACTTCAGCTCTCGTCAGAAATGGTAAGGGGACTTGGTAACTTCCTAAAAAGAAATTATTGGGACCCACTGTGCTGGCACAGAACCGGACTTCATGGCAACTTTATTGTTTAAAGCCATTTAGGAATCATAATTCAAGAACAGAGAGAAAAGCTTTCAATCAAGGAATGGAGACTGAGGGGAAATATCATTTCTGAAAGCCCATAAGGCTTTCCCTTCAATTCCCTTTCAATTGCAAGCCCAAGGCTGATCCCTTCCTGGATAAGGACAAGAGTGCAGACCAAGAGAGTAGTAACCACATCTCTCCCAAAATTATACCACCTTGGAAATACTGAAAAATTTCAAACTCCCAAAACTAGTTCTAAAAAAAAAAAATAGTAGTACAAAAAAAAGCCTGAAGCTAAATAAAAACTTTAAAATACTTCAAAATAAAAATAACTTTAAATGATTTTAAAATATAAGACAAGAGAAGCATAAAGTGGCAAACATGAAATAGAAGTCACAAAGCACTCAATTGGCTTTTTTACATAAGTAAGATGATACATTTATGTTCTAAGAATTTATTATTAAAGCAATTAGAAGAATTCTACAGAGAGTGCAAGGAGTAAGATTATTATGCTGGGATGATATTTTTAAAAATGGATAGGTGAAAAACAGGGATGCCCTTGGGAGAAGGTGGAAAGGAGAAGGGAGAATGGGGAATATTATCACACATAAAGAGGTATGCAACTTTCAGAGTAGAGAAGAAAATGGTGGGGGGGAAGCAAGGGTTGAGTCTCATTCATTTCTAAATCGATTTAAAGAGAGAAAATTATACATACACACAGAGTTAATAATTGTAGATGGGAATGGGAATGGGATGATCACATCCTTAAAATGGAAGTGGAGAGCAGAATGGATTTAACAGTATGCTATTACAAGAAAGACACTTGAAATGGAGAAATGCAAAGAGTAAAAACTAAGGGACTAGAAAAGATGTTATTATGCTTCAACTGAGATTTAAAAAAAGAAAGGGATAACAATCATGATTTCAGACAAAGCAAAAGCAAAAATAAATCTAGTTAAAAAAGATAAGCAAGGAAACTATATTTTGCTAAAAGGTACCTTAGATAATGAAGAAATATCAATATTAAAATATATGCACCAATGTCATAGCATCCAAATTCTAAAAGGAAAGTGAGTTAAAGAAGGAAAGAGACAGTAAAACTATATTAATGGACAATCACAACCACTCCCTTTCAGGACTATATAAATCTAACCACAACAAATAAGAAGAATTTTAAAGAAATTTTTAAAAATTTAGAAAAGTTAGATATGTTAGACTTCTGGAGAAAATTGAATGGAAATAGAAAAGAATACAACTTTTTCTCAATTGTATATGGCACTTTCATAAAAATTGACTACAAATTAGGTCATCAAAAACCTAACAAATGCAGAAAAGCAGAAATATTAAATGCACTCTTTTTATATCACAGTATAATGATAATTAAATTCATATAAAATCAAATGAGTATGGACACATTTGATGTGAACTCTAAGCCAACTTGTGAATCAATTTGTTCTCAAGAATTGCTCATAAAAGTCCATTCTGTTCCTCTTATTAATCATAATCAGATCAGTTCTCCCAGACTGTCCAGTTAGCATAGAATGTGAAGCTGGAGCTCATTCTGCTTTACATCCTTAGTATTCCAACCTCTGAAGCTGTCTTGAATGATATATCTTTAAATAATCAGACTCCTCCCTGGTTCCTCCCCTTCCTCCCTAGATCCTTGTGCCCCTGCTCCCTGAGGTTTTGAAAGTTGTTTATTATGTGAAATAGTTCATGGACTTAATCCAGCCTGATTTAGCATTGTTATGGGGATTATTCAAAGTAATGAGCTCAATGATTCCTTTGAATATTTGAACATAATCTATCAGAAATACACAAGATGCCTCGAAAAAGGAAAAGCAGATAGACAATTCTTAAACTAATTTAAGCATTTCTGAAAGATACTGGGATAGAGGGATTAGACTGAAGAAAAAGGGATGAATATAAGAAACATTTTAAAATTTTTTTCTCATTTCAAAATCTCTTTCCCCTTACTTTTGGATCTTCTTTCGCTTCAATCCCCTCCATGTACACTAAGGATACACTCACATTGGCCTTTTTGGTGGTTTTTCATACATGACTTCTATGCCTTTTCACTGCTTGTCCCCAGGCCTACAACTCTTCCCCCTTTTCATTTTTGCCTCCTCCTGTTGGCTTCCGGCAAAACCTAATGCACATCTTGCTTTCTGCAAGAAGACTTTCCTGATCCTCTTTCCTTGCCTTAACTTTGGTTACTTATAGGGTTTTCTTCTGAGATTATTTTTCATTTATTCTGGTATTTCTTGTATGTACAGTTTTTTTTAATGTTGTCCCCTCCATGAGAATATGAGCTCCTTGAGGGTAGAGACCATCTTTTTTTACCTTTATTTTTATCTTCAGAACTTTGAATAGTTCTTTAAATTTAAATGCTAAGCAAATATTTGGTGATTGATTTTCTTTTTTTTTAACCAGTTTTTTTTCCCCCATTGTTTATTATCTTTTTTCCATTTTGTATATTTTTATATCATGCTCTCATTTTAATCTTCATTTTCATGTTTTCCTTATATGTGTAAAAAAGGATAATTTTATTTGGCATTCTAGAAATATAATACAGGCATATTTCAGAATGGTTTTTTATTTTAATATTAACTTATCAGGTATTAAAGTATGGGGTCATGAACAGCTGCTTATGATGCAATCCTGATGTGCAATATGGAGAATTATTTTAAATTGAGTTTCAGTTCTGCTGAGACAGAACTGCTATTCTATAATTGATTTTTTTAAAAATATAGAACAATTTGAAGCATTATGAAGAGTTATCCTTGAATGATATTTTTCAATATGATCTTTATATCCACAATTGAAAGCTATTCCTATGAGGGTTTTTCTCCTTTAAAATGGCAGAGGAGATACTTTCTGCTATCTTCCCTTCTACTCTAACCTCAATTTAAAATTTTCTGTCTATGTTTGAGACCTCTCAGTCCTACAGAAAGGGAGGATTAATATTTAAATTCTAACAAACACATATATTTTGCTGGAAAGTGACAAAGTAGAAAAAATAAGTGCAGTTAATTTGGAAAAGAGAATAAACATTTCCTCCTCAGAGTACTGTTTCATAACCAGAAAGCTCCCTATGTCATATCACATTAGCATCAAAATTCTAGATCTGCTTAGGCCCTTGGCGTTAAGGATGACTCATTCATCTGCTCAGGATAAACACCATTGATTATTTTGCATTTGATTCTTCATACTTAGCAACCCTTTATTAACTGGTAGCCAAATCCTGCTTTCACATTACACTATAATGTGGGAAATAGAGGGAAATAAAACCTCTTTTCCCCATACTTTTATCTAATTAAATAATATATACTTTATGAAAGGTCATTTTATAACATTAAAAAGAAGAATTTCCCCCTTTTATTCAACATGTAGCCTTTCTTCCTAAAAAAAAAATAAATACTAGTTTAATTAAGGTCAATAGTCTTCCAATAGTGAAGTGATTGTATTTCACAATTTCCCCAAGTCAAATAAATACCTGATAGAATGATAGATTCTTGAGGGCAGAGACTTTCATTTTTGATTTTATATTCCCCAAACCTAGCATATCAGGAGCAGGTCACAGGAGCAGTTTAATATAAATGCTTGTTGATTCTTTGGATTGATTGTTTTAAGAGTTTCTATTCTTCACTTCCGAATCAAAGGAAACATAGTTGGCAGGGAGAAAGTCTATAACTACAGTTGATCCTAGAGTATGGGAAATATGGCTCCCATATTGAAGCTTCTTAACTACTGTGGAGTAATTCAGGGAAGCAGACCATGGGAAAAAAGTGGTAAAAAAGACAAATTCTACAAATGGTGCTAAAAATACCAGAGGTATTCATACACAATAATAACAATAGTTATAATAAATAATGGACATTCATTGTCAATCAATAAGCATTTATTAAATGAAAACTGTAATGCTGGAGAAGCTGAGGCAAGATAGAGATTAGAGAGTTTTTAATATTTTATTTGAAAGGGAGAGATATACTGGGAGCAAATGAATCCATGGTTTGGTCCCAGGGCTGAATGAGACTATCATCTCCAAGAATCCAGCCTCATATGTGGGGTACAGAGATTCTTTTTAGAGTGACAAGAACAATGATATAATGGGGAGAGGCATCTGATATTCTGATGGAGAAAAGTATCTGGTATTCTGATAGATTGGGATGGGGAGAGCCATTCTAATATTCTAAAATATAAGATCTTTTATCCTTATCAAATATTCTGATGATTAAAAAGGAAGGGTGGTGTGATAACCTGGGGTTTGGGGCAGAATAACTGAAGTAGGGCAATTCAAGGAAACCAGGTAGAACAATTTAGGAAAACTGATTCAGGACAATAAAAGAGAACTATGTGTCGAGAACTGTGTTAAATTCTAAGGCTACAAAGCCTTAGATAGGGGAAAAGATGATCCCTGCCCTCAAGGAATTCACAAACTAATGGAGAAAACAACAAGCAAACAAATGTGTGCAAATAGACTATATCACAAATAAATAGAAAACAATGAACAGAGGGAAGACAATAAAATTAAGGGAGATTAGAAAAGACTTTCTGTAGAAGCTAGGATTTTAGTTAGGACTTGAGAAAAGCCAGGAAACTCATGAGGGAATGTACAGGAAGACTATTCCAGGAATGAGGGACATCCAGACAAAATGATCATGGAATAGCAAGAAGGTCAGTGTTACATGATAAGAGTGCTTTAAAGAATGGTAGGATATAAGATGTAAGAAGCCTGGAAAGGGGGAGTTGAATATCAAACAGAAAATTTTGTATGTTTTTGTAAGTGACAGGGAGTTTATTAAGAAGAAGACTAACATGATTGAATCTGCACTTTGGGAAAAAAAACAAAAAAACAAAAACATTTTAGAGGCAGAATGAAATATGGCCTAGAGTAGGAAGAAATTTGTGGCCATGAAACCAAACAGGCTCTTGCAATAGTCCAAACATGAGGTAATGTGAGTCTGTGTGTATGAAGATAGCAAAATCAAAAGAGAACGTGGGGGCATATTACAAAGGTGCTACAAAGGTGATATTGATAGACCTTAGCAATAGATGGGGTTGGGAGGGGATGCAGCTAAGAGATAATGAGGAGATAAGGAAAACAATTAGATTGAGAATCTGCATGACTGGGAGGACAGAAGTACTCTCAATAGTAACAGAGAAACTTGAAAGCAGGGAGAATTTAGGGGGAAAGAGAGCAAGTTCAGTTTGGGACATGTTGTGGTTAACTGGACATCCAGTCTGATATCTGAAAGGCAGTTGAAGATATGAGTCTAGAGGTTAGCAGAGAGTTTTAAACTGAATAGATAGATTTGAGAATCATCATCATGGAGAATATAACTAAATGTATTGGAGTTTATGAGATCACCAAGTGAAATAATATAGAGGGAGGAGAGAAAAGATCCCAAAACAGAATCCGATAACATGACCTGGGAAAGGATTCAGTAAAAGAGACTAAGGAGAAGTTAGATAGGTACTGAGAAAATTAGAATAAATTGTTATCCCAAAAACCTAGAATAAAGAAAGTATCCAGATGAAATGGACGATCAACAATGTCAAAGGCTGCAAAGAGGCCAAGGAGAATGAAGATTGAGAAAAGACCACCAGATTTGGAAGTTATCAGATCATTGGTAACTTGGAGAAAGAGAGAGTTTGGTTTGGTTTGGTTTTGAAATGATGAGATTAGAAGCAGGATTGTAGGGAATTAAGAAGAGAAGAAGAAAGAAAGTGAAGTAATATGAAATAAGAAAAGAGGGAGCTTTCGGAGGATAGCTTCACTTTTTTCTGTAAAATAAAGTTATAGCTTTGTAAAAATAATGTAAATAATGTAAATAATGTAAAAATAAAGTTTCTCAACTGGGATATTAGGGAAAGTGGGAGCCATGGGAAATTTGAGGCAGGATTTGGAGAAGCCACTGTGAAGAGTGGAATAAATTGATTATTAATTGATAAAAGAATGTAGAAAGATTCTAGCAGCAATGAAGGCCCAATTTAGGTTGTATAAGACTAATTTGTGGTGGACCTAGTTCACTACATAGAACCAGAATGATTGTATGATATTTGTCTATCTTTGTTCTATAGTACATTTGTAGGAGTGAAGCCAGGAAATGATGGAAATAATCCAAGGTTAAGGCCTGAGGGTGTAAAGTTGAACTGATTCACTAGAGGGTCAAGATGAGGAGGGAGGAAATGAAAGAGTATGTAGTTCTGGGATGATAGCTTGAGAAAGAAGGAAGATAGAAGAGATAGAGATCTAAGAGATAGAAGGAAGGATGGTGTTAATAAAATAATGTTTGATATGGAAAACAGAGAGAGAGAGAGAGGTAAAAATCCAATAGATTGTGGTGAGATAAAAGGATTTCAGAGTTCTTGAACATGGAGGTAGGACCTTTTTGGGTAATGATAAGATTAAGAGTTTTTCCATCTTTATGTGTAGTTGAGATGAGGTGAAAGAGTTTGTCACAAAAGTAAATGGGTTGAGAAACCCAATGGATAGAATGTTTGAGAATATTGAGAGACTCAATATCATCTTGAAGTCTCCTAATATGTAGTCAGGAGTTAGGGAGAAGACAAAGATTGTAAGCTAGGTCCTAAACTTAGTGAGGAAGGAAAAAAAATATCTTTAAGGTCTGTAAACAATCCTATTAGGATTTTGATTTGGTATAACAAATAGAGCACTCTGTTCATAAAGCACTTTATATATAAAATTTAATTAATCCTACAACAAACCAGTGATGTAGGTGCTAATCTACTTATAAGTCCCTAGACTATGTACCAACTCTAAAAGGGTTGTACTGATCCTTCCCTACATTCTTTTCAATCCCCTTCACAACTTTGTGTGCCTTCTTTCTCTTTTCAAGGCTATACTTGACCTGATTATTGCAACTATATATACATATATGTGTTATATATGTATGTATATTTAATAATTACATATATAATGTATATACAAAATACAAATATGTATATATGCATATATATGTATATATAAACTTGTTACTTCAACAGTCAAATTTCTAAGCATAAATTGTGAGTGTGTGTATTTATGATTTGCCCCAGGTTAGAGTTAGGACTTAATCTTAGGTCTTCCCAAAATCCAGAATTGGCCTTTTTATTAGTATGCAATGCTGCCTCTCTCTAACAAGACCTTACTGGCATAATAAAATGTTAGAAAATGGGGGAGGGAGGAGAGAAATAGAGAAACAAAGACAGAGGGAGCCAGAGCCAGGAAGACAAGAGAGACAGATAGACACAAAGGAGCCCTTTGTGGGGAGAGAGACAGAATGGGGGGGGGGGGGGGCAGACAAACAGACAGACAGACACAGACAGACAGAGATACAGAGAGAGACAGAGAGATGGAGAAATGATAGGGCTCTGGCCCTTGTCCCCAGAATCTCCTCTCCTGAAAAGACAGAGGGAAATGATAGGTTAGAGCCCAGGGTCTACTCCAAAATGCATATCTAGCTAAGGAATGTGGAACAGTAAATTTCTTTATCTGTTCATCCTTATTTGTCTCCTGTAAAAGCTCCATCCTGACTTCTTTTTTTTTTTTTTTTTTGGTTAAAGCTACATGCTAATTTCTTACCTGTCTATTTCCCTAAATAACAATATTTTGCTAAAAGACATCCTGGGTTCTCCCTTATCTGTATTTTGCTCTCTGCATACATATTTAGCCTGCTGACTTAACCCCCAAATTTCAGTTCATAAAGCTTTCCCAAAATTTTTTTAATTGCCATACTCTCTCTGTTTGGTTCATCTGCTTTTGTGCCAATAAAGTCTTGTAAGAATCTCTGAATTTTTTCAGATTATGGACCATGACTCTTATTTACTTTTCTCTCCACAAATTTCCAAGTATTTAAGAAAAAGAGAGAATCTCCAAGGAGAAATTTCCTGATTTTTTTTAATATAATAAGCTAATAAGGACATGATCCAGGTGTTGGCTTCTTTACATGTTTGAAGAAGGGTCCCTGAAACTCTAAAACTCCTTGAAGGAGAAAATCTCCTTCAACTGGGCCTCAGTGAGGGACCCCACCGGAGGGAAACAAGGTAAACAGCTTCATTCTGTTATCTCGAAGGGGTTGGTTCAGTCCTGAGCAAAAGAATTCCAACCTTATTGAATTAAACTCATTCAATTCTATTCAAATTCCAGCTCAAGCTGAAACGCAGCTTGTAGATGAGCCAACTTGGGCATCTACCCACTAGCCCCCTTTAGCTTGTAGCCAAAGCTCCTATTAGAAAAGAGTCAATCTAAAATCCTCTCTTTGCAGAGGTTCTAAACATGCCATCCTATACTATTCTCTGCCCTGCCAAGGAAGGCTCTGCCCCCTGGAATAATATCCTTTTCCAGTGTTATCCTCTCTTTACCCTCACCTATTTCCCTAACAAGACTTTTTGCCTCTCTGTCAGGATTTCTAACTTTACTTCCCAATCCCTTTAAAAAACCTCTTTTATCAATCTAGGTTTTCAGGTTTGTAAATTCCTTTACAGAGAATCCCTGCACCTCCAGAAGGGGGTTCCTCAAAACTCCCTACCCTTGTGCCAAATCCCAAGGGGTATAGGGGAGCCAAACCACTCCATTTGGTTCCCTGAACCCCAAACCTGCCACTAGACCTTATCATTTAGCTCCCTGACCACTCATTTTGGTTCCCTAAATCTAGACCTTATCATTTGGTTCCCTATGAAAGGGAACCCCAAAACCTAAATCATATTTTTGGTTCCCACACCAGGAGCCCCCAAAACTAGACTTTACCTCATCATGTTGACTTTTTCCCCATTCTTTCTTTTCTTTTAAGGATCTCTCTCTAAGGAGAATTTGGAACCATATGTTTTCCCTTTTGAATCAGGAGGCCTGAAGACCAGGCTCTCTCTTCTCCCTAGCTCTTGCCAACTCTGATCCTCATGCAGGTTGGAATATTTTTGGAGCACTGTAATCAGTTTCCACCAATGAGGAGAAGCTTAGGACACTACATTTTGAGCCACAGATTAATATATATATATATATATATATATAATATATAACTTGTTATGTTTTATGAAATGTGGTGCCCACAGCCACCATAGGAGCTAAGTAACACAAGTATTCTTTCAATTTTGTAGATAAGAAAATGATGCTCTACTGGTTAAAAGAGACCTTAGTTTCCTCATCTACAAAATAAGAGCTGCTGGATTAAATGTTCCTTCTAAATTTAAACCTATGTTCTGAAGACTCTCCAAAGGTCATACATTTAAAACAGAGTTGAGGCACAATTCAAATACAAGGTCCCTCACCCCAAGTCTAGCTTTCCCTCTTCTGTACTAGGCTGCTTCCTATCATGATGGCTCTACCTTGTATATTATTAAAATTCATTCATTCATTCAACAAACCTTTATTAAATATTTACTGAGTATAAAGTATAATGTTAGATATTAAACTTTTCCCTGAGTAGGGAAATATACTTATTTTAAACCAATCTACACTACTATTTCCTTTAGTCCTCCTTGCTAATCATATTCTGTTTTTCCCTACATCAAATAGCTCTAAACTTTCTGCTGATCTAGATTTATCTGGGAAAGGAATCAAACCTATTTAAAACTATCTTGCTACAAGGTTTCAATGTATTGTATTTTGCAATCTATCCTAGCCTAGGAAGCTGTAATCAAAAACCGATAAACTTGTTTCCCCTTTGGGTACCTCCCAGTCATAGGCCAGACTGCAGAACAGAATGCCAATGTAATCATCCTGTGTTTTCACATCCTGGTGGCTACAAGAAAATATCTTGGCTGACCTTGAGATGAAGTGCTCTTTCTAGCTCAGGAGAGCTGTCCAGCATCAGTGATACTGAATGATAAAATAAACAAAGTTTAGCTTTGAAATATCCCTCAAACATTTTGTGCCACATTTTTTTTTCTAGGTTGTAAGGGTCAAATAGGCTGAAATCTTGGTTTATTTGAGAAGATGAGAAAATTCATTATAAAACTTTGTATTTGCTTAGATTGGTTACATGTTTAAAGACTCTCACACCTATCATATTACCTTTTTAAAAAATCTGTATAACCTAATTTAAGAAGTCATTCACGTTTTACACATTAGGAAACTGAGGTGTACAACTACTGTCATGATGAAGGTCATACATCGAGTTAGTGAAAAGACAATAGAGAATTTAGGTCTTTATACCTTGATATGGTGTAGTGTTCTTGGTGGTTTTCTGGAGGTCTTAGGAGCAGCCTTCCTTTCAGTAGAGTAATCACCACAAGAATAGCCATGTGTTAAAGCCCAAATTTTTTATTGTCTCCTTGCCTGGGGCTGGGCTTTCTGAAGAGCCTTTCAGACAAGCCTTGGCCTCAGTGGGGGAAGTGCAGGAGGCCAGCCACCAAGGTGGTGTGAAATGAAGTGAATGAATCTGACCAGCAGGATGAATACAGAGAGGCTTGGAGAGATTTACATGAACTGATGCTAAGTGAACTGAACAGAACCAGGAGATCATTATATACTTTAACAACTATACTGTATGAGGATGTATTCTGATGGAGGTGGCTATCTTCAACAATGACAGGATCCAAATCAGTTCCAATTGATCAGTAATGAACAGAACCAGCTACACCCAGTGAAAGAACACTGGTAAATTAGTGTGGACTACTTGCATTTTTGTTTTTCTTCCCAAGTTATTTTCACCTTTTGAATCCAAATTTTCTTGTGCAACATGAGAACTGTACAGATCCACACACCTATCTTGTATCTAAGATATACTTTAACATGTTTAACATGTATGAGACTGCCTGCCATCTAGGGGAAGGGGTGGAGGGAAGGAAAGGAAAAATTGGAACAGAAGTGAGTGCAAGGGACAATGTTGTAAAAATTACCCATGCATATGTTCTGTCAAAAAAAAGCTATAATAATAATAATAATAATAATAATAATAAAAGACTTGAAATAGCACTCTGTGGTTTAGAATTCCCTCCAAAGCAATCATGTTTTAGAGTTTGCTGCACAGGCTCATCCCTTTTTCATTAGATTTCTTCTGTCCAAGTTATTCATTGACTTTGTTCTCTAATTATGAGAGTGTGTAGGATTCATGTGTACTGTCTTCTTCCTTCTCCAAGGCATAAGATCTACCGGGAAATTGTAATTCTCTAGAGGATCCAGTGCCCAAATTCTCAAAGTCAGGTAGTGTTTACTCGCGAAGCAACTTTCAAAGCCGATGTTTCTCAGGAAATCTCCTGTATGATCTTTGACTGTGTTAAACTGTGTTTGAAGCAGCTGATGATACAATGGATAGAATACTGTGCCTGGAGTCAGGAAGACCTAAGTTCAATTTTGGCCTCAGATACTAGCTCTGTGATAAGTCACCTAATTTCTATTTGCTTCAGTATTCTCATTTGTAAAATGGGGATAATTATGTTATGCCACAGTTCTCTTTTATTATCCTGACTCTGTTTCCCTAATTATCCTGACTCAGTTTTCCTAAATTGTCCAGCCTTGGTTTCTCTGAATTGTGACCTTATTGTTCTGGTCAATCCTGTAACCACTCCTCCCTCTTAATCATCAGAATATTTGAGAAGGATAAAAGATCTTATGTTTTAGAATATCAGAATGCCTCTCCCCATCCCAAGCTATTAGAATATCAGATACTGTCTTATCAAGATGCCTCTCCCCATCTCTGGGGTGCCTCCCCCATTATGTCATCCCCATCTCCCATGGCTCCCCTCACCCTGTCAGAACTGGATTGTTAGTCCTGTGTTCCCATTCTCAGCACCCTGAGTCCGCCCCTGCCTCTATCTACCCCCTGTGTCTGAGCCACATGTATATATGTCATTGAGAACTCACATTGTTTGCTGGATTCTTGGAGACGATAGTCTCATTCAGCCCTGGGACCAAACCATGGATCCATTTGGTCCCAGTAAATCTCTCCCTTTCAAATAAAATATTAAATACTCTCTAATCTCTATCTTGCATTACAATTATAACATCTACCTCCTAGGATTATTGTGAAGATAAAATGAGATAATTGTAAATCCTTTTTCACAGTGGTTGGCACATAATAAGTACTATAAAAATGTTAGCTATTATTATTATTTATTATTATTATTATTATATCCTACCTTAGACCCTTACTGTGTGACCCTGGGCAAGGGACTTCACACAAAACAGAATGGTGCCTGCAGATGCTACATAAATGCTCATTTTCAACTCTTTCTTTTTTGTTGTTGATACTAATTGTTCTTACAAGGGAAAAGTGAGGACAGAGATAGGGACAAATACTTTTAGTAAGTAAAGGTATCAATTAAACTTTAAGGAAAGAAAAGATATTGAGCAAGAGGGAGTATTATGATCTTTAATCCTCAGGAAGGAAGATATCTTTCTTCCCTAGTCAATAAAAATTCCAAAGTTTTAGTGTTTATTAAATTATTGTTTTGTCTTTGTTTAAAAGATACTATCCAATAAATGAATATAGGCTGCAGTAAGCTGCTCACATAATATAAAGAAGCAGAAAAAATTCTAAATAGACAAGATGATATATTAATACCTATAAAATACTAAAAAATGGAGAAAGACTTCTAGCAGACTGAATAAATCATATATGTAGGTCTTATGGGAGCACATGGTTAAGAATTGGGAAGGATGAGAAGACATGGATGTATTGTAACTGGCATGGATACAGAGAATATTTATAGAGGATGGCATCACTAGTTCATTAAAGACCCAAACAAAGGGGGAGATACCCCATAGTATATCCCTCTTTGGATTGTAGATACTTGTGTGATGACATCATATATATGGTAGGGCAGATGAGAACAGGTATTGAGAGCTTCTTGATAAGTTCTATATTCCCCAGATCAATTTGTTCATTATCAAAAAACCACATGTATAGCTTATCACTTGAGTATGGGGTTCTGTCTCTGTTCAAAAAAAAAAAACAACAAAAAAAACAAAACAAAAAGAAAAACCCTGATCTAGCAAAGTGTCATTCTGATTTCTTCACAACATTTAAAAATATAAATTTTATTGATTATCTTTTGTTTTTGTTGTTTTTGTATGATAGTGATTTCTGGAAATCTCCCCCACCCTACCCCAAGCAAAAAGATCCTCTCTAATGACTATGTCTGATAAAGTGTACAATATTCTACTGAAATAGTCCTGCCTCTTTTCTGAAAAGAGGAAAATATATTCCATTATCTGTTCTCCAGAATAACTACTATCTTTCAATTATTCAGGGTTCAAATTAATTTTTATTCTGTTTTCATTTACATTGTTTTAGTTATCTATATCATTTCATAATTAAATTTATTTCATTTTACAACTGCCCATATGTCCTCCCATGCTTCTCTAATTCCTCATATTTGCAATTTTACCTGAATAATAATATGTACTACAGTTTATTTAGCCATTCACCAATTGATGGATGCCAACTTAATTTTTAGTTCTTCCAATAAAGCATTTTTGTTAGTAATTTTATGCATTAGACCTTTAGTCTTTCCCCTCATAAATCATTTTACTTTCATGAGTCTAAAGTTTTTTGTTTGCAAAATGGAGATATTCACACATAACATACCTCAGTGCTATCATGCAGATCATATGAAACAATATATATTAATGTATTTAGTGAATCAAAAGTTCAGCAAGTCAACAACAATTCAGCTAAGCTCTACTGGCTAACTTCCTGCTCAATTAATTTCAAAGAATTTGGCCATTCTCACACCTGCCTCTAAAGATAGGCTTTATTTTCATAATCTGTGGAGTTTAGTTTGTGTGCCAGTATCTCAGGAATATTAATAGTTGTTGAAAATTATCTTTTGACATTGATTTACATATTTGTTTCACCAACTGGATTTTAGCATTGCCAAGTATAAGTAGTCCTTAAGTAACATTCAAAAATAACTGCCTCTAAAATTGGCCTGGAAATGCCCTGAAATATGGAACAATAGACTTCAGGATATATCACTCAGGCAAGGTGGATTTCCCCTGGCAGAAAGCTCAAAGCTTGAAGCACTATAATAGATACACTCATTTGGTGAATAGTCCAATATAGTAAGTACATGGCAGCTTTGTGAATGAAACATAAACCAATCCATAAAAAGACTGATTAGTGTTATTAAATAATAACTTATTTCCATGTGTAAGCAAGAGAAAAAAAAGTTGGAGTATGGAAAGTAAGACTGAAACGGATAAATATAATCTTTAACATCTTTGCTGGTGATTCAGGAGACAGAGTCAATATGTCATAGTAAATGAGGGAACTCTCCAAACCACTCCAGATACCATTAAATAGTGACTTTAAACAAATTCTAGAGTGGCAAAACTCACAAAAAGAAGGAGTGGAACAATTTTCCAGTCCAAGACAACTTAGGAGTTCAGCAGGAAAGATCTGTTGTACCAGGGTGAAAAACAGTCCAGTGCAAGCCATGAAGACCAGGCTCCAGAAAACTAGGAGCAAGCCTTGGAATGACTGGATCAACAGCAGCAGTATAAGTTTCTATGCCTCTCAGCCCACATACAATAAAGGGATAGGACAATAGATCAGGGGGAGATTTACAAGGTTCATTTGCTGACACCAGGGGCAGTACTCTGTTGTACTTTTTATCCTTGGATCTGGGTTGCAGAACTGGCTGTTAAGTTCCAGTGTGAGGAGAAACACTAGCAGAATAGAGTTTGTATCCACAGGTGAGCAGGGACCTGGTGACAGTATCAAGGGTGAAAAAAGTTCTTATGGTCATTCATGAACCAATGCACAGTACAGGAGGAGTAAACATTTCTCTTTTATCATTCCACAATGGAAGAGCCAAAAACTTACAAGTTCTCAGAATCATTTCTGAAAACAACAGCACAAAAACCCTGAAACTTGGAATGGTGCTCCCTCAAATTGGGAAACAGAGCCCCACTTTACTATAGAGTTAAAAGTCAAGAAATAGGCTGAAAAATGAGCAAATAACAGGAAAAAATTCTGACCACAGAAAGTTACTATAGTGACAAGGAAGATCAAAACACATATTCAGAAGTCAAAATTCCTGTATCAAAAGCCTCCAAAAAATATATGAATTAATCTCAGGCAATGGAAGAGTTCAAAAAAGAATTTTAAAAATTAAGAGAGGTAGAGGGAAATTTGAAAAGAGAAATGAGATTGATGCAAGGAAATCACCAAAAGAAAGTAATCAGTTTGGTAAAGAAGCACCAAAACCACTGAAGACAATAACCCTTTTAAAAACAGACTAGACTAAATGCTAAAGGAGGTTTAAAAATCAAATGAAGACAAAAATGCTTTGAAAAGCTAAATTAGCCAAATGGAAAAAGACACACAAAAATCACTGAAGATTTTCTTAAAGATAGAAGTGGCCAAATGGAAAAGAAAGCATAAAAGCTCACTGAAGAAAAATAATTTCTTAAAAGTTAGAATTGGGCCTTGAGTTCAAATCCAACTTCAGACACTTAATATTTCCTAACTATGTGACCCTGGGCAAGTCACTTACCCCAATTGCCTCAGCAAAAAAAAAAAAAAAAAAAAAAAAAAAAAAAAAAAAAAGTTTACATTGGAAAATGGATATCATTATAAGATTCATTTGAGATTCATATAAGATCTCAAATGAGATTATTTGTGAGATATCAAGAAACAATAAAACAAAATGAAAAAATGAAAAAAAAATATAAGAAAAGGTGAAATATCTCATTTGAAAAACAAATGACCAGGCAAACTGATCCAGAAGTGATCATTTAAGAATTATTGGACTACCTGAAAATTATGATTAAAAAAAAAGACTCTAGATATCATCATTTTAGGAAACCATCAAGTAAAACTAATCTGATATTCTGGTACCAGAAGATAAAATAGAAATTTAAAGAATTCACCAATCACTTCCTGAAAGAGATTTCCAAATGAAAACTCCCAGAAATATTACAGCTGCAGAAAAACTATGAAGCTTGGAGTGGTGCCCCCTCAACTTGTAGAGCAGAGCCCCACTTTAGCATAGAGTTAAAAAGCAAAAAGTAGGCTAGAAAATGATCAAACAACAGGAAAAATTCCAGATCTCTCAGGTCAAGGGGAAAATACAAGCGGCCAAAAAGAAACAACTGAAATACTGTGAAGCCACTTTCAGAATAACACAAGATTTAGCAGTTTCTATATTAAAGAAGATGTGAGCTTGGAATATAATATTCAAGAGGACAAAAGAGCTACAATTACAACCAAGAGTCATCTACCCAGCAAAACTGAATATATTCTTTCAATGTTGGGGGGAGTGGAAGGTGGAATGGATATTCAGTGAAATAAAGGATTTTCAAGCATTTATGATGAAAAGATCAGAGCTGAGGACGTGGCTCTCTTCAACAATGTGATGATTTAAACCAGTTCCAATTGTTCAGTGATGAAGAAAGCCATATACACCTAGAGAGAGGCCTGTGGGAATTCAGTGTGGACCACAACATAGCATTTTCACGCTTTCTGTTGATGTTTGCTTGCATTTTGTTTTCCTTCTCAGGTTTTTCTTTTTTTCTTTCTAGATCCGATTTTTCTCGTGCAGCAAGATAACTGTATAAATATGTATACACATATTGGATTTAACATATATTTTAATATATTTAACATGTATTGAACTACCTGCCATCTAGAGGAGGGGGACGGGAAGGAGAGAAAATTTTGGACCAGAAAGTTTTGCAAGGGTCAATGTTGAAAAATTACCCATGCATATGTTTTGTAAATAAAAAGTTTTAATTAAAAAAAAGAAAAGATCAGAACTGAATAGGAAATTTGACTTTTTAATACAAGATGCAAAAGAAGCATAAAAAGATAAACAGGAAAGAGAAATTATAAAGGATTGGTTAAGTTTAAATTGTTTATATTCCTATATGGGAAAATGATATTTATAATTCCTAAAATGTCTCTATTTTAAATTTAGTTAAAAAGTGAATACATAGAAGAGATGTGAGTTGAATGTGATGGTATGATTATCTAGAAAATAAAAGGGATGAGAAAGAAGAATGAACTGGGAGAAGGGGAAAGAGAGGTAGAATGGGATAAATTATCTGAAACAAAAGAGGACTGAAAGATTTTACAGTGGAGGGGAAATTGGGGGAGTGAAGAGAAGGGCACATGAATCTTACTTTTACTGTAATTGGCTCAAAGAGAGAATAATATACACGCCCAATTTGGTGTAGAAATCCTCCTCCTTACCATTCAGGAAAGTTAGGAGGAGAAGGGGAAATGGGGGTTATGGTGGTACAGCCAATAAGGGAGGGCAATTTGAGGAAAGTAAAAGTCAGAAGCAAAATACATTTGAGAATGGACATATGACATATAACCTCTAAATAAAAGGCTATTAAATAAAAAATAAAATAAAATAAAATAAAATACTCATGTACTATTGTTGAAGTTGTATAGTGATTTGACCATAATGGAGATCAATTTGGAGCTATGTCCAAATGGCTATAAACCTTTTGACCAAGCAATAACTCTACTGCATCTGTATCCCAAAGAGATTAAAAAAGCAAAAAGGAAAAGGACCCATGCATACAAAAATATTCATAGCTCTTTTAATATTGTCAAAGAATTGGACATCAGGGGGATGTCCATCAATTGGGAAATAGCTGAACAAATTGTAAATGACTGTGATGGAACACTTTTGTGCTTTAAGAAATGACAAGCAAGATGCTCTCAGAGAAACATGAAAAAACTTATATAAACTCATGCAAAGAGAAATGAGTAGAACCAGGATTCTGGTTTGTACACAATTGTATACAATAACAGCAATGTTGAATGATAATCTACTATGAGTAATTTAGTTCTTCTCAGGATTACAATGATCCAAGACAATTCTGTAAAATATATAACGAAATGCTATCTAGCTCCAGAGGAAGAAGTGATAGAGCTTGAATGCATTTCAAATATTTTTTTCGACACTTTTTCTTGATTTTTTTGTTGGTATTTTCCTTCACTAGCATGGAAATGTGTTTTTCCTGACTACCACATGTATAATCTATGTCAAATTGCTTGCCTTCCCAATGGGGAAGGGGGAGAAAAAAATTTGGAACTCAAAATTTGAAAAGATTGTTTCTACATGTGATTGGGAAAAATAAAATGTTAAATAAAATAAAAAAAATACAATTCCCCAGAAAGAGGAATATGGGGAATGAATGTGGATTACATCATAGTATCTTCATCTTTTTTGTTTTTTTTTTCTTTTTCATTTTCCCTTTTTTGATCTGGTTTTCCTTGTGCAGCATGACAAGTGTGGAATTACATTTAGAAGAATTGCATATCTTTAACCTATATTGTATTACTTGCTGTCTAAGGGAAGAGGTGGGGGGAAGAGAGAAAAATTTGAAACAAGATTTTGTAAGGGTGAATGTCAACTATTTTTTAATGTATTTTGAAAATAAAAGACATTTTAAAAATAAATAAAATGAATTTGGCTTGTGGGGGGAAAGAAAATGGTGATTCATTCTCCATATTCCATCAAATTATATTACTCTTAAGAAATAATAATTTAAATGACTTCTTAGTTATTGCTTTTCTTTTGAAAGATGGGTGAATATCAAATGATTTTTGGAAGAGATGGTGAGGATAAAAATCAGGTGTACTTTTGATTTGCTAGCAAGCTGAGATTCCAGATGTGCTACCCTCTCCACTGCAATGACATTCATTAGGTATTTTGATCCTAAAGTTTCATGCAGGAATTTTATATCAATGAAAAATATTAACAATGAATGTACAGAAAACTACTCTCTCCTTTTTTAATCAGTCACATTGGCTATCATTTCAATCCAATAGCCAAGAGTGTTTATAATTGTTTAACATATATTGTGCTGATTGCAGTAATTAGCTAGAGACATACAGTAAGAATACTATATGACCTTGGACTAGTCTTTTTTTTTTTAATAGCTTTTTATTTACA
The DNA here is from genome assembly GCF_902635505.1 of Sarcophilus harrisii. Lineage (NCBI taxonomy): Eukaryota > Metazoa > Chordata > Mammalia > Dasyuromorphia > Dasyuridae > Sarcophilus > Sarcophilus harrisii. The sequence goes on from NC_045427.1 coordinate 146,256,583, forward strand.
GGTTATATGTATGGGTAACTTTACAGCATTAACAATTGCCAAACCTCTTGTTCCAATTTTTCACCTCTTAACCCCCACCCCCTCCCCCAGATGGCAGGATGACCAGTAGATGTTAAATATATAATATATATTAGATATAAATATATATATAATATAAATATATATATATAAAATATATATAAATATATATAATAAATATATAATATATAAATTAGATACACAACAAGTATACATGACCAAACCGTTATTTTGCTGCACAAAAAGAATCAGACTCTGAAATATTGTACAATTAGCTTGTGAAGGAAATCAAAAATGCAGGTGGGCATAAATATAGGGATTGGGAGTTCAATGTAATGGTTTTTAGTCATCTCCCAGAGTTCTTTCTCTGGGCGTAGCTGGTTCAGTTCATTACTGCTCCATTGGAAATGATTTGGTTGATCTCATTGTGGAGGATGGCCAGGTCCATCAGAACTGGTCATCATATAGTATTGTTGTTGAAGTATATAATGATCTCCTGGTCCTGCTTGTTTCACTCAGCATCAGTTCATGTAAGTCTCTCCAGGCCTTTCTGAAATCTTCCTGTTGGTCATTTCTTACAGAACAGTAATATTCCATAATATTCATATACCACAATTTATTCAGCCATTCTCCAACTGATGGATTCAGTTTCCAGTTTCTAGCTACTACAAAAAGGGCTGCCACAAACATTCGTGCACATACAGGTCCCTTTCCCTTCTTTATAATCTCTTTGGGATATAAGCCCAGTAGTAACACTGCTGGATCAAAAGGTATGCACAGTTTGATAACTTTTTGAGCATAGTGACCTTGGACTAGTCTTACTCTTCTATTTAATTCTACATAATATAAAAAGTCTATGGCAATACTCTGTGTGAGAAACCCAGGGACTGACATATGGATATTGTTTCTCTAATCACTATTTAAATAGCTGGTTAAGGGATTGAGGAGTTAACAGAGCAGTTATGGTTCAGGTCTAAGTATTTCCAAGTGGAAAAATGCCCTGCTGAAATTATATGTATATATGTATGATGCAAGTGTATGTATAATATGTGTATATGTATGTGATGTTGATTCAGATAATGCATTTGTAGTCTACATATAGAGTGCTTCAAAAGAGTTAGTGCAGTTTTAAGTCTCAATAGCATAAAACTGCATTAGGATTTTGGGGACATCTTGTATACTCCCATTTACACAGTGCATTAAGATCTATAAAGTGATTTCCTCACTAAGACCGTGTGAAATAGGTATCAAGTTAAATCAAATGAAGTCAACGAGCATTTATTAAGCTCTTATTATAAACCAAGCACTGTGCTAAATTCTGGGAATACAAATACGCCAAAAACAGTCTTTGCTCCAAAGAATCTTACATATTAATTCGAGGAAGACACATAAAAAAGGACTAAAAGTGTCAGGTGGGATGGAGGTGAATTTCCAAGCTGAAAAGGCTGCTGCAGCGAGCTGAGCAGAATCAGGAGCCAGAGCCAGGATCTCTATTTTGCAGATAGAGATCAGGCTATAGATCTACGTTTAGATGGAACTTTAGGGGTTATTCAGTTAGTTGAACAGTCTCGTTTTTGTTTGTTTGTTTGTTTGTTAGGTGAGGAAGCCCAGGTGAGCCGAGTTCCACTTCCCAGTGCAGTCTACGCTGGGCTGCGTAGGATCACACAAAGCCGGTGTCAAACTGTGGCTCCGAGCCCTCCGTCTGCTGACTGCGGGACTGGCTCTTTGGCCCTTGCGACCTGGGATTTGTCAGTGACAATTACAGAGTCCCGCGATGTCGGGGAAGCCTTCGGGGGACCACCAAGAGAAAGCGAAGCTTGTCAGCTGGGGGCCCAGGAACGTAGTCTTGTGTCCTGTTACCTGCGTATGTCCCCTGTTTCTCCCCATGAGACTTCAAGCTTCCTGAGGGGCATCACCTTATTTAAGTTTTATTATTTTGTCCACGTCTTATACAGGGTTCTCTATCAAAGCATCCCCTTAATAGAGGTTTGGCGAACAGACTAAATGCTCATCACAAGGTAGCCCCTTGCTCTTGCCAGCTTCCGGCGACTCCTTAACTTGCACACTCCTAACCCCTCCCATATCGGGTCACACCCCCCAAATGCAGTATTCCCGTTTACAGGTTGGACCCACCAGGGGGCGAAAGGGAGCGAGTTGCGGACTGCACCGGTCTCTGCTTTCTTCTGGGAAATAGAGTTTCTATCTCTTCTGACTCTGAGACTGAAGTGGGAAGATGGACTACAAATCCCGAAATGCCTTGTGATCTGACCCAAGATTTTGCCCTCCCTCACTCCTCCCTCTTCCCCCACCTCCGCGGTGGAGAAAGTCTAGAGGCGCGTTCTCTAGCCAGTGGTTGGCGGTTCCGTCAGGCTTGGACGTCGTCCTCCGCCTCCGTTACTTCCTTATTCTCCATCCCGAATCCGCAAAGCGCCAAGGCCGCAGACATGGATAACGCTGGCAAGGAACGGGAGGCTGTTCAGCTGATGGCGGAGGCCGAGAAGCGCGTGAAGTCCTCCCACTCGTTCCTGAGGGGGTTGTTTGGGTGAGTGCCAGTCCTGCGGGGTAGCTGCTTCTTCCTCCCTCCCCGCCCCTTACCGCGCTCCTCTCGGGGCTCGGCTACGGTCCGCCCCCGCTCTCCCGCGTCCCCTCTGGCCTTGGAGTGGGCCCGGCGCCCCGCCTGGGCGCTGGCGAGAAACCTGGACCCTAACCTCCCCCTTCCCCCGGGGCTGAGCTGGAGATTGGGCGGTGGGCGGGATGGCGAGCTTCCTGCCCCGCTTAGCTCTCCTGCTGCCCTCGGGGAGAAAACCGCGGGCCTCACGGGAGGCTACCAGATCTCCACTCCTGGGCCTCCTGGTGACTGTCACCTCTGCAGGGTGGCTGAGGACAAATGAGCCGTCCACCCCCTCATCCGTCATCCAGTCTACTAACGCATCTTCCCTCCCTCCCTCCCATCTCTCCGTCCTCCCCAGCGTCCCGTGGGTCTGGCATTTACTAATTATGGAGCCGTGTTTAGCGGCCCTAGCCCAGCCCCTGTTCCGTCCTCACGCCCCATGACCCCCGCCCCCCAACACAGAAGCCTACAGCAACAGATTGTCTTTTCCCCACCTGCCGCATGCTCACCTTTGCCTGATCGGGAGCTCTCTCTGGTGGATGCTAATTTAGGGACCATCTTGACTTTTGTTTTGAATTTTAAAAGTCATTAAATCGCTGTTTGGGAACTCAGATTAAAAATGAGTTAATGTCGAACTCAGATTAAAAACGAGTTAATGTCTTCCTGTGTCTGAGGACAATGGTAGGATATTTTATTAACGTAATAAATATAGTATGAATATGATGCAGAGCTTTAGCTGTTGTTAATTCTTTGGCTCTGGCTTGTGGCCACATTATCCCTAGAGATTTAGGCAGGAAGAATGGATGAATTCCTTCTGGGTTTTTCTGATTCTGCCTCCACGTTGGGCCCTATAACAATTCTTTACGGATTTTAGTCATTTGCTTACTGCTTTGTTGCTACAGAGTTACCGCATAATACAGCTACTCTAAGGCACTCGACTTTGATGAATTGAATAAATTGCTTAAATAAGTTTCATTTCTTTCTCCAAAGACCAGTTCTATAGCCAAAAGTAGCTCATTTCTTTAATAATAAAGCCCTTAAAAACCAGGATCAGAAATTCAGCTACTTTCTTAAATTATTTTCAGTAGCTTCTGGTGGGAAATTTAATTTGGCTAGAAGGATAACAATATGTGCTGTTTCCTGAATTCAACTGCTTTTGAATTTGTGAATGATTCAGCTATTTAAGGTTAAAAAAAAAAAGATGAAATTTCCTCACTCTTGTTAAAAGGGAACACTTATTTCTCTTGAACGAAGAAGCAATAATCTCAGTGTTTTTTAATTCTAGCAAACTTTTAAAAAATTCTACTCCCTGTAAAGGTATATTTTATAGTACTCTTGTTATACAGTTTTCTTTCTGTAGTTTTATTCTGGAATCTTAGTAAAGAAAAATGCATGTAACGGGTTCATTTTTTGTTGAGGCAACTTTTTATTTTCTTTAATTAGGTCATTCTAAATTAATAGTCATAGAATTGAAAAGGGACCTAAGAGAGAGTGCTTTTAGAAGAAACCAAATTGACTTAGATTCTGCTCTTGCCTTTGGGAGTTTACCCATTGCTAGAAGATTTATCATTTACTGTCATTTTTTTCCTCTTTAGTTAACATTACATATTCTTCATTACTTTTGACACAGAATTTGAAATTCTAGTGACTATCTTCTAGGGTTTTCTTTTTAATAATTATTGATATTTAGCTGACTCTAATAGTATACTTAAAAAGCAGCCTACTGTAATAAAAGCAGCATTAGAATAGAACTAGAAGAACTTTAAGACAGTTTGTTCATATATAAAATGAAGAGAATACTTTGATTATTTAGCAAGTAATCCTTATGGTGTTTGGGATATTATATACCATGTATATAAATGTATGTTTGTATATAATATACATACAAATATTTTATAACTGTAGAGTCACCTTGTGATCTAGAATTATTCTTTTATGATATGCCATTAGACCTTTTTTCTTAACCCCCAGTTAATTTTATTTAATGTAATAAAATTTATTCAAAAGAAATGAGATCATTTTCAATTTCAAATATCACCCAATGTAGAAGAAATCATTTTTATGATATATCAAATCTATATATCTAATTTTAAAAACATGAATTCTTTTCAAGAAAAGTGTTATTATTAAGGATTTTTTGAGAATATTTTTTTCTTAATATACTTTTCCCCCCCCAAAGAGCTAGGCTAACTCTTGAGTGACATATATTTATATATGACCTGAAATATAAATGACCTGAAAGGACATTTGGAAATTCATTTGTTTTGTTTTTTCCTACCTTTCTCAAAATATCCTTCCCAAAATAGAGGGATTGTTTTTGTTTTAAAGTAAGATTAGGTTTACATTTTTATTTTTATCGAATTTTGTTGACCCTATTCAATTCACATATTTAGAAGATCACAGATCTCATGAGGGGAAAAAAAAACAGTAACAATTATAAATCTTCCTAAAGTTTCCTCTGTCAATTAACATTAAGATCATATATCTAGTTGAGAAAACTTCCAAGATTAGTTCCTAGAGTCTGATCCCATTACTTCAGGAAACTAAGATGGCTATTTTACAGGTAAAGTAAATGAAGGCTAGAGAGGTTAGAAAGACTTTCCTGAGATCACCTAAACAATACAGTATTTTGGATTGGATCACTAATTTTCTTTAAAAAACATATGGTATGTCATAAGTCTTTAAGACATACATTAATGTGGAAACTTGGAAGGAAATTCAGGAGCTCCAAAAGAGTGGGCTAACTCTAAAAAGATAAAATTAAATTGGAATGCAAAGTACTATACTTTTGTAATTGATTATTTTTAGCACAAATAGAGATCTGAGGAATATAAGTTGGTAGCAGTTCATGTGAGAAATACTATGGATGTTTTTATAGACTCTATAACCTCAGTTTAAGTCAGCAGAATCACTTGGCTTCCAAAAAACCCTAATGCAACCTTAGCCAGTATAAACAAAAATATATTGCCCATAATTAGGAAAGTGTCCTCCTATATTTTCTGCAGAGACCACTTCTGGAGCACCATGTTTGCTTCTGGGATTTACATTTTGAGGGACATTAACAAGCTCAATCAGAGGTAGAACATAATCATTTTATAGAATGAGGGTCTCATTTTTCATGAGGAATGGTTTTGAGTATTTTTCTTGTGTGCAATAAGTAGTTGCTAAATTTTTTTGCGTTCAATTGCTGAATTTGAATAATTAGAAAAAGTTGAATTTTTGATTTGAAAAACTGAAAATTTGAAGAACACAAGCTTGATAACTGACTTCGGTTAAATTATCTGAAGATTTATAGAGGCAGTCATTCTGTGTAGATCCAAAAGGCAGAAGTCTAACTAATCTTGATTCAAGTTGACTCAGCATAGAATTCAAGATTTTCTACATCTGATACCTTCCTGCTTCTTTACACTTTGTTAGTGCTACTTACTGCACGTGGTGTGCTTCAGCTGAACTAGACAGCTTGCTGTTATTTGTACAGTCCAACAATTGTTATTTGTTTTTGCATTTACTTATGAAAGAATTCTTGCTTCTCTCAATCTTTATTACATTTGCTGCTAGCCATCCTTCAAAATGCAACTTAGGTGATACCTATTCCTTGAAATCATCTCTGAAGCCCTTCCTTTTATCTCACCTCCAGAAATGTTCTTTCTCTTCTTTATCCTTGCTTATTAGTTTCTACCTCTTTAATCATATCTTATTTTATTTAATTTATTATATATTTTATATCCTTTGGTCACTCATACCTAGTTCCTGCTAGATTTTTAGTTTTAATAAAGGTCAATAACAGTGCCATAATTCTCTATTTTCTTTACTGTGTAGGATTGGGCTTTGTAATAAGCGCTAAATAAAAACTGATGAATAGTTTTAAGGTATCATTCATAATTTTGTAAAGTCTGCTATGTAACTACTCCTACCACCACCTAAAGATCATTGGTGAGAGCATTGTTTCCTTTGATGCAGATTGCAAACCACTTCAGTTACTTAGTTTTATGAGATGCCATGAACTTGCTTATGTCACTACCCTTAATTGAACACTTTGTGGTCAGCTTTCTAGAAGTAAATGTATCTTCAGGTGATAGATACATACTTCATTACTGGACCTGTTCTTGGAACTGATATTCAAACTAAGTCAGATCTACCAAATCTGTAGCCAGATTTTTTTACCCTAACACCCCATATTATGAGGAATATGAGTAGGACATAGTACAAATAATTAATATTATATTATAATAGATTTACTTTAATTACTTAGAAGGATCTAATTGATGTGTGTAATCACATCAAAGATACAGATTTTAAATCATCCCTGCATGCCTTTTTTGTTTTGTTACTCTTATCTGTGAGTCTTTCCATCAACACTTTCACAGAGGGTTCATCCAATGACCTGGAACTTTGTTCTAAATCTCTTGGCATTATGTGGATACCACTGGAACATGTGGGTTGTCCATTAATATCTCCCAGTTACTACCTTCCTGACAAACCTTTTTAAGTATTAAATCTCTCTGATGACATTTTTTATGCTTGTTTTCTTTTTAATACACAGGAAATTACATTATTCAATTATTTCAGTTATATAATAGCTATTAAAATATGGATACTGAGTAAAGTTGGTTCAGGAATTTTAATAACTCCTTAATGGATCATGCGTTATGAAGACAGAAAATATAGTATTTTGAGTTTCTTTAATTAAGAATGTAATAGTCATTACATGGTATTGACAAAATGAAACTCCAATGTGATAAAGAATTTTTTTCATTTGTTTTTGTTTTAAGCCTCTGAAAAATGCTGGTTATTTAACTCTGGGAATGTTGCTTAAATTTTCAGGGCTCCTTCAGGCTGTATAAGACTAGTAATGTAGAGAATGTGCTAATCTGCATTGGTAAAGGAAGTTTCATCTATTGTTAGTTCAGTGTCTTCATTAAATCACCTATCCCATTCCATTAAGGTAAACAAGGTATAACAGAATTGTCTGGTTTGTGTCCTAGAATCATTTTTTTATGATCAGACATTTTTAAAGCACTTATTATGTGCCAGGCACTCTGCTACACCTTCGCATGTAACACCAAAAGTCAAAGAAAGAGAACAAAAGCCTTACTTCCAAAGCACTTATATTCTATTGAGGTATACAAGTACAGGTTCTTTCAAAAGTTTTTTTTAATAACTTTAGTAGCTTCAAGAAGCTTTAAGAGAATAAAACTACACAAAGACTTGATTTTTTTCTGTTTATATAGAATAAATAGAGTAAATATATAAGAAGTGGTTAGGAAGGAAAGGCACCCCTCCTTCACACATCTTTATTATTATTGCAGACCATCACTATCTTAGTTATCCGAATTTAGAACCTCAGCATAATCCTTGTTTCTCTTTCCCTATTTCATGTTCCACTCATCTCCTTATTCAGTCATTGACAGCTAGCAGTTCTACCTCAGTATCATATCTTATCTTTTTACTCACATGGCTACACTCTAATTACCTCTTTCCTGGCTTATTATTGCAGTCTACTAATTGGACTTCCTGATTGCCAGTTTTTACCTTCTATAATTCATCTGTACATATCATGTATTTGCATGTACAAAAATAATATTATTAAAACACAAACCTAATAATGTCACTCTCGTAAGAATCTTCAGGGGCTCCCTGTTCTGTTCATCAAATATAAAAGATTAACTCCTCAATCCTTCACAAACTGATGCTAGCTTACCTCCTTGGGTTTATTTCATATTACTTTCCTCCACATACGCTTATCACAGGTCAAGTGGCTTACTTAATATTCTCCAAAATTGGCATTCCTATTTCTAGCTTCTATGCCTTTACACAGACTTTCATTTATGGCTGGAATGGATTCTCTCCTCATTCTGCCTTGTAGAATGTGTTTTTAATGTGAAGATTCAGCTCATGTCACTTTCTATGTATACATTTTTGCTATCTTCACTTTCAAATAATGATGAATATATTGACATATTTACATGTTTCATGCCAGAAGAATATAACCTACTGGAGGGGAGAGACAGTTTTTCATTTTGTGGTCATATTTGTAGCATTCCTTGCCCATCTTGCATAAATACTTGATAAATACCTGTTTCATTGAATCTGTGTTTATTATATTATTATTGTATTTCTTTGATTTCCAATATAAAAAATTACAGATTGATTAAGTTGGTGAATTTTTAATTAAATTACCTTCTTGACCATATCATAATTATAATATATATTTGTATATATGCATATGTCTGTGGGGAGCTCATTTAAAGTGCCTTTAGCTTATTAGAAGTTAAGTTTAGAAAATATATTTAAAATTTTCTTTAAAAGTCGACAATTTTGGCTTTATACAGACTCTTCATTGTAGTGGGTTGAGCCATAGAGATTTCTCTCCATAGTTATTGAGTTGCTAGAATACCACAACTGCACTGCACTTTGTACAGACATAGTACACTCTAAGTAAGTTGCTTTTTAAAAATAATGATGAAATAATAATGCTCCTGATATTAACTGCCCTGTTTTATTACATTCTCTAAGCCTAGAAGAGCAATAGATAGAAAGAAGAAAACTCATTTAATTTGTCTCTCAGCAATAAATTATTAATTTGTAGTTTATTAGTTTTCTGTGACCATAAGTAATATTTCAAATACCGTGGCTAGTTTGGAGAAAATAATATTGACCAGAGAGAGATATCGGGAATTGGAGTCTTGGAATTGAAGTACACTAGTTGCCTGACCATGAGCAAGTAGTCATTTCTTAGTGACTCAGGGAAACAACCAAGTCTAAGTTACAAAGTAGGCACTGGTTTGCAGCACTGAAAGGAATAGTTCTCTATACTGAAGAAAGGTGAGACTCCCTTTCAAAAATCATTTGCCTGAACACTTGAGTAAGCTGGTCTTTTTTTTTTTTCCCCAGAAAGATTAATACACATGTTTGCTTCTATTTGGCAAGACAGTTTTATTTTCCATGGCCAAAGACATAAAATTTTAGAACTAGAAATGAGAAAACTAGATCCAGAAATGAAAAAATCAAGAAATTCAGATACACATCTAGGTGACTAAAATGATGGAAGATTATTCCAAATAGACACAAAAATGTGTTCTTAATTTTTTTCTTTTCTTTCCTTTTTTTTTTTTGGTGGGGGGGGATATGTGTGATGTAAATAGCTTTCTTTTAAGAATTTCCTTTATTAATGTAAATTAACACCTTTGTAAACTAATAGCTTTAGAGAGTAGATTGAAGACATTGAGATTTAGAGATTTACTTAACTGGTGTCTTTGTGGTATTTAAGCCCAGGTTTTCTTAAGTCAGGTCAGCTCTGTTTTTACTCAATTTGCTTCATGCTTATTCTTTAGATGTGCAAATATCATATACCTTTAAGCTGACACTGAGGGAAAATTGCATTCCTGGACTTAAGTCAAAAACAGAGAAATATGCAAAATAGGGTTAATTACATACTAGAATCAATTATTACATGATACAAAACAATTTTAATTTTTTCATTTATTAGCCATGTGAAAAGCTTCAAAATTATAAGAGAAACAGCTAACTAATTTTGAGGTTTCAGCTAACCCTTTTAAAGTTGGTGAAGACTCCAAATCTCTAATAAAAATAAAACAATTCAAAAACTTTACCTTGCATCTTAAAAAGATGAAGTTGACAAAAGAAGGTAGTGATTAGTATTGGAGGAGTTGCAAAAAGAGAAATTCTGTACTACAGATGGAACTGTTAATATTTCCAGCCAATATGGAAATCAATTTAGAATTATAGGAAAAACGTAAAGACCTCATTAACCTCCCCCAGTCCACTGAATGAAGATGCACCAGGGAAGCTCAACATTCAAAATAAGACAAGGAGTCCCTTCCCAAACCAGTGAGAATTTTGAATATTAACTAGACTACCAATTCCCTAGGAGTCTTTTCTGCTTTCTTTTTTTTCCCCCAACTAGCATGAATCCCAGATCCCAGATTCTTTCCCCAATGCCAGGTCCTATTTGATTCAGATAAGAACTCAATAAAAACACATTAATCTTTTTTGGTTTTGGTGCCCATTTTCATCCAGGGCTCCCAATGTGGTACCCACTTTCACTAGGCCTAATAGAACTGATCTGTTTATATCGGCTATGACTACCTTTTTGTATGTTCCCTCAGTAAACCTAGCTTGACTTTTTCAATATTGATGTGCTTTATAATTCCATGTTCTGAACTTTGGTATCCTGAACCTTAATAAATCTATAATATGACAGCATCGTGTTAGGAATAGGAACTGAACTTAGTGACCCAGAGATTCCACTGATATTTTTACTCAGAAGTCAGTGATAAAAAATACAGGCCTATATATACCAAAATATTTATAATAGCACAGAACTTAAAACAAATTAGGGGCCCATAGATGGGAAATTGCTAAACAAATTGTGATATCTTAATTAATAGGATATTACAGTACATTGTATAGATATGATGAGTACATAAAAGCATGGGAAGATTTAATATGAGCTAAAGAAAAACTAAAAAGTATTATTTTACAGAGCTAGAAAAAATGATAACAAAGTTCATCTGGAAGAACAAAAGATCAAAAATTTCAAGACAATTAATGAAAAAATGCAAATTAAGGTGGCCTAGTGGTATCAAACCTAAAACTATATTATAAAGCAGTATTCATCAAAACCATTTGGCACTAGCTAAGAAAAAGAGTAGTTGATTAGTGGAATAAGTTAGGTTCACAAGACACAATAGTCAGTGACTATAATCTACTGTTTGATAAACTCATAGTCTGCAGTTTCTGGGATAAGAACTTACTATTTGACAAAAATTGCTAGGAAAATTGGAAATTAATATGGCAGAAACTAGGTATTGACCCACGCCTAATGCTCTATGCCAAGATAAGGGCAAAATGGGTTCATGATTTAGGCATAAAGAGTGATACTACAAACAAGTTAGAAGAACAGAGAATAGTTTACCTCTCAGATCAATGGAGAAGGAAGAAATTTGTGGCCAAAGAAGAACAAAGAATACATTGTGGAGTGCAAAGTGGATACATTTGATTATATTAAATTAAAAGTTTTTGTACAAACAAAACCAGTACAGACAAGATTAGAAGGGAAGCAGTAAACTGGGAAAATAAATTTTGATCCAGCAATATGTCTACTGGGCTTATATCCCAAAGAGATCATAAAAGGCAAAAGGAGCCACATGTGCAAAAATGTTTGTAGCAGCTCTTTTTATAGTGGCAAGGACTTGGAAACTGAGTAGATATCCATTAGTGGGAGAATGGCTGAACAAGTTATGACATATGAATGTAATGGAATATTATTGTTCTACAAAAAATAATTAGCAAGATGATTTTAGAAAAGCCTGGAGACATTTACATGAATTGATGCTATGTGAAATGAGTAGACCCAAGAGAACATTGTACATACTAACAGCAAAATTATAGGATGATCAATTGTTATGAACATAGCTCTTTTCAACAGTGAGATGATTCAGGCCAGTTCCAGTGGTCTTGTGATGGAAAAAGCCATTTGTACCCAGAGAGGGCACTGTGAGGACTGAGTGTGTAATACAACATAGTATTTTCGCTTTTTTTGTTGTTGTTTGCTTGCATTTTTCTTATTTTTCTCTTTTTGACCTGATTTTTCTTGTGCAGCATGATAATTGAGGGAATGTGTATAGAAGAATTGCACATATTTAACATATATTGAATTATTTGCTGTTTAGGGGAGGAGGAAGGGAGAAGGGAGGGAGAAAAAATTGGAATACAAGATTTTGCAAGGGTAAATTTAAAAACTATATGTTTTGAAAATAAAAAAACTAAAAGTAAATTTAACTGACAAAATTAAAATCACTTAATAACCATTTATAATTACATTCATTTAAAAATACAATAAATATCATAACTCTTAAAATCATTCCTGTAGAGGGCTGTAGATAGTGGGGGAACTTTTTTTTTTTCTTTAATAGCCTTTTATTTACAGGATATATGCATGGGTAACTTTACATCATTAACAATTGCCAAACCTCTTCTTCCAATTTTTCACCTCTTACCCCCGATAGTGGGGGAACTTAGAGTAAGGTATAAGACCCTTCAGCCCAGAGGACACCTGCTAAAAATATTTGGTTTGGCTCCCTATTTTCCCTTTGGAATTTCTCACCTCCCTCCCTGAAAAATCAGGGAAGATATGACCACCTGTGTTCTACTTGAAGCAAAGATATTTACAGCAGGGTGCTTATAATAAGCACTAATTCAATGTGATTGATGAGATAATGGTTCTTTAATGTGTGATATAATGGTTTAATCACTCTAGTTGTCATATACTTAGTGTGATGTAATGATGTAATCATACTGAAGTGTTTAAGGACTGAGAGGACTAGAGAGAGATGTCAAACTCTGACACATAGAGGGGAGACTCACAGAGGGGAGACAGAAGACGGAGACAGAAACAGATCTTTCTGGTGGGTGGCTCTCCTGCTTTCATCACTCTTCCACCTCAGACCAAAGCTCCTCCAGAGATCCTCCAGAAAGCTAGTTTGGACATTACACTTCCTCTAAATCTCTGTTAGAATTTTATGTCCATTCTTCACTTTTGTAAATATAATGATCATTAATATGTATTATCTATTTCTTCATATTCCTCAAATTGTTTGATCTTAAATTGAAATTTATTACTTTACTTTGGAAAATATGCAAAATTATTCCAGACAAGCTAAATGACTTACCCAGAGTAACACAAGTAATAAATAGTAGAGCTTTGACTTTAACCAAGTTATGATTGACTGCAATGGATTTTTTCTATTCCATTATTTCTTTTCTTGTAATTTTCTTTCTTTTCTGTTTCAGCACTATCAGTGTTATTTTTAACATTTTCAGCTTCTGCTTAGATGTCTTAAATGGCCTGTGACTTTAGTGACACTTTGAGTTCTGCTTCATTTATTTTCACCTTTCTGGTAAATATCTATTATGTGTTAACATAAAAATAATATGCCATATTTTGGGGATATTAAGATTTTTTTCCACTATTTGGAAATAATGCATATTTGGAGATAGAATTCAAGAAAGGAATAACTCATCTGCTTACAGATCTAGTTGAATTTATGTAATTCACTCACACTGATTCCTTCAAGTAGTGTAAATATCTGGATCATCAGCTATAAAACACCAAGAAGAATGAGTTTGCATTAGACTTAGAATAGAATAAGTCTTCCATTTTCAGATTTGGGTTTTCTATGAGACCTATTGACATTATCTTCATAGTAGTTGAGACTTTCTTTTCTTCAAGGTAAGATTGCAAAATTTTAGACAAAGAAAACAGAAGGTTCATATGAAAAAAAAAATGCTCTAAATCACTATTGATTAGAGAAATTCTGATTAAAATCACTCTGAGGTCCACTTCACACCTATCAGAGTGGCAGATATGACACACAAGGAAAATCATTGAACTAGAGTTGTGGGAAAATTGGAACATTAATGCACTGTTGGTGGAATTGTGAATTGATCCTGCCATTCTGGAGAGTAATTTGGAACTATGCCCAAAGAGCTATAAAATTATGTTATCTCCTTTGATCCCACAACACTCTTTATCCCAGACATAAAAAAAAATAGCAGAAAAGACCTATTTGTACAAAAATATTTATTGTAGTTAGTGACTAAGAATGGGAGATTGAAGGGCTGCCCATCAATTTGGGAATGACTAAACAAGTTGTAAGGGAATTGTAATGGATATTATTGCACTATAAGAAATGACAAAGCAGAATGATGTCAGAAAAACCTGGAAAAATTTATGTGAAATGATGCAAAGTGAACAGAACCAAGAAATTATACGCAGTAACAGTAATATTGTTCTATGAAGATTTGTGAATGACTTAGCTTTTCTCAGCAATGTTATAATCCAAGAAAATACCAAAGGATTTTAGCATACTGTCTACCTCCAGAGAAAGAACTGATACTGCTTGAATACAGACTGAAGCATGCTATTTTTCACTTTCTTTCATTCTTTTTCATTTATTCAAGTTTTCCTGTACAAAATGACTAACATGGAAATGTTTTACATGATTGTACACATATAATGTATATCTAATTGCTTTTTGTCTCAGGGAAATATAGAATTTGACATTCAAAACTTAAAGAAGAAAAAGCAAATGTTAAAAAAATGTCTTTATATGTTTTTGGTGGGGAAAAATATATGTTTTTATTTTTAAAATAAAAGCAATGATAGTTTTGAACATTCACCCTTGCAAAACTTTGTATTCCAAATATTTTTCTCCCTCTTTTCTCCCTACCCCTTCCCCAGACAGCAAGTAATCCCATATATGGTTTGTTGGGTTTTTTGTTTTGTTTTGTTTTGTTTTATTGCATCTAGCAAATTTATTTATTTTTGATGCACATTATGAATTATGTTGGAAGGGGAAAATATATAGAGAAAAAACAGAAAAAAAGAAGTGAACATAATATACACTGATTTATGTTCAGTCTCATTTTTTTTCTGAATGCAAATGCCATTTTTCTGTCTAAATTCAATTGGAATTACTTTGGATCACTGAAAAAGAACCAAGTCTTTCATAGTTGACCAAGTCTTTCATAGTTGATCTTTGAACATTCTTACTGTTATTGTGTGGGTCCCTTTCCCTCCTTCAAGATTTCCTTGAGATAAAGATCCTGTAATGGCACTGTTGAGTCAAAGGGTATACAGAGTTTTATAGCACTCTGTGCATAGTTCCAAATTGTTCTCCAGAATGGTTGGATTATTTCACAATTCTACCAATAATGCATTAGTGTCCCAGTTTTCTCACATCTCCAGCATTTATCATTATCTTTTTCTTTCATTATAGCCAATTTGAAAGATATGAGGTGATACCTCAGAGTTGTTTTAATTTGCATTTCTCTAATCCATAGTGATTCCTTTTAATTATAGGTAGCTTTAATTTGTCATTTGAAAATTGTCTGGTCATATCCTTTGAACATTTATTGATCAAGAAATTACTTATATTCTTATAAATCTGATATTTTTATATATTTTTTATATATTTTTAGAAATTTTTTTTCTTTATATATTTTTTCTTTATATATTTTATTCTTTATATATTCTTTATATTTCTTTATATTCTTTATATATTTTATATATTTATATTTATATTTTTATTATTTATAAATCATTATTTATTTATTTATTATTAATTATTATTATTTATAAATATTATAAATATTTATATTTATATTTATAAATATATTTATATATTTTAGAAATAAGACCTTTATCAGAAACATTGGCAGTAAAGATTTTTTTTCCCTAGTCTTTTAATGTTGTTTCTGTTGGTTTTGTTTGTGGAAAAACTTTTTAATTTAACGTAATCAAAGTTGTTGATTTTGCTTTTCATAATGTTCACTAGTTCTTCTTTAGTCATAAATTCCTCCCTTCTCCAAAGATCTGATTGGTAAATTTTCCCTTTCTCTCCTAATTTGTTTATGGTATCCTTTATGCCCAAATCATGTAGCCATTTTGACTTTATTCTGGTATGTGCTGTGAGATATGGATCTATGCCAAGTTTCTGACATATTTTCCAGTTTTCCCAGAAATTTTTGTCAAATAGTGAATTCTTATTCCAGAAACTGGAGTTTGGGAGTTCATCAAATATTAGCTTACTATAGATCTTGATTATTGTGTCTTGTGTATTTAATCTATTCCACTGATCCACAACTCTCTTTCTCAGCCAGTACCAAATGGTTTTGATAACTACTGCTTTTTAATAAGAGTTTTAGGTTTGGTGTTGGCTAAGCTACCATGCTTTGTAATTTTTTTCATTAATTCTCTTGATATTCTTGACCTTTTGTTCTTTCAGGTGAATTTTGTTATTTTTTCTAGTTCTGTAAAATAATCTTTTGGCAGTTTGATTGGTATGACACTGAAAAAGTAGATCAGTTTAGGCAGAATTATCATTTTTATTATATTAGCTTGGCCTACCCATGAACAGGTGATATTATTTCTAATTGCTTAGATATGACTTTATTTGTGTGAGAAGTATTTTGTAATTGTGTTCATATAATTGTTGGGTTTGCCTTGGCAGATAGACCCCCCAAGTATTTTGTCTATGCTAATTTAAAATGGAATTTCTCTTTCCATTTCTTCTAATGGACTTTGTCAGTAATATATAGAAATGCTGATGATTTGTGTGGGTTTATTTTATATCCTGCAAAAATCTGTTAATTGTTTTGAATAGATTTTTGGATGATTTTCTAAGATTTCCTAAGTATGTCATATCATTGCAAAGAGTGATAGTTTTATTTCCTCATTGCCTATTCTAATTCCTTTAATTTCTTTTTCTTTTCTTATTTCTAAAGCCAACATTTCTAATACAATGTTGAATAATAGTGAGGATAGTGGGCATCCTTGTTTCATCTCTGTTTTATTGGGAATGCTTCCAGCTTCTATCCATTACAAATAACGTTTGCTGTTGATTTTAGCTAGATACTGCTTATTATTTTAAGGAAAGCTCCCTTATCGCTATACTCTCTAGTATTTTTAAATAGGAATAGGGACTATATTTTGTCAAAAGCTTTTTCTGTATTTATTGAAATTATCATATAATTTCTGTTGATTTTATTATCAATATGGTCAATTACAGTAATAATTTTCCAATATTAAACCAGCTCTCCATTCCTGATATAAATCCTACTTGATCATAGTATATTATCCTGCTAATAAGTTTCTATAATGTCTTTGTTAATATTTATGAAATTTTGCATTGATATTCATTAGAGATATTGGTCTATAATTTTTTTTCTCTGTTTTGGACCTTTCCAGTTTAGGTATCAGTATATTTGTGTCATAAAAGAAATTTAGCAGTTCTCCTTTACCTATTTTTCCTAAAAGCTTACATAGTATTGAAGTTAATTGTTCTTTAAATGTTTAAGAGAATTCACTTGTGAGTCCATCTGGCTCCGGAGATTTTTTTCTTAAGGAGTTCATTAATGGCTTGTTAAATTTCTTTTTCAAAAATGGTACTATTTAAGTAATTTATTTCCTCTCCTGTTAATCTGGGCAATTTGTATTTTTGTAACTATTCATCCATTTTGGTTAGAGTTTCAGACTTGCTGCTATACAGTTGGGGAAAATAGCTCCTAATTATTGCTTTAATTTCTTTTTCATTGATGGTAAGTTCATCCTTTTTATTTTTGATGCTAATGATTTGGGTTTTTATTTTTGATACTGGTGATTTGGTTTTTTCTTTTCTTTTTCTAATACAATTAACTAAAGGTTTATCTATTTTGTTGAATTTTTTTCACAAGACAAACTCTTAGTTTTATTTATTAGTTTGATTTCTTAGTTTTACTTTTATTAATTTCTCCTTTGAGTTTCAGAATTTCTAATTTGGTATTGGGTTTTTTAATTTGCTCTTTTTCTAGCTTTTTTTTTAGTTGCATGCCCAATTGATCCCTTCTTTCTGTATTTTATTCATGTAACTATTTAAAGATATAAAATTTCCCCTTATAGCTGCTTTGGCTGCATCCGATAGGTTTTGGTATATTGTCTCATTTTTTCATCCTCTTAGATGAAATTATGTATTGTTTCTGTGTTTTGTTGTTTGACCCACTCACTTTTTAGAATTAGATTGCTTAATTTACAATTAGTTTTTAGTTTATCTTTCCCTGCCCCTTTATTGAAATTATTTTTATTCCATTGTGATCTGAAAAGAAAATATTTACTATTTCTGCCTTCCTGCCTTCAATGATAGCATCTGTCCTTCTAGATCACTATGCCCAAGCTAAAGTGTTTTGGGGTTTACAAAAATCACTTAAAAGATGTTGCTTGACCTCTCAAGAGCTTCAGAATCTAGTAGGGTAATGGGTTAAAATCTTTTTCCCCGGATATGTGCTAGTTTTGGTTGATGGTCATGGGAACAGTCACAATTATTCTGAACCTCAGTTTTCTTATTTGTAAGATGAGTAATATTAATACCTGGAGTGTTTACATGACTGAGTTGTGAGATTTAATGAGGAAATGTATATAAAACCCCTTGCAAACCTTAAAGAGCTACATAAATTTATGTAAGCAGGATCAAGTGTCTTGCCCAGGGTCACACATCTAGTGTTAAGTATATGAGGCTCATTTGAACTCAGGTCCTCCTAATTCCAAAGCCAGTGCCACCTATTTGGCTCCCAATGTACAGCTTTAAAAAAATTAACTTTTATCAGCTTTTGTTTCCTAATGAGGAGAACAATGGCACTTTTCTCACAGAATTGGTGTGAAGATCAAATGAGCTATTATTTCTAATGTGCTTTATAATAAACCTTAAAGTGCCATATAAATTTTATGTATTGTTATTGGGGGAATATTCATACTTTATTACTATATTTTTTGGGAAAACTTGGCAGAGCCTTAATTCAGTTCCATCACTCTTACTTTTCATTCTTATTCATCCTCCCCCAGGTTAAAAAATAAATAAATAAATAAAATGTTTTTCTTGAGAATATATATTCTGTAATTGTTGTTGTTGAGTTGTATCTACCTCTTCATGACTGTAGGGCATTCTTGGTAAAGATACTGGTTTCAATTTCCTTCTCCAATAGATTAAGACAACAGAGATTAAGGTACTTGCCCTCAGTCACACAGCTAGTAAGTGTCTTGAGATTCTATTTGAACTTAGGTTTTCTTGAGTTCAGGCCCAGCTGCCTATCCACTGAACCATCTAGATGCTTTCTTTGTTACTATAGCTCTCTATTTCTGCCATGTTCTTAACTCTTCTCCAGGGCCAAGCTTGGACAATGTAATTATAATAAATTTAGGTTTATGTTTTTGTGCTTTCCATTTACTTGGTGTAATTGTAAATGTTATGTTGTTTTCTTGACTCTACATTGTTTCATGCCAATTTCCATTCATTTCTAAATTCTTCATAATCATTTCATAAAACAAAGCAATCTTCCATTATATTCATCTACCACATTTTGTTTAGGCATTTCTTAATGGATGTACATTTACTTTGTTTCCAGTTTTTATTACCACAGAAAGCCCTATTGAACATTTTGTTGTATATGGTATTCTTATTTGTGTATTTGACTTTATTAGGATATATATTTAGAAGTGGCATATCTGGGTCAAAAGTGACATTTTAATAGCTTTTAAACATAATTCCAAATTGCATTTTATCATAGTTGAACTTATTTTTAATACATCTACCAACATTATGATTGTTTTTCCATGGGCTCTCCATCTTTTTTTTATCCCTGTCAATTGTCAGGTATATAGTGAAATCTCAAAATTGTATTTCCCTTATTGATTTACAGTAGTTCTCCAAATTGGTTATGTCACAAGTGAAATTTAACAAAAGGTAAACCAAGGAACATTTTCCAAGTAAGGTGACAGTTTATTAATAGAATGCCATTTCTGTGTCAATGACTACTCAGTTTCTAGCCAAAGATTTTGTTCAAAAAGAGAGCTTCCCTTTTATAAGTTTTGAGGAGCACACAACAAAGAACAGAACGGGGTGGGGGTAGGGGGGGGGTGACATCATTGGCTACATACCAGGAGGCATGAGGAATAGTATAATTGGAAGTAGGAAATGAACGGCTAAATTTCTTCCTTCCCTTCTGTGATTGAGATGTTTGTTAAGTCTGCTTGCTAGGTTAAAAGACAATGGGCTAAATTTCTGTGAAGGATAGCTTAAAATTATAAAGATATAAGACTCAACTTCCTTGTGTCCACCATCCTTGTATAGCAAAAATTCCTTGAGGCAGTAATAGAACAGTGATTAGCAAGAGAACTTAACTCATTGTAGATCGCCTAGCAGAATTCCATGAACAGGGGCAGAAAACCATGACTTAAGCAATTACAGGATGAAATTAATTATAAATAAGATCAAAAAAGTTATAAAGAAGTGAATCTTCTCAGTTAATAGTTGGAATTTATTTTTCTGAGAACTCTTTCTTCATATCTCTTGATCACTTACCTATTAAGAATTAGCTCTTGGTTCCATATTTCTGTTAATTCCCTTATGTGTCTGGACATTGTATTTTTTTCAGAGATATTTGATACAAATATTCTTTTTAATCATTTGACAGTTTGTCTAATCCTACCAGCATTGATTTTTGTACAAAATCATTAATTCCATGTTATGGAAATTATCTACTTAATCTTATGTTCATTATTACCCCTGAGATTCTAAGAGTTTTCTTCCTCCAAGTAAATTTTGTTATTTTTTTCTAGCTTATGTGAAGTACCTTCTTGTTAGTTTGATTAACAAAGCATTAAATCTGTAAGTTACTTGTAGATAATTTTACTAATTATTATCATTATTATTTAGCATGGTTCAGTCATTAGCAATGATTACTTCCAATTATTGAAGTGATTTTTAAAAGGATTTTTCAGAAACCACATCTGTGATTTTAATTATGTAGGGAATTTCTGGTGATGAACTGCCTCTTTTAACAAATTGTCACCTTCTCTGAATTAGTTTTTAAGTTAGCTGAGAGTACTGAGAGGTTAAGTAACTTATACAGAGTCAAATAGTCAGTATGTTGCTGAGGCAGGACTTGAGCCCAAGATTTCCTGTCTCCTGGTTTCTACACCATGCTGTCTTTACTTTAATTCCTTAAAGAATACTTTGTAATTGTATTTATATATAACGCATTAAGTATATCTTGAATCCCAGGTATTTTTAACATTTCATAGTTATTTTGATTAGATTTCCCTGTCTTTTATATGTTGTGTTTTAGAAATTATGGCATATTATCTTATCATTAGCATATTCTTTCACATAGGTTTTAATTTTTTGTCATTTTTTTCATGATATCATTATTAAAGACTCCATTTAGACATAAATGTCTTATTCTATTCCTATTATCCCTTCCTATATAGATGCTATATGTGCATAGATGATTAATATTGTTATTTTTTATAGCTCCCTTATGCTTGATGTAGTTTCCTTATTTATCTCTCTTGATAATTGTGAATTTTTATTTTATTTGATTGCAGCTTCTGATTTTTTTTGAATTATACATAGTAGCAAATTGTTTACTTTTTAGATTTAAAAAAACAGCAGATTTTGTTTATTCATTCTAGGACTGTCTTATTGTTGAATTCATTCACATTTAAGGTTATCAAAACTAGGCTTCTATTTTACTAGATCTTTTGTATTGATTTCTATTCATTTTCCCTTTGAAATCAGTGCTTTTTTTTCCTCAGTGTTCAGTTTTTCTTATATTTACTCTTATGTCAATTTATTTTCAAGGCTTACCTCATGTTTAGAGTTACCTAGCCTATTTTAAATAATTTGAATAAGTTGTTCATTTCTCTTTCATTTTTTAATTATCTTTTTTTGTTCTTCTCTTTTCACCTTTGTTTTTTCAGTATCCAATAAACATGTGGTTCAAATTGTTTTTTCAAATCTCACTTTTTTATAAGTAATGTATTTTGTATCCTTTTCCAAGTTTTTTTTTCCTTTTGTCCTTATTATTTCTTTTTTTCTTTTAGTCTAATGTGAATTCTCCCCTCCAGTTCATGGGCTGTATGTATACCTGTCCCTTGTCTATGTCACTCTTATTTAAGACCACTTACTACAGCAACTTGAATGAGAAATATTTCTTTGAATTCTACACATTTTAAAATGGACTTGAACAACTTTTTTTTTTTTTTAGTTATTTGAATGCCTATACTTAGTGGTATAGGTCCCTCCAAATTGCGATTATATTTTAAATCAACATTCCTAATTGGTAGGGGGGGAAGAGAAAACCCATTCACAAAACTTGAATGTCTAAATTAGATATTCTAAATATACTTGAAAGAAGTATACTTCTCCAAAGTTCCACCCTCTACACTTTTATCATTAGGTGGAGATAGCAAACTTGCTATGACCTTCCCAAGTTTTTGTGTAGATTGAGGTCATAGGTCTGTATATGTCTTCTTAGCTTTCTCCTTTTATACAAGAAAAGTTCCATTTCTGACATATGTTTGGTATGATCCCATACTTTTGAGGGGCTCCAGGACAGTGATTGATAAGGAATCAAAGTGTTATTTTTTTCCTGGAGCTATACGTGGGATATATTTGTGGGATCTTGTAATTGATTGAGATGAGATGAGAAAGTGTTGCACATAATCTCAGGTACCATAATGATGGCCTTTAGGACAAATGATCACATTTCCATTAATTTATTAATTCTGGGAACAGAAATTGTCATTGGTTTGAGTTTGGGAATATAAGAAAAATATTGAGAAGTAATTAAAGCAATATACATATACAGGTCAGTAAACAATTATTATTGAACTGAGTATTCTCAGAATGATCTACATCTCTTATTTGCTTGATCTGTTGACAAGAGATTGTGCTCTATTGGTTTCCTTAGTTGAAACAATAAATATCTTTTATAAAATTATCTTTTAAAATATCTTTTATAAAATATCTTTAGATAGAGGTTTTTTACAACTTTTTCCTTGGGATTTTAGATTTGAATGCTAACTCTGATTCCCTTTGGGAAGGAAAAAAAAACTTGAGAAAAGAATTCTCTTCTAAGACAGAAGTAACTCATGTCAGTGCAGTGATTTAGGCTCAGTATTAGAACACAAGGAAATACTTGTAAACATCAAATTTGGTTTAAAAAAAAGTTTCCTTACAAGAAAATATAAAAGGACTTAATTACTATTATAGGGCCCATTGAATTAGTTGGAAAAAACAATACTTTTGATATGTTTTTATTTTGATATATACATGCTTCTACTCTCAATAGGCTAATTCAAAATATTAGTCTTGACAGTATAAAACCAAGTTGAGTTGCTTTCATCATCTTTTATTTAGACCCATTTTATTAGGCTCATTTGTTTTTTAATTTTGAGTTTTTAGGAATGGATATTATTTCAAGGAAATTGAAAAAAAAATCATAGCTCTTAAAGAGCACATTTGAATGACTATTAGAGATATTTTGGGATAGAGATGTAGGAAAGTCAAGCATTTCAAGGATTATTCATTTCCATGATGAAATAGAATCAATTATACAAAAAAGAAAATGAAAGTGCAGATTAAAACAAAAATACCCAGAACAAACTGTTGCTGCAGAATAGCCAAATTAATTTTCAGAAAACTTCCAAAGATCTGCAGAAGGATCAAGGAGGTAGAAGAATTAATGTTTCTCTATAGTATAGCATAGGCTTCTTGAAGTTGAAAGAACAGTGTGAAGATTAGTTTAAAAAAAAAAAAAAGCTGTTGACCATGATTAGGAATAAAAATATTTTTGCTTTTAGCAAGATAGTATAAAGATGTGGAATACTGAAGACTAAAATTAGATAATCTTTACCATTGAAAACTCACTTTTTCAGTCAGAGTATACCAAAACTATTATTGAAAGAATTCCAGGTAAAGCTTTTAAGATATGGGCATATTTAGCAGACTGTAAAACATCTCCTATCCCCTTTGTGGGGAAAATCCTTTGTGGATTTTTACTTTAGAGTAGATTTTTTTAGGTAATGATAAATGCTGATTAATATGTTGATATACTGAGATGCAAAGTTGTTCTGGAAATAAATTCACAAAAGGAGTGGGAATCTTGCAACATGATGTTGTATACTATTATTACATAATATGAAAGTTCAAGAAATGTGTTCAAATGATAGAGATAAAATGCTTTAATTATCTAATAGCTCACCTATTTTAAATCCCTTTGAAAATATATGTGCTAAAATCAATACCTATCATTCCTCAAAGGTTCTCCAATTGATGAAAATATGATTCATGATGAATTAAAGAATATGTCAAAATTTCATGAACACAAAAAATGTCTAATAAGGTGATGGCAAATAAATTAAACCTGAAACCTTAGATGTTATCCCCCACATCTTGGGATCATTGGCTACTGTTAACAGCAATAATCAAGAATTAGTTGTTTTTTTTTTAAATGAGTAAATAACAGAGAAAGAACACAATGAAACATAGAGACAAACAGGTGTCAAACTCAGAAGAAAATATAATAGCTTCCTGTAAAGCTTCAAAGAAGAATGAGAAATGATCACAAGCATAAAAAGAATTCCTGGAAGAGCTTTTAAAAGACTTTAAAATCAAATGAGAGGTTGAGGAAAAAATTGGAAAAAGAAATGAGTAATGAATGCAAGAAAATTATGAAAAGAAAATCTGCCAATTAGAAAAAGACATCAAAAGACTTACCAAAGAAAGCAACTCCTTAAAGCTAATATTTAACAAGGAAAAGCTAATGCCTTCAAAATTCATCTAAAAACAGAAATAAAACTAAATCAAAAGAATGAAAACAGAAGAAAATATTAAATATGCCATTAAAAAAACAACTGACTTAGAAAATATAGGATCCTTTTTTAATGTAAGAAAATCATTGGATTAAAAAAGAAACCCTAAATTGGTTTTATGAAAAAAAAAGTTACCAAGTTAAAGAGTGCTCAGGGAAAAGAGAAGAGATCTAAGTATAGAGCATGATTAGATGATTATCCAGAAAACAGAAATAAGGAGGATTGGTCCCAGAGGTAAGAGAACCAAGAGAACACTCTCATAAAAGTCAGGAAAGAATAATTATCCAGGAAAAGAGAATAATAAATAGTATACAATTCTGCAGAGTGATTAAAAAGAATGAAAATTGAGAATAGGCTATTTGATGTACCAACAAAGAGATCACAAGTAACTTTGAAAGGAGAAGCTTTTCAGTGCAGTTAAGAGTCAGGAGTAATATTGTAGCCCCCAAGAAACTGGATAAACAGTGGTGTTCTCAAGAGAAACAGGGAAATGTGGAAGAAAGGGTAGTTTGGGCTGGGCGGGAAAGAAGGGGGAAGATAATGTGATGTCATACCCATCCATTCCTGCCCATCCACTGCTACTCAATGTTTCCAAAACTGAAAATATATTAGGGAAAGAGTGGAGAGGAAGGGAATTGTCAGGAAAGACTTATGTAAGAATGATGATTTTAATTAAATTTTTAAAAAATTATTTCCTTAGAGGAAATACAAGAATAGAAGAAGCTTGTGAAATGTATACAAGAGCTGCAAACATGTTCAAGATGGCCAAAAATTGGAGTGGTATGTATGGGTTTTTTGTTTTATGTTAGCATTTTCAAAGCAAAAAAATGACATATTGCCTTAGGACTATTGAGAGAAAAGACCTGTTTCTCCACCTAAATTCCACATTGTAAACACCATGAAAGTACATAGATAGTAAATTGCCCTATACAAATATAACAATCAAAAAAGCTTGTCCTAGTGAAGAAATAAATATAACCAAAAAGTAAACCTCGTTTGTTTTCTCCAAACCATTTAATACAGTGGGCATTAAGCACTTACTAACTGATGATTATTATAATAAAAATTAAGCAAAGAAAGAATAACGTATCATCCCTGAATATCAGAAAAGGGTAAGAACAGAGATAATAAAAAGTATTTTAAAATACTTTTAAGAAATGTAAACATTTATGTTACCAGTTTAAAGAATGTCTACTTACTATGAAACAGATAGTAGTAGTCTGTGGATCACTATTAATTCCCATTAGGTAAGTATTTCTTTGGGAATTATAATTGTGGTAAAATTAATTAAATATAACCATCAGCCCTAACTTTTTTCTTAAAACAGTTCTTCATTGATAGAGTTTCAAAAATAGTAAAGTTAATAAATAAAATTAACTTTTATTTCATTTGCCAAAAATGAGTTATTCTTTCTAAATAAATGCCTCTTTTTGTTAATTAGTGTTAAAGGGAAATAATGATAAGGAACCCTACTTTTTCTCTCCTAAAGCAGGATTTAGTATCTTCATATTAAAGGAGAGTAGGCATTTTTTAAAGTAGAAACAAAATGATTATTGTTTTTGAGCTAGATAGTACTGTAACTTTTTATTAAATATGATTTCTCTTAAATTTTATTAGTACCATATTTTGGATTTGGGAAGGCTTTTAAATTCAGTTCACATGGTCTGCATACTTTGGTTTCCTATACTCTCAAAACATGAGTGTATGTGAAACCAAGTTTTTAAAATTTATTTGTTCACAAAATTAATTTTATTTTCTAAATCTAAAAATTTTTTAAGACTTAAATTATTTTTACTTAGCAAAAGTTAATTATTTAAATTTATTTAAATAAAGTTATTAAAGTTTTTTTTTTAACAAAAAATAACTAACATTAGATGCATATTACATACTTTATAGGTATTCAAACTGGTGATTGCAGTGTCCACTTACCTAAATCCTGATATTTTTTATCAGGACTGCTGCCTCCAAGAAGAAATAGACGTAGATAATAAAATGCATATTATGAATTGCTCATTTCATAATATTAATGTGTTATGAGCCTGAAAATATAATAGCATGATGAAAGAAAATAAAGTTCAGTTGTTTAAAGCCTATATTGATTTATATTTAAAGAAATTAGTTAACCTGATTAATTACAAATTACACACTCTGACTGTTTAGAATTTTAGATAGAGTGCACTTGACTTTATATGGCAATGATTACAAATAATATAATTTAGTAAATAATTTTTTAAATGTACAAAGGCAAATATGCAGAATTTAGAGTCTGTACATTATGGAAAAATCCCAGATATCTGAGCTGTATTAAGATATCTATAATTGAACATAATACTCATAGATTGAGAACATTCTGTTGATGTTTGTCATTAGTACTTTTAGTTGTTTAAGTTCTTTTATTTGAATGGTTTTCTTTGTTATCCTTAATGAGGGAGCCTATTTTAGATAAAAAATGGTAGCCAAGTAATTGAATATCTACATAAAGAAGTTATAAGTATAATACAACTTTTTTGAAAGAAGCAGCTATCTTCCTTTGCATTCCCATATAATAAATACCTTTACAATACAGATATTCTTTACACTGATCCTTGACTGTCAGTTTTTTTCAATCTGCTGCACATATTTATGGTATTTTCTGCCCCTGTAGGAAGTACTTTTTCCTATTCTTCTTGTATATATATAAATCTTATTCATCCTGCCAGACCAATCTCAAATCCCACCTTTTACCTGAAAACTTTTCCTAGCAATTTCTGTCTGTATTGAACTAAAGGAAACCTTTTTTTTTTTTTTTTTTTTTTTTTTTTTTTTTTTTTTTTTTTTTTTTTTTCTGATATGCCATATTACCCGTGTGCTATTGGGGCACATAAATATAACCTTACTTGTTATGCTCTTGAGTAATATCACTTCTGTGAGTTCTATTACTTCTGCTATAGTCAATAAAATCATTTTAAAATACCTCTTGAGTCTAGGGATTGTAAATATCTTGTACTATTTTTGTATCCTCTCTAGTGCTTAGGCTCTCTAGTACTCCATTATATTTTAAAAATAAGTTGAATTCAAAGGAGTTGAGCTATATTGAGCATTTTTATAAATGAATGTTGTTACTTGTGAGCTGCCATACTTAAAGGGACAAGTGGGCCTTCAAAACTAAAAATTAGTACAGGTGTACCCTTATGGTATGGAGCCAAACAATGAATATATTTTAAAATAATATTATTAGTTTTTATAGGAATTATAAAATTATTGATGTGGAATTGGAAGAGACTTTAAAAATCCCCAACCTCTCCCACCTTTTTTTTATTTATTTTTTTTTTTTTTATTTTTGGAGACAATCTCCTTTACAGATAATGAATATGCATGCAGAGGTTTCTTGCCCATATTCATACAGGCAGTAAATAAAGAGCCAAGCAAGGATTCAAACCCATTATTTCTGACTCAAAATTAAGTGCTATTTCCACTATAGCATAATAACTTTTATGGCATTTTAAAGTTAATAAATTAAAGTTATAATAACACTTTACATGCATTTTATTTCATTTTGCTGCTTGATTCTCACAACTGTGTGAAGTTTTTTTGTGCTCAAACCTCACTTTAACATTCAGTGTAGTTTTTCTGACATCAGCGTTATTAGCTTTTGATCTAATTACCCGATTCCTTGATTTCTTTTGTACCCTAGACTTTAGGTTTAAAAAGGCCAAGGTCTCCCATTGCATCCAGGGCCCTCTCCAGGCATCTTGATCTATATGTGTCCTCTTGACCCAGCTGACCCTGGAAAGTGAGGCAGGTGACCTTGCATAGCCCTCCCTCACTTAAATCCAATTCACTTGCATGTCATGGTGTCACCTCCCTGATGTCATGGTCCTCTTCGAGAATGAAGGACAAACAATAACATCCCAGAGGAACACCTCCTGAGATATGGAGAAATCATAGCTTTCCTTTCCTAGTAATTTCTGCACATTCCCCACTATAATAGCATATGCCTCTACTCTAGCTAGCAGTGTTCCTTATAGAATTAACTGCCATACTAAAACATTATTTTTGCTTCATTTAACATTCTTTTGTGCAAAGAATCAGGTAATTTTGTCAGGATTTATTTATTTTTGAATCTATTTGTTTCTGACTTGGAATGCTCTTTTTCGTTGAAATTATGATTTAAACAAATAGACCAGACTAGAAATTATGCTTTGATGCAAGTAGATCTAAAGAAATACTGTCTTTTTTTTTTTTTTTCTAGCTGCAGGAAATGCCTTTTGTCAGGCAGCTAAGCTGCATATGCAGCTACAGAGCAAACATGACTCTGCTACAAGTTTTGTGGATGCTGGAAATGCTTACAAAAAGGCTGATCCACAAGGTAAGGTCCAGAATTACTATGTAGTCAGCAATATCTGTTTAACTCTGGTTAATGTTTACATATTTTCAGATCTTTATTTAGGTAGGTCTTTTATAGGCTGCTGCAATATTTTATTTTGATCAATTTAACAGAAAGGAAATATCATAATTTAAAATATTTGAATTGTTT
The DNA here is from genome assembly GCF_902635505.1 of Sarcophilus harrisii. NCBI lineage: Eukaryota > Metazoa > Chordata > Mammalia > Dasyuromorphia > Dasyuridae > Sarcophilus > Sarcophilus harrisii. The sequence goes on from NC_045427.1 coordinate 146,285,938, forward strand.
TTCATCGTTTGGTTTAGGAGACCCTTATTTACTTATACAAGTAGTAGTGTATAGACAAAGAGTAAATGAATTTTATTGTATAATCATAAACAAGGTTGCTGCAACTATCCATAGTTATTAGTGATATTGATTGTATACATGTATTGGTCTGTTCTTACTGTCTTTCTACAGGTGCTTTAATCTGTTTACATTTTGAATATATAAGTAGTTTATTTGGGGCTTTAACTTCATCTTAAATTGTCCTTTTTTCTAAAAGATTACATTTTACAAAAGGTTGAAACATTTTAAAATTCATTTGTAATTCTTATAAAAATTCTTCTAGTTATAAAGTGAGATTATAAAATGGCAGGGTAGAGATTTGGAAAAAAGTTCAAGATATTTTGATTTTTCTATTTGGTGTACATGGTGAAATATTTTAAAATGAATATGCTTTTGAGATAAGAAAGGCCTTTTTAAAAGTTACTAATGCTCTTGGCAAATAAAAGTATTACTTTTTATTACTTTTAATTGCCCTTTTATTAACTTTTAATATTATTAATAATAGTAATAGCTTTCACTATTAAAATACTTTAAAGTTTTTTAAAGTTATAAAAAAAGTTTAAAGTTTTTATAGTGCTTTTAATGAATATAATTTCCTCTACTTCTTTAGAGCATTGTTTCCTAAACTGTTTTACACATGAAAGGGGGAATAGAGATTTATTGAGAATAATTTTAAACGCTAGCTATAGTTTTCCCCTCTAAAATATTAGAAAAAGAATATGTATAGGCCATCTCAATCTTTAATTACATTATCATGTATGAAGCATATGTGTACATACTCATGTGTGCATGTATAAATCTATACGTATATAAACACATGTGCATATATTATGCAATTAGAGATACCTATTCATGTGAAAATTTTAAAAATTTATATTTTATTTCTATTTTATTCTACAAAAGTTCCTTGATTCTCATTTTTCTTCTTGTATGGAATGTCCCCTAGTATGTCCTCTTCATCAGTATTTATGTATGCATTCCATCGCTATATACTTGAAGTTAAAAAAAATGTCATTGCCAAATTAGTTGGGAAATTATCTAATGTCTCACTCAGAAATGTGCATTTTAGATAACTAAAATAAGAGTCTAGAATGGAGTTAACTTTTTATTCTTAGGGTATTTTTTCATGCTGACCTACTTTTATGCCATGGAAGAGTTTTTCTTTTAAATGGCCTTTATTAGTGAAGTTGTGTACTTTTTAAGCACATTTCCATAGCTTGTTTATGTAGATATGTTTAATAGAATTACAGCTATGCACTTTCTTGAGAATGCTAGAAAATATTGGCTTTACTTTTCTAAAGAATTTCATTAAAATCTTTTTGAGTTGAGCTGTAAGAATAGAACTTGTAGTGCCAACCTTTTTTGTGACTCAGTGGCAGGGATGATGCTGTGTCTTCTAGTTATGATCCATATGAGAGCAGTCTTTCTACTCTGCTTGCAGTTTTAAATTATAATTCACCCAACTTAACATTAATGCCCCCATGCTTTTTTTTTCTTTGTGATGCAGTCTTTCATCTGGATGGAATCCTCATTTAAAGGTTATAAGTAAATAAGCCAAATATGCTAGCACAAGCTGTAATTCCCTAATTTACATTGTAGTGGCTGGGAACAAAGCCAAGCTATTACAACTGGACTTTTTGCATGATTGTATTTGCTTTTTACTAACTTCCCTGTCTACCTTCCATCCCTAAATTATATCTAATTAATATTTTAATAAGAGCCATGAAGAAAATTTCACTTTAATCTTATTTGACTGAATGTATTTCTCATTGTTTTTCTTAAATGCCTACGCTTCAGAGGCTATCAACTGCTTAAATGCAGCCATCGATATTTACACAGACATGGTAAGAAGTTGCATTGCTTCGGCATTTGGGGTGTTATCAGTGAGATGTGTTGAAGTGTTACTCTTTTTTCACATTTTCAACCAAACTGATTTGGTAGAAAAATACATATGATAGATCAGTTTTTTTTTTTTTTTTCTTTTGTTCTCAGGGAAGATTTACAATTGCAGCCAAGCATCACATTACTATTGCTGAAATATATGAAACTGAGCTGGTAGATATTGAAAAGGTGAGTTTTTGATAGCTTTTGTGTAAAATTTTGATCTAAAGAATGGTAGATAAGATTAACTTTTTCAAGAGAGTATTTTACTAGCCCATTACAATTTTACAAAAGAAAGCCAGCATTCTTCAAGCTGATTTACATTTTGGTGGTAGTTATTTGTTTTTCATAAGGTCTTTCACGGAGTATTATTATAAATGTTCCCTTTATCTTTTAATGTTTGGCCGTCGAAGTGATAATTTATTGAATTTAATCCTGAAGTCTACCAAAATTTTCTTGCCATTCATTTTATCAATGAAAATGAAAAATATTACTAAAGAATCCTGAATGTATGTGATTATATTATCAACATATCTGGTTTTGATAGAAAATCCCAGAAGGAAAAAAACTCTTTATCATATTAACTTAAATCAAACTCTCTTCAAGGAGGTAGCATAAAGCCATGCTCCCAAGAGGTACTTTAATGATAGGACATTGAGACCTGGAGATAACTACTTCATTAGACACGGGACAGCAGTATGTGGGAACCAACAGGTGTTGCTTTCAAGGACAGCTAGGTTGTAAACTCCATTATCGCTTTATTTGAAAATGTCCTTTTAGATTAGATAATCATTTGAATATGAAACTAGTCTCAGGGGGTCATCATGACCTTCAAAAGAGAAGCCCATTTGATTTTACTTCCATCTTTCTCTATTAAACAACATGATTTTTACACTGTATGGTTATAGACGCAGTATGGTTAAGAGGAAATTGAAATCTGTAGGGAATACATAGATGTTTAAAATATTTTTCTATTCTTCAGGTATAAATGATTCATATCTAATATTTACACATTTTCATGCATAAGAATTTGGAAGTTATTACATAAAGAATCATTGTCTTTGAGAAATCATAGTTAGTGAGAAAGTTGCCAGAAGACTAGGAATGGGTAGATATAGTTTCTGAGTTTTAGACAAGCAAGAGAGTAGATTATAGAGACTAAAAATAAGCAGAATTCTAAAATAGATTATTAATTATGTTTTGTGAGCATTCTCAAAATCACTGTTACTAGGAATTGTCTTGAAGTCATTAAAAACCAGTTATGGTAAACTAATCTAACTTTCTTAGATAAGAAGAGCAAGTGACTGTCACAAATACTGAATAGTTATTTTCAGTGCCAGGAAGGCACTGGCTACAAATCATTGCTAGAGGGAGATATCCAATGGTGTGCCATAGTGCTCTATACCCTTGATAACATTCTGTTCCACATCTTTTATCAGTAATTCGGGGGAATATATAGAAGGAATGTTTATCAAATTCGTGGGAAATACAAAGCTTGAAGAGAACTAATGCCACTAATACATTAAATGACAGAATTAGGATTCAAAAAGATCATTACACTGGAAAGAGATGTCAAAATTAACAAGGTGAAATTTTATGAGGATAAATATGAAATATAACTGGATCTGGAATAATCAATTTTAAAAGATTGAGAACATTTGACAATAGTTTATATGAAAAAATCTAGAGGCTTTAATTGATTACTAGCTCAATATGAAATAACATTTTGATGTCTTCAAAAAACCAATTCAGTTATTGACTACCTTAATAGAAGAGTAAATGAGAATGATGGTACAACTTTTGATCTTCAATATTCACTTTGGCATAAACTACTACAGAATGAGCAAGATCTTAGAAACCATATCTTATATAGTTATGGAATGGAATCAGGAGATATTCCAAATGGAAGGAAGTAGCACAGACAAATGGCATCAAGACAGTATAGTAGTGGGCAAAAGACAGATATCTTGGATAGGATATATTCCGTAAAGAAGTTTAACATCCACTTAGATCTGTGATGAAATATTTAAGCATCCCAATAGACATTTTTGTATGCAATCTGTAACTCTTTTTTCTAAACTGTTTTTCTTGGATAAAACTATTATTTGCAGAGGATGATGAGGGAACAGTTATTAAGAAATAATAGTGGTGTTAAAGCAAAAGCCAACAATGTAACATTTTTAAAAATATGTATGTCCTTTCTGGAAACTGTAGTGTTGACATGATAACATATACTTTTTTTAATGGGACCAGAATATATTATTTCATTGATGGTATTGCAAGTTAATGTCTTAAAAGATATCTTAAGGTTATGAAAAATAAATTAAGAGGAGGTAGACTGTTAAATGAAAATGTCACAGTGGTAACATCGATCTTTAAGAGGAAAGTTTATTTGTTTTGCTTTCAGGCTATTGCACATTATGAACAATCAGCTGACTATTATAAAGGAGAAGAATCAAACAGGCAAGTTTTTTTTCTTTTTTAATTTGTATTTTGTCTTTGCATATTCCAAAATTTACAGATGTTTAGGTTTTGGTCAATTTTATAAGTTGAAATAAAACATTTTTTTTAGGAAATATAACTATAGCTTACCCCTTTTTCTTTTTGGAATGTTTTTTTTTTAACTCTCTGATTCTTGATTTTTTAGTTCAGCCAACAAGTGTCTTCTGAAAGTTGCAGCTTATGCTGCTCAACTAGAACAGTACCAGAAAGCAATTGAAATCTATGAGCAGGTTAGTACATTTATAGACATCACTTTACAATATAAGCCTTTCTGGATCAATTTAAAATTAATTGTAGATTCTTTCAATCAGCGAAGTTTTATTAATTTTTTTTCTGTAGTTACATGTGTAATTTGCTATAAATCAATAAATCTCTCTTTCTAATATTATTTCTTTACACAAGACTAGGGAGGAAAGATTACCTAATTGAAATGTTTTCAAAACTTAATATGCTATTGTCACTAGAATAAGAAGACCTGTGTGACTTTTGGGCAAGTCACCTAATCTTTATGGGCCTCTGTTTTCTCATCTGTGAAATGAAGTAGGCTTCTGAAGTCCTTTACTGCTGTAGATTTATGACCCTATGAGTACTGTATATTGGTTAATTTAAAATAGATACTCTTTTTTACCCTCATGATTTATGGTAGTATCAACATTACTAATCAAATAATTTCTGTTACTAGGTTGGGGCAAACACTATGGACAATCCTTTGCTGAAGTACAGTGCAAAAGATTACTTCTTTAAAGCGGCCCTTTGTCACTTCATAGTTGATGAATTGAACGCTAAGGTTAGTAGTTTTAAAGGGACATTTTTTCTAATATAATAACCAAAACTTTTGCCACTCTCAACCTAATTAATATAGATAATATCTATGCCTGTGAACAAATTACCCAAAAAGACCTACTACAACTGAATTTCATAAGTTATTCCGTTTTATTCTTGGCTATTGAAAAATAAAGTAAAGTTTTATTTTATGTCTGGACTTTCATAGAAAACAAAAAGGAATCAGAATAGATCCCTATCTCTTGAATCCTGACCAGAATCCATACCTGGTTAATTGAAATGTTTGGAATTTTGTAGAGAATAAAAAGTGAGGGGAAGTTGAAGAGGGGAATCCATAAGAAAGAAAAGGAATTGGTTAAGAACAGAATATTAGAACAATTTTAAATAGGTTTGTACTATCTCAGATTTGGGAAACAGAAGTAAGCTACACGAGGAGTATCCCTGTTTTCTAAATTCAAATATCAACCCTAAATTAAGTTCATTTTAATTCTGTACTGTAGAGATGTACTCTTAATTAAGTCAAGAGCCAGACAAAAAAGTAATTGGGGGGTGGGGGGGAGGCACAGCTAGGTGGTGCAGTGGATAGAGCATCAGCCCTGAAGTCAGGAAGACCTGAGTTCAAATCTGGTCTCAGACACTTAACACTTCCTAGCTGTGTGATCCTGGGCAAGTCACTTAACTCCAATTGCCTCAGGAAAAAAAAGTCATTGGAAAATGGTTTAACAAAATATATTTTAAAATATGCTATAACGTTGCAGAAATGCAATGTAGTATTCATAGTGTTAATTTGTGGTTTTCTAAGTCAACATGAAGCCTGCAAGGTCCTGTTTCTATTTGAGTTTGCTGCCTCTACTGTACTCTGAGAAAGAATATTTATCTTTTCTCTTTTCATGGTTATAACCAAAAAGTAGCGAAGGATAAATGTTATAGCTAGCTAGTTCTCCCTCAGCTTTGTATGTCTGAGAAAGTAGAGCAAAAATGATTTAGCTTGAGAACTTTCAAGTTAATTTTATATTAGCTCTCATTTCATTCTTCTTTATAGGACTTCTCATTTTTATGTATTTTCATTTATTTCCAAGGTCATATTATAAAAATAAACAAATAAGTTTTCATCTGATAAGTTTTAGGTTTTGCAATGTTTCTTAATTATATATATCAGGAGTGGAAACTGGTTTATAGAAAAATGAAAATTTTCATGACTAAAGCATAAAATAATCTTTCAATTTTAGCTTGCTCTCGAAAAATATGAAGAAATGTTTCCAGCATTTACTGATTCTAGGGAATGCAAATTATTAAAAGTAAGTAAAATTGGCACTGTTATCAATAATATTAGCTGATGTCATATATCACTTTAAAGCAGTTTCTTTTATTTGATCCTCAAAACAATCATATGATATAGATATTATTATGTATTATTCCCTTTTTACAGATGAGGAATCAGGCTTAAGGAGAGTGATTTGCCTAATTTACAAAGCCTGTAATTATTGAGGCTGAGATTTGATCTCAGATTTTGTCTGAGTCTGAGTTTAGAATGCCAGGTAAATATCGTCTAAGATGTGTATGTATGTTATGCACATTTTAGAGAATATATATTTTCTTTTTCACATAGCACATTGATCCTTTAGTGTCAGATATCAGTATGGAATTTATCAGGCTACTTGAGACATGACACTTTATGACCTTTATAGTCACTTTTACTGGCCATAATATAGTAAACAGAAACATCATGGACTCCTGAAAGACATCAGAAAATGATAATACTGGAACCAAGATGATAGTTGAATATTGATCCAAAATTTGCAGATTTACTGAAGAGCAGTTTTCAAATTTATGGAGATACTGACATTTTCTGAGAGTAATTCAGAAACAGCAAGTAATATTAAGTGATTGTTTCTTAAAGTTATATCTGTGTTACTTAATTACAAAGTCAAGAGTTTTAAGCTGCTTTACATAGTATCTTAGCATATATAGAATCTCTAAAAACCAACCTCTAAGATTACTTAGTAATGTCCCTTCACTTCGTAGATGAAAGAATTGAGCCCCAGAAAGGTTGCCCAAGGTTAGTGGCAAGCATCAGCCTAGAAATCAGATGATTTGCTTTTCTACGTTGGGATAACCCAATACTTTTTATACATATTTTTATGTTGTCAGAAACTGCTAGAAGCTCATGAGGAACAGAACAGTGAAGCTTATACTGAAGCAGTAAGTAGCACATGCCATTTTATACTTACATAACTCTAATAGAGTTTTTGAAGATTTGATTTGCATTATTATTTTTTTCATATTTTTAGGTTGTAAATATGTCTTATGTTTTCCCAAACAGTATTCTCAAAGTTTATGTGCATTGTATATGCCAAATGTGATATTAGTAGAAATATCTAGTTAGGTTCGATAAATATTATATTTGTGGCACAGAAGTCATTCGTATTTTTAGGTTAATACCAACTGAATGTAACAATCTAGTTTTACCAAAGTTCTACCAAGCAAGAAAGTCTTAAAATACAATCTTAGTGACACACTAGTTCTGTTGTTTGAGGACATCCTAATTTAGAAAGAAAAAAGCTCTTCACTACTAGCTTGATTCTAGATGATGAATTCTTTGACCTATGAAGATAAAAAAAAATTTTTTACTCATTTTTTTCAACCCTTTCCTATTTCTGCAATAATAATGGCACCATGGCAAAGAATCAAGAAAAATACAAAAAATCAAAAAAATATATTTTAGTCTGTTTATGAATATTATTAACCTAAATGTTGCTATTCTAAATTATGATTTTTGCCCAGTAACAAGTGAATGTATTGCTAAGTGAATTGAATCATGTCAATAGTGACATTCTTGCTGTAAATGAAATCAAGAGATAAAAGTTGTAGCTAAATAGAAGACTTTCTCACAAGTTCTTAATAAAAGAAATAAGAGAAATTGGTAGTCTTGGTTTTTTTTTTTTACTGTTTCTAAAAGGACCAGAAAACATGATTTCATCTCTGATTGGAATACTCATAATAAGGAACAAACAAAAAATCAAATCAAACCAAACAAACAAACAAAAAACCTAGCAAAGGAAAGTATTCTGAGAAGAATGGTCAGAAAATTACAAGTTTCCAGATTTTCCCACAAACAAACAAAATAGCTCCTCAGGGCGAATGTAGAACTATAAAAATCAACTAGAGATGGGGCAGAAAGGTGATCCTCCTGGGACAACCAGAGAAGATCCAAATAAAGATAGCATTTTGGAGGTTTGAGTCATTTGAAGTGTAAATACCTCTAGGCTATCTCCCCTGAAACATTTAGCAGCTAGCCCTGGGGCTGACTCTTTTGGGAGGTAGCCTTGGGCCCAGCCACAAGAATTTTTATCTCCCAAATAATGTAGGCATCTGAGTTGGGGAAGATTGAGGGAACCATTGCTGATAAAAAATAATGAACATATCTGAGATATGGCCCTGGGCAGGGTAGCTGTTGGCTGCAGGCACTTACAAGAAGGCAGAATTCTTGGTTTCAGTTCCAGGGCTGAACTGAAGGAGAACTTGAAGCCAGAAGCACCATTCCTCATACCCTAGAAGTAATTGCACTAACAAACTGCTATAATTTAAATAAATAAATAAATAAATAAAGCAAAGGAGAAAGAACCCAAATGTAGAAAGTTACTATGGGAATAGGAAGACTGGGGTTCATCTTCAGAGGAGGATGCTGAAGCATAAAGCCTTTCCCTATCCTGAAGAGTAATGTCAAATGATCACCAGCTGAAAAAAGAATTCATAGAACTCAAAAGACTTTAAAAATCAAATAAGTGTAATTGAGAAAAAATTTAAAAATAAAAAAACAATCCAAGAAAAACAAGATTATGAAAAGAAACTCAACCAATTGGAAAAGGAGATCCAGAATTTGAAGGAAATCTTGAAAATTAGAATTGGAAAAGGGAAAACCAACAAATTTATGAAAGACCAAGAAATAATTAAAATATAAAGAATGAAAAAATAGAGAATATGAAATGTCTCATAAGCAAAACAACTGATATGGATAACAGATCAAGAAAAGAAAACAGTAATCAGAAGGCTATCTGAAAGCTACATTCAAAAAAAGAGAAAAGAATACAATAATAGAAGAAATAATTAAATTGCCTTGAAGTGTTCAAAGAGGGAAAGTAGGAATAGAAAAAAATCCACCAAAAACTTATAAAGAAAATCTACAGTGATATCATAAGCAAATTCTGAAATCCTTAGCTCTAGGTGAAAATACCATGAACCACAATTCGAATTACATATGACCTAGCAGTGATTACATTAAAAGACCACAGGTCTTGGAACACTATATATTGAAGAACAAAAGAACTGGAGTTGCAGCCAAACATGTCATACCCAGCAAATCTTGAATGAGAAAAAAAAGTGGAGATTCAGTGAATTGCCAGACTTTCAGGATTTTTTTGTTTTTACAGAAAGACCTGAACTTAACAAAAGATTTGACATACAAAATCCAAAAGAAATATAAGGTAAACATCAAAGACTAATTAATTACAAGGGGCTCAGTAAGTAAAAACTTTTTTTTTTATATGTGGAAACGTAAACTGATTCGAAAGTTGTTATTAGTAATTAGGTAGTTTTAAGAGAAAGATTGGTATAGAACTGTTTATGATGTGATTCCAAAAAACTATTTAGGAAAATATAAAATGACTGTGTTACACAAATGAAGAACCACCATGATGATAATTACAGTTTATATATTATTTATTGGTGAGGATAAGGATGTAGAGAAATTCCATGAAGAGCTTGATAAAATGAAAATTAAGCTGGAAAATATTACCTGGGGTTCAGGAATTTAATATGAATACCTTCTTCAGAAAGAAACTTGGCAAAAAATCATCTATGCTCTTTTTTCATTTGTAATGAAATTCATTAATTCATTTTAATGAAATTCATGGCATTTCATTTAATTCACTTTCATTTTTAAAAAGAGACAATTAGCATAATCTTATTCAAATAACTATAAAATTTATAATGTTATTTAAGAGTTAATAATGAAGACACAATTATGACATAGATACAAGTATAAAACACTCATTACTGAAATAAGGGAAAATTTAAGTCGTAAATATAATAATTTTTTGTGGTTAGATAATGCCATAATAATAAAAATGATGCTAAATTAACTAATAGATTTAGTAGTATTACATTATGGAGCTAGACAAAATAATAGTTAAACTCATTTGCAGGAATAAAAGGCAAAAATTCATTTTTTTAAAAAGTCAGAAGGAAATAAATCTAACATTACCAAATCTCAAAACTCTATTGTAAAACAGTAATCAGACCTATATGGTACTGGTCAAAAAACAGAGCAGTAGACTGGTGGAAAAGACTACATAAGAAAAACCTGGAAACAGTTGAACTCAGTATTTTAGTGTTTAATAAATCCAAGAAGAGAAACGATAGTTTAAAAGGATTCCCTATTTGACAACTACTGGAAAAATTGTAAAGCAGTTTGGCTTAAAATAGTTTTAGATTAACAAGTTATACTGTAGATCAAAGTAAGTCCCAAGTGAATAAGAAAATAAAAGTTACATTATAAAAATTCTTAAAGAACAATGCAAGGAGATACCTTTCATAACTGACTAAAATAGTCCCATTTTAGAAAAGGAAATAGAACAAGTTATTAATCAACTCCCTAAGAAAAAATCACCAGGGCCAGATGGAGTTACATATCAATTCTACCAAACATTTAAAAAACAATTAACTCCAATATTATACAAGCTATTTGAAAAGAATAGGGAAAAAAGAACTCCTACCAAATTCCTTTTATGACGTAGACATGGTACTGATACTTAAACCAGGTAGGATGAAAACAGAAAAAATTATAGACCAATTTACCTAATAAATATTGATGCAAAAATCTTAAATAAAATATTAGCAATGAGATTACAGAAAGTCACGTTTAGGAAAACACATCATAACCAAGTAAGATTTATACCAGGAATGTAGGGCTGGTTCAATATTAGTTTTCCTAATATTATAATTGTGATTTGATGTGTGATCTTAGGCAACTATTAGCATAATTGACTATATCAATAACCAAACAAAAATCATATCATTATCTCAACAGATGCAGAAAAAGCATTTGATAAAATCCAACACTCATTCCTATTAAAAACATGAGAGAGTATAGGAATAAATAGACTTTTCCTTAAAATGATCAGTAGCATCTATTTAAAACCATCAGTAAGCATCATATGTAACAGGGACAAACTAGAACCATAGAACCATTTCCAATAAGATCAGGGGTGAAACACCGTCGCCCACTATCATTACTATTCACTATTGTATTATAAATGCTAACTTTGGCAATAAGAGAAGAAAAAGATTAAGGGAATTAGCATAGATGTAATGAGGAAACCAAATTATCACTCTTTGCAGATGATATGATAGTATACTTAGAGAAGCCCAGAGAATCAACTTAAACACTATTAGAAATTAGAATCAAATAAAAACTACTAGAAACAATTCACAACTTTAGCAAAGTTGCAGGATACAAAATAAATCCACATAAATCATCAGCATTTTTATTCATCACTAACAAAATCCAACAGCAAGAGATACAAAGAGAAATCCCATTTAAAATAACTCTTGATGTTATAAAGTGTTTAGGAATCTATCTGCCACAGGAAAGTCAGGAACTATATGAGCAAAACTACAAAACACTTTCCACACAAATAAAGTCAGATCTAAACAATTGGAAAAATATCAAGTGCTGGTGGATGGATCGAGTGAATATAATAAAGATGACAATACTCCCTTAACTAATCTATTTATTTAGTGCTATGCCAATCAAACTCCCAAGAAACTATTTTACTGACCTAGAAAAAATAACCACAAAATTCATCTAGAAGAACAAAAGGTCAAGAATTTCAAGGAAATTAATGAAAAAAAAAAAAAAAAAAGCAAATGAAAAGTGGCCTAGTTATACCAGACCTAAAACTATAATATAAAGCAGTGGTAATATAAAACCATTTGGTACTGGCTAAGAAATAGAGAAGTTGATCAGTGGAATAGGTTAGGTTTAAAGGCAAAATTGTCAATGACTATAGTAATCTAGTGTTTGACAAATCCAAAGACCCCAGCTTTTGGGATAAGAATGCATTATTTGACAAAAACTGCTGGGAAAATTGGAAACTAGTATTGCAGAAAGTAGACATAGACCTACTTAATACCGTATACCAAGATAAGGTCGAAATGGGTTTATGATCTAGACATAAAGAATATTATAAACAAATTAGGAGAACATAGGATAGTTAACTCTTCAGATCTGTGGAGGAGGAAGAAATTTATGATCAAAGAAGAATTGGAGATAATTATTGATCACAAAATAGATAATTTTAATTATATTAAGTTAAAAAGTTTTTGTAGAAACAAAACTAATGCAGACAAGATTATAAGGGAAGCAATAAACTGGGAAAATACATTCAAAGATTCTGATAATGTCCTCATTTTTAAAATATAAGAATTCAAGCCATTCTCCAATTGATAAATGGTCAAAGGATTTGAACAGACAATTTTCAGATAAAGAAATGAAACCATTTCTAGTTACATGGAAAGCATCATATGTAACAGGGACAAACTAGAACCATTTCCAATAAGATCAGGGGTGAAACACCGTTGCCCACTATCTAAATTATTATTGATCAGAAAAATCCAAATTAAGACAACTCTGAGATACCACTACACACCTCTCAGATTGGCTAAGGTGACCTTTTTTTTCCAGTTTGATTTGATTTTTCTTGTGCAGCAAGATAATTGTATAAATATGTATGCATATATATTGGATTTAACATATTTCTACCATGTTGAACATAATATTAGACTACTTGCCATCTAGGGTAGGCATTGGGAGAAGGGATAAAATTGGAACATGCAATTTTGCAAGGGTTAATGTAGAAGAATTATTCATGCATATGTTTTGAGAAATAAAAAGTTTTAATAAAAAAGAGGGAGAAATATAAGAAGCTGTATATTTCTTTGCTTTTGGTTTCATTGATATAAGAATAATTAATATTTCTCCAATAATATGTGTCCCTATTGATTATTAGACATTAGATCTCACATTTAGAATAACAAGTTGTTGATGTTTATAGACAATCTAAAAACAATAACATGCTCTAAATAGCAAATTAGAATCCTCTGTACCAATTTGGGAACACTTTGCTTCCATCATTGCAGAAGTGGAAAGAGCCAAATAGGATTGAGAATATAGTTTTAACTTTCGTGGATTGTCTATTCAGAGAATTCATTTAATGTCCAGCCTCTGGTGACATACTTTTTAATTTGGATTGTATGTGAAACATTCCTGAATGGTAGAACTTGACAAGAGATGACACTCTATTTATGAATTATTGGAGTATCCTCATCTGCCTGGTTCTGTGTAGACACTGTATAGATAACTTTTTCCAAATTGATAGATGGTACACTATGTATTAAAATGCTTTATAGAATGTATATCTTGTCTTCATTTTTACTTGTACCAATTTAATTTTTTTTAACTCCTTTAAATTAGGTTAAAGAATTTGATTCAATATCTCGCTTGGATCAGTGGCTTACTACTATGTTACTTCGTATCAAAAAGTCAATTCAAGGAGATGGAGAAGTGGATGGAGACCTGAAGTGAATTGCCTATAATCTTTGTGGCATGCAGCCTAACTCCTATATATGTATGCATATATATATATATATATATATATATATATATACACACACACACACACACACATATATATATGTTAATGGTCAGTGACCATTACGGGATATCCCATTTCCCATTAATGGCTTCATTTTTGTTGCATATAAACCAGATGATTGCATATTGTTTTAAGATCCTTGTGTCTGTGTTATGATGAAATGGATGAATAAGGGTCCTCCAATGTTGTTTGTATGTGATTTGGAAATAGTATATATTTGTCAGATTTCTAAGATCTCTGGAAAAAAAACTTCATAAAATAATATATTTTTCGTTCCTTTTCAATGTTTAAAGAACTGACATTTTATTTTTGCTTGTTTTTGTATGGTGCCTTAGGCTTTAGCACCAGTTCAATTATGTAAATATATGCTTTATGCATATGGAATACACAATAGGATTTTAATCTATACTAGCTTTAACCATATGTGTGTAAATTGGCAGTTGTTGGGAATGAGTTTATCCTTTTGTTAGAAACAAATTTGTTTTTTATTTTAGTTATTACAAAAAATCTTATTGGTGCTAGTGATTAGCTCCTTTGTTTTATACCCTGTTTATGGGCATAAAATGAGGTTGTGTAGTGATCTGGGTCTGTTGCTGTTACTTGTTATAACTTTGGGGACAGCCAACAGTTTATTTTTCTCATGCCAGAAATTAAATTCAAATTCAATCATTATCATATACACATATATATTAATGAAAAAATTGATGAGCAACAGAACATGGAGCAAAGATTTTTAGAGACTGGTATTGTAGGCTAAATTATTTAAAAGTCAGAAAAATTTCAGTTCAAACCCAGTTTCTGGCACCTATTAGTTGATGACTATGGTTAAGTAGCTTAATAATATCTTTAAACTTGTTTCCTTACCTGTAAAATGGTGATACTACTTGTGGTACTTCCTCAAACTGTTTTTTTTTTTTTTTTTGTGAGCCCTTAAAATGAGATAATGTTCATGAATTATTTCACAAATTTTTAGTTACATTTTAAAATATCAGTTATTATTATTATCCCATGCAACTATATAAGCATTTAGAAAACTTGTTACAGTGTATTTTTTTTCATTTTTTTCTAATTTGAAGTATTAGCACATTTTTCAGATGATAAAAAAGTAAGTGCACTGTATTTACAATGTGATAATAATTGAAATATTCTATAACCTCTAAACAAATGTTTGTATAATAGACACAGAAAAATATTTCACACTCCTAGCTGTTATTTATTATACAAATTACTAAATATAGATGTATAATAATATTTCCATTTCCTTACTTTGGGTACATATAAAGTATGTGTGTAATACTATATGAAATAGTTTTTATTAGGAAATTCTGCTCATTTTCATTTTTGGTAGAAATTATTTTCATCTCCATTATCACAGAAAAAGGGTTTGATCAGAAAATATAATTTTCTGACTTTTTCAATATCATTTAATTCTGCTAAGATGTTGTACTTTTTCTGTGTCAGGAAAAGGTAGTCTTTTAAGACTGTTGGCAGTGAGTATATGAATTCATTTGTTTTTAATTAGTTGTTATGTTGCTCTTTTTTCCCCATGCTTATTCTTTTAGTTAGGAAGTTAGATAAGCTTACTAAGTAGGGGGACCATTAAGAATCTCTCAGCATATGATTGTATATTTGAAAGGTTTCCGTGTTTGAAACTATTTTGGATTATCTGTATTTTCATTCTTCATATGCAACATTTATCTTAGTTCTAGGTTACTAAACAGATGCTGTAGGTAGACTAGCCTATCACTGTGCTGCTATTAATAATAGACTGAAATGGTCATGTTTATATTTTTTAGATGTTAAAAATAAATGTAAAGAGGTATCTGATATCTTGTTTTAAACTATATTGCCCTATTAAACACAAATGTTTTGGGTGACAATGGAGCAATCACAAGTACTAATAATAATGTGGAATTTAAATGTATGAAGTGCTGTTTTGTGGATATTCCTAATTTAAAAGGTCTCTTTATAATCACTGTTTTCTTAAAAGTTATCAGAATCATTTTTTTGGACTAAAATAATGATGTATTTTAGAATAGTACACTAACCCCATAATGTCAAAAAATGGATATTATTTGGAGATGTAAGAGCTAGTAGAATTGGTTATAAATAATGGTAGTAAACAGGTGACTCTTCTACACAAAGCAATATTAAGTGTGTTTACTTGGTATGTTTTTTCCCTGCTTATTTTCTATCCACATGGTAATTAAGTAAAGAACAAGGTTAATTGATTTTGACACGGTTGTATATCATTTCTGGGTTTTTTGAGGTTTTTTTGTTTAAGACCTTTAGTCTCTCCACCTATAACTGGATGTGTATCACAGGGAATCTGTAGTCAGAAAATCCAGTGGACTGCCCTTTCCAAAATACACTGAAGAAGAGAAAATGAGAAAAATAAACCCTGATTTAGAAGCTTTTCAAATATTGTTGTGGCAGTTCTCTTTCAGTTTTTAGAAAGCTACATGATGTCATCATGAAATGGTATATCTAATGAATGTTGAAATCACGTGCCCAGAAACATCAAGAATTTTGTTTACAGATTATTGTGAGAATTTGGTTTAATCCCATTTCTAATTTGGGGGGGGGGGAAAAAAACAACTTTTCACTAAATTTACACATTCACTTTATTTGCCTGCTTTTCTTCTGCAAAATATATTTATTAGTTGTAATAAATATAAATAATGCCCATTAATTTTATCTCTTTTATACTTTTTGGGTTAGAAATACTGATTGTCCTTGACACTTTTTAAGTTTAATTAAAGGAGACAGTATGGTAAAGTGGAAAGATCACTAGGTGTGCCGATTTGCTTTAGTCAGTTTTGGAGGTGAGAGGGTATGTGAGGGGGTTCTGTTTTAGTGAGGTAGTGCTAAGAAATTATTCATGGTGTTTAAAAAATTTATCAAAACTTTTTTTTTCAAAGTATTAAACTGAGAGTTAAGGAAGAACTTAACTTTTGCTTTGGCTCATTTCATCCAAGAAATGATTATGGAGCACCTTCTTTGTGCTGTATGTTGTATTAGGAACTGTTCTAAAAGACTGCTTTTTCCCTCAAGGAAGATAAAATCTATTGGAGGAGATAAGACCTGTTTGTATTTATGTTCAATATCAGGAAAAATGTTGCAATGATGTGAGAGAGATTTAAAGTTCAAAAATTGGCAAGATTCTCTTGAGCTAAAATGATCATAGAGGAATGCTTAGAGAAGATGGTATTTGAGCTGGAACTTGAAGGATGGGTATAGTATTAGCTGATGATAATGGAAAGAAAAGGAGATATGAAGGACGTAATAAGAAATGATAGGGCAAGGCAAGTCATGTTCAAGAAATGAGAAATAATACATTTTGGTTGGATTGTAGAATAATGAATAGGATAATAATGAGAGAGAAGTAGACGGGGGTCAGATTATAGAGTACCTTAAATACCATACAGATAATTGCATATACTCACTAGGCAGTGGGGAGTTATGAATAGTTTTTGATCTTAGGAATGAATAATTAACAAAATATTAATACTACTTTATTATTTATTTAGCATTGGCCCATTGGAAGATAAAGACTCAAGGACATCAGTTAGGAGGTTGTTGCAGTAATATAAGTTGGTAATATCAAGATATTACAAATAGGGTGTTGGGATAAAAAGGAAGAAGTCACATCTCTGGACTGACCAATAAACCTTGAAGGAATATTCTAGTTCTAAAATTCTGCAAAATACAATTACCAGTTAAATCTAAAATCAACATTTAGTAAGCACCTTTTCTGTGGGTAGAACTCTATAGTCAGTGCTAGAGATATGGCAGATAAATATAATATGCAATATTACATGATAAGAATCTGCAGTTGGAAAACATGTCTTATAAGGACTGAGGAAGAGAAAATTTTACATACTTGGACTATGAAACCAGAGTATTTTTTAGAACAGTATAATATAAATTAGAAATTGAAATGGAGCACAACAAAATATTTCAAGAAACTACCGTCACTTTCCTTTGAAATAACTTTTTAAAATGATCTTTCCTCAAATTTCATTCGGCTATAGGCAAAATAACCAAAGAAAAAAGCTTATTGAATTGCCTGGTTGTGCAGGAAAATAAATTTCCATAAATTAGACAATTTACATAAACACTTTTTGTGATGGTCTGATAGTACTGGATTTACCAAAAATTTATCAGAGGGCTATTATCCATTTGCCAGTATGTATAATACTTTTTTCTCCATACTTATAGAATTTTATCAAAAGGACTGTGCTTCCTTCCCCCTTGATTGCTAATATACACATTTTTCTCCAATCTTCTGTTCTTCCAGATGTTGTAAAGATGGGGCAGCTAGGTGGCACAGTGAATAGGGCACCAGCCCTGAAGTCAGGAGGACCTGAGTTCAAAACTGGTCTCAGACACTTAACACTTCCTAGCTGTGTGACCCTGGGCAAGTCACTTAACTCCAATTGCCTCAGGGGAAAAATATGTGGTAAAGATGATTTTGATTACTGATTTTTTCTTTTAAAAAAGTTCTATTTATTTTTCTTTATTAACATCCAACACTGTCAGTTCACCACAGACTATAATAAGTGGAATGACACTTTGGCTTAAGGATTCAGGTGTGTTAAATGGTCAGTATCACAATCCGTATTTGCAACAAATATTGTTTCAACACAATATCAGTGCTTGTTAAGCTATTTGTTGCCCAGAAACATAGGAAAATAACACTTCTTATTGATGGAACAAACTAACCAGAGGACAAAGACATATATTCATCCAAAATCAAATCAAAACAAAACAAAACAAAAAAGAGTGAATACAAATTTAATTGCATTGAACTGCTATCCCAATATCATGGAATAGTGCCATATTTCTTTCAACAAGCTAAGGAGTTAGCTTTTCAAGGCTCATAAAATTTTCTTTACAAAGGACACTTAATAATTGTGAAAATTATGTTAAAATTTTTGTATTTTAGTAATTCTGATATTCATTTATGATAAATATTTTTCCATGGACCAACCAAGTTATTTGAGAAAGCTTGTACTTGGTTATTCATGATCAAAGATGACAGTAATAGGTAAAATTTCTTACAGAAAAGCATTGCTTTTGTGGAAATGTTTTTACAACTCGTCTCTTGATTTCCTTTTTGTGGTTACTTTTTTATTTATCCAATGATATGAAAACAGTATTTTTGCACACTTGTGATATGCATAAATGATCTCTGATAGAATTGCCAACTATATGCCCTAGCTTTTGTGGTATTTTACAATGTGTTTTCTCTGCTGTTGTGCACATATATTTGTCTAAATGTGAAACATTGTGATTTTTGTAGATTTGGCAGGCTAGCATGTCAACTATAATGTAATTAGCTTGTGTTATAAATGGTGATAGCAGTTTTCATATCATGTAAAATACAGATAATAAACCTGCTAATTCCTCCTATCACTTTCTAAGTCAGAAAATTTAATCATGAAAACTATTAGTAACAACTCTGCCTTAGCAGGAACAGATTGTGTATGTTTTGTGTGAACTTGTATAGTAATAAAGTCAAAATTATGATTAATGTTATGAATAATTCTTACTGTTATTTACAAGAGATAGCTTCCTTACCAAACATAATCTACCCATTAAGTTTAAAACTTGAAATTATAAATTAAGGTGCCAAGTTATCTCTTATAGTTAGGTTACTGAGGTTTCAATGGTAATTTAATATAGTGAAATTTTTCCGGTCTAAAAATTTTGCAATTAATTTGTTAACTGAGGGTTTATATAGTCATATCTCTAGAACCTTTCTAAATATCTTTCCTTCTTAAGGAACTATAAGAAACAGTACAGGAGGTTCCACTTTGCTTTTTCCCAGTTTGCCATTTATAGTTTCACACATTTGATACGTGAAACCTTCACAAATCATTTTATTTTGGGATAACTGTAGTATCTTTTCTATGTTGCCTTTTTACTTCTAGATTAGTTACATTTTACTATCATACTGCTCAATTTAGTCTAAGATCTAAGTCATCTTCCCTCCCTCCTCAAAATAAATGTGATACATCCAAGTTTCACTGAGGGTTTTAAATTATACTGTTTGCATGGTGTTTTGGGATTTCTAATTCATGTTTTCATAGGATTTTAGGGCTTACAAAGTATTTTCTCAACTGAAGCATATAATGCAAATATCATTAAGACACTGTAGTCACATATATAATGTCCCACAACTAGATCTCATACATGCCCAAGGTGGCATTTGTCTTTACTATTAAGTTACTAATACTTTTTCACTATATAGTAAACTTTTGAGTAGGATTTGACCAAAAAAGGTTGCTAAAGCATTCAAGTTATCAAATTTTCTTCAGATCTATACCACCAAGGACATATCATGGCCTATTAGTGCAGGGAATAACTTGTTTTTTTTGAAAGCTGTAACTCAAGCCAGCTAGTTATGGAGATACCTTATCCCTTCTAGATACCTGGGGATATTTAGGATACAAGTTATAAAATATTATCACAAAACTAAATGGTATCTGATTTATACAAGATATACTGCCAACCAAAATTTTAGGTCAAATAGGTCTAGCTTGACATATATTGAATAAATTTACCGTATTCCTTGCAAGGTAGCAGTTGTACATCAACCTTTAGATACACATTGAGAATGAATGCCTAATGACAATTTTCAATGAAAAGATGCCCTAGTGAGA
Organism: Sarcophilus harrisii; assembly: GCF_902635505.1. Taxonomy (NCBI): domain Eukaryota; kingdom Metazoa; phylum Chordata; class Mammalia; order Dasyuromorphia; family Dasyuridae; genus Sarcophilus; species Sarcophilus harrisii. The sequence goes on from NC_045427.1 coordinate 146,306,525, forward strand.
ATGCTGGGCAGAATTGATGCTGAGATTTCACTTACTATTTTCAGGTCAAAGTGAAGAAACCTCATTTCTACAAATTGATTACATGGCAGTTTTGTTGAACAAATATGACCCCACCCCCAGATCCTGAGAACCAAATTGTTCATTACCTTCTACATTGTCATTTAAAAAAGTAACTTCACTGATGGATTTATCATTGCTGAAATCAGATGAGGAATACTTTTTAATAACATTTACTACATCTAAATCACTATCTGCAAATTTACTAACAGATGAATTGGATGGAATCTTATTGGATCCAAAATCTATTTATCAGAGAGTATCTTGAACATTTTCTCAGCAATGATATAATAAGCAAAGCTATATTTTTATGATAACCAAAGTATAAATTCTGAAAATTTGAAAAATCATAAAAATTAAAATCATTAAAATGGCAAAAAACTACATGCAAAAATAAAATTTTATTTTTCTCCGAAAACACATTTTTTATAAGGCTCTCTAAACATTTGATCAATTCTTCTGATACTGTAAGTGAAAAAGATTATTATAAGCAGTATAACCAATAAAAATAAATGTAGAATTAGTTCTTTTTTACAACAAAAGTTTAAAGCACTTAAGCACAGGCACAATTTGATGTATCTAGTCCTCATAGGTAGAAGCACATTTTATTTGAAGTCTTTAAAATATTAAGGAATGTTAATAACAAATATAGAAAAGTATTCATAAAGTAAAGAGAAATAACTAATTTGTTTTCAAGTGTCCAGAAAATGCATCAATTGATGTACCTACTGCTTCTAGTGCTAATTCAGTGGAATGTAACAAAATACTTTGTCATTTACATGGCAGCTAAATGGCACAGTGGACAAAGCACTAGGCCTGGAATCAGGAAGACCTGAATTCAAATCTTACCCCAAATACGCTTGTGACCCTGGGTAAGGCACTCTTCCTGCTTCAGTTTCTACTAATGTGGCTGTGAAGATGAAGTGAGGTACTTGCTAAGTGTTTATTTAAATGCTTATTCCTGGCTTCTCTTTTTCTATGGGAGTATGTTATAAAGGAGTTTGGAATTCTGTATATTTTCAAGATCATAGTTGGAAAAGTTTTAGTTCTGACTCTGTGTAACCTCATTTGGGGTTTTCTTGGCAAAGAAACCAGAATGTTTTGCCATTTCCAGGTCATTTTACAGGTGAGGAATAAGATAAATAGGGTTAGATGAATTGCTCGGTCATACTGCTAAATAAATGTTGAACTCCATTATTTCTGACTTGATTGCTCAGCAATCTGTTCACTGCCATCTAGCTGCTAAGGGCCATTTGGCCCAACCCATACCTTAACAAGCAACATATCCAGACAGCTTTTGCTTGAAAACTAATGAGGGGGAATATCTATTACCTCTCTCATGGAAGCCCAGAATCCTTTTTGGATAGGTCCAATTGATCTAATCCTTCGAATTATAGCTTTTTCTGATACTTGAATATAACTAATGCCCTTACTGTTTCATCCTGTTTCTTCAGGATCATTCTTCCTATGACAGTCTCAAAGGCCATCCTAAAATTATGCCCATGAACTTTTGGTTGGTTACTTAAAATTTCTCTCTAAATAAAGGTCCTAAAAATAATTTAGTCATTAGGCTCTCTTCCCTATAATTGACAAACTAAACCTTCTAAAATCAACACAGGTAGTTATCTTGCTAGGATTCATGAAGGGAAAGAACTACAGAATGCAGAGATTGAGAGTACTCCAGATGAATAGTAGCATAAAAGGGAAAGGATGCAAAAAATGTGAAAATTGAGGGAAGTTGACAACTCTTTTCTTCCCTCATCACATCTGATAATTGTATCAATGTTTTGAACTTGGGTAAGTGGAAGATGGTGGGTAGTACCCTGATGAAATAATGTTGGAGGTGAAACAAACTGATAACATCAGTTTTGGAAATGTTGAGTTTGAGATTCCCATAGAACATTAAAGATTCCTCAGCTCTCAACTACATCCTATAGAACAGTGGAAAACTCACTGTACGAATTTGTTATAGATATAGCACTCTTGCTGTTTTTTTATATACAACTCCCACAAACTTCAGTAATGTTTCAAACAGCAATATCAATACTGATAGGGTGAAGTTTCATTCTACAAATTTGGCATTTTCCAAACTTATGATAGTTACATTAACCAAGATTCTATAGGACTCAATATTAGATAATGTACTATCATAAAATGTAATTTCTACATGAGTTTCAAAAAGTTCTCTGACAATACTGTGATTATCAGTATTGAAATAGATTAACAATTTATACAGATGAGGAATCAAGTTATTTAAAAAACCACTAATTTAACATTTTAAATATATATTTTAAAAGTATTTTAATTTCAACAGTATACCACAAAATAGTTTACATACCATTGATTTTATAAATTGTTTACACAATTAAAGATAGCTGATTGTGCTTTAGTCACAATAACTACTCAGGTTTTATCTGAGTCTAGATTTCATTAAAATATTGGATATAAAGAACTTAATAGTTATAGCATAGTGAACTTAAAGTAAACATTCATCAAAAGATTGAACAGATAAAATTTTATTGTTCCTTGAAAAGTTACAAAAATTTAAGACCATCAAACTAAGCATTAAATAAAAATCTAGCATCCAAATTCTGAGGGACTGTTTTTTTCCAAGAAAAAGCAGGTTAAATATAGGTTTTTCCTCTCTCCAAAATAAAAGTTTTTAAAAAAGCTGAAACCAATTTTTTACTCTGGATACAGCTAGAATGCAATTTTTAAAAGTGTAGTTGTAATGGTGAAACTAGTCACTGTGATTATTTTACTAAAAATAGGTTAAATGTGTGAACTACTATAAGAAATGGTCAAATTACTGCCCAAGAGAAAACAGCCTTTTTTTTTTTCCAGAGAAACCTTTCATAAAGCACTTTCCAGTGATTTCTTGAAAACAAAATACAATCTACCCCACACAATTTTTGTTCATAGAAAATTTAGCAAAATAAAATTTAGAGGAAACACAAGTGATAGGTTAAAATATTTGACATGAACATATGGATTTTCGCTAAGGACCATATTTGAACCAAAGCTTTTCACCAAAATATAGCAAATTCAAAAAACGAACTTCCATCAGAGCTCAAATTTGGCAAAAGTACATGTTTGTTTTGTTAAAAGAATACCAGCAGCATGTGCCACAAAAGAGACTTTTCAAGGGGCACCACAAGATAAAAACAAGCATTATTCTTTAAAGTTCAATGAATATAATTATACAAGGGAATTTTAAATACCTGCTGAAATCTTTTAATTATCAAAATACAACCTAGTACTAAAAATTTGGAGTTGTGACCTACTAAAAATTTAGATTTGTGACCATTTAGAACATCTCAAGTAAACATATATTTGGAATTCTATAATATGTGCTTGTCATAAGAAAATTCTGATTTTAAATAATAAAGTCTAGATAATTACGCCTCTATCCAAAAGTAGCAATAAATCAGAAGGTGGGAAAATTTAGTAGTAGCCAAAGCTACTACAATGAACTCCAAATATTTACACAAACACTACATTTTGCCAGAGGAATAAAGCTGCTGCACCCACCCATCAACAAATTCTCAAATTCTTGCATAATCTTTTAGCACCTTATCACAAAAACTGAACTACTGCTGGATTCTTTGGTAACAATTAGGCTTGGAATTTCAGAAATGACCAAGATGTGTGTGATCTTATTTGTAGAGCCAGTGAAGAGATTATTATTGGATTGATGATTAAAAATTCCTAATTGGTCCTTTTTTGTGCCTAAGTGATACTAAAAATGAGCTTAATAATAAACTTTTTCAATATGAAAAAGGGTCTCAATACAATGATCCTAAAGCTTCAATTACTTGGCTTGATTAATCAGGGAAGACACTTGGCAAAATATGGTCCCAACATTATTTCATTAAGGAATCAACTCAACTGGAAAAATATCCTAAGATTATCACATAAATACAATTTTACAGAAGGCTGGTGTGGATTGAGGCAATGAGAAGATATCATAGGATATATTCACAAGAAAGTAAGAGAGTGAATTGATAATGGGTAAAAAACTAAGTTCAAAAGAAATTATCTGAATGTTTTTAAAAAATAAGAATCAAGCCTTACAATAAAAACAACAAATCTACTCAAAGTAGAATTCTAATTGTTGAGGAAAGTGTAGTCAACAACATCATGCAGATCAGGGTCTGGAAACTGAGATTTTTAAAAACGTTTTGCTAAAGATGTGCAAGTACCATGGATTTCAGGAAAATCTGAGGATATCATTCATAAAAGCCCATTTTTTCTTTTGTGCCCACTGGAAATTTTACGTCTATGCTACTGGCATGGTTCTGAGCACAGGCAATGTGTATTCAAAGAAGTCTCTCCTATATTGGATTTTCTCAGCAAACACTTGAGGCAATCATTCTATGTTTGACAAAGCATGAAGTGATGGTTGAATTGAGTCAGTCTGCGTATGAAGTACTGTAAGATCACTTAATGTGGTAGCTATGAGGGCTTCCTGGGGGACTACAGGATCATCTGATTTACAGTCTAAATCTGTAGGACTGTTTTCATGTAAAGCAGTCAGAGCTCCTTGGACTGCAGTCAAATTTTGAAAGTGGCCATTTTCTGCAAATGAGAGCAGCTTTTCAGATATTTTGGGTGACGGATAGTCTTCATCCATTTGTTCAGTTTTATGGCTATCTTCATTCTTGGGTGAACCTTCTACAATAACAAGGAAAGATTTCCACGGTGTATTCTTATCATGTATCTACAAAGAAAAGACAAATATCATTAAATGATTCAAGGACTCTAGATTCAAATTAGTAGTATATCTTCTGCTTAAACTGGGTTTCTATGTACTTTAGGCTTTATCTCTACAAAACTGGATCTAGTACTAAGATAATTGGAAAATGCTTAAGAATCCTTGAAAAGAAAATGGTTAACTTGCTTGGGCATGTGGGAACTGAAATGAATCAATTATCCAAATTCATCTGTCTTAAGAAAAAGGGGAGCAGAGAGGGGAAATTTAAATGAAATTACACTAAAATATAAGCCAAGAACCATAAGTATAAATTTAAAAGATCATGTCAACCTATAAACATCATTATATTTTTAAAGCTTGAAGAAAAAAAGTTAGGGAAAGATGATGGGAGGAAACCTATGGAATACTCTTACTCAAAGAAGCTCTAGTTCTTTTTTTTCTACCTATAGGTCCTGAAGCTGCTATTAAAAGCTGGAGAGGGAGAGAAATGTAATTCAATATCATAGAGCACACAAAGAAGTGATAAGTGGCAAGAGGTAATATAAGGGAGAAAGGGAGGATGAGAGTGACCTATCTATGTGGGCATCCTCTAACGTTCTGTTCAAGTAATCTTAGAAAGCTTTTAGTTCAGATTAGACTTCAGAAACTCTGAATTCCTGTTCAAGATGGAGGAGATGTAAGAAGTTATGCTTAAATCCCAGAATGAAAATACCTTCCAAACTTACAGCCAACATAACATGGTGATAATAGATGAATAGAATAATAAATGGCATAGAATTGCTGAAGGGATTTGGAGAGCAGGAGAGGGGAAAGGAGAAAGAGTACCATCTGTTTATTTCATTGCTATCACATGTGGAGGGCATAAGAGAGACAACTGGCATGATACTTCTTTACAAAAGCTCATGATATTAGCATTCCCTTGGCTTGATGAGAAATAATTGTTATATTTAATCTGAACATACTGTTGCTGAGGTAGAACACTAATCAAAATAGAAAACAGAATTAAGAAAATTTCAAAGGATCTATTTTGCTAGTTGTTAAAAGGTTCTCATTTGAAATACAAATGCAGCGGAATCTAACAACTGTAATACATTACATAAAATTGCATTCAATATAAATTGCAACTTAAAAACTATTTAAAGTCAGTAACTTGTTTTTGTGTTAAATGTTTTAAGATTTTAAATACTTCTCATATTTTCACCCTCCATTTCTGATGTTCACTATTCTAAATTGCCCCAGTGCAATCTAGAAAAACAAAGAGTTCAAATAGGCCAATATTTTTATGTGGTGCTTTTATGTAATTTCTCTGAGCATACACACACACACACACACACACACACACACACACACACACACATATTTATATATTTTTTCTTTCAAAGTGATTTCTTTTCAGGGGTGGAGTTTATACTGGACCAATTCCTGCCCTTGCAAATTATCACACCACTATTATTCCTCTCATAAAAATAAAAGAACTTAAAAAGACTGTCTGGTGACTAACAAAACTATCTGACTTTACTATATTTCTAATGTACTGGCTCACTTAACTGTAAAAAATAAATTTCTAAATTGCCCCAGTGCCATAGCTCATTTATGTAATTTTAGAAAGAGTTCAAATAGGCCAACATTTTCATGTGGTGCTTTTATGTAATTTCCCTGAGCATACACATATACATATATAAATGTATATGTGTGTATTTATATTTTTTCTTCTTCCAAAGTGATTTCTTTTCAGGAGTGGAGTTTACACTAGACCAATTTCTGGGCTTGCAATTATCACATTACTATTATTATTCTCAGAAAAATAAAAGAACTGAAAAAAGACTGCCTGGTACCTAACAAAATTATCTGACTTTACTTATAATTCTAATGCACTGGCTCACTGAACTGTAAAAAATACAGATCAGAGGGGAAGAGAACACATGAAAGAGAACATGTAAATCATGGATTCCCCCTTACAGAAGTGTGCCGCCGGAGAGTGGACTTGTCAGTGAAGGTGCGCCCACATGCATTGCACATAAATGGCTTCTCTCCTGTGTGGATTCGATGATGACGCTGCAAGGCATTAAGCTGTGTGAACTGCTTACCACACTGATCACAACAATATGGACGTTCACCTGAAAAAAAGAAATACTACTTATTGGTGAAGTTTCTGCTGCCAAATACAGCCACCATTTCATAAGCATTCTCTTAACTATGCTGTTTTCTAGAACACCATTAGGAAGAGAAAGGGCAAGTGAGAGGGACCTGTTGGTGTTGGCCTGCTCAGTTACACCAAGGCCCAAGTCCTGGGGTCCAAGCCATCTTGGTCAGGTACTTTGTTGGTCCAGGGTAGACTTTAGAAAGCCTGAATTCCAGTTCATGGTGGGAGAAGGAGAGAAGTTTACACTTAATTCCTAGTATGGAAGTTATTTTCTAAATCCAGAGCCAACACAACACAGGGAAGGAGGATGAACAGAATGAAAGAGTATATGGGATTCCAGAAGGGACACTGAATAAAAACAGGTTTTTGACCTATTCCAATTTCTAAATAAAATTATACCAAACAGCTTGAACCAGGGCCACAGACACCATAAGATGGCATACCTGCAGGTAACATTAGCTCTACCAACCAAATCACTGTTAGGGTTTGCAGGAAGAAGGTCCAAGACTAGTTCTTCTCTCCCTATACCATGAATAAATTTACATATTTAGGGAAAAAAAAAGTTATTTGATACATATTTTTTTTTTCATTTAAATTGTCCCTTTCTTCCCCACCCATATTAATTGTGTGACTCTGGGGAATTCAAACTTTTCAGATTTCTAGGCAACACTCAAAGATTTTGTGCCAACCTACACTGGTAGAAGAAGTTATTCATCAGGGTGTTGCCTGGTACAATCACAGGTTCATAACCCTAGATAGATGGATGGACAGAAGGACAGAAAGGCAGATGACAGATGGATATGCCTATAATTTTAACATAAATTATAACTTTAACATTTTCTTGTCTATAATTTAACATAAATTATAACTTTAACATTTTCTTGTCAAAATCTCATTATTTTGATACTTGGTAAAAACTTCAAACACTGGCAGCTAGATGGTGCAGTGGTTAGAGCCTCAGTCCTGAAGTCAGGAGGACCGGTCTTAAGACACTTAACACTTACTAGCTTGTGACCCTGGGCAAGTCACTTAACCCCAATTGTCTCAGCCAAAAAAAAAAAAAACAAAAGCAAAAACAAAAAGTAACTTTAAACACATAAGAGCACAATCTTTCATCATGATAACTAGAAAAAAAAATAATGCTTAATTTCCTATTTCCAGGTTTAATTAGCTGCTATTCTGACTGACTCTTCTATTTCCATCTAGCCACACTAGCAGCCAGGAAACATTAAATGAAAAAAAAAAAAAAAAAATGACACTTTAACACCCTATGTGAACAGAGTCAACTGTGGAGTCAGGAAGACAAAGGTTAAAGTCCTGTCTCTGAGACATCTTAACTGAGTATGAACACAACCACAACCTCTCAATGCCCCCAAGCAACCCTTGAAAGCTTTCAGTTTCCAATAAGTTGCTGATCTGTATTGGTGGAGAGAGTTTCCACACTGGGAGTTCTTTAGACTGATGAAGTCATTGGTTTGAACCAAAATCATAATCAATATTCCTACTGAAACAGTACAGTATTTTTTTCAGGTTACAAATAAGACAGGCTATTCTATTAGCTGAAAACTCACATAAACATGATTTTTAAACATTCAGTATGACTGATAAGCCTGGTTATGGCAATGATGATGATGAAGTTTTGGCTCTAGTATCCCAAATCCCACCACCGTCCCCAGAAAATTCCACTCTTCATGCACAGTTACTTATTTAGTAATAAATCAAATTGTTTTGAAATAGTAAAGGATCAAAACCTTTGTTGAGGCAGTAAAACCCAAGAGGTACCATTTTCCAACTCTGCATAGGTTAAAACAAAATGCTGATTCAAACTCTAGTGACAATGCAGGAGAAGTAGCACCAATGGAACAAAAAAGGAAAGGAAAATCTTTGAGGACTTCACATTCCTCATCCTCCCACAATCTTAGACTGATCCTTAGACTAATTCTAAAAAGGACTAAAGAATAAGTCATGTCTGCTCCTATTGAGGGGGAAAGAAAAGAAGTGTGCTTACTCACCTGGAGCTCATTTAGAGTGGCTGCGCCCGAGAACCACAACACAAAAAAGAACACTGTTGTCTGTGGGACAAAATGTTCTAAGGCAGGGGTCCTCAAACTACGGCCCACGGGCCAGATGCAGCAGCTGAGGACGATTATCCCCCTCACCCAGGGCTATGAAGTTTCTTTATTTAAAGGCCCACAAAACAAAGTTTTTGTTTTTACTAATAGTCCGGCCCTCCAACAGTCTGAGTCGGAAAGTGAACTTTCAACCCCTATTTAAAAAGTTTGATAACCCCTGTTCTAAGGCATACACACAAAAAAAGATTTTCGCACACATTTTGGGATGTAACCTATTTGTAAACTGAGGATACTTTGCTTGCAAAATGAGTGCCTTCTCCATACTAGTTCAAGTCATACCTGTATGGACTTTAATATGCTGGTAAAGTGAATTCCTCTGTGCAAATGTTCTGAAGCAAACTTCACATTTAAAGGGTTTGGATCCTGTGTGAATCCGATTATGATGTTTCAAATACTCCTTAGAAGCAAAACTTTTGCCACATGTTTCACACATAAAAGGTCTTTCCCCTAAATGAAACATAAAACAAATTTAAACAAAAACTTATATAAAGTAGCAACAGAAACAAATGGTATCAATATCAACATGTCTATTGGTAAATCATCACTGCCAATAACCTATACCAATTCAATAATAACAATTATAAGTAAATGAGCTGATACATGGTAAGGCACATGGTAAGGCTAGAGTGTAAAAATTTTCATACCTACTCAAAATTCTACAGGTTAAGAGACTTTTTGTCATGGACTCCCTTAGCAGTCTGAATTTTTATGGCTTCTCCAAAAGTTTTAAAAGAAATAAAATATATCAAATAAAAAAGGAAACTAATGATCTTGAAATTCAATTATCAAGTATTACAGAAAAAAAAAGTTCATAGACCTCGGATTAAGCACTCCTGCACCAGAAGTAGAAGTACTGCTTTAGATAGTTTTAGTTTTTTAACTTTTTTATGTATTCCCTTGAATAAAAGAGTTATTAAAAAAAAAAAAAAGATTCTGGAAAGATGACAGAATAACATAGGTATTTATTTGAGTCTCCCAAATTCCCTACAAATAATTTAAAATAATGCCTTAAAGGGAATTTTAGAGCAGTGGCAGAAACAATTAAAAGTTGAGGTAAAGCAGCTTCTAGTCTAAGACAAATTGAAAGGAAATTAGGAAAAACCTGATCTCCTGGAGTAGGGGTCTTCCCTGAATGAAGTACAGATATATCCCTACCACCAAATAACAAGGGCAGAGGAGGAGGACAGGGGAGAGGATATGTGGGTGGCAGGTCTCAGCTTCAGGAATTTTTGCCTCACAGTGTAGGAGTCAGACAATTGACTAAGAAAAGAACAAAGGGCCTAAACTAGCATTGGAGATCAGGTGTGGTGATCAGAGGTGGAACCAAGCTGTAGCTATGGGCAAAGAAGAGTGAGAACACAATGGTGAATGTGATGGCAGAGGGTGAAGGACTCTCTTCTCTGTGGTTATTTTCAAGAGAGTAGAGTTCCTACTTCCAGGGCAAAGGCATGAGTTGCAGTTTGCAGCTCTTGAAGAGACCAGGGGAAGCAATAGCATTTAGAGTGACAGTGTTGCTGGGGACCCTGATCACAGCTAAAAAGGAGTATCTGATATCAGGAGCCCAAATAGAGTTCAGAAAACTAGAGCATGAAAAACCTGAAGCCTGAGAAATTATTTCCCCACACCTTGGGTCTAGAGGCTGATTTGGAAATAAAATTATAAGCCAAGAAATAAGCCGCCAAAAATAATGAGTAAGCAAAAGAGAGAGCCCAATCATAGATAACTACGGTGATAAAGAACAGGGTCCAAGCTCAGAATATAATGAAGTAAAAAATAATTACTTCGGATGCTACAAAGAAAAATGTAAGATGGTCATACACCCAAAAAAGCATTCTTGGAAGAACTCAAAAACGACTTTTATAATCAAGTAAGAGAGGTTAAGAAAAAATCAAAAGAAAAAAAAAGTAATGCAAGAAAATCAAGAAAATAATGTCAACCAATTGAAAAAGAACTTAAAACTTACCAAAGAAAATAACTCCTTAAAATTTAGAATTGGGCAAGGGGAAGGTGATAATCAAGTAAGAGAGGTTAAGAAAAATCAAAAGAAAAAAAAAGTAATGCAAGAAAATCAAGAAAATAATGTCAACCAATTGAAAAAGAACTTAAAACTTAGCAAAGAAAATAACTCCTTAAAATTTAGAATTGGGCAAGGGGAAGGTGACTTTATAAGATACTAAGAAATAATAAAATTAAAAGAATGGAAAATTGAAATATCTCATTAGAAAAACAAATGCTTATCAAGATAAGTTTTAAACATATACATAACTTTGTCATAAAAGATGGTATCTTAAGAAAATTAAAGGAAAAAAGAAAATATTTTTCACAACTGTGGATAGAAGAAAACATTTATGACCAAACAGGTGATAAGATAAAAATGGAATTTTAGATTATATAAAATTTATTTTGTCACGTAAAAATATTAAGTGAGAAAATATATTTGCAGCTAATTTCTCTGCTAAAGGTATCAGATCCAAGATATATAAGTAATTGGTTCAAATTTATAAAAACAAAAGCTATTCTCCAAATGATAATGATCAAAGGATAAGTTTCAAAGGAAGTAATCCAAAAAATCAAGTCACACTGGAAAAAATGCTCCAAAATTATTACTAATTCGGGAAATGAGAATTAAAATTTAATCCTAAGATTCCATTTCACATCATCCAACTGAGAAAGAAGAAAAGTAAAATGACAAGAGAAATTAAACTAATTCCACGTCATTTTTAAACTGATCCTACTTAAAATCAATTGATTTTGTTCTATAACTACCTAAGTCATGGTTCTTTGTCTCTGAACTTAGTTCAAAAATTTAGCTGGCTTGTAATGAGTTAAGTTTAGGAATTCTGTTCTGGTATACTAATCACTGTTGTATTCTAGCCTCAAAGAAAATTTGTTATCCTTGAGGAATGCAGGTAGACATCAGAGAATCTAATCCACTATCTCTAGATATAAAGGGAAGAAGGGAAAAAGGAAGAAGGAAGGGAAGAAGAGGAGGGAAGAGTTGAGATGGAGAAGAAGGAAGAAAGAAGGAATTTTTCTTTTATTCTTGAGGAAGAGGGACTGAGGAGCTAAACTGGACAGCCTCCACACATCTCTCAAAAACAAACAAAAAAAAGAGACAGAAACATTTTAAAAACATAAGCATTTTCATTTCTCTATCCTACCAATAAAATCTAGCTGGAAAAGATAGAAAAATTCCAACACAAAAACTTCAGAATACTAAAATATTTGGTAATTTATTGGGAACGGAAGACAGGCTAGAAGGAAGTTTAGGTAAACACTTCACAGAATTTGAAAATAAAGTTAAACTATACATTAAAAAAAAAAAAAAAAACGAACTAAGAATCTCATTTTTATAGCCGAAGAGATATCACAAACCAAATGAAATTCCAAAACAAAATAAAACCAAACCAACATATATATCAAATGAGTCCTGTTTTTAAAGTTATTATTGTCATTAAAATACATTTAAATCAGTTCAAGTTTTAGGAAATTCATTTAATTATTTTGTTCTCTTTTGGCCATCTGTAAAACTAAGGGATGTTATACATTTCTAAATTTCTTTTTAAAAAGTTCTAGCATTAGCGATTCTGTGACTTTTTCTTTTATAGGTATGACAACAGCATACTTACCTGTATGACACCTTTTATGATATATCAGCATGTGGTTTTGAGTGAATCTTGCACCACATTCATCACAGACAAAAGGTTTTTCACCAGTATGAATTCTGAAATTACAACAGTATAATTCAGAATGCTTTTAACTTCAATTTTTGGGGCCTGTCTCTCTCCAAGAAAAGTGCCCCCCATCCTAATCTTCTTGAAATAAATTAATCTTGATGAAAACCATCTTTAACAGACCAATGAAAAGTTTAAAATAAATACAGCTATCATCGTCACAAAAAAAACCCCTCAAAAACTAACATGACTCTAATATAATCACTCTGAACTTTCATTTACATCTGCTGGTTCATTTTAAAAGATATCTGTAAAGAGACCACATCTTCATATAATTTTAATTTAAATAAACTTTCATAAACTGCACAACTGCCACTCTCAAGTTATACTCATTAATAAAACCTCTGTAGTATCATCAATCATAAGTATCTAATGAACCATTTAATTTTTTTAACTGTTAGTTTTTTAAATTTAATTGAGAATTTTTAATTCTCAAGAAAAAAATATAAGCTAGCACATCTCATTTTCTAAGGAACCATTTTTTTGGATAAACTGTTACATATTTTCCAACTGTTAAGAAATTTATGATAATGCCTCATTTTTATATGCTATCACCACCAATCAAAAAAATGGGGAAATGACTTTAACATATAAACCTGATATTATTAAACAAATATGTATGCATGATGAAACTCTATCATACTTCTGTCTCCACAGTCCTTCCTAACCCAAAAGGCTGAGTATGGTATTCCCCATCCTATCCATTTTAAGTCAATTCTTTTCACCTCAGATGTAGAGACCCCGGTAATTACAAGAGTTCTGATTGTTACCGATTCACCTCCAGATATAAGGCATTAGGAAAACTTCAGATTATTTTTAAAAATGCTTAAAGCAATTGCCATGATAATTTATTAAGTGCCTTTTAACAAACTCAACTAGATATTAAAAAAAGAAAAACCTATCCCATTTCCCTTCCCAGTACAAGAGCTTGCATAAATAAGCAAGTAATAAATCTTCATTTTAAAATTCAAAAGTGGAATTATGTTATAAGTTTTCAGGTATACTGGCTGGGGGCCTCGCCCCCTGGTGGATGAGGCATCTCATTGCAGCCTCTTCATACTTTATTGTTGTTAATAATTATAGAAGAATAAATTTCAGCTCTACCTTAGAAAAACAAGGGGGAAGCAACCCTTAAGTCACAGATCTTCTAGTTATATAGTGTTGGATTACAAACAAGTGTTCTGAGAACTATCCAAGCCCTCTACTGTAGCTTGCAGCCAATACTGATAAATTCTTCAGGTCAGATAAGAGCAGAGTTTAAATTTAACCAATTAGATCAGGAATTCTTAACTTTATATTGTCATGAACCACTTTGGAAGTTGGCTTAAGTCAATGGACCATTTCTCATAATAATGTTTTTAAATGCATAAAATACACAAGATTACTAATAAAAGTAATTATATCAAAAATTTTTTTTAAAAATTCATGGATCCTACATTAAGAAATTCTGCTTTAAACCTGTAAAAATGACAAATAAGTCCTGCAATTTCTAGGTGATATTCCATTCCAGATTCGCAAATCCAGAAGAAGTCCATTCTTTCAGCCTTTAAAAGGTCTTAATTTACATAGGCAAAACCAAAACAAAACAAAAAATAAACCATCTGGCCAAATTATAGTTTAAAGCATGAAAACACTATCTGAAAATAAAAGAATGCACTTTACAAGGATGTTGCCTTCTAAAGTCTCAAAGTGTTATGTGAGTCTCTATTCTCTAACCTTTTCTACAAGTACAGTGAAGTTTATTCATACCTCATGTGTGTTTTCAGGGCAGAAGGCTGAGAAAACTTAGCTTCACACTCAGTGCACCCATATGGTTTGTCCCCTGTGTGAGTTCGTTCATGAAGCCTCAGAGCTGTTTTGGAGCTCAAGCCTTTGCCACACTGCTGGCACTGATGGCGCTCCCCGCCACCTTCATGAACCTGAAGAATATGCCTTTTAACATCTTTTTTCCTCTTGAATTTTTTTCCACAGAGTTCACAAGGGAAATGGCGCTCACTGCTATGAACATGACGCTGATGACTCTTCAAATTACAGCGGTTGGCAAATGTCTGGCTGCACGTATCACAGCGATAAATTATTTCAGCAGCAATGCCATGATTGTGTTTGATGTGTTTCAGGAAACTCTTCTCATAGAGAAACTCCTTTTCACAAGTGGTACACTTAAAATTGCTCTTTTTCTTATCATCTTCTTCCTCAGCTTTTTTCAAAGCTTCCTCTAACTCAAAGCCAGCATCATTTTCCTCATTCTTTGGCTCCACATTTTTTGACACTGGCTCTATCACCATTTCCACATCCAGTATGCTTTGGTCTTCTGGGGATTTGTTCTCCCCAACATCATCTGTAGCACTTTTTTGCTGTTCTCTGAGTCTCCTTGTATACTTCTTCTTAGGGATTTCCACAAATACCTTCCTTCCAGCCAGCCTTCCACTAGCTCTTCTAATTTTAGGATAGGGAGGTTTCATAACTTCTTTTTTCTTATCTACTTTATCCTTTGACTTTCTCAGTGGTGTCTGTGATATTAAACCGTTGCTATTTCTTTCGACAGGGTAATCTGAAGAATCAGAAAGACTATCAGTGTTAGGGACTTCTACCATTATACTAGCCTTAGAATCAAGTAGAACATCATTTGTTTGAGAGTTATTATTCTCTCCTGGCTCCTGAGACTCTGAAAAGTTCTGAAGCTCTAAAAGTACAGATTCTAACATTTGTTTCTTTAACTGAAAACAAGTTTCAGATAAGTCTAAACACTTAAGTTTTTCAGCCATTTCCAACATTCTCTGCACACGGTCTTCTTCTACCTGGACCTTTGCAGTATAGACAAATTCAAGGAAAGAGGCAAAGTCAACAACTTGTACTTCATTTAAATATACATTTGTCCTTGTTCCATCCATGTTCGATTCATTAAGGAACATCTCCTTAAAAAACTTGCTTGTGGCTGCCAGTACAGCTTTATGAGCCACAAATTCTTCTCGTACACCTTGATATTCCACACTAACAGTCACATCACACAAGTGACCAAGAAGACGTAATTGGTGCATTTCATTCAAAAGATTAATTGGTGATGATTTGGACTGTAGTAGAACTGCACCACTTTCCATCTTTTTTCTTTCTGAAAACAGCTTGAAAAGAAAAAGTTAGTTAAAAATAGCATCAACTATTGACATTGAAATACTAAACAATTAAATGTATTATTTTAAATTTATGGGGAATATAAAAAGTTCAATGGTTAGTCATTCCTTCTGCTCCCTTAACTCTAATTCTAAAGCCTGGTTGATTAGCCCATCTACTCTTTTATCTATTCTCTATAAAAGCTCATCTAAAGGATTTCAATGTGTAGATGACTCCCATGGGCTTCAATCCCAATGAACACTTCATCCCCACCCCTGGAACTATAACTACATTTTAACTATAGCAGGCTCTGATAGGTGGGCTTCTGTTTTATCTTGATCCAGACCTTCATTCCCCTGGCCATCTTTAGAGCATACCAAAATTCCTGCACCTGACCCCTGCTTTCTATCATCCCTTTATGTGATGTGTTTCTCTATTATAGCATAAATTTCTGAAATAAATGTTTTAATCTACAACACTTATCATTTGAATTATTTGAATCAACAGAAATTGAATTCCAGGTAGGTATTTCAAATACCCTGAAGAAAATAATATTTCTTCTACCCAAATTATTCTCTACTTTCAAGTTATTAAAGAAATTATAATTGTTTTCCTAGTTACTTACAATTTTAAAATATCAGAATAATGTTCCTATTATAACTTTCACTGGTTTTTTCTTAATAGTAGTGAATTAAAATTCTTAACTTGTTGTTCATGATTACCCATAACTCAGTAATTCAAATCTGATGTCAATATTTCTCTTCCATTACTTCCCTAATAAACAGCCCACCGGTGTCTAGCTCCCCTAACATGCTATAACATTTCTTTGCTCTTTGTAGAATGCTCCTCTAACTCTTTTTCAGTTCTTCATGGGTTAGTATTTTTCCAATTCCAATTCAAATCTCACACCTTCAAAGATGTATTCCCAGATTGCCCCATAATTAGCCTCACTCAAGTCACTTAGCTTAAGAAACTTTATTGTTATTTATGTATGTATACACATATGCACACAACTGTGAGGGTGGCAGTAAGATTGTAAGGTCCTTGAGAGCAAGAACCTCTCTTACTTATCTTTGTATCATCACCTTACAGCAGGCACACACACAAAAAGTTATTTGTTGATATTAGATATGAAAATCGGTGGACCTAATGTAAACACAACAAACCACGAAATCCTTCTAATTAAGATTTGGCTGGGCCACCTGATTTCGGAGTTTTTAACAGGATCATTATAACCTCAGAAAGAAAACTCCATCTATCACATATGTACTTGTCTCCTATCCCTTTCGCAGAGAAACCGAGGGGAGAAAGGGACTTCTGATTTCACAAGTTGGAAGACGGCAGACCATGCAGTTCTTCTCCCTTACCTAAGGACAGGTTTTGCACCTGCCCTACAGAAGGGGGCCGACCATCTGACTCAGATCCCGGACCGCATGAAGCCCAAGGACGGGCCAAAGGGCTGCCCGGCCCAAACTGACCGGAATAGGGTGGCCGCGAGCAGGGCGAGGGAGGGCACTGCCCCAATCCCGGGTAATTTGCCCTCACTGGGGACCGCGCGTCCTGATTGGGGCCCCTCCCACCCCCGCCCGGCGGTTTCGCTCGCCGGCTCCCGGGGCCCCAAGTCGCGCGCCCCTTCACCTAGGCCCGCGGGGGCGCCTCCACCACACAGTCGGGCTAAGAAGGACCAGGGGCAGCCACGGCTACGGGGGAAGCTCGGAACCGGCTGGGACGCTGCTCTAGAGGCCGGGGCCGGGACACTCACCCGGCGCCGAACATCCGCCTGGACGAGGTCCGGGTAGTACGGATGTGAGGAGAAGGCAAAGGGGCAGAAGGAGGCGGCCGCCCGGGCAGCTCGCCTCCCTTCGGCTCGCAGCTCATTGGCTGCTGGGGCGCTCCCTCCCTCCTCAACCCTCCTGCTCCGCTGCACGCGCCCCTCCCTCACCGGCCGTTGCCCCAGCCTCTCCCCGCTCCCCTCAGGGAGGAGGGGGTTGGGGGGCGCGCTTTCCCAGGTCTTTTCCTATGGCGCCCGCCCACAGCAACTACCACAGCGATTTCGGGACCGCCATCTTGGGTCATATGGCACGACCACGCTCGGGTCACGTGGCGGACGTGCGCTTCATTACGTCATGGGTACCTAGCAGAGCCACTAGTTTAGGTTGTACTTTGCTACCTCGAAAAGCTTTCTGGGTGGTGTCCGAGTAGTTGCCTCCGCGGCGGGCGCTCCCGTTACAGCTCCCTTCCAGCCAGCCCAGGTGGCAGGTGCAGGATGCGGTTAATAGAAGATGTCCAAGGGGCTTCCTTTCCTTCGGCCCCGCGGCGACCCCGGGGGAGGAGGGCGCAGCCCCTCGTCTAGGTCCGGGACAGCTCTCAAATGCTCAAACCCTAGATTTTACTAAATGTCTTAAAGCCTCAATCCTCGTTTGTGCTGCACCGGGCAAAGCTGCTAGTCACTGGGTAGCAGCTCAGGCCTAAAGAGAAAGTTGTCTTCCAGACTAACGCTCTCTTCTAGTCTGTGCGCCCAGAATCTCCCAGTCACCAAACCCTGCCCCTGCCGAAACTCCAAACATTCGTGCGGGCTGCTCCCTAATTTGATAACCTTCCTCAAAGTCCTTTAAATATCACTGCATTGATTCCTTTTTAATACGTAATCCTATCGTTATTCCGCACCCACAGTGTAAGTGTGAGCCGTCTTGGAAAAGTGGAGAGAATGCTAGGTTCAAATCCAGCCTTAGTTACTTAAAGGTTTCTTTCTCTCTGCATGTGAAGACTGTTCCCTAATAGGAAGGGAATCTTAAAGGAAATGGAAAAGTTAAAGGTACACAGGAGTGTAAATGCAAAGTACTAAAAGGCCTCTGGGGCATGAAAATAGAACCCTAGAGTGAAGTAAGGGGAAAACTCTAACCCTTGTTCAAGTGTTAAGTGCAAAGCGCTGCACTAGGTTCTTGGGATACAAAGGGAAAAAATTGGTAGAGTGTCCTGACCTCTAGCAATGGACTGAAATCTTGGGCCCTTGCAACTTTTGAGATCAGCACTGCACTCCACACTGCTTTCATTTAATCACCTGCTGTTAGGTCAGTGCTTGTAGGGTGTCATTGCATTTAAATTGGTGATAACTCAGATAAGTAGTTTTTTTTTTAATTGAAAAAAAATTTATAATTTAAGCCCACATCTTTATCAACAGAAGCCGCTAGGTGGCGCGGTGGATAGAGTAACAGAGTCAGGAAGACTCACCTTCCTGAGTTCAAATCCAGCCTCAGACACTTCCTGCCTGTGTGACCCTGGGCAAGGCACTTAACCCGGTTCACCTCAGTTTCCTCATCTGTAAAATGAGCTGGAGAAGGAAATGGAAAATCACTCCAGAATCTTCGCCAGGAAATCCCAAACGAGGTCACGAAGTCGGACACGATTACACGATTGAAATGACTGAACAACAAACTTTGTCAGTGGCTTTGCATCTTACCTAGGTACTTGCTTTAAATGCTGATTACCATAGCTAACAGCTTAGAAAAGTTATTGTTTAAAGTTAAGCAGTGGATTAGTCTTATCTATATAAAAGCATGAAACTCATTTTGCTTCAAGCTTTTCCTCTAGACATAAGCAATAACTGTCATTTGCCTGCTCCTTTGACAGTTAGCAGTACATCTTCAAGAAATATTTATCACCTAGCTAAAAAATGAAGGCATTTGCTACTGTCATACTGTCCTGAAGTCATTACTGTATTCAAAGAATTCTACTGGCTTGTAGCCTTAAAGAAAAATATCTTACTCAGTAAAGAGAAAAAAGTCATTTCAAAAGCTCTAAAACAGGTATTCAATCAGAACAGAATGATTTCATAAAAATAAATGAACACCATTGGCAATCTAAATGTTTGTAAATTACGTAAGTGTTTCAATGTTCTATGACCTTTGGCAAGGCTTTAAGCTGCAGTTTCCTTGTTGAATTTAGATAAACCTTAATATATGATTCAGATTATGTTAAAGAAATGGTAAAATACAAATGTGACACTAAAATTGTATTTTCTTTTGTGATGTCCTAAACTGCTGGTAAGTTTTTATAAAACTACAAATTCATGAATTTCTATAATATAACATTAGTTTGCATTGTAAGAGACTTATTACACATCATACTATTTGCTTATTTTAAAGATTCAAATAAGATGTTTATAAAATATAAAACAGCCACATCAATATCAGTCAAGTAAAAGGTAAAATTTCACTTCCCATTTTTATTCATTTCAAAAAACTCTCTAAATCCTACCATTGCATGAATATTTCATATTTTTATAGTCTGAAAGCTTCTAAAAACTATTCTATAAATATATACAAATAAATTAGTCACTGTATAACTAATACCATATTGCGTCCCCTAGAATTAGATTAATATAAGTATAAACATAAATGTAATAGTTTATATAAATGGTATGTAGAATTTAATATAAAAGGATTACTAATGGCATAATGCATTTATAATATGTGAATAAAAGTTCCAAGAACTGAAACCTATTAAAACAAACTTATTTTTACTGATGAGTCATATATCACTCCTAAAAAAATCAAATGGCTTGCTATATAATCAAAATGAAACATCTATAGTTGAAGTAAGATTTAAATTCTTGATCATGTTATGTGATTGTAACATATAAACAGCTTTATCAAGACAGGTTTTATTTTTACATATATACCAAGGAATGGTTATTGGCACTAGTAGTAACACTACTGGATATAACATTAGCAGTTTTCACAATTGCATTCTCTGGTTTATATAGTCTACCTTGGTCAACTGACCAAATTTCAGGTGTTGGTTCCTCACTCATACACACATCTGATAAGGTCTCAATTTTTGACCAGTTGTGGTCTTTTTTAGTAGTAAGATCTATCAGGAAACTTCTCCAATGTGCGTTTCGATCATGGATCTAACAGAAATGGGAGAGAAAAAAAAAAAAAAAGAGCATTGGTTAAAAATGCTCTTTAAGAAAAACCAGTATGCAGAAATCATAAGTATCCTAAATCATGGTAATAGATTTTTTAAATTAGCAGTGACATAATATCAAAATGCCTACTAAAAATCTATCCATGCTTTGAAACTGATTTACTATTTATTACTGCTGACACCCCATGGGCTAATAATACCCATTTCAATTGCCTCTAGTGATAAGTTTTGAAAAATGTTGATTACAATCTGAATAAAATTTCATAATTTTTACTTAGAATATTTTTAAAAATAATTTAAATTAGGTTTTATTACAATTTACTGGACTGAAAGTAAGGAAATCTAGTCTTATATCTGATATTAGCCTTATGACTTTGTTAAATTATTTAACTCTTCTTGGCTACAATTTTATCATCTGCCAAATGATGAAACTGAACTATACTATCTCTGCCATATCTTCTTAGAGTTTAAAAAGTATCTCCATGGTCTTATCCTAATAAAGTTATGATGATAATTTTTGATATTGCCAACCCCTTCTAGGCATTCAGAAATATTTGGTAATTTGTAGTAATTTGCAGAGTACGGGCTAGCTCCCTGGAGGGCTTCAGGGTCAGCCAGAGTCAGGATATATCAAAGTCCTTGGTCTTTAGGGGTAGAAGTGAAGGAGGCAGGCAAGCTGCCATGAGGCTTGCCAAAGATCTATTCTGGATTCTAGAGTCACCAATCTCTCTCCTTGTCCTGTTGCCAAGTGCCTCTCACTTCTCTCACCCCACCCCCCAATCCTTGTCTACAATTATCTTACTACCAAACATTGAGCAAGCACCAAAGGTGAGGAGAGCCATTATCCAAATATATGCTAATAAAGCCACTGTCTCACATCAAATAGGTAATTAGCCATAAGTGCTCTGCATTCTCAGATTCAAGTACACCTATTCAAAGTTTCAGTCCTCTATACTTATGATATACCTCACAGCTCCTAAACAAAAAAAAACTAAAAAAAACTTAGGACATACTTGTGTATATAATACCCATTATATTCTATATAATCAATCCAGAATTAGCTTTAGACTAATAGAATTATTATGTGTTCTTTGTATGCTTAATAATACCAGGGGAGGACCATTGAAGTGCAAGTCAATGAAATACTTAAGGCTACATAGCAAAATGTACCTATTGTTTAATAAAAATATAAACAGCAAAAGATAATTAAGACTGTAAATACATGGAGGCAGCATGAAATAAGGGATAGAATGATCAGCATATAATCAGGAAGGTCTTGGTGATTTAAACCTTCTAATGCTTACTAGCTGTATATTCATTGGTATATCATTGAATCTCTTTCTAAACATCAAATTCATCTATAAAACAGATTGGATACCCGTAATAATAATTACATGGTTATTGTTAAGTTTACTGTAACTATTGGCTGTAACTTAGAAATGTTTGCACAGATATTCTCCATTTTCTCCAGTGTGGAATGTTGTGGAATGTAGGGGACAGGATTTTATTTTCTTCAAATACTTTCATTTTGCAAATAGGGAAATATGAAAGATTGGTAGAGTAACCTAAGTCTATTGACTTCCCAGTAATAAGACTTTTTATTTGATTTATGTCATCTTCCACTTTAACCAGAATTGTCAGAAGACAAAAAATTGATTTTTTTACACGTATTATCTAAAAACCCTTTAGAAATAATACTCAGAAAACAATGCTGTTCCAGAATCGTAAGGCCAGTTACCCCTATTATTCAGCATGTCCTAATGAAATATGATTGCTAGGTGGAGAAGTAATTTTGTTCTGTTTCATTGATAGAGGCCACTTAATAAATGTATGCTATTCGTCATAAGTGGCAAAGGAGCACAATTCTATAAGACATAAACAATCCAGAGCACATATCATTCCAGTTCTGTTGTCTTCATATTTAGTTAAGAAGGCCAAAAATAAAGAAAAACAAATGGGTGAATTTAGATAAAATTAGTAGCTGTTTACACTAATTTCAAGCAAATGAATATATATTTTAACTATGGAGAATCAACTTACCGACACGTGCCTCCTCAATGTCGACATGTCTGTAAAAGTTCTCTCACAAGCCCGACATTTATATGGTTTTTCTCCTGTGTGAATGCGCTGATGGCGTCTAAGAGCTCCTTGCTGAGTGAAAGTTTTCCCACATTGTTCACAGAAATATGGACGAGTTTCTGGAAACAAGTGTCAAAAAAAAGTGAAAGAAATATTTGGCACTGCCAGAAAAACACTGCTAACAAACTGGATGCCCATCATTTGGCTAGTGGCTAACCATATTGATATATCAATGTGCTATACATTATATCTTGTTACATAGTAAGAAATAATAAGAGAAATTGAAATCTGAAAAAATCTCCTATAAATTGATGCAGAATAGTTCCTGTAATATAGAGAATGAAATCTATTCCCTGTTTTCATTAGCAAGGTAGGGGATTACAAGTCATGCCTAGTGTATTATTTTGTATTTGTGATCTTTGCTTAACTGTATGACATGGTCATGAGTCCAGAAAGGGGAAGGACTGAAATAAAAACACATTTTAAAATTTGGTCATTTTTTTTTTCTTATGTCTTGTTCAAAACCAACAACTAAGAACACAACTCTTCTCTGTGTATCAGACTAAGCCCTTTACTCGCTAAGTCCTTGCTCCCCAAAATCCTATGAATTTGGTAGACAAAAAAATATTTCCACTTTGAATAATTTCTGACTCAAACTCTGGCAGATAAATTGTAATCTTGGATTTGAAACCATGTTTACTAAGTTTCTGTCACTATCATTTTCAGCTCAAGAGTACAGCCTATTATTCACTTCTTTTCATCTTATTTTAAAGTTTAATGTAATATTTTTAAAGATTTTGTTATTATGAGACAATAAAAATTTAGTGCAATTTTGAATATAACCTTTACAGACAAGTAAATGTTGAGGAGGCATGTGTCAGTAAGTTGATTCTCCATAGGTTCAATGTACATTCATTTGCTTGAAATTAGTGTGAACAATTTAATAATTTTGTTTATTCAAATTTATATATGTAATACACATTTATGTCAAAAATATTCAATTATAGGACTTAGAAAAGGATGTTAATAGAAAATTGTGTTTGTGTGTAGGAGGGGTGAGTTTAAATCAACATTGAGATAGCTTCAAACTAAAACATGCTTCATCTGATCCAGCTTAAATGAATAATTATAGGATCTTAGAAGTAGGAGAGCTTTTGGAAGTAATTTAATCTATCAGCCCTCTTTATTTTTAAAATGATGAAATTAAACTCTGTGATGCTATGTTACTTGTCTAAAACTCAGGTGTCCTGAATTCCTGAAAAATGATATAAATGCTATACAATGCCCCCACATTGATATTCCTTTGATATTCCTCTTTCAATTCCTGCAGCATGTAAATGGTAAAGTATTAAAACACCATTCATATGGTATTTTGCATTTTTGACTGATTTATATGATTATATATTGTCACTACAAATTGATTGTAAGTTATTAGAGGGCAGGGGCCAAGCAGTATATTTCTTTCATATTCACTTAATATATGTTCAATAATTATTTTTTCCAGTGACCTTAAATAGGCCTCCCTCTTTAGAACAAGAGTCAGGAGTTGTGTAAAATCTATAAGTTAAATACTTTCCCTTCTAAGCATTGGCTCTAATACTTTGATAACTAGGAATTTAGGTAGTGTGAGTGTAGTACAATATAGTAGTAGAAAGGTCATGGTTCAATCAGAAATTTTAGGTTGTGAGTCTTGTTGTCAAATAGAACAGCTCATTGAATCTTTCAAAGCTTCTATTTACTTACCTGTAGAATGAGGACTATAATTGTCATATCAGTCATTATGAAAATTCAATTAACTAAATTTTTTAAAGTACAAACTTTGTAGAAAGTGTCAGGCTAGGCATTTTAACTATTTCAAAGTTTAGATTATAGACTTAGTTCCTCTCCTGATGCAGACTGTAATCAAGTAGTTCAAACAAAAGAATTTCTAAGTACATTACAATTTACATAAATGTGTGAAAATGTGTGCTTTTATTAAGGAAGATAAGATGTTCCAAAGGTTTAGTGGGGTTTTAAAATTACTAGAACTATTAAATTACATTAATTAAAAGTTACTTTAGTTAAAGATGTCAATACAATTTTAAATTAAAATTAAAATTTTTTATTTAAATTTATTTTAAAATTTAAATTTAATTTAAATTTAAAATTTATTAAAAATTTAAAATTTAAAAGATAAATTTAAAAAATTTAAACTGTACAAAAACTCTTAGAATACCCTGTATAAGAAAAATGTTAATGCTTTAGTAAATATCAAAACTTGATTTCTAAAGGAAATGCCTTATTTGCTCTGTTCTTTAAGTATATCTTTACCTGCATGAACATTGCTATGTTGAGCTAAGGAGGCTCTCAATCCAAATGTTTTTCCACACACATCACATTTATAAGGCTTAGCTCCCATATGACATCGTTTGTGGCATTTTAAGTATTCATTGGTGGCAAAATGTTTTCCACAGACATCACATTTAAAGAGACGTTCTCCTAAAATTATAAAATAAAGTCAAAGACTTGCAAATGTGTTTATTTTTTATTTTTTTTCCTATTTGTTAATCATTTAATCATCTTTCTCAAGAGATCAATTTATTTCTTGATTCCATCCTTGACTTTTTTTTTTTTTAATTTAATAGCCTTTTATTTACAGGATATATACATGGGTAACTTTACAGCATTAACAATTGCCAAACCTCTTGTTCCAATTTTTCACCTCTTACCCTCCCCCCACCCCCTCCCCTAGATGGCAGGATGACCAGTAGATGTTAAATATGTTAAAATATAAATTAGATACACAATAAGTATACATGACCAAAACGTTATTTTGCTGTACAAAAAGAATCAGACTCTGAAATATTGTACAATTAGCTTGTGAAGGAAATCAAAAATGCAGGTGTGCATAAATATAGGGATTGGGAATTCAATGTAATGGTTTTTAGTCATCTCCCAGAGTTCTTTTTCTGGGCATAGCTAGTTCAGTTCATTACTGCTCCATTAGAAATGATTTGGTTGATCTCGTTGCTGAGGATGGCCTGGTCCATCAGAACTGGTCATCATATAGTATTGTTGTTGAAGTATATAATGATCTCCTGGTCCTGCTCATTTCACTCAGCATCAGTTCGTGTAAGTCTCTCCAGGCCTTTCTGAAATCATCCTGTTGGTCATTTCTTACAGAACAGTAATATTCCATAATTTTCATATACCACAATTTATTCAGCCATTCTCCAACTGATGGACATCCATTCAGTTTCCAGTTTCTAGCCACTACAAAAAGGGCTGCCACAAACATTCGTGCACATACAGGTCCCTTTCCCTTCTTTATAATCTCTTTGGGATATAATCCCAGTAGTAACACTGCTGGATCAAAGGGTATGCACAGTTTGATAACTTTTTGAGCATAGTTCCAAACTACTCTCCAAAATGGTTGGATTCGTTCACAACTCCACCAACAATGCATCAATGTCCCAGTTTTCCCGCATCCCCTCCAACAATCATCATTATTTTTTCCTGTCATCTTAGCCAATCTGACAGGTGTGTAGTGGTATCTTAGAGTTGTCTTAATTTGCATTTCTCTGATTAATAATGACTTGGAGCATCTTTTCATATGACTAGAAATAGTTTCAATTTCTTCATCTGAGAATTGTCTGTTCATATCCTTTGACCATTTTTCAATTGGAGAATGGCTTGATTTTTTATAAATTAGAGTTAATTCTCTATATATTTTGGAAATGAGGCCTTTATCAGAACCTTTGACTGTAAAAATATTTTCCCAGTTTATTGCTTCCCTTCTAATCTTGTCTGCATTAGTTTTGTTTGTACAAAAACTTTTCAGTTTGGTATAATCGAAATTTTCTATTTTGTGATCAGTAATGATCTCTAGTTCTGCTTTGGTCATAAAGACCTTCCCCTTCCACAGGTCTGAGAGGTAAACTATCCTATGTTCCTCTAATTTATTAATAATTTCATTCTTTATGCCTAGGTCATGAACCCATTTTGACCTTATCTTGGTGTACGGCGTTAAGTAGGGATCAATGCCTAGTTTCTGCCATATTAGTTTCCAATTTTCCCAGCAATTTTTATCAAACAGTAAGTTCTTATCCCAAAAGCTGGGATCTTTGGGTTTTCAAAGACTAGGTTGCTATATTTGTTGACTGTTTTATCCCTTGAACCTAATCTATTGCAAATGTGTTTATAAGCAGTTCTGTCATTGAATCTTTCATTATAATTCAGGAGCTGGAAGTATAAGTATCTTTAACCTTCATAGATAACATTTCTCTTGCTTTTAAATTGCTGTCCTCTTCACTATAAAATTTTCATACTGCAATTTTGTCCATGTTTCTCTTATTCTCTATTTAGGCATGAGGAAAACTAATCACTTTTATTTATGCATTCCTAAGCCATTTTTTGAAGAAACTGGAATGACATACTAAATGTTCCTTCAAAGAGTTTGTTTTTGTTTTTGTTTTTTTTTAAATCTTGTAAAGCACATACTGTGCTTAGAAGAGAAATGTCTTATCTGGTCGTCTTCCCTCTTCCTTGTGACTATCAAGCTTACCACCATCTTTTCAGTCATCCAAGTTTAACATCAAGGTATCTTTATTCTGTATGTCTCATTCCTAAATTCAATCTCTTGCCAAGTCCTACTGCCATTTTTTGCATAAGCCCCCACCTCTCATCTGACTGCTGTTACCCTAGGGTAAACACTTGGCATCTATTCCTACTTGCTACCTGAAACAGCTATTCATTTATCTGCATTTCACGTCTCACCACTACAATCCATCCTCTACTTAGCTATCAAATTGATCTTCCGAAGACATAGGTCTACCATGTCATCTACTGCTCAGTAAACACCAGTAGCTCTCTATCTCCAAGATCAAATATAAAATCCTCATTTTGCCACCAATTCCATCATAACCTCCCCCCTCCTACTTTCCAATGTTTGTAGATACTTCAACAGTGGGTGTAGTGAAACTGTCTCCCTGCTACTCCTCCCACAAGATATTTCATATCCCAACATTCCTCATCTTCACTTCTTAGTTTCCTTCAAGTCCCAATAAAAATCCCTCCTTTTATAAGAAGTCCTCCCTGATCTCTCTTAATGCTAATATTTTCTTTCACTTGGTTATCTTTAATTGATCCTGTTTATATCTTGTTTGTACATGTTTTCCTCATGAAAATGGTAAGCTCTATAAGCACAGAATGGATTGTATTTTGCTTGCCTCTTGTGATCTCAGTGCTTAACAGAGCATATAACAGAGGCTTAATAAGTGTTAATTGATTGAATGGTCACTGTCATCTGCAAACATTAATTTCGACTTATTTTTTAAGAAACTGAAATTAAATTCTGGTCACTTATTTGTGTAATCACAACCTTTTCAGTAATCAATAAAAAATGATTTATTTTTATTACAGATCACTAATCCTTTATTAGATAAAACACTTTCTCAAAGCCATTATTTGTGATTATAAAGTATCACAATAAATGTCTAAGTGAGATAAGTAGCATATACATTTTTGACCACTTTTTAAAGGAGTACTGAGGCATATTTCAATAGCTGAAATGTTTTGAAATCAATATCTGAAACTAGAAAAGTGAATATATCACAAATGTCACCATTTTTCAGAAGTGTCCCCTCATAAATTCACCTCAAGAATTCACCAATGTGCTGGAAGCCTTTATTATTTTCTCTGCATAGTACAAGCATCTCAGTGGAATACTCAGACTGTTCACATGTCATTCATTATCTTTGTTACTAATAACTAATTTATCTTTTTTTCTATCGCATTTAATTAAATTCTTTCTTAAACTCTTTGTGTTTTGGGGTTTTTTTTTTGAGGTTCATGGGTTATGTGTTATACTCTGCTCAGATCCAATATGTCCCTCTTAACTACCCTGTCTGTTATTCATTGTGAATTCAGCAAATTGCTTCATGGCTTGCCCCTATACAACGTTAGTAAAATGTTGATATTCATGGGGCAGCTAGGTGTCACAGTGGATAGAGCAGCAGCACTGAAGTCAGGAGGACCCGAGTTCAAATGTGGTCTTAGACACTTAACACTTCCTAGTTGTACGACCCTGGGCAAGTCACTTAATCCCAATCGCCTCACCGCCCCCCGCCCCGCCCCGCCCCCCTCCCCACTCAAAATTCTGATATTTAGAAGACACTATTTTGTTTCTGGATTAATTTTTAATACCATTTTAGGAGTTTTGAAAAATTTTTAAGGCAATATAGAACTTGATTCAGCTTACCATAATCATGGTTTACATTATAAGATTTCCTGCATTTAAAATTTTGGATTATTTTTGCATAATTGAAACATTTGTGCCTTTTACACAGTATTTTAAATTACTAAAATAAGTTTATATTTGATTAATCTAGAATGGATTCTATTCAGTTTTCTAAATTTTTTATACTTCTCTACTTCAAATAAAAACTAAGGATGGAAAGCTCAAGAAAATTACCACATTTCACCAATTCTGGCATAAACTTCCTGAATCAACCAAGAAGTATTTCATAAAAACATATTATATACCATGCCTAGCTTTTAGTCCCAAATTGTATATAAATTTTCAACTTGTAAGGCAGAATTTTTATTGTAAATAACATGTTGTTTTTGTTAAACCCCAGTATATCAATTTATATATGTGGTAAAAATCAATTCTAATCTAATCACTTGAATATATAGAGGAATATTTCCAGATATCAAGTTAGGGTTCATGCTACACATGAAGATATTACAAGCCTATGATCTTGAATACAAACCTGTATGAGTCCGCTTGTGGCCATTTAATTTTCCTTTATCTGCAAAGCTAGCTCCACAATCCTCACAAATATATGGCTTTTCTCCAGTATGAGACCTGTTTCCAAGAAGTAAAGAAAAAAGTATGCATATTTCAATAGTTGCATAAGATGTATAGATTATTTTATATTGAACTTATTTTATTGAGAAAAATGTATTATATATAGAAATAATTTATAATGGATTTATAAAAATGATTTATATTTCTTCTTCCTAATTTGTGGATATAACTATTGTTTGGCATGTCGTATTTCAAATTTTGTTGATAATAGATTGATTAGTTTTGTTGATTTTTTTTCTTTTTTTATTAATTTATTTTTACAAATTATGGCTTCCTGGATAAGAAAAGGCATTACAGATATGATGTTGATGTAAAAGAAAATAAAAATAAACATAAAAGAAAATAAAATACAATCCACAGGTCATGCTATTTAGGTGTTGATGGATATTTCAAATTTCAACCATTACATCTAACTCTTAAGGAAAGCAGAATGATATAACTGCCAAAATGTAAAACTGAAATTGGAGGACCTTTGTTGATTATGATTTGTCTCATTTTAGATGAGGTACTTCACCTCTGTGGGCCTCAGTTCCTCATGTACATCTAAAGAAAAACTAGAAAACATCTAAGATTCTTGAAAGATCTAAATCCTATGACTAAGTACACCTCTATCATCCTTAATAATTTAGAGTTTGGGTCCTACATTTGATTATGCAGACTGAGAAAATTAAGAATGAATCAAATGAGGATGTTTAGATATGGATAAAGGTTTAAGATAATATAATCATAACCCCAGCATACCTGTATTAGAAAATACATTCTTATTTGATTTTTTATGCTTTTCTTTTAAAGCAACTGGAAATTAAAAACTAATGCTAGATAATATTGATTGCCACATTTTAAGAACCAAAAAACAAATTAAACCTGCTATACCACATTTAATTAAATCTAAAAACTGATTGTTTCTTATCTTTGCATTTCACAGAATGTTCCCTTGAAGATTACAGACAGAAAAACAGACACTGGATACAAAACATCCCCAAAATTATCTCTTTAAATGTAACTTTTTAGGAATATATTATAAAATTGAATCTTTAAGAAGGATAGAATAACAATTTAAAATTATATGTTTAAATGGTTTGATTCCAACTCTTGCTAAAAATAATTCATTTATTAAATTTCCCATTTTAATAAAATAATTTTATAGTTATATTTGGCAAACAATTAAAAATGAATTATTTGAGGCCAGCTAGGTGGTGTAGTGGATAGAGCATCAGCCCTGAAGTCAGGAGGACCTGAATTCAAATCTGGCCTTAGACACTTAATACTTCCTAGCTGTGTGACCCTGGGCAAGTCACTTATCCCCAATTGCCTCAGGAAAAAAAAAAGAATTATTTTTAATTCATCCGCACTGATAGAAATATTATACCAGTATTGTAAGTTAATTCAAGAAAAACAATCATGAAAAAATGGGGGGCAGAAATAGATGAGTAAAGAAAAGAAAGGTTTGCAAAGGCTAACCTTGTGTGAATTTTAAGTTGGGATGGTTGAGCAAATTTAGCATGGCAGACACCACATTCATAAGGTTTCTCTCCTGTGTGGGTTCTCATATGGAATACCAGCGCTGTTCTAGAACTCAAAATTTTGCCACACACTGAACAAAGTGGTCGTTTTACTCTTCCTTCATGCTTTCGCATGTAATGTGTTCTTACATCTCTCTTTCGTTTGAAAGTAGCATTACAGAGAGTGCAAGCAAACTGCCTCTCTTCTGTATGCACACACGCTCGATGCTCTTTACAACTATTATAACTAGCGAAGGATTTGCTACAGATATCACACTGATAGACTTTTCCAGGAAGGGACTGATGTACATCTTTACAGTGATCCACATATTTTTTCCGGGATACAAACTGTTGATCACACTTATCACAAGTTATAACATAAGTTGGCTTCTTCATTACTGTCATATTATTTACTTCCTTTCTCTTAAAATTTTCATCTGATTCATTATCTTCTGCATCTTTTTCATTTGAAAAGTCATCATCTGTACAGACAACTTCATTATCTTTGCTATCATTCATTTCTACTTCAGAAAAACCAGCATCATAATCTCCTTCCTCTTCTCCTTTAACACTTGATTTTTCATCCTCATCTCCTTTATTCACTTCAGTTTCTCTGTCATCATTTTTTTCATTTTCCTTTTTTTCTGTTTCATTACTAGAATCAATTGCATTAGATGAATTGCCAGCATCTTCATAGTTGAGGGTGTCTTTGTTGCTGGTTCCCAATGGTAAACTATTACCTGAAGACTGTTCCCATGTTTCTTTAGTGAAATCTATTTCATAGTCTGCTGTCTTTGATCTGCTAGGAGGTGGAACAACCATCCAATATACTGGCATAGTTTTTCTATCTTGTTTTGATTCATGTATTTTTCTGTAGGGGAAAAGAACACAACAAAATGCAACTTATAGTAGGTAAAAACATTTACATGAATGTCTTGTGTGTAGGCTATCTCTTCACTTATGGAAGTAATTCTGCAATAGTTGAAGAGACTAAGTTTTAAAACATTTTTGATTCTAACTTAGCATACAGTGCCCTACAAAGTTAATATGATTTCCTCCTAATTTAGAAGAGAATATCTCATTCCTTAATGGTCTTCCATTTATCCATAACAATGGAATAATAGGAAAGTGAGTGCTCTCAGAAAACTAGTAGGAATCTTGGACTAATATGGCAATATTCCTTTACAAAAATCTTTTGTAGTGAAAACTATGGACTATAAGTCTGGTCACATGGATTCTAAAACACTGGATCTGCCACTGATGAAGTATGTATTTTGGATAACTGTATAGCAGAAAGAGTGTTCCATTTAGGATCAGACAAGTTGGGTTCAAATCCCAGTAATCTTGTATAACTTGTATAACTAGGTGAATAACTATACACATTAGATAGAATAATGGGCTTGCTCTTTACTAATACTAATACTAAGACTGATCTTTATGAAGTTGTCAACTGATAGAAAACATTCTGGGGATTAAAATGTTTATAACCTTTGACCCACTGCTAAACATATACTCCAAAGAGTCACTGACAAAAATAGGTTGCATACCAAAGTATTTATAACAGCACTTTTTGTAATGCACAGAACTAGAAACAAAATAAACGCCCATCAACGAGAGAATGGCTCAATAAATTGTGGTACATTAATTGAATGGAAAATTATTGTTTTGTAAGAAATAATTAACATGAGGAACATAGATTTATGTAAAAATTTACATGATACAGAATAAAGTAAGTAGAACCAGGAAAACAATATACAAGTCATCCCTCAACATTTGCAGGGGTTGGGATACAAAACTCCCATGAATGTGAAAAATCACAAATAATTCTAGGTCCCACCCCAACCTTTAGTTTTAATAATCCTGATCATCTTATTTAACACAAAAAACAAGTAAAATAACACAATGCACCCATTGAAAAGTTGTAGTTTCTATGGTCTCAAGACACATTAGTATCTCATATACTATATAGTATCTCACATACTACACATGGAGCCCCCAACATAACTGCAGCAAGTGCTTCACAAATTTCCTTTTTTAAAAAGTACAAGATATAACTGTCACTGCAGGAGAAAAATCACATAAATGAGTCTAGATAGCAGAGACAAAAGGAAGCATTTCCAAAGAAAGTGTGCAGCTTATAGGTCTTTAGTGTGCTGAAAGTTTTTTAACAAAATTTAACGTAATAAATTCATGTATGTATACTTATGGTAGTACATGATTGAAAAAGATTAATAAACAGTATTAATGAATTTATGACTTACCAATTTTTTTTAGTTTTCTTTATATACTTGTGTCATCTGTGATTTTCCCCAGTATGCCATCGATATCCAAAAATTCACACTTAATTATAGATAGCCAGTCCACAAATGACCAAAACCACAAATGTGAAACCCTAATATTGAGGGAAGACTATACACAGTGACCAAAGCAATGCAAATGGAAAGACCAACCATAAGGCAGTCAAAAATGTAATATTATGAAAGTATAAAGAATGATTTTGGCCCCAAAGAGTTATGAAATGATTTCTTTTCCTCCTATAAATCTTTGCAGAAATGAGAAATCCATGAGTGTGGAACATTTTTATAATATCAGATATTTTTAATGTATGAATAGGTTTTGCAAGGTTTTTTTTCCCCTCCTTGTGAGAAAGTCAAGAAGAAGGGAGTCTGGGGTGATAATCTGTTCTCTTATAGACATGTTAAGATTAAGATGTCTACAGAATGGCTTCAATTGGATTTGGAGCTCTGGAGAAAACTGGGGTAGAAATATAGATATTATCAGCATAAATATAATAATTGAACCCATAAAAGGTAATGAAATACTAAGTGAAATAGTATAAATGAAAAAGAGAATAGGACAGGACAGAGTTCTGAGAGTCACCCAGGAACGACACAGATGAAAATCCAGCAAAGGAGACTAAGGAGAAATCAGAAAGGTGGGAGGAGAACCAGAGGGAGCAGTGTCATGGAAACCTAGACATAAGGATTCTACATAAACAGGGTGATCAGCAGTGTCAAAGATGCAGAAAGATCCAAAGGGATGAACATTGAGAAAAGGCTTTTAGATTCAGTAATTAATTATGACAGCATTGGAAACTTTGGAGAGAAGTTGGAAGCTGGAAAGCAGAGAAATTAGAAAAAAAAAAGAGAGAAGTAGAACAGCAAGTTTAGATGATTTAAGGAGTATAGTGAAGAAATAGGAAGAGGAGAAGGAAGAAGAGGAGGAGGAATAGAAGAAAGAGGAGGGGGAGGATTAAGAAAAGGAGGATGATTTGGACTATATGGCTTCTGCTTTTCAACTCAAATTCTATGAGTCTACCAAGGAGTGTAGTCCTTTTTGGACAACGGGGGTATGGTGAGCTTTAAAAGTTCCTTCTCGTACAATATCTCATCATCATTGGAATATTGTTAGGAGCATTGATGTAATCCCTATGAAGAGAAGGAGTGTGGAGTGGAAGTGAAATCATATAATCATTCCTGAAGTAAGGAGGAGTGCTGATAGGGCTCCGCACTGGCTATCTAAGCTCAAAGTGCAGCCTATTCTCTCTCAGAAAGTAAGGGGATGTCTCTTTACTCTAAAGGTTATCAAATGAAAAAGAAAGTGTTCTAGGGACATCTAGGTGGCACAGTGGATAGAGCACCAGCCCTGAAGTCAGGAGGACCTGAGTTTAAATTTGACCTTCAACACTTAACATTTCCTAGCTGTGTGACTCTGGGCAAGTTACTTAACCCCAATTGCCTCAGGGAGAAAAAGAGAGAGAGAGAGAAAAGGAAGTTGTTCTATTAATAAAAACATAAGATTTCAATATGAAAATAAAGGATGTGAATAATCAGAAAAGAATATTACAGAACAGGATATGGTAGTCCAGATAAACTCTACAGTAAAAATATCAACATCTACATTTATATAATGTGTAAAGGTTTTTAAAATGCTTTACAAATATCTTATTCTTACAACAGCCCTAGGAGGTCAGTGTTACTGTTATATCCATTTATAGATGAAGAAACTGAAAAAGACTGAAGCTGAATGACTTGCTGAAAGTCATAAAGCTAGTAAGTATGTGAGACTGCATCTGATCTCAGATCTTCCTGACTCCAAGCCCAGCTACACTGTGCTACCTCCCTGCCACTACGAAAAGAAAGGAGAGCTACTTAATGTATCTATCAGGAAGAGTGGTGCAGAGAAAAGAACAAAAAGTCTGAATCTCTATTTCTTGCTTCATGCCACCTCATTGTACTAAAAGTGTTGGTAACTACACCCAAAGAATGAACACTAGGAAATGAATGTAAACTGCTTGCATTTTTGTTCTTCTTCCCAGGTTATTTATACCTTCTAAATCCAATTCTCCCTGAACAACAAGAAAACTGTTCAGTTCTGCACACGTATATTGTATCCAAGATCTACTGTAATCTATTTAACATGTATAGGACTGCTTGCCATCTTTGGGGAGAGGGCGGAGGGAGGGAGGGGAAAAATCGGAACAGAAGTGAGTGCAAGGGATAATGTTGTAAAAAATTACCCTGGCATAGGTTCTGTCAATAAAAAGTTATTTAATAAAAAAATAATAAAAGTGTTGGTAAATATGATTTTAAAAAGTGATCTTTAAAAAATCAGGGAGAATGGAAAAGAGATTAGAAAACTGGAAAAGGGCAAATATTTCCCCAATTTTCAAAACAGTGAAGTCTACAAAACTTAGGCCAGTGGCCTTGACTTTTTTCTTTGATAAAATTATAAATCATGCCAGAATGCTTTATTTCCTTTTGATCAGAAGAGTGCTGTAGTTTATATAGATTTTAATAAACATTTGATAAAGCCTCTTTGACTATGTTTGTGAGAGAGTTGAGAATATTATTATTAGGTGGATCCAAAATTAGTTTAATTTCCAAACTATAATTACTAATTGTTCAATTCAGCTTGGATTTTGGTCTCTAGTGGAGTGCCTGAGGGATATATGTTTGGCTCTGTACTGTTTACATGTTTTTATGAATAACTTAAAGGCACAGATAACATGTCTGTCAGACATACCAATGAAATAAAGCCAGTAAGGAATGCTAATACACTAGATAACTCAGAATTCAGAAAGATTTGAATATGTTAAAATAACATTTGGGCCAAATATGAGAAGATAAGTACGGGTAAAATCTAACTTCTTGTTGTTCAGTCATTCAATCACATCTAACTCTTCATAATCTCATGGACCATAGCATGCCAAGAGCCCTTCTATCCTCATAAAGTCTTAACACTTGGGTTCAAAAAATTAGAGATGTATTTTTTGATAGTTTGAAAAGACCTGAGGGATTTTATGGATTATTTATGGAATACAAACTCAACATGAATTGAGTGTGACATGCAGAATAGCTTACATATAAGAAGTGTCCAAGTTTAATGTTGATACATCCAATATACTTTACTCTGGTTAAGTTATCTTATTATTTGTAGTATCAATAGATAATTTCAATGTGCAGAACCTAAATTAAAATTTGTTATTTTTTATCTTATATGATTAAACACACCTGTTACTTTATTTAAAGATTTTGCTAAGACTACAATGAATATATACCAAAGACAATTATCACAGGCTTTTCCCTAACTCTTAAAAATGTGTATCTGATATTTAAATCTTTATTTATCTTTCCCACCTGAGATCTCTCATGATCAAGCCAAATAATGCAATAAATTGAAAATAAAGATAACTAATCTTGGGCACACATGTCAATACCTGTGTCCAGACATACATACACAAAATGTACCTTACATGAGTATTGTAAGCAGACCTCTGGGCAAAACTTGCAGCACAATAGCCACATCTATAAGGTTTTTCTCCTGTGTGGGTTCTAATGTGAACAGTCAGGCCACATTTGGAAGAGATGACCTTGTCACAGTAGGGACAAGCCTGAGGATTCCTTTTCTTTTCATGCACTCTTTGTACATGACATTTTATGTCCTTTTGACGTTTAAACTTCTTGTCACAAAACATGCAAGGGAAATGCCGTTCATCATTATGAACTGTGAGTCGGTGTTGCCGGAGGTTCTGACGATTGGAAAAAAGTTGGTCACACACATTACAGCTGTACTTGATGACAACTTTAATCCCATGTTCAATGTCCATGTGTGCCTGATATGATTTGATGAAAGGGAAAGATTGTTCACATTTTTCACATTCATAGGTTTTTGTAGACACCTGAGGCAAATCCTGCAGTATGTTGCTGCATTCATTTGAGTTCAGAGGCTGGGAAATATGAGAATTCTCATCCTCATCTCGCTCAGATAATACATTCCTGATGACTAAACAATCTTCTTTGGCCTCCAACCCACACAAAGAAGGGTGGCTTTTTTGCCCTTCTGAATTGATTACTTCTGTGTTATAGTTCTCAGTGGGTTTTGTTCTTTTCTGCTTCACTATCTTGGCTATTCCACTTTTCACATCAGTTACAACCATGCAAGCTTGATCTGAACTGCCTGTTAACAATGTTCTGTGTTTCTGCATATCCCAGAGTTTTCTTTTCACAGGTGCCACTACTATTGGTGAAGAATCACTGAGTTTGGTCTGATGAGCATGCTGATCACAGACCCATGAAGCCCCACCATTTTCACACACCAGAGTTTTCAAATGGAGACTTAAATCCAAGCTATTCATTTTACTTTCTGTTTTCATTTCCTCACAAATGTCAAGCAGGTCCTTGCATTCAAGTCTCTCTGCCACCTCTCTCATTCGATGCAGTTTCTCTGGTTCAATCTCAATTTTTGCAGTATAGATGAATTCCAGAAAGGATGTGAATTCCTCTGTGTAAATGTCATCTAAAACAACAGTGCATCTCTTAATATCTGACATCTCATCACTTAGAAAAAGGCCTTTAAAATAGTTGCTTGAAGCAGCCAAGACTGCTTTATGTACCAAAAACTCTTCCTGGATTCCAAGATGTACTGTATGAACAATTACATCACAGAAATGACCAAATTGATAGAGAGAATGTAAGGCACTCAGAAGGTTTGAAGCAGCCACTTTGGATCTCATCAAAATTTTCTTTTTCTCCATTCTGTTATTAAGAAAAAGATAAAACAATTAGAAAAAGCTTTTTAACCACAATAATATCTGTTTCACTGTCCCTTTTTAGGAGCTAGATAACTCATGAGATTGATACTAATTACTTTTCCATTGTTACATATATTCAAAAATACTAAGCCTTTAGTACCTTACTAGTAGTTACAGTTTTTCTATAAAAGTTATTAATGTTATTTAGAAATGTTTGCTAAATTGATGGTTTTTTGGCATGTTGATATTAAGGAATGGGCAAAAGCATTCACTTATCAACAAGCATTTATGAAACTAGATTACAAATATAGTTACAAAGATATGTGAAATATAAGAGGAGGTTATAATCTAACAAGGAAAAATCCATGTATATACATAAATGTTTACAAAATAAATATACAATAATTTGAAGGAGCATTAGTAGATCAAGAGATCAGAGAATCAGGAAGGGCTTCACACAAAAAGTAGAACTTAAGCTGAGCCTTAAAGGAATGCGGAATTCCAAGAAGTAGAGGTGAGCCACCTCAACAGAAACTGTTATGTTCAGAAGAAGGTTGTACTTAAGTTCTTTGGACATTATGAATTTGAGAACTCTATAGAACATACAGTTTGAAATGTATAACAGTGTTTTGGACTGGAGCTCAGCTACATATAGAACAAGGAATCATTAGCTTAGATATGATAATTAAACCTATATAGCCTGATAAATTTACTAAGAGAGAGAAATTATAAAGAAAAAAGAGAAGGTCTAAGTAAGTCTAAAATGAAGAGAGCTATGTGTGAGGAGTGGCATACAGCACATAGGAAATAAGGAAAGAGAAGGGAAAATGTAGATAAATGAATGACTAAGTGCACACTGTTTCACCTACAACTGTGTCAGTTTAATTGGAAGGAGTTTAACCTAGTTTTAAGTAACAGCCACAACACTACTAAAAGCTATGTTTGGTCAAAATAAAGGATCTTGGAAAAAAGGAGATTTTTATTAGGATAGTCACAATTGCTAGAGTTAATTGCTATGTTGACATCTCTACTCACTATTTATTTTCTTGGGGCTCGGGGGTGGGAGGAACAAACTTTGAAATCCAGACACTTGTTAGAGTAGGTTTCCAGAACAGAATGGTAGTTGGACAAGAAATATAGAACATTGAATCTTCCAAAACAATACCTTCTGTGTCACTGTTAGTTTATATCTTAGACAAGTTATGTATTCTTCATTTCTATTCCTTAGTTTCCTGATTAAGAAAATGAGAATAATACATCATTATAAAAATAAAACAGCACAGAAAAATCAAAAGAGAAAATCAAATAAAAGAATCATACAAAGTTCTTTGAAAATCATAAAATACTATGGAACTGCCATATTATAATAATAAAAGAAAAACTAAGGGTCTAAGTTTTTCGCAGTGACTTTATAACTTTAAAAGCAGGTACTATAATTATTCTCATTTTCATGTGAGAAAACCGAAACAGACATAAATCAAGTGATTTACCTACAGAGAATCCAATTTATTAATTTGGAGATAATTATCTTCTGTTTCAAACCAAAGTAGCAGATAAACAATCAATATGATCATTTTAAGGACAAAATCACCATAGAGAAATAGAAAATCCAAATAAAAGATGTTTCTAAAAATTGTTTACTTTCGAATTTCTTTTAGAATCCTCTAAAATACTTCAAGTTCTGCGCCTATTTTTCCCAGGGTTACAGAATAACCATGCCCCATTCCATCCAACTAAGCTGAGCTATACTCTTGAACTATAATATCCTTGCTGTAGCAAACACGTCAATCATGAAGCACAAAGACAAAAACATTTTATGGTCAATAATAATGATAAAAAAATTTTTTATCTTGCATATAATCAAAGATATGTATTTCCATTTTTCAAATGTGTGATCCTAGAATGGACTTAGGCACACTAATAGAAAACATTCCAATTTCCCACTAGGGAAAGCCAGAAATTGATTTTTTTTTACCTTCAATTCACATAATTTCTAAGCACCATTATTTTAAAAGTTTGTTCAATTAAATGCCCTTCATACAATATTGTATCATTTCAAGATATTTCAAGGAATTTGAGAGTGTGAAAATACTTAGAAAAAGTAATTTAAAGAATTACTTTAACCACCAAACCACCAAAATGTGGTGGTTTTCCTGGAGGCGGCCTTATTGAAATAAATAATTACTCTAAAATCGCAGCCAGCTGGTAAAAATTGCAAACGTTTATTTCTCCTTCCAAAATAGTCCAGTTAGTTGAGGCCTATCTCTCTGCCTGTCTCCAAGAGATCTTGCAGCTTTGTCCTTGGCTTCTGCCTCTGCTTTCTTCAGCCTCCAGCCAGCACCAAGTTGGAAGATGCAATGAATCTCTCTGTACCTCCAGTCAGTTCCACCAGAATATTTAAAATATTTAATTTTAACAATGGAGGACTTTGTTCCCCAAAATTTAGTCAATCATTTTGTTGCTAACAATTGCTGCTAAAAATAGCTCATGGAGTTATTAATGTGGTCCAAAGGTAACCATACCTGAAATAAATTCAAAACTCTTATTAAATAGGAGATTGAAGAGCAATTTTGCTTTTTTTCATCTTTAGCCTCTTTTGAAATCTGATGAAATTTCTGTGCCAGACTGAGGCTAGTGAAGAAAAGGCTAAACAGAGTTAGGAAAATCCAAGTTTGAACCTGATTTCAATTGCCAGTTGTGTGATGCTAGAAAAATCACATTTTCTCTCTGAGCTTCTGTTTCCTCAGTAACATGAGTGAGTTGGACTTGACAGCTTCTAATATTCCTTCTAGTTCTAGGTATATGATCCTATGTTAGGTAGCATATTATAGTTCTACCTACACACATACACACACATACACACACACACACACACACTCTATGTAATCAGAATTCAGGAATAAGATTTAGCTCAGAATCATCAACAAATATAAAACAAACATATGGAAAAAACCTGATTAATCCAACTATAGAAATATAGAAATTATTAGATGAAAACTGAGAAAGAAGATTAAGGGTTTATAATATTTTAGAACTAGCAAGAATAACAAAGATCTGAGATAGTGATGTTGAGTTATTTCAATAGTGTCTGACTCTTTGTGACTCCATTTGGGGTTTTCTTAGCAAAGACACTGGAGTGGTTCACCATTTCCATCTCTAGGTCATTTTTTAATATATAAGGAAATTGAGGCAAATAAGTGACTTGCCCAGAGTCACATAGCTATTAAGTATTTGAGACCGGATTCAAATTCAGGAAGAGGCAGATCAGTTTGCCTGACTCTAGGTCCAGTACTGTACCGTGCAGAAACTTCTAAAGTGCAAAAAGGAACATACTTTTTTCTTAGCAGTATATAGCACCTATGCAAAAAACTGACCATGTATTAAGGCATAAAAATTCATAATCAAATGCAGAAAGGCAGAGAAATAGTAAATGCTTCCTTTTCAAACCATGATGCAATAAAAATTATATTCAATAAAAGGCTAAGGAAAGATAGACCAATTGGAAATTAAACAATCTAATTTTAAAAAATAAATGGGTCAAACAATAAATCACAGAAGCAAAACAGATAATTCTATCCAAGAGAATAACAATAATGAGACAACATACCAAAATCTATGGGAAGCAGCCAAAGTAGTTCTTAGGGGAAATTTTATATCTCTAAATAGCTATATGAATAAAACAGAGAAAGTGAAGATCAATGAACTGAGCAGGCAACTAAAAAAAAAGAACAAATTAACCACCCAATTAAATAACAAATTAGAAATTCTGAAACTCAAAGGAGAGATTTATAAAATTGAAATTAATTAATAAAGATAAGAATTGGTTTCATGAAAAAGTCAACAAAATAGATAAACCTTTGATTAATGTTAGAAAAAGGAAAGGAAAAAAAAATCAAATCACCAACATCAAAAATGAAAAGGGTAAACTTAATGAAAAAGAAATTAAAGCAATAGTTAGGAGCTATTTTGCCCAATTATATGGCAGCAAATCCAACAATCTAACTGAAATGGATGAATATTTACAAAAATATAAATTGCTCAGATTAACAGAAGAGAAAGTGGATTGCGTCAATTGCCCCATTTCAGAAAAGGAAATTGACTAAGCCATTAATGAACTCCCTAAGAAAAAATCTCCAGGGCCAGATGGATTCATAAATGAATTTACCAAATATTTAAAAAAAAAACCAATTAATTCCAATGCTACATAAATTTACAATTTATTTAATAATAATAATAATAATTTAATAATTTAACAATAATAATAATTTAATAAATTCCAATGCTACACAAATGCTACATACATTTGGAGAAATAGGTAAAGAAGGAGTCTTTTCAAATTCCTTTTATGACACAAATCAGTTTAGGTACTGATACCTAAACCAGGAAGAGGCAAAACATAAAGAAAATTGCAGATCAATATCCCTAATGAATACTGATGCAAAAATTTTAAATAAAATATTAGCAAAGAGATTACAACAACTTATTACCAGGAAAATAAAATATGACCAAGTGGGATTTATACCAGGAATGCAGGACTGGTTCAATATCAGGAATCATATCATATCAATATAAATCATATGTGTGTGTATATGTATATCTCAGTATAATCATAATCAATCATATCAACAACAAAATCAACAGAAATCATATGATAATCTCATTAGATGCAGAAAAAAGCTT
This sequence comes from Sarcophilus harrisii, assembly GCF_902635505.1. Taxonomy (NCBI): domain Eukaryota; kingdom Metazoa; phylum Chordata; class Mammalia; order Dasyuromorphia; family Dasyuridae; genus Sarcophilus; species Sarcophilus harrisii. The sequence continues at coordinate 146,349,486 of NC_045427.1, forward strand.
TTCACAAAATACACCACTCATTTGTATTAAAAACACAAGAGAGCATAGAGATAAAAGGAACTTTCCTTAGAATAATGATTAGTATCTATTTAAAAACTAACAGTAAGCATTATTTGTAATGTAGAGAAGCGGGACATTCACAATGACATCAGGGATGAAACAAAAACTACCATTTGTTCTGATATGAAGGTAACAGGTGTCACATATTTATCAAGAGGAGAGATGAAGGACTCTACTGAGCTAAATGTGTCAAGTCTGAGCAAAGCTACCCAGAAAGATCAACACTGGAAGAATGGAAAACTGCTGTACCACCAAAGAACTCTATGGACACAATTATGAAACACTTCTCACACAAACAAAGTCGGATCTAAACAACTGTTAAAATATCAATTGCTCATGGGTGAGTGAAGTTAATATAATAAAAATGACAATTCTGCCTAATCTACTTGCTTGTTCAGTGCCATACCAATCAAACTGCCAAAAATTATTTTACAGAATTAGAAAAAATGACAGCAAAATTCATCTGGAAAAGCAAAAAGTCAAAGATATCAAGGAAATTAATTTTAAAAAATAGGATGGTGGCTTAGTAGTAACAAACCTAAAGCAACAGTCATCAAAACCATTTGATACTGACTAAAAAATAGTCATGGATCAAGAGAATAGATTAGATACACACCACACAATAATCAATGCCTACAACAATTCAGTGTTCGATAACCCCCCAAACTCCAGCTTCTGGAATAAGAACTCAATATTTAACAAAAATTGGTTGGGAAAACTGAAAAATAATACATCAGAAACTCTACCTAGACCTACATCTCACACCCTATACCAAAATAAGGTCAAAATAGATACATGATTTGGGCATAAAGGATGATAACATAAACAAATTAGGAGAACAAGAGATAATTTACCTCTCATATCTTTGGAGAAGGGAGGAATTTATGAACAAAGAAGAACTAGAGAACATTATGAAAGGCAAAATGGACAACTTTTATTACATTAAATAAACAAACCAACCAACAAAAACAAGATTAAAAGGGAAATACAAAGGCGGGGGAAAATCTTTATAGCCAGTATTTCTGGTAAAGGTCTTATTTCTAAAATATTTAAAGAACTATGTCAAATTTATAAGACTAGAAGTTATTTACCAATTTTCAATTTTCAGATAATGAAATTAAAGCTATCTATAGTCATAGGAAAAAACGTTCTAAATCAGTGTTGATTAGAGAAATGCAAATTAAAACTAATCTAAGGAACCACTTTACATCTCTCAGACTGGCTAAGATGACAGGAAAAGATAACGATAAATGTTTGAGGGGATGTGGGAAATCTGGGACATTAATGCATTGTTGGTAGAGTCCATATTCTGTGAGTTCACTGTATATACACACACATTCATATGCCACACAAACATATAAAGGGCAAATAGACAAAAATGAAACAGTTCCTTCTTCCAAGAAGATTATCTTTAAAAAATAGGGAAGAGCAACATATACATACAGAATAAAAATCACATAGAGCAAACATAAAGGCGAATCATATATTATAAATATAAATATAAAAGTGTAGCAAAGTCCTGGAAGAATGCTATTAAGAACACTATAATTCAGAATGAACTACAATTGACAAAGAAAGCTAAAAACAACAATAAAAAGATTTTTTTAAATTTTTATTTCATTGTTTGTTTTTATTAATACTGAGAAAAAAGTAAAAATAAGACAAAGAACCATTGCTTATGGTGGATGACATCATAAACAAGAACTGAAAGGAATAACTACCTTATTCTTAATTTGCTTTTAATTTTAGGAAAATTATTTTGACAGATAAATGGATAATGGACTTGTGTGGAGAAAAACTTGAGGCAGGGAAATCAACCAAAAGGTTGTGACAAGGTGTGAGGTGATAAGGATCTGCACTAGAATGGCTGTGATGTGAGAGGAAAGAAGGAATATATATATATATCTGCCAAATAGAGGATTTTAAAATAGAGGTTAATAGAGTATGACTATTTTCCTCTCCTTTCTTTCCTCCCACAACCAACAAAACCAAACCAACTCTAGATCTTTTGTCTTCTTTTATTCCCACTGTCATTGGAAAGGTGTGAGATTTTTAACTACCAGATTGAGGAATTTTAATATTCTCTGCAATCAAAATAGAATCATCAGATCTATGTTTCATTCAAATTTATATTTGTTTTCTGCATAGAAATAGGAGAAACACAAATCAGGAAGCTAAATAAGATGCTACTGCAGTCATTTATAAAGAAATAATAAATATCCTATGGTAATAATTATATATTCAGAGAGAATGGGATGAATGTGAGAAATCTTATGGGGCTGGGATAGACTGACTATGAGGATGAAGGAGAGGGAGGACTCAAGGATGACTTTGAGGTTGTAAACCTGGTTATTTAGATGATGATGTTCTCAACAGAAATAGGGAAATTTCAAGGAAGGGTATGTATAGCTATTATATAACCTGTTATATAAATGTACTTTTATTTTTTACTATCAATAGTCAACTTGCTTTTTACATGGGATTTGCTTCAGAGATTTATGTGACCTTAGCTTTCTTTAGGAAAAATATCAAAAATTTTAGTAAAAATCTTCAAATTTTTTGGACAAAATGTTTTTTTCTTAACAGGAGCTGCTGGTATATTGTACCTTTAATGATAAGCATCTTAATGACAAAGTGAATTAAACAAATTATATACATGTTTTATTAGAGGTAATCAAGAAAACAAATCAAATAAAACTATGAACCAGTTATCTTATGAGCTTATTAAACAATTTTTAACTCAAATTTTATCGATAATATTAGGTTTGATATCAATCACTGCAGAGATATAAAACTTGCAGAACCAGACTAAAGTGTAACTAGGAAATATTTAACAAAAATACAGTAGAACACAGATAATGTTGGTATGTGGTTTTCTAAATCAATGTTCAGTCCACAGGGATCCTTACTTTCTATATGAATTTTGACATAACTGAACCACAATATCATAGAGCCAAAGAATTTTGATTGAAAGGAACTTCAGTGACTATTTAGTCTAAACAATACCACTATACTGGGGTCAAAGTACAGTGTGTCCAATTGTGCCTGATCAGAACATTCAATTTTGGAAGGCTGTACCACAGGTCAGATACAAATAGTCCAAGTGAACAACTAGAGTAGAGGCATCCCTAAACTTGCTTACCTTCTTTTGAACTACTACAACTCTGCTTTGCTTGTGGAGCACATGCTTTCTTTGATGCAGCCATGCCATGCTGGGTTTGTCCTGTGCTATTATTTCCCACATCTCACACTCACAAAATTCTTCAGAGACACCTTGAGGGTGTCTTTGAAAAAGATCTCCTTTTGACCTCCATGTGTGTGCTCACCTTGTGTGAGTTTTCCATAAAACAATCTTTTAGGTAAACATAGATTTGACATTTGTACAATTCAGCCAGCCCATGAGATTTGTGCTCTTTGCAGTAAAGTTTGAATGCTTGGCAGTTTAACTTGTACTTTGTCTTGCCAGGTGATCTTCAGAATCTTTGTAAGATAATTCAAATGGAAGTGATTCTGTTTCCTGGCATGGTGCTAATGGACTATCTAGGTCTCACAAGCATACCACAATGAGGTCAGCACAAAGCCCTTCAGTTTGATAAGCAATCCAATACCTCTCTTCTACACTTTTATTCATAACTTCTCAAACACTGAGCTAACTGACATCAACCTCATCATCAGAGACATCCCTGGAAAGTATGCTCTAAGTGAGTTTATCCACAGCATTCCAAATTTCTCCAACTGCTATAACTTATGGTTCCATGTGTAGTATAGTGGTAATTGATGGCAAACCTCTGTGTTTTTGGTGTTAACTGTCAGACCAAAATTAGCACAGGTAGCAAAGAATCAGTCTATAATATAGTATAAAACAGTATGGGTGATGCCTTTTGACTTGAGCATAAATTGGATTTAAGTGAAGCAGAGTTGCCCAAAGTTCTATGTAGGCCTCATTCTTTCTTCCAGAGTCATCCAAAAATTTTTTTATTGTCACAATACAAAAGTCAAGATGATTGTAAATGTTTCAGAATGAAGTGGATTACTTGGTATCTTCTATATCTAACCAAGTTCTAAACATTCCACAGTCCTGCTCCAGTTACCTTCATAGTTCTAATCTATCCATTCTACCAGGCAAAGTCTCCATCCACATGCTTGGGATAGATGTCCCCCTAGCTTACTGACAGATTTGAGGCCCATTGGTTACCCTCATCCTAGTTTACCTTGTCTGCCTAAATGTTTACTGGAATATGGTCATTGTGAAAACTACAGCTTCTTAGAACCATAGGTGAGAGCTGGGTGCCAGGTAGAGCCCAAAGATATGGGCAGTCCTCACACAGAGATGCTAGACCTCCTGAACATATGTACACCTCAACTCATACCTGACAAGTGACACCCCTTACTTGAAAATTCGAAGATTTCTAAAGAATCTTAATAATTACAAACAAAATAAAAAATTCTTAGTTTTTTCACCATTCCTTTAACATCTCAGTCTTCAGAAAGTAGTCCAGTAACTCCTAGAAGTCCCTCATAAACTTTCAGGAAGTCTGCAAGGTCAAAACTACTTCCTAATAATTTTAAAACATTTTAATTTCTAATATAGCAAATACTAATAGATATAACCCACAAAATCTTCAGGAAGTTTTAAGAGTTCAAAGAATCCTGAAAATCAAAAAAAGTTTGAGAAATGTTTTTTGAGTCATTCTTTTATTGCTTTAAAAGTGCCAACGCATTTCATTGTTAACAGAATTCTGCTTACTGACTTGTATCTTCTTTATCTCCTTCAAACTGAATGTTTTATTATTTCAAAGAGTTTTGTATGCTAAAATTCTTACTCTGGTATCCATTGATAAAATTTGGATTCTGATAAAGATTGGATCTCAGTGTTTTTAAATAGAATATGTATTTGGTGTAGATTTTTTCCCTCATCAATAATAATGATGTATATAATTAATAGGTAACATTTATATTATATTTTATGGTTTGCAAAGAAATTGCTTTGCATTCATCATATCATTAGATTTTATTCTCACAGCAACCTTTTGAAGTGCTGTTGTAGTTTCCCATTTTATAGATGAGAAAACTGAAGCTAAGAAATAGTAATTGACTTGTCTAGAGTCACAGACCTTGTTGCATGCTTGTCATTTAATTAAACACTTCAATTATACAACATATTCAAAACACCCAACACCACAACGGGAATTTTGGTAGAGGCAACACAAGGCATACGTAGTAAACATAGACAACTCAAATTAGAAATGAAACCACAGGATTTGCACAATACCTACTGATGTTTGGTTAAGAATTGTGTCTTCTCAACTTGTGTTAATCATTTCTTGAAAATGTAAAAACTGAAAATCTTTACAATTAATCTTATTCTCATCCCAGAAAAAAGATGAAGGAAACTCACCACCTGGCTCTGAATACACTGAAATAAATGGTGGTGTGATATCTGAATTCATTATTGAGACCCTCAATAGGAAAAAAGTATTACTAAGAAATTAGAGTTCTCGTGACAAAGAATTAATAGACAACTAGTCTGTCTCTAATTTTTCAAAGACTCTGTGAACTAGAAAATGGCTCAGAAGCAGAATTTTCAAGTGAAAAAGACTTAGACTACTGTAATCCGTCACAGAGGCTGTTGTTTGTTCTTCATTCTCAAAGAGGACCAAGACATCAGTGAGGTGAAGCTTTGACATGCAAGTGAATTTGATTTAAGTGAGGGAGGGCTGTGCAAGGTCACCTGCCTCACTTTCCCATCCAGAGCCATCTGGGTCCAGTGGCCAGATATAGATCAAGATGACTAGAGATGGCCTTGGATGAAATCCATTAATCAAAATGGGGAATAACCCCAGAAGTAGCATCTTTCCTGACTAGAGTTGGAGATCAGCTATTTTGACCTCTCCACAGATTTAGATTTAGGGATATGTTATAATTCTGATAAGAGTTTTCATCAACTAGCATCATAGAGATAGAAAGATTAGCATGTCACAGGCGACCTAGAATTATTTGACTTGTGAAGAGACTTAAGATATTACAAGGAAAACCAGTGATTTGTTTACACATGTAGTTAGACAATACTAGTATTTACCTATGTAAAGTGTGTCTTTTGCTCATTGGTGCATGTGATAATTATGGTATATTTACATATCTTAGAAACTTTATTATACATAATTTTCTTTTTGCTTTTTTGCACAGATATTACTATTTATCCATCTTACTGTATAGACCTGTTATTATTACTACATTTCTTTTTATGCATATTTAATACTTGTTTAATGGGCATATGTTATTATAGGATATACTGATACAATATGTCCTGCATGTAATTTACACCTATAGTCACTAGAGAAAAACCCAGCATTCAGGATTAAATACAAATATGCTCAGATACCCTGACTGATTTGCTAGGAACAGCAAATATTTTACAGGAGTGGGGAATGTCCAGAACTACTCACATATTAGAAAAAATTTACTAACACTGAAGTGCTGGGCTAAATATAAATGATACAATCACAACAGGTGATCCTTTTGAAATGAGAAATGGTCCCTTCAGTGAATCAGAGAGGGAAAAAAAAAACAACTGTCCAGATTGAAGAACAGTGGTTGATTAGTTGTTGCCCTTTGTCCTTGAAGAAGACCAAAATGACATCACTAAGTTAGAGTCAAGTTACAAAGTGTCCAACTGGCTGATCAGAGGACCTTGAGCTCAGAATGCTCTGCCACAGGCCTAGGCCAAACAGTCCAAGGGAACAATTAGGGTGGATTCTCTAACTTTGTACATCTCACGTTTCTTCTGAGCTACTTCAGTTTTTTTTGCTCCGAGCACAGCACATTCTCTGATGAGGGCATACTATATTGGGTGGTCCTGTCCTGCAATCATTCTGAAGTTCTTAAGAAATTACTTGAAAGTGTCGTTTAGTTTTATTCTGACCACCACGTGAACACTTGCCCTGTGTGAGTTTTACATAAAAGTCTTTTGGGAAAGCATACATTTGACATTTGAACAATGCAGCCAGTCAGATATACCTCAGGGTAGACATTTAAAAGTCAGTTCATTAAATCCAGAAAACAAACTTTTGAAGAAGAACCCAGGGCTGAATATGCATGGAATTAGGGTAGTAAAAGCCAGATGGAGGTCACTGATATCCAGTTTGAGGGTACTTGGGCCAACTGGCACAAAGTATATCAGGACAGAAACTGTGTTAATGAAATTCTGCTTGCAGTATATATCCTAAAACAATAATCTGTATCTCCTTTCTCTTCTTTCCTTTTCTCTGGGCATAGGAAAATCTGTTTACTTAGCTTTGTTTGAAATATTTACTTTTTCTTAAACATTTCTAACCAATAGCATTTGTCTAAGGAGTGAATTTACTTATTGGAAATAAAGTTGGGAAGACAACTGAAGGAAGAATCTCCCAGAAAAAGAAAGGGATAAATTTAACATTTAGATGTTTTTTTCCAGAAACATTTTATCTGTCAGAGGCCTGGAGCAAATAAAAAGAGAGAACTACAGTACCTTTAACACTATTTCCTAGACTAAAGAAGAGACATTTAAATATAAACTTTGTAGGCCATTAGTCAGTAGAACCGTCAAAGTTAACTAGAAAGAGGTGAATAACCCTAAATACTCAATCAGTGGGAGACACTTCTTTTTTATGTACAGATCCATAAATACCTTTAAATTAGTGAAAAGTTATTGGTTTGATATAATGGATTTCCTTGGAATGAAGATCCTACTGTTTATACATATACTTGATTTTACAAGTTAAAGAAGATTTTAATTACTTTACTTTATCATAAAGAAATGCAGATGTTAGTATGTTTTTGGTGCTACAGATTTTTGATTTTTAATCAAATTAGTTTTAACATCATTTATGGAACTGAGTGCCTAACTAAAGCACACAGGAAGAATTTAGGGATGGGGATGTGAAATTTACTTTTAAGTTCTTTTTTGGTTATTTCACAATACTTCTAGATCAAATTAATTTTTTTCAATTTGGGTAAATGCTCACATACACAAAAATGCAATTTCACCAGAGAAAGCTGATATTCAGTGAAATATTACCATTATTAAAAACTAGCCTCTTAAATGTCTGTTAGGCTTTTATCTCCACATCTCTTATGTCTTTCCACTTCTCTACACTAATATAACCACTACTCTCATTCAGACCCTTCTAATTGTTGTTCTTACCATAAATTTCTCCCTTTTCTAATCCTCACCCTTCACACAGCTAATGAAATGATACTTCTAAAGGACAGGTCAGATTATGTTCAGGAAACCTTGCTCAGTAAGCCTCATTATTGCTGGGATAAAATAAAAACTGATCTCTGATGCTTTTTTATTTGAATCCACAAAATTTTATTTTTCCAATTATATGTAGACATATTTTTCAACATTCATTTTTGTAAGATTTTGAGTTCCAAATTTTTCTCCTTCCTTTTCTTACCTTCCCTCCTCTCTCTGTGACAGCAAGCAATCTGATATAGATTATACATGTACAATCATTTTAAACATTTCAATATTAGTCATGTTCTGAAAGAAAAATCAGAACAAAAGAAAAACTGTGAGAGAGAAAAAGCAAACAAGAACAAAGGTAAAAATAGTATGCATCGATCCTCATTCAGTCTCCATAGTTCTCTCTCTGGATGGACATGGCATTTTCCATCCCCAATCTTTTGGAATTGTCTTGAATCACCGTATTGCTGAGAAGAGCTAAGTCTATCTTAGCTGTTCATCACATAATCTTAATGTTACTATTTACAATGTTCTCCTGGTTCTATTCACTTCACTCAGCATCAGTTCACCTAAGTCTTTCCAGGATTTTCTGAAATCAGCCTGTTCATCATTTCTTTAGAACAATAGTATTTCATTAACATTCATATGCCATAATTTATTCAGCCATCCCCCAATTGATAGGCATCCATTCAAATTCCAATTCCTTGCCACCACAATGTTTTTGCATTTCAAATATTTTATAAATATGCTCCACTATAGCTTTATTGGCTTATTATATACTACACATTTTTTTTTGATCTTTGGTAGATACTTAATTCATTTATTAATTAATGAAACAAAAAAGCAAACATAATTCACGAGGAAGGGAAATGTTGCAAACACATGCAGCCTAATTTTGAGGAAGCTTCCCATTTCTTAAAGATTTTAAAATACACCATGAGGTTCATAAATAGAAGCCAAGTTCAGATCAATAGATAAGTTACACACATACACATACATAAGTTCAACAACATAATTTTTTATTCCTGAGGCTTTTGGGATTTAGTGACTTGCCCGGGGTCACACAGCTAAGAAGTGTTAAGTGTCTGAGATCAAATTTGAACTCAGATCCTCCTGACTTCAGGGTGGTGCTCTATCCCAACAACATAATTTTCAAAAATGAATCTGACTTTGTCTTGATGTTTCATCTTCATCTCTTTGCACTGAGGAAAATTTTTTTAATTTATCCAATATCTTATTTAACTGTTTAGAATAATACAAATAGTTTTATTTTTCTAGAAATAAATGCAATAGAAAAATTTATTGAAATAGCAATAAAAACTGAAAATAACATCACAAAGCAGCAGCGAGGTTGCAGAGTTTCAAATAAGTTTAACATCCATCCTTGAAAAGAGCAATTTACTTAGCTCTCACAATGTTTTTATGGCAATTTTATGGCTGCACTGATTGATTTAATAGCATCCTCTAATGATTACTGCATATATCATCTAATTTACTAGCCCTGAATTTTGAAAGGGAGAAAGAAAAAAAAAGCACATTTCAGAAACTAAAGCCAGTTATAATTACTTAATCAAAAGCAAGAGCAATGTTTCTGAACTCAAAAATTGAGATGCTTAAAAAGAAATAATTTCTTTTCAAAATAAAACCTTTTATAACACATTGCCATCCACAGCACAATACAAAAGATAACTCACTAAGTAATTATGGAGTCCTCTTGCTTCTCACCCTTGCTTCCCTCCAAAAAAAGTATATGGTAAACTCTACACATTAATATTTTAATCTGTACTGCTTGTCTGAGTGCCCATGGAACTCCCTTCTGTATATTTTTTAAATGTCACATAGGTGCTCTCTCTCTCCTCTTCTTTTTTTACCATCACTATTGCAAAAGCTACTCATCCACCCATTTCCAATTAAAAACTCTGAGAAAAAAAAAGTTAAAGCACTAATTCCAAATTCTATAAAGGGGATTGTAACCATTCTGACTTTCCAATTCTTTCCTTCTAAAGGTGCTTTAGCACACATTTCAAGTTTTAAAAAGTGAATTTAAAGTACTTTGGCTTTGAAATAAAAAAATAAAATTTTAACACCCTTTTATACAATTGGAACTATTTAAGAACTGTTGAAAAAACAAGGTAGAGTATCACTGTCATAAGGACATATTTTTGCAACAAAGGGGAATCACAGATTTAGGAAGGTTATCTATCCAATTTATTCTTCTGCTTATAAATGGAATTGTACCTAAACGAGTCAGATAAACAGACGACAATTTTATTCTTAAATTTTTTCTAGCAGAAGGATCCCCATTAATTATAGCATTCTATTATCTGTCTATACTAAAGGGAGTTAAACCATTCAATGTTGATACTCTATGCTAAAAAATAGTTTTCCCCAGACCATGCTTCAGTGTTATCCAGGTATTCACCAGGAAATCAATTTTATTTTGTTCACTGCCCCTCCTCTTCTATACCACCTTCCAGCATAGTACCTCTGGCTTTTTTGGTTGCCACTGCTCCCAAAAAGTGAATGACTATTGACTTGTCCTATAACTCCTCTCAAAATCCCTGTGATTGCCCAGCATCAAACTTCTTTCTCTGTAAGTGCTCAACTGAATGTAAATTTTTCCAGGGCAGTGTTCTTATCATCTAGTAACAGAAATTGAACAAATATCTATGAAAAATCACTCAAAAGGCTAGAAGAAAAATGTCCAAATTCAAATCCTTCTCCCTAAGAAATTCCGTGACCGCTTTGAAGCATCCTGAGAAAATGTTAGGAATGTATACCTGAATAGCACTTTGCAACAATCCTCTTTACCTTCTGTTCCATTTCATAACTATGCTTCATACTATTTCGCTCAAAATTTCTCATCTTGGGCTGGTTCTGCTTGATCTGCTTAATTTGGAAAGTTAATCCTTCTCACCCAAACACCCCATCTAACCACAGATGCCTTCAGTGCAATCTAAATGTCCACACCGGCATAAGGTATCAAAGGCATTCATGCATTTCAAAGAATACAGTTCATGTGTACTTGTTATCCCTCATACACAATAACTGGCAGTCATAGCGAACTCTAAAGATGGCCTTGCGGGTTCCATGTCCACAACGTGTCACAGCACAGAGAAGGGCAGTCATAGTGCTAGAGATGGCCTTGCAGTCCGGCAGGAGCTGGGTTCAAGCGCGTCTACCACATCCCAACTGCGCTGATGGACAGCTCACTAAACCTCTACGTGTCTTCTAGCAACTCTCTAATACCGTTAAACCGCACGCTAACCCACAAAGGTGAAAGGAGGTTCCCATAATGGGAATATCTCGCAATGACGAAATCGAGCGCAGACCAAAAAATAAAATAAAATAAAATAAGCTAACCAGCTTACGGGGGGTTCCACCGAGAGTCATCTGCCAAGTTCAGAGAAAGCCCCGCGCCTCCCTTTCCACTTGGAGCTTCCGAGAGAAGGAGAAGTCCCACTCAGCACCCCTCGCTCTCCCCCCGCCCTTGGGGTCAGATTAAATTGCAGTGACCAGCCCCGCCCTGTGTCCCCTCAGGTTGTGGGGTCAAGAGGCCGGGCACAGGGCTCCGGTGGGCCGGGTTAAACACACTCACCCTGCTACGCACTGCTCCGTGCCAGGACGCGGCCCCGGCAGGGCGAGGGGCGGGGCGGGGCGGAGCGGACTGGGCGGCTCCGTCCTCGCCGCGCTCACAGCTCATTGGCTGCTCGGACGCTCTCCCCCACCTCTCCACCCCCCACCTTGCGCCCCGCCCCCGCCCCGCCCCTGGTTCTTCTAGCTTCCGCTGCTAGAAAGGCAAGGCCATAGGGCTGAAAGGGGCCTGATTCTCGTAGTTTGACAGTTCCCTCCGTGCCGCCCCTCTGGTCCCTCCAGCTACAGCTGAAGAAAGGGCCTCGCAACAGCCCAGAGCAGAGATCACATGGCACACCGAGCTCGCGTCACATGACAAGCGACCGGCTCTACATTCAGTTACAAGCATCCCCTCTACCCCCGCCTCCTTCCTGTCAGTCCGCTGTCACTTTTCTCTACTCTCATTGGTCTTAATAGGATGATGGTATGTGTGCATCTCCAGGTCTGGAGACCTAGCGAGCCGATACACTTTGAACTGCGCCTGTGCAAAATGCAATTCCCGCTCCGATTGGTTTAGGAGTTGCCATGGAGCTTGTTGGGCGCGGGGTAAATAAGAAGCAGGGTCCTGTGATTCTGGAATCGTTTTAGGAAAGGAGTGAATCATCTGGCTAGTCCCCTTCCTTTGCAGGAAAAGAAACAGACCAGCAGATAGAAAAGTGACGTCCACGTTTTCCGTCCCTTAAAATAAAATAAGCACCTACTATGTACAGATATTTACTGATACTCTTTTTGACTCTTACAACATCCGCAGAAAGTATGACCAGATGAGGATGAGAAAATTAAGGCAAACCGATGCCTAGAGTCACATATTTAGCAAATAAATAAGGTCATATCTTACCGTTCTCCCTGTTCTACCTAGTTATCGCTCGTTGGTGCTCTGAGATAATCTCGGCTTAATACAGCGTGTTTATAGATAGCTGTTGGCGCGTTGTCGTCCGTCCCCATTAGACTGGGCTCCTTCAGAGCAGGGCAGTGTCTGGCACATAGTAGGATCACTCGTTGATATTCTCTTCAGTCTGCAGTGTCTGGCACATAGTAGGATCACTCGTTGATATTCTCTTCAGTCTGCAGTGTCTGGCACATAGTAGGATCACTTGTTGATATTCTCTTCAGTCTTAAATTTAAGATTGGGGACTACAGGTGAGGAATGTTGCAAACATCCACGCCCTCCTTTAAATTTTTGTTGTTGTTGTTGTTCACTGGGGAGGGGAAATACTTCATTCTAGTAGTAAGAGGCTTCTTTTGCTTTCGCCTTTGCTTTGTTGTTGTTTTATTATTTGGCATCAGCACGACCACTTTATTTGCAAAGAACATCGCAGCGACTTTCCTTTTATTTTCATGTTTTCAGAGGAGAGGTATGAGAGTATGATTCTGTTTAACTTTGTTAAACTTTTATACGTTGAATGAAGTATAGGACTTCCCTTCTATCTTCTCTCTTTTATGACCTAAGAGGAAAGTGCAAGATTGCAATACATAAATGAACTATTTCTCTGTCACTCTGCCCTAATTTTCTTATAAGAAACTTTGTTAAGATTATAGTTATTGTTCAGGTTTATTCTGAGGCCTGAAAAACCTGTTTTTACCTTCATAATTTCTGTGTTGTGGTAAATATATCTTGGGCAGCCGTTAATCTACCACTTGAACTCAGGAGATATTTCTCTCATAATATTTATAAGGATGTCTCTGAAATAGAAATCTTTACCTTTCTCTTTGGACTTTTTTTTTTTTGGAAACTATATAAATCCTGGATTAAGTTCATTTTGTACTTGGTAACTATTTTAGAAATACTGAGTCTATGCCGTAAGCGTATATAATTAAGAATGGTTCCTAAAATGTCTCCGTTGTTGATAGGTTTGGCAGTAGTACCTGTCAGAGAATATACTGGATATTTCCACATCAATCTGAACAGATTGTGATTTTTAAAAAGTTAATATATCTTTTAAAATCCCAGAAATTATTCTTGTTGAATTTAGAAAATAAATTCCACAAGTAAAGAAGCCATCTTTTCTGTGACCTTTGTTAGCAATCCCTGGAACCTGAGAGTTTTTTTCTCATCTAATCTCTACAAGAACAGAAATTCCTTTTACCCTTTGCCTTCCAAGCCTGAGCAAAACTCAGAAATAACACCTTTCACATACTGGTTAGCAATCAGATAATGAATTAGAAAATGATGTTCTGAGATCATTCCCTTGGATAATTTGGATAACTATGATGTTAGACTCATTCTTTTACCTGTCATTATTTGTTGAAAAACCAGGGCATTTTGAATACAGTTGCCTATTCAACACAGCAGGCCAACTCTTGCCAGCATTTGGACAAAGAAGCCAGTGAAGTTCATGAAACACCTTTGTATAGCTTTAAATTTCTTAGATGACTTTAATAGATCTCTCTGGAATAATTTGTGGATTTGGGGTTAATCTTTACAAATTCTGAGTTTTAAGTACAAATTAGGGTGAATACAAGGGAATAAAGCCAATTTGAGTTGGCAGTTCATTAACCTGAGCAATTGGAATATTTTTAAAGGCAAAGAAAACATAAAGAATACTAGAATGAGTTAGAAAAACTGATTGTTGACTAGCTGTGTGAATTTGGGGAACATTTAACCTCCCCTTACCCTCCAATAACGTCTTTCCTCATCTTTAAAATGAATATAACAACTAGTATTTTTCTGAAGATGAATGGACATTAAAAATATTGTAGATCTAGCCCACTGATAATCACTAACATATAAAAATTAAGGGCTTAAAATTTGATCCTCATAAATACCCTATGAGATACATGCTATTATGGTTCTTATTTAACATATGAAGAAATTTAGGTCAAAAAGATTACCTTGCCCAAAGTTGAATAACTGATAAATATATATAGTAATTTTTGAACTTAAGTTTTCTTGATTTCAAGTTTGATTCTCTATATGCCATGGCTTCTTAAATTTTTTTCTATTTGCAACCTCTTTTTACCCAAGAAATTTTTGTGACCCCAGGCATATAGAAATATAAAATATGTATATAAGAAAAATATTTACTGAAAATAAATCATAAAAAAATTTATTTTAAAACAATTCTTTTATACATGTGCTTTTACCATGTATTAAAGACAGCAAATTTTCATACTAATAAGATGAATTGCTTGTTTATTTTTACATAAAGATAAATCTTAGTGGAATATTTAATACCTCCTACTGTTGCCAAATTTTTCAAGATTCCCACATTCAATTATGCAATAAGATCATGACTACATTTTTAAAAGGTTTGCTCTATACCACTATATCACCTAACCCCTATTGCCTAGATCTCTCCATTATGATACTTTGTTTGGGACAAAAAGACCTACCCAAATTGACTACTACAGAGATCACTCATAGAAAGCAGAATTATTTATTAGAATCTCAAGAAGCAGACCCCATCCTGGTCTGTGAGCCAAATTCACAGCAGAAGAGAGCCACTCCCTTGAAAATGTTCACAATATTTATACATTTCAGACAAAGAACCTCCAAAATCCCACCCTCTATATGGTGTGATTGGTCACATAAGTCTATTCCCCTATTTGATCAGTGGAATGCAGTAGATGTATAGCTTTCCCACCAGTGTCCTTCCTTGAACAATGGAATATAGTCCAGACCCTATCTAAAATGGCATGCTTCCTCACCACAGATCCTCTTTTGGACAGTGGAATGTAGTCCAGGCCTTATCTGAAATCACATGCTTCCTAAATTGAGGCCTTCAAGGCTTTAGCTAATAGCCCCTGATCAACATATGCTTAATCTGTAAATTCTTCACTTTTTCCCCACACAATCTCCCGTTATTCACAAATATATATATATATATATATATATATATATATATATATATATATATATTTCCTCACGAAGAACTAATATTGTGGTTAAATTCAATTAACATCTCTACACACTGCTTGTTAATCTCCTCATCTGGATCATCCCCTGCTACTGCCTCCCATCCCTCTTTCTGTAAAATCATCATTTTAATAGCATCCCCTGTATGTAAGATTCTTGACATTGATCTTTGAACTATTCTTGTTACCAATGTTACCAATACAGGGTAAACATAGTGGCAACAGAATAATACCACTGATTGCAATAAGTCTATAAGGTAAGAGCTGTTTCCACCAGCTACAATCAAACCAAGACCCACCACTATTTATGAAGGGAGATTTCCAAACCTGTACAGGCACATGAACTATCCTGCGAATACCCATAGTAATTTCTTTTACTGCTTGTCCTTTGTCATCAATTTGCATACAACAGATGGACAGGTTTTGTTTCCCACAGATCCTTCCTTCCTCTGCTAACAGATAATCTAAAATTAATCTATGTTATAAAACCACTTCTCTTGTCTGGGTAGCTTGGTTGGCTAATAGATTAAGGGCCTAAGCAGTTTGGTCAGTTGTTACCTCTAAGACTGCTTGCAGTCGAATTAATCTGTTTTATATATATATATGTGTGTGTGTGTGTGTGTGTGTGTGTGTGTGTGTGTCCAATACCCCTAACCACCATCTTGGGCCCATGTCAGCTTGTTCTCTGGATTCAGTTGGAAGTCCACACCCTCGGAGTGTCCATTGGTCCTTTAATTCTGGTATGCTGAGTCCACCCTCTTTCCTGTGTAGCATTGCTGTATCTGATGTCAAGAGGATCTGGAACAATCCTTCCCAAGTTGGGGTCAGCTTGTCTCCTTCCATATCTGAACCAGGACTCAGTCTCCAAGCTAGAACTTATGCACTGTGAATCCTGAGGGAGAAGTCTGAGCAATAATCCCTTTTATTTGTAAAGTTTTCAGATGTTGCAATAAAGACATATCATATTTCCTTAAAAACAAATCCTTGGTTTCAAATATTGGATTCCCAAATATTGGGAAGAATTTTGAATTTATTTTGGATAAGGGTGACCATACAATAATTCATAAGGTGTTTTGCTCTAATTCTTAATAAGGCAAGGGGAAGGCACTTGATCCAGGCAATTGTGTCTCAGTCATTTAGTCAGTTGCTGTTTAATTTCCTTATCTATCCTTTCCACTTTACCTGATGAGGGCGGATGCCATGGGGTATGTAAGTCCCATGATATTTCTAGAGCTTGAGCCACAAATAGGAGGATCTTAGCTGTGAAATGGGTGCCTTGGTCCGAATCTACCTGTTCCACCAATCCATACCCTAGAATGATATGCTCAAGGAGGACTTTTACAACTGCTGAGGCTGTTGCCCAGGTAAGGGGGAAAGGCCTCTCCCCATGAGGTCAGATGGACCAACAAGTATTTGAGACACCCCATGGATGGCAGTTTGATAAAGTCCACCTGTATGCTTTGGAAAAGCCTCCTCCTTTTTGGACTTGTCATTAGGCCGCCCTATTCATCTTCTGACAAATAGGACACCCGCTGGCCAATTGCCTGCTATTGTGTACAAGCCCAGTGCCATAAACAGTCAGCACCACATCACACAGGTCTCCGACACCCCAATGACTTCCCTGATGTAAATGTTGGAGTATATGTCCCATACCTGCTGTGGTCAATACCTCTCTGCTGTCAGGGAGAAGCCAGTGCCCCTCTTTATCCTCCTGAGCACCAAGACTTTGGATTTCCTGCTTTTCTTCTGGGGTAAGGGAAGGTGGAGGCATTGGAGGCAGAAATGCCAGAATTAGCACCATTATTTCCTCCATACTTACAGATTCCTCTTCTCCAGCCCATTTCGCCTCCCCATCCACAAAGCAGTTTCCCCTTGTCTCAAATGAATCTCCTCTTTGGTGCCCCTGCACATGAATCACTGCAACGTTCTTAGGTAACATAAGATTAGTCAAAATTTTAGTGACCAATGCCCTGTGTGCCTATCCCTTACCTTTACTGTTTCCATTCTTTAGCTAACAGTCCCTGATCAATATATGCTTAATCTGTAAATTCTTCACCTTTTCGCCATACACCTCAATAGAAAACAATGGATATAAAGTGGTTTTGAAAACTATAAAATGTTTATCTGTAAATATATATATATAATATATGTACATACAAAAATAGAGTTGTGTACATGTATGTATATTTGTGCATATATAAATATATATATATATATATAAATATATATATATATACATAAAGAAACCTCTATAACCAACAAAATATAGCAGAAAGAGGTAGAAAGAGAAATTCCATTTATAATAGCTATAGAATATATAAGATAGCAATATCCATGCTCAGAAGTTAAATGTATAAATGAAAGTATATTTAAAAACCCCATTTTTAATTCGCTGGAAAACATCAATAATAATTATTTCTTTTAGTCTAAAATCCCTTTGGGATTTTCCCCTTTGGGAAAATGTGCAAAAGGTCAAGGATAAAGCCTAAAGTCCCAAGTATGGGGATTAAGGATAGTTGAATAACAACCACAACCACAAAGAAGGGATGACACCTCTTGCCTGCTAAAAATCTTTTCTCTCTCCCTCCCTCAGTAGTGACTTGGCCACTGACCTATCTAAAGACAGTCTCTTTTTCCCTCCACCTCCTGAAGGGATTAGTTATTAATGAGAGGGAAGAGGTTCCTTTGATAACTTATAGTTTTGGCTAACTAAGCAGGAAGATAATGAATTACACATCAGGTAATAGCAGAAAAGGAAGATTCATACTGGGAAAAACTAGGAAGGTAGCCAAGTAAAACAGGAAACTAACTTCAAAATTGATTTTGTAGAATCTAACATGTTAAATTACTGCTCATCTAAAGGAAAAGGTAGTAAAGTTAAGCCAGAAATTTTCTTATCATAGTTCTTTCTCTTAGATGAAATGTTAAACCAAAGTTATAGTTTTATCATCTTGTGACTTTTTCCTAGTTTGAGTCCTCTAAATGTTACCCTGATTTGTGTAGAGAGACGTACATGAAGTTATGAGGGCTAATGTCAGTTTGAACATTTCTTCCTTTAAGGTAGAAATGCTTAGATTTAGAATAATAATAATAAAATTTTAAAATGTTTATGGGAGCTTTGTGTCCTAAATACTTAATACATTATTATATTTTTCTTCAAAAAATAGAACTGCTCTTAAGGAGTCCCTCAGATTTGTCTTTTTGAATTGCCATATTTTCCAGAAACACTGGACCCAGAGTATGCAGGAAACCCTGAATGTGTTAAGCAAGAAGCTGTCCCCATCAGTCCCACCTGAGATAATTTGTTTTTTTGCATCTCATGTCCTAGCAAGTCAAAACAGGCCCCAATCAATGTATACTAGGCTGAGAAACTGCTTGTGCAATTGGGACCCTTATAGACAAACAAACCATCTTACCTTTCTGGTATAGAAGTTCACAAAGGTCTTTTGCCATTGCATTGCTCCTCCTTCCTGGGAGGGGTTTTGTCCTCCAGCTTAATTGCATCTTTCCCCCTCCCATACCATTCTTCTTTAAGAGAAGACTTCTACTACCTCCTTCCTTTGTCTACGGTTAAGCAAACTTCTGGATAGATTGTAAACTCTGAGCTCTGGCTTTGGGTTCCACATGCGTGTTCATTTCTTTTGTAATAAACCTAGTTCTATAAAATGTATAAATATAAATAAAGATAGCCCTAAAAGTTGGAGATATTAATTGCTCATAGCTGAATTGTGTAAATAGAGTAATAATAATAATAATAATATATAACTTACTTATTCAAAGTCATTCCAACTGAACTGCAAAAGTATTATTTTATAAAACTAGCAAGAAATTATAAAATTCTTTTGGATAAATAAAAGATCAAGATTCTCTAGGAAAATAATGGGAGGGAAAGGGTAGACAGTATCAGATTTAAAATTATTCTTTAAAACAGTAATCATCAAAAATATTTGGTACTGGCTAAAAAAAAAATAGAAAGTCAGTCAGTAGAACAAATTAAGGATGAATGAAGTGAACTGTGAAAGCTGTCTCACGAGATGGAGACAGTATTCTAAAGATTGAGTGACTGTCGGCTGTGTCCCAGGACTAGGTTTCTTTTTCCAGAAATCACATGGTTTACAAGGAGTGGGACCTTTTCTTTGTGAGACTAAGTTGGGGCCACCTTGGCACTAACTCTCATATAAGATAATTTAGTAATCCTAAAGATATGGTTGAGTTAGAAATTTTTCCTCATTTATGACTTAGAATGTGAGGTCATTTGTCCTGGCTAATCAGGGCAAAGATCCACCCCTATTTAATTCTTTTCTGTTAACTGGGTCTCTCCTCTCCTTGCCTAAATGCTTGTGGGAAACTATTGCCTTTACTGAAGCTGTGTTCCCTATAAGATTATCACTCTGAAACTATATTTTCCTTTTGATCTGTGATCCCTTTTGGAGTCTCAGCCCCTCCTGGGGAAGACATATCCCCCAGATAAGTTATGTTTCTGGGATGTCAAAGCCTTTGATTCAATTTGAAATCTGGTCAAAAAAACACCCCTTTGAAGTGTTAATTCCAATAGGAGATCTCACTGGAAACTGATAAGCATCTAAACTTGGAAACCTTGGCTCCTGAAGCCTGAAGACTCCTTTTAAAGGGCAGTTTTGGGGCTAACTCCTTGCAGAAGCCCAAGCAATTTGCTAGGACTCTCTGCCCACTGAGAAGGCATTCTCTTCTAAGTGCAACAATCCATTTCCCCAATAGGACTTTGCCATTATAGAAGTCAATCTCTTAGGAAACTGATTTCTATCCAACAATAAACTTTCATTTCTGACATTAATAATTTGGGATAAGTGAATTCTTTTCCTTTAAACCTGCTGCCAACCAAAAGGGGATTTTAACAACTTTCTTATTGCCACTAATCTCATCACCACCAGGAATCAAGGGGATACAAACCTCATCAGAGGGAGACACCCTTTCTTGTGAGATTGTAATAAAATTCCTTTCTGCTTTTGCCTTGAAAAATCTCCTTAATTTATTTGAGTGGGTGGTCTTGTCCCACACAGGGCACAATACAGAGAAGAAAAATAATAGCAGCACACTGTTCAATAAACTTAGAGACCCAAACGACTGGAGTAAGGGCAAAATATTTGGCAAAAATTGGTGGGAAATATGATGGTATACTTAGAGAACTCCAGAGATTCTATTAAAAAGCTGTTAGAAATAATTCATAACTTTAGCAAAGTTGCAGGATATAAAATAAATCCTCATAAATCCTCAGCATTTTTATACATCACCAACAAAATCCAACAGCAAGAGATACAAAGAGAAATTCTATTCAAAATAACTGTCAACAGCATAAAATATTTCGGAATCTATCTACCAAAGGAAAATCAGGAATTATATGAGCAAAATTACAAATAATTGTGGATTACAAATCCACACAAATAAAGTCAGACTTAAATAATTGGAAAAATATTAAGTACTCTTGGATAGGCCGAGCGAATATAATAAAGATGACAATACTCCCTAAACTAATCCATTTATTTAGTGCTATACCAGTCAGACTTCCAAGAAAATATTTTAATGATCTAGAAAAAATAACAACAAAATTCATATGGAAGAAAAAAAGATCGAGAATCTCAAGGGAATTAATGAAAAAAAAATCAAATGAAGGTGGCCTAGCTGTACCTGATCTAAAACTATATTATAAAGCAGCAGTCACCAAAACCATTTGGTATTGGCTAAGAAACAGATTAGTTGATCAGTGGAATAGGTTAGGTTCACAAGACAAAACAGTCAACTATAGCAATCTAGTGTTTGACAAACCCAAAGATCCTAACTTTTGGAATAAAAATTCATTATTTGACAAAAACTGCTGGGATAACTGGAAATTAGTATGGCAGAAATTAGGCATGGACCCACACTTAACACCTTATACCAAGATAAGATCAAAATGGGTCTATGATTTAGGCATAAAGAACGAGATTATAAATAAATTGGAGGAACATAGGATAGTTTATCTCTCAGACTTGTAGAGGAGGAAGAAATTTGTGACCAAAGATGAACTAGAGACCATTATTGATCACAAAATAGAAAATTTTGATTACATCAAAATAAAAAGCCTTTGTACAAACTAAACTAATGCAAACAAGATTAGAAGGGAAGCAACAAACTGGAAAAACTTCTTCACAGTTAAAGGTTCTGATAAAAGCCTCATTTCCAAAATATATAGAGAATTGACTCTAATTTATAAGAAATCAAGCCATTCTCCAATTGCTAAATGGTCAAAGGATATGAACAGACAATTTTCAGATGATGAAATTGAAACTATTTCCACTCATATGAAAGAGTGTTCCAAATCACTATTGATCAGAGAAATGCAAATTAAGACAACTTTGAGATACCACTACACACCTGTCAGATTGGCTAAGATGACAGGAAAAAAATAACGATGAATGTTGGAGGGGATGCGGGAAAACTGTAACACTGAGCATTGTTGGTGGAGCTGTGAACGAATCCAACCATTTTGGAGAGCAATCTGGAATTATGCCCCAAAAGTTATCAAACTGTGCATACCCTTTGATCCAGCAGTGTTACTACTGGGCTTATACCTCAAAGAGATACTAAAGAAGGGAAAGGGACCTATATGTGCCAAAATGTTTGTGGCAGCCCTCTTTGTAGTGGCCCGAAACTGGAAAATAAATGGATACCCATCAATTGGAGAATACTTGGGTATGTAATATATGAATGTTATGGAATATTATTGTTCTGTAAGAATGACCAGCAGGATGAGGAGAGCCTTGAAGCGACTTACATGAACTGATGTTGAGTGAAATGAGCAGAACCAAGAGATCACTATAAATTCAACAACAATACTGTATGAGGATGTATTCTGATGGAAGTGGATTTCTTTGACACAGAGAAGATCTAATTCAGTTTCAATTGATCAATGATGGTCAGAAGCAGCTACATCCAAAGAAAGAACACTGGGAGATGAATGTAAACTACTTGCATTTTTGTTTTTCTTCCGGGGTTATTTTTACCTTCTGAATCCAATTCTCCCTGTGCAACAAGAGAACTGTTCGGTTCTGCACACATATATTGTATCTAGGATATACAGTGACATATTTAACATGTATAGGACTGCTTGCCATCTGGGGGAGGGAGTGGAGGGAAGGAGGGGAAAAATCAGAACAGAAGTGAGTGCAAGGGATAATGTTGTAAAAAATTACCCTGGCATGGGTTCTGTCAATAGAAAGTTATAATTATTTTTAAAAAATTGGTAGGAAAAAATGAAAGCATTAGGGTCTGAGTAATATCTCATGCTATATATCACATTAAACTCCAAATGCATACATAATCTACATATAAAAAAGTCACATTGTAAACACATTAGAGGAACAAGGAAAAAATACTTTTTACAATCATGAATACAGAAAGAATTCATGTCCAGAAAAGATATGAAAAGGATCATCAAACACAAAATAGATAATTTTGATTGCATAAAATTGAAAAGTTTGTACATAAAATGTTAAATTTGATTACAAGTTAAATGTTAATTATGAACATTCTTTGAAAAGAAATGTTTGCAGCAAGTTTCTTGGAAAACATTTTATATCCTAGATGGACAAAGGACCGATTCAAATAAATAAGAATGACATCTCTTCTCCAAAAAAATAAATAATGATGAAATGATATGAACAGGTGATTCTCTAAGAAAGAAATGATCACTATCCACACTGAAAAATACTCCAAATGGCCAATAATGAACTAATTTAAAAATGCAAATTAAAACAAATCTGAGGTTCCATCTCACATTTGTCATGAGTGAAATTCAATAAAGGTAAACCAAGATATGGGCTGCAAATAAAATCTTTTAAATGGCAGTGACTCAGCACATAACCTCTGATCCAGAGAGTCCACTACTAGATTTGTATCCCAAAGAGATAAGATTTTTTTAAAAAGGAAAAGAATTTATGTGTGCAAAAATATTTACAGCAGCTCTTTTTGTGCCAAAGGATTAGACATTGAAGGAATGTTTATCAATTGGGGAATGATGATAAATTGTAGTATATGATCGTTTCAGAAAAATCTGAAAGACATTTACAAACATGATACAAAGTGAAGTGATAAGAACCAGGAGAATATTATGCAATGATCAATTGTGAATGACTTACCAATTTTCAGCAATATAGTGATTCATGATAATTCCAAGGGATTCATGATGAAAAATGCTATGCACATTCAAAAGAAAGAACAGGTGGAGTCTGAATGCAAATTGAAGTATACTATTTTATTTTATACTTGGGTTTATTTGCTTAGTGGGTTTGTTTGGTTTTTTTTTTTTTTTTGGTCCTTGTCTTATTTCACAGCATCACTAATATGTAAATATATTTTACATGATTTCATGTGTATAACTTATATATCAATTTGTTTACCATTTCCCAGAGGGAGAAGAGAAGGAAAAGAGAGAAAGAATTTGAATCTCAGAATTTTAAAATATGAATGTTAAAATTTTGTTTTTATGTGTAATTGGGAAAAATAAAATAGTCAAATCTTTAAAAAGTGAAGTATGTAACTATTAACACGAGTCAGAGTAGCCTCCTCAGTAAGGCCAAAGACTCCAACAAGAAGAGGCAGATGCTCTTTATTAAAATATAGGAAAGGAGGAGGGTTAGGATCATTACAATTGGCTAGACCAATGGTTCTCAAAATCTGGTCCAGAGCATCCTGAGAATCTCTGAAATCCTTTCAGAGAGTCTACAAATTCATAATTAGTTTTTATTTTTAATGTGATCAATATCTATAACTATAAACCACATAAACAAAAACTCTTTAGACAGATCCTCCATCATTTTTAATAGGATAAAGATATTGGGAACAAAAGTTTGAGGACCACTGGGCTAGTCTAAGAAAGTGAGTTGGAATTCAGGTGTGGCTAGTCCCTCTCTGACAAATAAGAAATGTTAATTCTCCTGTAATCTTTGCTAGTGGATCAGAATTATCAGGCTTGCTGTCCCTTTGGAAAGCATCAAGTCTTCCCGAATTTCATGGACAGATGACATTTTTTAGTGAGTTGGTACCAGGTTAAATCAGTTAAGCCTATATTGCATATAGGCAATAAATATATGTCTCAGGGGCTAATAGTATGTAAAATAACCACATTATCTTTCAAACACACCTTTAAACTGATTCAGAAGGAAAATTGCTTTCCTGAGCAAAGTGAATTCAATTATAAGAATATATGTTATTCAGTTGTGTCTGTCTCTTCATGACCACAATCTATAGTTTTCCTAGTAAAAGTACCGGACTGGTTTCCCTTTTCTTCTCTAGCTCATTTCATAGTTAAGGAAACTGAGACAAACAGGGTTCAGAGATTTTCCCAGGATTACATGGCTAGTAAATGTTTGAGGTGAGATTTGAATTCAGGAATATGAATCTTCCTGACCTCAGGCCTGGCACTCGATATACTGTGTTACCTATTTATCCCATAAAAATAAAGCATAAAATCAATTACATTATAAAACCAATACAATAGAAATTAAAGGTAATGTTAATTTTAATTTTTCACACATCTATTATATTGACAAAAGATTACAAAAAAAAAGAAAATTAAAATTGTTGAAGAGACCATGGGAAAACAGGTACTCTTGGTGGAGATGTGAATTAGTATAGCCATTTTGGAAAGCAATTTGGAACTGCTTAAAAAATTGCTAATGCACCTTTTGACTGAGCCTTATATCTATTAGGCCTACATAACCAAAGAGATTAAAGAAGTAAACTCATTTCACGTAGAAATTCATTTATAATATCAGTACTTAGCATAGTGACTAGCATTTAAGAGATATTTATCTGTTGAGATTGAAAGAAAAAAAGTGAAAAGATTCATACATACAAAAAATATTTATAACAGTACTTTTTATTGTATAAGAAACTAAGGGGTGCCTATAAATTTCTGAACTAATCATAGTAAATTAATATAATGGGATATTAATGGCAAAAATGAAGATTTCAAGAGAATTCTGGAAAGACTTGCATTAATTGATGTATACTAAAATAAATTAAACCAAGAGAATGATTTATACTATAACAGCATTCTAAAGAAAAATATCTTTAAAAGACTTAAGAATTTTGATTAATGAAATCATCAATCACAATTTTGACTACACAGATCTCGTGGGCAAGGTGATGTAGTGTTTTTTAGTATGCTGTCCAGATTTGCCATAACTTTTCTTCCAAGAAATGAGCATCTTTTAAATTCATGGTTATAATCACTGGCTGCAGTGTTACTTTGAGCCTAAGAATATAAAATCTGACATTGCTTGCATTTCTTCTCCCTCTCTTTACTAGGAAGTGACAATATAGGAAGGCAGGAAGGCAGAAAGGAAGGCAGGAAGACAGAAAGGAAGGAAGACAGGAAGGCAGGAAGGCAGAAAGGAAGGAAGGAAGGAAGGCAGAAAGGCAAGAAGGCAAGAAGGAAGGCAAGAAGGCAGGAAAGAAGGAAGGAAGGAAGGAAGGAAGAAAGGAAGGAAGGAAGAAAGGAAGAAAGGAAGGAAGGAAGGAAGGAAGGAAGGAAGGAAGGAAGGAAGGAAGGAAGGGAGGGAGGAAAAATGGACATAGTGTATGTTTATGTATGCTGGGCCCTACCTGGATCACTGCCTTGTTGTGGCAGAGGGGCTTAATGAAACTATTAACTATGCCATGTAGGATTACCCAACACAGACTGGTAATAGTATAGAGTTCTGACAAAGCTTGATATATTGGAGAAGAAAATGGTAAACAACTTTAATAGTTTAGCCAAGAAAACACTATCAACAGCATTCAAATGATAAAATATTTGACACCTGAAGATTGGCTCCTCAGGTAGGAAGATATCCAAAAGGCAAGGCCTCAAAAAGATGGGAGTACCAGATCATCTTGCTTGTCTCCTGAGGAACCTGTATGTGGGCCAAGAAACAACAGATTGGTTTAAAATTGGAAAAGGAGTACAACAAAACAATATATTGTCACATCATATATTTAACTTATTTGTAGAGTACAGTATGTGAAATATTGAGCTGGATGAATAAAAGCTGGAAGTAAGGTTGTTCAGAGAAATATTAACAATCCTAAAAGGGCAGGTGATACTACTCTGATGGGGGAGGTGAAGAAGAATTGAGAAGCTTCTTGATGGGGATGAAAGAGGAAATTATAAACTTTATAGTTGAACTTTAAGATTAAAAGATAGAAAAAACCTCTAAGATCTTAGCAACTGTCCTAACATTTCCTGGTAAAAAGAGGGAGAAGAAATGGAAGCAGTGTCATTTTTTATATTCTTGGGCTCAAAGTCACACTGCAGACAGCAATATAGTCATTAAATTAAAAGATGGTCACTTCTTGGAAGGGAAGCTGTGGCAACCTGGTCAGCATACTAAAAAGCAGAGACATCCTCTTGCCCACAAAGGTCTGTATAGTCAAAGCTATGGTTTTTCCATTAGCAGTATATGGTTGAGTACTGCACAATCGACCCTTTTGAATTGTGGTATCAGATACTTTTGACAGTTCTTTGGATGACAAGGAGATCAAATCAGTAAATACTTAAAAGAAATTACTTCAGCCTAGTCACTGAAAAGTCTAATACTGAAGCTGAAGCTTAAATTCTTTGGCCACATAATGAGAAGATGAAGCTCATTGTCAAATACTTTGACTTTGTAAAAGATCAGAAACAAGAGGAAAAGGGGATGGCAGAGTATGGATGGATGGTGTTATATAAACAACAAACATGAATTTGGACAGACTTTGAGAAGTAATGGGGGTCAGAAGGACATGCTATGATCCATGGAAGTCACAGAATCAGATATGACTGAACAGCAACAATGCCATGAATTGTTGTGAGGAGCAAATAAAAATTAATGTAAAATGCTTAGCACAGTGTCTGACACATAGTGAGTGCTATAAAAATGTTAGTTATTATTATTAGACTGGATTCACTATAGAATGTTTGTACATGAATCCAAATCTGGGAGCAGGACACTGCTATCATTTATACCAGAAGGAGGATTTTTTCAGCCTCTTCCACATGGACATTGTTTCCTGTTACAATAATAACCTCTCTTCCTTATAGTTAAGCCTTTTAATAAGAAGTATAACATTTTTAATGGTATTTAACAACCTCGTGAAGAAAAGGAACTCAAATTGATTGATACTGAGTGTATCTCTGTTCATTGGCTGAAGAACTTATTACAAAGACCCTTTGCTTTAAGTCTGAGGCTTGCATATTCACTACATTATTTTAAAAAGACATTAGTTGGTTTGAGCAGTTTTATATGGAGGCATATCTATGTTGATTTATAAAAAGAATAAACATCATTTTTTGGTCTTATGATCATAAAACTTCAATGATATCCAATTTAGAGTCATAAGGGTTTGGAGTTACTACTCTAAGGTTATGAGCTAAAGAGAAATCCAATTAATACATTATTAGATTTTATATTTATGGATTTTTAAAAAAACTTGTGAAGGCTAATAATTTGGACATCTTTCCTTTCTTAGAGTCATTATCAACTATTGATAAATGGTAGAGAAAAATATCCCAAATATGATTGTATTTTATGTGCTACATTTTTAGGGATATTAGTCAGAATGCATCAGCTGACACATTCGTTGAGTGTTTATTATATTTGTGACATAAAATGTGCTATTTGGAGACCCTCCCCAAAAATAAAAGTCATATTCCCTCTTATAGAATCACCGATTTTGAGGTGAAGAGGGACATGAGAGCCATGTAGTCTAATTTCTTTATGTTGTATTTGAGTAATTGAGTCCCAGGGAATGTTAATCGACTGGTCCACAGTGATAGTTAGTGAGTTTCAGAGGACCACTTGAAAAAAGTTTTCCTAAAGGAATTAGAGTAAGTAATGAGGAAACCAAATTATCACTCTTTGCAGATGATATGATAGTATAGAGAACCCTAGAGAATCTACTAAAAACTATTAGAAATAATCCACAACTTTAGCAAAGTTGCAGGATACACAATAAATCCACATAAATCATCAGCATTTTTATACATCACTAACAAAATCCAACATCAAGAGATTCAAAGAGAAATTCCATTTAAAATAACTGCCAAAAAATAAAATAAAATAAAATAACTGCCACTATAAAATATCTAGGAACCTATCTGCCAAGGGAAAGTCAGGAACTATATGAACAAAACTACAAAACACTTTCTACACAAATAAAATCAGATCTAAATAATTGGAAAAATATCAAGTGCTCTTGGATAGGTTGAGTGAATATAATAAAAATGACAATACTCCCTAACCTAATCTATTTATTTAATGCTATACTAAACAAACTCCCAAGAAACTATTTTACTGACTTAGAAAAAATAACAACAAAATTCATCTGGAAGAACAAAAGGTCAAGAATTTTAAGGGAATTAATGGGAAAAAAAGCAAATTAGGGTGGTCT
Source organism: Sarcophilus harrisii (assembly GCF_902635505.1). Taxonomy (NCBI): domain Eukaryota; kingdom Metazoa; phylum Chordata; class Mammalia; order Dasyuromorphia; family Dasyuridae; genus Sarcophilus; species Sarcophilus harrisii. The sequence goes on from NC_045427.1 coordinate 146,378,689, forward strand.
ACTTGTACCAGATCTAAAATTATATTATAAAGCAACAGTCATCAAAACCATTTGTTACTGGCTAAGAAATAGAGTAGTTGATCAGTGGAATAGGTTAGGTTCACAGACCAAAATAGTCAATGGCTATAGTAATCTAGTGTTTGACAAATCCAAAGACTCCAGCTTTTGGGATAAGAATTCACTATATGACAAAAATTGCTGGGGAAATTAGAAACTGGTATGGCAGAAACTAGGCATTGACCCACACATAGCACTAGATACCAAGATAAGGTTGAAATGGGTTCGTGATCTAGACAAAAAGAATGATATTATAAACAAATTAGAAGAACATAGAATAGTTTACCTCTTAGATCTGTGGAGGAAGAAGAGATTTGTGATCAAAGAAGAACTAGAGATCATTATTGATCACAAAATAGATAATTTTGATTATATGAAATTTAAAAGTTTTTATACAAACAAAACTAATGCAGACAAGATTAGAAGGGAAGCAGTAAACTGGGAAAACATTTTTTATATTCAAAGGTTCTGATAAAGGCCTCATTTCTAAAATATATAGAGAACTAATTCAAATTTATAAGAACTCAATCCATTCTTCAATTGATAAATGGTCAAAAGATATGAACAGACAATTTTCTGATGAAGATATTGAAACTATTTCTAGTCATATTAAAAGATGAAATCACCTTTTCACCTAAATCAGAAAAATGCAAATTAAGACAACTCTGAGATACCACTACACACCTGTAAGTTTGGCTAAGATAAAAATGAAAAAATAAAGATAAAGATAAATGTTGGAGGGGATGTGGGAAAACTGAGACACTGATGCATTGTTGGTGGAATTGTGAATGGATCCAACCATTCTGCAAAACTATGCTCAAAAAGTTATCAAACTGTGCATACCCTTTGATCAAGCAGTGTTTCTATTGGGCTTATATCCCAAAGAGATCTTCAAGGAGGGAAAGGGACCACATGTGCAAAAATATTTGTGGCAGCCCTTTTTGTAGTGGCAAGAAACTGGAAACTGTGTGGATGTCCATCAGTTGGAGAATGGCTGAATAAATTATGGTATATGAATGCTATGGAATACTATTGTTCTGTAAGAAACAACCAGCAGGATGATTTCAGAAAAGCCTGGAGAGACTTACATGAACTGATACTAAGTGAAATGAGCAGAACCAGGAGATCATTATACACGGCAACAACAATATTATGCAATGATCAATTTTGATGAACATGACTCTTTCCAACAATGAGATGATATACACCAGTTCCAATGATCTTGTGATAAAGAGAGATATCTACACCCAGAGAGAGGACTGTGGGAACTCTTTTCATTGTTGTTCACTTGCATTTTGTTTTCTTTCTCAGGTTTTTTTCCTTGTTGATCCGATTTTTCTTGTGCAGCAAGATAACTGTATAAATATGTATACCATATATTGGATTTAACATATGTTTTAACATATTTAACATGTATTGAACAACCTGCCATCTAGGAGAGGGAGTGGGGCAACAAGGGAAAAATTTGGAACACAAAATTTTTAAGGGTCAGTGTTGAAAAATTACCCATGAGTGTGTTTTGCAATTAAAAAGCAGTAATAAAATTAAAAAAAAAAAAAAAGAAAAAAGGTATTCCTGAGTTCAGCTCCAGTACATTATTCTTGATATACTTACATTGTACCCAAGGACACAGGTCACACATGAATAGATAAATGTTATAGGGCTCAGAAAAGGAAGAGATCTCTATTACTGGATAGTTAGGGAAGTCTTCACAGGGAATTCAAATAGAAAGGAGGCATCACAACTTTCAGGCAAGCTGATGAAGAATAGTATGTGCAAAGGTTTGAAGGAAATTATATAGAAATGAACATATATACTAAAAAAATTAACCATAAGTTTTAGATAAAACTTCATAATGTAACTATAAATATGACTTTAGGTAATAATTTTGTGGTTAATCTTCTCTACTTTGTGCATGGTACTTTGATAATAGCTTTTTCATTTTTTCTTTTTAATGTTTAAATAATGACAATTTGTAAACTTTAAAAACACATCGATAGAATTTTCCAAATTCCTGGGAGCATTTACTATAAAAATGTCATATTTTCTAATTGTTTTATGAAATATCTTTGTTTCTCAATGTAGCAACTATTCACCCCCATATAATATAATTCTATCATTTTGCTTCTGGGTAAAACTTTCTTCCAGGGATCCAGCAAAAGGAACATTTTTGTTTGTTTTTTGTTGTTTTGTTTTCCATCATGAGGAAGCTCCCAACTTTCCCTTTCTTACCAGGTTACCTTTGGCTCAAGTGGTAGTAGGGAAAAGGGTTCTTTGGGACTATGCCCAAAGGGCTATCAAATTGTGCATTGTCTTTGATCCAGCGGTGTTTCTATTGAGTCTATATCCCAAAGAGATCATAAAAAAAGGAAAAGGACTCACATGTGCAAAAATGTTTGTGGCAGCCCTTTTTGTAGTGGCAAGTAACTGGAAACTGATAAATTATGGTATATGAATGTAATGAAATATTGTTGTTCTATAAGAAATGACAAGCAGGCTGATTTCAGAAACACTTGGAAAGACTTATATGAACTTATATAATAAGTGAAGTGAGCAAAGCCAAGAGAAGACTGTACATAGTAATAACAAGATTATATGAGTATCAACTGTGATGGACTTGGCTCTTTTCAACAATGCTGTGCTTCAGAGAAATTTCAATAGACTTAGGATGGAAAATGCCATCTGTAACCAGAAAAAGAACTATGGAGACTGAAGGTGATTCAAAGCATTGTATTTTTATCTTTTGTTGTTGTTATTTGTTTGCTTATTTTTTTCTTTCTCATGGTTTTTTCCCTTTTGATCTGATTTTTCTTGTACAACATGACAAATATGGATCTATTTGGGGGGGGGGGCAAGGTGACTTGCCCAGGGTCACACAGCTAGTGTCAAGTATCTGAGGCTGGATTTGAACTCAGGTTCTCCTGTCTTTAGGCCCAATCCTCTATCTACTGTACCACCTACCTGCCACCACCATTATCACCCACCTCCTCTTACAACAACAAGCTTGTGGCCAAGTAAAGAACAGAGCAAATTAAAAAAAAAGAACTCTGGGAGATAACTAAGAACCATTACATAGAATTCCCAATCCCTATATTTTTGTCCACCTGCATTTTTTATTTCCTTCACAGGTTAATTGTACACTATTTCAGAGTCTGATTCTTTTTGTACAGCAAAATAATGGTTTGGACTTGTATACTTATTTTATATTTAATTTATACTTTAACATATTTAACATGTGTTGATCATCCTGCCATCTAGGGGAAGGGGTGGGAGGAAGAAGGGGAAAAATTGGAAAAAAAGGTTTGGCAATTGTCAATGCTATAAAATTACCCATGCATATAAACTTGTAAATAAAAAGCTATTAAAAAAAGAACATTAAAAAAATAAATAATGGTCTTTAAAAAAAATAAGCTCATATTTTTTTGAGAACTGTTTTTATCTTTTGATTATTGTCGATTATTCCTTGTCATTTAATACATTAAAAAAGACCAAAACCAAACCAAAACAAAACTTCACATTCATTGTTGAAAAATAATTTGTTAAAAGTCCACTCACTTTAAAAGATTTTATCCTAATACTTAATTTCTGAAATGTTCGTTTAATTGCTTAGCTTTTGAATTGTCCTCCTCCCTCACTATGTCCTTACTTGGACACAACATGTAATATTTGAATGCTCTTTTCAGGTTCTACCTACTTATTAAAATTTTTCCTAATTACACAGTCCACTTAAATTTCTCCTTCCTAAGTATTTCAAATTCTACTAATCATTTATTACTTAATTCTCAATGTTTCTTCCTCATTGTCATTTCTAATAGCACAATAGAATTCCATAACAGTAATATGCCATTCCTTGGTAGCAAAATGGCAGAGTGTATAGAGCAACCAATCTTGGGTTATGAAGCCTTGAGTTCACCACCCTTAAACACTTACTGGCTCTGTGACCCTGGAAAAGTCACTTTACCTGTGTGCCTCCATTTTCTAATCTGTAAAACAGGGGAAAATAAAAGCACTTGCTTCTTAAAGTTGTTTTAAGGATCAAATGAGATATTTATAAAGTACTTAGTTCAGTGATTGCCATGTAATAAGTGCTATATAAATGTCAGCTATTTTTCTATTATATAACATTTGAATCTTATTTTCTTCCTCATTTTACAAAGGAGGAAACTCAGGTTAAAAGAAGTTATTTGCCAAGAGTATAATAGCTAGTATTAATCTCAGGCAAGATCTCAATTCAGGTCTCCTTGATTCCAGCTCAGTGTTTTTTCCTTCTGTACCACCTAAAAATAGTTGAGAAGGTTCCTTCTGAAATCATGAAGCAGTGATACATCCAATTTAATTTTCTTTATAATTATATTATTACCTAGTATTTTAAAAGTTAAATTATTTTAACTAGATTGTCAATTCCAATCCAGTACATTTATTAATCTAATTTCAGTATTCTTAAAAACGTAAATAGAATCTTCTCAACTTAACTATGTCAAAATATTTTCTTTTCTTTTCCACATTCTCTTCCTCCCCTTCCTCTTTCCTACCCATTGAGAAGATTAGAAAAAAAAAAACTAAACCCATAATATATAATCATAGTACAAATTTTCACAAATTTCAAAAGATGGAAGAAAGGAAGGAAGGAAAGAAGGAAGGAAAAAAGAAAAGAAGGAAGGAAAGGAGGAAGGAACAGGGAGGGAAAGAGGAAGGAAGGAAGAAGGAAAGGAAGGATTCCAGAAATAGAAAGTATTTTAGAGATCATCTAGATGATTCCTCCACTTATTATAAGGTAAATTTCCCAATGTATTTCGCATTAAATACAATGCTATGCACAGAGGAGGCACAGAGTAAATTGTAGGCTTCTTGAAGTGAGGCAAGAAGTACCCCGATGTCATGGAGAAAATACTGGCCACTGGAGTTAGGAACACTTGGATTTATAGTCGTACCTTCTGACTTGTTCTGATTATGACATTGGGCAAGCCCCTTAATTTCTCAGTAATTTAGGAATTATGGAATTACAAAATACTAGGATTGCCTAAGAAAGTAAATTGCAAATCAGAATTACAGATTTGTAGAAATATATTGGTGGAGGAAATCACAGGGCCATGATAACTTTCCCCACTCTCTAAAAATAAAGTGAACACTTTCTAGTTCTTCTGCCAGGTCCTTGAGAGTAGAGATGCATGAGAGTGTACTTTTTTAAAGGACTTCTTTCTAACCCACTCCTTTTCTCCTATCCTTTACCCACTCCTATTTTGGGTAATTTGGGGATTTTGGGGATTAGGCTAAGAAATTGGATACAGGCAAAACTTATATTAAACCAAATCAAGATATAACCATCTGATTTACCAAAAAGATCAATAGAGAAAAGTTGTGGGAAGGAAGATAGGAGGAGTCACAATAAGTGACATCATGCTTTACATGATGATTTAACTCTTAGGACACTGAAATTAGGATTCATTTCATTGAATTTTGTGAATTTTGTGAATATTTCTATGGCATGGTGCAAAGCATAATGGGTTTCTATTGCTAAAACTATATTTGTAAATTAGAGAGTTTCAAAAATATAAATCATATATTTTATATCTTTCATCAACAAAAAGCTTTAATCTAGTGACTTAAGTCTTTACATATCAGTAGAATTTTAGCCATAGGTCTACATTTGTACCTTCTAGAAAATCATACTGGGCTCAGGCAGCTCCTGGCACCAATTGCCTCATTTCAAAGCTGGTATCAGACCAAAGACAGAATGAGCATCTGGTTGTAAAAACTGAGTCCCCATGACTCTTTGGCAATCATGAAGACAGACCTGATTTAAGGATCTTTAATTCTGCAAACACAGGATTAATCATTTTTAAAATCAACAATGGCTGTTTGGCTGTGCAGGAACTAACAGCGATTGTTTGCTCTGAGAAGCTTAATGTTTTGGGAGCCAAACTATTGGCACAAATAGTCAAGCAGTTGTAGCTCTGATGGGTTTCAACAAAACAAAACAAACAAAAACACAAATCTTTCTCTCACATGCCAGAGATTCAGATTCTGAGAAAGAAGCCAAATCCACAGAATCTCCTCCCAGAGGATTAGTGCATAACCAAAACACTAAATGATGTAGTTGACCCTCCTAATCCCAGGACCATCAAGAACAGGATTGGATAGAGCCATATTTCAGGGTGGTCAACTAAAGACTCAGCTGCTTCAGGACCTAATAAAAATGTACCAATTTCATTCCTGGTAGGGTGCACCATTTTTACTGATCCTGTTTTGATTCTGAAATATTGGCCCACTTCCCTTGCCACAGCAGAACTCAGAGAGGTCAATTGGAGCCTGATGTTCTGTGCCTCAGATCTCTGAAAGAGTCCCTGTTAATCTTAGAATTGTTGCTACAGCTTTCTATATTAGTCAGAAGTCAGACTTTGGGTGCAATACATATATTTCAGGCTGATTTATTATAAGGTGCTGTACCTCCAGTGCATATTGTCAAGACTCCAGATGCATATTTCTAGTTGCCTGCTGAAAGTTTCCACTGAGATATTCTATCTGTACCTCAAATTCAGTAAGTCTCAAACTAAACTTATTGTAACTTCCCCCTCTGTTCTTTCTTCCATATTTCTGGTAATGACTCAGAGCCTCTATCATTTCTGAGATTTTTTTCTTTGCTTCTCATATCAACCACTCTGTGAGTCTCAATTTATCTCTGCATTGTCCCTTTGCAGTACCACTGTCACTAGACTAATTCAGGAACACATTATGCTTATTAACTTCCTGCCATCCCATTAAAGACAGGATATCATTAAAGTGTTTTTTCATCTTTTGGTATGCCATGGACTTTGGTAAGCTGGGGAAACCTTCGAACCCCTTCTTAGGATCTTTGTAAAATGAAGAAAACAAAATACATAACATTACAAAGGAAACCAATTATATTGAAATATAATTATCAAAATATATTTTAAAAACCAAATATATGCACCCCATTAGGAATCTTTGCATAAAACTTCCATAAAAAGGCATGCAGGATGGTGAGGAGATTGATGAAATCACATAATTTTGGAGATTGGTTGAAGGAATTGAGGATATAGAGAAGACTTGGAAGATGATGATGATCTCAGGGAATTCCTAACTTGGATTTTCGTTTGAGGTAACTGTTGCTTATTTCTTTCCTTCTGATTCTTAGGAATTTCCCTCCTTGGTCCTGTGGTACCTTCTCTCCCCCCCATCCCCCCCAACCTTTTTTACCCGTTGTTGTTTTCCTATATGTAAATTTTTTGAAGGCAGGTACTACTTTCTTTATTGCATGTATCTTTATTTGCAGCATTTAGGATAGTGCCTGGAACATTGTAAGTACATAATAAATGTGTTCTGTCTCTATCTCCATCTGTATCTTTCTGTCTCTGTCTCCTTCTATCTCTTCTTTTCTGTCTCTATTTCTTTGTCTTTCTCTGTGTGTCTTTCTTCTCTGTTTCTGTCTCTCTCTCTCTGTGTCTCTTTTCCTCTGTCTCTCTGTTTCTCTCTATCTCTGTCTCTTACCCTCTCTCTTTTTTTCTATCTGTCTCTGTTTCTGTTTTTGTTTCTCTATGTTTTTCTGTATTTGTCTTTCTCTCTCTGTCTCTGTCTCTCATCTGTCTCTCTCTCTCCCTCTCCCTCTCACAGCATTCTTCAAGTATCTGAAGAGCTGTTGTGCTGAAAAGGGATTAGACTTTTACTTCTGTCCCAGATACCAGAACAAGGACCAATGAGCAGAAATTGCAGAGATGATTATAGTGATAGCAATAATAATCACAACAAGCTCTCACGTAGCACTTTAAGGTTTACAAAATGTTTTACAAATATTATCTTACTTTATCTTCACAACAATATTGGGAGGTAGGCACTATTATTTCTCAATTAATAGATGAGTAAATTGAGGCAGACAGAGCTTAAGTGACTTGCCCAGGATCACAGAGCTAGAAAGTGTCCTGGCAGGTGGGGGGTGGAGATAGGGGAGGATTCAAACTCAGATTTTTCTGATTCCCAGTCCAGTGCTATTATTTTCTGTGCTACCAAGCTGTGATGTGATGAAAAACTTCCTAATAATTAAAATACTTTAAAAGTGGGGTGAACTGCTCTAGAAGGTAGCAGGTTTACCTTCATGAGAGGTCTTCAAGTAAAAGCTGCCTGAAATCACTTGTTGAGAGTGTTGCAGAAGGAATTATTGTTCACATTTAGGTTAGGTTATATCCTCTTCTTTGATGAAATAAGCAGGAGCTTTCTGCTATGAGCAATAAATGTACAATCTCCACAGAGAAGTGAGCTGACCAATAGATGCATGGCTAAACAAGATATTGGCCATAAAATCACAGAAGGGACTTCCCCTTACTGATGCCTGTGCCCCACCTTTTAGTGAGCCTCATCTCATTAGCATAAAATTAGCATTTTAGTCTTTCTTCTCCCCTTTGAGGGGGAACATGATATCCAATGGGAAGTTGCATGTGAACTGAATCTTTAGCTTACTGCCTGTTTTTTTTTTTTTCCATCAATCAATTCTGGGCACTCTTACTCTATAAAGGAACCTCTTTCATCCTGGTTGGGTAGCTGCCTCCCATAAGGAGAAGAGCCTGCCTGGTCCCTGATGCCAAATACATGTCTTTGCTTAGGTTGGAACTGAATTCTTTCAAGATGATATTGCAACACTCACCTGTTACCTTAGTGCCTTCTCTGTGTTTCCACCTGGGCTGTTGTAATAACCTCACAGAAACTCAGGATCAACTAAAAGATCACAGAATGCTTTAATTTCTAAACTCTTTAGTTTATATTTGGAGAAACTAAGGCACATGAAGGTCACAGATTGAGATGTAAACTCTTTTAATAGATTTCATCTATTTCACATGATTTTCTAGCCTTATTGCTCAACTATTTCATATCCATCCATATTGTCTAATCAAACTTAACACCTCACAAATTCTCAGAGCTAGAAGATACCTCGGAGGTCATTTGGTCTAACCCAGTCCTGAGTGACAATGCCTTCTGAAACATAATAGATAAGTAATAATCTGGCCTCTATATTAAGTTGCCTCACCTCACTGAAGAAGAATCCATCACCTGTTTAGGAAGAGCCTATTTCACTTTTGGATTGTCTAATTATTAGGATGAATTTCTTGACACCAAGAGTTTCCAATTGCCTTTCTGCAGCTTCCACCAAAGGTTTGCGGATGCCAGGTGGTGTAGAGAATGAAGTGGTGGACATTCAACTTGCAGTCTTAGATGGGTCAATCTGGGTAAATAACTGCTTTATGACTCAGTTTTCTAACTTTTTCTAAATGTTGGGAAGGAAAGAAAAGATGCATAAAATAGACTCTCAGCCTTAGGAGAGATAAAACAAGTGAAGCCACTAGAGAACAAAGAAACAAAAATAATGAATGCTAAATTGTGTAATGGTGGGTCATAGAAAGACCAATGTCTTTGGAATCAGAAGATTTAGGCTTCTTTAAATATGTCATTTAAAAATGATTTAAAAGGTCAAAAATTCACAGGTGAATATGGGGGAAAGTATGTTCCTGGAGTTTAAGCCATTGTGATATAAGCAGGTTACATCCTGCATCTGGCTATGAACCACTAGCTAAGCCTTTTGTAGTGTAAGGAGGAGAGGAAATTTCCATTATTGCAGAAAACTTCTAATCTGTACCTTAAAAATTGAATCTACTTCCTAGAGAAAATCTGCCTTAGAGAGCTAATCAATTTCTTTTCCTTTGTTTGACTATTCACTTTGTTTGACTTCCAGTAATTTGTTCTTACGGGTAGGTGAAATTCTTTCTTGGTTTTTAAAGGAATACAGGATGAGAAACTCCCACAAAAGATTTTGTATCTTACTCATTAATAGCCCTATTTCTAGTAACTTAGCAAAATACCTCTTCTATAATAGGTTCCCAATAATGCTTCAAACTGATTGCATGCCCATCAGTTGGAGAATGGTTGAATAAGTTATGGAATATGAATGTTATGGGATATTATTGTTCTGTAAAAAAAGTTCAGCAAGATGATTTCAGATTTTTCAGAGTGAACTGATGCTGAGTGAAATGAGCAGAACCATGATCATTGTACATGGCAACAGCAAGATTATATAATGATCAATTCTGATGGATGTGGCTCTTCTTAACAATGAGATGATTCAGGCCAGTTCCAATGATCTTGTGATTATGAGAGCTATCTATTCCCAGAGAGAGGACTGTGGGAACTAAGTGTGGATCACAATATAAAATTTTCACTACTTTTGTTGTTATTTGCTTGAATTTAATTTTCTTTCTCATTTTTCCCCTTTTTGATCTGATTTTTCTTGTGCAGCAAGATAATTGTATAAATATGAATGCCTATATTGAATTTGAATGTATTTTTATTATGTTTTAAAAAAAATAATGTTTCAATAGAATGTTATCTCATCACTCTAAGCATTTTTCCAGTTCTAGCAAAATCTTATCCAGTATGATCTTGGTAAATTTCTGTTAGAAAATCTATTCAGCATTCTGAAGGCCTCTCCCAAGATTTTTTAAACTTTTCCTTGACACTAATACAATACTTGCATTTTGCATCTTGTTTTGTATCCTGTACCAACAGCCTTTCTTCTCAATCATACATTTTATTAATAATGTGTTTTAAGCCTCCTTTTGAATATGCCATTGTTAACAAAATTCTCTAGCTTACTTTTTTCCTGGTGGGCAATTCTATTGTCCTTTAGGTAAGCCATGGTTTTGATTCTTTGGAAATTATAGTGTTGAATGATTTCCGAACCTCCAGCAACACTATAATAATATAAATGCTACATAATTTCCAAACTGTTACCTAGCCTACTTTTCTCTCTTTAAGTTCTACTTCTAGCTTATTGTACAACTAGAGTTTTTTTTAAAGTGATGGACTCAATGGACTATTAAGTAGACTACATGCTCTAATCCATCCAATAGTTTTCCTCCACTTACTTTTCCTTCTATGGGTTATTCAGAAAATCTCCTTTGAGTGCCAGGGATTTAACTGAGGAGAGCTTATAGTATTCTGGAAGTAGATGTTATGATTATTGCCATGTTGTCTGCAAACAGTAGCATATGGAAGAATTTACCATATATTATTGGAGATTCCTCCTTAACAATAATGCCAGTCTTTACAAGCATGTCTTCCTGTTTTATGCCTCCCATTGTACTGGCAATCTGATGATCACTGATCAAAGTTAACATTGTATTATAGCTTTCAATTGAATTTCGTGTGATCTTTTCATAACCAAGGGGCACACCCTTGAGGATTGTTGAGGCTTCCTTTTGGTCTAGAGTAGAGAGGCATCAGATTTAGGGCCAGAAGTAATTGAATGGCAAAATTCCCCAGTTTGGCCAAGCCAGAATAAGATGTAATTGGGAAATATTTAACAAAATAAATAAACAATATAATACAGCACAGATAATGTCAATTTATGGTTTTCTCAGATCCCACAGAGATTGATTTCTATTTGAATTTGACACAACTGCTCCATAGCATACAATGTATAAAACACTCAGAATCGATACAATGAGGACTTTGTTTTCTAAATACTAAAGTGGTTCTCCTTGAATGTTTGTTGAACTGAATAATACTGCAGTGACGGGAAGGTCAGAAGTATTAGGAAATGTCTACTATAATCTCATGGCTCAGTTTTAATTATTGGGAAGCTAAGGGGCATAAAATAAGCTCTCAGCTTTGAAGAAAATTTCAAATCTAATTGAGAAGAAAAGACAAATGAAGCCATTTGAGAATAGTAGGAGAACAATATAATGAATAGTTAAATTGTGTATTACCTATTGCATTGTGGAGGCATAGCAAAGAATTTACTCAGGAATCAGAAGAGCTAGGAGCAAATCTCACCTTTGATCTGTCTTAGGCAAATCATTTAACCTCCCTGGGCCTCAGTTTCCTTACCTGTAAAATGAAGTGGTTGTACTAAATGGCACTCGAAAATTCCTTTCATTTTTAAATTTATGATCCTATATGACTTTAAGAACTATAGAAATTTCAAGAATAGAGTTGATTGTCAGCAGAAGTAGTCCTAGAAGGCTCCACGTAGGATGTAGGACTCCAACTGGGGAAATAGATATGTACAAGATTTTTCCTTCTCTGAATCTAACTAACACCAAATAAAATGGTTTTCCTTATACAAAATAGAACGGAAAAAAAAAGAGAAGTATATATGAAGGAAAAATTTGATATTTCTTCAAAAGACAAATTATAAATTAACTAAGCTATGGGATCAGGTGCTTATTTCCCCCTGCCTTTCCTCATTGGCAAATAGTTTTTAGGATATGGGGTGGGGGAGCAAGTCTGGGAGAGTGTAGAATGGACTGACTCAACTCTTATTGATGAGGATTGTGATCCCTTTAAGAATTGATTTATTTCTGATTCCCAACCCCTCCTAGCTGATAGCATTATCAATCCAGGTAGTTAGGACCTTTTGATTCACAAATCCTGGTCAAAAGCACTCCTTTGAATTCCAATAGAAGATCCGGGCCTGTCCCAGCCCCAACCTGGATCTGAGCCAACTTGGGCTCTCCCAGCTCCCATTCTAATGATCTGCTCAAGTTTCCCAACCCCCATCAAGCAAACACAAGCCCCCACTGAAAGCCAAAAGGAGTCAACTTGGGACTCCATCCACAGGCCCCTTTAGCTGAATCTCTCATAAAAGAGTCAAGCTGGAGCCCTTTCTTTCCAGAGAGTCAAAACATGCTACACCCTAAGGACCCTCTGTCTACTGTAATCCTGTTTCTGGTGTCCTTTTATCTCTACCTTCACCTATTTCCTTAACTATATTTGACCTTGTTTCCAAACCCCATAATAAACCTCTTTTATCAATCTAGTTTTTTGTGCCTGTAAGTTCCTTTTACAGGGGATTCTTGCACTGTTACTAGACCTCATTTAACTCCGTATCCTTACGCCGAATCCAGTGGAATCCAATGGAGTTGCAGGGGGGGCTCTATTTGACTCCCTGTACCCCGAACCTGCCACCAGGCCTCAATTAAACTCTCATTTCTTATAACTAAATTCTGTTATATTTATATAATATATATTTTTAGCTATTACCTAACTGATGTATGCTATCTAAAGTTGTTTTAAATTTCTTTTTAAATTTTATTTTTATTTTCATTCCAAATTCTCTCCCTCCGTTTACTTCTCTTCCACCTATTGGGATAAAAAACAAGTCTACACCCATTAAACATATGAAGATATGTAAAACATATTTTTGCATTTGATATGTTCTGAAAAAGTGTAAGAAAAATAAAAAAAAAATTTTAAAAATGCTTAAGTCTACACTGTGAGTCCATCATTTTCTATTTGGAAGGGAATAGCCTTTTTTCCCCATCATTAATTTTTGGGAGTTGTGGTAGATCTTTGTATTGATAAGAATTAGCAAGAATTACCATTTGATGATCTTTACAATATCGCTATTACTGTATACATTGTTTCTCTTGGTTCTGTCTTCCCTTTGCATCAGTTTGTGTCTTCCCAGGTTTTTCTGAAACTATCTCTTTCATCATTTCTTATAGCACAGTAGTATTCTATTTTAATCATATACCAAAATTTGTTAAGTTATTCTCTATTTGATGAACATCCTCTCAATTCCCAAAGAGCTTTTATAAATATCTTTGTACAAATGGTTATTTTCCTTTCTTTTCTTTTGTTTTTTCTTCTATCTTTTTAAGGTTTTGTGTCTAAATGTGTGTGGCTCAATGCCAGACATTTCATAAGAAAGTTCAAACAGGATTAATGTCTAGGGCCCAGGAGCTGATATTCTACAAGATTCAGCTGGAAATGACATGAAAAAATAAATTGAGACTTTAATGTGATAATTCAGGAGGAGACTAGAGAAGTATTAGTTTTCTGTAGGATCAAGCTTATATATCTTTATTACAACACAATACTCACGTTTCAATAAAAATAAGACACAGATAAAATATTCAGGGTTAGGATTCACTGAGATATGAATTAGCAAAGGAAATCGAGGCACTGAGACCTCAAAGCATAGAGATTTACAATGTGCGAGAAAATCATTGTTGAAAGGTAGAGCCCCAAGCAGAGCTGATGTTTCTTGGCTTCTGGTGGTTTAGCCTGTTGATGAAATCACATTATGATTCTTGAAACTAGGTATTTTCTTTGTATATTCGATAGCCAAATATTTGCTGTATTGGCTTTATATAAATAGCCAAATTCTTTTAATACCTCTAATTTGTCTCAGCTGTTATTTCAGCATATGTCCACACGAGGCCACTGCAGACTTATGAAAAAATGAGATCAGCTTCACTTCCTAAAAGAGAATTGTAGTAGGGAATATTTAGAATCAGAACTATATGATATTTTCTTAACCTGGGATCTGTGAATCTTCGTTCATCTCTCCATCCCTCTTTTTCCTTCCTTCCTTCCTTCCTTCCTTCCTTCCTTCCTTCCTTCCTTCCTTCCTTCCTTCCTTTCTTTCTTCCTTCCTTTCTTTCTTTCTTTCTTTCTTTCTTTCTTTCTTTCTTTCTTTCTTTCTTTCTTTCTTTCTTTCTTTCTTTCTTTCTTTCTTTCTTTCTTTCTTTCTTTCTTTCTTTCCTTCCTTCTTCCTTCTCCTCTATCATCCATCTATCTATTTGTCTGTCTGCCTCTATCTGTCATCTAGTCTGTCTGTTTATCTGTCTGCCTATATACTACTCATGTATATATGAGTAGCATACACACATGTGTATGTGTATATTTGCATTCATGATTAGTACATATCTTCATTGTATATATGTACCTGCAATACACGTTTATAAACATATATGTGTATACATACATATTGTTGTTATTCAGTTCTGTCTAATTCTCCATGCCCCCTTTTGGTGTTTTGTGGGCAAAGATACTAGAGTGGTTTGACATTTCTTTGTCCAGCTCAATTTGCAGATGAGGTAACTGAGGCAAACAAGGTTAAGTGACTTGTCTAGCTATAAGTGACTCACAGCTAGTAAGTGTCTGAAGCTAGATTTTAACCAATGAAAATGAATTTTCCTGATTCTAAGATCAATGTTCTATCCACTGTACCACCTAACTTCCCCATCATATACAAATATTTACTCATGTGCATATTTTGATGTTTGTATTTAAATATATTTGATTTCCTTTGTAATTTCAAATATTTTATTTTGTATTTAAAAAAAAAAGCTATTCTGAGACAGGGTCCATAGGCTTTATCAGACTGCCAAAGGAGTTTATGATAAAAAGATATTAAGACCCCCTACTCAAGTCCAACTCTCTCATGTTATAGATGTGGAAATTGAAGTTCAGAAGAAAATGACTTGCCCAATGTCATAATCATTCTTAAGTACTTGACATATTTCTGGATTCAGAGTCTTCTGACTCCTAATTGTATCCTTTCTATATTTAGGATGGGCTTATCCTGTATCACATGTCACTTTCTGATCAAGAACCTAGTCACTTCCTGTACTTCTAAAAGAAATTTCCAATGTTAGAAAATTTGAAAGCATTTCCCATTTTCACTGAATTTTAAAGCTTGGAAGGGACTTCAGTGACTGTAGTTTAACCCATATAAAAAGAAAAAAAAAAAAAAAGAATCCCCATACCACAAATCCTATAAGTGGCTATCCAGCCTTTGCTTGAAGACTTCAGGGAGGGGGAAATCACTATTTTCTAAAGCAGCCTATCACACATTGTTGTTTAGTCATGTCCAATTCTTCATGATCACATTAACCATAGCACAAAAAATCATTCATGGAATTTTCTTGGTAAAATGCTAGAAGGGTTTGACATTTGATTCTTCAGTGGATAAAGGAAAACAAAGGTTAAGTGACTTGTCCAAGATCACATAGCTACTAAGTGTCTGAGACTGGATTGGAAGTTAGGGCCTACTGATTCTGGACCTCTGCTCTATCTACTGAGCCATATTGCTGCCCATTACATTGTAGAGTACCTCAAATAACAAATAGATTTTCAGTATATCAAGTCCAAGTTTGGCCTATAATATTTAGCCATTCTTCCTATTTTTGCCTTCTGGGCAAAATAGACTTCTTGAGGCCAAGAAGTCTAAGCCTGAGAGTTTTCCTCAGGGAGAACAATTCAGTGAGTACTAATAACATTGCCCTCAGGCAGGATGTTCTTTCTCCATCGCAGTTTTCTTTTTTCTTCTCCCCTGCTCTGTCCATCCATTCCATCCAACTCACCAGCTGTTCCAGCCTAAGGCTTGTACCTGTTCCTCAGCAAGTTTCCTCCCCATCCTCCCTATTTCCCTACTTCCCTATCTTTAATCTTCAAGGCATTTGCCTCTTATGAAAAAAAAAAATTCCTAATCACAACTCTGCTAATTATATTTTCATGTGACAACCCTTCAAATTCAAGACAGCTATCATGTCCTTTGTATTTGAGCACATACAATAGGATAGATTTTTTTCCTGTGAGGGTTTTAGGGAATTTAGAAAAAAAATTCATTTTTTTCCTCATCTTTTTAGAAAAGCATGAACTTCACTTTTGGGAATGATTCAGAAGCTCATTGGGGCCTCCTCAAAAATAGCTGTGTTTTAATGAAATGTTTTTATTTTTTATCTGAGTATTCCAATGTGACTTGATGCAAAGGGACAGTTTTATCATTAGAACAACAAAAAAAGAAAAAAAGAAAAAAAATAAATGCAAAAATGAAGAATCTTGCCCTATGCTCAGAAAGCCCATCAAGAATCAGTGTATAATTTATAATGAGGAAGATCTCTTTTCCCTCTTGGTATCTATATTTTCTAATGATATATTGATTGGGCAAGTAAAAGTTCCCAATTGAGTGATATGGGTAGGGAAGGCATGAAATTGTTATTGCATTCTGAAGTAATTTGAATTGCAGTTCTCTTTTTCCTTTGCAATGGAAAAAGAATCTGGTTAGTTACATTTGGCTTGCCTGTTGTTTCTGACCAGTTTTTGTCCTTTTCTTCTTCAGCTTTTGGACCCAATAAGAGATGTTCCACACCCAGGTCATTTAAAGGAACCAAGAGAGAATTTTCAGCTGGTTGGGCTAATAGCTCCCTAACTTCCTGTAAATGCCTTTTTCTTCTTCCTGTCTATTCGATGTGTTCATGGGTGTGGAAAGGGGGAATATTACCTAAAAGACCTTTACAATGCCAATAAATTCTTGGCTTTTCTACCCTGCTTTATTCCACCAGCCGCTAGTCCCAACTAATCATATGTTTTCAGAAGATTTTTCAGTTAATTGTTTTCTCTTTGTTTCTAAGTAGTAAAAGTGGAAATCTCTGAACCCTCTAGATTCATCTATCAAGAGTTGCCACCAACTCCAAGACAATTTGATTTTAGTCACTGCAGATCCCAATGTAGCATGTGCAATAGAACAAACACAATTTTATATGCAAAACTATTGTTTGCTTAGTTTGTTATGGGCCAGAACTATGGACTTGAAACAAAGGATTCTTATAAGGTACTAAGTCAGTGGAATTGATAGATATAATAGTTATCTAGTTTAGCATGGTTCAGTATGATAGATTTAATCTTACAACAAATAATGGTTTCCTAGTGATATAATGATTGGTTTATACTTAGTGTAGAGCATATAAGCTAGGAGCCTCAGCTAGGTTGATTCAGGGAGGCAGAGAGCTAGAGGGAAAGCTCTCAGAGCCAGAGAAGACAAGCATACTACTAGAAGCTCTCAAAATCTGAGACAGATTCATTCCATCATCTACCTTTGTGGTGGCTGGAAGCTGAAGCACAAACCTTTGGATTCAGAGAGATTCGGAGAGATTCAGAGGGTAGAGAAGACAGGCAAGACAGGTGAGAGCTCAAGCTCTCAGGACCAAGGAGAGAGAGGCCTCTAAGAAAACTTAGCAGAGCCCCAAGTGAAAGAGATAGGGCTTTGAAAGAGATAATAAAGGATCTGGACTTTAATCCCTGGCAAACTCGTGTGGTGATTACTGAACTGAAATGAAGGCTGCTCCCAGAGACCCCAAGAAAACCGAAAAAAAGAACATTACATTAGTTATTTCTTGGAATACTCTTAAACTCTGAAGGAAAAAGAGGAAAGTAAAGCTTTAAAGGAAGTGAGATTTTTCTAAGAAGCAAATAAAAATCAAACATCTATTAATTACTTATGAGGGAGAGAAAAAAAGTAATATGTGATTGTGGATAAGCAAAGGGATCAGGAGTCATGTAATATGAAGTAGGGTGAGAAGTCTCTAAGTTCAGCATCTGTCAAACCAGATAATACTATGCTTGGTAATTATTAAAAATTAAGGATCACATTCTTAGAGGAAGCTAGAAGGCTCAGTAGATAGAATACTGAATTAAGAATCAGGAAGATCTGGGTTCAAATCCAGAAATGTTCACTTATTACCTGTGTGACCCTGGGCAAATCACTTAACCCTGTTTGCTTTACTCTACCAGAAAAGAAAATAGCAAACCATTCCAGTATTGTTTCCAAGAAAACCTCATTTGGAGTCATAAAGACAGACATGACTGAACAACAATACCATCATTAGATTATTGTTATTATTATTATTTTTGCTGAAGCAATTGAGGTTAAGTGACTTGTCCGAGATCACACAGCTAGGATGTGTTAAGTGTCTGAGGTCACATTTGAACTCAGGTTCTCCTGACTTCAGGGGTGGTGCTCTATCCACTGCGCCACCTAGCTGCCTCCATTAGATGCTTAACAGCATAAAAGTGCTAATATCTGGGAATGGAGAATGTGAAAAAGTTCTGATTCTTCCCTTTCCTTCTTTCCCCTCTCCTTCCTTTTTTATTCTTGGATTCTTTGGCTTGTCCTCTTTCCAGTCCTTTCAACCTTCAGCTAAACTACATGCTCTGGCCATGGTCCTGAAGATTGTGAAACTAAG
This sequence comes from Sarcophilus harrisii, assembly GCF_902635505.1. Taxonomy (NCBI): domain Eukaryota; kingdom Metazoa; phylum Chordata; class Mammalia; order Dasyuromorphia; family Dasyuridae; genus Sarcophilus; species Sarcophilus harrisii. Next base: position 146,397,564 of record NC_045427.1, read on the forward strand.
ATAAAGATTTCACAAGGCAAGATAGAGGGAAATAGGTGAGTGAATGAAAATTACTGAGAGCACTATACAGGAGAATCTCAGTGGGAAACAACCCTGTTATTTTAGGGTCTTTCTCAGAATGTGAGGGCAGGACTTTTAATGGCACTTCTCAATCAGAGAAAGAACTCACAACTTTATCTTCCAGTGATCCAGAAAGACTCTTCTAGCCTTCCAAGCTATTTCCCACATCTGTGTGTGTGTGTGTGTGTGTGTGTGTGTGTGTGTGCAAACCCTAAAGACTCAATTCCTGATGGAATGTCTATATACATATATATATATATATATGTATGTGTTGGGGAACCATGTGAGTCATTTGTGCAACAGAGAATGATTGATGGCTAGACTAATATGCTGATTTTGGTAATAATTCTACTATTGTATAGAGCCACCTTTACTGCACAAAAAGAAAAACAAAGGCATCCAGAATTTATTTGCTGAATTTTAAGAGACTTAAGGGAGTTATAAGGAATCCATCTAAAAGACAATAAGACATAGGCCCACTAAAGCCAAAAAGTCAGATTATGCTCCCCATCCTGTTTTGTCTTGGGGATAAGGAGTAGTCCTGAATACAGGGAATTTCCACTTAAAGATCTGAAACTTAAAGTCTTAGAGAATTTCCTAGAGGATTGAGATATTGTAACTTGCTCAGGATTGCAAGCCAGTATGTGTTAGAAGTGACATTTGAACTTAGGTCTTTTTGAGTTGTAAGCCAGGTCTCTACTACTCTACACTAATTCATCTTGAAATTACTGAGAGATAATCATGAAAGGTATGAGATCAGTGGTGTTTCCCATGTTAGCATTTGGTATTCTCAGGTTTGTGCTGTTTGTAAATGAAACCCAAAGTAAACTCTATATAAGACAAAATCCAAGTACAAGACCAGTAGTCAAGAAGTACATAAAGGAAAATTGAAAAGAACGTTGAAGAGGGAGGTTGGATGTCTTTTTTCCCTGATAAGTGAGGTCGCAGTGGTGACATCTCCATGGAATTTTTAAAGTAGTTTCTCTAATTCACATGACTTTACCTTTTTCAGACATTTGAGAATTGTGCCAGATGTTAATTTCACAAAATTGCCTGGCTTCTCTCTTAATTTCCCTTTAATATTTTCCTTAAAATGACATGATCATGCCAGAGAAGGCATGGGCTACTTTCTATTTACAGGAACACAAAATTTTGAATGAGAAAGGAAAAGGGAGGGACTACCTAAAGAGATCAATATCAGTGGATGAATGAATAATAGCAATAAAGTAAAAAAAAAAAAAAAAAAAACAACTAAGTGATCCACTCAAATTTTTTAAAAAAGAAATGGAAATGAGAACATGTGTTTTATCTATCTGTCTATCTATCTATCGCAAGGCAATTGGGATTAAGTGACTTGTCAAAGTGACACAGGTTGGATTTGAACTGCAGTCCTCCTGACTCCAGGGCTGGTGCTCTATTTACTGCATCATCTTGCTATCCAAAATAATGTCTTATTCTCCTTATTCTTCCTCTTCTTCTCTTCCTCTTTCTTCTCCACTTCGTTTTCCTCTTCTTTCTTCTCCTTGTTTTTCTTCATTTGAACTCAGGCCCTCTTGACTCTGAAGTTAGCACTCTATCCACTGTGATATCTAGCTTCCCCAAGGACAAATAATTTAGAAAGATTACAAAGAAATGACACAGACCTATACGAATAAATTGAGGGGCAGGAAGGATTCTGGGAAGATGACAGTGTAGGTTAGTAAATTTCATGCTCTCCCAATTTCCCCCACAAATAGAACAAATTTGTGTCTCAGGGTGAACATAGACTACTGAAAAATCAAGAAGACTTGGAATAGAAGTGAGATCCTCCTGAAATAACCTGAGAAGATCTGAAGAAAGACCTTGATCTGGGGATTAAGCTGTCTGAAGTGTAAATACCTGCTGGCTAACTCCTCAGAAACATTGGATCTCTGATTAGAAACATTGGGCTAGCTAGGTATGGCTGAAGCCTCAGAAGGAAGCACAGAAACTTTCATCTCTTGCACTGTCTGTGGAATTGGAGTTTGAGTTCAGGAAGGCTGAGTGAACCTCAGCTTCAACTAATTGGGAATGCCAGGCCCAGCCATACTGCTGAGAATTGGCCCTGGGTGAGAAGAAACTCGGTGAATCCTACAATATGTTGTTTACAAGAAACAGATTTAAAGCAGAGCAATACATACAGAGTCAAAGTAAAAGACTGGGCAGAATCTATTATGCTTCAGTTGAAGTAAAAAAAAAAAAAAAAAAAAAAGCAGGAGTAGCCATCCTTATCTCAGATTAAGCAAAAGCAAAAATTGATCTAATTAAAAGAGATAAGGAAGGAAACTATATCTTGGTAGATATGAAGCAATAGATAATGAAGCAATATCAATATTAAACATATGTGGACCATTGGTACAGCATGGAAATTTGTAAAGGAGAAGTCAAGAGAGCTGCAAGAAGAAATAGACAGTCAAACTATAATAGTGAGAGATCTCAACCTTACTCTCTCAGAACTAGATAAATCAAACCACACAATAAATAAGAAAGAAGTTAAAGAGGTAAATAGAATACTAGAAAAGTTAGGTATGATAGCTCTTTGGAGAAAATTGAATAGAGACAGAAAAGAGTACACTTTCTTCTCGGCAGTTCATGGAACCTATACAAAAATTGACCATATATTAGGACATAAAGACCTCAAAATCAAATGCAGAAAGGCAAAAATAGTAAATGTATTTTTTCAGATCATGATGCCATAAAAATTACATTCAGTGAAAGACTGGGGGGAAATAGACCAAAAAGTAATTGGAAACTAAATAATCTCATCCTAAAGAATGAATGGGTGAAACAGCAAATCATAGACACAATTAATGATTTCCACCAAAAGAATGACAATAATGAGACAATAACAAAAATTTGTGAGATGCAGCCAAAGTGGTAATAAGGGGAAATATCTCTAGATGCTTACTTGCATAAAATAAAAAAAAGGAGAAGATAATGAATGGGGCTTGCAACTAAAAAAGCTAGAAAAAGAACAAATTAAAAACCCCCAATCAAATACCAAACTTGAAATTCTAAAAATAAAAGGAGAGATTAATAAAATCGAAATCAAAAAGCTATTGAATTTATAAATAAAATTGAGTTGGTTTTATGAAAAAACCAACAAAATAGATAAACCTTTAGTTATTTTGATTAGAGAAAGGAAAGAGGAAACTCAAATTGTTAGTCTCAAAAATGAAAAGGGTGAACTTTCCACCAATGAAGAGGATATTAGAGAAAAAACCATTTGTTATTGGCTAAGAAATAGAGTAGTTGATCAGTGGAATAGATTAGATTCACAGAACAAAATAGTCAATGGTTATAGTAATCTAATGTTTGACAAATCCAAACACCCCAGCTTTTGGGATAAGAACTCAGTATTTGACAAAAACTGCTGGGAATATTGGATATTATGGCAGAAACTAGGCATTGACCCACACATAACACCGGATACCAAGATAGGGTTGAAATGGGTTCATGATCTAGACAAAATGAATGATATTATAAACAAATTAGAAGAACATAGAATAGTTTATCTCTCAGATCTGTGGAGGAGGAAGGGATTTGTGACCAAAGAAGAACTAGAGATCATTATTGATCACAAAATAGATAATTTTGATTATATGAAGTTAAGTTTTTGTACCAAAAAAACTAACGCAGACAAGTTTAAAAAGGAAGTGATAAATTGGGAAAACATTTTTATATTCAAAGGTCCTGTTAAAGGCCTCATTTCTAAAATATATAGAGAATTGACTTGAATTTATAATAGTTCAAGCATTCTACAAATGATAAATGGTCAAAGATATGAACGATTTTCAGATGAAAAAATTGAAACTATTTATACCATATGAAAAGGTGCTCCAAATCACTGTTAATCAGAGAAATGCAAATTAATACAACTTTGAGATAACACTACACACCTTTCAGATTGGCTAAGATGACAGAAAGATAATGATGAATGTTGGAGGGGACGTGGGGAAATGGGACACTAATATATTGTTGGTGTATGGAATGGATCCAATCATTCTGGAGAGCAATTTGGAACTATGCTCAAAAAATTATCAAACTGTGCATACCCTTTGATCTAGCAGTGTTGCTACTGGGCCTATATCCCAAAGAGATCTTAAAAGAGGGAAAGGGCCCCACATGTGCAAAAATGTTTGTGGCAGCCCTTTTTGCAGTGGCTAGAAACTGGAAACTGAATGATGCCCATCAATTGTAGAATGGTTGAATAAGTTATGGTATATGAATATTATGGAATATTATTGTTCTGTAAGAAACGATCAGCAGGATGATTTCAGAGAGTCCTGGAGAGACATACATGAACTGATGCTAAGTGAATTGAGCGCAACACAGGAGATCATTATATACTTCAACAACAGTACTATATGATGATCAATTCTGATGGATGTGGCTCTTTTCAATAATGACATGATTCAAACCAGTTTCAATTGTTCAGTGAAGAAGAGAGCCATTTATATCCCGAGAGAGGACCATGGGAAATGATTGTGTAAAACAACATAGCATTCTAACTCTTTCTGTTGTTTCCTTGCATTTTGCTTTCTTTCTCAGTTGTTTTCTCCTTCTTGATCCAATTTTTCTTGTGCAACAATATAACTGTATAAATATGTACACATATATTGGATTTAACATATATTTTTAACATATTTAACATGTATTGGACTACCTCCCATCTAGGGGAGGGAGTTGGGGGAAGGAGGGGACAATTTGGGACAGAAGGTTTTGCAAGGGTCAGTGTTGAAAAATTACCCATGCATATGTTTTGTAAATAAAAAGTTTTAATACAAAAAAGGAGAGAGAGAGAGAGAGAGAGAGAGAGAGAGAGAGAGGGAGGGAGAGGAGAAGAGAGGAGAGGAGAAGAAAGGAGAGGAGAGGAGAGTAGGGAACAGAGAGAAGGAACCTAGTGAGTGCAGAAGCAGTGGGGTAGGGACATTACTGGCTATGGGAATTTGCTGGATGGTGGAGCTCTTGGTTTGGGGTAACTGGTTAGAGTGGAGAGCTGAAAGGAGGCTTGAGGCACCATCCCCTCCACCCTACTAATAGAGATATTTACATTAATACCTCTTATTTAAAAAAAAAATGAACCAGCAAAGAAGAAAGAATTCCATCACTGAAATATATTATGGGAATAGGGAAGATTGGGATTCATCTTCAGAGGAGGACACTTTTGTTAAAAAAAAAAAAAAAAAAAAAAAGCTTCTATTCCAAAGAGTAATGTGAAATGTCCCCCTGCTCAGAGAGAATTCATAGAAGAACTAAAAAAGGATGCAAAAATAAAATAAGAGACATTGAGGAAAAAGTAAAGAAAAAAAATTAAAACCATCCAAGAAAAACAAGCAGCTTATGAAAAAATGGTTAACCAACTAGAAAAAGAAGTAGAGAGTTTCAAAGTTGAAAATAATACTTTGAAAGCTAGAATTGGGCAAAAGGAAGCCAATGAAAATATGAGAGACCAAAAAATAACAAAATAGTTTATAAAAAATGAGAAAATAAAACAGATGTGGAACCAACAGATCTATAGAACAGATCAAGAAGAGAAAACGTAAGAATAATTGGACTACTAGAAAGTTCTGACCAAAAAGAGAACCTTGACACAATTCAGAGAGTAATACAAGAAATTTGTCCTGGAGTGATAGAACATGAGGGGAAAGTACAAATAGAAAAATTCCATCAATCACCATCTCCAAAAGATCCTATGTGGAAAATACAGGAATATTATTTCCAAATTTCAAAACCTCCAGATCAAAGAGAAAATTTTGCAAGAAAGAAATAAACAATGCAAATATGCTGGAGCTACAATTAGAATTGTACAAGATTTATCAGCAATTACAATAAAAGACTGCAGATCCTGCAGAACTAATATGATAAAAATCATATTTACTGACAATCAAAAGAACAAGTATTGTATACAATAAAGTATCTTATCCAGCAAAATTATCTATAATTCTGAATGAAAAAAATGGACATTTAATGAATTGCAGATTCTCAAGCCTTTCTATCAATCAAATCCAAATTCAACAGAAAATTTAACATGTAAGAGCCAATATGAAAGATCAATTTTAAGAAACTTAATGTGGACAAACTGTTTAAACATGGACAAATTATGTTTTTTGTATATATGTATATATATACAAATATATGTACATGTATATAAGATTCACATCTACAATAGTGTAGCTCAAAAGAAAGACTGGCAAAGCTGAGGTAAAAATAACAATCATGCTATACAAATGAGGTGCAGAGGAAGAACAAACACAGAAACATTAGAGGAGGAAGGGGGGCTTGTAATCCTGAAAACCTATTCATTGGAATTCATTGGAAATGAGTTCAATAGATAACATTACATATGTACCAGGAAGGATATAGCACCCTCCAAAATCTGTAAAGAAATAAGGAGGGAGGGATGGGTGGAGGGGGAAGGAAAGGACAGGGGAAGAAAGTAAGGAAGGGATCCATGGGTGAGGAGAATGAATCCTCCCTGATATTCTCCTGGGCACATGACAGTGGTCTCTTTTGTTTTGTTTTATTTTGTTTTGTATTTCTTTCCTGTTTTCCTTTTTTTCTTACTGTTTTTTTTTTCAAATAAAAAAAGAAAAAATAATACTGTCATGAAAGTGAGAGCTAAAAATGAACAACAGTTGGCAATTAATTTTTTTTATTGTAATAACTTTATTGACAGATTGGCAATTAATTCTAAGGGTTTTTAAAAAAAGAATATTTTAATTTTGTATTATACTAATTAGTAATAGAACAAGATTAAATAAAAAATGGGATCACTGAGTAGAGGTAGACAGACTGATAATAAGAGATGTGAATGCTGGCCATCCTCAGCAACGAGATCAACCAAATCATTTCCAATGGAGCAGTAATGAACTGAACCAGCTACGCCCAGAGAAAGAACTCTGGGAGATGACTAAAAACCATTACATTGAATTCCCAATCCCTATATTTATGCCCACCTGCATTTTTGATTTCCTTCACAAGCTAATTGTACAATATTTCAGAGTCTGATTCTTTTTGTACAGCAAAATAACGTTTTGGTCATGTATACTTATTGTGTATCTAATTTATATTTTAATGTATTTAACATCTATTGGTCATCCTGCCATCTGGGGGAGGGGATGGGGGGGGTAAGAGGTGAAAAATTGGAACAAGAGGTTTGGCAATTGTTAATGCTGTAAAGTTACCCATACATATAACCTGTAAATAAAAGGCTATTAAATTAAAAAAAAAAAAAAGAGATGTGAATGAAAAGCCTGAACTACTTAATTCCTGTTTTGCTTTTCCATTCTCTGGTAAGAAGAATGATATCTAGGTTGGGGCTAGTCTTTGGATAGAATTTCTCTTGACTATCCCTCTTAGAATGTTTTGCCTTTCCTAGCTGTACCAGATCTAAAATTATATTATAAAGCAGTGGTCACCAAAACCATTTGATATTGACTAAGAAATAAACTAGTTGATCAGTGGAATAGTTAGGTTCAAAGGACAAAATAGTCAATGACTTTAATAATCTAGTGTTTGACAAATCCAAAGACCCCAGCTTTTGGGATAAGAACTCACTGTTTGACAAAAACTGCTGGGAAAATTGGAAATTAGTGTGGCAGAAACTAGGCACTGACCTACATTTAACTCCGTACACCAAGATAAGGTCAAAATGTTCAAGACCTAGGCATAAAGAATGAGATTATAAATAAATTAGAAGAACACAGGATAGTTTACCTCTCAGACCTGTGGAAGAGGAAGGAATTTATGACCAAAGAAGAACAAGAGATCATTACTGATCACAAAATAGAAAATTTTGATTATATCAAATTGAAAAGTTTTTGTACAAACAAAACTAATGCAGACAAGACTAGATGGGAAGCAATAAACTGGGAAAACATTTTTAGAGTCAAAGGTTCTGATAAAGGCCTTATTTCCAAAATATATAAAAAACTGATTCTAATTTATAAGAAATCAAGCCATTCTCCAATTGATAAATGGTTAAAGGAAATGAATAGACAATTCTCAGACAAAGAAATTGAAACTATTTCTAGCCCATATGAAAAGATGCTCCAAGTCATTATTAATCAGAGAAATGCAAATTAAGACAACTCTAAGATATCATTACACACCTGTCAGACTGGCTAGAATGACAAGGAAAGATAATGCAGAATGTTGGAGGGAATGTGGGAAAACAAGGACACTAATATACTGTTGGTGGAATTGTGAATACATCCAACCATTCTGGAGAGCAATTTGGAACTATGCTCAAAAAGTTATCAAACTATGCATACCCTTTGATCCAGTAGTGTTATTACTGAGCTTATATCCCAAAGAAATCTTAAAAGAGCGAAAGGGCTCCACATGTGCAAAAATGTTTGTGGCAGCTCTTTTTGTAGTGGCTAGAAACTAGAAACTGAATGGATGCCCATTAATTTTAGAATGGTTGAATAAGTTATGGTATGTGAATATTATTGAATAGAATACTCTGTAAGAAACGATTAGCAGGATGATTTCAGAGAAGCCTGGAGAGACATATATGAACTGATGCTAAATGAATTGAGCGCAACCAGGAGATCATTATATACTTCAACAACAATACTATATGATGATCATTTCTGATGGACCTGGCCATCTTCAGCAATGAGATGAACCAAATCAGTTCCAATGGAGCAGTAATGAACTGAACCAGCTACACCCAACGAAAGAACTCTGGGAGATGACTAAGAACCATTACATAGAATTCCCAATCCCTATATTTTTGCCCACCTGCATTTTTGATTTCCTTCACAGGCTATTTGTACACTATTTCAAAGTCCAATTCTTTTTGTACAGCAAAATAACGGTTTGGACATGTATACTTATTTTGTATTTAATTTATATTTTAACATATTTAACATATATTGGTCAACCTGCCATCTGGGGGAGGGAATGGGGGGAAGGAGGGAAAAAATTGGAACAAAAGGTTTTGTAATTGTCAATCCTGAAAAATTACCCATGCATATATCTTGTAAATAAAAAGCTATAATAAAAAAAAAGAATGTTTTGTCTTTTTTTCCCCAAATCTAAGCTCCATATGAAAGTCATTTGTATTCCTGCTAGCTACCAATGTCTTCTTTCTCCTAATTGCCTTGTATTTTATTTGCTTATTTCTGTATATATACAAGTTATTTTTCATCCCATAATGAAAGTTACTTGAGGGCAGACTGTTTCATTTTTGCTTTTGTATCTTCATTGTCTAGTACGGTGCTTGGCACATAGAAGGTGCTTAATATATTTTCTTGATTGGTTGATTGGGAAAGATAATTGTTAATAATGAATTGAAATGTAACTGAGGAGATGTAAGAGAGATCATAGCTGCTTTTAGTAAGTTTAAGTTACTAGGCTAAGATAAACTCCATCCTAGGATACTGAAAGAGCAATTGGTTTTGACTGTCAATGTATACAGCGAAAGGAGATGTGGCATAGTTTTGGGTTTCATAAGCATCTCAAGAAAGACTACATTAATTTTTTTGACAAGGCTATTAGACTATTAGATCATAACAGTGCCACACACACATATCATATCTGGGTTTCAGCAGGGCAAATCTATTCAGAATGATTGAATGACCAGTTCTAAAAAGTGATGATTTATTGATTAAGGGAAGTTTCTAATAAAATAGCCTAGGGATATGTCCAGAACATATCTGGTCTGTTCTACATCCAGCTCTTTAGATGAACAGCATAGCTGGCATGTATATTAAATTTTTAATTATAAGAAATCAGAGTAATGGATAAAATATTTGATGACAGTCTCAGGATCCAAAGAGATCTCAGTAGTCTAGAATGGTAGATTGAACTTGAATGAAAATAAAATATAAAGTCCTTTGTGGATTCAGAAAATTCACTGCACGAGTGTAGGATAAAAGAGACATCATTATACATAAGTAATACTAATAATGATAATGATGATGATTCTAGGTAACATTTATAACATTAAGAATTTCAAGGTTCACAAAATGCATTTGATCCTCATGACAATCTTGAGAGATAGGCACTCTTATTCCTATTTTGTAGATGAAGAAATTGAGACAGGAAAATTGGCTTATGAAGATCATAAAGCTAATAAATATTTGATGTAAGATTCACCCTTAAGTTTTCCTAACTCTTTAACTATGTTTGTCATAAATCAAGAAAGCTATTGGGATTTTAAAAATAAATCTATGATTTTGTCAATTTGGGAAAATCCCAGCAAGAAGTTTCTGGTACCAATGTGCATAGGAACCTTCTCTGGACCAATGAGAGAGGAAATGACTTGTTCAGAATCAGACAGCCAGCAAATAGACAAATAAAATAAGATTTGACCCTGAGTCCTAGGCTGGCTCTTCATTTACTATACTACATTGTCTCTAGGCATCTAGGGCTACTTCAATAAATGAATAATATCCTGAAACAGAGATAAGATATTCCTTATGAAACTATACCTGAAGTTTTTCTGTTCAATTCTTTTTTTGCTATATCTCAGAAAGGACATTGGAAAGTTATAATGTACTCAAAAAAGAATAACAAGAATGGTGAGGGGACTTCAAATTATGCTATACACAATTGGTAAAAAAACAGAAACAAAAACAAAAACAAACCATAGGTCTTCATCTTGGAGCACAGAAAGATTATGGGGGATATGATAGATGTCTTCAAATATCTGAAAGATTATCATATGAAAGAGTAATTTGATTTATTTCATCAGACCTCGGTATATAGAATCAGGAGAAATGTTTGCAGAAGATGGATTTTTACTTGACATAAAAATAAACTTCTGACTTAGAATTGTCTGCATTAGGATGAGATGTATTGGGAAGTACTGAATTCTTCATTTCTAGAGTCTGAATGACCATTTGTTAAGGATATTATAGATGGAATTCCCACCAAAATATAGATTAAACAAGATGATTTCAATTCTTAGGTTTCATAAATTATTTACCATTTATTTCTCTCCATAGGGAAGAAATGAGAAAGAAGTAGACAATAATTTAATTTTTTATTCCAAGGAGAAAAAAAGTATGGCCTATATACAAAGTGTCTTTTCTTGGTGCTAGTGTTGGGATTGAATTTGAGTTGAAGGCAAGATGCCTTTCCAGGACTTTGGAATAGTACCTTTCCTCTGTTGATTATCTTCCATTTATCCTGTATATATCTTGTTTTTATATAGTTGAATGCTCTCTCTCCCCTTTTAGACTTTGTTTCTTGAGCTCAGGAATTATTTTGCCTTTCCTTGCAACCTAGAACTTAACACAATGCCTGGCACATGAATAAGCACTTAATAAATGAATGTTGATTTACTAAGCAAGAAGAAAGAAGGATACTCATAATGTGATTTGAAAGAAATTGTGACTCAGACAGACTTAAAGTATTTCTGTTCATTTATGTTCCTCTAGTAACTTCCTCCCACTCCTTTTTCTTTTGCTTGTGCTTTAGCGGATGGATGACTGGATATTAGATAGACAATATTATCTACAGTTTTGTGGGGGTATTGATATTTGGGACTCTTTATTTTAGAGAGTGGGCAAAGAATAGAAACATCTGGCATTGCATAATCTCAGAAGCATGGTGGAGAGGAGAGGAGGTTGTAACTGACTATAACACAGAGATCCTACCAAGTATTATTAGATCACTCAGAAGTACACAGTAATAATTTCAAAGCAGACATAATTATATCTATGACAGAAATGGGAAGGAGATTGTTGATCAATAATGGATTTTATCAAGGAATAAAAAGGATTAACAATTATGTTCATTGAATACTGACACTAAGAAGCACATCTCCAGTTCAGTTATTTTAGAATCATTAGCACTTAGCCTACTGCGAGGGGAAATGTTTCCAATGTTTTAGATTTCTGAAAGCTGGATTTCTTTAAGCATAAACCACACCCTAAAAAAAAAAAACTGTGAAGTAGAGGAAATGAAAAGGGGGAGAATACTGAACATGTAAAATGCTTCTTTGTCTTCTCCTTTTATTAATCACTCCATGGAACATCTCATTTATTTCCTGTTACCCTTTATTACAGATCTACCAACCATTGTTTAGTTAACTTCTGAACTGAAATCTTTCCTTGATAAATCGGCACATTTTGAACAAGAAAAATTAGGAAAGATAGGGGCCAGTTTGTGGAAGGTTAAATGGACATTTCTATGCTTCACAAACTATTGTGCTCTGCAAAGTTGGACCTGACATCAAAACAGTGGGAATAGCTTTGTCACTAGTTTAAAAAGGGATATGGAATGTTTGAGCTAATAAGGAGCCTTTAGATACATAAGATGGCAGGGAAAAATGAGAGAAAGCTAGGATTTGGAATAGGTCTTTCATGAGAGAGGCAAATACCAAAACAGGAAAAACATTTCCTACATAAATTATATAAATTCCTATATAAATTCTAGTTCCATATGTGGATATTGTGATAGGGATGCTTGTTAGGTCTGTCACAGAGGTGGTAAAGAAGTCAAAGAAAGCAGTAGATTCAATTGGCATATATAACAGTTCATATTTTTGTCACATTCTATAATTTACAATTCATTTTTCTTTTAAATTTTATTGTTTTTTTACATCACTGTCATGTCCTAGTAACATTTCCCTGTCCTCGTCTATTTGCTTAGAACATATTTTTCTAACCAAAAAAACCCCAAAAAACAAAACCAAAACCGCTAAGTAATCCAAGCCAGCCTGTCAGCAATATTTATCAGTTTCTAGAACATTCTTCATCGATAGTCTAATATCACTCTATTGAAAAAATTAATGAATTTCAATTTCAGTCTGGAATCAAGATTAGGCATTGCATTTATAGCATGTATTCCGATTAACTTTACCTGATCAGAGGGAAAGGTCTGGAACCCAGGGGTTTTAACTTCTTGAAACTGTAGTTCTGGTCGACAGAGTGAATCTTACCCCATCTCCAACTACTGGAGTGAAATTCTAGATGGAAGTAACTGATCATAATTGCTTAGTTTGGGTTTGGTGCAATAGAAAATGACAGTTTGATGGTGGAAAGATAGAGACACTCCTCAATGAACATCTGAATGGAAACTAAAACTAGTGTGTTAATATGGCTAAAACTCTGTTTTGTTCTCTCTTCTGCCTATTCAAATTCCTGAACAGGGGTATATGGTTGGAATAGACTGAAACTGCAGGCTATTATTGTTCCTTGAGACTGACTAAAGGACAATGAAGGATAATTTTTCTCTCTCCTTTCCCCTGTGTCTGCAGTTGGCAGTCATTTCCTATATGATTTCTTTCTTTTATGCTGTTTCTAGTTCCTGATTTTTTTAATATGAAACATTGACTGATGATAACTATTCTGTGATTTTTGTCTGTTACTGATTTTACACAAAATAAAACAATGGAGAAGCCAGTGAATACTTTGAAATACACAAAACTAAACAAGACAGAGTTTTGAAACTTAAAAACTAAGGTTTAATCCTAGGTTTAGAGGATCTGAGCTGTAATCATGTAAGCATTTGATGGTTTGGGCATTTATTAAAAAATAGAAGAGTGATGAATCATGTAACTTGGGGACACTGACTAAGGACTCTTAAGTCATGTCTATTCAGACAACTTACCCAAAAGGATGCCTTTTTTTGCAGATAGCTTATAGACAAGAGTTTCCTCTTCCTTCTCAATTTTTTTCCTAGGTCACTGAAAGGCTTCCAGCTACTCCAGAGTAATTAGTGGAATAGAGACCTGGTTTAAGGGAAAATCAGGTTCTCAAGACCTGCTCTGGGAGCAGCTGGGGAAAGAAGGGTGGAAATGAGAGAAAAAAAAAAAGTTCCTCTCTTTTGTTAGATATTGCCACCTAGTGGTTATATTATTGTCAAATTTGGTAAATCATGGTCAATTATGTGTATTGTTGTTTAGGTCTATTTTCTGTACTCACCTCCAAATTTCTTTAGATTGACTAACTCACAAGGAAGGATAATCTCCCTCTTCTTTCTCCTAGGTCTGCAGTTGGTAGGCATTTCCTATATGATTTCTTTCTTTATTTTTGCTATTTCTAGTACTTAAGTTTCTCCAAATTTTTCTGGGTTTTTTATATCTATAGTTTCTAATAGTCCAGTAATATCCCTATCTTCTTAAGACCAATATTCTGGTGAAGTTGTATATCTATAGATTATAGAAAATCAGTTTCTGAAGAATTTAAGATGGAGTTCACAGGATGAGTAGAAATGAATGAATTGTGTACCATGTACTTAACGTTGTTAGACCCTTGAGTGTTGGTAGATAAGCCCTTTTATTTGGATACCTTCCCATATATAGTGAGGCTATTTTTTTGATGTCTCCATGTATTGTCTATTTTGACTGTATTTAGCTCATCCTACTCCCAGCACATTTATCTAGAGAAAATGATAAATAGAAAACAGTTTAAGAACTTCCTTTGTGCCAGGCACTGTGCTGAGAACTAGGAATATAGATATAAACATGAAGACATATGAAGAGATGCTGGAAAGGGTGGTTGTGATCGGTACTTAAATCAGACCAGGCTTGTTCCTATTTTCCAGCATGTTTTAGCAAATGTTAGGTATCTTCTAGATAATCACATATTTGTTGAATTGAATGATTGAAAAATCTTTTGTACTTGACAGTATATTCAAAATTTAAATGGAATATGGGGAAAAATGGAGATATAGGAAAAATTAAATTGAACATGGAGAAAAATGTATAAAATATGATGAACCAGAATTTAAAGAGTGCCTTAGAATTATGAAATTCATTTGAATACATTAGATGATACATAGAGTGAGGATGAATCATCATAAAATTTTTTAGAGCTGAAGTAAAGTCTTGAAGGATATAAGGACATTCTAGGTGGTTTTTTGTAGTAGAATAGTGGTGCTTTTTCTCATCACTAAAATTTTATTTCCCCATGTCATAAAAGAAAAGTGAAAGTAGGAACCAGATGCAATGATAGAAACAAATCATAAAATGGAATTTTGAGCTTAAAGGAACCTTAGATAACATTAATAGGTGAAAAAATTGAAACCAATGAAAGCAAGTGACTTGTTTAATAAGGTCACATAGTAGGAAGATTAGAATTTGGATTCAGGTCTGACTCTAGGGCTCTTTTCCTAATCATTTTTCACTGCTATCCCTAAACTAATATCCTATTGCTGTCACAGGAAAAAAAAAAAAGTTTTGATAGATCTTTGAAAAATCTTGATAGGAGATGCTGTATTTTCTGTAATAGTTGAAAGCTTCTTATCAGAGGTCACATATAGAAAGATTCTTTTGGTTTGTGTCCTGATGAACTTTATCTGAGGAAAAACAACTCTACCAGAACATAGTTAAGTAACAGATAAAAAAGTTTGTATAGGTTAGTAGTCAGAAAAGGATTACCAATTTGAGACCTCAAATTCTTTAGAGGTCACACATGAGGCAGTAGAATATACCTTGGAAAGAGTCAAGGAGGAGGCTGAGAGAAAACAAAACAAATCCATTCCATTATTTAACTAGGGACTGATGGAAAACAAAATGGGACTCTGACAGGGTAAATGAGACTAGAACTTTGAATTATTCATTTTTATTTACATCTTTGGAACAGGCTGCTGAAGGCATGCTTATTTAGCAAAGGAATGATAGGACTAGGCTTGAGTTAGACAGGGGAAGGGAAATGAGATTTAGGTTCTGAATTATTCAGCTTTCTTTATATTCATATGTTTTGGTGGTTGTTTTTGTAATTGTTTTTTGTTGATTCATTGTTCATAGAAGTGGAAACAGTAAAAGGAAGGCTAGAAAACTTACTATGAATCAACAAAATGGAAATAGAATGTTGTAATAGAATATTGTGTTTCATTTAAACTGTGATGTACTCCTTCATAATTTCTATAAAAGCACAGCAGGATTAATTAAATGATAGGTTCTAATGTTATTTGTCCCAACCTCAGATAAATAATCCAGAAGGATAGCTTGTGACGAAATGAGTACTAGGAAGTAGAAATTGCTGACTATATCATTAATTCCTTAGGAAGAATAGCCCATAAAAATACAGGTTGCTATTATCATAAATGTAATTAATAAGCATCATGATTATAACCCAAAAAATAATGACCATGAAAAGTATTTGCTCATTCTAGGATTCTGTTTTTAACACTTACCCTCCTTTTATTTTCTATGGCACACTTAGGGTCTTCAGAGGTATAGAGCTACAGAATAATAGACTAATTAATAAGCAGCTGCCACCAGCAGGATGTGGACCACTGGAAATGTTCTAAAGATACTAAGAAATAAAACTCCTGAAAAAAGTGAACTTTAGAGACAAAGGTACTAAATTCTGGGGAATAGGAGGCATCCTTTCTGAGCTTACTAATAAGTCAATGCTTGAATGTAGTTAAGTGGATAAAGCACTGTATGGGGAGTCTGGTTGTATAACATTTTGCACTCACTTAAGTCTAAAGGAGCCTTGGTTTCCTCATCAATAAAATGGAGATAAATAGTACTTATTTCTCTACTTCAACAAGAATTATGGGAACAAAGCCTTTTGTGAATTTTTAAGGATTATATAAGCTTGAGCTATTAAAAAAATTTATTTATACATGGGAAATACATGTGAATTATTAATAGAGTTATCGCAAGGAAGTTCCATCATAGAATATTCTCACAATAGAGTTCCTTCACAAAACATTCTTTTCTCTTGGTCTAACACCCCTCATTCCATGCCTATGAGTCTACCATAGACAGGGGCATAAAAAATTTCTGGAGCTAATAAAAAACTGTGGAATCTTAAAATATGGGGACTTTAAATATTGGGAAAGGAGATAGAAACTCCTGAATGACAAATTGGAATTGCTTTTTAGCATATCAATGTTTGTTATGAATCTTTGAAATAGGATGATAGAAGATAGCTTCTCAAGAGTAAGGACTAGTTTATATTTTTAAAATGTATTTTTTTTAACATCCCAGTTTTTTTTTTAAAAGTTCATTTTGTGAAAATTTCTGTGAAAACAAAGAAAATGGTTAAACAAAACTGAACAGAAAGCAAGTAATTTTAACAGTATATATAACATTTCACAGCTAGAGTTCCTCTCATCTTTTCTCTGGAAGCAAGATTGTTTATTGCAATTCTCCTTGAATGTAGTTGCCTTTTAGTGTTGTTCATATTTACATTATTGAAATCATCATCTTTATTTTGGTCTTGGGCCTGTTTTCTTAACTTCATCACTTCATGTTTTCCTACATTTCTCTGGCTTCCTATCTTTTACACTGTGGTAACGCTCATTACATGCATAGACCATAATTTATTCAGTCATTCTTAATTGATTCCAATTATTTTTGGCCTTTTATCCCAAAATCTAGTACAGCTCTTGATACCTTTGTTATTCAGTCATTGTCTTAGTTGTGGCTGGTTCTTCATGACCCTATTTGTTTTTTTTTTTGTTTTGTTTTGTTTTTTTTGGCAAAGATTCTAGAAAGGTTTTCTTCTCCAGCTCATTTGCTATAGAAAACTGAGACAAACAGGGTTAAATGACTTCCTCAGGGTCACAAAACTAGTATCTGAGGCTAGATTTTAACTCAGGCCCAAACACTTTACTCTATGCCTTTGCCTAGGCTTACTCTTATGCTTTTTTCGCCTTCATTTCTTGGAAACTCCAGTTTCCTTCAAGACTCATCAAATTTCACTTTCTTCACAAAAATCTTTCCTGATTCTCACAACTATTATTCTCCCCCACCTCAAACTTAAGATTACCTTGCATTTTGCTTGGTTTATAGCTATTTCTATGATGTTTTCCCTTTTAGGACATAAGCTCTTTGAGGGCAGGACTATGTCACTTCTTCTATATCACATTGTAGCAGGCCCAGAGCCTTAGCAGAGAGACATCATTTAATGCTTGTTGATTTGATTGACCAAAAAACCATTCAAGGAAAGGCAAGAAACAGGGCCATGATGGTATATAATAAACTTAGCCCTTATCTTTTGCTAACCCTATAATTTCTGGGATTTTTGCGTGTATTGGGGGAAAGAGGAAGGTTCTCTAGTAACCTCAATTATTTTTGCTTTGCAGGGGTGGAGAGGAAGGTTCAACCTCAGGATTTCACTACAATTGTTGAGGAATTTATGAACAGTAGAAAAGGAGGTACTTACTGGAGGAAGGCGACTTCTTACTTAACTTTGGAAACTCTGAGGTCTTTGTCCTTGGAGGAAAGGGAGAGGTGCTTGCTCATGGTTATATAAATTTGGAGAACCACTTAAGTCCTTGGGGACCTTCAACTCACTTAGAGAAGGAAAGGGAATTATCTTTATTATTTATGAGCTACAACATCATTCCTTTTTTGTTTATTGTTGGGTTAAACAAAGCCTTTTCTGTAGTGAATGTATTATTAGTTTCAGTGCTTGTAAAATAACTGAGGACCCTCCCCCAACCCCACTGCCTTTTTTTTTGTTGTTGTTGTTCTTCATACATACAAAGAGTAGCTGAATTTTAAAATAGAAGGGGAAAAGGGAATAAAACCAGTCAGTGTTCCCAGAAGAAACCTTGAAGCAGATGCCACAAATCAAAAAATATGCTTACTGAAATACAAGCAAGGCTTAACCTAGGTTGTCTAAACCTATTTCTCATTTGTAAAATGAGGAAATTGAACTAAAATAATCTCCGAATGTTCCTTTGATCTTTAATGTTTTAATTACACTCTTCTCTCTAGAACCTTCTGTTTCGAATCAGCTTTGTACTTTAGCTTTTCTGTAATTACAAATGACTAGATTATAGAATGTCTTACTAGAAGATGTAACTTTAATGGAGGATATTTAGTTCTATAAATGTATTTTACTCTATCATCTTTCCTTCAGTTGGTAGTGAATGGGGTAAACTGAGTAAAGACATCTCATAAGAATGTGGCCTTGATCTATATCCTAATTATAACTTGTTATTTGTGCTATAAACAAAAACTTCAGATGTTTCCTTATTTTAGATAAATATATATTTCCCTTCTGTTCCCCTTGCCCTTTTTGCCCCAATTACTATTAAGTTCCTAATATGGTAAAGATTGTGTCATTGGTGAATACTTTGTCTTTGAATAGATTTTTAGTCTCTGGGTAGATTTTCACATCTAGAATGAGAGCTTGGGCTCCTCCAACCAGTGGGAAAAAAGGTCAGAAGGGAGGAGGGGGGCCTTGTGTTCTCAGTTTGTGCTTTGCACTCCTCTACTGACTATAGTTTGTCTTTTGGGAATTGCCATTTCTCATGTGATCTGAGATTGTAATAAATCCTTTTGTTTTTTACCTTGAGAGTCTCTGATTTTAATTTGGGTGAGGGTCTATCCCACACAGTAGGAAAATCCTATTTTAAAAACCTCCAAAACAAAACAGTTTCAGTCTTGGTAGACCTGTGATAGAAACAGAAGTAACTGATATCCAAGAGATTCTGGGGTTTGAACTATTTTAGAGAGAAAAAAAGGAAACTTACTCTTCCCTCAGGCTATTTAGTCCTTTATGAAAACTGTTTCAAACTGGACATTATCTTTGCTTGGGACTAATTGCAAGTTGCAAAATGAGTGGTTTCTCCCCCAGCCTCCCCCCCAAAAAAAGTTTTGCTTTTTACATAAAATTCAATACAATATTTCTTACAATTTATACCAATACAAAGGAGCAAATTATACTTTTTGAAAACTGGAGTAAATGTATATAATTGCTTGAACTCTCTGGGAAGTAGTGATAATAGGACAATAGATTTTAGAACTGGATGGAACCTTTCTTTCCCTCTTTATTTTTTCCTTAGTCTAACATCCTCATTTTATAGAGTAGGAAACAGGCACAGAGAGGCAAAAAAGTCACTTGCCAATGTTCACATAAAGCAGGAAGTAGAAAAGCTAAAATAAGTTCCTCAATCTATACATCTATCTAAGACTTCTTTCTAATAGGGGAGCAAACATTAAAAACTATTTATTAATATGGTAGACTTGGTTCTTCTTAGCAATTCAGTGATTCAAGGACATTCCAATAAACTTTGAATGGAAAATGCCATGTGCATCCAGAGAAAGAACTATGGAGATTGAATGTGGATTAATGCATACTATTTTCATCTATTTTTCTTCTGTTTTTTCCTTCTAGTTCTTCCTTTTTATTTTGTTTTTTTTTCCCTCTCCCAACATAACTCATAATGAAATATATAAAAAATGTACATGTATAATGAAAAAACAAACAAAAAGAACTATTGGTTGAAGAAAATGCTATTTGGGAGGCTAAAGGAACAATGTTTATAAAGATTTAACTTGGAAACATGGAAACATTTATTTATTAGCACCTCGTACTTATTCTGAATTATATCTCAATAGCAGGGTTAGGTGACAATAGTTTCTACCAATTTAAGAAGTAGCATGTATAAATGAAAAATGGGCCAAATTCGGGAGTCTGGAAATTCAACTTGTGACATCTGTATGTCACCTATATGCCTATGGATATAAAAAAAAAAAAAAAAAAAAAAAAAAACTACTTAACCTCTCAGTAAATGAGGTAATCCTAAAGGAAGTAAATTATAGAAGAATCACCAATCTATATCATTCCCAATTGCTAATTCTTTTTTTTTTTTTCTTTAATTAACTATCAGCGTGCTGTTCAGTATGACAGACTGAATAATTTGATTGTGATTCAAGGTATTTTGCACAAGGAATGATTGTGATTTCCAAGACATGGGGAAGGGATCTTAGATTTTTTTTTAACTGATATAATAGTTCATCTTCCTATGTTTTTGTTTGTTTGTTTTTACTGAAGCAAGTGGGGTTAAGTGACTTCCCCAGGGTCACACAGCTAGGAAGTGTTAAGTGTCTAAGACCACATTTGAACTCAGGTCCTCCTGACTTCAGGGTTGGCTGCACCACCTAGCTGCCCCACTCTGCTTTTTTTTTTTTTTTTTTTTTTTTTTTAAGGCTTATTCTGTCAGGTTCTATTAGAGTCTTTGAAGATTCAATACAAACAGAATGAAAGTTATGACTTAGTCTTTTAGGATAAAACATCTGAAGATAACCTAATGCTTAGTTAGACTACTAGAATTAGCATTGTAGTCAAACTCTTAGTAATTATACTTTTCAGAAGGAAAAATCAAAATGCTAGGATCATACAAATGCTCTTGTCAAACATTAGCTCTACTATAGAGCTATAGTACTATAGTACAACTCAAAATTCCTTTGTAAAAACAGAATAACTTAAAACACCCAAATACAAACAAAAAATCCCCAAATCAACCAATTTAAACTTAGTGGATGAAACAAGATCATTAAATATGAAAAATCCATGATTTAAAGCTTGTTGTTTAGGCTCAAGAATACTTAGCAATTTCTTTAGTTTCATCCTTCAATCCTACCTAAAAAATTTGTAAAAAGATAAGTATGGCAGACCTAGAAGAATTTATTTTTGCTCATACCACACTTTCATCTACATTGGGCCTAATTCTACTTTCTTCTTCCCTACATTGGTCTGGGAGTTAATAGGAATGTCACTCTGACCAAGAAGATCTTCTACTCCCAAGTAAAACAACAGATAAATTCTGTGTGTTGAGGCGCCTACCAAGAAAGGCAGTTGCTCAGGACTGTTACCAAAGTGGAGCAGCTGGGACTAACTCTTACCAATGTGAGTCAGCTGGAATTGGGATTCTGTCCAAAAGAGGAAGCTGGGCTTAGAATATTATGGCTATAATTAAAGGAGTCTTATACCTAGGAGGTATTCCACCTCTTATTCAGGGGCTTCTCTGTTCTTGGATGTCTCAGTCTTTAAACTTTGCCTATTTCCTTTCAATTCTTTGGTCTACTTTCAAAGCCCTGTCCAATTATCTGGTGACTAAGAAATCTGACCAAACTACTTCAAGAAACATATTCAGTCTCATTTATTCACAGTCCTACTCTTTTGGTTCCACTTTACAAAAATGTCAGTAAAAAGGCAGAGAATGTTATCACATTAATCAGGGTTATAGTGGGAGTAAAAACCATTGATCAGGGCCTTAGGATTCCTTGTTGGGAAGCACTGGTCAAGGCTATATATCAGTACTCTAAAGTAATAAGTTTCTGGTGTTGAATAGTGGACTTGGAGTTAGGGAGATCCAAATTAAAATTTTGTCTCAGACACTTCTTAGCATTACAACTGGGCAGATCATTTAAACTTTCATAGTCTCATTTACCTCATCTATAAAATGAGAAAAATAACTTGATTCCCAAGGGTGTTATGAAGACCAAATTAGGTAACACATGGAAACAGCTTTCAAAACTTTAAAGTGATTCTTAAATGTTAACTTTTATGAATTGTTGGGCCTAGAGATCTGGCCTGTATCTTGCCCTTGAGGAACAAATCCAAGCACAGAATTCCTTCTCTCTGTGGGTGGGAAGGTTACACCAAAATAAAGCCATGAACTACTATTCCTTATTAGACTGTAGCTTAGTAGGGTAAGTTTTGCTAGTCTTTTAGATATTTCTGTTTTGGATCATTTTAGTGGTTTGCAAAATGCTGAGATTGACTTTGGGGGGATATCTGGTATGATTGACTGTATACACTGTCATCTCTTAGTCACCTTTGGCTTTGGGGAGGGTGGAGAGAGAAAGCCAAATGGACACTTCAGAACGGTTAATGCCTTCAGTTAGTGTGCTTCTTGGCTGGAGACTCTACACAGACTGATGTCACAGGAATTCAAGAATTCCAGAGAGCAATGCAAAGCCAGCCATCTGCTAGAGGAAGGTCAGTGCCCTTTGTCAAAACAAAGAGCCTCTCCTTCGTTAGGTATATTCTGCACAAATTCTGGGTGGGCTCACGCCTCCAAATTGGAGAGGATATCAAATCCCAACCAGAATGTGGGCTTTCAGCTTGGAACATGAAATAGAGCCTGAAGCTGAACCATATGTCAGAAGACGGAGAAAGATCAGTGTTTTTTGAGACTATACCTCAGGGATCAGCACTGTGGGTACTCCAGATGTTCAACCTAGGACACAGAAGATTTTGTTACTGTTGCTGTTAACCCTGGAAACTAGGACCAGGCCACCTTTAAGCCTATGAATAATTTCTGGCACAGTCCAAAACAAAAGTTTTCAGAGAAAATGAGGGTGAAGGTCCCACTCTCCAGTTAAGTATACTGCCTCTCCCTCTCCCCTTCAACTTAATTTAATTCTACAAGCATTAATTGAACATAAATTCAATTAAATTTGAAAGACCCATTTATTAAGAGCCTATGGCACTGAGTGACTCTTTAGTCAAACATTATTGTTCTTTTTTCCCATCAAAGTCCTCACAAAACTCCTTAAATATAATATATTTACTGGTTGGGTTGTTTAGCGGAACTACCAGTGTCTTCTGATTTCCCCAGTTGACTTTAGCTCTCTGTTGAATTATTAGTTGTTTCTTTTTTTCTGCTGCCAAAGATTCTACTCCTAAAAGTTGCTTCTTCTCTTGAGTGACTGCCTCTCTGAATATATGTTTGTCTTCACATGTGACTCTGACCCCCAAATTGTGCCTCGAACTCTCAAACTTATCCTCTAGCTGCTGAATTGAATGAACAGCTTTGCAAGTAGTCCTGTTGTCAGACTGATGGAGAGAATGGAAGAGAAAAAAAACCAAATTCCCTTTTATTCCCCTAGAGGTGAAGAATTGGGTTCTTTTTCAACCATTGACTTTTTCCTTGCTTTTTCTCTGAAACTCTGGAGCTTCTAGTATGCCCACTATATGCTAGGCACAGGTACTTAATGGAGTGGTTTGAGATTTCCTTCTCCAGTCCATTTCACAGATGAGGAAACTAAGGCAAACAGAATTAAATGACTTGCTTAGGATCACAGAGCTAATAGGTGTCTGAGGCCATTTTTGAATTCATAAAGATTTATCTTCCTGACTTCAGATCCAGTACTCAGTCACCTATCTATTCCTAATATTTGGTTTATAGAGAAGTAAATGGTAAATTAAATGTTTTCAGCTGCCTTAAAGAATTAAGTCTCCTGCAGATATTCTCCTCATTAGCCCTCCCTCTCCCTCAGCCTCAATATTTGTCTTTTGACTGCCTAGTAGCCCCTGGTCTATGTTGCTGGCATAAACAGACAATTTACTTTTCTTCATTATGTTTTTTGGCACATATTATTGAACTTTTGGAGATACATGTGAAAGGATTATGTCTTGAAAATAAATGTGTTCTATTCTTTAGAGTTATTGTTTGAAGTCTCACTTTCTATTTATATTCCAGGATACCTCCATTACATATCTTGTCTGGTAAACCTTGTCAGTGACTGAAAAATTCCTACAAAAGTCTGTAATATAGGTAGAAGTGGCTCTTCCAGGAGCCATCATTTTTTTCCATTTATTTTATATTGAATCTCCCTGGTCCCTGTATTCTAAGGTTTTCTAGGGGATGGAAATTTTTATTTGACTCCTTCCAAGTAGTTACTTTCTAAAGTAAAAAGGAAAGGTAATCTAGCATACAGAACTCTTTTAATGTTTACTTTAGGATCCAAAGTTCACAGAGGAAGACTCTTCATTATAAGAGCATTCTTTTTTATATGTATTTCTTTGTATTTACATACTTGTGAACAGCTACTGAACGTCCAGAGCTAATAGAAAACAGAATGTCTTTTCCAATCAAATTACCGAAGTTCCTCTCTGGCATCTCATCATGACATTGGGTCCTTCATCAACAAAAATTCTGGCAGACTCTACCAAGCTACAAATACTTGAAATAGTGAGAATCTTCTCTTTTTAAACTAAAGTCTAACCTAGCTAGATTTAGAGAAAAGAATATCACTAGAATATTCAACTGGGTAATGAGTTTTGGGTCATAGAAATTCATGAAGATTAAAGATTTCCACCAACTCACAAAATTTTAGAGATCAAACAGACCTCACAGAATGTATAATTTAATACATAATTCTCTGTGCCAGGAGAGAAAGTTGCCATGCTAATAAAATTTTGTGTCTTGTATACTATTGAAGTAATCACTGGTTCAGAAAATGTCTGGAAATTGAATAATATGAGCTTTGTGTTCCTGGAATTCAAATGATTGATGCTACCTAAATTTAAGGCACTTCTATTATTTATAAGTTGTCTGGTACATTCTATCCTGTGGTAGATTCATATACCTTGAATATTATAAAATTGAGTTTTCTTTCCTTGGAAAAGAAGAATGAATCAGGTTCTTTTGTATTGGAAGAAGTTGTTATGGGAAGGAGTTGGAATTAGATTCATAGCAAACCCAAAGTCTTTCAGATTGAGGGATCTCAATTTAGAGCTGGAAGGAAATTCAGAGATCTTCTACTTCATCCTCTTTTTATTTCTCTCATACCAATGTAGAAGATAAAGTGTCATACTCAAAGCCACATGAGCAGAAGCATCGGAGCAGTATCTGAACTCATGTCTCTTAATTTCAGAGTCTATGATTTTTTATTGTACCAAGCTGAGCAGCAGTACTTTCTGCTAAGAAGGTCATTGTTACCCTTATGAGGTGGGGTCCATTGTAAAAATATCTCCTTATGTCCAGCAGGGGTTCAAACTGTAAACAAGAGGGCTAGGAAAAAGCATAATAAATGCCCCCTTCATGTGATAAAGTAATAGAAATAGTGATGATGGTGAATAATCTTGCTGCCTACTCAACAAGAATTCTCTTCTCATAACTGCAATAGATGAATATTATTATCCATAGAGAGTGACTGGGGCTGCAGAGGATTTAATTTTGTTTAAGGGTCTTTTGGGGAGTACTAAATTTTTTATGTGACCATTTGTAGTTGAAAATGAAAAATAAAAGTGAATAGGCATAGAACTATTAGCCTTGATGTCCTGGCCAGGTTCCAAGTTGGATGACTCTCCCCTGATTGTCTTCCCTATTCTACCCAATGAGAAATGGCTTGTTTGACTTCCTGTCCTATTATGGCATCAAGGTCAATTACTACATTGATGTTAAATTCTTCAAACTTAAAAGGCTACCAGCTAAAACTAAAGTGGGGGGAATGTTGGTGCATAATTTTTTTGTTTGCAGATAATTATGCAAATGATTATGAGATGCAGCAAATTATAGATTGATTCTCTTCTGCTTATACTTTTTTAGTCTAACTGTTAACACTAAGAAAACATAGTTTCTCCATCAGCCAGCACCATACCATCCATATATGGAACCATCAGTTACAGCAAATGGAGAAGTTTTGAATGCTATGGATAAGTTCACTTACCTTGATGTTCCAGGTATGTCCACAATGATCATGAGGTTGACACATGCATTGTTGGAGATAGGTCAGTACTTGGGAGAGGAGAAATATTAGACTGACTCCCAAACTGAAGGTCTATAAAACTGTTGGGCTGCTGATACATTGTTGATGGAACTGTGAACGGATCCACCCATTCTGGAGAGCAATTTGGAACTATACTCAAAAAGTTATCAAACTGTGTATACCCTTTGATCCAGCAGTGTTACTACTGGGCTTATATCCCAAAGAGATCTTAAGGGAGGGAAAGGGACCCACATGTGCAAAAATGTTTGTGGCAGTCCTCTTTGTAGAGGCCAGAAACTGGAAACTGAGTGGATGCCCATCGGTTGGAGAATGGTTGAATA
The DNA here is from genome assembly GCF_902635505.1 of Sarcophilus harrisii. NCBI lineage: Eukaryota > Metazoa > Chordata > Mammalia > Dasyuromorphia > Dasyuridae > Sarcophilus > Sarcophilus harrisii. Next base: position 146,424,138 of record NC_045427.1, read on the forward strand.
AATTATAGTATATGAACATTATGGAATATTATTGTTCTGTAAGAAATGACCAACAGGATGATTTCAGAGAGGCCTGGAGATACATAAACTGATGGTTAGTGAAATGAGCAGGATCAGGAGATCAATGTACAACATTGTACACTGCAACAACAAGACTATACGATGATCAATTCTGATAGACGTGGCTCTCTTCAACAATTATATGATTCAAACCAGTTCCAATTGTCTAGTTATGACGAGAGCCATCTACATTCCAAGAGAGGACTATGGGAACTGAGTGTGGACCACAACATAACATTCTCACTCTTTCTGGTTTTGTTTGCTTGCATTTTTTGTTTTCCTTCCCAGTTTTTTTTTCTTTCTAGATCCAATTTTTCTTGTGTAGCAAGAAAACTGTGTAAATATGCATACATATATTGGATTTAACATATAATTTAACATATTTAACATGTATTGGGCTACCTACCATCTAGGGGAGGAGGTGGGGGAAGGAGAGGAAAATTTGGAACAGAAGATTTTGCAAGAGTCAATGTTGAAAAAATTACCCATGCATATGTTTTGTAAATAAAAAGATATAATAATAATAAAAAAAAAACAAATGAGAGCCCTTGGGGAAAAACTAAAGAAAAAAATTAAGAATGAGAAAATAGAACTGAACGTGAAACTATAGCTTGCTTGGGGATGAGGGGGGATGAAAAGGAGAAAAAGAATAAAGTAAATAAGGTGTACAGTAGAAAACCAAAGAACAATTTATAAGGAAAAAAAATGGTCATTCATGAATATAATTTCTTCTACTAATTTTTATATTTACTTGACTTGGTAATTTTTTGTTATATATTTTGAATCCTCCCTGATGTTCTGCTGGGCACATGGCAATGTTCTCTTTTGTTTTGCTTTATTTTGATTTGTATTTCTTTCCTGTTTTCCTTTTTTTCTTACTATTTTTTCAAGTAAAAAAATAAAAATAAAAAAAAAAAATTTAAAAAAACTGTTGTGCTGACCTCATTGCTGTATACCTGTGAAACCTGAATAGTATACCAGTGTCACGCTAGAAAACTGAATTGCCTCCAGGTGAATTGTCTCAGGAAGATTCTAAAGATCACTTGGCAGGATAATATACTAGACACTGAAGTCCTTTCTCTAACTAAACTGCCAAACATTCAAGCTCTACTGCAGAGAATGCAACTCTCTTGGGCTGGCCATATTTTTTGAATGTCAAATATATACTTACCCAAAAGACCATTTTATAGAGAACTCATAGTGAGCAAGTGTTCACAATGTGGTTAGATAAAACAATACAGGGATACTTTCAATGTCTTTATTAAGAACTTTAGAATTGATTGTATGACGTTGGAGACACTGGCACAGCATCACCCAGCATAAAGTGTTGTACTCCATGAGCAAGCAGAACTAAAGTAATTCAGAAAAAAGTCATGAGATGCACAAAGTTAGAGAATACACATGTTCATAAGGACTATTTTGCCTGACCTGTGGCAGAACATTTTGAGCTCATATTGATCTGATCAACCACAGTCAGATATACCATAACTTGACTCTAATATAGTGAAAATCATTTTGGTCCTCTTCGAGAATGAAGGACAACAACCAGTTCTCAGAGTTTCCTTTGGTTTCACTCTTTTATCTTATTCATTTCATAGGCTCTATCTAGTGGCAAATCATTTTTGATTAATTTTGACAAATCCAGTGTTGTGTATCTGTCCATTGTCTGCTTCTACTATTTCTTAGGGAAGACATGTCTTTTAGTTCCTAAAGTTCTCCATAAGTTTTAGTCATGTTTATCATTTTTTAGTCGTAGACAGAATTACGTGGATTATCTATATGACATTCTATGTCTATATTATAAAATAAAATATGAACCAGATTGATGTCAGATTGCTAAGAAGCCCTTAATGTAAAATGAAAATATCCTTGATAAAGGCAACAAGAGAAAGAGAAATTCATGCTATTCAAATGACTAACATCAGATTATTTATTAAAAGACTTTTCTTTTCTTTTTTCCTTTTCCCCCTCCTTTTTTTTTTTTTTTTTTTTTTTTTTTTTTTTTTTTAGGGAGAATACATATATGAAGGAAAGCACCAGGTACTTTCCAAAGTGGTGTCTGTCACAAATGAAGTAAAAAGATTCATAATCAATTAATTAATGGTTATTAAACACCTATTATATGCCAAGTACTGTGCTAAGATACGCATAAGACAATCTTTACTAACTTTAAATTTTTCCTTAGGTCTAATTTTTTCAAGCAAAAGAATTAATTCTTATTATGATAAAATTCACATTCTCACTAATAGTATTATATCATGTACCACAGATCTAGAGTCTGAATTATCATCATGGCATAAAAGATGTTGAATTGAATAAGTTGACAAGTTCTGAAGCTGCTCTTATAAAGACATGTGGCAAAGTCGATTTGCAGGGAGAGAGATCAATTTCTCTCTCTCTCTCTCTCTCTCTCTGTGTGTGTGTGTGTGTGTGTGTTCCTTTCTCACTCTGTATGTGTGTGTGTGTGTGTGTGTGTGTGTGTGTGTGTATGTCTGTTGTAGAGATGTCAGTTGTGGAAATATACTGGTGAGTTATGGGAATCTTACTGAAAGAAAACCATATTTTATGCTAGGAGTTAATGTTTTAGTGTCAACAGAACCAACAAAGTTGACAAGCTCATAGCCATAGATATAGTTCTCCATAAGTCATAGTTGACTTTAACAGTTTCACTGGAAAGCCCTTTTTTTCAGGTTGAGTTCATAAAACTCTGGCTTTCACTTGTATAGATCTTCAACCAAACACCTCTTCCCTCAAGCAGCTATATATTTCTAGTGACTTTAAAATTCTGGAGTAAATTCAAGCTATTTTGTAATTTTAGCACTAAAAAGGACTTTGAGAGGTCATCCAGGTCCATCCTGCAGACAAGTCTATACTGGGCCAACCCAGAAAGAAGGCCTTCTATGTCAGCTTTTAAAATATCTAGGGAAGACCTTGTGCCTGCCCTTGGTAACATATCAGGAAGGGTGGGAAGGAGAACTGCCAATTCAATTTTATTCAGTCCCATTCAACTCGAAAATTATTTCATAAGTAATGCAAGATACTGCCCAAAAATGTGCTGATACAAAGGTGAAAAGTCAATGAGAACTTTATAAAGAATGCAACTGCATTCTCTTAATGTGCTGTACCTATGGAACTATTTCTAGGTTTGGGCTGGTTTGGTTCCAGAATTAGTTTTGTTCTATATTAATTCCATGACTTAGTATTCTTACTTAAGCTATGTTCCTGCTTTATCTGTCAATGTGCTAATGATCGATTCTGTTTTATGTTCCAGAGTGCTATAGAGTTTTAGTGTTGCAGGTTTTTAATACTTTTCTGCTTTGGTCAATGCTTTGACCAGAAGTATCTGTTGTAAAATACATCTATATGTCTGTGTGTATATATAATATATACTTTTAAATGCTTATTTTAAATGTATAGACTAAAACAAGCATTTGTATAACATAATATAAATTTTAAAATTATTTTCTTTTTGAATGGAGTTAGCCCAAAGTAGTTTCTGAACAAATAGAATATAGTCAAATTAATAACTTTAGCTCTAGAGTTGGAAGCACATGTAGAAAATATAGGATAATTTATTTAAATATTAAAGAAAACTTAAGATCATTTAGTTCAACTTTCTTCCTCCTTTGCCCCCGCCCCAATTTTATTTTACAAATAAGACAACTGAGTCATTATAGAGCAGTGAAGTAAATTGTCTAAGCTTAAAAAAGTGGTGACAAAGGTCTTCAGATTTAAAATCCATCATTCTGACTACAAAATTATGTTGCATAAAATGTATACCTTGGATGTTTTACTGATAGCAACATAACAATCTTCCTGAATGGATTTAAAAATATATATGTTATTGAGAAGACATAAAAAGTAATCTTGTGAAGGGAACATTTTTTCTCTTTATTTTTCTCTTATTAAACTCAGTAATTTCTTTTTTGAGATGATGTTATATATAAAGCAAAGTGTAGTGATTTTGTTCTTTTTTATTGCTAAATATTTTGAATCCTTTACTCTACTGTTTCTAAAAATAATTTCAATTAAATTTAATTATGCTGAGAGGAATCTTGGCAGAGTAGGTAGAGCAATGGGTTTAGAGTCAGAAAAGTCAAAAATTTGAATTCTAACTCATACCATTACTAGCTATATAAGACACTTCATGTGTTTGTCTCAGTTCCTTATTTGGAAAATGGAGATAATTATACCTCAAAAGATTGGAGTGAAGATAAAATAATGTATTTGAAACACTTTACAAACTTCCTCATTTGTAAACTAAGGGAATTAGTTTTATGAACTCTACAGACCCTTCCTATTTTAAAGCTATAATCCAGTCATTTTAAAACACTGGATAAGTTAGGAATAAGAAATGTGAAGCAGAGAAACACACAAAAAAAGTAAAGGCTGGAACAAAATATATTATGTTCCAACTAAAGTGAAAAAAAAAATCAGGGGTAACAGTCCTGATCCCAGACAAAGCAAAAGTAAAAATAGATCTAATTGAAAGAAAAAAAGAAGGAAATTACATCTTGCTGAAAGGTACCATAGATAATGCAGTAATATCAATAGTAAACATAGATGAATCATTTATATATAATATACATGTATATACACATACATATATAGCATCCAAATTCTTACAGGAGAAATTAAATGAGTTAGAGGAAGAAGACAGCAAAGTTATAGTAGTGAGGGATCTCAACTTCTCCCTCACAAAACTACATAAAAATAACCACAAAATAAACAAGAAAGAAGTTAAGAAGGTGAACAGAATTTTAGGAAAGTTAAGTGTGATAAACTTCTGGAGAAAATTGAATAGGGATAGAAAGGAATATACCTTTTTCTCAGTAGTACTTGGCATCTGAACAAAAACTAATCATGTATTAAAGTATACAAATATCACATTCAAAGGCAGAAATATTAAATGCAACCTTTTCACATCATAATGCAATAAAATTATATGTAATAATGGTCTATGGAAAGACAAATTAAAAGTTAATTAAAACTAAATAATCTAATTCTAAAGGATGAATGGGTCAAACAACAACACATAGAAACAATAATTTCATTAAAGAGAATGACAATAATAAGACAACATACCAAAATTTATGAGATGCAGTCAAAGGAACATTTAGGGAAATTTCATATCTCCAAATTCTTATGTGAATAAAATGGAGAAAAAACAGATCACTGAATTGGACATGCACTTTAAAAAGCTAGAAAAAGAACAAATTAAATACCCCTAATTAAACATCAATAGCAATTCTAAAAACCAAAGGAGAGATTTAAAAAAATTGAAAATAAGAAAACTATTGAAGTTTTGAACTAAGTATTGAACTAAGAAATAAAACTAAGAGCTAGTTTTATTAAAAGGAACAACAACACAAAATAGATAAACTTTTGGTAAGTTGATATAAAACAAGAAAGAAAACCACTTTATCAATACCAAAAATTGCAAAGGGTAGAATTCACCACCAATGAAGAGGAAATTAAAGCAATAATTAGGAGATATTTTAAACATCTGAATGTTAATAAATTTAATTAAAAATTAATAAATTTGACAATATAAGCAAAATGGGTAAAAATTTATAAAAATATAAATTGTCTAGGTTAACAGAAAAGGAAATAAAATACCTACTTAATTTCATTTTAGAAAAAATAAATTGAAGAAGTTAGCAATGAACTCCTTAAGAAAAAACTCTTTAAGGCCAGATGGATTTACAAGTAAATTCTATCAAACTTTTAAAGAACAATTAATTCCAATATTGTGTAAACTATTTGGACAAATAGATGAAGAAGGAATCCTATCAAACTCTTTTTATAACACAAATATGGTTCTAATACCTAAATTATGAATAGCTAAAACAAGGAAAGAAAATTATGGACAAATTTCCCTAATAAATATTAATGTAAACAATTTAAATAAAACATTAGCAAAAAATATTACAGTAATTTATCACCAAGAAAACACACTATGACTAGGTGTAATTTGTACCAGAAATGTAGGGCTGATTTAACATTAGGAAAACAATTAAAATAATTGATCATATCAATAACAAAACCAAAAGAAATAATGATTATCTCAATAGATGCAGAATAAGTTTTTGATAATATACAACATCCATTCTTTTAAAAAATATTAGAGAGCATATAAATAAAGGAAGATTTCCTTAAAATGATAAAAAAAATACTTTCTGATGGTTTTAGATAAATAGCTCTTATCATTTTATTATTATTTCTCTAATAAATAAATAAATAAATGAAATAAAAATAAAGCCAATTTCCAGTTGATAAATGGTCAAAGGATATGAATAGGCAACTTTCAGATGAAGAAATTAAAGCTATCTATAAAGTCATATAAAAACACTCTAAATCACTATTGATTAGAGACTTGCAAATGAAAACAATTCTGAGGTACTACCTCACATCTATCAGATTTTCTAATATGACAGAAAAGGAAAATGATAAATTTTGGAAAAGATGTGGGAAAATTGGAACACTAATGCATTGTTGGTATCATAGTGAAGTGATTCAACCATTCTAGAGAGCAATATGGAACTGTGCTCAAAGGGGAATGAAACTGTGATCCATATCTCTTGATCCAACAATACCACTATTAGGTCTTTATCTCAAAAAGATCATAAAAAAGGGAAAAGGGCCTTCATGTATTCAAATACTTATAGCAGTTCTTTTTTGAGAGCAAAAAATTAAAATTGAGAGAATGCCCATTAATTGGGGAATAATATGTATATGTATGTAAGTAATGGAATGTAATTATTGTGCTATAAGAAATGATGAGCTGATGGATTTCAGGCAAACTTGGAAAGACTTATATGAACTGATGCTGACTGAAGTATGCAGAACCAGGAGAACATTGTCTACAGTATTTGATGATCAACCAAGACTGATTTAGCTCTTCTCAGTAATACAATGATCTGAGACCCCAAATCAGAGAAGTAATTATGGAGTCTGAATTCAGAACAAAGTACAGTATTTTCTTTTTTGTGTGTGTGACTTTTCCCTTTTGTTCTGCTTTTTCTTTCACAACATGACTGATGTGGAAATATGTTTATATGATTGCACATGAAAATCTTTATCAGAATGCTTACCATCTTGGGAAGGGGTGATGCGAAGAAGGGAGGGAGAAAACATTTGAAACTTAATTTTTTATGAAAAATGAATGCTGAAATCTACCTTTACATATAATTTAAAAAATAAAATACTATTTCCCAAAACAGCAACATTATATAATCATTAGAAGGTGCTGTGGCCATCCATACTTAACGCCGTACACCAAGATAAGGTCAAAATGGGTTCATGACCTAGGCATAAAGAATGAATTCATTAATAAATTAGAGGAACATAGGATAGTTTACATCTCAGACCTGTGGAAGGGGAAGGTCTTTATGACCAAAGCAGAACTAGAGATCATTACTGACCACAAAATAGAAAATTTTGATTATACCAAACTGAAAAGTTTTTGTACAAACAAATCTAATGCAGACAAGATTAGAAGGGAAGCAATAAAATGGGAAAATATTTTTACAGTCAAAGGTTCTGATAAAGGCCTCATTTCCAAAATATATAGAGAATTAACTCTAATTTATAAAAAATCAAGCCATTCTCCAATTGAAAAATGGTCAAAGGATATGAACAGACAATTCTCAGATGAAGAAATTGAAACTATTTCTAGTCATATGAAAAGATGCTCCAAGTCATTATTAATCAGAGAAATGCAAATTAAGACAACTCTAAGATACCACTACACACCTGTCAGATTGGCTAAAATGACAGGAAAAATAATGATGATTGTTGGAGGGGATGTGGAAAACTGGGACATTGATTCATTGTTGGTGGAGTTGTGAACGAATCCAACCATTTTGGAGAGTAGTTTGGAACTATGCTCAAAAGTTATCAAACTGTGCATACCCTTTGATCCACAGTGTTACTACTGGGATTATATCCCAAAGAGATTATAAAGAAGGGAAAGGGACCTGTATGTGCACAAATGTTTGTGGCAGCCCTTTTGTAGTGGCTAGAAACTGAAACTGAATGGATGTCCATCAGTTGGAGAATGGCTGAATAAATTGTGGTATATGAAAATTATGGAATATTACTGTTCTGTAAGAAATGACCAGCAGGATGATTTCAGAAAGGCCTGAGAGACTTACACGAACTGATGCTGAGTGAAATGAGCAGGACCAGGAGATCATTATATACTTCAACAACAATACTAGATGATGACCAGTTCTGATGGATCAGGCCATCCTCAGCAACAAGATCAACCAAATCATTTCTAATGGAGCAGTAATGAACTGAACAGCTATACCCAGAAAAAGAACTCTGGGGATGACTAAAACCATTACATTGAATTCCAATCCCATATTTATGCACACCTGCATTTTTGATTTCCTTCACAAGCTAATTGTACAATAATTCAGAGTCTGATTCTTTTTGTACAGCACAATAATGTTTTGGTCATGTATACTTATTATGTATCTAAGTTATATTTTAATATATTTAACATCTACTGGTCATCCTGCCATTTAGGGAGGGGGGGGGGGGTAAGAGGTGAAAAATTGGAACAAGAGGTTTGGCAATTGTTAATGCTGTAAAGTTACCCATGTATATATCCTGTAAATAAAAGGCTATTAAATTAAAAAAAAAAAAAAAAAAAAAAAAAAAAAGGTGCTGTGGCCACTGCAACTGCTACTAGTACTGCAATAGCAACTATTACTACTACTATTATTACAACAGCAGAAACTATTACTATTACTATTACCAATTCTAATTTGGTTTTTCTTTACATGGTTCCAGATCACCCAGTAAGCACAATGAGGCTTCCAAAACTTAGCAGAAACAAGGTTAGCAAATAGGAATCAAATGACTTCCATCTGTAAAAGCCTTGGTGCATATAGTACAGATTTCAAATCCCTTTTTTATATGTTGACTATGTACTTGCTCTTATTAAAGCTTTTTATTTTCAAAACACATACATAAATAATTTCCAACATTCACCCTTGCAAAACCTTGTATTCCAATTTTTTTCTCCCTCTCTTCCCCCCAATGTCCTCCTCTAAATGACAAGTAATCCAATGTATGTGTAATTTTTCTATGCATATTTCTGCAGTTATTATGCTGCACAAGAAAAATCAAATCAAAAAGCAAAAAAATGAGCAAGAAAACAAAAGGCAAACTACCACAAAAAAGTGAAAATACTATGTTGTGATCCACACTCGGTCCTTATAGTCCTCTCTAGGAGTGCAGATGGCTCTCTTCATCATAAGACCATTGGAACTGGCCTGAATCATATCACTGTTGAAAAGAGCCAAGTCCATCAGTATCAATCATCATATAATCTGGTTATTGCTGTGTTCAGTGATCTCCTGCTTCTACTCACTTCACTTAGACTCAGTTTAGGCAAATCTCTCCACCCTCTCTGAAATCATCCTGTTGATCTTTTCTTACAGAACAATAATATTCCATAATATTCATATACCACAATTTATTCAGCCATTCTCCAACTGATGGGCATCCACTCTGTTTCCAGTTTCTTGCCACTATAAAAAGGGCTGCTACAAACATTTTTACACATGAAGGTTCTTTTATCTTTTTTATGATCTCTTTGAGTTCCAAGCCCAGTAGAGACACTGCTAGATCAAAGGATATGCAGTTTGATAGCCCTTTGGGCATAGTTCCAAATTGGTCTCTAGAATGGTTGTATCTCTTCACAACTGCACCAATAACATAGTAGTGTCCCAGTTTCCCACATTTCCTTCAACATTCATCATTATCTTTTCTTGTCATCTTTGCCAATCTGACAGGTGTGTAGTGGTATCTCAGAGTTGTATTTGTATACCTGTTCTTTCTTTCAATTAGTATTAATCTACCATTGCTCTTGTTTATTTATAGATATCCAACCTAATATAAACTTTATGTAACATTTTAATTTTTGAGAACCCTGAATAGCAAAAAGTAAAACTAAGCAGAAAATCCATAGTACAAATAATTATGTGAATATATGCATAGGGAAATAATTCAACACCTTATATATGTATATATGTATATTTCTACATGTCAAATATATATTATATGTGCATATATGATACAAATCATTTTCAAATGATTCTAATAGCTGTATTTTAAGTATAATTAGAACATCCTGAGAGATGAAATCTACCTATATATACTTGAATAAATGATGAGTCAATGAAAAATCAGGACAATTCCATCAGCTAATCAATCAAGTATCCATATTTAATTTATGATCAAAAGACAACATCCATCAATCAATTTCCAATATTTCAGGAACTATTTACTCTATTTGTGGGCCATTCATGCTCTTTGCTTCTCCTGTTTCTTATAGTTTGGTCTATGAACATCTCCACCAGAGGGTATAAAAGAGCAAAAAGCTCTGGCCAGTTTCAGAATAATCAGAGGCAATCCTAATCAACAGAACATGTAAACAACCAGATGTTTTGTCTACTCAGTGCAAACTATCTGAATTTTTCCATTTTTATCAGAATGTTTTGGCACCACAAATGTCCTCACATCAAATTTAGAGCAACAAAACAAAACAAAATCCCTTATTGGTATTGCAACCAGCAATGATAAAGTATTTTCTAAGAAAGAGGGTTGAAATTATTGGATAAAATACAATTTTAGGGTTATTAGTGGTTATCAATTATCATTGATTTTTCTATAATTTATTTGCTAATTGTTGAGTGATAATTGTAATGTCTAAGTGTAAGGGTAAAATTAAGAAAAGCCAAGGAAAGGTTCACATTGAAAGAAAAAACAGTGGTCTATTTTCCTAAAGGGGAAAGAAATGCCTGACTTTGGTAGAATTTCCTTGTCCATAGACCATCTGTAAACATAAAACTTTGGAAAGAACTGTACAGAATGAGAAGGAGTGGAAGTACTGAGATTTGCACTAAGAGAGAGAATAACCACACCAGTGAAATCATGGATCCATCCAAGAATAAAGTATCAAGGCAGAAAATGAAACAACCTTGAAATACATTCCATATTAACAAGGAGGTAACTGCAGCCAGATACAGCACACAACTTTCTGGGAATAGCAGAGCCAATTGAGCAACAGCAGTGCCTTCTACTTGTCAGCTGAAATATTCATATTCCTATCTCATTTTAGCATTAGTTAAACCAATGCATATATCCTTGAAACTCTGAATCTGATGTTTGAAAGGATATGCAGTTTTTCTCCCCTGATTCTTTAACAGAAACACTTGGAAGCTATGGTCAGTTAAGGATGGGAATTTGGTGGGGAGAATACAACATTAAACAAGCAACAGTAAACATTGATGTATCCTACTTTAAGTAAATCATTGTATATGGAATGGAAAGGATCTCAGAGATCATAGGAACATGAATTTGGGACTGAAAAAAAACCTAAGAGGTGATCCAGTGTAATCTTCTCATTTTACAAAGAAAGAAATGTGGTCCAAAGTGCCTAAGATTACATTGGTAAGCAGCGGAACTGGAACAAACTTTCAGACTCTCTTATTCTTTTAGACTAGGAGTTCCTAAGAATGTGTGTGTGTGTGTGTGTGTGTGTGTGTCTAAGAGTGTATGTATGTGTGCTGTGTGTGTGTTTATGTATTTGTGTGATACTAGTTACAACTTGGTTTGTTGTCAGATTTCACAGTTAAAAGAAATGCCAAAATTTTCTAGTAGAACATAGTGTAAGTAAAAACATAATCCTCCCTCCCCCCATTTCTAAATTCACAGATTCCCCTGAAATCTATCCACTCTTACAATGGATCTCTGATACTTTGGTTGAAAAGTACTGCTCTTAAATACAGGGTTTAAATTCATTGTTTTGAATGTCCTTTCCTTTGGTAAAGGAATATTGTTATTGAAAGTGAAGAGGATGGGACTGAAGGCAGACTGATATGGTAAAGGAGGAGGTGATCTCCAAGGTCACCTATGATTCAAAATTCTATGATCCTTAGACATGTTTTTAAAATGCTTTTACAAATACTAATTCCATCAGCTTTGTTTTTGTTGTTTAGTTGTTTCCTTTAAAGATGGAGTCAAAACAAAATCTGAGTTAACTGTTTTGATTAGATGAATTATAATTAATTATGGTCTTACTGTAAATGAAAAATCCAATTTATAAGCTAGATAAACTAGGTTTTTTTTTTTTGACAAGATTTCTTTAAGTATAATTCATTTCTACACAGAACTTTTAAGTAACACTTATTTTGTTGTTGAGTTCTGTTTGACTCTCTGTGATATTATTTCGGGGTTTTCTTGCAAAGATAATTAGAGTGATTTACCATTTCCTTTTCTAGATCATTTTACAAATGAGAAACCAAGACCCACAAGATTAAATGACTTGTCCAGGGTCACATATCTAGTAAGAATCTGTGGCTGTACTTGAACACATAAAGATGAATATTTTTGATTCCATGCCCAGTGCTCTATCTACTACACAACCTCGATACCCTATAACAAACAAAACTTACTTTTAATGAGAGTTAATCACTGGTCAACAATATTTTTATCATTTCTATTTGCATATGGGTACTTAATATACCATTACCAAAAATGTAATTTCTGGCTGGATGTCTAAAACGGAAAAAGAAAAAGAATAAGCCCCTTGAATCTCACTTGTATGATCATAATAGAAGCCAGAATTTCCCTCAGTGTTTATGAAGAGCTTCTTTATCAATCAATTAATCAACATATATTTATTAAGTTCCTACTATGCATTGGGCATTGGGATGATGATGATAAGAGAGAGAGAAAAGAAGAGAGAAAGAAAAGAGGAAGAATAGGAGAGAGAATATTTAGTACTGAAACTTGGGGAACACCATAATTTGTGAGTGGACATGATAATCCAACAAAGGAAATTGAAAGAAGTGGTCAAAGAGATAAGATATAAAGGTACAAATCTGTCTTTCTTGAAATAATCCTCAACTTTGGACTTGACATTAGGAGAGAATTGATGGTTACTAGCTATGTGATCCTGAGCAAATCACTTAAACATTCTGGGTTTTAGCTTCTGCATCTGTAATGCAATGACAATACATATAGTTAACTGCCTCACAGGATTTTTTTAAGGATCAAATGACTCAACACATGTAAAAGAGTATAGAAATAACAGTTATTACTATTCTTTATATTTATTGGTATGCTTCTGCAAGATTTAACTTGGGGGTTGAGTAGGCAAGGGTAGGAAGGGGACAAAGCAAAATGAATAAACACAGCTGTACATGCAAGAGAAATGCTAAGTGAGTGATAAATGATGTGAATCCAACAAGAAAACACAGAAAAGATTATTTTGGTTTTGCCCTCTTGCTATTATTAGCTTGTCAAATTGTTGGTTTTTGTGAAAGCAGGACGCTGCCTGAATATAAAGAATGCCTGCTATTCAGAGAGTTTGCAAAGTAAGCTCATGGTGTTTAAGGGAGCAGTGGAGTTCCAACAGTAAGGAACTAGCCTGGACTGGTCTGTGTATTTCATTCTGTGAACAAAACAAAATCTCAACAATGTAGATGTGAATACCATGGGAGAAGTAACCAATTTTCAGTACTCTTTGATGATTTGTAAAGTCAGGATCTCAATGAGATAGGGACCTTGGACCAGCTTTGTTTCCTCCATCCTTAAAGCAAGCCACATCAGAAAGCTGATATAATAGAATAGACCTTCTGTTTTCCTACTGCCATGAGATCTTGGCTATGATTAATCAGGAGTGGCTGTAACTAGAGAGTAGGACTGTGGCTAATGAATTTCAGACCATGGAGTTCTCATACTAAGAAATCTTAAAACTAGCCAAATATGGCTAACATGGTTTTTTTCTGAGCTACCTATTCTTATTCTTATTTCCTTAGTATCTCTGTGGATCTTGCAACCTTGCCAGGTCACCATGCTGTCTCTGGAGAGGATCTTGCATTTAACACTTTCTGAATTTCCCATTCTCCTTCCTCTCTTCCTCCCCCTTCCTGGTTCTCCCTCCCATCAGTTTCCTGATTGATGTACAATTTTAGTTATCCACATTTGAAAGAGTGGCTTACATTGATACCAGTTGGAACCATTTATATAGGTCTCCTTTATTTCTATTCCTCTGCTTCCTCCATCTCCTTCCTTATTCACAATTCACAATTCTATACTTCTTTGATTGATAATTCTGTGGTTGGTTTTCATTGCTTTCCATAGAAAATGGTCCATTCCTAAGAATTTCTTGCATTTGCTTAATATCAAAATTTATTCATTCTACCACTTTCTATATATCATGTGATCTTAGAGAAGTCACAGAGACCTTGAATATTTTATTTCTGTAAAGTGAAAAGATTGCACTAGGTTACTCAATAAGTACTAATTAAATGCCTAGTGTGTGGTAGGCACTATGGTAGATGTCAGAAATACAAAGACAAAAAGAAAGAGTTTCTGCCCTCAAAGAGATGATAATTCTTTTTGGAAATCCCTCCCTCTATATACATGCACACATATATACATACAAACACAAACTGGAAGTAAGGGAGTTTGATCATGATAGACAAGAAAGTGATGTTCAAGTGGAATTCTGAAGATGAGTAGTGAGTTTATTTTGTTACAGTGAAATGGTTAGAATAGTGCATTAGGAAAATCAATTTGAATTGGAGAAAATAGTCTAGGAAACCCATTTGGGAGAATACTGTAATAGTCCAAGTGAAAGGTGATGAGGGACTGAATTAGGATGGTAGCTGTGTGAGTGGAGGGAAGAGGACTGATATGGGAGACAGGGAGCTGAAACAAGACATGCTGTCTGAATCTAAGGAATTAAGTGAGGAGTTGAAGATGACATCATGGTTCCAAACCTGGGTCATTAGAATGATGATGGTGTCCTCAACAGCAATAAGGAAGTTCAGAAGAGAAATAAAACAGGGATGCATGAGTTCTGTTTTGGATATGTTGAATTTGACATGCCTACAGAAGATATAATTCAAATGATATCTGATATTGTGGATTTTAGAGTTATAGATTTACAAAAGTATGACATTTAAACTCATATGAGCTTATGAGGTCACCAAGAGGGAGAGCAGAGAAGTGGACCCAGGATAATTCCTTTTATATACCCATATTTAGGAGATATGACAAAACTAATGGAGAAAATAAGAAAATGGAGAAGTTTAATCGACAATCTCCAACTTCCTTTTTAGCTGTAAAACTATCATCATATGACTTTATAGACATAGTAATGACACAGACAATTTCACCCCATACTAAGGAAAAATTCATCTCATTGGAAAGATTTATTTCAAAAGGTAAAGTCTGGGGTTATTTTGGGTTTCTAGTTATCTTTCTAAAAGGGAGCTAAGCTAGTTAGGAGATGGATTAGGGAACTGAAAATTGGAAACTTAGATTTAATTTCTGAATTTAGACATATTGCTTGAAGTATTTTATCTGAGAAGACCTAGCTCTCCATTTAATGTGCAGGGGAAGGAGAACAATTCCTGTCATATAAAATACTTTGAGAAGCTCATATAGAAGGGCTTGATATGAACTCATCAATATCTTCTCAAAATTGAGGTTGGCAGAATGGTATACTAGAAAGATATTGGGAGAGACTGGTTTAGTCCTGGTGATTTCATCAAGTGGCTTTGTAATTCTTGGCAAGTAACATAGTTTTAGATTCTTTATCTGAAAACTGGGAATAATAATACCTTCTTTATTGACCTTATAACACTATTGTGGACCTCAAAGGAGAAAATGTATGTGAAAGCCATTTAGGAAGATAGTACCAAAAAAAGTGTCAGAATTTAGGGAGGCTAATGATGGGCAGTGGTGAAAAAAAGCCTTGGACAAGGAGCTGATTGATTTGGTCTCTAGTCCTAAATGTGAAAATCCAGTTCTAGGTATAGTACCAGGATCTCAGTCCCACAATCTTTATATTTAGTGATGTAATTTTTCCAACAACATACTAGCAATGGGTGAAATCTCAATACTTCAATGAATCTGTCATTTTGCTGTTTGGCTATTCACCCCATTGATCACAGCCCCTTGGTGCTGATTCATTTTGTGTAATTCTTATCTGTAATCTCCCACAAAATATGCCAAGGGCTTTTCCTCTGGTTCTCTCTTCATTTATTCATTTTTACTTTGTAAACAGTAAGTTGTCCTTTTCATGAGATCATAGATTTAAAATTGGAAGGAATCAGATTCCAGAGGGTCCAACTCCCTCAACTAATCAATTATTCAACAAATTTTTATTTGGTGCTTACTCTGTGTCAGGCACTATACTAAATGCTGAAGATCCAAAGAAGCAAAAACAGGCCTTTTCTTCAAGCAGTTTGCATTTTTATGGGGGAATCAATATGTGCATAAATAGGTAGATTAAAAGATATTTACATAAGAGATACCAAAGCTTGGAGAAGTTTAGGTACTTGCTCAATGTTACACAGTCAATATCTGAGACATGATTTAAACTCAAGTATTCCTGGCCTCAGATCCAATATTTTGGATCTCCCACACAGAGGTTCTCAAAATTTTTGCTCTCACAACCCTTTAACATTCTTAAAAATTACTGAAGATTGGAGGAGCATTCTGTAAATTTCAAGTTCAGTAAATTTCAAACTCTCCATATTTTCCCCACAAACAGGACAAATTTGTGCCTCAGGGTTAACATAGACTGGTGAAAAATCAAAAAGACTTGAGGCAGAACAGAATCCTCCTGGTACAACCCAAGATCTCAAGAAAGCCTGTGTGTGTGTGTATGTGTGTGTGTGTGTGTGTGTGTGTGTGTTTATGAGCATGTGTGTATGTGTGTGTATATATATATCTATAAATGTATGTAACATTTCTGTGCTTAACCTGCTTGGGGGAGGGAGATGAGGAAGATGAAAGGGGTAAAAAAAAGAATAAAGGAAAAAAACGTGTAGCAGAGAGCAAAAAAAAAAAACTCTACAAAGAAGCAAAGAAAAGATAGACACTCATGAATATAATTTCTTCTACTATTATATATCTTTTCTTGAACTGGTAATTTATTGTTATATATTTTGAACCCTCTCTGATATTCTGCTGGACACTTGACAGTGTTCTGTTCTGTTCTGTTTTGCTTTCATTTTCTGTTTTTCTTTTTTCAATTTTTTAAATAAAATAAAATTTTAAAAATGAAAATTATTTTTTCCAAAAGGAAATTACTGAGGACTTCTCAAACAGCTTTTTGTTATATTTTTTATATCTATTGATATTGTAGGAATTAAAAATTTTAGTATTGTGAAAATAGTTTTGACCTTGTGGACTCCTTGAATGGGTGTTGGAACCCCAAGGAATCACAGACCACATTCTAAGAACACCTCTCTATTGCCATGCTTCTCTTGATAATGTTTTGAAATGCTGCTTCTCCATTCTAATTCTTTGTCTGAAGCATGTTGAAGCCTGCTTGTTAGCACAATGTACCTCTCTATTGCCTTTTTGGTAATTATGTGCTTCATTTGATGACTGTAGCATTCCATAACTTAGAGCCGTACAATATCATTAGAAGAATCTGTATTTAAAAAGATGTTCTAGGGAAAGTTTCAAGCATATGGTGGTACATGCATACAAAAACATTACTAAGATCCACTCAGCAATTAGTTTTGCAGCCTTTCCTGTTTTACAGCTGTCTGTTCTAGACTGAGAGGCAAAACTGTACATGTTAGAGTTCTAAGAAAACCAATACCAATAGGTAATTAATTATAAGCTAAATTGAAATGGTGCTTGCCATCTCTGGAATACAGCAATCACAATAAATAATTATTAACATTATGATCAATAATAATTTTAACAGCTATATTTATCTAGCACTTTAAGATTTGTGAAGTACTGTAATACCCGAGAAACTGAGGCAGACAGAGATTGGTTTTTAATCTTTAAATGTGGAGAGTTTAGGCTAGCTGACCGAACGGGACTCTTGTCCAAAGCATTCAGCCCAGATGAACTGAGGCAGGGAAATTTTAGCTAATTAGGGTTTTAGAATAGGTAACTTGAGTATACAATCTTATAGAGGAAACAAAGGCAGATAAGGGGGGGGCAAGGACATTGGGTTAGTGGACAAACCATAATTCCAGGAAAGGATCATAACTTTATCCTGACAGAATAGGGGTCAAGATAAGAAGGCTGAGGGCAGGAGACAGCAAGGGGAGGGGCGATGCTCAAACGCAGGACGAATTATCCTAACAAGGATGGAGATAATGCAAATGGAGTTTCTTAGCAAGGAGGGGATAATGCACCTGGAGTTTATGAGGAAATGGTATGTAAAGATGATTGGAGCTCCAAGTTTTTGTTTTTTTTTTTTTCCCCTGGGCTGTTTTTTAAACCCAATTTCCTATTCTAATGGCAAGGAAGGGCAGGGTAGCCATACTCAGGGCTTAACAATATTTTTATACATATTGTCTCATCTGCTCCTCAGAACAACTCGGATATATAAGTTCTTATTATCTCCACTTTGCACATAAAGAAATTAAGGCTTATAGACAATAAATGACTTGGCCAGACTTCACACAACTAGTAAATTACAATTTGAAACCAGATATTCTTGATTCCAAATTCAACTCTTATCTCACACCTTACCTACTCTAATAAAGTTTGTCTAGTTACCAAAAGATCTGACCTGTAGTTCCTATTCCGTTACTAATTAATTAGCAATGTGACCTAGGGAAGTTCATTAATTTGTTTTATATGTAAAATAACCCTGTGAGACAGGTCCTATTATTATCTAAATGTTGTAGATCAGGAAAAAGAGGTTGAGAGGTTGGAGTTGAAATCAGGCAAGTCTTTTTTCGAATTCTATCTCACCTACTTCTTGTTGTAAAATATTGTTGTGAAAGTTGTGAAAGATTTCAAAGCACTTTCTTAAAGAGCATTGGGTAGAATTTTGAATAATGTCCATTATTACTAATCATGAAGAAGAATAGCCTGTAAAAAAGACAAAGGAGGGATTTGAGAAATAGGAGTGGCACTAATGTGCAACCATATATGCCAAGGAGATGGATTTTGATGAAGAGAGTTTGGTTAATAATATCAGTACAAAGATCAATGAGAAAGACCCTACAAAAAAGAAATACATTTGATTTGATAGTTGGGAGATCAAGTTGAAATTGTCCTTTATGAGATCATTTTTGTAGAAAGAGACATTCTGAATTTCAAACAACTGACTCAAAAATAACTTTTGAAACATAAATCTCCCTATGATTAGTACACTGGTTGATAGAATAAGAAATACCAATAACTGATATTTACATAATGCTGTGAGATTTCTAAAGGATCATCAGAAAAAATATATCACTGGAACTTTATAACAACCCTATGAAAGTGAGTACAACAGGTATTTTTGTTTTCATTTAACAATTGAGGAAACAAACTCAGAGTTAAGTGACTTGTTCATGGTCATATAGCTAATAAGTATTAGAAGCAGAATTCAAATCTTGGCTCTTCTTGATTCCAAATCCAGCACTCTAGAGCTAGCATTTGTATAGAACTTTAAGTACTTCAAAATATCTCCTGTCACTCTCACAGCAACTCCTAAGACATGGATAGGTGTTACTAATATCCCCCACTTAAAGATAATGAAGGCAGACAGTGTTAAGTGACTTGTAGGGTCACACAGCTGAAACTAGATTGAATGCAGGCCTTTTTGATTCTAAACCCAACACTCTATAATCTATTAGCCCTTTAGAACTCTATATAAAATACTTCTGGCTATGAAAATAGCCTGAAAGGTGTTTAAAATTATCTGAAGCACATTTTCTCTCTCAGAGAAAAACCTTACAAAAGCATGGAAAGCCTTGACTCCTGGGAACAGCTTTAGAAAGGCCAAGAAGTTTGGGGTCTCCAAAGAATACAGTGTTTATGTTACTCCTAGTCTAGAACAGCAGTTTGATGACCTACCTCACTATTTGAATAGGCATCATAATCTGAACCTCAGTCACAAATACAGTCAATAAAATGAATTGTAGAAGATTTGTTTCTTTGAAATATTAGAAAATGTCTTTTACAGTTTAGGATTGATCCTTCTGCACCCTGGCTTCCTAGAAATTGAGTTTCAAAATGAGAAAAATGAGGCCAATTCAGGTCAGAACAGGAAGTTATATTACTAGAGGGAATTATTTTTTTAAACCAGAATCATTTAAGGGCAGTGAAGGAACAATGACCAGTACCTGAAATTTAACTTAGCACCATGTTCTTTATCCAAGTATCAAAATTACATTGAATCCTCAGAGAGGACTATTTTTTGTTCACAGTTTTGGGTAAAATTGAATTTGTTCTGCCCTTTCAGGCACATTTGTGCTTTACTCACTACATTTGCCACTTCAAATATTTGGAGCTCTTTTCATGAAAGAAGGCTCTGTATCATACTTGAATCTACAAAAATCATGTTATATATTGGATTCTAAAATGAATTTTGTCATGTTTTTACTTTTTGGATTAAGAAAGCAATTAGAAATTTGCTGATTACCTACTTTTCCCCACCTACAATTCCTCTCTTCCCACTTTTAATTATGAGTTCCTTTGGAAGATACAATGAACTAAGTTTCCTATCTATCAGCTTGGATTTCAAAAGTTTCTGAACTTAATTTTGAAGGCAACCAAAATTTTATCAATCATATTTCAAAAATCCATTTTATCTGCTAAAAGAAGAACCCTTTTTGTTCTTGTGGATCTTCTTTGTCTTGTTTCTTATTTGTAAGAATTAATTTCCGATGTTTTATTGTCATTGTCCTATAAACTGATACCACAAAGAGAAGGAAAGAAAAACATCTGGCTGGTCACAACTATAGAATGAAAGAATGAACATCAGCAAATGTGGTTTGAACACATTTTTTTTTATTTTTATTTTTTTTTTATTTAATAGCCTTTTATTTACAGGATATATACATGGGTAACTTTACAGCATTAACAATTGCCAAACCTCTTGTTCCAATTTTTCACCTCTAACCCCCCCCACCCCCTCCCCTAGATGGCAGGATGACCAGTAGATGTTAAATATATTAAAATATAACTTAGATACACAATAAGTATACATGACCAAAACATTATTTTGCTGTACAAAAAGAATCAGACTCTGAATTATTGTACAATTAGCTTGTGAAGCAAATCAAAAATGCATGTGTGCATAAATATAGGGATTGGGAATTTAATGTAATGGTTTTTAGTCATCTCCCAGAGTTCTTTTTCTGGGTATAGCTAGTTCAGTTCATTACTGCTCCATTAGAAATGATTTGGTTGATCTCGTTGCTGAGGATGGCCTGATCCATCAGAACTGGTCATCATCTAGTTTTGTTGTTGAAGTATATAATGATCTCCTGGTCCTGCTCATTTCACTCAGCATCAGTTCGTGTAAGTCTCTCCAGGCCTTTCTGAAATCATCCTGTTGGTCATTTCTTACAGAACAGTAATATTCCATAATATTCATATACCACAATTTATTCAGCCATTCTCCAACTGATGGACATCCATTCAGTTTCCAGTTTCTAGCCACTACAAAAAGGGCTGCCACAAACATTCGTGGACATACAGGTCCCTTTCCCTTCTTTATAATCTCTTTGGGATATAATCCCAGTAGTAACACTGCTGGATCAAAGGGTATGCACAGTTTGATAACTTTTTGAGCATAGTTCCAAACTACTCTCCAAAATGGTTGGATTCGTTCACAACTCCACCAACAATGCATCAATGTCCCAGTTTTCCCGCATCCCCTCCAACAATCATCATTATTTTTTCCTGTCATCTTAGCCAATCTGATAGGTGTGTAGTGGTATCTTAGAGTTGTCTTAATTTGCATTTCTCTGATTAATAATGACTTGGAGCATCTTTTCATATGACTAGAAATAGTTTCAATTTCTTCATCTGAGAATTGTCTTTGAACACATTTTGTGAAAGACATTGAGGTACCATGGGGCTTATAAAACAATATGAAACGCAGTCCAATCTAGTCCTGTCTTCTAAATAGTAATTAAGCATATATTTTGTTCAAGGTACTATGTTAAGTTCTTGGGATATAAAGACAAGGATAAAAAATTAGTTCTGGCCCTCAAGGAGCTTATATTCTACTTGGAGTTGCTGTGGCAAAACATGTGCATATTACAGACAATGTAATGATACAAGGCAGCAGTTGTATAAAAAAGACAGTAATTGCTATAGTTCAGAGGAAAGAAAGATCACACTGAACTGGAATAGTCAGGAATGCTTTATGGAATGAATAGGTGGCTGTCTCTTGAAGTATGGGTGACTCAAGTTGGTACAGTAGATAGAATATCCTGGAGTTAAAACACTCATCTTCCAGAGTTCAAATCTGGCTGGGCAAGTCATTAACATGTTTGCCTCAGTTTCTTTATTTATAAATGATTTGATGAAGGAAAAGGCAAACTATTTCACAATCTCTACCAAGAAAACCGTAAATGGTGTCATGAAGAGTTGGACATTACTGAAATGATCGAACAACACCAACAAAATCTCCAAGGAGGGAGAGAAGAGGGGAAGTACATCCCAGGCTGGGGATGACTGGAAGGTATCTATGGAGGCAATGTAGCTTAAAGAAACAATGAGCAGTCAGACTAGCTGGAATAAATGGTTAGTGATAGTTGAAGAATAGAAAGTAAACTAATATGAAGCCTGAAAGTACTGGAATCTCTTAACTTTGAGGGGAAAAAAGCAGAAATCATGGGCTTGGGAAGAAGTACTACTGAAGCCTAATATCTGGAAAAGCTTGTTTCAGGTATG
Organism: Sarcophilus harrisii; assembly: GCF_902635505.1. Taxonomy (NCBI): domain Eukaryota; kingdom Metazoa; phylum Chordata; class Mammalia; order Dasyuromorphia; family Dasyuridae; genus Sarcophilus; species Sarcophilus harrisii. The sequence continues at coordinate 146,446,887 of NC_045427.1, forward strand.
GTCAGTCAATATGGTAGTACACTTCTAAAAGGCATAGAACCAATTAAAAGATTGTGAAATTAAAACTATGCATGCTCAATAGTGCCAAGGAAATCTTAAAGGAGGGAAAAGGACCCACATGTACAAAAATGTTTGTATCAGCTCTTTTTGTGGTAACAAAGAATTGGAAAAAGTGTGGTTGTTCATCAGTTGGGGAATGTCTGAACAAGTTGTGGTAAATGAAGATAATGGAATATTGTTCTATAAAAATGATGAACAAGCTAATTTTAGAAAGGTTTAGAAAGAGTTACAGGAACATTAATGAAACCAGCAGAACCAGGAATATATTGTACACAATAACAGCAAGAATGTGTGATGATCAACTATGAAAAGTTTGACTCTTCTCAGTGGTTCAGTGATCTAAAGTAATCCCAATAGACTTAGGAAAGAATATGCCATTTGGCAGAAAAAGAACTAAGGAGACTGAATGTAAAAACGAACATATCATATGTTCATTTTTTTTTTCTGTTTTTTTTAATTTCTCCCATGGTTTTTCTCTTTTGCTCTGATTCTGTCTCCCAACATGATTCATAAAGCAATGTGTTATTAAAAATAAATACATTACTACAATTAAAAAAAATAAAGAATTTCAGAATTACCAAAAATTTTTAATTCAATGAGATTGTAAAACAGATCTTTGGAAAGAGGACAGTACTTTTTGTGTTATTGTTAGTGGTAATGGTGATGGTAGTGATGAGAGGATTGAGAGGCAGTGAATGAATTTGTGTGTGTGTGTGTGTGTGTGTGTGTGTGTGTGTGTGTGAGTGTTTTTTCCTAATTTTTTGATGTAAGTACTTGTAAACTACTTAGCATCATCAAGAGCAAATTGCAGAGAGAATGAATCAATGTCTAGCCAGTTCTCTGAGACTGGTCTTCTGAGTATCCTTAAATAATTGAAATGTGTGTGTGTTGGGGTGGGGCTATAAGTAGATAAGCAATAAAATTGAATTATTACTACCGTGACTCAACTAAATTGACAAATGGCAAACTCTGTATTTCTGTTTTAAAAGTAGTAAAGTAGTATTAACTAACCAAAAATTAGAGAATTTCTGTGAATCTAATATAGGACTTCTTAATATTTGTGTATGTCCTAGATCCCCATGGAACCTGTTCTCAGAATAATATTTTTAAATAATTGATGGAAATGCTAAGGTTTAGTTAGTGGTTAGTAAACATATAGATGTAGTTTTTTTTCCTCATTTAATTCATTGACCTTTGAAAACTTTGAAATCTTTTGATGTTATATTAACCCCAAGTTAAGAGCCCTGATCTGATCAGATGTAAACTGATGTAAACAAATCCTTTGTGGAAGTAACAAAAAAGTTTCAAATCAATGAGATTATAAAATAGAGCTGTAGAAAGACTGTAGCACTTTGTTGTTATTGTTGTTATTAGTGATGGTAGTAATGGTGATGAGAAGCTTGAGAGTCATTGAGAGAATTTGTGTTTTTTTTTTCCCCAGTTTTTTGATATAAACACTTGTAAACTATTTAGTATCATCAAGACCAAAGCAAATGAACCAGTCTCATGGGTGTCGGATTATTGATATGAAACAAGAGCCATTTCTCTATGTCAAGTAAGTATTTTTCCTCTTATTCAAGCTATTTTTTGGCCCAATGATGAATGATTGGAGAGATGACTCTCCAAATGCATTCTCTGATCCAGTTACAAGAGTACCCATAGCCATTTAGTAGGATCTAAGAATGTGAGAGTTAGTAACATCCTCTTTTCATGTTATGAATGAACAGTGAAAGTCTTAGGAATAGAGAGATTTGCTGGGAACTGCCAGTGGTTTAAAACATCATGCAGTTTCTCTAAAGGTCTGTGATCTTTAGATTGACTTAATCAGGCAAGATATTCTCTCATTTTCTTTTGACATTTGCTATTATACAGCTTAATATGGATAATGAATCCTACGAAATCACATGTATTGAAAATCAGATTATTGTATCTTCATTTCTTTTCTAGCTTTTCTTTATTGGGAATAAAAGCATAAAGAGTCTCACAAGGATCCTACCTATGGAAATTCCTTTTCACTTTTTTAAAAAATAAAACTATGTAACTGTATAACACTATATAAAATTATATATATATATATGCATATATATATAATGCGATGATGTAAAACTATATAACACTAAACCCAAACAAAAAGGAAGCTGGAGAAATTGAAAGGAGGCTCATAAGCTTGGAAGAATCTCACTGCAGTGGCATAGACCATAGATAAGTCACTGATATTATGTTATTGAGAGATCAGCGAATGGTTTCTTCTTGTTTCTTATCCTTCTTATCAAAAGTCTATCACAAAATAATGGCTCATTTATTTATAGGCCAGGCTCAGTAGGAAATTGGTTTGTAATTTTTTTCCTTCTTTATTTACTGCTCTTGAGAAAGATGAAAGGCAGCATGGCACAATATATAAAAGGCTGAAAGACAGAAGTTCAAATCCTACTTCTGACAATATGTGTTGTGGGGCAAGACAATTTCTCAGTAGCTTAGATATCCCTAAACCTCTTCTTTGTAAGTCTAAGTAACAAAAAAGTTATAGACCTGCTGCTGAGGAGGAAGTTTACCTATCAGGAATTCTCTACTTTGACAAAATCAAAGTTTAGAACAAAGATAAACAAAAAACTCAGAAATATGGTGACCCTCAGAAAAAGTCTTTGACCTAGAATAATAGCAGTCAAATATGTTTATTTGATTTCATTTATTTTTTTCCTTCTGAAGGTCTCCAAGAATAGTGTACAGAGTATCTCTTAAACAACTCAGTGCACTATCTCCTTCCTCTATTACCTTGAGAGAGAAGTTCTTTTTTTGTTTGTTTTTTGAAGATTGAGACCCTGCAACTTCATCCAACTTATAAATATTATCAAATTATAAAACATAATGGAAAATATTGCTTTTGAATGTGGAAAGAATTGTTTTCCTATTTTGCAGAAGCTTTTAAGACCAAGGATTAAAATGAAAATCTTACAGTGTGTCTGGGAGTTAGTTTCTCCATTATTAAAACCATATAAATATGTATTTCTTCAGGGAAGATTATTCCAATTAGTGATTTGTTACATAGAGAGCTACTTCATTATCCTCTTAATCAGCCACATGACTTTGTTTTGGGAAGGCAGGAGAGCTTTGAGCATTTTATTTCAAATGTCAGTTCTAATTAGGAAGCTGTATTTTTCAAAGATTGATGACCACCACTTGCTGGGTGACTGATGGAACTGAGGTGAAATGGACCAGCATGCTAAAGGCAGGGTTGAATAAATAAGAGGGGACAGAGTGAACAAAACTCAAGATAGAACTTGAGAGGAGAAAGAGGGTATTTGAAAGTGGAGAACATGGCCAATGAAAGAGAAAGACTAGGTTGGAATAGAACTATTGAGGCTTGGCTGAGAAGTGCCTAGCAACCTTGGAGAGAAAGGTTAAAAATGAGAAAGGGTAAAGCAAATTAGAAATGATATGTGAGTGCGGAAAAGGCAAAGGCTGTAGTCTGCATATTTGAAAAGGTTGAAGGCAGTAGGAAAAGAAAAAAATAGGATTTTAGATGAAGGTGTTTATAATACTTTCTTACAATCTCTACTGCTCCCTAAATCCTTGGGATTGTTTGTTTTTATTGATTTCCCTGCCTCATTATTATTCCAAAATTTTGTGAATGAGACAGCTTGGAGAGTGATCAATATAAAGAAATAAGAAATAGAGTTCAGTTCTGCTGGGGAGGGAAGGGGGATTCAATGTCTTGAAATCCATGGAGGAAAAGAACAGTTTGAGTAAAACAAACAAACAAAAAAAACCCCAACAGACTGTTGATTTGGCAGGCTTTTACAGGACCCTAAATCCTAGTATTGTATGTCAAAGACTGAATAGATCTATTCTACATGGCCTTTTAGAGTCAGGACTAAAAGAAATGGATGGAGGGTACAAGGAGGAAAATATTGGCTCAATATTTTCTCACAAGTAGAGCTATCAAACAATGGAACAGATTGCCTTATGAAATAAAGAACTTCCTGTCAAGAAAGGCATTTATTAAGCATACATCATGCCAGGTACTATGCCAAGCACTAGAGATAAAGAAAAAAGGAGCTGGAATGCCATCTTTCATTCCAGGAACTCATTCTAATAGTTTATACCACTTGCTAATAACTATGCACATATTCTCATATGTGCATATATATATGTATATATATATATATACAAAGATATTTTATATATAATATACTAGGATATACTATACACACATACACACACACACACATACACACACACACACATATATATATATATGATATAGTAAATGTTAATGGGAGGTAAAATATTTAACAAATACTTATAAAATGATAAGTTTGTACAATGCACTTTTTAGATGCTAGTGGAGATAAAATAAAGTTTAGATAAGATATTGTTCCTATCCTCATGTAGCTCTAGAATAGGATATAATGGTATGGTATGGTATGGTATAGTGTGGTGTGATATAATAGGATAAGGAATGAATATAGGTTGGATAACGAGCTGTTTAAGGTAGTATAGTTGGGATTCCTGCAATGAATTAGTAAAAGTATTAAATGATTTCTAAAGGAGAAAAGGGATGCCATATGAATTCTCAAGAGGTATAGGGAAAGACTTGTCATTTTCTTTAAATCCTTTTGGGCAGTATCTCTTGGCAAATGTTTACATTAATTGAGTACTTTGGATTAGATCATTGACTGGACATATTTTGTTTCTGGCAGTATGTGTTCTCATAGGGAAAAAAAAGGTAAGTAAATACAATATTAAAGTATCCAATCATACTAGTAGACTAGTATGTCTAGTAGTATGGAGTAGTAGAGCTTGCTCATGGAAAGAAACCCACAATGAATCCTTTAATGAAGAGTCCCTTCTTACTCCTCACTGCTACTTTCCCTCACTTCCAGATTATCAATTGTGTAACTGAAGGTTTTTATAAATGAGATTTGCCTTAGTTAGGTTTTTCACTTTTCCTGTTACAACAGGTTTTGAGCAGTGATCTTGGGTTCTTGCCAGATGTGTTTCTTTCCTATTCTTATTAATGCTACAAAGAACCAGAGGGAGAGGGTAGAATATATATCTATTTCTATATATACATTTTTTTATTATTACAATACTATCATGTGTATTGTAATAATAAAAAAATGTATCTCACATATGAAAGGGAGATCAAGAGTCTGGAGAAAAAGTCATTTTGGCTACAAAGGAGTTACCTTTTTTTTTTTGACAAAAGGAGACATTTGACAGCTCTTAACACTATGATCATTGATGAAAAATAAAAGGCTGGATCTACTAAGGAGGTTAAAAAGAAAGTAGTTCCATCTGAAGACCTGGATGATGCAAAAGAACAGTAATTTAGAGTTTCTGACCTGGAAAATTTCCTTGTTGTAAATAAAGCTCTTTGGAATGACAGCATTATGGCTGCCTAAGGCTATTAGTGTTTAAGAAAGCCATTCTACAATCCACTCATAGTTTGATTCCACTATGGCCTAATATCACTAATGACCAGAATGGACGAGTTGACCCAGATTAATTCAGATTTAGGCCAGTTTGCCTTTCCTAGGTAGCCTGTTGGTCCCTGGATTCACAACATTGGTGTTGTGAAACCATTGTACCATTGGTGTTTTGATTTAGTGCTGATATCCAATTGGTTTTAGTCTGACTGCAACTCAGAATTTCTAAGCTCAAGAATGAATTAACCTTAGCCTTACTGGTAGCAAATATTATAAGAATATGCTACCATATCTGGCCTCCCAGGCAACTTTCTAAGACTGAACACAAAAGTTCTATTAACTTGCTTTGATGGGTTGAAAGAATTCCCCACAATGATAAAAATCATAGATCAGTACTATACTTCCCTCCCCCTAGCCAAAAAAATTTTTTTTTATTAGGGCATAGGATAAAAATCCTAGTAGTAGATAAAAATCTACTCTTCAAATTGGACCACATGTATAGTCAACTGAGTATTAGTAATGTATAAATAAAAGGACACAATAATGTTCACAAATAAGCACCTGGCAAAATATTTGGAAATGTAGTCACTCAGTCTCTGGTGCTTACGTCTTAGAAAGGTCAGATCCCAGCTGCTTCTTGACAAGGGGTTAAGGGTACAGATGTTTCTGGAGTAGAGCCTTGATACTTTTGCTTTTATGAATTAGTGTACTCATGTTTTATTGAGAGATGCTGATTTATGAAGGTCTTGGATTTCAAGTTCTGCTTATAAATGACTTTAGCATGGATTATAGATAGCATTCCCACCAAATTTATGAGTAGAGAAAAGATGAGAGATGTGACAAAATTCTGTGGACTTCTTCTATATTTGATATACCAAAAGCAGGAGTTGGAAAAGAAAAACAAGAATATAGAGCAAAAATTTGTTTGTGTATTTGTATCAATTTGGGCCTATTTATAATATAAGCAATTTTCTGGAAGTTGAATAGTATGTTGAAAATCACATTAGATTACTACCAGAAAAGCTAGATTTGAGGTAGAATTTGGGCAAATCAATTTATCCCTTTTCATGCTTCAGTTTCCCCATCTTGGAAAATAAGGTTGATACATACACTTTCCAGTTGTCAGATTGATTGATTGCAAACTGTCAAAGAAATATTACGATGACTCATGCATTCTACTACAAGAGCAAAATGATAAATTTTGTTCCTCTTATGTATTCAATATAGTTCTAGACACGGTAAAAAAAATAACCAAGGAATAGAGAAATCTATGGCAATCAGGGCTTTACAATAAAGACAGAAAAAATTAAGGGACTTACCAAACCACTAGGCTGTTAATTTTTTTTATTTTTATGATAAAAACTACAACAAAAAATTTTGAATAAAAATATAACCTATGTCCCTGTTCCATATTTTGGGCTTAAAGAAACTCATATTAATTTAGGGGCATAAACCAAAACATTTTTATTTCTTGACATATAGAATAACCTTTTGGAAATCTCAGGATTTTATTTGAATATAACTTGTTTATACCCACAGTTGTGGGAAAAAAGCTCCAGGTCTCATATAAGTACTCAATATAATGATACAAATATAGGCTATAGAATTCCTATGCTATAGGAAATCAAAACAAAGTAAAAGGCTCAAAATAGCCCATAAATAATTATAACAGCATGACTTTTCCCTTGTCTTTGATGAGGCTCACTTTCCAACAGAGTCCTTCCATCTTGATTCAAGTCAATAAGTCAAGTCAGCAAGCATTTATTATGTGCTATTAATGTGCTAACTCTATTATTGTAATTTATACCTCCTTCATAAGGGAAGTATACTTGTGTTTGGTAATGAAGCTCTCCACCTCCTGGTCACACACATGTTCTGATGAGTCCCATTTTTACCCCACATTAATTCATAAAGTCATCCAATTTTATGTTACTTCTCTGAGGGAAACTTAGATTTCCTCATAAAAGAAACAACCTTGAGGCTTTTAGAAAGAGTTTTCCCTTTCCCACAAGACCCACATATCCAAATCACTCATGATCAAAGTGGGAGGTAAAGTCTAGGTATTTTGTTCTTCTACTATGATTAAGTTTTCTTTGCTTCTCTTTCTGCTTTAAGAGCCAGGAGTGTGATTCCTGCCCATTCTCCAATCTTTCTGTATCTCTTTGTGTATTTCTCTGTCTCTGTCTCTTTCTTTCTCTCTCTCATTTGAAAGGTTGGTATTATTCAAAAATTTTCCTTTCTTATATTAGACAGCTGGCTTCTAGGATCAGACTTTCCAGAAAATCCCTCTCCTAATGGATTAAGAAATCTCTCTTTAGGCCACAAGACTGAAAGCATGGGTGCCTCTGTTTCTGTTTTTTCTGGTCCTGCTCTAGGAATCCAGGGCCTATTCTTGAGAATTTTTGGTCCTAGATTCTCTCTTTGGTCACTGCCAAGTGCTCCCTTTCAATCATCTTTTTGTTCAGCAAAGGAAAAAAAAAAAGACTGGGAGATGGAGGAAAGGAAGAGCAAAAAGGTAGTAGAAAAGATCAAAAAGGCAAAAGGCTAAGTCTGTGATGATTCCCATTTATACTCTAGATAAGCACAAAATGATATGTACAATAAATATGCCAAGATATAATTCAGTCCCAAGCAAATTTTCACCACTCCATCCTCATCAAATTGATCAGAGAATTCCTTCGTATGGGAACACTGAATTAGCTCCTTTTGTAAGTGAGTACCCCCTCCACACCATTGTATAGCTAGACAGAAATCTTATCTAGTAAGCATATAGGCTATATCTACTTGAAATTAAGTTTGAAGGGGGAAGTTACTGTATATGATTATGTAAGAAGGCTCATTGCTGCCTTTTGTGAACTAAACCCATCAGTACTAGCATAGACAATGCTAGAATGATGTGGAAAAGGCAGTACTTTGGGGAAAAGGAGATGAATGCAATGGTCTTAACATGGAGAAAGTAAATGGCAATAAGAGTCTTAGGTGGCTGGGGTGAAGGAATAAGAGAGTAAGAGAGAGAAAAAGAGATAGAGACAGACACACTGAGAAAGACAGAGAAAGAGAAAGAGAGAGAGAGAAAGAGAGAGAGGAGAGAGAGAGAGAGAGAGAGAGGGAGAGAGAGAGAGAGAGAGAGAGAGAGAGAGAGAGAGAGAGAGAAAACAGACAGAGGGGGAAAGAGAGAGAAAGACAGACAGACAGAGAGGGAGGGAAGGAAAGAGTGAAGGGGAGAGAGAGAGAAGGAGAGAGAGAGAGACAGAGAGAGAAACAGACACAGAGAGGTAGACACACAGAGAGGGGGAAAGACAGACAGATAGAGAAAGGGAGGAAGAGGGGGACAGAGGGAGAGAGAAGGAGAGAGAGAGACAGAGACACACACAGAAAGAAAGAGAGACAGAGAGGGGGTGAGAGAGAAAGAGAGAGAGAAAGAAACAGACAGAGAGACAAAAAGAGACAGAGAGAGAGAGAGAGAAGGAGAGAGAGAAACAGGAACACAGACAGATAGAGAGGGGGGTGTTGAGAGAGAGAGAGAGACAGAGAGAGAGACAGAGAGAAAAAGAGGGAGAGAGAGAGAAAGGAGAGAAACAGAGACAGAGACAGAAACAGAAAGACAGAGGGAGAGAGAGAGACACCACGCATATACAGAGGGAGGGGGAAAGAGAGAGAGAAAGGGAGAGAGAGACAGAGAGAGAAAGAGAAAGGGATAGAGAAACAGAGACAGAGAGAAACAGAGAGAGAAAGTGCACCATACACAGAAAGCGATCCATCATCATTGGGCTAGGCCATGTATAAATTAGGGCAGCTAGGTCATACAGAGAATAAAATGCTGAACATTTTGTCAAAAAAGCCTGAGTTTAAATTAGACCTCAGACACTTCCTTAGCTATATGATTCTAGGCAAGTTGCTTAACTTTGCTTCAATTTATTCATCTACCAAATGAGTTGGAGAAGGAAATGGCAAACTATTCAGGTATCTTTGCCAAGAAAATTATGAATCAGGTCATGAAGAGCAGAACAACATAAATGAATAAGATTTCTCTGAGTACAGAGACCAATTTATTTTGCCTTAGTTGACTATTAGTTCCTTGAAAGCAAAGGCTATCTCATTTTTGTTTTTGAGTCCCTCATGCTTATAAGTACTTAACAAATATTTAATTAAATTGAATTACTCTAGCTGGTAATTTCAGTGCACACCAAGTCCAGGTACCAAATCTCATGGAGCAATTCTAGCATCTAGAACAAAAATGATAGATGCTACATTGTTCTGAGCCCCTAGTAACATGGGAATAGGATTAATTTTCACCTTTCCCCAATCCACCTAAGGGTGGAAGCAGATGTAAGAGCTACAGAATCAGAATATTAGTATGAATACGTATATGTATATGGTTAGAATCATAGAATCATAATATGTTAAATCTGGCAGATATGTAGTGACCACCCTAATCCAATTCTCTTATTTTACAAATGAGAAAACTGAGACCCAACTCCTCTCTTTGAAAGTAGTGCTATTTATTTTGTTTTATCCTTTTTTCCCTTTTTGTCTTTGTAGAAACTATGTTTGACAAGTAATAAGTAATAAATTCTTTTTGATATACTTAATTGAATTACCTAAGATATCAAATAATAGAGCCAGAATTTGGACATAGATCTTGTGATTCTAAATCCTGTAGTCTTTTAAATGCAAATAATTTTAGTCAAATAATCTGATGTTTGACATCATGCAGGCAAAATATGCAGATAGTTGTCCAGAGTTTTTTTTTTTTTTTTTAAACTTTGTAACATTTTCCTTTTTGACTTTACATTTTTGGCCTTGTACCAGACCTTGTAGCCAAAGGTCTGACTTGTTAGCTTTGAAGTCAGTCTATGTGATAATAAAGAGAATAAAAAAACATCTAGCAAAAATTATGCTACTGAAATATTTTTCAAAATGTAATTTTTGTGGAAAGGGAGGTGAAGCATGCTATTTATAACTAGCTTTCCACTAACAAAGCTAATTTTACATATAGAAGACTTTTTGACACAATCCTATAACAAGGAAAAATAAAAACAAAACTTAACTACTTCCCTTATAGTTTTCTGGAATTTAAGAGCTCTAGAAACCAGATTTTCTCAGCAAAGCCAGGAATATGTGTCCCTATGACTATGACCCTGAAGCATTGTGCTTAAAGGAAGAGAACAGTCCTCTACGAGTTGAGGAGCCTCAGGTCTAGTTTTGCTTTTGACTTACCATTTGATTTTAGATAACTCACTTTCAATCATGCTACCATTCATTTTTATCATCTATAAATAACATCTGTTATTTCACTTTTATATTCCAATATGAGAAAGAGAAATTAAAGAGTGCTCTAGGATGTTGAGACAATATCAATATTTTATAATACTCAAAACTGCTATTGATCACAGAATGAAGTGCTTTCCAGTTAATGACTTTTTGGGTGAACAAGCTTGGTTTTTAGGGGAAACCATTATTGCCAATTCTTTCTAATAAGTCCATCCCTTTCCTGTATTAGTACGCAATAGCTTGCATTTGTATATTACTTTATATGTTCCAGCTGAGCTGAATTATTAGTCATTTCCTGATTTGGTATTGTCCTTTCTTTTCCCCATGCATCTGGGCATAGTTCTTTCCCAGGTTTGGACCAGAATCCTATAATTTCTGCCTGGCAAATTTTTTTCTTTCCTCTCCTTCTTCAAAGTTCAGTTCAGTTTTATCTCCTCCACCAAGTTTTCTTTGACTGTCTCTTTCCATTGTTCTTTTATACTTGGTCCTGTTTCATGTACTTAGCACATATCATTACATACCACCGAGAAGATGACTCTTCCTGACTTCAGGTCTGGAACTTTATCCATTGTGCCATTTAGCTGTCAATAAAGTGCTTAATAAATAAAGTCCAGGAATGGAGGCGATCAAGCAAAGCAAGGGAAAAGGAGATGGGGAGGAAGAGATAATAAGTCAAGTAATCTTCTCATCTACTCACACCATCGATTTTTTTCTGATCAATTCTATGACTTTTCCTCGGGTCTACTCTTGAGTCTTTAGATCAGGTAGTCAGGTCTAGGTAGTAGGTTTTATACTAGGCTGTGCTTAGGGCACCAGATGGTGAAATAATGCAGTGGCAAAGCTATTATTCAGTAATTTCAGCCTCTCATTTCTATACCTTTATCTCCCTGAAACCTAGCTTTTTCTTACTTCTTTCCCTTCTTTCTCTCTTCTGTTCTTTAGCATTTCCAGTTCTCCTGTTAGAACCTAGTCTCAAGAAAGAAGTAGGAGCTCATTAACATTAAACAATAAAGTGTTATCCACCTCCCCCATGGGGATGTATAATTTAAGACTCCATGGAAACATATTCTGTATTCTATTCCTGAAGCTTTCTGATCTCATCTAACTATAAAATAATGCATTGTCTAAGAAGCCCTTAAAGACCCCTAAATGCATTTCTAATGGTAGAATTTCTGGTACCTATTAAAGGTCTGTGGGAAAGATATTTGGGGGAACAGAGTGTTTTTTTATTTTTACCTAAATCTTAACATACACACAACTATATTTTCTCCTTATTGAAGACTGACGTTTAGGCCTAAGGACAACTAGTTTCAGTGACACTTCAGTAGATAAGATTAGATGACAGGTGGTTAACATTCCAATCTTCCCATAACCCCTAGCCATCTTACCCAAGAATTATTAATGTGGAGAAGTGTCTATTGTAATGCAAGATGTTCTTTGGAGTGATTATCACTCAGAGACATTTTTGAATTACTCAAAAGATAATTTCTACAACTTTTCTCTGAAAGGACAAACAGAAAGACAGAGGGAGATAGAAGGAGTGAGAGAAAGAGGGAGAAAAGGAAGGAGAGGAAAGAGGGAAAGAGGGAGGGAAAGAGAAAAGGAGGGAAAGAGAGCAAGGGAAAGGGGGAGAGAAAGGGAGAAAGAGAAGGAGAAAGAGAGAGAGAGAGAGGAGGAAAGAGGGAGAGAGAAACAATGTTAGGTATTTTTTTTCTCTTTCTTCCATTCTCTGAACCTTCATTTAATTTGATCCTAGCAGTTGATTGCCACTTCAGAGATAGCTAGAGTTTGACAGCAAATTACAGTCATGCCATACAAAAGAAAGGAGTGAATCATTCTAAAAAATTACTATTTAGAATGGTACCTGCTCATGAAACATCTAATTTCCAGCACTCTGTAATTTCCAGGGAGACATGGCACCTGGGCTCACATGATTCACATGGAGCTCTGAATTTAAACTGTTCCTTCAGAAATGTTTTAATGAAGCTGTCTGCCTGCCCTAAGTCAATCTGAACATTTGTCATATGAATGCGTCTTCTTTATGGTACTTGAAGATCCATTTCATCTCTCCTAGAATTCCGAAATGAGCCAGAAGTAGTATGGTTTAGCAGATAGGGTACTAGCCTTGGAGTCAGGAAGACCTGGTTAGGCAAATCAGTTAACCTCTGTGTGCCTTTGTTTCCTGATTTGTAAAATGAGGAGGTTGGGTTTGATGGACTCTAAGCCCTTGCTCTAATCTATGATCCTATTCCATTGCAGAGGGACAGACATAGTGCATAGAGTTAGGCCTATGAGTTAGGCCTAGAGTTAGGAAAAAGTTAAGAAGAGTTAGTAATTTCTAGGCAATTACTAGCAGGGTAACCCTGGACAAGTTACTTAACCCTTTTTGCCTCAGTTTCTTCATGTGTAAAATGATCTGAAGATGGAAATGGCAGACTAGTCCAGTATTTTTGACAAGAAAACCTCAAATAGACTCACAAAAAGTCTGGAAGGATTCAACAACAACATTCCAATACAGAGTAAGAGATTTTATTTCAGGATATATGCACAAAGGTACTTGAGCATGGAGACAGTTGTGTTGCTGAAATTCAGCACGGCTTGTCACCACAGTTTCACCCCAGGGCCAACAGAATTGGCCTCTGCACATCCTCCCTCCACCCCTTGGTCATATTCCCCTCCTCAACATCTGGATCCTCTCTGCAAGGTTCAAGTGTCCACCCTTTCCTTAGACTCACAGCCAGAAATGCTCTCAGCCAACAACCTGCCTATCCAGGTCTGAGTGGAAATTCTTTTTACAGGCTGGAAATAACCCTGGCCTGGGAGGCTGATTTTAGGAAGGGAGTCCAGCCCTGCACTTTGGGTATTGTTTGCTTAGAGGTCTCCTCAGGCTTTATAGGTCTACATATTAGAACTGTCTTTCTGTTGCCCTTGCTTCCCTTCTTTATTATGGGTACACCCTTTTACTATCCACTTATTTCCTAAATCTTGTGTGCTGGAAGCAGACTCCATAATTAAGGGTCACAAACTCATAAATTAATTTGATAAATCTAATGATACTGAACATTAATGTACCTGACACAGTGCTTAGCACATGCTCTTGTGTTAAGTTGGCAGTGATAGAGTGATGAACCTGGAGTCTCTTCTGAGTTTAAATCTGAGCCCAGACACTTATTAGCTTAACCTTGTTTGCCTCATTTTCCTCATCTATAAAATAAACTAGAGAAGGGAATGGTAAACCAATACAATAACTTTGCCAAGAAACTCCCAAATGGTGTCATGAACACCCAGACATGACTGAAAAACGATGTAACAACAAAAAATAAATGTTTGTTAATTATTAATATAATGCTTTGGAGTTTGTTAAGCGTTTCAGATATGCTATCTCCATTGAGCCTTTCAACAACTCTATGATGGAAGTACTACAAATATTATTGTCACCATTTATTCATGAATAAACTGAGGCTTGAATCAGTGAGTGAATTGTCAGTGGTCACACAGTTATACTAATGGGCCAGGGCCAGTGTTCTGTCCATTGTGTCACCTAATTGTCTCTTCATAGACTTGACCAAACTACCAAAGTCAATTTTTTTTAAAGGAAGGAATCAGTGGTTAATTTACATGGTCTATGTTTGCTTTTCCCTCATTATTCATTCATTCATTTCTTTATTAGTAATTTTTGGGGGCATTTGAGGTAAAATAACTTGTCCAGGATCTATGGTTAGTAAGTATCTAAGGACTGATTTGACTCAGATCTTCCCAATTCCAAGGCTGTTGCTCTATCTAGTGTGCTACCTAGCTTCACCCTGCCTTCCCCCACTTTATTTTCAGGATTCTAAGAGTAATTTTATATTCTTTATATTTTACACAAGGATTTGAAACATGGCCTCTCATCTGTCAATATTTATATGATACAGAATAAGTTAAGGACCCTTGCACCAAACCATACTTTCTCTCCAGAGCAAATCACAGACAAGGAATCTTTGCCCTGCTATCTAAGATGTAGAGGGTCACAGATAGTGGGGGAACTCTGGATGACATGTAAGACCTTCAGTTTAGAGGGAACCTACTAACAATGTCTGGTTAGGATCCCCATCTTTTCTAAGGGCTTTCAGCTTTCCTGAGAAGTCAGGAGGCAGTGACAACCTGTGGTATAATTGAAGCACAGTGATACCAGGTGGCAAAGAGTGATACTAGGTGGCAATCTCCATATAACAGCAAGTTGTTCATGTGGTCCTATGTGTGCAGTATATACTTAGTGCATGCCCAGTGTTGTTTTGATTACATGAGGATATTGGAGTATATAAAGGGGAAAGACCTTGGAATAAATGGACTCCATATTTCTACCATCCTCAGGAGTCTCACCTCATCACTCCTCCACTAAGACAGTATGTTTTAACCACCCTGGCATGGGGACTCTAGAAAGCATAGTATGTTTTGTCATCCCAACTTGGGAGCTCTGGATAGTAGGACACAACACTAAGATTCTGGAAACACTCTGGACACTTCTATATTCCCTGATTTTCCAGAGATCTATGAGTAAAATTTTATTTCTAGAATGGACTGGATATTGGATGGATGGAAGAAAAGATTGGAAAACATTGTTGTGATCTGCTATTCCCAAGTCTTTCTCAGAATACGTTGGAACCTTCTGGATAGTGTGATGTTACAGAAAGGGCAGGAAACATGAGTTCAACTCCTGTCTTTGACAGGTGTATGACTAAGGACAAGTCACTTAAATTTTCTGCTTTGAAATTCCATCCAAAATATCCTTGAATTCTATGTCAGTAACTCTGAAGTCATTGAGCTATTTGGGATTATGGCATGATTCTTTGCTCATCTTTGCTCTATGAATGAAATCAATTTCTAATAGCAGAATCTCTGACATCAGTGACAGGACTGTGAGAGTTATATAATCTTATTACTGGGTTATTATACCATTCCATATTTTAGGTCTTTGTGGGTTACAAGTTCAAAATGCCTCAATTAAGTGATATGTTAGCCAAAAAAAAGAGTCAATATGATCACACACTCCTTAGAGTGCTAGATTTTCCAACATCAGGAAGGTGATATTCGTACTGTAATAGGCCCAGGTCAGACACATCCATATTGTGTTCGCTTTTGAGAGGCATGTTTTAGGAAGAATGTTGATGAGTTAGAAAACATCTTGAGGAGGGTAAAAGATGATGAAGGGCATCCATCAATGAGCATTTATGAACCACCTGCTACGTAACACTCAGTGTGTCATTATTGCTATATAAGGATTAGTTGAAAGAACTGAGGGTGTTGAGTTTAGTAAAGAGAAGATCGTGTGTGTGTGATGTGTGTGTGGGTAGAATGTGCAAGTATCTTGAATGATTGGTGCATAGAAGACAAATAAGACTTTTTCTTAGTATCATAGGGAAGGTGAAGGAGCTGATGTGGAAGTTGTAAAGAGGAAAATTTATACCTGATTTAAAGGGAAAAAAAATTTTACTAACAATTTTGTTGCTGAATTGTTCCAGTTGTGTCTGACTCTCTCTGATCCCATTTGGCATTTTCTTGGCAAAAATACCGGAATGGTTTGTCATTTCCTTCTCCAGCTCATTTTACCAATGAGGAAACTGAGGCAAACAGAGTGTAGTGATTTGCTCAGTCACATAGCCAATGTCTGAGATTAGATTTGAGTTCAGGTCCTCCTGAGTTCTATCCACTGAATCACCTCACTGCCCCATAATAACAATACAAGCTTTCAAAAAGTGAAAGGGTTCTCTCCAGAAGTAGGTACTTCCTCAAAACGGGTCTTAAAGAAGAGGTTAGATGACTACTTGTTGGGTATGTTGAGTCTTATTTAGACATAGTTTGGAATAAATGGCTTCAGAGGTCTCTTCCAATGATAACATTCTGTAATTCCCTTTTTGCCTTCCATATTGTAAAATGTTCATTCATAGATCTATCTTACCAACAAGCTTTAGAGTTTCTTTCATTGCTTGTGTTGCCTATTAGTAAAAATGTAAGGAATTAATTTGCCTTTGTTTAACAAAGGTACAATATTACTACCACAGCCTTCCCTATTCTACTTAACAGCTCCTGTTTGGGTTCTAGTTATGGTATGGTTTTGTTCCCATTGGAAGTGCTCAGGAAGGCCCCTCATGTCCTCTTCCAAGTATTTTCTGGTTGCCAGCACCCCTTCTCTCATTCCCTCCTGTGAATGTGTTACCATTTCAGTGCATGGACTCTTTTGCTTTCATCCACTGTGAATTTCTATGACCTTTCCTAGCTTCTCTCAGGGGTGATTTTAAATTCACGTGCACTTGGCATTCATGTCAATCCAGCTGCGCTGCCCAGCTCTCAGGAACCATTAGAGTACAAAGTGTATTTGTAACCGTTAATAGGAAATGTGCAAGATCAACTTAATCCCTGCTTAGTCCAAAGTATGCATGACATGCTACACTGTCACATATATGCCAGTCAATTAGCTACCAAATTAAATTTTGTTAAACCATCAATATTTGTTTGAGGGGTGGGGGAAGTAGGAATGGCATTCATTAAGTATCAAAAATAAGGATTTGAGCCGCATGGTTTCAGCTGCACATGTCCATTCCCCCTGGAATCCTCTCACTAGGTGGGTTTTTAATTCTCTTAAAAAAAAATCTTCCTCCAGGGTTTCTGTAGCTGGATTAGTGAAGGGGATATATAAACAATTCATTAACTCTCAGCCAAAGTCAAATAGAAGCTAAAAAATAAATTGATGACATCCCATGACTCTGAGGCAGTGGGAGATCAGTGGACATAGCTATCTCTGTAGAGTTCCTAACTAAAAATAGATCCCTCAGTTTCAACCTGATCATTTCGTGAGTTTTTTGTTTTTTGTTTTTTTTTTTTTTAAGCGAAGGATGTTTCTTTTCCCTTTGACTAAGGCTTGACTCCTCTTGAGAATCCTCCCTACCCAAACTTCTGTGCCTCAAATAAAGAAGGCAAAAGAAGGTAAGACTTCCCTTTAGAGACCAGAGTTATACTCCAAGGCAGGAAAATGATAAAAGATAAGGAGATCATAGGATTATCTTGAAGGATATTGATTGGTAAAAACAAAAAACAAAAACCAAACCAAACAAAAAAAACAACCTATCTTTTCTTAGGGAGTTTGCAAACTTTTTCTTTTACATCTTTCACTAAAAAACCCATTAAGTTATCATCATTCCTTGAATAAAACTAGGCAGCTTAGTATAATGTACCATGGAGGGCTACAGAGTCAGGGAGTCTCAGGTTCAGGTCCTATGCTAAGTCACTCTGTAGCTGTAGTTAACTCTCTAAGACTAAGTTGCAGAGTGGATGCCAATTTATATCTTGCTGGTATAATTTCCTCATGGTACATTCTCTAATCAAATGAAATTACAAGTCTAGCCTCCTCCTACCCCCCAAACAACAAAGATAACAAGAAAACTAAACATAAAAATGAGGAAATGGAAGCCCAGAGGGATTCAATGACTTTTTAGAAATCAAAAATTAGTTGAATTGGGTCCTAACTGCTTATTTATGCTACTTAATGTTCTCTCCTCTATAAAGTAATATGGGGGACTGAGATTACAAAAAAATGACAAAAATAAAAGAACCACTAGCCTCAAAGAGTTTACATACTGGTGGAATATTATGTATACAGCTAGGGCATGGTGGATAGAGCATCAGGCCTAGAATCAGGAACACTAGAGTTCAAATCCAGCCTCAAATCCTGTTTGCCTCATTTTCCTTCTTTGTAAAATAGGCTGGAGAAAAAAAGACATGCAAATCATTCCAGTATCTTTACTGAGAAAATCCCAAATTGGATCATGAAGAGTACAACCACTGAAATGAAACATTAACCACAAAACAAATACTAAATAATTTATATTGTTAGCCTCTATTGCAAGATCAGCCACAGCTGCATCCTTGATGCTGTATACTCAAAAGGTAGAATGTACAGCCTCCTCATTTTACATATGAGAAAACTTAAGCTTTGAAAGTTTATATCATTTTTAAGGCCACAAAGCTAATAAGTAGCAATCAAGAAGAATCCATATCCTCTCTGTTTTTCTTACCACATTATGCCATAGGAGTAACTCCAAAAAGATTTCAGCTACATCTAATCATCACATACAACAGTACGTGGGAGAATGGACTTCACAAAAAAAAAAAATTACAATTGAAAACTGTCAATAACTGCTGATCCATACACATTCATCAAGGGGCATCTTTGATAAAAGTTTGAGAAGAGAATGGGGAGAGATTTGTAGAGATTATTCTATAACATATCATATTTTTTCAGTTAAACAATTGACTGAAAGGTTTGGAGTAAAAAAGATCTCACTGCTTATTATTTTATATTTTTTATTATCTTACCATTTATTAAAAATAAATGCCATATGATGGGTAGA
Organism: Sarcophilus harrisii; assembly: GCF_902635505.1. NCBI lineage: Eukaryota > Metazoa > Chordata > Mammalia > Dasyuromorphia > Dasyuridae > Sarcophilus > Sarcophilus harrisii. The sequence continues at coordinate 146,466,037 of NC_045427.1, forward strand.
ACAAAAATTGCTTTAATCAATCAACATACATTTATCCAAGTGTGTATATTTCAAATACTATGCTAAGCCCTAGGGATACACAAAGAGGCAAAAGATAATTCCTGACGTCACAGAACTCACAATCTAATGGGGGGAATAAGATACAAATATATACAAAACAAGCTATATATAGGACAAATAGAAAATAATTAACAGAGAGAAGGCATTAAAATTAAAAGGGGTTGGAAAAAGCTTTCTGTAGATGGTAGAATTTTATTTGGGACTTAAAGGAAGCCAGGGAGGTCAGTAGAGATGAGAATGGTGATTGTTCCAAGCATGGGAAAAAAGGGGGCAGCCAGAGAAGATGCATAGTGATGAGAGATAAAGTGTTTTGTTCATGCAATACTAGAAGGCTGGTATCCTTGAACTGAAGGGTGGATTTTCTTTCTCTTAATGATAAAAAATTACAAGTAACCTAAATCAAGTATCTTTCATGACTATGATTAGGGGAAGAGTTCTTAATCAAATAAAGGTTGGAGATGATCGCAAAAGATAAAAAATAGGTAACTTTAGTTATAAGAAATTGAAAAACTTTTGCACTTAAAACTACACTAAACAACTACTAAAACTACACTAAAAAATCAGTGTAACTAGGATTTAAAGGAAAAACTAACAACTGAAAAACATTGCATTAAATATATCTAATTAAATCTAACTTCTAACATATGTAGGAAACTAACACAAACAGAAGACCAAGAACCATTTTCTGGTATATAAAAATGGTCAAAGAATATGAATGTATTTCAAAAGGAGATATGGAAATGACTAAAAACCATATGAAATATTGCTCCACATCACTAATAAAAGAAATACCAATAAAACAACTATGTAATCTTATTGCACATCTAGAAAATTGACAAAGATAGTAATAGAAGGTGAGATTATTGAAAGACTGGCACACTATTAATACATTGTGAAACTGTGAGCTGGTCTATCCATTCTGGAAAGCAATTTGGAATTATGCTATGTTTATGCTATTTATGCTATGCTAAAATATCCATACTTTATGACATTGAGTTACTATCTCAAGTATGTGAAAGACAGCAAGTCTCAATATGTACCAAAGTATACATTTATTTGGATACAAAATATACATTAAAATATTGAAAGATTTTAATAAGTTGCCTATCCATTGTAGAGTAGATAAGCAAATTGTGGTACAAGAATGTGATGAAGGATTAGTAAACCTTAAAAGACAATGAGTATGCTGATATACAGAAACTTACACTACTAAGTTCCATATGTAAGTAAACAGATCAAGGTTGGCCCTGAAGAAGATGTGAGCAAATGTGTCTCTGTTTCTTTGCAGTGATTCTGACTATGAGTATCAAACTTTGCATATATTATTAGATTTGATTGAAATAATTAGTTTTATTAGACTGCTTTTTCTTTCTTTTTAATTCTTTGTTACTAGAAATGGATTTTAGGTTAGAGGAGGAATAAAGGATATGTTTGGAAATGAAAGTGAAATAAAAACAACCAATAATCAGCAGAATTTTTTCTCTTCCAACAAGGTCTCTTTCATGCATTTTTCAAAATTCTATTATATTTGTTGGGAGATAAAACAATAAAAACTCTTTGATGGTTATTATGATCGTTAAAATCAAATGAGAAAGGGAAATAAGCTCATCAAAGATGTTTGCCACTATCTTTAAAAAAAATTCAATGTAGAATCCAAGTGGAAGAGGAATCCTTACACATGGTATCATCCTCTAGTTAGTCTTCTCTGTGAATAATAATGTATTGATTACATCAGTATATGGTATATTTCAGAGTTCCCCAAATAAGATCCAAAATCATTCCAAAAAGTTTGGCCTAACTATTTACATAAGAAAAAACTATATGATTGAAGACTTTTTGTCATTCAAACTGATGTGAAATTAGGGGAACAACTTAAAGTTCTCCATCATATGTCTTTGTCAGACATTGCAGATAGATAATGAGTTTGCTCCAAAATTAAATAGGAGAAAATGAGTGAGTTGGATTTACTTTGGGAAAGTGTGTAGAACTTTTAATGATTCTGCTTTTCCCTGAAATAAAGGCCCATTATTTTTTAACATCAATACTTTTTTAATAGAACTATTTGCTCTTTAATTTTGAAATGCTACAAAAATTACAGTTATGAAAATGACAATAGAGACATGCTTGCATTTTGCATTAGTATCCACAAAATGCTAAGAAATTTAGTGGAAGGTTCAAAACTTATTGGATAGACCTACTGTGCAAGAGTTGATGGATGACATCAACAAAAGTCACACAAGTTAAAAAAGAATGGAAGAGAGAAGATCAGTACTGCTATAGAACATCCCCATACTGATGAGACCACAAATCTGTTCAAGAACATGGGAAAATTTTTGTTTTTGTTTGTTTTGTTTTGTTTTGTTTTAGTTCTAATATATTTCCCTGGTGGCTAAGCAAGGTGAAGACTATCTGAGTTTTTAATGGATGTAATGGTAACCAAACACAATCTCTATTCTGAAGTAGCTGCAATCTGTCTTGTCTTTTTTGCTCACTCTTAAATGGCTTCTTGGAGGTAAGAAGAAAGGCCAAAGTAATAAAGTATCCAAGAACCAAACCAAAACAAACCAAAACAAACCAAAACAACACAAAACCAAAAAGCAGATAATCCTTGGATTTACCTCCATGATGCACTTTGCCAGACCAGGTCAGAATTGTAGGAGTCTGATGCTGGGGAACAAAACTGACCCTATCAAGTTGATTATAGGTTTTTCATAAACTCATCCTACTTTAAATTTCTTTATTATGCAGATAATAATATTTAAATCTTTTGAATTCCTTAACTTTTTAGTTGAATTATTGTCTATTGTGATTAGTGTTATTCTTTTCCCTATAATTTATGCTATCTTGTCAACTAAATGTTTCTTAAAAGTATCCCAGCCCCCTATAGTTAGTAAGAAATTGCAAGTTTTGGGACATTTTTCTTCAAAAATGAATTTTATGATATTTGCTAAGAGATAAGAACTACTTGGATACAATTTGCCTTGTCATATTATACATCCATTTTGTTGATTTTTTAATGTTCAAATATTTTTGTCAATAATTCAATAAATCAAAAAAATTCATTAAGTACCTGCTACTATATATTCTAGTCACAATGTTACAAGGTAGGAATACAGAGATAATTAAAACAGAAGATGCTCTCAAGGAGCTTATATTTTATTGGGAGACAACATGTACATATTATCTCCCCTGTATGAAAAAGTACAATTATGGCAAAATGGTAAAATGTAAATTAATTAAAGAGGGAGTTCACTAGAAGTTGAGGGGAATCTAGGAAGGCATTGTAGAGAAGATGATATTTCAGCTGTGTCTTGAATGAAGCAAGGGATTTTTGTGAGAGAAGGATTAGGAGGGAGTACATTGCAGCTGGTCACTGCAAAAAAGCACAAAAGCAGGAGATGAAGTATTATGCTTCAGAAACACAGAAAAGGTAAATTTGTTCTTATGATAAATTGTGGGAAGGAAAAAATATGTATAATGAGGTTGGAAAGATTGGTTGGAGCTAGCCTGGTTGTGAAGGCTTTAAACACTAAATAGGGGAGTTTGTCAAATTTCCTAGAGACAATGAAGAGTCACTTGAGTTTATTGAAAAGCAATATGGTCAAGTATACCCTCAAGAAAAATCACTTCAGCAGCTATGGATTGAAGTAGAGATTTGAGGCAAGAGGCACCATTAGAAAGCCATTATAATAGTCCAAGTGAGACATGAAGAGGGCCTGAACTGAGGTGGTGACTATAAATAAGTAGAAAGAAGACAAGTGTGAGACTATTTATGGAGACTGAAATGGAAAAAAAAAATTGCAATTGAGATATATATATATATATATATATATATATAGGCTGAGGGAGAGTGATGTGTTCAAGATAATACAGAGATTCCAGATTCTGCACCTGGGAAACTGTGCATCATTAGAATTGAACAAGTATTGTAGAGGAGTGAATCTGGGATGGGAGAAATAGTGATTTCTGTTTTGGACATTTGAATTTGAGATCTCTATTAGACATCCCATTTGAAATGCTAATAGGAACTTAGTATTTCAGTACTAGAGATCAGGAGTTTAGGACTAGATATGTAGATCTGTGAGTCATTTGCAGAGATAATTAGACTCAAGGGAGCAGTTTATATATATAAAAAGACCCAGTCCTGAGGATAATTACAATTTTTTTTTTGTGCTTAAGGAAAAATTTTTTTTCTTGTTATCATGCTTATATGTATACTATATTAGATTTAAAATAAAAGGAATAGACATATATTTGACCAACTGTGTCATAGTTTCTTAATACTAAGAAAAGTTGATTTTTATTTTTGTATTGGTTTTATAAGATATTGAATCAATATGGTAAAAATACACAAATTCTTTATGCAAGTGCAAATCTTAAGTGGAACGATAATCCCTTAAATAGAAGCTGAAGTTTTCCCAAGAATTTTCAATGAATTTCATTAAAAAAAATAATTTTGTTTTGAAATTACTCTGCTAGAAGAACTCTGAAGATTACAACTTTGTCATTATTTAGTATAAATCTGAAACAACTTTTAAAAATTATTTTTAAAAGAATCAGTAAATTATACTACATTAGATCAAATTAATAAAATTAGATCTTTCTTACAAAGTTGTTATTTTCAACATCTATGCTAAAATAGAACATTATTCAATTAAAAACTCTATTAACTAAATATACAAACAACTTGACATATATATATATGGTAAGGACACAAATACCATAGAGAGTAAATAAAACCAGGAACAATCTGTAAGTGTTGCATCTTGCTTGTTGAGTCACAAGCAACAGGAGTTAATTGTCAAAATGCTATAAGGCAGAAATACACAACACTAATTGGCTATATCATAGCTGAGGAAGGAGCCACTTTCCCCAATGGAGTCAATTAATCTCATCAGAGACTCCTTTAAAAACAAGTTTCTGGTCAGAAGTTTCAAGTTACAAAAGACAGATGATTACTGAGTATAATGTTAACTTTATGTATAGGATTTGGGTGCAAGACTATGTAAAGTAATAAATTCCCTTCTTTTAAAGCTTGGGATTATAACAGCTCACACTGTTGTAAATGTGTATTTTTAAATTATTTTTTGAAATATTGTGACTGTTCTTCCAGGAGAGTGGGGCAATTTTTAACTCAATGGTCTTCAATTCTTTTTTTTTTTAACCAAAGATTCTTATTTTGAGCATGAACTCTTAATATATGTATTTGCATTTAGAAATTATATACAGATACTACTATATGAATACAAAGTTTGTTATGCAACATATGCAACAATAGAAATTAAGAGTGAGATAGAATAAAACTCATATTCTAAAACAGTTTAAAATTTTAAAAATTATATTTAAAATATGTTATATTTTAAAATGTTTTATTTTTATATTTATTATATATATTTTATTATTATATAGTAAATTAACCTGTTCCCTTGAGTCTAATTATCTCTGCAGATGACTCACAGATCTATATAGCTAACCCTAACCCTAGCCCTATATTATATTACTATATTATATTTTTAAATTATATTTTTAAATATATTATATAAATATAAAATAAAAATTTTAAAATATATAGTTTTAGTCATTGACTATATTGTTTTCATTGTGCAGCAGACTGCAAAATTTTTTTCATATTTTTCTGTATTCATGTTTATCATTTCTTGAAGCACAACAATATTTCATCACATCCATGTTGTTTAGTCATTCCCCAATATATAGATATATATTTTTCTGGTTCTTTCATATCACAAAAGTACTGTTCTAAATATTTTGATGTACATGTAGATTTTCTATTATTAAAAACCTTTCTGGGTCAAAGAGTATAATCAAGTTAATTGCTTTATTTGCATAATTCTAAATGGCTTTGCAGTATGATTATACTGGATCTCAGCTCCACCAACAATGTTCATGGGCCTACTTTGCATAACCCTTCTCATGGTGATTATTTTTGTTTTTACTATTTTTGCCAATATGCTTAGTGTCAGGTGAAATCTCAATGTTTTGATTTGCATTTCTCTTATAATTAGTGATTTGGAGCATTTTTACATCTGGTTATTAAGTTTTATATATAGTTATTAAGAGTTTGTAAATTTTTTTGAGAAGTGTTTGAGTACAGATATGAGAATTTTTTAATAGATGACACCTTTTGTTTATTTGGAAATAAAAAACTCAATTTTTAAAAAGTCTTACCAAATACGTTGATTTTATTCTATCATTAACTATATATTAAAGCACAAAAATATACTTAAAATGAGGTTTATGATTAATGATGATGAATATAAGTCCATATTTTGAGTTTTGAATTCTTTTGGCCAACTTTTATTTAAGGTCTGAATAGATTATCATTAAAATGTAAAATAATTCATATCTGAATTGATCATCATTAACATGTAATATAATACATACAAACAGGTATGATGAATTTAAGGAGTATCTGTGCGAAGTAAATTTACTTGTTCATTTGTGCTTGAATTATTAGAATTATTCTCAATATATGATTGCAGAATTTTTGTGGTTTAATTTGAGACAGTCTACATAGTGAAGTGACAGTGCATAGAAAGCTAGACTTGGTATCAGGAGGATCTGAATTCAAATCCAACCTTAGATACTTACTAGCTGTATACAATGCAGAAATATAAACTATCATATGAAATGCAGAAATTTGAATAAGCCACTTTTCTCAACCTTAGTTTCTCCATCTATAAAATGGAGATAAGAACAACATTTCCCAGATCTGTTGTGAAGATCAAATGAGTTAGCACATACACACAAAACACTAACACCCTCTGGAACAGTTAATAATGATAACAGTAACTGATTGATATGACTATTGATGTAATGGAAGCAAAAGGGAAGAAAGGGTAAAGATACAATCAGTTGTAGGTCCAAAATAGTGGGGGGGGCAAGGTTAGGGTAGAGCAGAGAGAACCTGTCCTAAGGCTAGGTTTTTTTTGCCCTAAAGGATATTGGGGCATTTTGTCTTTTATAAGGATAGAAATGTACCTCAGTTCTGCCATACAGGTAAACAAGGTCCTATTTCTAGAACAAGTTTGTAGACTTGAAAAATAAACAAATTTCAAAATGTTTATAAAGATTTCAGTCTTGAATGATTTTATTATTATCTGCTAAGTATAGTAGTAACCAAGGAGACTTTTCATTGAAAGTCCTAACTCTCTTTATGTCACTTAACTGTCCCTTCCTTTATTGAAAGGTTTTATTTATTTGTAAATGCTGAAATTGTCTACAAAGAAAACAATTGTATTTTGGCTAGGTAATAGAGACTGCAAGAAGAGCAGCATTGATCTCCTTCACAATACCTTAATATATAATGGGCAAGTAGGTGTGGAAGAAAGATCTGTTGCAGAAATAAATTGACCTTGGATACATTATTTAACCATTACTTGGCTTAAGCACACTTGGTTTCCTTATCTATAAGATGAGTAAGCTGTATGAGGTGACCTCAAAGGAATCAAATCTTCTTTCTATTTATATATATATATATATATATAAAATCAGTGGACTGAGGTAGAAGCTAAGGAGTGTCTGAGCAGATAAATTGAACTTGGAATAACCTGGAAGTAAGTAGGAAAATGGAATTGCCAGTGTTTGTGCAACTCCTATGGCCACTTTATCAACTAGTAAAGAAGGAATTGATGAGGTTTAGATTTGGGGTACCCAAATGAAATTAGGGTTGTTGGTGGTCAGGGAGTTAAATAAGGTCTAGTGGCAGGTTTGGGGTACAGGGTAAGTTTGGCTTTCCTGTATCTCTTGGGATTTGGCGCAAGGGTAGGGAGTTTTAGGGAGCTCCCTTCTGGAGGTGCAAGCTCCTCTGTAAAGGAATTTATAGACCTGAAAACCTAGATTGATAAGAGGTTTATTATGGGGATTGGAAGTAAGGTTAAAGTTTAGTTAAGGAAATAGGTGAGGGTAAAGAGAAGAGGGCACTGGAAATAGTATTCCAGTGGACAGAGACTCTTGGTGTGCCAAGCATAGGGCTGGCATGTTTGGAACCTCTGTAAAGAGAGGGTTTTAGTTTGGCTCTTTTATAATAGGGAGCTTTGGCTACAATCTGAAGGGGGCTCATGGGTGGAGTCCCAGGTTGGCTCCTCCTTGGGTTTCACCTAGGACAAGAATTTGAATTGAATTCAATGAGTTTCAGGACTGAGATGAACCCACCCAGATAATAAAGATGAAACTGTTTGTGCTTGGGATGGAGTCCCCTCACTGAGGCAGAGTTGAAGGAGATTTTTCTTCTTTAAGGATTTTCAGAGTTTGGGGGGTTCTCTTTTCAGAGCTAGGATCTGGCTCTTGAAATTCAAAAAGATTGTAACTTGAAAAAGCAAAAATGATTATGAAAAGCTTGCCTCAATTTATCATTTAAGGTAGGAATTTGTATCATAGACTCCTTACTGGTGATGTTTGTGGAATCCTATTTAGAAGAATAATTTAAATAAATAAAATAAAATACAAAGGATTACAAAGAAAATTAATTATGTTGAAATTGGATTGTGGGAATTTTTCTTTTCTTTTCCTTCATCTTTTGGTTAATATTAACCTCATCTGACCAAACCCTGCCCTGTGGATTGTAAAAATCATCTAAGAGTCAAATATTCCTTCAAGAAAAAGCCAGATGAATAATTGATGAATGTCCCTGGCAAAAATAACCTACGGGAGATGGAAGTACAGAAATCCCCTTGCACATGCACATTTAGACATAGGTTGGCACAAAACGTCTTCTCTCATGGGATGTGTACTAATTAGCATATTTTTATCCTTTTATGGAATTTGTATTGGGTTTGAAAATTCAGCAGCCATACCCAACAGCTTATATATTGCTGTGCCATAAAATGCCTGATCAACTGAGGATTTTGACAAGGCTTTTTATGTCACAATGACAAAATATCTGTAGCTTTGATTTACTTTACTGAATGGTAAAATGGGAGTCTGGTATCTGGTTCCTAAAAAGATGATCCCTTTATATGACAACATGAAATATCATTAGTATGTACAAAATGCATGACTGGGCCAGATTAATTAAAAAATGTTTTTTAAGACCTTACATTCACATTTCCATTTTTAACATCTTCTTTAAGATTAGTTTGTACTCTAAATGTCCATGGCACAGATTGAGCCATGGTTAGATATACTGAAATTTATGCTGACTCAGTGACCCCAGTTATTCCCAGTCCTACCTGTCAATCAGTGTTGAAGAAGGATCAGTTGAGGGAGACATCATCTAATCTTTAGCTTTTATATTATCTGTTAATCCACAAATAGCAGGTTATTTTTCTACCTGTTAGCTACTGCTCACAGTCAATTGGGAAAGAGCTGAGATGCAATAGCCCATCTCATCCCCTTTTGCTGATGTGGACCTATCCAGATTGTCTTTATTTCATTACAAAAGTTATCAATAAAGCTGCATCCATTTTGAATTGCTTGTTGATCTCTTGCCTGTTAATGTGCTGCTACCATGATAGTTTTTTTTTTTTAAAGTAAATTCCTTTTCTTTTTTTCCTGAGTTTTGCTTTGTTAATCAATGTGGAATCCTAAATATATAATTTTCCTTTTAACAAATGGTGAGCAGCCAGGAGTTTTTGACAGCTTTTACTCCTCCCTATCACTGTAGATGATGCTGATAATACACTGGATTGGACTCCCAACCTCCAAGAACTATGTAATCCATGAAGTGGCAGAGAATTAACTCCTCAAAATTCAGAACAGAGAAAAAAAATGGTCTCAACATCCAAAATTTGATTTTTTCCCCCTCCATTTGTGCAAGAAGGCAAGGCAAAAAGTAAAAGAAGTCTTGCATAATTTTGCATGAGAATACCAGTATTAATAAAGTGAGTAGGAGGAGGAGCAAGTCTCCTAGGGGCTTTCAGGGAGTCAAACTAATCCCTTGGAAAAATCCTGCCAGTTATGTCCAAAAAGAAACTTGAAGCCTGGTAAGGACTGAGTCCACAACTGAATAATCAGGCTCTGTAGAGACTGGGAAAATTATGGGGGAAGACATTTCAGCAAGAGAAAGGATGGAGTTTACAGATGTGCTTTCTACACTTGATTTGAAGATCTATAGCCTAGGTAAACATGGGATTATCAGTGCTGTTGAGAAAGGCTTTGAAATAGAAACTGGTCTTATTATCATATGACAAAGACCAAAATACCCTTGAGGAGAAAAAATAGAAGGGAAGGAATTAAAGAATGGAAAAGAAGATATAGAAAAACTGAGGAGAGACATTTATAATTTCAATATTATACAACAGGTTATTTTTTACAATTTCTTTATTTCGGAAAAGTTTCATGGATCCTAAAAGAGGAAAAAGAAATACAAGCTTTTCACACAATGTGGTCTCATTTACAACGAAAGGCATTCTTCTTTTGGATAATTGTGGTAAATCAGAACTTATTGCAAAAATACACTTGCTATTTGGCGAGAAGATTAAAAAAATACTAGAAAATGCATGGCTCAGGAAAACCTGAATCAAAAACTGGTCCCAGAAATTTATTTGCTTTATGACTTCATCTATGTTTATTTCAGTTTTCTGATGTATAAAGAGGAAATAATTGTAGCACCCACCTCCCAGTATTGTCATGAGGATTTCTTGATTGTAAAGTGCTTACACAGTGTTTGGTACATGGTAAACACTGATGTGGGTTTTGGCATCAAAATGGTGTGGGTGATGTAGACACCAGATGATGGCAGGCACCAAATTTGGGGTTCAGTCATGTGAAAAATTCATAATGGCCATTTTCTTTGTCAAAAGGTAGATTTATTTAGGGAAGAGGTTACAGACAAAATGAAGGGATACAAAAGATATTGAGAATGGTAAATATGAAATAGAGTGGAAGAGCATGTGAAAGACAATTTTTTTATGGAACTCACCATGACCTAATAGAAAGGTAGCACTCTATGAGGTTCGAGGTGTCTGGCAAGATAAATCCTGAAAAGAATTTAGTATCCTAAAAGAGTTAGCTATAAGAAGGAGAAGAGAGGTTAAAAAACATTGTGAAGTTAGGAGAGATACCACATGGCAAGGGGAAGAGGTAAGGAGAAAGATACAAGGTAGAATACATGGTGGACTGACCCAAAAGAAGGCAGTAGCCATGGAATGGCCCTTAAGTAGATTTTATAGAGAAAATTTAACCTACATGACTAGGATTTCTGACAGGGCATTGCAAGGTGAGGTGGCTGGAGACCTCTACAGAGGGTGGGTCTCAGGAATTTCAGACTGGACAACCTCCAGAAGGGTGGGACCATGGAGCTAAACTGATCTCTATTAATGCCTTCTCCCCGATTGCCTTAGGGATGAATTCTTTTTCCAATACATCATTTAGGACCTCATCAAGCATTATATATAATTTTTGCTTGAGAATAACAATATTCATAAAGTAAGTATACCAGTATTCATAAAGTGAGAATAACTTTTGCTATTATTTCTCCTTTTGTTAGATGTAATTACTCCATAATGGACATCTACTACCAGGTTTTATATGTGATCAATATGAAATGCTAAAAGCAATAGAATGAAGTGATTTCTACGTAAAAGGATTTAGAACTACATTCAAATAAATTGAGGTTATTTGGCATTCAGTTAAAAGCACCTCCAAAATCTGATATGATTTAAAAATTTATAATATTGTTTATTTTGGGAATGTCTTTCTAAATATCTTTCTGAATGAGACCAGGTGAAGTTTTCTCAGAAAGTATGAGATGGAGTAGGTCAGCCTTAGGCCCATTTAACTGATATTTAATCAGTTTTATTATTAAATCAATTTTATTTTTTAATCAATTAATTTTATTATTTAATCAGTTTTATTATTTTGGACTGGCCAGGGTGGGAAGATGGAAACTGAGAGGCACTAGGTCTGCCTAGATGTGCTTGAGCCTCCCCTTGCAAGGACCAAATGAATGCTTTCTTTTTGTATCTGAAAATGTCTCTGATAAGTTAATTTGGGTAAGGAAATCTAACACCCATCCCACACATTTCTATTGTTGGAAAACTATTCTATGAAAAATGCTGAAAAATTTAACTTTTTTGATTTGGTTATTGTGAAATTTTAATTAAGTTATTAGAGATTTCTCTCATAATGTTAAAACAAATTAAGTATTTAATTGGGTATATTTTAAGTGGAAAATTGATAATTATTTACTATATGTGAAAATGTACAAAGAAACTGTACAAGATCTTATAGAATCTCTTTATTTGTAAACTTAGAAGGTTTCTTGAGACCATTTGCTTGGACATGGCCATAAAATCTTAGCAGACCTACTGAAAGAGCTTGCTAGTATTCCGAAATTCCTAAATAATTCTTGAACAAAAGCTTGTTAAAAATTTTAAATCTACTTATTAATAAACAGTGAGTTTCATCTAAGGTTATTTGCCCTTCACTTGTGAAGATTATGAAATTATTCCCAGAATAGTATATAATGAAGTTGCATCTTGAGCCAACTCAATAAACTTTAAGATTTATTTCTTCCTGAAGGGATAAATATATAATATCTCAAGATGGATTTCTATTAGTTTCTAGGTTTATAGTAATTGACCAGTGTTCTGGATTTTTGAGTACACACTTATAGATTCACTATGTGGAATTCCAGAATATAATTATTTTCTTGATCTCTACAGACTGATTTTTTTACACCAGGATGAGTTTAAATTCAAAGATGAAAAAAAAAAAAAAAGAAAAATAAGAAAAGGATTTTGAGTAAATATTTAAGGATCTGGTAAACTTTTTAAAAATTATTATTGCAACATCATAAGAGAAATAATAAGTGTGTCTAATCTTAAACTGCATTTAGTGAAACTTGCTATTTGAGGGACTATAATCTGATATTATTTGCTTTGTCATGAGGCTAATGCATTACCATTAAAGAGGAATACCAGCTGTGCTGCTCAAAGGGAGTATTATCTGGGAACTGCTATAGGTGGTTTTCTGTACCTGAGAAAAATTGGAGGATGAACTTGGCATGGGCTGAAGTACGATTTTCTTGGCTCAGTTTCTCCATGGTGATACTTTATTTTTGAACAGAAAAAATTCCCACCTGGTTAATTCTGAGCCTGACTTTTAGTACTTTGTGAATAATGTGGTACTTTGCTATGTTACTGGCTGTTAACTATGACTTTTGCCTGAAATCAGTCAGAACTAAGTGATTCCCCCCCCCCCCCCCACTTATTATAGCTTGTGTCAGTTCAGTCTGTGCTCTTGAAGGAACAATCTCATAACTATATCTCTTCTGCTTCAAATTTTCGTTATCAGGACAGGCAAACAATAGAAGTTAGTCATTGAATAACCAAATAAAGAAATTTTATGTTGATTTATAAGAATTTTATGTGAATTTATAATAATATTTATAAGAATATTATATTGATTTATATCCATATTTATAAAAAAGTGCTATTGATTCAGTAACCCCATTATTCCCAGTCTTGCTTGTCAATCAGTATTGAGAGAAGCTTTATTGTGGGAAGCATCATCTAGTTTGCAGTTCTTGTGATTTCTCCCCTACCTATTAACCAGTAGAGGATTTGAGATCCAATGCTCCATCTCCTTTTGTTTATGTAAAATTATATAAATTGTTTTTTATCACATTATAAGGGCTACCAATAAAAGCTAGCTACATCTTGAATCTCTTAGTGATCTTTAATGATCAACCTATAGATGTTTTGACCTTGAAATAATTTTTTAAAAATCCTTTAAATTCTCTTTTTCTTGAGTTTTACCTTATTAATGAGAACAAAAGCCTGAACAAAGAATTTTCTTTTTATCAGATGACAGCTCTCTGTTTTATGGTATGTAATTAATGCATTTTAATTTTTTTTATCTTTTAGAATAAGCTTATAGATGTTAGAAAATGCTACTAGAATACAATTCAGTACAACAAAACATCAATTTACTATGTATTGGTCTGAAATTAAGCTAAGGCTTTTTCTCTCTTTTTTTCTTTTATTAAATGTGCAATTTAGAAAACTATAATTTGACTTCTATTCCTGGACAAGGTACCAAGTAACTCAGTATTCTTTTCCTAGCTCATGGTGAGGAAATGAACACAGACTTTGCTTTGAAAGGAAGTTTCATCAATGTTTTATCTTTTCTTCGAAATCTTGTAAACTGCTCCTATGTTAAATTACTTTGACCTGGACCCATTAGAGAGTAAATTCAGAAGAACTCCATACCTGAAATGAAATTATAGATAGCCGGGAGTTGCTAAGGAATGTTTATTTTTATGCAACCTCAATGGAAGGAAAACACCAGAAAGAAAGAAATAGGGAAAGGTTTCATTGATTCATAGGGAGCAACAATGAAACATTTCTTATCAGAAGATATTTCAACTATAACTTGGGCATTTTCTTTGAAAAGGAAGAACACTATGCCCCCAAAGCAAAGATGTGATGGAATACCTGGTCACTGAAGAAAATTATTAAATTTTATAGGATGAGTATTTTCACCCTGGAAATCAGCATACCTACAATCAGAGTTTACTTAATTGTTTTGTTAATTGTCTAGACTTAATAAAATGATGGAAATATAAATAATCTAGAGCAGCTTTAAATGTGTATTTTGCCTGTATTTTTTTTGAAGGGGTTAGGGAACTGATTATTGACGTTGTCAGTATAACACTGACATGAGATCATTTTATATATAGGTCCATATAGTAAGTCAGTCAATAAGCATTTATTAAATACTTACTATATACCAAGCAGTGTTTTATGTTAGGATTCTTACAAGATGCTCCCAGAGAACATTATAATTTAGAGAAGAACATTATAGTTTTAGACCTAGGAATATGAAGATTAAAATTCATATTGTCCCCAACTTCAAGGAATTTACATTACAGTATAAAGACATGTTTCGGATTTACATAGTATCTTGTACAGAACAGGGGCCTAATAGATGCTTAATGGTTGAAAGAAATTTTTTATATAAATATATGTGTGTGTGTGTGTAATATATATATATATATATAATATATGTATACACACACATATATATATTTAATACAAAGTAATTACTTGACAAATAAATCTGCCTGAGGATCAAAACTCTATAACTAGCATTGTATTTTTAAAATACATTAATTTTTTAAAGACATTCTTTGCTTTTTAAATTTTGAGTCCCTGATTCAACCAAAGGGCAATAGATGTATGTATACCCTTTGACTTAGCAATACTAGGTCTACATTCCAAAAAAGATTTAAAAAACAAAATTAAAAAGACCTATATGCACAAAAATATTTATATCATCTCTTTTCTGGAGGCAAAGAATTGGAAATTGAGGAGATGCCTAGCAACTGGGGAATTTCTGAACAAATTATGGTATGTGATTCTAATAGAATTCTAAAAATGATGAAGGATGCACTCAGAAAAAACTGAAAAGATTTCCACAAGTAAAGTGAAATGTTCTGTATACAAAGTAACAGTAATATAAAGTGATCAGCTATGAATAACTTAGCTATTCTCAGTAACACAATGATCCAAGACAACTCTGAAGGATTTATGATTAAAAAATGCTATTCATCCCCAGAGAAAGAACTGATGATATCTGAACATAGATTGAAGTATGTGTATGTGTTTGTGTGTGTATGTGTGTAAAATATATGTCTTTATTTTTCTTGAGGTTATTGTTTCTTTTGGTCTGTTTTCTTTTATAACATGACTAATATGGAAATGTTTAGCATGACTCCATATGTATAATCTATACTGAATTGCTTGCCTAGGGGGGTGGGGTGAAGAATGTGGAAGAGAGCAAATTTGGAACTCAAAGTTTTAAAAACTAATGTTAAAAATTGTTTTTACATGTAACTGGGGAAAAATAAAATACTAAATAATTTCTTATGCCACAATAAATACTATCTCTTTATAATAATTTGCCATGATTTGTTCAGCCATTCCTCAATTGTTGAGCATCACCTCATTTTCTAATTCTTTGCCATCACACAAAAAAACAAAGAAACCCTACTACAAATATTTTTTGTACATATAGATTCTTTTCCTTTTTTTGGATCTCTTTGGGATATAGACCTAGTCATGGTATTGCTAGACCAAAGGATATGCGCAGTTTTACAGCCTTTTGGGGCCCAATACCATATTGTTCCTTGGAATGGTTGGATCAGTTCATTATTCTGCCAACAATTCATTAATGTACCTATTTTTTCCTCACCCCCCTCTAGCATTTGTCATTTCTGATAGATATGGCATGATAACATAGAATTGTTCCAATTTGCCTTTTTCTGATAAACAGTGATTTTAAAGCATTTTTATGACTATAGAAAACTTTGATTTCTTCTTCTGAAAACTGCCTGTTTATATCTTTCAGATTGAGCTAAACTACTGACCTAATAATTTACTAGCTATATGACTCTGAGCAAATCATTTAGACTTTCTAAGTCTCATTTTCTTCATCTAAAACTGGGAATGATAATACTAATACCTATTTCACGTTTTTATGAAGTTAAAATGAAATACCACATGTAAGGAGCTTTGTAAACCTTCATGATCTATATAAATACTAGCTATTTTCTGCCTTACTGTCTAATTCTATACCATTCCCTCAGTCCCAGAATTATAAACTTCATGAGAGCAGTGACTAGAACTTATTTAAAATTTGTAAATATTCTGGCACAGTAGAAGTTTAAATAACTACTTATTATATAAATTTGGGGTTTATCTATTCATTTATTCCCTTGTGTATTTTTTAAAGAATGTAGGTTTTAATTCACATTTTGCAGGTTCTGTCAGTCAAAGTGATTCATAGCTGAAAGAGACTTTTAGAGCTCATCTGATCCTAAACATTTCAGAGATGAGGAAACTGTATCCCAGAAATTTAAATGACTTGCCCACTATCCTATAGGCAGTAAGAGACAGAAGCAGGATTCATAGTTATGTGCTGTGACACCAAATCCTGCTCTTTCCATTGTACCATGCTATAGATGAGAAATTTGGGTGATCTCACTGGAAGGTAAAACTTTTCTATTCATGTTATTGATATGTGCCTAAATATTATATCTTGGTTTACTTTCTTTCAGAGCTTAGACAATTTCATTAGAGACAAGATAAAATTTGGATGGAAGGAAACAGGTTAGTGATACAAGTTAATAATTATGACAAACATTTTCCTTCTACAATTATGAAGACAGGAGGTCAAATTTCTGTGGCGAGACCTGGAGAAATCCAGATTGTTTGGATGGGCTACTGCTTTCTACTTTCATTTTAGCACTGCAGGCTCATGGTGGTTACAGATCATTTCCGTAGCCAAACAATAGTTTGCTTTAGAAGATTGTAAGCTGAACTATCTTTGCCAAGGACTTTCTGGAAGCCTGTGACCTGCTTGCATAAGGCCCTTTCTACTATTGCACCACCCTCTTTTAAACTAACTTTTTCTTCAATTTTTTTTTTTTTTCATCCTAAGATCAGGAACCAAAACCAGTAGTCTCCTCCTTCTCTCAAAATGTTACAAAGTCTATGGAATTAACTTCTACATAAAACTATCTTATATTTAAAGTCCTTTGATACTTGTATATTACTGAAATATGTTGGATAAAGCATACTCTAAAATACCTCAAACATTTCTCTATTTCCATCACATTCCTCTTCACTTTATTGCCATCTCTAGAAGGAATTTATGCATTGATGTTTCTTACTACCCACTCAGAATTTTGAACCTTATAATTTGATTTCTATCCTCATAGACAATCTACTCACTTCAACATTTCCTCACTCATTTGACCATCTAATTACCAAATACATAGCTTTTCCTTTCCTGACTCCCAGTTCTCATCTTTAGTTTGGTCTCTTGCACGCTCTTTGCTCCTTGACTTTAATGATTATGTACTTTGTAGGATCTTCACTAAAGTCTCCTTTTGATGACTCTTCTTCCTCCTCCCATTTGATAAATATTGATATCTTTCAAAGTTGTGTTTCCTATCCTCTTGTCTTTTTCTATGATCACTGTTCTGTAGATTACTTTCATTCCCATAACTTTAACCATTATCTCTATCATATGGCTACCAAATTTATCTCTCTCATATTAACCTTTCTCCCTGAGCTTTAGAATCACATTTCTAATTCTCTGGTTGATATCTTTATCGGGAAATCTTGCTAGTATTTCAAGCTGGACAAACAGCAACATCCCACATCTCTCCTATCTCACAAACACAATTTGATCTTCCTTTTAATGTTTAATGGATGATTATTCTTACAATAAAATTATGATTATCATTAAACAGGAAACCAAAAGCCTTAAAAGGGTAAAATGAAATGAACAAATATTTTCCAAAGAACTGTGAATTGTTAACTATAGGAAAGATTGCTCCAAATCACTAACAAAAAGTAAACGAAAATCAAGACAATCCTGAAGTTTTAACCCATACTCTGTAAATTGGTGAAGATGAAAATAGCAAATTTTAATAAGTTTGAAAAACTATAGCACACTAATATATTGCTGGTGGAGCTGTGAATGAGCTGTGAACTATTTTGGAAAGTAGTTTTGAATTTTACAAATAAAAAAACTAAAATGTTCATACCCTTTGATGAAAGCATTCCATTATTACCTTAATACCCCAAGGAACCCATTAATAAATCAAATAAACCAAAATATTTATGGAAGAATTTTTTGTGAGAGCAAAAAATGGGAGACAAATCACATGTCTATAAATTGGATAATGATTTAATGAATGTAATATGTGAATGTATTGGAATATTACTGTGCTGTAAATAAACAATAAATATAATGAATATAGAGAAGAATGGGAAGATCTACATGAACTGATACGGTGTGAAGTAAGCAGAACCAAAAAACCCCCAATATGCACAATGACTAGCACAATGTAAATAGAAAGAATGAACACAAACATACACACACAAAATCAAGTTAATGTTGTAAAATTATAAAGAATTAACATGATTCAAAAGAAAAGATATGAAAGGATGCTACCAATATACTTTTTTTTTTACAGAGATGAGAAGTTCAAGATGTACTTTTTACAAGATTTTATAGTTTTTTATTGATTTTGCTATTTTTTTCTTTTCTTTTTATTTTGGTCTTTAAAAATACTATTTAGAATAGAATACCTGAGGTAGCTAGTGGCTTAGAGGAGAAAGGAAGACCTGAGTTCAAATTTGGCCTCAGATAGTTCCTAGCTGTGTGACCCTGGTTAAGTTTTGTTTATTCATTTTTTTCAACTGTAAAATCAGGGTAATTATAGCAACTATCTTCTAAGCTCAAATAATATAATATTTGTAAAGCACTCAATACAGTGCCTGGCAAAAGAATACATTATATAAATGTTTATTTTCTTCCTTTCCTGGGATCAGTCTTTTGGGCATAAAGGGGAAGGATACCAGGGGAAAACATAGTAATATGAAATAGACAAAACCAAAATTCATCATTAAAAATGCTTTTGAAAATCTTTGGGCAAATTTTTCCAAGGAGAGACAAAAAGCACAAAAAAGTGAAATTCCAAAGACATATAGAAAAGTATTTCCAAAGAGAAGGAAAAAGCAAGAGACATCCAAAAAAGACTATTGTGAATTCATAGGGAAAACATTAATTGGCACAGATTGGCAATTGGCATACAACTGGCAAATGATGGAAGTAAATGAAAGTAATTGGGGAGAAGTGAAAATAAAAAGTTGGAAAGTCCTGTATGAATAGCATATCATCAGTCTCATAATCAGATGAGACTGAGAAGGACCACTTTTGACAATAAAAAGTGGCCTTTTAAAAAAATCTATATTAGGGAAAAAGAGAATCAAAGACAGGGTAGCATTGTTGATTGGGATGGGATAGGACTGGGATGATGATAGCCACTTTGATCTTCCTTCAACTCTAGTTTCCTTTTCATAGCTGCCATGCTGTTTAGAAACTCAGATCTTCCAATTCTGGAGGATTTGATCTGGAGGTCAGCACAATAGGTCTGTGGAAACAGGTAGGAGCCTACTGGACAATCCCAACTCCCATCTAGACCTCAGCATCAGTGAGGAAGAATCTCTGAATCAGTAGCAATGCTGGAGGCTTCTGGACTTCTCAGCTCAGGTTCACTAGGGAGAACTCAGAATATCAGTGGAGAAGGCCTGTGACAGTGGGAGGGGAATCTGGTATGTAGTTCCACACAGCCCCAACCAAGTCAGCAGTCTCAGTCCTGGCCAGCACACTGGATCTTATGAGTACAGTGGGGTAGGGACATACCTAACAGCTCAGGGCAGAAAAGAGTGCTTGTGATCAGATTCCTAGTAGGATTTCTGAAAATTGCTGAACAAAACAAAACTGAAGTTTGGGACAGTGCACTCTCCACCCAGGAAACAGAGCCCTACATTAACAAAGAGTTAAAAGTAGAGTAATAGTTTAGAAAAAACAAGCAGAAAACAAGTAAAAAAAAGTTTCTAACCATTGAAAGTTATTATGGTAACAAGGAAGATCAAAACAAACTCTCAGAAAATAAAAACAAAGTCAAAACTCCTACATGCAAAGCCTCCAAGAGAAATAAGAATCACAAGTTTTCCTGATGGAATATTATTGTTCTGTGGAAAATGATGAGCAGGTTGCTCTCAGGAAAAGAAAAAGAAAAAAACCTGGAAAGTCCTCCTTGACCAAAGTGAAATATATTATATACAAAAGTACATACTTTTTGCTACAAGTATTGCTACAAGTAATAACAATGTTCTGAGATGACCAGCTGTAAATGGTTTTGTTATTTTCATAGTAAAATCATCCACACCTAATCTGAAGGATTTATACCCATATCCAGAGAAGGAACTGCTCAAGTCTGAATCTACATCAAAGCATTCTCTATTACTGTCTCTATCTCTCTCTTTATTTTTAATTTAATTTTTCTTGAGGGTTTTTATTTTCATTAGGGAAGAAGACCTATGTCTTTTTTTACAACTTAACTGTTAAGAAAATGTTTTGCATAACTTCATGTATGATTTCTTAATTCTGAGTGGGGAAAAGGGAGAGAAATACATATAACTCAAAAATCTTAAAAACAAATATAAAAAATCGTTTTGAATGTAACTAGGGAAAATATTAAATAAATAAATTTTAAAAAACTAGCTTTGCCAATTTCTTTATCTCTATGAGGATTGCTTGTATGCTATCCTTTCATGTCCAGTATATAGGTTTAAAAAGCCAACTGCTAAGTACTTGATGTGGAAGACATGAAGAGAAAATGACTATATCAAATTACTTAGTGCTTCTTCAGTATTTAAAGCTCAATAAGTTAGCACTGTGCCTGCAACCAATAGGACTTGTTATATGAAGTCTATGTATACTGTTCATTATAAGACAGTAATATTACTACCATACTTAACTTGGACAGATCACATGCAGAATATTGGGCACCCTAAAATTAGATTTTTGTGTTACAGTGTCCATGATAAATATTTGCTAAAAGATAATATGACAAAACTGTGAAAGACAAGAAATAGTGCAATTCTACTAAGAACTTGATAAGACCTTCCATATTCTACCAATGATGTTGATAAAATGGAACATGTCTAGAGTAAATGACTAGGATGTTAAGAAGGGCCAAAACAATGCTAAAGAAAAATTAGTTGAGGAATTGAAAATATATGTGGATAGAGTTCAGGGACTATTGTCAGAAAGACTCATCTTCTTGAGCTCAAATCTGGTTGCAGAAATTAGCTGTGTGATCCTGGCCAAGTCACTTACCCCTGTTTATCTCAGTTTCCTCATCTGTAAAATGAGTTGGAGAAGCAAAAGGCAAGCCACTCCAATATCTTTGCCAAGAATACCCCAAATGAGTTCACAAAAAGTGAGATACAATTGAAATGACTGAACAATAGCAATATGATAGCTATTATCAAATATTTGAAAGCTTATTGTATATTTGACAGGTCATATAGAATCAAAGTCCTGGTGTATACTTACTAGAACTAATATTAATTTAAGCAACTTCTCACTAATACCGCCCTTTTTGTTCCATGTACATACCCATATTACTCCCTTGAAAACAATAGAATTTGGTTTGTTTAACTCTTACCTAGGGAACATCAGAATTTAGCTTGGGTCTAAGTATTCAAAACCAGAAACAAGTGTTTTTAAGCCAGCACTAAAGCTAACATTTCATTAACAGCCTTTAATCAACAGAAAATACAAAAAGTAAATTGATTGAATTCCAGAATATAAATAATTAAGCCATTTCTCCTTCATGCTTTATCATGCTTCCATTTTTCTTAGTGGCCTACTATATTCCCCTCAGTTTGAGGTTCTTAGATCAGGAAAAAAGTATTTAGAGCTCCTATAGAATTTACCTTATAACATTCAGTGCCTTGCCTCTGTTCAGTACCTCTCTGAAATCTTTGACACTGATGATCATCATCTCTGGGTTTTCATGATTTTCCTCTTTTATGTCTGGACAACTCTTCCATATTCTTCTTAAAGGGTCATTTTCTATGTCTAATCCTTAAATATAAGTATACTCCAAGATTAGGCCTGGAAGTTTTCCTCTTCTCTTTGTCTCTATTTCCTCTTAGTGATCTCATTAATTCACAAAGATTCAATTTCAGTTTCCATGATGATAACTCCCAAATTTACATATTTATCCTTTTTTTTCTTCTGAACTTCAATTCTGCATCACAAACTGCCTGCCAAAGATCTCTAGATGGGTAGCCTATAAGCGTCTCAAATTCAGCAAGTCCAAAATAATCCTCATTTTCTCTCCACAACAGTAGCCCTTTTCTTAATTTTTCTATTTTTGTCTTGTTCAACTTTCATATCCAGTTTCCAGTTTTTGTTGCTATACCACATATTCCATAGTATCTCTTGAATTTGTCTCCCAGACCTTCTGCACTTGAATGGATACTAGTGTACTTCATGTCCTCATTACCTCCCTCTTATAATAATCTCCTCATTGTTCTTTTTGCTTTGCAATTCATATTATAAAACATGAGTCTGAGAATGATTCCCATTTTCTAGATGTTTTAATGACTCCCTAGTGAATGTAGGATAAAATCTGTTTTTCCTTCTGATTTCAATATACTATTATTTAGCCAGCCAGTAAAGCATGAAATGTTATCTTTGACTCTTTCTGAAAAATGGAGATAATAACAATGACTATTTTCCAGTGTTGTTGCTAGGATCAAATGAGATAATATTTATAACACAGTAGGCACTATGCGAATTGTTGTTTCTTTACTTCGATTTCTCATAGACCCTCAAATATCAAATAATGTCAGCTTCAACAGACTTTTATTTATTTATTTTTTCATTGTCACAGGCTCTCACTGTTACTTGCCTATACTTTTCCAGCAGCTTTCTAACAGGTTTTCCTTCTTCCTGAGTTCAAATTGAGCCTCAGATTCTTAATAACTATGTGACTCTGGACAAACCACTTACTTATCTACCTCAGTTTCTTCAACTGTAAAATGGGGAAAATAATAGCATTTACCTCACAGGGTTGTTGTGAATATCAGATATGATATTTGTAAAGTGCTTAGCACAATGTGTGGCATAGAATAGGCTCTTAATACATACTTTGTTCCCTTAATGCACTTCCATTGTATTTATATATTAATTTATAGTATAGAATTTAATATCTTTGTGATAGATCATGATAGTCAAATATTCCATCACCTATTAGTTAGCTTGTGGGTAATGAGCCTCTTCATATTTAAATTGCTGGTATTGTTATTGTTGTTTAGTTCAGTCCTGTTGACAATTTATTACTTTATTTGGGGTTTTCTTGACAAAGATACTGAAGCCATTTGTCATTCCCTCTTCTAGCTCATTTTACAGATTAGGAAACTGAGGCAAACAGGGTTAAGTGACTTGTTCAGAGACATATACCTAGTAAGTGTCTGAAGCCAGATTTGAACTCAGAAAGATGAATCTTCCTCTCTGCTGTTCTATCCACTGTGCCACCTACCTGCCTCATTCTTAAGTAAGCTGGTCTTTTCAATAGCAGAAAAGACTTGGAGTTTGAATCATACTTGAAACCTGTCCAATTTGACAGAATCTGCCAGAGACTATTATTTATTGACACAGTCTTAGAGAAACTAAAATCACTTCAAATCCATGATGAGCTATCAGAAGCTTCAGTGAATACATAGATAGGAAGATAAAAGCATTTATTAAGCAGTTAAGTGCCAGGTGAAACTCTAAATATATATATATAGAGAGAAATACAAGCAAAAAAATTAGCTCTTGCCCTTGAGGGGCTTACATTTTTATGTGAAATGATAACAATAATGGGAAACTGGAAGGAATTTAGGAGGAGAGGAGTTGGGTATTAGGACAGGTATGATTTAGAAATAGCCAAGAAGTGAGATCTAAGAAATAACCAAGAAGTGAAAAATCTAAATAGACAAGATAAGATGAAACTCATCTATCTGAGCTCGGGGAAGTTCTAGGGGTGAAGCTCAATTTTCAGATGGAGAAGAGGTAGGAATGATTGCTGGAGGGGAGATACCATGATTTGGACAATTTGGGGAGGAAAGAGAGGCACTGATGAGATCACAGAAAAAGTGGAGCATTTTAGTTCATTTACTATAACCCCTCCTTCCATGAAACTATAAATCCCATGAGGGCAGAGACCATATAGAGTATTTATATAACATCTTAAGGTTTACAAAATGTTTCACAAAAATGATCTCATTTTAACTTTACATAACTTTATAACTACCATAGAATGTAGTTGCTATTATTAATTCCCATTTTACAGAAAAAGAAACTGAAACAGAAGTTAAATGATATGCCCAGGATTACATAACTAGAATGTGTTTAACACTGGATTTGAATGCAAATCTTCTTGAGTCCAGGTTCAGCACTCTAGCCACTGCATTACTGAATGATCACATTTTACTATACGTCTTCCCTCTGCAGAGAGTAAGCTTTTAATTCTTCTTGATTTTGGGGGCATATTCTGTGAAATTTACATTTTCCTTGCAAAAAAACCTCTAAATTCATTGATGAAGATAAGACTGGGGGAAAAGGTAGATGTGGAAGCTGGAGGCATCCAAGGATAGCAGTCTATATAAAAGTTCAGAAAGATTATACAATATTAGTTTGGTGTTACAGGACTTAGAAGGATTTCTCACAGAAAATCATTCCTTCAGAAACCATTAAAATCTTAAGTTCAAAACCAGATAGCCTAGACCCAGAAAACAAACATCAATATAAATCCTAAGTATGAATGAGAAAGATTCAATAATAAACAGTAATAACAATAGAGAGTCATATCATAGCGGACTCTGGAATTATGAAAATCTGTTGCCCAATCCTATCTGGCTCTGACACCTCCCAGTTGTGTAGTTGTCTGATCACGTGCAAATCAATTGCTCATGGAAATTCTTTGAATCTACAAATTATAGAAGGAATAAGTTTACATTGTAGAAGGGATTTATTTATTTATTTTTAAATTATGAACTTATTCATCATCAAACATAAGCATATCAACATATAATGAAATAAAAGGAAATTGTGTATAAAATGTAAACAGATTCAATTGTGTTGCTTAATTGTTTTTCAGTCATGTCTAACTCTCCATGATCCCATTGGATATTTTCTTGGCAAAGAGACAGGAGAGATTTGCCCTTTCCTTCTTCAATTCATTTAATAGATGAATAAACTGAAGCAAATAGGATTAAACGACTTGTCCAAGAAAGTAAGAGTCTAAAGCCACATTTGATTTAAAGTCTTCCTGACTTTAAGCTAAGCATTCTATTCACTATGCCACCTAGCTGTCCATATTTTTTTTAGGAGTCATAATTATCAGCACTGATACTATGAAAATAAGAAATGAATTCCAATTTTCATATTTCTTAATGTGTTCATTATTACTATAAAATGGATATTTTTTTAAAAAATTATGTATATGTGATTAACAAAGAAACACAAGTAAGCTAGTTATATAATCTCAATGTTAACTTTCTCAATAAATAGAGAGTATTGGGCTTGAAGTCATGAAAACTCATCTTCCTTAGTGACCTTAGACACTTAATAGTTGTTCAACTCTGCACAAAACTCTTGTTTTCCTCAGTTTCATTGTCTGTGAAATGAACTGGAGAAGGAAATGACAAACCACTTCAGGATCTTTGCCAAGAAAACCCCAAACCTCAAATGGGGTGACAAAGAGTTGAATAGGACTGAAATGACTGAATAACAAAATTATTATGTCATCTCCTTCACAAAAACCCAGAGAAGTAGAGTTATTTAACATTTTGTACATGTTGTGTATATTACAGATGAGGAAATTTATGCTCACAGAGGTAAAGTGATTTGTCTGCAATCACTTAAAAGGGTCAGAGGCAAAATCTGAACCCATGCTTTCCTGACCCCTAAGTTTAGCACTCTCTATACCATATCATGTTTGCTCAGAGAAGAAGTATGACTGACTCTAGAATAGGGAAAAATGAAAAGCTAGGACAACCATGTATTGTTTCTTTGTGCACATATTTGTTTGTATTCAGAGTATGTGCAAGTAATTCATATCTGTTTGTTAATCTTTGTAGTTGTATAGAAATTTATACTATTTTTCTTCTAAAATGATTGTTACTCCACAAAGTACAACTCACTGTTGTCATATTTTTATTGCTTTTGTTCATGACAAGAATTGTTCATGTGAGAAATGTATGTCTATTAATGTAGACAACTTAATAAAATATAGAAAGATTAAAAAATTACAGTAATCACAAAATTATGCTCTTTTCTTTCTTGTATTTTTTATTATTTTTTGGCATTTTTTCATTCCTGACCAATTCTTTCTCCTCAATAGAAGTCCTTTCTTGAAATAAATAAATTTAGTAAAGCAAAACAAATGAATGTAGTGGCTGTGTCTGAAAATATATGTTTCATTCTACACATCTTTAGTTCATCCTATCTCTGCTATAAGATAAGAAGCATGAATCTTTATTATTTGGAAAACGTTTTCACACCAATAAAATTCCCAAAGTGGGAATCATCATTCTGGACTTTTCCCCAAACCTCAAACCAAATCCCCAACTCACATTTATGTAACATTTTAATAGTTACAAAAAAGTAAGAAGTATACAAGATGTGATGCTATTGTTCGTTCTTCATTATTGAAGAAGACCAATGAAAGATGTGATATTATCAGGCCAGTGAAAGAGAAAAGCTTTGGCAAGATAATTTTTGTCAAACTGCAGCCCAAATTAAATTGGAATCCTTCAAACATTTACTATGAGGTAGGGAATCACAGAATATTAGAGAGTCTAAAAAGAAACTAACAAACCAGTCTGACAATCATCCAGTCAAAACTGGATATTGGTCCATTAAGATACAAGAGAGGAAACATTTATAT
Organism: Sarcophilus harrisii; assembly: GCF_902635505.1. Classification (NCBI taxonomy): domain Eukaryota; kingdom Metazoa; phylum Chordata; class Mammalia; order Dasyuromorphia; family Dasyuridae; genus Sarcophilus; species Sarcophilus harrisii. Next base: position 146,493,368 of record NC_045427.1, read on the forward strand.
GGAAACTGGAAAAAGATTAAAGAGATATTGAAGATACCAGTAAAAAGCAGCTTTATAAATCCATTCCAAAACATACAGACACATAGTAGGTGAGAGGTCTAATATTGTAAAACAAATAGACTCTAGGATATGTCAGAATTAGATGTAGAGAAAAGCAAGAACTACTGATGCCAAATAATAAAAGCTACTGTTCATGACTAAATTATGAAATTAAATTGTTAGCTTCTAGAACTTTTGATCTGAGACTCAAACCAGTCCTCTGAACACAGTAGGTATTTAATAAATATTTGCTGTTTTGCTATTTTAAAATCTTCAGGATCTTTAATCCAGAAGCTTCACAGTGAAAAATAAAATGAAGATCTGGACAAACTTCCTGATACAGAAAACATGCTTCCTCATTTATAGGTTCAACTCTGAATAGACTTGATCCTCTTAAGGAAAAAATAATCATAATGGTTCCTGATATTGATATACTTCTTTAAGATTGGCAAAACACTTTATATACAGATAGAGCATGGGATTTGAAGTCAGGGAGACCCAAGTTTGAATCCTGCTTCATACTAACTGTGTGATTTTAGGCAAGTCACTTAATCTCATTCTATCATGGAATTGTATTATGATGTTAATAAGGAAACAGCTACCCTATAGGGTTCTTGAGTGAATCAAATGAGATCACTTTGCAAACCTTAGAGCACCATATATATACTTGCTATTATCATATCTCAATGTTAACTTTCTCAATAAATAGAGAGTATTGGGCTTGAAGTCATAAAAACTCATCTTCCTTAGTGACCTTAGACACTTAATAGTTGTTCAACTCTGCACATAACTTTTGTTTTCCTCAGTTTCATTGTCTGTGAAATGAACTGGAGAAGGAAATGACAAACCACTTCAGGATCTTTGCCAAGAAAACCCCAAACCTCAAATGGGGTGACAAAGAGTTGAATAGGACTGAAATGACTGAATAACAAAATTATTATGTCATTTCCTTCACAAAAACCCAGAGAAGTTGAGTTATTTAACATTTTGTACATGTTGTATATATTACAGATGAGGAAATTTATGCTCACGGAGGTAAAGTGATTTGTCTGCAATCACTTAAAAGGTCAGAGGCAAAATCTGAACCCATGCTTTCCTGACCCCTAAGTTTAGCACTCTCTATACCATATCATGTTTGCTCAGAGAAGAAGTATGACTGACTCTAGAATAGGGAAAAATGAAAAGCTAGGACAACCATGTATTGTGCTTATTAATTTTCTTTATCATATTGTCCAAGAACTTAAACCACTGGTATTTTAACTTGTCTTGCCTTACTTTCTTATGTTCAATATTTTATGGTAGGGGTTATGAATTAATGAAGAAAACACATTAACAACATAATATTGCTAAGTGCTGGTTGTATAAAAACAAATAAAATAAGACAATCATTGATTTCAAGCAACTTACATTCTAATGGAAAAGACAAAAAAAAAAAAAATAAAGCTAGCCAAAGAGGGACACTTTGATCCAGAAAATTACAGGGATGATGAATAGGGTCTTAGGAGAAGAAGCTGACATATACTGTCCATGAGCAGTGACAGATTTGATTTAATTATGTATTTTGATTCCAGAATTGGGGTGGTGGTTAACAAAGAATCCTCAAGAAGGAACAAAGCAAGCAAAGAAAAGAATAAAGAATTAGGAGCGAAGAGAAGAATAAATGGGTTTTTCTTGAAATGGTGATCTGATGGGGCAGCTAGGTGGCACAGTGGATAGAGTACCAGCCCTGAAGTCAGGAGAACCTGAGTTCAAATCTGGCCTCAGACAATTAACACTTCCTAGCTATGTGACCCTGGCCAAGTCACTTAATCCCAATTGCCTTAGCAAAAAGAAAAAGAAAAAAAAATGGTGATCTAAGAGCAGTGGTCACTAACCAGAAATGCCAGGAAAGCATGATCTCAGGATGAAAGTTTCACAAGGGAAGAAAGATAAGTATTATCTCCTTTAGGAAGAGAATTGGGAATAAAGTGGGCTTTTTGGGGGGGTTGAATAAGGAGGGGAATACTGAGGATTATCACTGAGGAAGAACAAGCAGAATGTTATGTCTGCTATTGCTCTCCTTAGATTGGGGTTCCACATTTGGGCTGTAGCTCTTCTTGCCAAAGTATCTTTTCCTACAGAACCTTTTCCCCCTCTTCAACTCCATCCTTATGTTCAACCATTTCTTTCTTTTTTCATAGCACACTTAGTTATCCATTATATCCTGAGTGTTATCTCTAGATTCTGGTCTTAATATTAGTCCTCTATATAGTAGAGAAGGGGGCAGCTGATAGAGTGCTGGCCCTGAAGTCAGGAGGACCTGAGTTCAAATCTGACCTCAGACACTTAATGCTTCATACTGTGTGATCCTGGACAAGTCACTCCACCCCAATTGCCTCAGGAAAGAAAAATTAGTAGGAGAGAACAATTGTTTTGCTTGTCATCTGAGTTATAAGACCTAGCTGGAGGAAATTTTTATCACTGCTTCTGATAGAAATGCAATCTGACCTAGTATAGCCAGTTGCTTTGAGGATTATGGAATTAATTATTTTATATTCTTTTTAACTTTAGAAGTTTTGATTTCTTATTAATCAAGTTTTAAAATTGAATTTTATGATTTATGAATGCTTCATTGCATTTTAATCTCTAGACCTGAATCATTGGAATACACCGTTTCACAAAAGAAGTTTTGTGGGCTTTGAGTCAGAAGTTCAAAGAACAGACACTTCTTCTGTCATTCATTACCCAGGTGACCTTGGACAAATTATTTATGCTCTTTGGTATATATTTTCTTTATTTGTAAAATTAGGATATTGGACTAGTTTGACTACTAAGATCTCTTCTAACCCCAAATTTTATGAGTTTGCAGATTCTTTTTTTGACATACTCTTCATTCCTACCAAGCTGGCTGGAATAGTTTGCCATTTTCATCTACCTCAGGAGGATCATTGTGAGGAGCAAGGCAAGAACATAGATAAAAGACTTGGCGATTTTAAAGTGTTACATAAATCTCAGTTGTTATTACTATTTTTGCCCCAGTTGAATACAAGTTTGAGGGCAAGGATTATCTCACTTTTGTATCTGTATTCCCAGCCCAGCTACTAGCACATTATTTAACTCTTTTCATTCATTGATTCCTTAATTCATTCATTCATACATCTTTGCATCTTACACATGGTAGCTGCTTAATAAATGTTGGGTTGGATTTGGATTATTAGTTTAGTGTAGCGACCCTGCTAGCACCCAGGACACCCCAGAATCAGCCGGAGTCAGGATAAGCAAAAATTCGTCTTCATTCTTGGTCCCCAGACATGGGATTTAACAGGATGGAAGCAGGTCCTCTGTGACCACCTTCCTCCTCGGCTACCACCTTCTCCCTGTCTACCACCGAAAGTGTGTCCCTGGCTAGCTTTTTTCCACCCCCTAGTCCTTCCTACAATCCTCTATACACCAATCATTGAGCCAGTATGGATAGTGGAAAGGACCATTTTCCAAGCATGTGCCCATAGAGTATTGTCCAATCAGTAGTTAGCCTCAAGCGCTCGGCAGTCCTGACCTCAGTGCATAGTTCCAGTCCTCTACAGTTTAGGGTCAGAGGGAATGATTTCTTCTACATGATGCAGAAAAGAAGAACGTTAGGAATATACAGCAACATTATTTTCCTTTTGATGGTTGGGATAACTGTCATCAAATGAATTGTGGTTTTGATCAATGACTAAGAAGGTAAACAGACCAGGTACTCCTCAGATGCAGATATTACATATCAGATTTGAGAAGAGAAATTAAATAAATATTTATTAAGTACTTACTGTCACACTTACTATGTGCTTTTAACAAATATTAGCTCCTTTGATCCTCACAACTATCCTGTCAGATCAGTACTATTATCTCCATGTTATTATTGAAAAAACTGAGACACACAGAAATTAAGTGAATTGCTTAAGTGTCTGAGATTCAAACTTAAGTCTTTATGGTTCTAAATATAGTTCTCTTTTTGCTGCACTCACTACTAGATATCTTTATGATATAGTACACGTTTTACTTTATCACCTATTTTCTGATGCCCTTTTTCCAATGTACTAAATTAAACTAGATATTACAATAAAGCATAAATAATTTACTGGGTAACATTTATGCATATATTTAACCAATTATTGAAACTAGCTAGTATTTACTTTTTAAATTTATTTTATTTGAAAAAAGAATAAGAAAAAAACAGAAATAAAATATAAAACAAAATAAAGCAAAACAAAAGATCATTCCTATTCCTGTAGTATCAATGCACATTGACATTTATCCTAATTCTAATCTTGTGTGACTGATGGAGGAAATCAAACCTCATAATCACTGACTAAAAAGTATAACAAACTAAGGGAAGAATCACAGAATTTCTTTTGGAAAGTACCTCAGCAACCATGTTTAATTATACATACAAAGAAACACCATTGCAATATAATAGTTACATAGCTTTTGCTTGAATATCTTGAAGGATGGGGAATCTGCTGCCTATCTATCTGTAAGCAAAAAAAAAAAATTATCTTTTGGACAGTTAAAATTATTAAAGTGTTCTTCCTGACATTCATCTTAAATTTGCCTTTTTGCAAATTCTGCTCTTGATTCCTGGTTCTGATTGCCAAGTGAAGCAAATTATTGCTTATTTCATCATGACAGTTTTATAAACACTTGAACAAAATCATCGTGTGCTCCTTCAGTCTTCTACAGGCTAAATATGTCTAATTCCTTTAATCTATTCCTATAAAAATGAATTAAAATCGATTTATTAACCTAGTTGCCATCTCCTAGACATTATCCTATCAATTTTCTTTTTAAACTGTGGCACCACGACCTAGATACAGCATTCCAAAAGAAGAATACAGTGGGACTATTATTTCCCTATTTCTAGAAGCTATGTTCCTCTTATTGTAGTCCAAGATCCCTTTTTTGTCATACACTAGAATCTTAGTGAGATTGTAGTCTGATAAAACAGATATTTTTCAAAATAACTGCTGTCTATCCACACCTCCCCATATTTTATACTTGTGAAGGTGATTTTTTTGGACCTTCATGCAGGAATTTACATTTATAACTATTAAATTTCATCTTATAGATCCAAGATCATACTCTTCCTTATCATTTTTTTTATTCTTTTAACTAATATATTATCTTTCCCTCCTTAGTTTTGGCAGCTTTGAAGGGAATATCTTCCCTACCTTTATTCAGGTCATTGATAAAGATGTTAAATAACAGAGGACCAAGGATTGTTAAATAAGGTCCCATCTCTTTTTTTCTGGTCACCATACAAAACAAAACAAAACAAAACAAAACAAAAAGAAGACTTATCAATTAATAAAATTAAAGGTAACTAGACAAACTGTAAATTATACTAGATTGAAAAAAATGGAGATTTGGTTTTCTTTTCATATTTTCCACTAATTTGTTAAACCCTAGACAAATAATTTAACTCTCTGTGTTAACTCTATTTGTAAAAGAGAAAGTTTAACTAGATGTTGCATAAGTTTCTCGCCAGCTCTAAAATGCTATAAATTTTTTCATCCTTTGAATTGTTTCCTTAGTACCAAGAATGTATAAAAAGTTGTGGAGAATCTCTAGAAATGTGAAATAATTATTTATTATTTATTTATCATTATTTTTATGATTAATTTCTATGCACTACATTAATGTTGCTAGGACAATAAGATACATAAGAAAGAAACATAAAAAGACAAAAAAAATTAAACCCAATCTTTCTTTATTAAACCCAACCTTGTTAATTAGAGATTTGCTTTATTTGCTCAGAGAAGACCTTTTCAGATAACTCCTTGGCTTTAGGACTGGAGCTCTCTTGTTTTTACACTAGGGTTAAAAATTGACAAGTGAAGTGCTTCAATAAATATCTTGCAGTTCTAGTCAAAATATATTTTATGTCATCCTGACTGCTGCCCTCCATGGAAAAGTGTTCCATAAACATTTCACTTAACCTTTCCCATTTATTATTATTACTTAAGATATGCCAACTTCCATTTTTCAATTGTCTTCCAGGACTTAGTGGAAATTAGCAACTAATTCTGATATTTTGGGAAGGTGCCATTTGAGGAATGTTCTTAGAATCTCTTAGTATTGGTATCAGAAGTGATATCAAAGGCCATCTAATGTAAACTATATTGAATTGGAATTCTCTCTGTGATATCCCTAACAACAAATATCTTTTCCTTATATTTTTTTTCTAAATTTTCTAAATTTTCCTTATATATTTTCCTTGACGTTTCAGTGACAGGTAACTCACTCTCTTCTCAGGCAGCCAAGTCTATTTTTGAATAGTTTCAATTACTAAAGTGTTTTTTTTCAGCTATAACACTAGAATTTAACTTTCTGAAATTCATATTTCTATCTCTTCAGATGGAGCAAAATAAGATAAGTTCCACATTATCGTCCTCCAAATATTTGGGATCATTTTTATTTATTATCCTTTCTCTTTTAAGTCTTCTCTGCTTCAGATTAAGTGTTCTCAGCTCCTTCAATTATTCCTTATAGATTTGTTTCCTAGACCTTTCAATATCCTGATTACCCTCATCTAGCCACTCTCCAATATATCAATCTCCTCACTAAAACATGGAGTCCAGAACTGAATATGCAGCTCCAATATAGTCTGACAAGCACAAGTTACAACTGGGGAAGTTGTTCTGGGTCACCAGTTCTGGACCCTATGTCTTTTTTAAGATAGCCAAGGTTGCATTCAATTTTCTGGCTGCCAAATCTTACTGTTGACTTAGGTTAAGTTAGTTCACTAAAATTCCCAGGACCATTTTGCAGGAATGACTGTATTATTTCTATATCCAGTAAGGCCTTCAGGTTCTTTCATACAAGCTGTTGTCTAACTTTTATCTTCTTTATCTCTTATGGATATAGTTGAATTTTTTGAAAACAAAATGTTTGCTTTAATTATTTGTTTTAATACTTTAATAAATTTGTAATCTCACCAATGTGAATATTATATCCCTTGTACCTAATCATGTTATGTGATCCTTGTGTATTTCCATAGATTTTTCACAGAACACTCTAAGGTGCTGGAGGCCTTCATCTAGATCTGGACATTTTAACATGAAATTCATGAATTTATTTAAAAAAATAATTTGATAACTTAATATAATTGGTTTTATTTGCAATCTTATATATTTTATTTTATGTATTTAGGGACATTACTGAGAAGAGGTCCATAGGCTTCATCAGACCACCAAAAGATCTAGGCATAAAAAGGGTCAAGAACATATTTTTTAAATTAAAGTTTTTATTTTCAAAATATATGCATAGATAATTTTCAACATTCATCCTTGTAAACCTTGTGTTCCATTTTTTTTTTTTTTTTACCTAACCTTCCACCCCACTCCTTCCTCTAGATGGCATGTAATCCAATATATGTTAAACACGTGCAATTCTGCTCTACATATTTCCACAAATATCATGTTGCAAATGAAAAATCAGGTAAAAAAGCAAAAGATAAGAAAGAAAACAAAATGCAACCAAACAACAATAACAAAAATTACTATGTTATAATCCACATTCAGTTCCCACAATGCTCACTCTGGTTGCAGATGGTTTTCTTCATCAAAAAGCCATTGGAACTGGCCTGAATCATCTCATTATTGACAAGAGACATGTCCATTCTATTTTCTTAGCCAATCTGAGAGGTGAGTAGTAGTACTCAGAGATGTCTTAATTTCTCTGAGCAATAGTTATTTAGACCACCTTTTCATATGATTAGAAATTGTTTTGATTTCTTCATCTAAAAATTGTCTGCTCATATCCTTTGACCATTTATCAACTGGGAAATGGCTTGAATTCTTATAAATTTGAGTCAATTCTCTATATATTTTAGAAATGAAGACTTTATCAGAACTCTTGAATGTAAAAAAAAAAAATTCCCCAGTTTATTGCTTCCCTTCTAATCTTGTCTGCATTGGTTTTGTTTGTACAAAAACTTTTTACCTTCATATAATCAAAATTATCCATTTTGTATTCAATGAGGAATTCCAGTTCTTCTTTGGCCATAAATTCCTTCCTTCTTCACAGATCTGAGAGATAAATTATCTTTTGTTTTTCTTATTTGTATATAATATCACTCTTTATGTCTAAATTATGAACCCATTTCGATGTTATCTTGGTATGCCTAGTTTCTGTCATACTAATTTCCAATTTTCTCACTAGTTTTGGTTAAATAGTGAGTTCTATCCCCAAAGTTGGGATCTTTGGGTTTGTCAAACACTAGATCACTATAATCATTGACTATTTTGTCCTCTGAACCTAATCTATTCCACTGATCAACTATTTCTTAGTCAATACCAAATAGTTTTTTATGACTGCTACTTTATAATATAGTTTTAGGTCTGGTACAGCTAAGCCATCTTCATTGGCATTTTTTCATTAATTCCCTTCAAATTCTTGACCTTTTATAATACATATATTTTAACATGCTTAGAGTACAGAGTACTTGAACTACTCATTTATTATTTCTAACTCCCATATGACCTACCTACTTCTTCATTGTACACATTTCCTTAAAAATATCCCTTGCAAAACTTCTTGAGCATGGGTTACTTAAGTAGAAACATGTCACAACTTACTTGCATTCATTATTCATCTCAACATTGTCCCCTAGTGTCACCTGCAGTTTTCATTCCTTGGAAACAAAGGTATTTCAAGATTTATAATCATAGAACATTTTTAGGAGAGCATTTACCTTTAAAAGATTGGTCTTTACACCAGGGAGAATTTAATATTTATCCTAATCAAATTTCATCTTGTTAGATTCAGTCAATTGTTATTACCTATCAAGATTTTTCAGTGTCCTGATTCCATTATTGAATGTGTTAGTTATCCCTCTTAATTTATCCATAGTTTGTAAATCCATTTTCTTTGTCTTCATTCAAGTCATTGATAAAAGTGTTGAATAGAATTTGGCCAAAAAGATTACTGGGACTCAGCTTTAGCTATTGACATCAATCATATTTCTTTGTGTACAACAGCGTAACCAACCAGTTCTTTAGTAGTAACCAAATATTCATCTTCTGTCTCTAATTAAACAAATTATATTTTCACCATAATCCTAGAAGAGTTCTGATATTCACATCACTCTAATACATAACAGTTTGTCACATTCAAAACAGCAAAACAGCAACCTGGGCCAGAATACATGTTTCAGTAACTATTTCTCTTAGAATTCTGAACAGATATGCTGTGAAAAGAGAAGTATCCAAGAAAGTTCACCTCAGCAACACATTTTTTCCAAAGAATAATAAAGCACCATAATGGGATAATTCCTAACTTGCATCCTTTATTTTGGCATGTTGTTTAATTAAATGTCTTTTGCTTTGATTAACGCATCCTTTGCTTGTCAGGCAAAAGAAAAAAAAATATCAGTGAGGATTTATGAGTGTGGTGATGCTTTCCCCAGATGTGGTTTGAACTTATGGTAGTTGTAGGGATACCATATATATATATACATGTAAGGGTGAAGGAGTTGGACAAACTTAAACTATAGTACATGTTATCGTCATGACAGAAATTTTGATGACTGGTAAAGAATATCAGAAAATATTCATTAAGGATAGTTAAAGAGGAAGAATTTGCCCATGTTTATCCAGCCTAATAGCTCAAAAGAGAAATTGATCTTATTTTAATGACTCACATTGGTTATCTGGATAGAAAAGTCTTTGAGTGGAGAATGGTCATCCATATGACTATAAAGTCCAATGGAAATATTGCTATTCCTTTTGCTTTAAATAAAGATCCATCAGGCAAACTTCTGATCCCTAATCTGAATTCCTTCCTTCCTTCCTTCCTTCCTTTGCTCCTGTTTCTCCCCTCTCCTGTTGTCTCCTCTCTTCTCCTATCCCACCCTGTCCTATCCCATCCTGTCCTGTCCCATCCTGTTCTGTCCTGTCCTCTCTTCTCGTCTCTTTTTCTCTCCCACAATGAAGTATGGAGAAGAATTAATTTGGAATTTTAAAAATTTGGAATTAAAAAAATAAAAAAGGTTTTAATCACAGTTTTGATTCCTGCTAGCTGTGTTAACTAAAGCAAATCCCTTGACTCTTGGTAGTACCCAACTCAAAGAGTTGTGGAAACCAAAAGACTTACTGTATGTTTTTTGACTATTGTGGCTAATATAAATATGTTATAATTGTATAACAATAACTATTGTGCTATATACATATAATATAAACAAATGTTAGTTGCTATTGCTTTGAAATGTATCAGTAGAATTTAATACTTGGATACTGTAATTGTCATAAAGGAATTTGGGAACTCAGAATTACCCTTTCCACTACAGACGGTGGAACACTTGGAGGTTATCTAAATAATAGCATAATTATTCAATGTTGTTTCATCATAATTTTTATATTTATTATTAATATTATCAAATCTTAGAAATTGAAAAATATATGTAGTTCTTGAAAGCAAAAATGTAAGAGATATTCTGGATTTGCTTGTGGTTTACATCAGCCTGTCATGTCTCCACATATTTCTTGATTGACAAGAGGAATGGATAATGGAAATCAAGGTTTCTATCACAGTGAGAGAAAAAGGATGATCTCTGCTGAGGAAAAGTCCTTGAAGCCAAGGGCTATTTGTCTTTGAACCTGTAGGGATCTTGGTATTAGTGCATAGTTTCAGGCTGTTTTATTTTGTTTTTCTAAATCTTTTGGATCTGTTGAAACAAGGTTTATAGGCCAGAAATATAAACAAAAGTTATAGAGAATAAACATTTTGCTTCTTTTTTGCCCCTCCTTGCTCCTGCCTCAAATAATCCAGCACCAAGACCACATCCTGAACTAGTTAATGTTTTCTCAATCCCATCTTCAAGTCACGTTTATTTGCAAAGACAGAAAAGGGAGGTGAGGTGGGGAAGGCTTAAGACATCTTTTGCAAAACTCTCACGCAAAATACCAGTTGAAAGGCTTCATCATTTCCTGTTTGCCCCATCATTTATATTTACTTCTACAGAATCCCTGACTTCCCATTTGCAAATGTAGTCATTGTCTTCCCTTTCAAATTTGACTGATTTTCTGAAATGTATGAGTTATCTTCCTTCCCCACAGATTGGCGATACAAGATGCTTAGTAATCAAACTTGAGTCGGAGAATTGGCCAATGCTGAAATGAATTATAATTCAAACTTTTTCTTTCCAGCTGAAAAACAAAAACTGAATCTTGGAGAAGAGTCGGGAGGCATTATCTTTAAAAAAATCTTTTTTCAGTAAGGCAATTAGGGTTAAGTGATTTGCAGAGGGTCTCACAGTGAGAAATGTTAATGTTCAAATTTGAACTCAGGTCCTCTAAATTCAGGATTGGTGATCTACTGCAGCATCTAGTTGCTCTTTGTCTTGAATCATATAGATAGTAATTGGCAAAATCAGGACTTCTGATTTCAATTGCAGTGCCCCTACCATATGCTATCCCCTGTAGAGAAAACATCGTTTAGATGTTTTCCAGTTTCCAGTTTATGGAAACTTTTCATTCTTGAGTTAGACCTCCATGATGTTTCTTGTTTATATCTAAGGCTTTTTTTTTTTTAAATACATACTTTGTCCTTTCTCCTCTGAGTCTTTTTTTCCTACAAAAAATACATTTCCACATTTGTCATGCTGTGCAAGAAAAGTAAGACCAAAATGGAAAAAAAAAAAAAAACACAGTGAGAAACAACAACAATAACAAAAAAGGGTGAAAATACTATGCTTTGATCTATATTCAGTTTCCATATTTTTCTCTCTGGATGTATGTGGCAATTTCTTTCCCAAGTCTATTGGAATTGCTTTGAATCAACACATTGTTGAGAAGAGTGAAGGCTATCCCAGTTGATCATCACATGACTTTGTTACTGTATATATATTTTTTTGATTCTGTTTAGTATCAGTTAATGTAAGTCTTTTCAGGCTTTTCTTAAATGTTCTCTAAGTCTTAAAAAAATTAAAAATGATTTATTTTCAATTTATTTTTTAAATAAGCATTTAGAAGCAGCCAGACAGTACAGTGGGTAGAGCACTAGCTCTGGAGTCAGGAAGACCTGAATTCAAATTTGACCTCAGATACTTCCTAGCTGTATACTGGGCAAGTCACTTAACCTCAATTACCTCAAAAAAAAAGTATTTACTTTCTCTTCTTTATCTTCTACTCCAGGGTGGGTGTGTGTGTTGGGAGAAGGGGGAGAGAAAGCCTTTAAACAAATCTGAAAAGTCAAATAAGGCTAATTCCCACACTGACTATGTCTATAATATATCTCCTTCATCCTGGTTCCATTCCCTTTGGGGAGATAGGCAGTAGCATGCTTCATAAACATTTGCCCAGTGCTTTCCTCGCATTTTGTTCATGGTCTTTTAGTGTTAGTGGACCCAAATGTGAAATGAGGATGAAGGGTCATACTTTGCCTGTTACAGCTAATTATAAGATATCTTCAACACAACACACAATCACAATTACACTTATTCCCCAGTACTCTCCATTTTGTACTCTCCTTCTCACTGTATTGGATTACAGTTTCTCTCCCTTGTCTAAGATAGGAGCTGGATTTTCAGCACAGTTTTCATCTAATCACTACCAGGAGCCCCCAGAAACAACGTAGAAGATGTTGACCAAGGTCCTCTGAATCCAAATCTAATACTCTTTAGATTTTTCCTTACTTGCACACTCTCCTGGGTAATCTGCTTCTCTAGTCAGGGTCCTCATGTGCTTCCTAGCCAGTTAGGCTCACTCACTGTGCTTTCCAAACTGAGATGGCCTTCACTGGTATCACTCCATGCTCTTAGACAAACTACAAGAGCTAACGGGAGAAGGATTCAGTGAAAAAATGCTGGGAAAACTGAAAAGCAGATTGAAAGAAATCAGGTTTCTAGTAACACCTTATATTATATACCAAAATAAATTCCAAATACTTACATGACTACATATATAACAACAAATCATTAACTTTGCTAGTCCTATGTGTTTACTTGTCCCATTCCCTCAGGACATAGCCAGAGAACATAGCTAATCTGATCAATGGATTCCTGTGTTTTTAGGCATCAGTACTTTAAACAGGTGCCTTTTAAATGTATGCTTTTCCCAAGTAGAATAAGTATAATGTTGATAATTTCAGGCACTGTACCCAGAAGGTGATAGAAATTTTTGGACAGGATTTTTTCTTCCTAGAGATGCTTCCGATCTCACTTTATATCTGATTACTTTTTGTATAACTAGCAATGTAAAAACCCTGATACAATGCAATCTATGTATAGAATTACTTTTTTAAAGTATTAATGATGATGCAAAACTTGGCAATTCAAGGCTTAATTTTTTTGTTCAATCATTTCCAGCTCCTCATAATCCCATTTTTTGGACAAAGATTCCTTCTTCAGCTCATTTTACAGATGAGGAAAGTGAGGAAAGCATAGTTAAGTGACTTACCCAGGGTCACACAATTTGTAAGTGTCTGAGACCAGATTTGAGCTCAGGAACATGAATCTTCCTGATTCCCAGTCCAATGCTCTATTCATTCCCTCAACTAGTTGCCTATGGAACTTAATAGAAGCCCCAGTATGTGAAAATTTAACCTGAACTTGTTATAAAATATACATCTTATATAATGAAGAGAACTTAATATCATAAGGGGATATAGAAGTAGAAAAGACCTTAGAGTTCATCTAGTCCACCCTCATAATTTTGTACATTTCTAGAGAGGTTAAGTAAATCTCATAGCTAATAAGTAGCAGAAGATTCAAACTCAGATCTGATTTCAAATATAGTACATATATATTTATTTTATGTCATACTGTCTCTCAGGTATTTAACCTGATTTAATGCATATCAGACTTATGAAATTAAAGCATATCATTTCTTTAAATTCTTAGGAAAAACAATATCAGCTTCATCATTCTAGCACTCAAGAAGGACTCTGAATATCTCTTGTGTGCCAAGCCCTATATTGGACATTTCATAAACTCTGCAAAATGTCCGTTGTTTTAGCAGAAAAAGAGTCCTACAAAATCCAAACCATCTGTAACAAAGGGAAACACTCATTGGAATGTACAGTGTGGACATAATACTTTTTAACTAGAAGGAAGCAATTTACATTGGATCACTGATCACCAATGACATCACTTGCTGTTTTATGCTGAACACATATGAATAGAACCAGATGTGACTTCATGCACAATTGAAATGAACTTGCTGCTGTGAATTCTTCTATTCAAAAATAGTACAGATGAATCTGATTAGATCCCTCCTTTATTTTTCTGAAAAGGGAAAAAAAATCCATCCTAGTTTAATGTTAATAGGACATAAAACATCCTGACAAGGGTGCTTGGCTTTGAAAATGAGCATGTCATTTTAAAGTATCTCTAATTATCAGTCATGGTTTTGGCTATCATTTCTACAGCTAACTGCAGTAGAAATAGTTTCTAGGATAGATATATTCCATCATCTGGATTTGTTGCCTGCTAAAAGAGTGGGAATGAGGGTGAAATGGAGGCTAGAGAAGAAACTGCTGTTCTATCCATGCTGATTGGCTCTTTGCCCACCACAGGCCTGACTGAACTCAGACACCTTTGCTGTCAAGGAATACTTTTTTGTTTGAGTAGAAAGCCAGCCAGCTGTTACTGATTTGGGGATCATCTCAAGTTCACTTAAAGTAGGTTAGAGGATAGTTGGGATTTCTGGGTAGAAACAATGACTTACTCAAATACAGGAACTTTGGCACATTTAAGAAAGGGAGAAGATTTGATGAATTGTGTTTTATTTCATATCTGTCATTACCTCTGAACCTGAGCAGGTCAATGAATTGTGTGTGCTGTATACTTTTAACCCTTTGTATGCCTTGATAGGCATTCACATATATTATCTATTTCCTTTACACCACAAACCTCTGAGGCTGGCACTACATTTTAAATATGCAGAAAATAAGAATTACCAAAGTTAAGTGACCTGCCCATGCTCATACAACTAGCAAATATGTTGGAGGCAGGATATGAACAGCTCTTGTCCAATGCAAGAGTCTAGTATTCTTTCTATTGCACTAGGCATCAGATGGCCAATAAACTGAAAAAAAAAAAGTGAAATGATTTGCTGAAAGTCATTTCCTGGTAAATTGTGAGGTCTGGACTTAAATTTCTTAACTCTTAATTCAATATTCTTTCATGTCAAAGAATCTTCTTTAGCCCCTCAGAGAGTCTAAGAAACAATAGAAATAGAGTAGATAATGTTTAACATTTTATTATTCTGTGAAAATAAAAAACCCAACTCAGATAATGCATAAGGCCCCAATGCAAATCAGAAAGTCTTTATTCTCTGTCAGTGTTTATTTTAATCATCTTCATTTCAGACTCACTTTTGGCAGGAATGTCTATCTCAAGTGTATCTTACCAAAATAGAAACCATGTCAACAAGCACAGGTGTTTGTAACAGCAATTAACCTGAATCCCATACTGGTTTAATTTTTGCTAAGATGGAAGCTCTCTAAATGCTTTCTGTCAAAACAGAAAATTCATGCTCAATATAAGGTGATGTTCCCCTAATAAAGATAGAATTCAGAGAAAGCTGATTTGCGGTAGATAGGAAATATGTCATTTCACAGTTTGCCTAAATTGTTTTGAACTACTACAGATAATTCTCATCTGGATTGTTCAATAAACCTTTTCCTTTATGGCTCTGTGTTCCACAAGCCTCAGCAACCAAGTGGCTTCAGTGTCTGGGATTCCCATAGTAGGAAGGGCTTTAATGGTTTGCTGTCTACCTGTACCTGCCAGGGAGGAAAGAGACAGGGAGGAGAAGAGGAGAAAGGAAGGAAGGGGGAGTCCTGCTGCCTTCCTAAAGGAGATTCAAATTTGTGCAATGAAAACTAATGGAAAGTGAGAAATATCTATATTTTGAACTGAAAAGTTCACTATTTTATCCTAAACTGGGAAAGGCTAGTGGAAATAATTGAAGAACCTGAATTATAAAATGTCTTCAAAGAAATTAAAATTAATTTGTTTGAATGGATGAATGAAATGTGAGTAGAAACTCCAACTAAGTTAATAAAGTGTTTTCAAAAATTGGACGTTCAGGCACCTGATTTCCCAAACATGTCAACTTTTTGCAATGTGATGTAAAACTAATTGCTTTTTTAGTAGCTCCAAATTCCCCCTTGCAACCTTGTTTATCATATTTGAAAGTTAATAACTTTTTCAGTGATGGAATAAAATTAATTTTTATTCCAATTCATGGCTTAATTGGGACATTTTGCCATAGTGTCATGATTTTGTTGTAATTAAATCTTGGAGAGACAGTAGAAATCACAGAATCACAGAGTTGGGAGGAATGAGAAGGCATTTTATTCAACTTCTACCTTAAGCATAAATTCTATTTAAGAAGAGGTTATATAGTGTCTTTTAAAAATATCATCCACGTTGGGAAATCTGTTTCTTTTTTGGTGAAGCCCTAATTCAATGTCAACAAATATTTATTAAATACTTATTCCAAGGGATGCATTGAGAATGCAGACTAAATTAAGCTTCTCTCAAGAAGTTTAACTGTTGGAAAATTATTTTTCATATAATAGGTACTTAATAAATGATTGTTGACTGTACTTGAAATATATTTTTCATCAATGTATATCTTGTCATGACCTTGGATGCTAATCATAATCATATGACAGCCCCTTCATATTTTTGAAGGCAGCAATTATATTCTTCCTAAGCCTTCTCTTTAATTGAACTAGGTCAGATATTTCTGTTGATTAGTTAATATTTGGCACATACCAAGTAGGTCCTTCAGAAGTAAACTCTTTAAAACATTTTTAAAATTAAACCTTTTTATTTTCAAAATGTACGCATAGATAATTTTTAGCATTCACCTTTACAAAATCTTGTGTCCCAAATTTTTTTCCTTCTCTTTCCAACTCCCTCTCCCTTAGATGGCAAATAATCCAATATGTTAAACATGTACAGTTCTTTTATATATATTTCCACAATTATCATGGTGCAAAAGAAAAATTAGCTCAAAAAAGAAAAAAATGAGAAAAAACAAAATATAAACAAACAACAATGAAAAGGTGAAAATATTATGTTGTGTCCCACATTCAGTCTACACACTTCCCTCTCTGAGTACAGGTGGTTCTCTCCATCACACAACCATTGGAACTAGCCTGAATCACCTTGCTGTTGAAAAGAGCCACATCCATCAGAATAGATCATTGTATAATCTTGTTGTTGCTGTGTACAATGTTCTGGTTATTTTCATTTCACTTAGCATCAGTTCATGTAAGTCTCTCCAGGCCTCTCTGAATCATACTGCTGATCATTTCTTGTATAACAATAATATTCCATAATATTCTATGATAATTTATTCAGCCATACTCCAATGATGGGCATCCACTTAGTTTCCAGTTTCTTGCCACTGCAAAAAAGGGCTGCTAAAAACATTTTTACACATGTTGGTCTTTTCCTATTTTTTATGATCTTTTTGGGATCGTAGATTTAGAGCCTGGAGGAAATTTAGAGGTCATGTAGCCAACTCTTGCATTTTACAGTTGAAGAAACTGAGATAACTTTATAATTTTTAAAGATTTGTCAAGGATCAGCTATGGATAAAGTATAATATCACACATTTCCTTATGTGTTGAATTTCTTCTAAACTTCTATAATCAGGAATATTCAAGAATAACTTATTAACTTATTTTCAGAGATAAATTTTCTCTCTTTGGGGGCATGAATTTTTCTCTTAGAGATATAATTTAACCTTTGCTTCAGTTTTCTTCTCTGTAAAGTGAGAATATTAATAGTAGTTTCTCAATCCTCCAACCCTCACCCCAAGTACTGTTATTAATTTATTAATTTATTTAATAAATAAAAATTAACTTAATGTTTATTTTTTCTGAATTAGTAAAAAGAACACAATGAACATGAATGAATCTTTTTTGATAACTGATGATCATGTTCAAGTTAACCATTTTCACTGTGTAAACTGAAAGTAAAAAGTATTAACTTTCTGAAGTCTTTTTGGATATGTACATATCCCTTGGAAGTTTTATTTTTGTTTTTCAGAAATTCCATATATGAACTTGTTTTCTTATTCATTTGTTCATTATTCATTTTTTTATTCCCTCTTTGAAACACACATTTAGTATCTGCTATGTGCAGAGTATTCTATTAGGCACTGGGGAAGATTATTTAAAAGATACTTGCCCTCATGGGATTTATATACAGAGGCATAAACAAAGATACAGATAAGTATGATTAGCACAATATTGGGCAACTGCTTGGATATCAAAATGTTTTGTGAGTTTCAGGGTAGCAAGTCTTATGAATAAGCATGTGTGTTGGGAAGTAGAAAGAATACAAGAAAAGCTTTACACAGTAGCATCTATTTAAAATTATCAGCAAATATCATATGTAATGGGAATAAATTAGAACAATTCCCCCCCCCCAAAAAAAAAATCAGGGGTGAAATAAGATTGCTCACTATCATCATTACTATTCAGTATTGTATTAGGAATATTAGATTTAGCAATGAGAAGAAAAATAAATTAAAGGAATTAGAGTAGGTAACAAGGAAAACAAATTTCATTCTTTGCAGATGATAAGATGGTATTCTTAAAGAATTCTAGAAAATCAACTAAAAAAACTATTAGAAACAATTCACAAATTTATCAAAGTTGCAGGATACAAAATAAATCAACAATCATCATCAGCATTTCTATATGTTACCCACAAAGTGCAACAGCAAGAGATACAAAAAGAAATTCCACTTAAAATAATTGTAGATACTATAAAACATCTGGGATTCTTTGTGCCAAGGCAAAGTTAGGAACAATATGAATACAATTACAAAACATTTTCCACACAAATAGTCACATCTAATCAATTGGAAGAATATCAAATGCTTATGGATAGGCCAAGCTAATATATTAAAAATCACAATTCTACCTAAATTAATCTACTTATTCAGTGCCATCCAATCAAACTCCCAATAAATTATTTTACAGAGCTAGAAAAATAGTAACAAAACTCATCAGGAAGAATAAAAGGTCAAAAATTTCAAGGGGATTAATAAAAAAATGCAAATGAAGATGGCCTAGCTGTACCAGACCTTGTTTTAGGTCAGGTACAGCTAAGTCACTTTCATTCGATTTTTTTTTTTCATTATTTCCCTTGAAATTCTTGACCTTTTGTTAATCCAGATGAATTTTATTGTTATTTTTTCTGGATCATTAAAATAGTTTCTTGGGAATCTGATTGGTATAGCACTAAATAAATAGATCAGGTAGTAGTATTGTTGTTTTTATTATAATCATTCAACCTATCCAAGAGCACTTAATATTTCTCCATTGTTTAGATCTGACTTTATTTGTGTGGAAAGTGTTTTGTAATTTTGCTCGTATAGTTCCTGACTTTCCTTTGGCAGATAGATTACCAAATATTTTATACTATCGGCAGCTATTTTAAATGGAATTTCTCTTTGTATCTTTTGCTGTTGGATTTTGTTAGTGATGTATAAAAATGTTGAGGATTTATGTGGATTTATTTTTTACTGCAACTTTGCTAAAGTTGTAGATTATTTCTAATAGCTTTTTAGTAGAATCTCTGGAGTTTTCTAAGTATACCATCATATCATCTGCAAAGAGTCATAATTTGGTTTCCTCATTACCTACTAGTGATAATGGTGATAGTGGGCAACCTTGTTTCACTCCTGATTTTATTGGGAATGGTTCCAGTTTATCACCCTTACATGTGATGGTTACTGATGGTTTTAAATAGATGCTCCTGACTATTTTAAGGAAAAGTCCATTTATTCCTATACTCTCTAGTGTTTTTAATAGGAATGGGTGTTGGATTTTATCAAATGCTTTTTCTGTATCTATTGAGATAATCATATGATTTTTGTTAATTTGGTTATTGATATAGTCAATTATGTTGACAGTTTTCCTAATATTGAACCAGCCCTGCATTAAGAAAAAATTCTTAAATTGACTGTTCTAATAAAGTAGATCTTGGTTAAATTAAAATTTCCTGAAGTAGTAACTTAATCCTTGAGGGGATCAGAGTTCACTTTTCAGAATACTTCTGGCAATCCCTAAGGTTTCAGAGATATATTTTCTCTCTTTGGGGGCATGTTTTTTTCTCTTAGAGATATAATTTAACCTTTGCCTCAGTTTTCTTCTCTGTAAAGTGAGAATATTAATAGCAGTTTCTCAATCCTCCAACCCTCACCCCAAGTACTGTTATTAAGATAAAATGAGATAATATTGGTAAAGTACTTTACAAACCTTAAAACACTATTCAGGGGTCCTCAAACTTTTTAAATAGGGGCCAGTTCACTGTCCCTCAGACTGTTGTAGGGCCAGACTATAGTAAAATCAAAAACTTTGTTTTGTGGGCCTTTAAATAAAGAAACTTCATAGCCCTGAGTAAGGGAGATAAACATCCTCAGCTGCCACATCTGGCCCGCGAGCCGTAGTTTGAGGACCCCTGCATATATAATTGTTATATAAAAACTACTTTTGTGAGTTTCCAGTTAGCAGGTCTTATCAATAAGGGTGTGTACTGTGAGGTTGAAAGAATATCATCAAGAAAGACTTTTCAGAGGAGGCAACTGCTGAATTGGATCTTAAAAGATGGATGAAAATGAGTGAAGAGAGAGAAGAAGGATATTCTAAACACAGGGAAGATCATAAGCAAAGTAATAGAGAAAAAAAAGCACAAGGCTCAGAATCAGAAGACATTGGTTCAACTCCCCACTGAGTTGCTTGTTAGCTCTGTGTGGGTGTTTTTTTTTTCTTTAAAACAATATTAATATGATTCTCTCTAGGAGAAAGATTTCTCGGGGAGGTTTTCTGGAGGCAGGCTTAGTTTCAGTTGAAAGTAAATAATCACCCCAAATCACAGCCAGCTGATAAAAGTTCAGCTCTTTTATTGTGTCCTTCAATATAGCCTGGTTAGCTCAGAAGCCTATCTCTCTGCTTGGTTCCAAGAGCTCTTGCAGCTTGTTCCTTGCTTCTACCTCTGCTGTCTCTCTTTGGTTCTAAGAGCTTTTGCAGCTTTGTCCTTTGCCTCTGCTTTCTTCAGCCTCCAGATGGAATGAATCTCTCTTGCCTCCGAGAGAGGGCTTCTGGCTCTCAATCTCCCAGAGTGCTGAATCTCCGACCCCTGGCAATGTTCCCAAGTAAAAAACTGTCGAGTGGCTCACTGAAGCTTTATTTATGCTGCTTCTCCAAGAGTGGGATTGTGGGATATCTCCCAGCGTGCTCTCTGGCCTTAAGAGCTTCAAGGGAGATGTGAATTCAGATATCTCATACTAAATCCTGAAATCTCCCAAACATGGGAACTCCAGTGAATACTTAAATACTTCTTGCTTATAAGAGCTCTCCAAAGGTGTGAACACAAGCATTGTTTCTATCAATTATACTTAGTACCTTGTTTCAAGTTCTGGCCCAGAATATCTCCTTCTAAGATCAAATCAATCATATTGAATCATGCTAAATTAGATAATTATTTTCTCTATCAACTCTAATGGCTTAACACTTTGTAAAGATTCCAACAGCTATGTGAACTTTTCAATTTGCTTTCATGGGGCATAAATTTCCTTATTATAAAATTAGTAATTTAAACAATTGTTATTATTCAGTCCTGCCTGACTTTTTGCAATCTCATTTTGTCAGCAAAGATCCTAGAGTGCTTTTCTTCTCTAGCTCATTTTGCAGATGAGGAAATTGAGGTCAAATATGAACTCAGGTCTTTCTGATTCTAGTTCTGGTGCTTCACTGCAGCACCTAGGAATGTGGATGAGATAGATGATCCCTAATTTCCATTTCTAGCTCTAACTTTTTATGAGTCAAATATTCTTTGGTCAAATGCCTTATTTCTAGAAAGAATATCATGTGAACCTGTCTTACCAAAAGAGCAAATTCAACACTGCTTTTTTTCCACACAAATTCAATTCCTAGGAAAGTAATCACAATCTTCTTCCTTCATGGCACTGTATATAACACAGTATGAAAGGAGAATGGGTGATAATGCCCACTTTACAGATCATTAAGCTCCAGTCCCAAAGAGCTCATGACCCTAAGGACTGATGAGGGTGTTAGCATTACTCACCCTATGAGTCAGTCAATGAGATTCAAGAATCAAGAACTAAAAATAAGTCCTCTTCACATTAAGTTAGGAGACATTCAGTTATAGTCCAAATAATCCCTGGAGTGAGAGCCAAATGCGTGAGTGGTAGCAGATGGTAGGAACTATCTCAAAAGGACAAAAACATTCATCACAGTTGTCCTAAGAAGCCCTCACCATTAGCTTGACAGGATGTTAAAGATCTAAGCTAATTCCATACAACAACATTAAAGCTGCCATTTGAAGAAAAAATGTGATAAAAATACAAACACCCTCTTACAGAGAAAGCTAAGATTTTTATTGGGCTTCTTTCACTTAAAAAAAAAAATTTCCTTCCACTTTTTATTATCAAATAGTGTGTTATACAATGTAAAGTATGCTGGATTTAAAGTCAGTGTAGCTGGATTCAGGGGGTGGATAGAATGCTGATCTGGAATCAGGAAGACTCATCTAATGAGTTAAAAAATATGACCTAAGATACTTCCTACTTGTGTGACCCTGGACAATTGACTTAACCCTGTTTGCCTCAGTTTCCTCATCAGTAAAATAAGCTGGAGAAGGAAATGGCAAATTACTCCAGAATCTTTGCTAAGAAAATCCCAAATGGGGGCACAAAGAATAAGATGCAATTGAAAAATGACAGAACAACAACATTTCCTGAATTCAGATTCAGATCTCCACATATATATGTGACATGGGTTACATCACTTAACTTTTTGGGAAAAGTTTCTCATCTATAAAAAGCAGAGTTGGATCTAATGTCTTAATTCCCCACCCCCATTCCCATCACCTGCAGCTTAAATAAATTCTTCTGTCTTCTGGAATTTATGTTCTCTCACAATAATGGAATTGGAAGTAAAAAAAAAAAAAAAATCATCAAGGTAATCTCTTCATTTCTGTTCTTACTACTACCCGAGATCCTTATAGCTTTACTGATAGCAATAGCCTCTAGTCTTCCACCACTATGTAGTTCATCCTGAACATCCCTGTCAGATTTAACTTCCTAAAAAAGTCCTCATTGCCCTTCTCAAAAACTTCAGTAGCTGCCCATTCTTTAATAAATAAAATATAAACTCCTAAGCCTAAAATCCAATGTCCTTCACAACATCTCAGATTCCACTATCATACCATACTGCTCCTCTTCAGATATATTATACTACAAGCAAAGTTGAATAATATTCCCTGAAGAAATCATTTTTTCTGTTCTCTATTCTTTGGTTTCTCTCCAGAATGCTTCACTCCCCACTATATTACCTTCCCCTGTGTAAATTCTACAAGTCTTTAAAGGCCTGTTTCAAATACCACCTCATCTTTACCAACTTTTCAAAACTCAAACACCACCACTCCAAGCTAGAGATGAATTTCCTATCTCTAGAACCTATAGCACTACACTATGTAGTGCTATAGTAGCACACTATGTGCTACACATAAATTATACATATATGTGTAGATATACATATATATCTACACATGCACATATGTATATTTAAATATACATTGTTTTGTGTATCTATATATACCGTTTGCTCTTGAAGATCAAGAAAATGACATAATGATATCAGAGTTACTATCTAGTTTATTCAATTGTAGCTGATCATTTCAGTACAAACTCAGAAGGCTCTACAACAGATAGGGCCTACACAAATAATATATGTGGTCAAGTAGGAGGGAGATGTCGCTAAATGTGTACATCTTATGTTTTTCCATACATAGTAATACACATATACACATATTTCTATATTTTCACATGTGGCATATAAAAAAAATTGAGAGATATTCCCTTTTAATCATTTTGTTAGTCATTGCTAGTGGATAGACTTAATTCTAATACAGATTAGCTCCCTGTTTAGGACAATCTAGACAAAAGGGAATCCATCTCTGCTCAGACCTACCAGAGTGGAACACTTGAACTCATCCTCTACTGAAAAACCAAGTACCCTAAGAACTTGGGCTGTCTCATCCATGAACCTTCAGAGAATGAAAAAATCCATAGGTTTCTGAAAACTCCTGCCCCTAATTCAATAATTGATTATTAATATAAAGGAGACAAAATCATTTGTCTCACATGTGTGTTTCTTATAAAATAGACTTTATTTTCTCACTTGCAAATAATGTTCATATTGTTCTATCCCTATTAAGTTGGTTTCTATCCCTATTAAATGGAATATAGAAGTATTATCATCCCTATTTTGCAGATGAGGAAACTGAGATCCCCAAGAACTTGATAATTGCCTAGAATTGTATACTAAGTAAATGTTTGAACTATAATTTAATTCTAAGTTAAAAAACTTCAAATAAAGTGCATTTTCTATTATGCCAGCTTTCCAATCTTATTATTAGACTATAAACTCTTCTTATTAGATTGTAAACTCCTTGAATGAAGGAATCTGCATCTCATTTTTCTGTCTCTTCCTCAAAATTTAAGTATAATCCTAATGTTAGAAGGTACTCAATAAGAGTTAAATGGAATCATGGATAATCCTCAAATTCATATTTTAGGGCCTATATTCATTGAAGGCATTTTTAAACGGGTCTTCTTTTAGAAAAGCACTTCTTTCCTATTGGAAGAAATTCCCCCCCCCCTTTTTTTTTCATCTCATACCTTTAAAGACTAAAGCAATGGCTGCTGAAATTTAAGAGTATGAATTATAAGAAAATGGTGGAAGGTTCCACTTTAGCTGAATTTTTAGCCAAATTAAAGATTAATTACTATATAAATTGTACTCATTTCAGATATCTTGTATTCTCCATTTCAAATATCTAATATAAATAATGGTATGAAAATCCTTAATTCCTGCTGGTAGAAAGTACTGTTTGCTTTTATCAAGGAAGAAGCCTGGTCACTTTTCCTATACCAGTTATGAAATTTTAAAACTGATAGGTTATATCAAATTGTTTTATACATAATTTGGGCTAAAATAAAAGACAAGCTTTGTTGGCATTTAGATGTAGGATTCAAATATATTGTGAGTTTCTGGAAAGAGTAAAGAGCTATTTGGAATTTTGCTATGGGTCTGCCTTCCTCTATTTCTTTGCTCAATCAGCTAGGGTAAGAAGTAGGGGAATTGGAAAGCTGGTACTTCCTGTGTAGAATGCATTTAGTACTGAGATATGTCACCATTAGATGCAGCTGCCTTCCTATGATGAAGACACTAGGCTTAATGCTCATGTCCACTGTATTTAACTGATGGTGTTATTTTCTTCCTTAGGATGAATCTAAAATTGTACATTGTTTCCTGATTTTGATTAAGCTTAGAAGGGCCTGAAAAAACGCAGAGAGGCAGAATGGCTAGATGGATAGAATGCTAAACATAGAATAAGGAAGTCTTGGTTTCAAATCCCATATTTGGTGATTATTCCTTATGAAATTATGGACAAAAGATTTTAATTTGCTAAATCTCAGTTTCTTCACCAGTAAATTTTAGATAATAGTATATGTGTCAGCTACCCTATAGGGTTGTTGATGATGAAGAGAAGTCTAAATGGCAGTTATTATACTGAAATGGAAACACACACAAATGAAATGGGATCTCTTAGTAGATTGTTAGAAGCAAACCCGTAAGCCATAGAATCCATATCTTTGGTGGTGTCTTTGCAATCATAAAATAATCAGGTGAGAAGCTGTTTCCATGCTGAAAAACATTTGGCGATTTCCAAATATCCTTTTGCCTGCTTTCCCAGAGACAGAAAATCTATATCTAAATATGTGTCCAAAGATTTTAATTTAAGGTTAATAACTGGATTCCTTCAATATATACTATAGGATTTTGATCTGAACTAGGAAATCTTTTCAAAGTGACCAGAATTCTTAATGTATTAGGTTAAAAAAATAGGGTTAATGGATAGTTATGTTAAATATGTTAAATTGAGATGATATATTCACTCCCAGGATAACATCATTTGGTTTTATCTTCCCCAAAAGCTTAAGACTAAGAGTAAGAATAACATTTATCTGGTCAGTGACCACAGAACACAGATTTCTCCCAGTCAGATATTGATAAGATAATCAAATTTGCTATGGAGAGAAGTGTTTTGTCTTGTAGAATGTAAAATGGGGATGGGAAAAGGTTTCTTTTTGGTTTGTTTGTTTTTTTCTTAAAGTGGAAATGTTCTTATTATCCTACAGGCATAAGACAAATGGACTGTATTTGAAAGGAAATGAGTCTGCTGTCATGTTAATTTCATCTTGAATCCCTCCTTTCATTTTCCTATTATCTGCTTCTATATCCAATAAAATTAAGCTTTTAAAGGATTTTAAGCTTGTCATCAGTGAGTAAAAGAAAGTGTTATGTGGAGAGGGTAAATTTGAAATCACAATGGAATAATCTGAAAGTTAGCTTGAATTGAAATTATAGACCAGAGTTGGAAGGGGCTTTGAGGATGAATCAATCTAAACCATTCATTTTTTAGATGGGGAAATTAAGGCCTGCGATCATGCACTTAAGTTAGCATGAGAGCTAGGATCAGAAGTTAAGACTTTCTTTTTTGTAGTTTTATTCCTGTTTCTATGTATCATGAACCTTCTTCTTAATATATTTCCATGTATTCTTCCTATTAACAATTTAAATTCCAAACCATCTCAAATGTAATTTTAAAATACATAGATAACTTTTTTTTAAGTGGGCTTATATAGATAGCTTTTTGTTAATTAATTTCATTTTGTGTGAGATACCATGCTGCTGATATAGTTTCTTTATGAAGTTTACATTCTACGGTATATATGAACAAAGCATACATACAGAAGGACAGAGATGAAAGAAGACATAGAAAAACTGGGAAGGCTTCATTATTGAAGAAGCACTGATGAAGCTGAACCGTGAAAGGAAGCAAGAGTCAAACTCTATTTGACCTTTATTAAATGTCTGTCATATTCTAGGCATAAAACCCAGCATCCTATCATCTCTCAAGAATTTTCTTATTATATAAAACTGATAATTTCAGGAATGATCATAAAATCCTAGAGCTCCAGTAGGATTGTAAGGAACTTTAGGGTTCATCTTGTCTAACCTTTTTATTTTACAGAGGGTCCCAGAGAAGTGAGGTGGCTCATCTAAAGTCACCTAAGAATGGCAGAAAAAGAGTTTGAACTTAGGTCTTTTGATTCCAAATGAGAGAAAACCAATAGGAAATACATCCCATATTAAATGATATCAAGTGGGTCTTGAACATAATGAGGAAATGCACCAAAAACTTAGTGAATGACTTGTGAAAAAGAATGAAAGCAGCAGATAGAGTTTAAAATTAAGGGAACAGCTAGTAACCTAATTTGTCAGAGACATAGAATGAAGATGAGTAGAATGAAGTTGGCATTCATTTATATATTATAGTGGCCAAAAAAGGTCTCTGTGTATTCTGTAACACAGAGAAGTGGTTGCTACAATGGTTCAAAAATTGTTCCATTTTTCCTACATTCTAAGTTAAGGATTCTAGACAAGCCACTTAGGAAGTTTAAATCTTATTAATTAACAGTCCTTAATTGATAAGAATCTGTCTAATGGTACTTCCATTGAAAATTGTAATGAAAATGTCAATTAGTTCTGTCACCAAAGTGAGACAAAATCTGGGAGATTCTGTCACAAGGGAAAGGATGGGATCAAAATGATTAGAATTAAAATGTTTGGCGGTTATGATATCCAAAATACAATTCTACAAAAGTTGAAAGAGTAAAATCTGCTGCATTGCCTAATTTTAAAATATTGGAGGATCTGTTGTACAGCCACAGCTGTGTGTATGCACCTTTTTAAAAAAAAAAAATAAACAAAAATACAATGAAGTGATCAATGTGAAATTTAAATTTAGTCAATAAATGTTTTTCAAAAACTATGCTAGGTGCTAGACATTCAAAAATGAAAAATCTTTAGACCTCTTGGTCTAAAGGGACTTACTTTCAACTGGGGGAGATATGGCATATATGCTGATAAACAGAGCTAATTAAGGAATATTGGAGAGATTAAGAGACAAGGTGTTCTATGAAGAGGGAGATTATACTTTCAGGTGGAAAATGGAAGGGCGATTAGGGAAGGCTTCCTAAAAGCACATGAACTCAGTCTTCAATGAAAAGAAGGTGTTACCAGTGGTGACTGACTAGATGATGAGTGAGTTGATAGAGATTGGAGATCACATGTAAAGTTTAAGTAATAGTTTAATTTGCTTGAGATCTTAAGTGTGTGCAGAGGAAGTCTCAGAAAAATTGTTGGAAATGCAGATTGGAACCATGTTTTAAACTGTAAAGGATCTGAATATAGGAGTTATCATTTAAACTTATGAGCAATAGGGAGTCACTGAAGGTTTTTGAAAAGTTGAGTAATAAGGTCAGACTTGTGCTTTATTTTGCAAACCTGTGTGATTGGAGATGGGAAGGACCAATTAGGAGATTATTACAAAAGAGCAACTGAGAGGTCAAGATAGCGTGAAATGGCATTTTGGCAATATAAGTGAAAAGAAGGGGTATGGTACATTGAAGAGGATGTGTGATTTGGAGGCAGAAGACCTGGGATTAATTTCCTCAAGCAAAATAAGAGGATTAGACTCATAATTTTCTAGATGTAGATGTATTAATGTATCAGCTACAAGAGATGATGTTGAGGTATAACTGGTACTTAAATGAACAGAAAGGAAGGAAAGGGAGAGTGGGGATTGTAATAAATATGAAGAATAGCTTTGGGATGGTGGGTGGTGAGAAAATAAAGGAATAAAATGAAAATTATTCTTTTTAACAGTTTGGAAGAGAGAGGCAGGAGAGAGAAAGAGACAGAGAGACAACAGAGAGACAGAGACAGAGATGGAGAAAAAGACAGAGACAGAAATAGATACAGATAGAGACACAAAAAGAAACAGAAAATGATAGATTTAAGAGATGACAGAATTGAGGAAAGTATTGTTTTTTTTTGTTTTTGTTTTTCTTTGAATTTAGGATGGGGAACATGTGAACATGTTCATGAGTATCAGAGAAGGAGCTATCCAAGGAGGAGAGATTGAAGATAAAAGAGAAAGTTAATGATCAATAGGGCAGGATTCTGGAATAAAGCTAAAGGGTAGTAAGTAGCAAGATCACAAGTAGAGGGATTTATCTTGGAAAGGAGAAAGTCAATTTATCTTCTGAGATTGGAGAAAATGAAGACTGGTTCAGGCGAAGATGCAGATATTTAGTGCTGTGGGGAGTTGACATGTTAAGTCATAAATAATGGTTTAAATCTAACCAAAATAGGAGATAAAGTTTTCTGATGATAACAGAAGATCTGAGAATACATGCAGACTTGAAGGGAGAGGAGAAGGTTTGAAACAGTCATTTTGGAGAGTTTGATAGAACACTAATCAGAAAAGAATAAAAAAAGATTTTCATAGGTGATGATGGCTTCATTGCAGTTAGATTACATGAATTTGAAATGGATTCAATCCAAAGTTTCGTAATTTCTTCCACCAGTGAGTACAAGAGTAGGATTACAGCATGTAGAGGGATGGTGATAACCAAAAGCTGAAAACTAACAGGACATGAGCAATGGAATGGAGACTAGGCTAAGGGACTGAAAGGTAGGTAACAATACCTTAAGGCATTTCTTAACCAGAGAATCCAGACTATGAAGGTAGGAAAATGAGTTCAGAATAAGAATGTATTTTGAGAACAGAGAGGAACTGGGAGTCACAGTAAAGATGATGAAAAGAATCAGTAGGAGTGAAACACTGTGAGAGGTAGAAGAAAAGGAAGTTGTGTTAAGAATTCAGTCATTCACATTTAGTGGACAGACTGTATTTTCTTTTGTTCCTCTTTTTAACCATAATACTTTTTCTGACTCTTGTTGATTAATTTATCTAGCCCTGACAGTAGCCTCAGAACTGTTCACTCTGACTAGTTTGTCATTAGAAAAGTTGAGAGGAAAGTGATGCAATGGGGGGGGGGGGGGGGGGAAGGACAGCATGCTAACACAGCCAGCCAGTTTGAATAATGAATTTTCCTTTGGCCTTTAGCTAAAGACATTTTTTGTACTTGAATTTCCTCCAAGTTGATGTTAAGTATATCATGAATAAATTGGTGTCTGTATTAAATAAGAAAAAAAACTCACAGATTTTATCATTTCATTGAATTTACTTTTAAAATCATCACATGCCAACTTAGTATCAAGGCAAACAGCACCCATTCTATATTCATCCAATTTATGAATACCTATTATAAACAGGTTCTATGATAATCAAGGGAGGAGGAGGATGTAGTGAAAGCTGAATACCTGTTGGGGAATTTATAACCAGTATTAGAGAATCAATTCCAATGCAGTTGAATTGTAGCATTGAGTTTTGTTCCAACTTGATACTCTGAAGTTTCCTTCCAAGTATGTCATTCTACAAGAGGTTTTTCTTGATTGTATTGATTACTAATATATCCTTCCCCTTGAGCCATTACAGTCATTATTGATGGAGCCATTCCTGTAAAAGAAGCTAGTCAGCTTCACTAACTGTCACTGAATTACCATACCCAGGGCAGACAAAGTAGCCTAGCTAAAGCAGAAAGGTGCCTTGAGGAAAACACATGGCAGCATATACCAGTTAAGTCAAATCACTATTACCACTTTGGTCATCATCTCCCTTCCCACCTTAATGGGAGACAGCTCAGAATGCAGAGGCCAAGAGCCTTAGGAAAAGCAATATTTTTAGCCTAGTGTCTTCATCCATTATCCAAGGAACACTCCCTATGGAGATGTAGTCTGGCACCTACAGCAACAGCTACTGAAGACTCAGAAAAGAAAAGTCTTGCCATCAACGTCCTTGGCACTGTCAAACAGTATCAGAAACACCATATAATTTTATTAGTGGATATGATATTAAAAAAAGAGATATCACTGTCTGTTTTGCTGTTGTACCCTAAGAACCATAAATTGTCCATCTGACTTGTAACTGAAATCTTCCATATGTGTTATGCGCCCCATCAGAATATACATTCCTTAAGAATAGAGACTATTTATGCTACTGCTGGGCTTATAGCCCAAAGAAATACTAAAGAAGGGAAAGGAATCTGTATGTGCCAAAATGTTTGTGGCAGCCCTTTTTGTAGTGGCCAGAAACTGGAAACTGAGAGGATGCCTATCAATTGGAGAATGGTTGGGTAAATTGTGGTATATGAATATTATGGAATATTATTGTTTTGTAAGAAATGACCAGCAGGATGAATACATAGAGGTTTGGAGAGATTTATATGACCTGATGCTGAATGAAATGAACAGAACCAGGAGATCATTATACACTTCGACAGCAATACTGTATGAGGATGTATTCTGATGGAAGTGGATATCTTTGACAAAGGGAAGATCTAATTCAGTTCTAATTGATCAAGGATGGACAGAAGCAACTACAACTAGAGAAGAAACACTAGGAAATGAGTGTAAACTGTTTGCATTTTTGTTTTTCTTCCCAGGTTACTTTTACATTCTGAATCCAATTCTTCCTGTGTCACAAGAGAACTGCTCGGTTCTGCACACATATATTGTATCTAGGACATACTATAACATATTTAACACATATAGGACTGCTTGCCATCTAGGGGAGGGGGTGGAGGGAGGGAAGGGAAAAGTCGGAACAGAAGTGAGTGCAAGGGATAATGTAAAAAATTACCTATACATATGTTGTGTCAATAAAAAGTTATAATTATTTAAAAAAAAAAGAATAGAGACTGTTTTATTTCTCAGGAAGACTAGAATTCAAATCTTGTCTCAGATATGTACTAGTGCTCTTGGTGAGGTCAAGCAAATATAATAACGATGACAATACTACCTAAACTAATATGTTTATTTAGTGTCACACCAATCATACTCCCAAGAGACTATTTTAATGATCTAGAAAAAATAACAACAAAATTCATATGGAAAAACAAAAGGTCAAGAATTAATGAAAAAAAATCAAATGATGGTGGCTTAGATGTACCAGATCTAAAACTATTTTATAAAGCAGCAGTCACCAAAACCATTTGGTATTGGCTAAGAAATAGACTAGTTGATCAGTGGAATAGGTTAGGTTCACAGGACAAAATAGTCCTATAGCAATCTAGTGTTTGACAAATTCAAAGACCCCAACTTTTGGGATAGGAATTCACTATTTGAAAAAACTGCTGGGAAAATTGAAAATTAGTATGGCAGAAACTAGGCATTGACTCACACTTAACACCATACACCAAGATAAGATCAAAATAGGTTCATGATTTAGGTATAAAAAAATGAGATTATAAATAAATTAGAAGAACATAGGATAGTTTACCTCTCAGACCTGTGGAGGAGGAAGGGATTTGTGACCAAAGAAGAAGTAGAGATCATTATTCATCACAATAATTTTGATTATATTAAATTAAAAAGTTTTTGTACAAACAAAACTAATGTAGACAAGATTAGAAGGGAAGTAATACATTGGAAAAACATTTTTACATTCAAAGGATCTCATAAAGGCCTCATTTCTAAAATATATAGAGAATTAACTCAAATTTATAAGAATTCAAGCCATAGCCCTCTTTGTAGTGGCTAGAAACTGGAAACTGAGTGGTGCCCATCAACTGGAGAATGGTTGAATAAATTGTGGTATATGAATATTACAGAATATTGTTAGTTCTGTAAGAAATGACCAACAGGATGATTTCAGAGAGACCTGGAGAGACTTACACGAACTGATGCTGAGTGAAATGAGCAGGGCCAAGAGATCATTATATAGTTCAACAACAATACTATATGATGACCAATTCTGATGGACCTGGCCATCCTCAGCAATGAGATCAACCAAATCAGTTCCAATGGAGTAGTAATGAACTGAACCAGCTATGCCCAGTGAAAGAATTCTAGGAGATGACTAAAAACCATTACATTGAATTCCCATTCCCTATATTTTCGCCCCCTGCATTTTTGATTTCCTTCACAGCTAATTGTACAATATTTCAGAGTCTGATTCTTTTTGTACAGCAAAATAACGGTTTGGTCATGTATACTTATTGTGTATCTAATTTATATTTTAATATATTTAACATCTACTGGTCATCCTGCCATCTGGGGGAGGGGGTGGGAGGAAGGAGGGGGAAAATTGGAACAAGAGGTTTGGCAATTGTCAATGCTGTAAAGTTACCCATACATATAACCTGTAAATAAAAGGCTATTAAATAAAAAAAAAAAAAAAAAAGATTCAAGCCATTCTCCAATTGATAAATGGTCAAAGGATATGAACAATTTTCAGTTTCAATAAATTGAAACTATTTCTAGTCATATGAAAAGGTGCTCTAAATCATTATTAATCAAAAAATGCAAATTAAGACATCTCTGAGATACCACTGCATACCTTTCAGATTGGCTAAGATGACAGGAAAAGATAATGATGAATGTTGGAGGGAATGTGGGAAAACTGGGGCACTGATACATTGTTGGTGGAACTGTGAACAGATTCAACCATTCTGGAGAACAATTTGGAGCTATGCCCAAAATGGACTATCAAAATGTGCATACCCTTTGATCTAGCAGTGTTACTACTGGGCTTATATCCCAAAGAAACTTAAATGAGGAAAAAAAAAGTTTTAATCTTTTGTAGCTAAAAAAAACTGAATGGATGCCCATCATTTTGGGAATGGCTGAATAAATTATGGTATATGAATGTTATGGAATATTACTGTTCTGTAAGAAATGACCAACAGGATGATTTCAGAGAGACCTGGAGAGACTTACATGAACTGATGCTAAGCGAAATGAGCAATACCAGAAAATCATTATACATAGCAACAACAAGACTATACGATGATCACTTCTGATGGATGGGGCTCTCTTCAGCAATGAGATGATTCAAACCAGTTCTAATCGTTCAGTGATGAAGAGCCATATACACTCAGAAAGACGACTGTGGGAACTGAGTGTGGAGCACAACATCGTATTTTCACTTTTTCCGTTGATATTTGCTTGCTTTTGTTTTTTCCTCAGGTTTTTTTTTTCTTTCTTTACCCAATTTTTTCTTGTGCAGCAAGATAACTATATAAATATGTATAAATTGATATCGGATTTAACATATATTTTAACATATTTAACATGTATTAGACTACCTACCAACTAGGGGAGAGGGTTGGGAGAAGGAGGAAACAAATTGGAACAAAAAGTTTTGCAAGGGTCAATGCTGAAAAATTACCCATGCATATGTTTTTTTTTTTTTTTTTAATTTAATAGCCTTTTATTTACAGGTTATATGTATGGGTAACTTTAAGTGACAATTTAAATTTTCCAATTTTCACCTCTTACCCCCACTCCCTCCCGATGGGTGAATGATGTTAAATATTTAAAATATAAATTAGATACACAATAATATAATTTTTTGCTGTAAAAAAATCAACTCGATTATACAATTAGCTTTGAAAAATCAAAAAATAGGTGGGATAAATATAAGGTTAGAATTCAATTTGGTTTTGTCATCTCCCAAGTTCTTTCTCTGGGTGTGCTGTTGTTTCAACTTACTGCTCCATTGGAAATGATTTGGGACATTTGCTGGGGATAGAATCCATAAAACTTCATCATATTAATTGTTGTTAAGTAATAATGATCTCCTGGTCCTTCATTTCCTCAGCATCGGGAAATCCTCCAAACCCTGAAATCATCCTGGGTTTTCATTTCTTACAGAACAAAATATTCCATAAATTTCATATCCCTTTTTCAGCCATTCTCCAGGCTCCCTCAGTTTCATTTCTCCCTAAAAAGAACTCCCCTTCATGCACATAAGGTCCTTTCCCTTCTTTATAATCTCTTTGGATATAAGCCCCAGTAGTAACCTGCTGGATCAAAGAGTATGCACAGTTTGTCTTTTGACATGAACTTCTCCAGAATGGTTGGTTGTTCAATTACCAACAATGCATCAATGTCCCAGTTTTCCCAATCCCCTCCAACAATCTATTTTTGTTCCTGTCATCTTGAATCACGGTATGTGTAGTATCTTAAGGTCTTAATTTGCTTTCTCGATTAATAATGACTTGGGCATCTTTTATTGACTAGAAATAGTTTTTTTTTCATCGAGTTGTCTGTTCATATC
The DNA here is from genome assembly GCF_902635505.1 of Sarcophilus harrisii. Classification (NCBI taxonomy): domain Eukaryota; kingdom Metazoa; phylum Chordata; class Mammalia; order Dasyuromorphia; family Dasyuridae; genus Sarcophilus; species Sarcophilus harrisii. Next base: position 146,528,520 of record NC_045427.1, read on the forward strand.
CTTTGCCATTTTTCAATTGGAGAATGGCTTGATTTTTTTAAAATTAATTTTCTCTTTTTTTGAAATAGGGCCTTTATCAGAATCTTTGACTGTAAAAATTTTTCCCAGTTTATTGCTTCCCTTCTAATCTTGTCTGCATTAGTTTTGTTTTACAAAACTTTTCAGTTTAGTATATAAATTTTCTATTTTGTGATCAGTAATGATCTCGTTCTTCTTTGGTCATAAAGTCCTTCCCCCTTCCCAAGGTCTGAGGGTAAACTTCCTGTTTCTAATTTTTAATAATTTCATTCTTTTATTTGGTCATGAACCCATTTTGACCTTATTTTTTACAGTGTTAAGTGTGGATCAATTAGTTTCTCCTGTTAGTTTTCAATTTTTCCCAGCAATTTTTATCAAACAGTAAGTTCTTTCCCAAAAGCTGGGGTCTTTGGGTTTGTCAAAGACTAGGTTGCTATAGTTGTTGACTGTTTGTCCTTAACCTAACCTATTCCACTGATCAACTAATCTATTCCTTAGCCAATACCAAATGGTTTGTAACTGCTGCTCAATAATATAATTTTAGTCATACATAAGCCATTTTCATTTTGTTTTTTTCATTAATTCCCTTGAAATTCTTGACCTTTTGTTTTCCATATAATTTTATTTTATTTTTTCTAGGTCATTAAAATATTTTTGGAATCTGTTGGTATAGAACTAAATAAATGATTAGTTTAGGTAATATTGTCATCTTTATTATATTTGCTTGCCCTATCCAAGAGCATTTAATATTTTTCAATTGGTTAGATCAAACTTAATTTTGAAAAGTGGTCTGTAATTTTCTCATAAAGTTTCTGATTTTCCCTTGGAGATAGATTCCTAAATATTTTATATTATCATAGTTACTTTAAATGGAATTTCTCTTTGTAACTCTGACTGTTGGATTTTATTGTGATATATAAAGAATTGATAAAACTTATGTGGGTTTATTTTGTAACAGCAACTTTTAAAGTTGTGGATTATTTCTTCTTTTTAGTAAATCTCTGGGGTTCTCTAAGTATACCATCATATCATCGGCAAAGAGTAATAATTTGGTTTCCTCATTGCCTATTCTTATTCCTTTAATCTCTTTCTTAGCTCTTATTGCCAAAGCTAGCGTTTCTAATACAATATTAAATAGTAACGGTGATAGAGGGCAACCTTGTTTCACTCCAGATCTTATTGGGAATGGTTGCAGTTTGTCTCCATTACATATGATGCTTACTGATGGTTTTAAATAGATGCTCATGCATATGTTTTGTAAATAAAAAGCTTTAATAAAATTAAAAAAAAAAACCCTCTTATCTAGGCCATCTTGGGGTTAGTTCATTAACATCTAAAATTTTTCAACGCAATTAGTAAAGTTTTAAAGTTAATGTTTCCACATTATTCTCAAATATCAGCATGATTTGTTTTTTTACTGGTCTTTACTGTGGAAGTCTGGAATGTGTCTGGGATTGACATTTTATAGGAATATATGACTCTCAGAACAAAGCCTAGATTGCTTCACCTGATTCAGTATGTATTAACCAGGATATAAATTTTGGTTTAATATAGGTTATGATTGGTAAATTATGGTATTTTAATCTTTGGGACAATTTTTATAAGGCTTCAAGGTACCCATTTACAACCTTATTTCTGCTATTGCCCCTTTAAACTGACTTGTCATATATTTACTATGCTATACTTTATAATAGGGAGGCAGTTGGGGACCAGAATAAGATAACAATTTTAACACAGCCTCAGAGTCTCCTTTTACTACCCCAATTACATTTCCACATAGATGTTATAAGTACTATGTGTGTCTCTCTACTATTTTAATAGTCCCAACATGAAGCTAAAATATAATGAAGGGGTCATTTAAAGATTATTTCATTATTGACTATTATTTCTGCTCTTACAAGTATTCTCACTTAAGAATAGTTTTGAATCATTTTGTTTAAGAAGCCATAATCCTGGTTGTTAATAATAATCTGGTATCAGTATCTAAGGTTGGTGGTGGTGGTATTGTAAGAGATGGGGGAAAGTTTTCTCATGGCCAACTTTGAGCTTTGTAAAGTTCATTGTCAAGCACTAGTAAACATCTCACCAAATCACCTGGAGTTTATAAATTCCATATACCCAAGTATTGCTATTTCCTTCTCCAGTGGATTAAGGCAAATGGGGTTAAATGATTTGTCTATGATCATATAGTTATTAACTGTCGAAGACTGGATTTGAACTCAGGTTTTCCTGACTTCTGGCTATATCTGCTGAGGCACCTACATGGGATATGGGGGATATTTAAATTGTTAAATAGGACTAGGGCCTCTGGTGTGAGGGCTGCGAAGCCCTTTTAATGGTTGCTCATCCACTTTTCACATCTATCTGCCACCCAACTATCATCTGTGGCTCCAAGAGCCTGTGGCATACAAAGTAGTCACACCTTGGTAAAACCCTGTGGTCAGAGGGGCTAAACCAGGTTGAGTGTAACAGATAGGTCTCAAACTACCTCAAGCATGTGAAGACTTCCATTGGTGGAATGGACAGTCAAGAGCAATTTGGTTAAACAGCCTGAAGCAGGTACTATAGTCCATCTTAAAACTTGGTCAGATGTTTAGGATACCCAGGTTATACATTGCATCCTGGGCAAATGCTAATCATCTTAACTTTTGTCTTGCCTCTGGGACTTCAATGACTCCAGAAAGGAGAATGGGGCTGACTGTGAATCTCTGCCTCCCTTAAATCCAATTTACATGCAAATCAAGACATCACCCCATGATGTCATTGGTCTGCTTCCAAAGTGACATCTGAGCAACAACAGCTAAGTGTTAAAATTTAAGACTGTCAGACCTTCAATATGTTTTCTTTTTCCCCAACATGAAATAATATGTCAAATAAGAAATCCTTCATAATGTCTTATTTATGTGACCTTGTCTCATGTATATTCTTTCTTTGAGTTTATAATCCCTTCTGATTCTGGGATTGAAGTAAAATTTTGGAATTTTCAGAGTCATTAATCAATCCATGAGCAAACATTTATTAAGCTCTACTATTTTCAGGAAATATCTTTTAAATAAGTATTGCAGAGCTTGTTTTGTAGGAAAGAAGAAATCCTAAACTGTAAACCTTTCTTGGTCTAGCTCCTCTTTGGATTTCTTATCACCTTCTCACTGTGGAAAATATCTCTGCCCTTTTAGACCCTTCTTCTAATTGGAGAGTTCCTCCCCAGAGTCTTCATTTGAAGAAATGCCCAAGCCAGCCATACTCATTCCTCTCTTTTGACTCCTATCCTGGTCTCTAGACTTCTCTACTAGTCTCCCTCAAACCCCTTTGCTCTCACTTTTAAGATCTCTTACACTTTTTCTTTCTTTCTCCTTTAAAATATAAGCTCCTGAAGGCTGATTTCAGAAAAGCCTGGAAAAACTTAAATGAGCTAATTTGAAATGAAGTGATTATATTGTACATAAATAACAACAAGCTCATGTTATGATCAACTGCAATGGACTTGACTTTTTTCAGCAATGAGGTCATTCAAGGCAATGCTGATAGATTTGGGATGGAAAATGCTATCCATATCCAGAGAAAGAACTATGGAGACTAAATTTGGACCAAAAATAGTATTTTCACCTTTTTGCTTTGTTTATTTGTTTTTTTTTTCCCTTTCAAGTGTTTTCCCCCCTTTTGATATGATTTTTTCTTGTTCAACAATTATGGAAATATGTTTAGAAGAATTGTTTAACCTACATCAGATTGCTTGCTGTCTTGGGGAGAGAGGGAGAATATTTTGGAATCAACGTTTTGCAAAGGTGGATGTTGAAAACTATCTTTGCATATATTTGTAATCATATACATATATTCTTTATATTTATATAAAGGCTTTTATATATATAATTTGCTTAAAGATGAAGCCAAAGAGGGGGATATGACATTTGAAACTATTGTCTCTAATTTATCTTGTTTTTCAGAGATTTTACTTATTTATTAGAGAATAGAATGTCTCATCTTTCAAGGATAAGCAGAATATAGCACCTATGGAAGCTTTTCATTTGAACTAATTTCACCTCAGGTCTGAATTGCTGGATTTTGCTTGAGTATATGTCACATTATATACAAAGCCTCTAGAATATCAATGACTAATGGCAATTCTTTGAAGCTGATTTCTATGTGGTTACAATTTGCTGTATCAATTATAATTCTTGAAGCAAAGCAGTTTTCAGTGTTTATCTTCTTTCATTCTTGTGTTTAAAAATTCCTTCAAGTTAGGGAGTACAAATGTCAAGGGCTATAGAAAAACCTCATCCATAAACATTGCTTCCTTTTCTCTAAGTACTGGCAGTAAGCTCACTTTCAGATGTCCAAAAGTCATCCACAAGGACTTTTACATGATTTACATGTAAGAAAGTTGGACACCATTTTCCACCATCAGTGATCAAGCAATATTTAAATGATCATTTTTTTTCTGTCTACTCTTTAAAACTCCATTATCTCAATGTATAATGAACTTATAAAATGGAGACAGCCTGGTGTAAGAAGAAAGGCATTAGATTAGAAATCAGAAAACCTGGGACCAAGTTCCCTTTGGTTACTAGTAGGATCTTGAGAAAGTAATCTCATCTGGGTTACCTCATCTCTATAGTGGACATAACTAGGTGTGATAGTTCAAATCTGTATTCCCATTAACCAGGGAGTTTAAGACTGATGAATTTCTTAAGTCTGAAAGTTCTGAGATATTCAAAACTATTCTTAACTGAATAGTTAATATGATTGAGTGTCTGAACTGTCTGGCATCAATATTATGTACCCTTGGGGAATGGAGAAGCTACCAGGTCAGAGCTCCTGTATCCATTCATAGTGGAACCATGTCAGTATCTCCTGCACTTTAAATCCAGGTTATATAGGAAGATTTAGTCCTTAAAAAGAAGTGGAGCTAATAATACCTTCTCTAAAAATTAGATTGGCAAAGTAGACAGAAAGTTAGTCTTTGAATCAGGAAGAACTGGGTTTAAGAATTACTGGTTGTATGACCATAGACAAGGCAATTAATCTCTCAATGTTCCAGATATTTCTTTAATGTTGCATTTTATAGATAATCAGCAATCTGGGTAGTTGTAGGAGCTTCTACACTGGGCTTTCTTTATACTCAGAAATTCAGAGGTCCCGACCAAGAAAATAAAATAAAATAAAACTCTGTCCTACATCACTGGTTTCATCGGATTTCCATTTGAAAACTTTCAAAGATTTGAATTCTACCTTAGAAATCAGTCTATGCTGGTGCATTTTCTAGATGGGACCCAGAAAGGAGAAATTATTTGTTCTGGTCACATAGGTTAATAAAACAGGCACATGCATCATCTTGCTTTTCATGATAGCATGCTGCTTCTGCCATAATGTTATTTTGAAAATTGATTTAAAATGTTTATAAAACATTTTATAAGGATGGCCTTCAATATTTAAATGTAATATTTAATATGCATGATGATGATGATGATGATGATTTTATGTGTGTGTAAGGGAAAGACATTATCATTTATATTTCTTTTTAGAATAGAATTGAATTTTTTCCTTGGTTCACAAAAAAGTATTTGGGAGATACCACAAGTGCTAAAGCTTCAGAGATGAATCCTTCCAATAAATATACTTAGAGAAAATATTTTTACTAAAGTATTTTTATTGACTCCATTAAACAAAATGCCCATATTTAGATCATTCTTTTCCTCTCATATTTCTTTTTCCTTCAACTGAAATCAAGAATCATGGAATTTGAGACTAGTGACCACCTATTCCAATTTTGTTCCAGATAATGTTTCCTTAGTGTTTTTCATATTCTTCAGGATTTATAGTAGAGAAAAAAAAAGGCTGATCCTTAGGCTTAGGCTGTCATAACACATTTGGAACAATCCACAGCATTATCTAGAGAAAATAGATTACAAACTGTTTGTTTTTTCAGCTTGAAGTCTTCATATCTTATGAATTATATTGATGAGATTTTTTTCTTTTGGTGGATCTTCAGTTAACCATTCCATGTGGAAATCAACTTGTCCATTTTTAGACTGTGATGGTAACATTAGGAGAACATTTTTTAGTAATAGAAAAATAATTGTTGATTCTTAACTTTGACCTTCATCCAACAGGGCAGCTAGGTGGCACCATAGTGCACAGAGCTTTGGACCTAGAGTCAGGAAAACTCATCTGAGTTTTAAGTCTGACCTCACATACCAACTAACTGTATGATCCTAGACAAATCACTTTACCCCGTATGCCTTTTTCCCCTCATCTAAAAATGAACTGGAGAAGGAAATGGCAACCTGCTGCAGTATCTTTACCAAGAAAACCCCAAATGGGGTCACAAAGGCTGAACATGACTGAAATGACTAAACAACAATAAATCCCAAGTAACAAGGTATATGATTTCTACCTGTCTCATTAGCAAAGTCTGGGGAGTTTGGAACTTTTCACTTACCCCTTTTTCTATAAAACTTCATTCCCAGAAAAGAAAATATCAGTATCACCTAACAATACTTGCTTATTTTCTTTCTATACGCCAATGAGAGTTGTTGTACAAGTAGTACAGGTAGTAATTTCTCCCAAAGTACTTGAATGCTAAGGTTATGTCCACATAATATCAAATATTGAGATGAAAAAATTAAAAGCTCATCCTACCCATCACAAGATATTTTATCTCCACCACATAAAACATCCAGATGTTCAATTCATGGATAGTTTATTTTCCAGAGGGAACTCTGAAAATCAGTTTAAAAAACTCTAAATTGCCAAATTGATCTACACACGCCAATTTTCCAAATGGACCAGTGATTTGGGTAAAACCACAGGATTTTTATTTTTTAGATGAGACAATGGAAAAACAAGTTGGAAATCTCTTTAAGAATGGGGAGAGTCAGTAGAGGATTAAACTGTGGGATACCAACCCTCTAGTTAGAAAGGTTTAAACAAAGGATAAAGAGTGGTTTGCAGCAAACCATTAAAATTTTTATTTTAACTTTTGACGTAAATTGTAGTGTTATTCCATTAAGCTTGGTCCATCTGCTTTCACTTCTTAAAAGCACTTCAGGTCTTGCAGCTGGTGTCATAATTTAATCTAAATCCAGTGTGAATATTTGTTAAATGCCTATTATATTTAAGAGAGGCAGTTAGGTGGTTTTTCCTGTTCATTACCTCATTTTACTTTTAAACCATAAACCTTACTGTATGTTTGCAAGGTATAACAAGGTTACATTCCTGGAGAAAGTTTGCATGGTAGAATTCATAGTAAACAATTTCCCGTTATGAAAAGTTTTTCTCCCCACAGGGAAATGCATTTTCTCGGGCTTTGTAGAATGTATCTTGTTCTCCCATGATATTTCAGTATGTGAAAAAAAAATGTGACTTTTTAACAATTGTCAATGCAAGGCACATCTCATTTCAAACTATTGCACAGATGCCATCAGATTCTATAAATCATGCATTAAGAAATAAAATATATTGTAGGTCTTGACTGTAAATGCCCAGAAGAAATGTTTTGTGCAGATTGATTCTCCAAAAATGACAGGAGCCCATATCCTAGAAGGACCACAGGCATTATTAGCGACACTGATAATGGAGAGTAACTTGTGCTGTTGCCTACAGAATGAATGATTAAGAAGACTGATGAAAAATCAGACATCATCTCATAGCAATCTCATCAAAAGTCCTTCTTGCCTCCTGTTGATTACATTATAAATGTATTATTCTGTTTGCTGTTTACTGACTTCAATAAAAAACATAAGAGTAAGAAGGAGAAATAATTTGAAATCAGGACTATAAGGGATAAACTTTTCAGGAAACAACATCAATGTAATGACCATGTAGAGGTCCCCAAAGAAATCTCCTAGACATGAAAAACTTTAGATAATTGAAAACTTTGTTTTTTGGAGTATCTTTATTTTTTATTTTTGACTGATCATTGAGGTGTGCCTTAGCACTCCTTGCCAGAGATGACTGAGAATTCTTTTGTTGTAGCTTGTCCTGGTTTTATCCAGCCTTCTCAAACAATCTGTTGTCTAAAATTCTTCCTTCCCCAAGCAGTAAACAATTACATGTTGCCTAAATTATCCTTCCCCAACTTACCCAAATATTAGCCTTTTCTGTTTTTTAACGAAGTCACCAAGACCAAAGTATAAACTTCTATATTATTATACATCCACAAACAAAATTCCCTGTGGTTTCTATCATTTTAAGATCCTGTTTTGCTACAGGAAGACCATGAGAGCTTGGATTTTTTTCCATTGTAGTTATGGTCATACAAAACCATGTATATACTTTAAATAAAGATGCCTTGCTGCATGTAACTTATGGTTACTGGCCTTAAAAAAATCTTTGTAGGTGTCCTCTGACCTAATTGGAGAAAACAGAGGCCTGATAACTCTAGGAGACTTAAGGATGGAGGACTGATTTCTACAGAAGGCTGTAGGAAACCAAGTCTGATGTAAGGCAAGGTTAGTGGATACTTAAGAAGGTAGGTAGCACACATACATTCCCACGCAAAAGAACTAGGGTGGAAAGCAACCAGTTACTTTTCCAGGACAGACTATACACTAGTTTTCCCAGAGAGTCTTTATTAGAAAAGATAATTATAAGTATCACTCGATATCTGGCATTTTATAAAGTGCCCACTCTCTGTTGGATACTGTGCTAAGCACTAGGGATACCAAGAAAAAAGCAGAAATAGTCAGTACTCTCAGGAATCTTACATTCTAATGAAGGAAGAAATATGTTCATAAATTCAAATAGAGAAGATATATAGAGAGCAAAGGGAAGTCATTTTTACAGAAAAGACTGCTGGGGTGAGGGTGGGAGTGGGAAAATCCTCCTGCTGAAAATAGTATTTGACCTGAGGCTTGAAGGAAGTTATGGGTTCTAAAAGATGGAGGTATAATGGAAGAGCATTTCAAGCATGATTAACAACTAGTGAAAAGCCACAGACACTGGAGATGAGAGGAAAGAAAAGTAAGCCAGTATTTCTAAATTGCAGAATACAGAGGGGGAAATAAAGAAAAGAAATAAGCATTTAGGTGCCAGACATTGTGCTAAGCACAGATATAATTTTATTCGATTCTCACAATTCTGGAAAGGGGAATAATTATGATCCTCATTTTACAGTTGAGGAAACTGAGGCAGACAGCTGATTAATGATTTGCTCAGAGTCATACAGTCAGTAAATGTCAGAGACTGGATTTGACTTCAAAGCTTCCTGACTCCAGGTCATTGCTTTATCCACCTGGCTCCCCTAGGTGAGTGTGATTGTATATAGGAAGACTGAAAGGACTGGAGAAGGCCATGTTGCCATAGAAATTTATATTTGATCTTATAGGGATCAAAGAGGGAACCACTAAAGTTTATCTACAAGGAGGTTTGTGACAAGGTGACATGCTTAAGCTTAGGCTTTGGAAAAAGCACTTTCAAAATTCTGTTAAAATGGATTAGAGTAGGAAGAGTCTGTAGGTCAGAAGCACAATTGGCTATTACAATTCTGAAATGGGCTGACTCTGCCCATAGTTTCCAGCATTGCTCCAGGCATAAACCTCTGACATTGATTCAGATTATAGTCTCTTTTCCTATCTGGGACCTCTGTGTTCCTATCTTGGGCAGCTTGCTTTAGCCTTACAGAAACTACAGACCTTGTTTCAAAGGTAGGGAATATATATGAGAGTGTTTTCTCCCAGAAAGGACCTCCCGCTGATGCTACTGAGTCCAATAGATACCTTAACAAGAGAAATTTTTTACACCAGACCCCAAAAGTTATCATCCAGCCTCTGCTTGAAGAGGCTCTCATGTAGACTATTCTCACATTGGGTGAATTCTTATTGTTAGGTTTATTCTCTTATGTCAGGTCCAAAGTTCAGCTCCAGGCTGACCCCACTCCAAAGCTCTTACCTTTGGTGGAAGTCAACTAATACTGCTAAGATGTAAAGTGTGAGTAAGGCAAGTAAAAGTAGGCTTCTTCACTTGTTTCTGCCCCTACTTCTGCTCCTCCCATGGTGAACATGACCCCAATTCCTCTCTGGGTAGGGCCATATGGACTCTTTGTTGTGCCACAGTTCCCTTTTAATGTCCTGGCCCAGTTTCCCAATTGTCCTGTTTAGTTACTCTGCCTCAGGTTCTAACCTTTCCCTCTTAATGTTTTATGAGATAAAGGTTTTATATCTTTAGGCTATAATAATTCCTTCTTAATGTTTGACAGGATAAAGTTCTATCCATTTTAGACATCATTAGAATATCAGTAACCTCTCCAATATCTCCCTCCATTATGTCATTGTTCTTGTTATCCTATAAAAAATCTTGTTGTCTGATACTCAGGGCTGGATTCTTTGAGAAGACAGTCTTCTTCAGCTCTGGGACCAAACATGGATCATTTGGTCCCAGTAAATCTCTCCATTTAATAAACTATTAAATTGTTCTCTAATCTCTGCCTTGCTCAGTTTCTCTGGCATTACATCACCTATGGAGGGTAGATGGGAGGCTTTGGGAGCTTCAGGCAGCTGGAGTCTTGTCATATGGAGATCCTAGTTGGAAGGAACATTAGTCTAGTCAGCTCATTTTGTTGATAAGGGGGAAAAATGCTCAGAATGGTGAATTGACTTGATCCTAGTCACAGAAGATTATAAGGGGAGTAATATAGCTTGGGTCATTGGATTAAAATTTTTTATCTTTCATATGCTTATTATCAGAAGGCAGCACCCTGGGCAAATTCTTTAAATGCCAATAGTCTGAGATCTAAATTAATGATCTTAAGCAGCAGGATTGTACTTGCCTCCCCTCCTTTGATTATCTCCAGTTTATCCGGTAGAGAGCTTTTTTTTATTCTTAGAAGTTTGCATGTTTTCTCTCCATTAGATTTCTTGAGAATATATATCGTCTTTTGTTTTTTTTAGAGGGGATCCCCAGTTTTTAGCATACTTCCTGGCACATAGTAGGTACTTCATAATTGTTTATTGACTGACAAGGAATCCTTTCTCTTTTTCCTCTCTCATAGTGATTCCCATTGCTCAAAGTCCCAAGCACCAGAACTTACATTACCCTAATCAAGCATCAAAAACTCAATGGATACTGTATGCCATTAATTCCATATTTATTGTAGTCTAAAACATCAGAATGTTATGCCAAAGTTCCCTTTTAATGTGGTGACCCAGTTCCTCCAATTGCCCTATTTTGTTATTGTGCCTTAGGTTATCAAACCTTTCCCTCTTAATGTTTGAGATAAAGGTTTTATAGACATTCCTTAATATTTGACAAGATAAAGGTTTATCCATTTTAGATGTCATTGTTCTTGTTATTTCATAAAAAGCTCACTGCCCCGATACCTAGACTCTTTGAGATGATAGTCTTGTCTAGCCCTGGGATCAACATGGATCCATTGGTCCCAGTATTTCTCTCCATTTAATAAACTATTGAATTGGTCTCTAATCTCTGCCTTGCTTAGTTTCTTCAGCATTACAGAATAGCTCCTTATCATCATTAAAATAGGATGGATTCAGCCTAGCATATAGGGCTGACACTGGAGTACAGTACAGTACTTGGTATCCATCTCAGTGCCAATCTACTTCCCAATCTTTCCAAAGACAATGACCCTGCCCCCATAACCCTGGGCAGTGCTCCAATCATAGATCCTCACACTGAGCTGGGGCATTGCTCCTAACGATACCCTTCAAGGACCCTTGTGCTTCTTTCTTAGAGAGTCAACTTTAGCCTTACAGAAACCAGAGACCAGACTTGTTTCCAAGTCCTATAGTTATTAAGTGTTTCTTCTAGCAAGTACCTCTGGACCACTTAGTACAAGCTACACTATCACAAGAAATCTCTCTTCACCAGACTCAACAAAATGTTAGCCATCCTCTGCTGGAAGAATTTCACTGAAAGTTACCAGGGACCACATTCTACTTTTCCAGAGCTCTAATTAGTTATTTTTCCCCTTAAGTCAAGCCCAAATCTATCTCTTTGGCTTCTACCCCTTGTTTCTAGTTCAGCTTTTGAAAACCCAACAGAACCATGAAAATCCTTTTCCCCATGACAATCCTTTCATGTGGCTCCTAACTTTAAGCAAATTCATGAATAGAAAAATTAAGAGCAAGTGCTAGTGCTGGTGCTGATCCTGGTGTTTCTCCGCTTCTCCTCCCAAAGATACCCACAGCAGCCACACAGAGATGCACATAGTGCTTATTACTAAATATGACAGTAATGGAAGTCCTAATGGAAGAGGAAAAATGTTTTAACTTCCTGAGTAGAGATTTAAGGAGGGCAGGGGCCATTAAATTGTAAGACCATCTTCTTAACCTTCCCAGGTACAGATACTTATTTCTAACAGTTCTTGGATCACATTCCTTTTGAACAGCTTGTGACATTTCTTTCAAAGGGAGGATTACTAACATAATGGTAATCTAGGCAATTGTAACTGAATTAAAAACCCAGAACAATATCAAATTAAGGTTCAATGAAATTTTACCTTAAATCACAAGTTTCAATAATCACAGCTTAGGCCTAGGTATTTCTCTCAAGTTGTTGCAATAATAGTTAACAATAAAAATTTACTAGGTCTTTTAAAAAAAGAAATCACTCAACATCCTCCCCTCCCCTAGTTTAAACTCATTCTAGTATAAAAAGTTGATCATTAGAAACCAGTAAATAATTACTTTCTAGAATTCTATATAGAGAAGGAAGAGGCTAGTTCACTCAAAACCCAGAATAAAACAATGTCTACTTACTGTAAATCTCCAGACTAACATATCCATCTTTTAAGTATTTTATATTAACCCAAGGAGGACACTAACTAGGCTTAAGATGTAGCTTTAATATATACTAATTTAGGTATAATTTATAACTTTCATAAACACAAATAATTATATAAATCACCTATAGTATAAGCAAACTTCTCCACTTTGGAGATAAGTGGGATGAAAAATGAGAGCCCAGTTTCTCCATAAACCAATTCATTATGTTAGAATTTCACAACATTTAGAAACTTCTTTAGCATGGCTGATAACATATATATATATATATATATAAATATATATATATGTACATATACATATATGTACATATATGTAGATATAGATAATTCTGTATATATCTCTATCAACCTATTTAAAAATACATACACATACACACATTTATGTGTATATACGTATATCTATGTGCATATATATTATATATTATAGTTTTACTTATTGTACTAAGTAAATGCAATATAATAAAGATAAACAGAGGTACATTCTCTGAGCAAATCAGTTTATTAACAATGATGCATAGAATTGTTAACAAAGGTAGTGAGACTACTTCAGTAAATCCAGTGACCCCAGTGAGATTATTAATATACAGTATAGGATCTGGATCATTGGGAAACATTACAATTGGCTATACTTGAGAAGGTGGGTTGGCATTCAGAGGTGGGTAATCACACCCAATTTGATAATTAAGGATTCATTGTTTTGTGTGATTCATTTGCCACTTGGAATCTTAGGAGAATGGAAGCAGCAGGTCTGATTAATCTGGGGAAGATTAAACCCTTTTTTTTGCAGAGGGGGAGGAGACTGTACCAGGTTAAACTGATTGTCTTAAAGACAACAAGCAGATGTCCTAGGAGCTAATTGCATGAGGGATAATAATATTACCTCTTAACTACACATTTAAGTTAGCTCAACTGCATTCTTGAACTTAACTACAGAACTGAGAAATGTGACTTGACAAAATGGGGAATAGAGTCTGTTACAGAAAAGAATCAATACAATAGAAATTAGAGATAATATTAATTTTCATCTTTTCACATTTCTTTTTTTTAATTCAGTGAAGGAACACTATTTTTCCAAGAAATCACTAGCTAATAGGCTATCTATAGAAAAAAAAAAAAAAAAATATATATATATATATATATATATATATATATATATATATATAGAAGCCTATCTGCTTCTTAAGATTGACTCACCAGGATACAAAAAGACCTGAAGGCACTGAACTTAGTTGACCAAACACTTCATTAAAGATTGCTAATTGTGAAGCCTAGATGTTCTACCATGACAGAAATAATGTGAAAGGGGAGAGAGAGGGATAGATTGATACATTCAAAGGAACTATTGTGGGCCAGTCCCCTTTGGAAAGTAAACTTAACAGAGATAGTGGCACATGGGTAAGGAATGAAAGGAGAGAGTCAACGTTTGGTATTTTTCTTAGTAACTCATTTCCAATGTTCATTTCATCATCATATCATATTTTAGAGTTCAGATGTCATCTTGCTTCTGAAAACATCTCTCCATGCTGTTACCTGATTTCTAAAAACTACTGCTTTTAGAAATTCTGGAATGAATCTGTTATCTGAAGGGAGTAGCTTGTCCTAGTAGAGCTGCTTTGCAGGTTACTTGTAGAAATACTTGGATATTTCTGCTAAAATCTGTCATTTACAAAACTTGATATATTTTAGTACAGTCTCTTAAATTTTTATTTTCATACTAGGTCATGTAGTAAAAACCAACTCAAAACTTATAGTTCTAATCCTATTCAATTTCAGAAAACTTAAGATTATATACCTGTATCTGATTATTATAACCCTGTATCTGATATAGATACAAAGGTAAAGGTAGAATCTTAAAAAAAATCTATGAGGACATAACTTGTAAAGTGAATGCTTCTGGTTAAAGATTTAATACATACCAAAGTTGACATATAAGCAAAGAGTGCCAAGAGTGGTCTTTATTTAGGAACACAGATGTATTACAAGCAAAACTCAATGTGAATTACTAGGTGAGCAATAAATTTAAATCCATGAAGAATTTAAGTTGCAGAATTTTTAAAAATTGTTATTTTATTTCTTTCTATCAATTACCTAAGTTTAATAACATGCTATAAGTAATGGATCTTGAGATCTACTTTAATGAAGAGAGGGTTTATTAGAATCCCAATTTTTAAAAAATAAATGATTGATTTTAAAGTAAATAAATGTTCCCTCTCAATCTTCTAAATAGTATTTCCTTATATTAACTTTCAATCTAATGTTTGTCAAAAGTATCATAATTTCTGAATTAACAAACTCAAATTAATAAGATTTTACGTCATAGATTATTCAGATTCAAGTTTAAAAAAATAAAAAAGCTGAAACAAAGAAAACTTTATGATACAATCTTTATTTTTTCTTTTTCTTTCTTTATATAATAGCTTTCTATTTTCAAAACATATGCAAAAATGTTTTTAACATTTACCTTTGTGAAAACTTCCATTCTAAATTTTTCTCCCTTTCTTCCACTCCCTCCCCTAAACAGCAAGCAATCCAATATATATTAAACATATGTAATTCTTCTATAATTTCTATAGAAAATATATCCACATTATCATGCTGCACAAGAAAAGATCAAAATGGGAAAAAATGAGAAAGAAAAATCAAGCAAGCAAACAACGATGAAAAAAGTGAAAATATTATGTTATGATCCACACTCAGTCCCCACAATTCACTTATCTGGATGCAAATGTATAATGTTTGTGCTAGCTCTCTGGAGGGCCTCAGGATCAGCCAGAGACAGGATCAGTCAAAGTTCTTGGTCTTTAGGAAGAGAAGTGAAGGAGACAGTAAGCTACCACAAGGCTCTTCAAAGATGGATCATGTACTGTGGAGCCTGGAACCTGAAATCTTTCCTGCAAAGCATGCTGCAGCAAAGAGACTCGTGACTCTCTTCCTCAGCCCTCTAATCCTTTCCTAAAATTACCTCACCACACCACATTCAGCAGGAACCAATCCTGAGGAGAGCCATTACATCACCATATCATCTAAGTACATGTTTATAGAACCATTATCTCACATTGAGTAGATATTTAGCCTTAGGTACTCTGCTGTTCTGGATTCAAGTACACCTTTTAGAGTTGCAGCCCTCTACACAAATAATTCTGTCCATCACAAGTCTATTGGAACTGGCACCTGGTTAAGATAGTAAAGGCTTCAGACAAGAAGAACATGTCTCGGAGCTTTGCCTATAAAATGACATCAATTAAGTCAAATGACTATCTTACATAGAAAATCACTTCATTCACCTTCTTGGTTTTGGTATTTTTTACTGATTGCATTCAAGAACAGCATAGAATAATTTTGATCCAATTATACTTTTAATAAAACTTATTTTTGCAATTTCTAAACATATTGCCTTAATATGAAGTATTAAGTATATTTTCCATTAATGCCTAATTTACCTACAAATGGTTAATAATCACAATTATTCTCATCGGAGAACAAATCTTACTTAAAATGTAACTAGAATAAACCCAATCCCATCTAGTATTTTATTTGCTAATGATAGTACAGAAAATATCAATTTTTCTATGGGTTATTTACTGTCAATACTTGAAATGGTAAGGACAACAATTTTCAGTCACTCTACTGACAAAAACTTAATGTAGCAGTCTTCTATTTTCAATTCTCTTTTTTAAGGTCCATTTTAAGATCATCTAAACATAAGCAAATTCCCTTATTATAAATGAAATTATAAATATTTAAATTCAAAGGAGTAAAATATACATTTTTAATGGTTTTCAAGAATAAAATTTTGGTATGCTATCCTCAAATAATTGCATGCTGCAAATTTGTTTTTATATTTTCCATTTGGTAAATATCATACCTGGATGGAATACTGTCAATTTTTAAATTGTATTCCATGGTTCCAGCCACTTTTCCATAGCATTAAAAAAAAATAGCAAAATCAATGAAACAAGTTCAGAGAGAATGAAAAATCTTAGAGCTGATTTTCTTTCCATCAGTTCATTAATTTTTTTTATTAAAGCTTTATAATTACAAAGCATATATAGGCATGGGTGATTTTTCCAATATTGACCCTTGCAAAACATTTTGTTCCAAATTTTTCCCTCCTTCCCTTCACCACTTCCCCTAGCTGGCAGGTAGTCCAATACATGCTAAATATGTTAAAAATATATATTAACTCATATATATATATATATATATGTATGTATATATGTATATTTATACATATACACACACATACATATTTATACCATTATCTTGCTGCACAAGAAAAATCAGATCAAGAAGGAAGAAAAAGAAAGACTGAGAAAGAAAACAAAATGCAAGCAAATAACAAAGAAGTGGAATGCTATTTTTGTTCCACCTCTTTCCAGTTTCTCTCTGGGGGAAATCTCTTTATCACTGAAAAGTAGAACTGGTTTGAATCATCTTATGGTTGAAGGGAGCCATGTCCATCAGAATTGATCATTGTATAGTCTTGTTGAAGGATATAATAAGCTCCTGGTTCTGCTCATTTCACTCAGCATCAGTTCATGTAAGTCAAGGCCTTTCTGAAATCATCCTGCTGGTCATTTCTTACAGAACAATAATATTCCATAATATTCATATACCAAAATTTATTCAGCTATTCTCCAATTGATGGGCATCTGTGAAGATCGCGTATTTTAAAATCAGTTGGAGTCAGGAATTCAGGTTAGGGGAAAATCATCAGTCTTTATTCTCAGTGAAGAAGGATAGGTGGAAGAATCGCGTACAATATTACTAGTCAAAAGTATGACCCACAACCACATGACCAGCAGCTAGGAGAATAAAACCCAAATCTCCCCACTTCTCTTTTTCCTCTCTTCCTCCACCCACCAAAATTGTCATTTCCTCTACAACACATCAGGACTTGCATGGAAGTGGGCAGGGCCATTCTTTATCCAATCTGATATTAATAAGTATACCCAATTCTATTTAGCCTCACAAACTTGGGACCTCATCTCCCAACTCACCCGCCCCCATCTCCCTTTCTTTATTTTAGAACACAGGTGGTCATGCCATCCCTGACTCCTCAGGGAGGTCAGAGCCCCCAAGGGAGGTGATCACAGCCTCTAACTTTGGAAGGGGTGAAACACCGAAAGGGAGGTGTACAGCCTCCCTGACTTCTCAGGAAAAGGGTGGCACTAAAAGGAGATGATCCGCCCTCCCTGACATCTCAGGAAGGGAGATAAAAAACACCAAAGGGAAGTGGGGGGTTTGCGGGTTTCTGGGCTGAAGGGGTCTTAAATTTTGAAACCCATCATCATGGGGGGTTTCAAGCACATAGCGCAGAGGCCCAAAGGGGGACCTCCCACAGTATGAGGCTCGATGTGGGTTAACAAACATGAATTGACATCAAGTAGCGGCATACCAAACAATATAAATCAACATGGTGTTGGAAAGATCACCAGAAGTCCTAGAAGGAGGGTTTGTAAACAACAGTCACACATACACCTTCTTCAGCAAAGAAGATAGTCAAAACCAATCTATTGTCCATTGTTTACATGTCAGGGAATCAATGATCCCCTAGTTTTTGAAGTCCTGCAAAGTCTTTTTTATGTGTTAGGGGAATCCAATGTTCCAGCAGTTTTAAGTCCTGTGACAGTCTTATCATTTCTCGAAATCCAATGATTCCTGAGGTTTTCAATCCTTGTCTCAAGAATCCAATGATTCCTGAGGGTTTTCAAGTCCTATGTCTCAGAGAATCCAATGATTCCTGAGGGTTTTCAAGTCCTATGTCTCAGGAATCCAAATGTGAAGATCGCGTATTTTAAAATCAGTTGGAGTCAGGAATTCAGGTTAGGGGAAAATCGTCAGTCTTTATTCTCAGTGAAGAAGGATCAGAGGTGGAAGAGAAAATGATAGCAATTGTGCAGCTGGTCAAGAAGCAACTGACCAAACCCACCGACCAGCAGCGGAGAATAAAAACCCAGGCCCATCTCTCCCACCTTTCCTGTTCCTCTCCTCTCCACCCACCAAACGTCATTTCCTCTAAACACATCAGGACTTGCCGGGGAGGTGGGCAGGGACCATTCTTTATCAATCATGTATATTAATAGGTAGCCCAATTCTATTTGCCTTGTACTTGGGACCTCATGAATCAACTCAAACCTCAGCCCATTACAGGCATCCACTCAGTTTCCAGTTTCTTGCCAGTACAAAGAGGGCTGCCACAAACATTTTTGCACATGTGGGGCCCTTTCTTTCCTTTAAGATCTCTTTGGGATGTAAGCCCACTAGAAAGACTGGGGCATGCACACTTTGATAACTTTTTGAGCATAGTTCCAAACTGCTCTCAAAAAATGGTTTCCACCAACAATGTATCAGTGTCCTAGTTTTCCCACATGTCCTCCAACATTCTTCATTATCTTTCCTGTCATCTTAGCCAATCTGACAGGTGTGTAGTGGTATCCCAGAGTTGTCTTAATTTGCATTTCTTTGATCAATAGTGATTTGGAGCACCTTTTCATGTGACTACAAATAGTTTCAATTTCTTCAACTGAAAATTGTATGTTCATATCCTTTGACCATTTATCAATTGGAGCATGACTTGAACTATTATAAATCTGAGTCAATTCTCTCTATATATTAGAAATGAGAACTTTACCAGATCCTTTGAATATAAAACTGTTTTCCCAGTTTATTGTTCTTCTTCTAATCTTGTCTGCATTAGTTTTGTTTGTACAAAAACTTTTTAACTTAATATAATCAAAATTATCTATTTTGTGATCAATAATGATCTCTAGTTCTTCTTTGGTCACAAATAACTTCCTCTTCTACAGATCTAAGAGGTCAGCTATCCTATGTTCTTCTAATTTGTTTATAATATCATTCTTTATATGTAGGTGTGGGTCAATGCCTAGTTTTTGCCATACCAGTTTCCAATTTTCCTAGCAGTTTTTGTCAAATAGTGAATTTTTATCCCCAAAGCTGGGGCCTTTGGGGTTGTCAAATACTATATTGCTATAGTCATTTACTATTTTGTTCCATAAACCTAATCTATTCCACTAATCAACTTCTCTATTTCTTAGCCAGTACCAAATGATTTTGATGACTGCTGCTTTATAATATAATTTTAGATCTGATACAGATAGGCCACCTTCAGTTCTCTTTTTTCCCATTAATTTTCTGACCTTTTGTTATTCCAGATGAATTTTGTTGTTATTTTTTCCTACATCATTAAAATAGTTTCTTGGGAGTTTGATTGATATAGCACTAAGTAAATAGATTAGTTTAGCTAGTGTTGTCATCTTTATTATATTCTCTCAGTCTATCCAAGGGCATTTGATATTTTTCCAAATGATTGATCTGACTTTATTTGTGTGGAAAGTGTTTTGTAGTTTTGCTTATATAGTTCTTGACTTTCCCTTGGCAGATAGATTCCCAAATATTTTATATGATTGAAAGTTATTTTAAATGGAATTTCTCTTTGTATCTCTGGCTGTTGGATTTTATTAGTGATATATAAAAAAGCTGATGTTTTATGTGGATTTATTTTGTATCTTGCAACTTTGCTAAAGTATATCATCATATCTGCAAAGAGTGATAATTTGGATTTCCTCATTACCTATTCTAACTCCTTTAATGTCTTTTTCTTCTTTTATTGCCAAAGCTAGCATTTCTAAACAATATTGAATAATAATGGTGATAGTGGGCAACCTTGTTTTACCCCTGATCTTATTGGGAATGGTTCCAGTTTATTTCTATTACCTATGATGCTTGCTGATGGTTTTAAATACATGCTACTGACTGTTTTAAGGAAAGTCCATTTATTCCTATACTCTTTAGTGTTTTTATTAGGAATGGGTGTTGGATTTTATCAAATACCTTTTCTGCATCTATTGAGAGAACCATATGGTTTTTGTTCATTTGGTTATTGATATAATCAATTATGTTACTAGTTCTCCTAATATTGAACCAGCCTTGCATTCCTGGTATAAATCCTATTTGGTCATGGTATTATTATCCTGAGGATGATTACCTGTTATCTCTTTGCTAATATTTTATTTAAGATTTTTGCATCAATATTCATTAGGGAGCTTGGTTTATAATTTTCTTTCTCTGTTTTTGTCCTACCTGGTTTAGGCATCAGTACCATGTCTGTGTCATAAAAGGAATTTGGGAGGACCTCTTCTTTCCCTATTTTTTCAGATAATTTATATAGTATTGGAGTTAATTGTTCATTTAATGTTTGATAGAATTCATATGTAAATCCATCTGGTTCTGGAGATTTTTTCTTAGGAGTTGATTAATAGTTTGTTCTATTTCTTGTTCTAAAATGAAAATATTTAAGTAATTTATTTTCTCTTCTGTTAATCTGAGCAATCAATATTTTTGTAGATATTTCTCCACTTTACTTAGGTTTTCAAATTTATTGGCATAAAGTTGGACAAAATAACTTCTAATAATTGCTCTAACTTCCTCTTCAATGGTGGATAGTTCTCCATTTTCATTTTTGAAATTAACAATTTGATTTTCCTTTTTCCTTTTTCTAATTAAATTAACTAAAGGTTTATGTATTTTATTGGTTTTTCATAAAACCAACTCTTAGTTTTCTTTATTAATTCAATAGTTTTCTTACTTTCAATTTTATTGATCTCTCCTTTTATTTTTAGAATTTCAAGTTTGGTATTTGATTGAGGGTTTTTAATTTGTTCTTTTTCTAGCTTTTTTTAGTTGCAAACCCTGGTATATATGCAAGTTGCAATGATATTCTCTTTCTCCATTGTATGCAAGTATCTAGAGATATAAAATTTCCCCTTATTATTGCTTTGGGTGCATTCACAAATTTTGTCATGTTGTCTCTTTATTGTCATTCTCTTGGATAAAATTATTGATTGTTTCTATGATTTGCTGTTTCACAGGATGAGATTATTCAGTTTCCAATTACTTTTTGGTTTATATTTCCCTTTTTATTGAATATAATTTTTATTGCATGGTGATCTGAAAAAATGCATTTACTATTTCTGCCTTTTTGCATTTGATTTTGAAGTCTTTATGTCCTAATATGTGGTCAATTTTTGTATAGTTTCCATGAACTGCCAAAAAGAAAGTGTAATCCTTTCTGTCTCCATTCAGTTTTCTCCAAAGATCTATAATGTCTAGCTTTTCTAGTATTCTATTTACCTCTTTAACTTCTTTCTTATTTGTTTTGTGGTTTGATTTATCTAGTTCTGAGAGAGCAAGGTTGAGATCTCCCACTAGTATAGTTTTGCTGTCTATTTCTTCTTGTAGATCTTTTAACTTCTCCTTTAGGAATTTAGATATTACACCATTTGGTGCATATATGTTTAATATTGATATTGCTTCATTATCTTTGGTACCCTTTAGCAAGATATAGTTTTTTTCCTTATCTCTTTTAATTAGATCAATTTTTGCTTTTGCTTGATCTGAGATCAGGATGCTACCCCTGTGTTTTTGTTGTTGTTGTTGCTTTTTTTAATTTAATTTTATTTTTTTTTACTTCACCTGAAGCATAATAGATTCTGCTCCAGCCTTTTACCTTTACACTGTATGTATTGCTCTGTTTTAAATCTGTTTCTTGTAAACAACATATTGTAGACTTGTGGCTTTTAATCCAGTCTGCTATCTGCTTCCCTTTTATAGGAAATTTGATCCCATTCATATTTAAATTTAAAACTACTAATTCTGTTTTTCCTGCCATTTTATGTACCCCAAATTATACTTTTCACTTTCCTTTTCCCTTTTCCCTCCTCCCCAGTATTTTACTTATGAGCACTACTTGCCTCATATAGTTCTTCCCCTTTAGAGACCCTCCCCCTTACTTATACCTTTTCCCCACTATTTCTATTATACCTTCTATTTAGCCTTTTTTCTCTTTTCCCCTTCCCCTCCCACTTTTCTATAAGTGAGAGAAGTTTCTTGTTGAAACCAAATCTATCTAATATTCTTTCTTTCAGACAAATCTGATGAGAGTAAGATTCACAAAATAATTGTCACCTTCCCTTCTTTTCCTCAAGAATAATAGGTTTTCTTTGCCTCTTCCTGAGATGTATTTTCCCTCATTTTACCTCGTTTCCCCCCTTTTTTTCTATTACAATCCCCTTTCCACTTCTTGTTTCTCTTTTATAACAGTAAAATCAGATTATACATATATTCTCTATCTATACCCATAACAGAAATGGTTCTCGAGAGTTTTTTTTTCTTTTTACCTTTTTATGCTTCTCTTGAGTTCTATATTTGGAGATCAATTTTTTTTTGTTTAGCTGTGGTCTTTTTATCAAAAATAGATGGAATTCACCAGTTTCATTGAATGTCCATCTTCTTCCATGAAAGAAAATCCTCAGTTTATTCTTGACTCCATTCCAAATTCCTTTGCCTTTCAGAATATTAGATTTTAGGCCCCTCGATCCTTTAAAATGGAAGCTGCTAAATCCTGAGTAATCCTTTCTGTGGCTCCTCGGTATTTGAATTGTTTCTTTCTGGCTGCTTGTAATTTTTTTTTTTTTTTTTTTTGGTCTGATAGTACTGAAATTTAGTCATGATAAAACACCTTTCAGAAGGTGTTTGGTGAATTCTTTCAATGGTCATTTTACCTTTTGATTCTATGACATCTGGGCAATTCTCTTTGATGATTTCCTGAAAAATAGTATCTAGGCTCTTTTTTTTCATCATGGATTTCAGGGAGTTCAATAATCCTTAGATTGTCTCTCCTGGATCTATTTTCTAGGTCAGTGGTTTTCCCAATTAACTATGTTACATTTTTTTTCTATTTTTAAATTTTTTTTTGTTTTGCTTGACTGATTCTTGTTGTCTTATCAAGTCATTCATTTCCATTTGTTCAGTTCTAAATTTTAGTGAATTATTTTCTTCATTTACTTTTTTTTTTACTTATTTTTGTATTTGTCCAATTGAATTTTTAAATGAGTTGTTTTGTTCTATGGAAATTTTTTTCATTTCACAAATTCAGTTTTTTTAGGAATTATTTTCTTTTTTCTGTTTCACAAATTCTGTTTTTCTGGGAGTTGTTTTCTTTTGCCATTTTATCAAATACATTTTTTAATGAGTTATATGCCTTTTTAAAACCCTCTTGCAAAGTTTTCCTTTCCTTTCCCCATTTTTCTTCTATCTCTTTTTTAAGATCCTTTTTAATATCTTCTAAGAGAGCCTTGTGTGATGGGGACTAGATTATATCACCTTTTGGGGCTTTATCTGGAGACAATCTGCATTTAAGTCTCCTCAGGGATTGATATCTGTTCTTCTCTTTTACCATAAAAGCTGTCTATCATCAGAATCCTTTTTACTTTTTTACTCATTTAAAAAAAAAGTTAAGGTCTGCTTTTAGGGGAGAGGGCTGTTTTCCAAGCTGCTGTTGCTGCACTGGTTCAGTGCTGACTCACTCCCGGTGCTGGGTGGATGTAGCCAGGGCCCATGAGACTCCTGCTCTTTGGGGTTCACTCTTTGCTTTTTGTGTTTGTGTTGGATGTTTTCTAACTTCTCTGCTGATCTACTGACTTGCAACTAAGACACAATGGCCAAAACTGCTGAAGATTCCTGTAGATTCTCCCCCACATGGAGTCTGCAGTACCCCGGACTCTGGGCTGTCTGCACTAGTGTTTGTGCTCTGATGCTTGTGCTGCCCAATTGAAACAGACCTTTTCTGGTGAACTTCAAAATTATCTTCGTAATTTGTTGCACTCCCAATATTTGTAGGTTTTGCTGCTCCAAAGCTAATTCAGAGGCTGGATTTGCAAATTAGTTTGAGGGTTCTAGGAGAAGGTCAGAAAGAAATGCATAACTTTTCCTCCATCTTGGTTCCACCCATGTTAAGTGAAGCTGATTTTAATAAACATTTTTCTAAATAGTGTTCAAAATGTTCACAAATTTATAGGTATAGAAAGTTTTTCATGTTACTTTCATAAATCTAAACTCTTACTCTGTTTGTAAAATAACTTGCTAATTGAGCTAAATTTTTAAATTAAAAAAAGTTATTAATTTAAAATTTAAGTACATTTGAGAAGAAGACAATAAATTTCCATTTCAAGAAGGCCGATATAATAAATATTACACATTGTGTTAAGAGCTATATGTGTTTTCTTTGCTTCCTTATGGGTTTACTTTTGCTCTCTTCTGTGCACTAATTTTCACTACTTTCTTAATTACTCTAGGTTTTATTTCCCAATCATATTCCAGACTATCTACAGAACTAATCTTCATTCTAATAAATTGCTCCTTTGCAAAGTAACAGAAATTTTTATTTAATGATACCAATTAATTGCAGTACTTTAACTTTTTGTGTTCCTAAGAACTTACAAATGCAGAGTCCATTCAGTTTATATTAAGTGAGTTGGTATCTAATTTACCTAAAGAATTGTTACCTAAAGAATATTATACATAGAAGAAAATACAGTAGTAACATGAAACATTCTTCCAAACTAGATTTTATTTATTTTCAAGTTGCTCTCTGATTTAAACAAGGCTTTTTCTTTCCATGGTCAAAAGAAGAGTTAATAATAGAAGTTTCTTAAGTACCAGATAAATTAAAACTATAGACTATACTACTCCCCCTCTCCATTTTAAACTTTTGGACTTCAATGACACTTTCAAATTATCTTTAGTTCCATTCTCTTTCTTTCATTTCTCCTCCCTACACACATTAAATCATCTTTTTCTCTTACACTGAAACAATAAATCTGTCATTTTCCAGGGAAAGAGTGATAAAAAGATCAAAAAGATCTATGAGTGCTGCTTTCTTGTAGATTTCACATTTTTATTCTTATTTTCCTTAAAAAACACTCTACAGAATGATACCTCCCCAAAACACTAAGTAATTTCAGCATTTACAAAATCATTTAAACTATATGTTCTAAATACACAGTAGGGAAATTATATTTCAGTAACAAATTCAGTCTCTAATTAATTTGTTAAATGTTTCTGTTGTGTCTAACTTTTTTGTGACCCCATTTGGGATTTTCTTGACAAAGATATTGGGGTGGTTTTCTATTTTCTTCTCTAACTCATTTTACAGAGGAGGAAACTCAAACAAATGGGGCTAAGTGACTTGTCATGCAGCTAGTAATTATTGGAGGGTAGATTTGAATTCAGGTCTTCTTGACTTTATATGTATAAAGGCATTTGTGTTATCAAAATGCACTCATATGATATAAATGGTCAAAGATACTTTAGGGACTCTTCCTGAGAAAATGGTTAATAAAAATACCTCACTTGAGATCCTTCCAACAAATCTGTTTGTCTCTCCTCTCTCTGTGTCTGTCCGTCATAGTACTTATTGTACCACCTAGTTAGCTGTCCCCTAATTAGTTTGTAAAATAGTAAATCTCTGCAGACTAGGGGAATTTTTTGTCTCTTCTATGTCTATTGTTTGCCTTCCCATCTCAGAATTTGGTAGAGATAGAGAGAAACAGACACACACATACACACACACAAAGAGACAGAGAGAGACAAAGACACACAGAGAGAAAGACACTATGAGACAAAGTCATAAAGAAACACATACATATACAGAGAGACAGAGACAGAAAGAGATAGAGACTGACACAGAGACAGAGAGGCACAGAGAGAAAGAGAGACAGAGAGGCAGATGGGGGGAGGGAGAGAGAGACAGAGATAGAGAGAGACTTGTTGGATCTCAGGAGGGGTATTTTTATTAACCATTTTTTCAGGAAGAATCCCTAAAGGTATCTTTGACTGTTCATATCATATGAATGCAGACAACCAACACAAATGGCTCTCTACAGAATTTAGTTCATTTAGATTCTACTTCCAGGGTGGGTGGAGTGGGAACAACCATGGATGGAGAAGTTTTTAACAGGTTGCATGATCTCTTACCTGCTTAGTAGCACCTGTTTTTTTCCACAAGATGATTCCTCTCTGCATCATGTCTATTAGGGGAAAAACCTCCTTGATAACTGTGGTTGTTGTGTTGCAAAAATAAAGAAGCTTAAACTGTCTCAAATTAATGAGTTTATTGATTGTCACATGCAATAGCCTGAATACATGCATATAGGTAACCTACAAAAATTTATAATTCCCTTGATTTTTAGACTCTTGAACAAACAACTCTTTTTTCTTCTTTACCAAATATTGTTCCCTAGTTGATATGATTTTTTGAATCTTTTTCCTTATCCTGAAGGCATTCTGTTTTAAGTATACCCAGATGTCTCTGTCATGTAATCATACATGTATCACCAACTCCACCGACCTCATTTTTCTGTTTTATAATTGTGTGTCTACATGAATTATATTTGTTTATTTCAGCATTCTGTGGTTGTCATAAGCAAAATTTAACTCTTCACATATTAAAATGCATAATGCTGGCTATGCCCCTTAATCTCTAAAGGTCTCAGTTCTAAAACAATGATCTTAAGCAATAGAATTGTACTGGTGTCTTTCCTGTGTTGATTATCTCCAATTCATCTAGTAGAAAGCTTGTTTGTATTTAAATATTTGTATGTTTCCTCCCCATTAGATTGTGATCTTCTTGAAAATAAGATTTTTGCTTCCCCCTTTTTTATCTATAATTCTTAGCACCTAGTAGGCACTTAATTAATGTTTATTGATTGATAAGGGTCTTTTCTTCTCTTTCTCCTTCTCTCTCTTTGAAGACCAGTTTAATTTAGAACAGTGCTTCAATAGCCAATTATTATCATTTTTCATGGGGCTAAGTCATAGCTGCCCCAAGGACTTAGGCCTTAGAATTCAGGGGTCCTCAAACTTTTTAAATAGGGGGCCAGTTCACTGTCCCTCAGACTGTTAGAGGGCCGGACTACAGTAAAAACAAAACTTTGTTTTGTGGGCCTTTAAATAAAGAAACTTCATAGCCCTGGGTGAGGGGATAATCGTCTTCAGCTGCCGCATCTGGCCTGCGGGCTGTAGTTTGAGGGCCCCTGTGCGGGATCCTACATCTTTTCAGTCAATCCTTCTATCCCTGCCACCTACCTAATCACTGTCCCCCATCTCCTACCCTTTTGCCCAAAACACATTCTAGACTGAATCATCTGGACAGCTTTTTGTTGTGCTTTAGTTCTTTTAACTGAATATGACTTTTTGTGACCCCATTTAGAGTTTTCTTAGTAAAGATGCTCAAGTAGTTTGCTATTCTCCACCTCATTCTGTAGATAAGGAACTGAGGCAAACAGAGTTAAGTAACATATCTAGGGTTACACAACAAGGAGTTGGGAAGATTTGGCTTTAAGTCCTACCTCTAACAAGTACTGGTTGTGGGACCAAATCTCAGTGTCCCAGGAAATACTCTGAGAATAAATTTTAGAATAACATCCACACATATATACCAACATAACAATCTTGAGGTTTTCTTTGCAATGCATTGGTGAAGGGACTTGTATTTCTACAGATGGAAAAGGAATCAGATGGATGACAATGAGCTGTTTTCACCTTGTCCATCAGAGAGAAATAGAAAAAGAGAAAAACCTCAAAACAAAGGAGAAGATTTAAGAAATATCTGACACTGAAAGAGCATGGCTGACAATGAGACTGTTAAAATAACTTTAAAATCTTCAGGAATCTTTGGATTCCCTAATACAAGATGAAACTGTTTCAAGGACTTGAAAACCAGCAGGAATCATTGGATTCCTTGAGATGAAAAATGGTTGATGAAACTATTGCAGTACTTCAAAGCTTGCAGGAATTATTAGATTCCTGGCACACAAACTAATGGACAATGGATTCCTTTTGGACTATTTCTAGGATTTATGGACATGTATAAATTCTCATGTTGATTCATGTTATTTGTTACATTACTGCTAGCCTGTGTTATATTGCTATGTGCTTATGTAATTATGTGTAATGCCTCCCATATTGATCGATATATATATATATATATATATATATATATATATATATATGTATGTATATACCTGTTTCAAGTTATTCCCTTTAGCAATCCGCTAATCTGATTTGATTTCCTATTTCCTTTGGTGTTTTCATCTCCCTTCCTGAGATGTCAAGGAGGGTGTGACCACCTTCTTTTTATGGTGTTTTCACTTCTTTTTTGAGCAGTCAGGGAAGGTGTGATCACCTTCTTTTGGGGGTTCTCACCTCCTTGAGAAGTCAGGGAGGTCATGACCACCTTATGTTCTAAATCAAAAGAAAGCGGGAGATGTTGGAATCCTTACAAAATGTTAAGTCATTAGAATTGATAGAGACAATAATTATCTAATTTAGCATGGTTCAGTATGATTAATCTGATCCTACAAGGAGATGTTATGGGCCAGAACTTGAAACAAGGTACTACGTGGAATTGAGGAGACAATGTTTAAATCTAGTTTAGCATTGATTTAATCCTACAACAAATAATGGTTTCCCAGCGATATATTGATTGGTGTGTACTCAGTGTATAGCATATAAGCAAGAAGCTCTTGGGGCCAGGGACAGAAGCCCACTCTCAAAGGCAGACAGAGTCATTCCATATTCCAAATCATTCCATATTCCACCTTTGTGCTGGCTGGATACATTTGGAGGGAGCTAGGGGCTGAAGCTCAAGACTTTGAAGGACACAATAAAGGACTGGATTTTAACTCCTGGTTGGCTGTGTTTGAAGTGATTATTACTTTGAACTGAAACTAAGACTGCCTCCAGAAAACCTCCCCAAGAAACCTGCTTCACAGAGAGAATGATTATATTATAAAAAAGAAGAACCACATATGGTTAAACCTATTTGAACACAAAATTGAAGGATCAAATTTTTTCTTTCTTAATTTGGCAGTTCTGATCATATGCTACTATTATCATAGTTGAGATATGCAGAATTTTGAGATTCACAAAGCAATTGAATGATAGAGGGGATAAAGTGTGGGCCTATGGTGTAAAAGACTTGAATTCAAATACTTACTAGCTATATAACTTAGAACAAGTCACTTAACTTCTTTTTGCCTCAGTTTCCTCATTTGTAAAATGTGATAACAATAGTATCTACCTTGAAGGTTGTTGTGAGAATTAAATGACATAATATTTTAAAAAATAGTAAAAGTACTTAGCTCAGTGCCTGATACATAGCTGGTACTACAAAATGTTTATGTTCTTTCCAGTTCAATAATTTTTCAGTTGTGTCCAACTATTCATAGCACCATTTGAGATTTTCTTGCAAAGATACTATATGGTTTGGCATTTCTTCTCCAATTCATTTTATATTTGTAGAAACTGAGACAAATAGGGGTAAGTGAATTGCCCAGGGTCACACTAATAGTAAGTGTCTGAGGCTAAACTTGAATTCAGGAAGATCAATTTTACTGACTCCAAGTTCAATGTTATATCCACTGTGCCCTCAACTGCCCCTATATTAGGAGGTAAATGTGCTCAAACACAATTTGAACATTGCCATTCAAGTAAAATGTGAAAATATTATTAACATATAAAAAAATAGGAAAATATTTATTACACACATCCAAAACAAATCCAAAAAAATCATGTAATATCATATCTGTCACATTATCAGTGGTTTCTTCCTCAAGTTGAGAGCTGAGATACCCTAGGCACAGAAGACAGCCTCTCTCACTGTGAGGATCAAGAGGAAGACAATACAAGATCAATAAGACATCTCTTTATGATGATTAACCTCCAGAAAAACAGAAAGAAAGCTTCCCATTGTTCCCAAGAAGCGTTTCCTTTCTAGGAAACTCAGAAGAAATCCTTCAAAGAATCTTGGTTGCCATCTACAGTTCAGTGAGCAGCAGAACTGTGTGATTTCCAGGCACAAAAGATATTTATTATTTAATTTCCCTTTCCCCTTGGGACCCATTTGTACTCCAGGGAAATTGCTAAGGCTTGGTTTACCTACAATAGTTCCTCCTCCTTTTGATAAATCCTCTGTATTTCAACTATTTCCTCTTCCTGAAAGTAATCATCTTCTTGATTGTACTCTTGGGAATGTTCAGAGCTAAAGAGCTGCTCTTCCAAGAACCAGCTTCCAATGCCATACTGTCCTTAATGGACTCTGATTTTTTCAAGCATCAGGTGACTCAATCCCAAAACAAATCCCACAAATATTTTAGGCAACTGGAATCTATGTACAGTTAAGTCCATGCTATGGCAAAACTTATGAGACCTCTCCCACACATTAGCTATTTCAATTTCAGCTTGCTTCCCATATTCTTCTTCAGTTCAATCAACCTTTTTGATTCATAATATTCCTTGATTTTTTTTGCCCATGAGCAGAAAACTCTGCATAGATAATATAGACCTTGAGAAGAAATCAGAACTATCACTTCATGGACAACTTAGTGTGAAGACCGTGTTAGCACCCTGGATACTTTAGAATTAGCCCGATTCAGGATCAGGATCAGCCTAAATTCTTGATCTTTATTCTTTGTGGATGTGAAGGGAATGGCCATCTAGATTATCTACATTATTACACACATCCAAAACAAATCCAAAAAAAATCAAATAAGAAATCATGTATTATCATATCTGTCACATTATCAATGGTTTCTTCCTCAAGTTGAGAGCTGAGATACCCTAGGCACAGAAGACAGCCTCTTTTGTATATTCTAGAATATAGGAAATGAGAGAGGTGGCTACAGGAATCCGGCCAGGAGTCACTCTGGCTTTCTTACTCCACCCCTTTTTTTCCACCTCCTCATCTCCCTATACACCAACAGATCAAGCAGCAAAGAATAGTGGGGTGGGCATTTTCCAAGCAAATGTTAATAAAGTATTGTCCAATTGGTAATTAGCCTTAAGTGCTTGAACCTCAATGCATCTGCTCAGTTTCAGCCCATTACAACTTAGGCTGTGGGGACAATTATGACCAAGGTAAAAAGCTGTAATGTCCACATCAAGAGATTTATGCACCTTTCTTTGACAAGTGGTATGTGTCTATAACAGGTAACAAAGATGAAGAATTCCATAATGAGAATGTAACTCTCTCTCTCTTTCTCTCTCTCTCTCTCTCGTTTTATATATATATAAAGTGTTATACAAGGTAAACATAGTATAGCTCTAAATGTACTATATCTGAGAATATCTTTTTATGAGCAGTAGGAAAAAAAGATGAAAGTCTTTGCTTTAAAGTCTAGCAGTCTTTTTACTTTATCTGATTAGGTCTAATTTAAGTTTTAGGATGCAAATTAACTAAAAAACAACATAATAAGTATTTCTATAATTTCATCAGTGCTTCTGCTGGATACCTTCCTCTGCTAATACAGATCAATACTTTCTCAGCCAATTATGGCCTTAGAAGAATGCTTGTGGTATAAATGACTTGCCTGGAATCACAAAGCAAGTATGTATGATGTGGATATCTAGGTAGTACAGTGGGATAGAGTTCCCAGGGGGAAAGGGAAATTAAACAATAAATAAATAGAATATAATATAATAGTTTCTATTATATTATACATATAAGTAAATACACAGTAATTAAAAGAGGGAGAAAATGAAAAACAATTCAGTAAGGAAAGGTGTATTGAAGGTGATGGCACTTGAATGTAGCCTTGTAAAAAGGCATGAAGGTGATAGAATAGTGACCTAGAGTCAAGAAGCTTTGAGTTCAAATCCAGACTCAGACACTCGCTAGCTATGTCACCCTGGACAAGTCACTTAATCCTATTTTGTCTCAGTTTCCTCATCTATAAACCGAGCTGCAGAAGGAAATCGCAAGCCACTTCTTTAGATCTAATCTATTAGGTCATGTTATCTACACTGTAGTCACACTGGGATGATAAAATTGAATTAAGAAAAAAAAGAACATCCCCAAGAAATCAAAGAAACTTAAAATTAAAATAGATGGTCATTTAATGCAATCTGTACCTACATAAGTACCTCCAAATTCAGTCTCTATTTAAATACTTTGGATGATGGGGAACTTCTTATTTTCCAAGATATCTCACCTTTGGCTATTGCAGTCTCAGCACTACTTCTCCTAGCTTTCTCTATTTCATTAGAATAAGGTAAGATATGCCAAATTAAGTGGAAACATGTCAAATAGAAGTGAAGATTATCCCATAATGACCTTTCCCCGCACCCACAACATTTTAAGTTTTCTTGATTTTCAGCTTCAGTGAAATATGCTGGCAGCCATAGAGATGTTGCTGGTTTCAGGAGAGTTAGACCTGGAAGGATAGTGATATTGTTAAGGCCTAAGGTATAAATAAGAAAAATAAGGGTTGGTATGCTTATACAATTACTCCTGTTTTCACTCACATAGCTCTTTTCCATGAAATAAACATCCTCTGATTTTGGTGATAAAAGCCTTCAGTTGTAGGAAGAGAATTAAATCAAATGGAACATTGGCTTTGGCCCAAATCAGCTTTAAAAAAGGTTCTGGCACACTCTGTGTTGGGCTAAAATCTACTAAGCCTAGGAAACAGGAACCTTTAATAGAACAATACCAGACATTAGATTGTTGCCATTTTGACCACCACTTCATAATTGACTCCTGTGATTATTCCATATGGAGATTTTATTCAAAATTAATGGATGGTGCGTGCTAATTTTGGCTGCATATCTTTAGAAGTTTTTTAGATAGAGGTAATTATTCCCTTCTCCCTCCCCCCAATGTGATTTTTTTTTTTAACCGATTATGGGGACAAAATCTGTAAATACCAGCATGTGTTTATATTTCTGTCTCTGTCACTGTCTATCCTTCATGCCTTCACTTCTTTTCCTCTTCATTTCCACCTGGCTTCCTGGACTTCTTTCAAATACCATATAAAAACTCTATTATCTGCAAGAAGTTTATCCTCATCTCCCTTAACA
Organism: Sarcophilus harrisii; assembly: GCF_902635505.1. Classification (NCBI taxonomy): domain Eukaryota; kingdom Metazoa; phylum Chordata; class Mammalia; order Dasyuromorphia; family Dasyuridae; genus Sarcophilus; species Sarcophilus harrisii. The sequence continues at coordinate 146,561,995 of NC_045427.1, forward strand.
ATAGGGCCTTCCTTCTTTTGATTTTCTCCAGTTTATCCTGTATGTGTCTTATTTTTTCAGTTTGTAAGTCATCTCCCCCATTAGATTGTAAGCTCCTTAAGAACAGGGATACGTTTTTGCCACACATCCCCCCTCCCTTTTTTTTTTTTTTTTTTGGATAACCCCAGTACTTAGCATAGTACCTAGCTTATCGTTGGTGTTTATTCAATGTTTATGGACTAATTTTAAGAAATAATGTCATTTTAATATTGGTTAAAGATTTAATTCACTTCATAAGCATTGAAACATTCTTTATGGAAAGACCTACTTTGGGCCCCAGCCAGGGAATAAAAGGGCACAGAATAAAGCAATCCTCACTCTCAGTAGCTTCTATTGTATTATATATATATATGTGTATATATATATATATATGTATGTATGTGTATATATATATATATATATATATATATATATATGTAAATATAAAGTAATTTAAAGAGGGAGAAAGTAAAAACAATTTAATCAGGAAAGGTGTATTGAAGGTGATGGTGTTTGAATGCAGCCTTGTGAAAAGGCATGAAGGTGAGTGACTTGGTCAAGAATTGAACCCTTCCTCAATCTCAGTTCAACAGAAAGTCTTGATTCAAAATCATTTTTGTCAGACTACTTCATATCCCACTCCTGAAGCTGGGAGCACACAGTCTTATCATGTGATGACTTTAATTAGGATGCCTTGGCAAGAAGAAAGACATAAATAAGAAATTGTCTTAAGCAAACAGCCATTGCCTTGTATTTCCCTATTGAACTTGTGTACTTTCTAATCAGTATCATCTTTATTCATGACTCCTGATGGATAAATCTTGTACATGGATTTTCTTTCTGTCACTGATGGAATGTCATGGGGTGCTTATATAACTTGATATCAGCTCTATTACTGGACAAATGTGCCCTTCCCGCTCATCCCATTTTTGTTCTTTGAACAATGACTTCACATTCACAAGGCAAATAAATATCATTTGCTGCACACAGCAAATCTAGAGAAAACATGTTGTTTCCTGGATCGAGTGAGAAACACTGTACCACCCCTGAGCTGGCCTGGAAACATAATCCAGCCACTTCCTCTAGCCCAAATCTGTTGGCTTTCTCTTGACAACAGCAGACAATTGTTGAAACTTATTTTTACATGAAAGAAAACATTAGTCATAAAAAGTGAGAGCAGCACTCTTGATGAAGTTTAACCCTGTCATGACTGAATAGTTTTCTGAAGGTTCTATGAATAGCTACCATTCCTTTTGATAAATTCCTCTTGGATGTTTACCACAAAACATATCCCCAAGCAATCAGAAGACTGCAATATCAGTCATAGGGAGAAGAATTCCACCCACAAAATTGCAAACTATCCTGTATCCTATGAACTTACATATATATTGATCACCACAGCCTCCTTTCTACAGCATCTGGGTGTGATCTTCTGATTCTATATTAAACTGAGGCTATAGTGATGAATAAGCTAGTTTGGTCTGTCCAGCAAAAACTGATCTGTCAAATAACAAGTAAATAGATGTATTTTCTTGATGAAATATATTAAATTAATTAGATATTTTGGTATAGGGGCAGGAATGTGTTAGAGACGATTCTAACCCAGGTGGTATGAACATTTACACCTTAGACATCTGCAATTGCTAAATTGCTGGTCAAATAGTAACGGTTTATTGTTTCCTTGATTGTTTAGACTGAAAGTGTTGGTAACACAGATTAAATTTAGAAGTGTATATTTTTGTATATGTATAAAATGTGTATATATCCATGTATGTATACTTGTATACATACATGATTAGTATAAATGTGTATATGTTATATATATATATGATATGTATTACCCATTTATATTTTCTTACAGCATTCAGTTGTTAAGTATTTATATTGTCCTCCATTGTTCTTTGAACATTCTTTAAATAGCTAATCAGGAATGCAGTGCAAGGATCAGGGAATTAAGTTGTTATCCGATTGGAAACTTGGACTAATAACAATAATATTTTAATAGTATTTTATTTTTCTAAATACATGCAAAGATAGTTTTTATTTTTATTATTATTATTTTTTAATTATAGTAACTTTTTATTGACAGAATCCATACCAAGGTAATTTTTTTTACAACATTATCCCTTGCACTCACTTCTGTTCCGATTTTTCCCTCTCACCCTCTACCCTCTCCCCTAGATGGCAAGCAGTCCTATATATGTTGAATATGTCCTAGTATATCCTAGATACAATGTATGTGTGCAAATCCAAACAGTTTTCTTGTTGCACAGGGAGAATTGGATTCAGAAGGTAAAAATAACCCGGGAAGAAAAACAAAAATGCAGTTTACATTCATTTCCCAGTGTTTTTTCTTTGGGTATAACTGCTTCTGTCCATCATTGATCAATTGAAACTGAATTAGGTCTCTTTGTTAAAGAAATCCACTTCCATCAGATTGCACCTTCATACAGTATCGTTGTTGACGTATATAATGATCTCTTGGTTCTGCTCATTTCACTTAGCATCAGTTCATGTAATTCTCTCCAAGCCTCTCTGTATTCATCCTGCTGGTCATTTCTTACAGAACAATAATATTCCATAACATTCATATACCACAATTTACCCAACCATTCTCCAATTGATGGGCATCCACTCAGTTTCCAGCTTCTAGCCACTACAAACAGGGCTGCCATAAACATTTTGGCACATACTGGTCCCTTTCCCTTCGCAAAGATAGTTTTTAACATTCACTTTTGCAAAACTTTGTGTTCCAAATTTTTCTTCCTCCCTAATCTTCCCCCTTGTCAAGACAGCAAACAATCTGATATAGGTTAAATATATTCAATTCTTATAAACATATTTTATATTTGTCATGTTGTTCAAGAAAAATCAGATCAAAAAGGGAAAAAAACACAAGAAAGAAAAAAAAAACTAAGCAAACAACAATAACACCAAAAACCATGAAAATACTATGCTTTGATCCACCTTCAGTTTCTATAGCTCTCTCTCTGGATGTGATTGGCATTTTTCATTCCAATTTTATTGGAATTGCCTTGAATCACTGAATTGCTTAGAAGAGGCAAGTCCAGCATACTTGATCATCACATAATATATTGCCATGGAAAAGCCATTGAACCTGTAGCACTTATAGAATTGAGAATATTCAGAAAATTGACAAAGGTCTATGAGAGGTCTTAGTCATCCAAATATGAGACATGGTGGCTTTTTTTGAAGCAGTGATCTGTTGATTCTTAGAAATTACCCTTTATTCTTCACTCCTCCTTCCCAATCACAGACACAGACACAGAAATAGACACCCCCCACACACACACACACATACACATACATACACAACAGACTTTGTAGGAAAATCTGTAACACCAGGAATTTATTGAGCGTGGAAGGAGGTTACTGAAAGTTCTTTATTGTTTGAAATCAGATTAGTACTGGCAGCAAGTAACACACTTGTCTTGGGACCAAAATGTTTTGAATTCAAGATATACACCTACAGTTTCTCTATCAACTGGAGCTGGACAGGGTTGCAAGGACGTTCTTTCTCTTAGATTAGAGAGGAACATTTCCTGTCTAAAATTAAACAAATACTTCTATTCCTCATGAGTGTGTTCTGGGGACAGTTGGCTTAGAAATAGTTTGCACAGGTGGATGTGAATTTTGTGGGGCTCCTTGCCTTTTGGATCATAGAAGTCATTACATCTGTAGCTTTGGCTTGTCTTCTTTTGGAAAATGTGGTCTGAATGAGTCAGAAATCAAATGTAACATATTTTTTGATATGGGGAAAGAGTAAGAAAGCTCTGTCAGGCCACAAGATAGAGTATCAGAGCCTCCAGTCAATTTGCTTTGTACCAGCCTACATGGAAAAGAATGAAAACCGCTTTTTTCCTATTCATCTCTGGCCTTAAAGCAGTCACAAAGAAGCCAGGATTTTGAAACTTGTAATTACCACATTTTGCACAGGATTCAGGTACATTTGAAAGTTTAGCCAGGGGAGACAATCTTTCCCTCAAAATAATTCCAACAGTATCAGCACAGGATTACTTTTGCTTTTAGCAAAATTCTGACATCTTCTATGAATTTCTTCATTATCTCTTGTTACTCTTTACCTGCCAGCTAACATATACATACATATATATATACATATATATATATATATATATATATATATATATATATATATATGTTACTTTTCCATCTAGGTTTTAAATTCCTCAAAGGTCAGATAATGTATCTTTAATTTCTTTTGGAGCTTCCTCATTCTAACCTAATCACCAAAACAATATTCCTCACATCACAGGCATAAAAAGGAGGGCTGAAAAACCAAGAGATCATTATATATATTATACATGGCAACAGCAAAATTATATGATGATCAATTCTGATGGACATAGCTCTTGTTGACAATGAGGATTCAAACCAGTTCCAATGGTCTTATGATGGAGAAAGCCATCTGCATCCAGAGAGAGGACAGTAGGAACTGAATGTAGATTACAACATAATATTTTCACTCTTTTGTTGTTGTTTTCTTGTATTTTATTTTCTTTCTCATTTTTTTCCTTTTTGGACCTGATTTTGTGTGTGTGTGTGTGTGTGTGTGTGTGTGTGTGTGTGATGATATTTGTAGAAATATGTGTAGAGGAATTGCATATGTTGAATATATATTGGATCACTTGCCAATTGGGAGAAGGGGTGGGGAGGAAGGGAGGAAAAATCAGAACACAGGGTTTTGTAGGGGTAAACATTGAAAATTATCCATGTATATATTTTGAAAATAAAAAATCTTTAATTAAAAAAGGGAGGGCTGAGGCAACATTGCAAAGAGTAGACAGGACATTGCCTGAGCACTACCCAACTTCCCTCAGAATCAATGCAAGATCAAGTCTCTGAATGGATTTTGGAGTGACAGAAATCACAAATATTCAGAGGATAATAATTTTCCATCTTAAGATATCTTGGAAGAACTTCATGAAAGGTCTCTCCCAATTGGGCAGAGGGGAAGGAGAGTCTAGAAGAGGCAAGAAGGAATAAGTCCCTATATCTGGAAGCCCACTGTGGTTTGGGAAGCTAGGTACAAAGAATCTATTGGGAGGGCACTTAGTCAAAATACAGTGGTGTTGGCTACTCTGTCATAGTTTAAAAGGTCAGTGTATCAACAGACCAGCTGTGAGATCCCCAAAGCAATCACAGAAGACAAATTGTGAGCCCCTAAGATCTAGCATAATATGTGGACTTGGCCAGACATACAGCACAATGGAAAAGAACTGAAGCACTATAAGCCTTAGCACAATCAGTGAGAAGTCCCTGCCCCTCTGCAAAAGAAGCTTGGGATAATCCCCACTGTGGCCTAGAAGCAAAGCTCATCTTTTCAGAATAAACAAAAATGTAAAAAGTCCTAACCATAGAAAGCTACTATAGAGACAGGGAAGATCAGAACACAAACCCAGAAGAGGAAAGCAAAGGAAAAATATCAGAGGTGAAATCTCAAAATGGGATTCCAACTGGTCTTAAACTCAAAAAGCTGTTTTGGAAGATTTAAAAAAGGATCTTCGAAGACAGATGAGAAGAAAAATGTGGTCAAGTAATGAGGGCTATGCAGGAGAAATATGAAAGTTTAAGGGGAATGCCAACATTTTGAAAAAGGAAGCACAGAAATTGACTGAAGAAAACAACTCTTTAAAAATAGAATTGGTGAAATGAAAAAAATGGTATTTTCCATCTCAAGTCTGTTAAAATTGCTTTGAATCACCACAAGTCCATCAAAGCTGATCATTACATAAGTTTGTTGTTATTGTGTACAATGTATTCCCATTTATGCTCTCTTCACTCAGCATCAGTTATGCAAGGAGAAAATACTGCAAACAGCCAGAAGGAAACAATTCAAATATGGAGGAGACACAATCAGGATTACCCAGAATGTAGCAGTTTCCACATTAAAGGATCAGGGGGACAAACTATATTGTGGAAGGCAAAAAACCTAGATTGCAGCCAAGAATCAATTATCCAGCAAAATTAAGCATTATCTTTCAAGAGAAAAAATGGACAGTGAGTGAAATGGGGATTTTCGATCATTTTTGATGAAAAGGCTAGAGCTAAACAGAAAATTTGATTTTCAAATACAAGAGTCAAGAGAAGCATAAAAAAGTAACCAGGGAAGAAAAAATCTAGGCTTTTTAAAAGTTAAAACGTTTACATCCCTAGATGTCAAGATGATAACTCCTGAGAACTAACTGTATCTTTGTCAGGGCAGTTAAAAGGGTATTTTGACAGGAGGTATAGGTATAAGTTGACTTTAATGGAAGATATAAAAAAGAAATTAGGTTTGGAAGAGAGGTTATACTGGGAGAAGAGGAAAGGGGAGGTAAAATATGGGTAAAATACCTCACATAAACAAGCACAAAAGACATAGTACAGTTGAGGGAAAGAAGGGAGGGAGATAAGCATTGTTTGAATCTTAATCTTATAGAATTTTGCTCAAAGAGGGAATAATATACATACTTAGATTAGTATGTATATTTGTCTCACTCTATAGAAAAGTAGGAAGGAAAAGGAGAAAAAAAAAGGGGAAGCTAATAAAAAGGAAGGCAGAAATAGAAGAGGAAAGGGATAAGAAGGATAATAATCTCTGCCCAAGTAGAATTTATACTAGGAATGAAGGACTGGTTCAATATCAGGAAAGCTATCAGCATAATTGACCATAGCTGGTTCAATATCAGGAACACTATCAGCATAATTGATCATATCAATAACCTAACTAACAGAAGTCATATTATTATCTCAATAAATGCAGAACAAATATCTGACAAAAGATGTAGAGGAATAAAGGTAGGAGATAAAATGTGTGTGAAAAACAGTAAGAAGGCTGGTTTGACTACACCATTAGAAGAACTCTTTCTCACTCTTGAAATTATGTGGTTTTGATATTGAGTATAGCTTGAGAAGGAGGAGAAAGTTAGAAAGCTAATGAGAAAAGAGTAGCAGGAAGGAGGAAACTTCCTCTGGCAGATGTGCACAATACTGACATTTCCAAATTTGATCATGGGAATTCCCTTTTCCTAGCCACTCAGAGTATGCTAGCCTGTTTGCTTTGGCGAATCTGTATAGTTCTGGATTTGGGTGGGGTTTCCATGAATGCACTTCTATCCAAATATGCCCTCTGCTCCATTCTTCCCGGCTTCATAGAGCAGGGGAAGGTAAAGCTGGGCAGGGCAGGGCAGGGCTTGGCAATGCAAATTACATCACAATGAAAGTGAAAGTCAGGGAGAAGAGAGAACATTGTTGGAAAGAACAGAACCCCCATTGTTCAGCATGCGTATAATGGCTCTTCAAATGACTACCCAATTCCTACAATTATCATCACAGTTATCATCTTTAATATAGTTATCGAAAGATTTTATTAAAGTCTTCTAGGGGTTTGTCTGAAACTTTATAGTTGGAGTTTCTTTTTGGAGCTAATCTAGGAACCCAATAAATAGTCATTGAATCTTGGAGCATGAAGGGACCTTAGCAGCATAATAGCTAACATCTCACATTTTAAGATTTCCAAAGGGTTTTATTTACTTATTTTATTTGATCCTTACAACAACTTAGGAAATAGGTACTGTTATTTCCTTGTCATCCACAAGGAAAAGATATTTCTCTACTTGTTAAAATTTTCATTTTTTTTCAAGACCCATTGTTACAGCCTTTATGAATTTCCCTTATCTCTCAATCAACCTTCAACCAAAAGCAAATGTCCAATGTTCTTTGATATTGTCTTTAATCTTTTTGTTTGTTTTTGCCCATACATATTCAATCTTGTGGCACGTGTGTGTGTGTGTGTGTGTGACATTCTACCTATTAGATTCTAAATTCCTTGAGGTTAAGAATTTGTTATTTTTTTAAATAGTTGTATTCCAAGTGCTTAGGACAGGAATTTTCACTTTAGTATATGATCAAGCAATAATTATAGGACTGAATTGCTAAACTCCAAAGATGGCTCTGATTTTTATATCTTAATTTTTAGTGGTCAGTTATAATTAGATGTAATGGGCTGAAGTTTGAGTTGATGCACTGAGGTCCCAAGTACGTGAGGCTAAATAGTAATTGGACTATACTCTATTAATATACATGATTGGATAAAGAATGGTCCCTGCCCACTCTCTGTGCAAGTCCTGATGTGTTGTATAGGAAATGACGATTTTGGTGGGTGGAGACAGGGAGACAGGAAGTGAAGCTGGGAGAGATTGGGCCTGGGTTCCGTTCTCCTAGCTGCTAGTCGTGTGGCTGCTGGTCTGGCTAGTTTCTTGACTCAGCTGCACACATTGCTATCGCCGATTCTCTTCCACCTCCGATCCTTCTTCACTGAGAATAAAGACTGACGATTTTCCCCTAACCTGAATTTCTGACTCCTGCTGATTTAAAAATACACGGTCTTCACAATTAGACTTTTTTTTTCTTGCCACTATTATTCATAGGTACTCCTAGTGTGAGAATTACATTCTTCATATTCTACCCTCTAAAAATTTCTGCTTGCCTCTGTCCTGTCTCTTAGTGAACATAAATTCTCAGATGGCAAGAGCTAAATCTATTTCTCAAGTGAGAAAATTGAGAATCATAAAGGTTAAGATATTTGCCCAAATTCACAAAGCTATTTCATGTTGGAGCTAGGGTTTAATCCAGGTTTAGTGATTCCTAAACTTATGCATTTTCTTTCTTTCTTTTTTTTAAATGAATTTAAATTAAATTAAATGAATTTTAAATTTAAATTTGAACCTGAGTTCAAATCCTACTTTAGAATCTTAACAGCCTTATGACCCTAGGAAAATTGTTTAACTCCAGTTTCTTCACCTTGAAAATGGGATAATAATAACCCAGAGTTATTGTGAAGATCAAGTGAAATAATGATAAGTAAAATGCTTTATAGATTTTAAAAAGCTATAGAAACACAAGCTCCTATTATCAATTTGCTCTCTTGGTAATAGAAACTGTCCCTTATAACCTCTCTCACGCACTTTCAACTAGAACTGTTGTTACATAACATACAGTACAAAGGGAGTAGTTTTGGATAGGTATAGGTTAAGAGAAAGAGCTAAATTGATTAATAAATTCATGAATACAGCATCTATGACTAAAGGAATCCTACTAACCCTCAAGATGCCTCCTTATCTAGCCTCTTCATGTTTACTATATTGAAAAGGTGTCTGGGGTCTCATATTACAACACACTTGGAAAATGGTCATCTTGTCTTTGCCTGAAGACTCCTAATAAAGGGAAACATTCTAATTCCTTAAGTAACCCATTCAGTTTCTGGACAGCTCTGTTGGTAAGTTTTTCCTTACACTAAGCCTAAACATATATGTTTTTTAAATTTAGAATCCCATAGGGTCAAATTTAGAAAGAATCTAAAAGGTCATCTGATTTCACCCCTCATTTTATAGATGAGAAAATTGAAACCAGAAAATCAAACAGTTTGCCCAAGATTACACAGGCAGTAGAGAAATGAGGCAGGATTTATAATTCAGGACAAGAAAATGTTCTTTCCATTTCCCATGGTGACTAGAACACTTCATTCATTAGTCCTTACTCTGCCCTCTAGAACCAGAGAAAATAATTATGGCCCCCTTTTCATATAATAGCATTTCAAATATACATGGAAAAACCTCTTTCCCTCCTTTTTCATTTCCTCATGGTATCGGTACATCTTCCCCATGTCTGAGACTGTAGCTACGGCAGTCCCCTATCATTGCTTTAGGATTGAAAGCAACTCTTACATCTGATGGACATCAAGATGTTCTGACTGGCAGCTGATTCATTACCTTGGTTTCAAACAAAACCAGATGACTTATTCTCCCCATCCAGACAGTATTGAGCAAATGTCATATTTCACAACTCCCCAGGTTCACAATTTTGAGTCATCTTTGACTCCAGATTCCGTTATGCCCTATATTCAAAAAGCTGTCAAATCTTCAATATTTACCCTTCACAATGTACCTCACCCCTACCCCCTGCTGATTTATGGATCACCAATATATTGATTATATATCAATATATGTATATATATATATATATATATATATATATTATGATACACCAAGTGGTTATGTGATATATATATACATATATATATGTTTATATATATATATATATATATATATATATATCTCACACCTATGTAACATTAACCCATTTGCCTCTGCTTTTAAAAAGCTAAAAGTTCAGTTTGGAATTTGTTGGTTGGTATTTATGATTTAGTTTAAGTCCAGATCCCTGTTTCTGAAAACTCTTTCATCTAATGATTAAAACCTTGTCATTGGAGTTTCTATTGACATTTGATTAATCTGACTTCTGAGGAAAGTTACAAAGCCCAGGCAAAACTCCAACATGATCTTGGGAAAGAAGTTCAAAACCGGCCCTCTAAGCAGCTTTAAAAACTTAAAATTTTAGGGTAGAAACTCTTAAGGTACTGCTCTATGTGAAGGAAATGGCAAACTAAGAATGCTGGCTTCCATAGGTAAAGAACCTGAGGCACTTTGAGGCTGCTGCTGAGGTGGCTAGTATGTATGAATGTGTTAGGTCTGAAGAAGAGGGGGAATAGAAAAAGAATACTATTTGGTAGCTTCATATTTCTGTTAATTATATGTAATAGGCTGAAGCTCAAGTTGATGCACTGAGGTCCCAAGCACGTGAGGCTAAATAGTGGACCATACTCTATTAATATATATGCTTGGAAAAAGAATGCCGCCCATCTCCTCCCCCCCCCCCCCCCCTTTGTGCAAGTCTTGATGTGTTGTATAGGAAATGACGATTTTGGTGGGTGGAGGCTGGGGGGTGGGGGGTGGAAAGAGAAGCAGAGAGAGACTACTAGCTGGCTTCTTCTTGCAGCTGCACACATTGCTATCGCTATCCCCCCTTCACCTCCAATCCCCCTTCAGCTCTGATCCTTCTTCACCTCTACTGAGAATAAAGATTGAAGATTTTCCCTTAACCTGAATTCCTGACTCCGGCTGATTTTAAAATACGTGGTCATCACAATTATATTTGCTAATTAGGTCCCCTGTAGTGGAGTTAAGCATGGGTTCAAGTTCTTTCTTTCATATGTAGTGGATTTTAAGGTTCTGGCATTAAATCACTTAACTTCTGGGTGCCCTAGTAGGTCTCTAAAACTAGAGGTACAGAGCAGTTGATATAGAGCAGATGAGTGAATTCCACAGATTGATGATATAACCAAGTAGGTGGGGGACAGCAACCTCCAAAACACTCATAGATACTATGATTGGTTTTCCCTCTTTACAGGGAGTGGAATAGGGTATCATTAGTGCCCTCCAAATTTCAGTGCTCTGACATAAATAGGTTTGTCCCATTCCATTTATTTTCCTACTTCCAAGAAAGGTCTGTGACCCAGCTCTGAATCCTTTATGTGTATCATTACCAAGTATAAAATGAGGTACTTCTAGAACAGTCCTGCAAATAACCCCTGATCCACATGCCCAGACACAATGAGAAGTTAGGAGTGCTTATGGTAAGTAGTAAGTGACCTCAAGGAGGGCTTTAACATACTCTCCCTCTTCTGTTTTTCATCTGTTTGGTTGCCATGGGAACACAAAATGGTAAGAGAAGTCTGATTGTTTTCCAGTAACCAATTCTTTTACTGACAGACATAAGCAACTATAGAAGGAACTCAGGATGACACTGGGAAATGTGGATAGAGGTCAAAGCAAATGGTTTTCTGGATTGACTTTGAGAAGTTTCTTTTTTGAAAAGGGTTTTGTATTAAACATTAAAATATTTCTCAATTATACATTACAATAATTCTCAATTGATATATTTTGTTTTTTATTTCACATTGATTTCTGAATATAGTCCTTTTCCTTTTTTCTCCCAAAAAGCAATCATTGTAATAATGGATAAATATCAAAGGGGTAAGAAGCAGGTGAGGAAATCTAACCAAAGGAAATCTGACCCATGCAGTGGTCTATACTCACAGTGTTTGGGCAGATATTTGATGCAGTAGGTAGAATGCCAGGCATGAAGGCAGGAAGATATTGTCATGAATTAAAATCTGGCCTCAGATACAAGCTGTGTGACCGTGAACAAGTTATTTAATTTTTTGCTTCAATTTCCTCATCTGGAAAATGAGCTAGAAAAGGAAATAGGCAAACCACTGCAGTATATTTGCTAAGAAAACCCTATATGGAACCACAAAAAGTCAGATATAATTAAAATATAATAACATATACACAATCCTTTATCTTTGCAAAGAGGGAAGAGAGGTTTTCCTATCTGTTCTTTAGGGCTAAGTTTTGTCATAAAAACATAGCACTCAAATTCCCCCCTCCATTCTTTTAAAATTCCATTAACATTGTTGTAATCATTGTTATAGATTATATCCCTGGTATTGTTTACCTTACTTTATGACAGTTTATATAATTTTACCATTCTTTACTTTTTTCTTGGTAGTCATCATTTTTAACAATATGATAATAATAATATTTTACTGTATCCATGTTATCCAGTCAGTCAACACACTTATTGTTAAGCACTTATTGTATTTATTTTTTATTAAGCTCTTATTTCATTTTAAGCACTTCTCTAAGTTCTAAGGAAACAAAGAAAGCAAAAACAGTCCATGCCTTCAGAAAGCTTCCATTGTAATGAGGGAGACAACATATAGATAAATAATCAAAGATATATTCTGAAAAGCTATCTACAACTTAGATGGAAAATATTTAACAGAATTCAGAAGGGAAGGTATTACCGGTTAGCAGGATCAGGAAAACGCTTCTGTAGAGATGAAATCTTAAGTGTTTTGAAGTAAGTCAGGGAACATAAGAAATGTAAGTGAGGAGGAAGGACATTGATGAGTATAGATAGTAAAGGCAGAGGAATAAGAAATGGTATGGAGAGAGAGAGAGAAAGAGAGAGAGAGAGAGACAGACAGATGGGGAAGGGGAGAGAGATATAGTTATGTTTAGATCTATATGTTTAAAAAAAAAGTATTTTTGCAATTAAGTGGTAGATGGATTGGAAAGAACAGAAAAGTAGAATAAGTATTATATAGAATCTAGTATGTGCCATACACTGCAAAAAGATTTTTTTTTTTTTTTGCAAAGATTATCTCATTTGGTACTCATTCAAAATATATGAGGTAGATGCTATTGTGATTCCCATTTTACAGATGAGGAAACAGCTTAAATGATTTGTCAAGGGTCACATAGATAGTGTCTGAGTTTATATTAAAATTCAGTTCTTCCTAAAACCAGATCCAGTGCTCTGGGAAAAAGAGTAAGAAAGTATTCACATACAAAGTACTATGCCATCTAGAGAAAACCTCCAGTTTTCCTCTTTGGACGTTTCTGAGCTCCTAAGCTCAAAGACCTCTCTGAGTACTTGAGGAGTCAATTCTTCACACCTGGGATCTGGTAGTATCTCCAAGCAGCCCAGCCTAGTCTACTGCAAACCATTTTCCATGGTTTCCTATTATAGATTCAGTTTTTTTAATAGCCTTTTATTTACAGGTTATATGTATGGGTAACTTTACAGCATTGACAATTGTCAAACCTCTTGTTCCAATTTTTCCCCTCCTTCCCCCCACCCCCTCCCCCAGATGGTAGGATGACCAGTAGATGTTAAATATATTAAAATATAAATTAGATACACAATAAGTATGCATGACCAAACTGTTATTTTGCTGTACAAAAAGAATTGGACTCTGAAATATTGTACAATTAGCCTGTGAAGGAAATCAAAAATGCAGGTGGGCAAAAATATAGGGATTGGAAATTCAATGTAATGGTTTTTAGTCATCTCCCAGAATTCTTTTGCTGGGCATAGCTGGTTCAGTTCATTACTGCTCCATTGGAACTGATTTGGTTGATCTCATTGCTGAGGATGGTCAGGTCCATCAGAATTGGTCATCATATAGTATTGTTATTGAAGTATATAATGATCTCTTGACTCTGCTCATTTCACTGAGCATCAATTCGTGTAAGTCTCTCCAGACTTTTCTGAAATCATCCTGTTGGTCATTTCTTACAGAACAATAATATTCCATAATACTCATCTATACCACAATTTATTCAGCCATTATCCAACTGATGGGCATCCACTCAGTTTCCAGTTTCTGGCCACTACAAAGAGAGCTGCCACATACAGGTCCCTTTCCCTTCTTTATGATCTCTTTGGAATATAAGCCCAGTAGCAACAGTGATGGATCAAAGGGTATGCACAGTTTGATAACTTTTTGAGCATAGTTCCAAATTGCTCTCCAGAATGGTTGGATGTATTCACAATTCCACCAACAATGTATCAGTGTCCCTGTTTTCCCACATCCCCTCCAACATTCCACATTACCTTTCCCTGTCATTCTAGCCAGTCTGACAGGTGTGTAGTGGTATCTCAGAGTTGTCTTAATTTGCATTTCTTTGATTAATAATGACTTGGAGCATCTTTTCATATGGCTAGAAATAGTTTCAATTTCTTCATCTGAGAATTGTCAGATTCAGTTTTTTGTAAAGAATGACTTTAAAATTTTTGTAATTTGAATTTTGAATCCACAGGAATGTATAACTTATGTACAACCCATGTAGAGCTGTTTTGAAAATGTTCTTCATTTAAAGTGGCATTTTTGTGGAACTGTATTAGTGATAATAATAGATAACATTTGACACAGTGTTTTAAAGTTTGCAAAGAACTTCATAAACATATTAATTGACATTGAGCTAAATGATCTAATTATATTATACTTTAAATGAGAAATGAGGAAACCAAGTCACACAGTCAGGAAGAGTATTGGGATTTGAACTTAGATTTTCTTAAGACCAAATAATTATACATATGGCTGTAGGTTTTCATTATTTTAAAAGATTCTTTGATGCTAAGTTTCATTCTTTCTAGTCTGGATGTTGCTCCTTTTGCTAAAAAAAAAAGAAAAAAAAAAAGAAAAGAAAAGAAAAGAAAAGAAAACAGCTTTTTGATGAGTCAGTCAATGTCCTGGGCTTGGAAAATTTTTGAGTATCTATAAATCATTACAGTTATTAATACACATAAATACTAATGAGTTTTTCTATCATGGATTTATGTCATAGCCTTATTCCTGATGCATTTCTTGAGAAACAACAACTCCAAAAATGGCTAGCAAAAGAAAGTCATCCCCTTGTAGTTGTAGGACTTTCCATGTAATGACACAATTTGCCTGCTTGTGACTTCATCTTCAATGAGTATATCTCTGGTCTGAGGTCTTCAAGAAGAGATCACTGCACATGTTCACTATTTAAATCTTGACAACACGTCATAGTTGGAAATGGGCTGGCTTTCTCTGTTTCCTTTTACATAGATAGTTACAAATTTAAAGTACTAAGGTCACTGTTGCAAAAGAGATGATCTGGAGCAATAGTTGATCAGGATAAGGACTCTGGGGTGGTGATGAATGATTGAGTGTACCATAAAGCACTAATGGTTATTTTAAAACTTCTTGGCATTGAAGTATAAAATCTTTCAAAATATGGATTCTTAAAAGAGACAGGAAATTATGAATAATTCCTCATGAATTTCTCATGAATAATTCTAAGAGGATTATCTCTGTCAATACCCATGGGAAAAGAATAGACTATAGGTCTTCCCAAAGGTTATTGTTATTTCCGGGCTCTTAATGCTTAAGTAGTAAAACAGAAGAAGTTCAGGACAAGGATCATTTTAGAAATTTAGTATGTATCTCCTCTTTGAATGGCTTTATCATCACAGAATCAGCTGTCTTAAAAAAAAAAAAAAAAAAAACTCTTCACTTTTCAACAGGGACTGACCAAAGACAACCATAGTACATGAAATACTTAAGGGATAGATTGCAGAAGCAACTTGATTATCTTCTCTAGGCTATTTTAATTGAATCAGCAAAAGAGAGGAGAGATGTACAAATGAGCACATATCACAGAAATCACCAAAACCAAAATAAAACCAATCTAACAAAACTTTTTTTGTTTGTTTTGCTTTGTTTTTTTTTTTTTTTCTTTTTGTTTTTTTTTTATACTTTTTTAACTGTCTTTCACAAGTTCAGCTCATTCTGGAGTTTTGCAGTCTTGACTTGGTTCTTACTGGGATTGTCACAATTTTATATTTATCTTCTAATGCTTCATATATTTTGTCTTTATTTGATTGAAGAATATCAATGACAATAATAAGCCACCAATACCTGCCTATACTATGTGATTCAACCATACCTTCGAAAAATTCAATCAACATACTTTAGACCTTCTTTGAATTCTTTTGAGATTGAGATGCATTACATTGGCTCATGCAAACTTTCTTCCCATCAGACATTGCTTGCTCTAATCAGCCTTTTACAATTCTATCCCCAACCCTGATAAAATTTTATTTGATATTTGCAAAGTTGCAGTCTTTCTTCTTTACATCCCTCATTTGTAATGCATTATTGTCTATTTATACTTGCCATGGGTATCTCGGTTGCTTTTAGGGCACCCAAAAATTTTATTTTATTTTTATTTTTGGAGATTCTAAATTTTTTCTGTCTACCATCATACAACATTATTATAATAATATCGGTGTTAAAAACTTGGACTTTTGTTGGGGGAGAGCTTGAGATTAGAGAAAGAATTTCACATTTCCCAAAGGCTACCCAGTCTGCTTTTTTCTTCCTATTTAATTTTTAAACCAGTTTATTGTCTATTTGCAATGAATGTCAAGATATAAGAACTAATGGATGAGTTCTGTGGTTTAACCATCCCATTGGGTATAAGGGTCTAACTAGGGATCTTAACCTGGAATCCATAGACTACTATAATTGTGTATGGATTTCAGCTAATCCATAGCTAAAATGCATTAACTATATTTTTTCTTTCTTTCTTTGTTTCTTTGCTTCTTTCTTCCCTCTCCTTTTCTACAAAACGACCAATATGGAAGTATTTTACATGATTATATGCATCTAACCTATATCAGATTGATTACTATCTCAGGGAATGGGAAGGATAAGATGAGAGGGACAGAATTTGGAACTAAAACCTTTAAAAAAGACAAAATATATTATAAATTATTTACATGTACTTGAAGAAAATAATATCTAAAAAAGAAATGCTCATGGTGCCACTAATGAAAGCAAAATCACAAAGAATGAATGCCATAAGGAGAAGCAGTAAAGGACAATGAAAAGAAAATGGTGGTAGAGCTGATGAGAAAAAAGAAGAGAATGGGGAAAGAACATATGAAGAAACAGAGTAAAAAAAAATGTTTTGAGGGTGGTGGGTTCTATTTCTACAGTCCAATTCCTTGACCTCTGCCAATGGTCTGCTAGTACTAAAGAAAAATCAATGCACTCATATTGAGTTTTTTTTTTTTTTTTTTTTTTTAATGAGGTCTCATTTTAGGCTGTATAGAAATTTTGTTAAAAGTTTGAGAATAAAGCACTCATGTATTTGCCATGTAAGTTTTTTTTTCCTAAAAATTAACATGTGTTTTAGATGTAACATTCTCATTCTCTCCAATTTTTTTTCAGATGATTTGTCTTGTATTTTGGGAAATTCCTGGAATTTCTTGTTGCAAAATAATGGTATAGTCCCTGTTTCTTTTTTAGTTTTATTGTTTTCTCACTAACTGAGACAGCAATGAGTAAGATGTGGAGAGGGGAGGATGTCACTTTAGATTAACACCTAAACAGCAAATGGCTGATACCATTCTCAAAATGAGTGCCCTAATGTCCTGGAGATCTTATCAACTTTAGGCCATTCCATATGTTCCATATATCATAAAAGCTTACAATCAGAAGGAACCCTAGAGTTTGTCCAGTAAGTGCTCTCTAGTTTCTGTTTGATCTGATTTCTAGACATCTCTAATTGGTCAGAAGTTACTTATATTGAGTTGAAATCTAATTTTCAACATTTCACAGGATAATCAAATCTCAGAATTGGAAAGGACCTCAGAAGCCATGTAGTCCAAATCATTATTGGAAAAAAATTCTAATTATGACATTCTTTGTAAGTAGTCATCCAGTCTGTGCCCCAAACCTCCTAAAAGGGGGACTCATAACTTCTAGACTTCCATTCCAGTTTAGGCTGTCAGTGTTGGAATGTATTTCCTGACATCAAGCCTAAATATTTCTTGTAACTTTTACCAGTTTTTATCCTTTGGTGCCAAGTAAGGCACATCTAATACCTTGGCAAAAACCTGTTAGATGTTTGAAGAAAGCTATCAGGTCCTCTTTTCTTTAGGCTAAACTATTCCCCATTGCAGATATGAGATGATGTTGAGGATCCTCACAATCTTCCTTATCTTCTTTTGGATGTAATCCAACTTATAGAATGTGTTTCTAGGAACTGATCACAGTACTGTAGTTATGTTGTGCCTAGGACTGAATGTAATGGTAGTTAAACAACTTGACCTTTATTAATGTAACCCTTTTCTGAACCCTTCAGTTTGGATGTTCCTAAATCTCTGATCTTAACTCCTTTTTCATTTTTTTAAGTTCCTTCCTTAATCTCATTTTTAGGTTTTAAACTATTATCTTCTTGTAATACATATACAGATATGTTATATTAAACATATGAAATCACATGCTCTGCAATATATAAATTAAACATATACATTATTATACACAAGATTATAAATGTTAATGCATATATTATATTATAAATTATAATTATTATGTAATATCAATTTATATAACATATATGCTTATATGTATTGCATACACATATAAAATATAACTGTATGTAATACTAGATTATGTCATATGTATGTAATATATACAGTAACAAAAGATGACTCCCACATCTATGAATCCATACCTGACTTCTCGCCTGAGCTCAAAACCTTTGCATGTAGCTGTGGGATAAAACCATGATTTAAAAACCTTGCTATTGTCCTACCTATAGTTCTCAA
Organism: Sarcophilus harrisii; assembly: GCF_902635505.1. NCBI lineage: Eukaryota > Metazoa > Chordata > Mammalia > Dasyuromorphia > Dasyuridae > Sarcophilus > Sarcophilus harrisii. The sequence goes on from NC_045427.1 coordinate 146,580,871, forward strand.
GCTCTGTTTATTATTTTTTTTCTGTTTATTCTTAATATCTTTCTAAACCTCTCTTTAATTATAGACACTAACTTAGTATAGGTCACTATTACCCCTGACTCAAAACTATTTCAAAAGCTTCTCAATAGTCTTTCTGCTTCTACTTCTTCTCTTCTCTAGTATCAACTACATTCCATTGTGAAAATAATTTTCTCTAAGTATGGATTTATTTGGTTATCCCCCCACTTTCCCATCACCCTTCAGTAACTCTTTATTGCTCATAAAGTTAAGTATAAACTCCTTAGCTTATTATCAAGATGCTCTCCAATATAGAATCACTTTGAATTTCCAACTTTATCTCATATTAATCTCTTTCAAACTTTTTCCATTTGAACATTAATTGTTCTTCTCTTTCCTATGTGCATCCCAAACTTTTCTGCTTCTGTTCCTTTGCTAAATTCTCCCTCTTCTTACCCCTGTTTTGTACCACTTTTATACATAATGATCTTGTGTTATAGTTATTTGTATACATGATATCTCCCTACCAGATTAATCTCTGTGAGAACAGGGATTGTACCTTATTTAGTTTATCTTTTCCCTTGCAACATTCACAGCGCTGGATATGCAGTTGATGTTACTAATAAGTGCTGAATTGAACTATAAACTTTTAAAGCATCAGCAAATCAATGAATTCAAGAGCAACCTCTGATGTCTGCTGAGTAAAGTTCACCTTTTCCTCCATTCATTTGAGCTGTTGAATAGTTTGTTTTTTCTTTGGCCAGGACTGAAAGATGTCTGGAATATTTCTCTTCCTTTGAATTCCACGTCTTTTTTGATTATCCTTACTAGTTGTTTTTTATTTGGGGCCTGAACATTCATTCCAAGCACGGTCTCACCGATGACTAGTCAAAAATGTCAGCGTATTTAATTAATTAGTAAAGACTTACCAGTGGAGTCTGTACAATATCTCAGCTGAGCCTTCAACATGAATCTTTCTTGTCTTCTAGGCAGCAGCTGGCCCTGCTGAGCCAAAACTAGATTGCCTCGTGGCCAAACCAGCAAGATGTGAATTAAATTTATTTCACTTGGAAACAATTCTTGGCATATATTAAATACAAGAGCCTGCAAAGGTCAGCATCATAAAGGCAGTAGCCCCATGAGTAAGAGGATACATGGTTTCTATTAAGCAAACCAAAAACTTGAGAATTGGCAGGACTGAGTTGCTCCCAGGGCAGATGGGGACCAGCGTGCTTCACTGGAGAAGTCTGATGGCTTCTGCACATTTCCAAGAAATTTTGTTCGTGGCTTTCACAGTAAAAATGGGAATGGATTTCATGTGAAATCCCTGTTCCTCATGTCTTTGTGCCAACTAAAAGAATGTTCCCATGATATGGCAGAAATGTACGTAGAGAAGCACAGGGTTCTTGAGTCCTGTTATTCTTGGCTTTCTCTTTGGTTCAACTGAAGAGCATCATTATTGCCCTCAGTCCAGGATGCAGTTACATGGCAACAACTCTGAGTAAGCAAGACAAGGAAAAAAATAAACTTAGATCAAATTCATTATTGTTTCTACTCTTGTCCCTATGTCCCTTGTCCCCAGGTATATTCTGGGGAACCCCTTTATCTGGTTTCAACAAGAAGAGGTTCCCCACTTTGATGCACTGGAAACTCTCTCTTGGCCTCCAAACATGGTAACCTTTCAATCCTGGTCCTTCACTTACTTCTCTTTCTCTGACTTTTCCACTAACCTTTATTCCTTCTTCTGGAACCTAAATATTTGAGAGGGTTTATACCTTTGAGATCATTTGGGTTGGCCTATTTATTATGGTGATGTACATACTGAGTAGAGACTCACTCTCTCAGAGTCATTTAGGTGATAACAGTTGGAATAAGAACCCAGGTTGTCTAACTCTATCCACACAATAAAACTCTATCCACACACAATAAAACACGCTAGCCTTTTAAAAGGGCTGCATTTTTTTTTTTATTATCACAGAAGTGAAGATCTGGAATAGCAGGCAAGAAGCCTACTCTTGAACCTCCATTGTTGCATAATTTTAAAGACCTAGTACAGGCAATTAGTGCTACACCTATTATACAGTTATTTCCTTCATTTAGGAAAGTTGAAGGATGCATTTGGAATACAAGAGATGATCCTGAATCCAGGGAAAAAACAGACAAATCCAAAACAACTCTATAGTTATGATCAACAATATTGTACATAAGGCAATAACAAAAAAGAAAAAAAGAAGATGCAAGAAAGCAAAATGGCAAAAAAAAAAAAAAAAGATCTGGTGAAGTTTTACAAATAGCTGAGGAAAGAAGGAAAGTGAAAGGTAAAGGAGAAAGGAAAAGATAGCAAACTGCATACAAAATTCCAAAGGATATCCAGAGCGATAAGAAGGTTCTCTTAAATGAGAAATGCAAAGAAATAGGAAAAAAAAAAAACAATAGAGTGAAAAAGACAAGAGATCTCTTCAAGAAAATTAGATATATCAAAGGAAAGTTTCATGCAAAAATAACCATGATAAAAGATGAAAATAACAAGGATGTAATAGAAGCTGACAAGAAGCTTAAGCTGAAGCTTAAGAAGAAGTGGCAAAAATACTCAAAAAATGTATATGAGATTTGGGATAGAAAGTGCCATCCACAACCAGAGGAAGAGAGCACATTTGTGTGCATTGCATTCTTCTTTTAAAACATGCCATCTTAGCTCTTATATTAATATCTCCAGTGCTTAGCTCATTGCTTGGCACATACTATGTGTTCAATAAATGCTTTTCTCCATTCATTCATTCATGTTTCATGGAAACTGGTCAACACTAATTAATAACAAAAGTGCCATCCATTTCCCAGCTTGTATAGCTTGGGTCTCAATTATGAAGCTGAATTCTGAAGCTAATGACAGAAACCAGAGAAATTACTTCTTTGAATACAGGCATTCTATTTGCCAAACACAAGAGTAACTGGAATATAGGTCTAGAACAGGTCAAATGCTACTGCTTCATGGAATAGATCTAAACTTAGTATTGTAACAACTTCATAACATTTGGAGGCCAACCAAACTGAAGAAACATCACTTAAAAGGGCCTTGTGAAAATTCAAAGTGAAAGAAAAGCAGAGAGTTGCTCTTTACAAATATGATGAAACTTAGACACTGGAAAATTCTGCTTATGGTCCAGCCAAATTACAACATTAACAAACATATCAAACCAAAATTATAGATTTCTAATAATATCCTCTTTCATTTCTTTCTCAACCTGAGATTGCCAGATTGGAATTATACAGGAGTTTCTCATTCAACTCTGAACAATTTCCATGAATTTTATTTAAGAATAAATTTTACTTCTTTCTTGACAAACTAGATTTTATTTTTTTGTTTTTAATGTTAAATTTGAGATGGTTCATCTACAAATGCTTTTGTAATTTTTTTAAAATTATGGGACAATCAATTCAAATTTGGTCACATATCTCCCAAATATGTATGAGACACATTGAAATCCAACTAAGATTCAAAAGGTTTATTGCCATATTTATGGTTCCTTTTCATTTGGGAAACAATATGTCAGTGAGATTTGTGGATGTTTGTTTCATTGTCAGTCTTCATTATTAGCAGTTTTAGTTTATTGTTTCAAACTTACCATTTTACCTAATTAGTTATTATAAATTTTAGGAGAAAAAATTTATAAAGGAAAAAAACATAACCTTACTCTAAGAATATGAATGGGCAATGATTATTATATATGCACTCTGCTGAGACAGATAAAAGATCTACTGCTTACCCCACACATATTAGCAATTATTTTTGATGCATAATTCTATGCCAATAAAAAGTCAATTTTTCAATCATAAGGTTGTTTTTTTTAACCAATATCTGATTATATATAGACTGTTTCTTATAGAGGTACCTAATAGTTCAGTGAATATTATGCTGAACCTGTAGTCAAAACCTGAATCCAAATCTAGTCTCATATACTTCTTACCTGTATTACATTGGGTAAATCACATTTATTTGTTCCAGTTTCCTCACCTGTAAAATGGGGATAACAATAGTATCTATTTCTCAGGAATAAATGACACAATCATTGTAAAGTGCTTAGCACAGTCTTTGGTATATAGTATTATATAAAACTTAATTATTATTTATTGTTTCCTAAAAACATGCATACTTCACAGATGTCACAGGCAGCAAAGCTTATGATTTTATTGCTTGTATTAATTCATAATTATAATTTATTTCATCATGGAACACTTTAGCTTTATGGAACTCAGTTTGTGAAATATTGCCCAAGGATACCAGATCTAACTGGAATACTGCCTCAGTCTCTACATCTGTAAAATAATTATAATAATAAGAGTAGGCAAATCAGATAATATTCCATTGACTTGCCTTCTAAGTATTCTGTAAGAAAGTATTAACTCAAAGCAAAGAATCAACAGAATTCAAGCAAATACTTTTTAAAGTGTAAAAACTGAATGTTGAAAGAAGATGGATTTCATAAGGAAAATTCCTCAGAAAAGTAAGAAGAGAATTCAGGGTAATGTCACAGAAGTTAATAAAGATAGAATGGTCTCATACTAAATATAAATCAGATAAAATGATAATTGAAAATAATCCATTGGATTTATTGATTAGAAGAACATTGGTAAGTTCTTTTTAAAAAATTTTAAAGCTTTTTATTTTCAAAATGTATGCATAGTTTTCAAGATAAATCCCTGTAAAACCCTGTATTCCAATTTTTTCTCCCTCCCTTCTCCTTACCCCCTCTCCTAAATAGCAAGCAATCCAATATATGTAAAACATCTTCAATTCTTCTATACATATTTCCACAATTATCATTCTCTACAAGAAAAATCAGAATTAAAATTAAAAAATGAGAAAAAAACCGAAAAGCAAGCAAACAATAACAGAAAAGTGAAAATACTGTTATGATCCAAAATTAGTCCCCATAGTCCTCTGCCTGGGTGCAGATGGTTCTCTTCATCACAAGACCATTGGAACTGGCCTGAATCACCTCACTATTGAAAAGAGCCACATCCATCAGAATTGTTCATCATCATATAATCTTGTTGTTGCTGTGTGGAATCTCTTGGTTCTATTCACTTCACTTAACATCAGTTCATGTAAGTCTCTCCAGGCCTCTCTGAAATCATCCTACTGATCATTTCTTATAGAACAATAATATTCCATGACATTCATATACTATAACTTATTCAGCCATTCTCCAACTGATGGGCATCTAATAAGATTCCAGTTCCTTGCCACTACAAAAAGGGCTGCTACAAATATTTTTGCATATGTGAGTCTCTTTCCCTTTAGTATGATCTCTTTGGGAATCAGGCCCAATAGAGACACTGCTGAATCAAAGGGTATGCACATTTTGATAGCTCTTTGAGGATAGTTCCATATTGTCCTCCAGAACTATTGGATCAGTTCACAACTCTACCAACAATGCATTACTGTCCCAGTTTTCTCACATCACTGTAACATTCATGATTACCTTTTCCTATCTTTTTAGCCAGTCTGAGAGGTGTGCAGTGGTACCTCAGAGTTGTCTTAATTTTCATTTTTCTGATCAATAGTGATTTAGATAATTTTTTCATATGACTTGAAATGATTATTTCATCTGAAAATTATCCGTTCCTATCCTTTGTCTATTTATCAACTGGTGAATAACTTGTATTCTTATAAATTTTAGTCATTTCTCTATGTATTTTAGAAATGAAGCCTTTATCAGAACCCTTGGATGTAAATCCCCCCCACACACATTTTACTACTTCCCTTCTAATCTTTTCTGCATTGATTTTGTTTGTACAAAAACTTTTAAAATTTATATAATCAAAATTATCCATTTTGCATTCCATAATGTATACTACTTCTACTTTGGTCACAAATTCTTTCCTTCTTCACAGATCTGAGAGATAAACTATCTTTTGTTCTTCTAATTTGCTTTAATATCACTCTTTATGTCTAAATCATGAACCTATTTTGACCTTATTTTGATATGTGATATAAGGTGTGTGGATCAATGCCTAAATTCTACCATACTAATTTCTAATTTTTCCTGAATTTGTGATCACAAATTCTTATCCCAGAAGCTGGAGTCTTTGGGTTTCTCAAACACTATATTACTATAGTTATTGACTATTGTGTCTTATTAACCTAACCTATTCCACTGATCTACTACTTTTTTTTTTTTTCTGAGGCAATTGGGGTTAAGTGACTTGCCCAGGGACATGTAAAGTATCTGAGACCAGATTTGAACTCAGATCCTCCTGATTTCAGGGTTAATGCTCTATCCACTTTGCCACCTAGCTGCCTCTACTACTCTATTTCTTAGCCAGTACCAAATAGTTTTGATGACTGTGGCTTTATAATATAGTTTTAGGTCTAAGAGAGCTAGGATACTTTCGTTTTCATTTTTTTTCATTAATTCCCTTGGAATTCTTGACCTTTTGTTCTTCAGATGAACTTTGTTATTTTTTCTAACTCTGTAAATTAACTTCTTGGGAGTCTGATTGGTATGCTACCGAATAAGTAGATTAATTAAGGTAGAATTGTCATTTTTATTATATTAACTTGGCCTGCCCTTGAGCACTTGATATTTTTTAATTCATTAGATCTGACTTTATTTATGTGGAAAGTGTTTTATCATTGTATTCATGTAGTTTCTGGTTTTGTCTTGGCAAGTACACTCCCAAATATTTTATATTATCAACAGTTATTTTAAATGGAATTTCTCTTTGTATCTCTTACTGCTGGACTGTGTTGGTAATATATAAAATTGATGATTATTGTGACTTTGTTTTGTGTCCTGCAACTTTGCTAAAGTTGTGAATTGTTTTTAGTAGAGTTTTAGTTGATTCTCTAGGATTCTCTAAATATACCATCATATCATCTGCAAAGAGTGATAATTTGGTTTCCTCATTACCTACTCTAATTCCTTTAATGCATTTTTCTTCTCTTATTGCCAAAGTTAACATTTCTAATACAATATTAAATAGTAATGGTGATAGTGAGCATTTTGTTTCAACACTGATCTTATTCGAAATGGTTCTAATTTATCATCAGTACATATTGCTGATGGTTGTAAATAGATGATACTGATCATTTTAAGGAAATTTATTCCATTTATTCCTGTGCTCTCTTGTGTTTTTAATAGAAATGAGTGTTGGATTTTGTCAAATGCTTTTTCTGTATCTATTGAGATAATCATATGATTTCTATTAGTTTGGTTATTGATATAGTCAATGATGCTAAGAGTTTTCCTAATATTGAACCAACCCTGCATTCCTGGTATAAATCCTACTTGGTCATGGTGTATTATCCTGTTGATAATTTGCTGTAATCTCTTTGCTAATATTTTAATTAAGATTTTTGCATCAATATTCATTAGGGAAATGGATCTATAATTTTCTTTTTCTGTTTTGATACTACCTGGTTTAGGTGTTAGTACTATATCTGTGTCATAAAAGGAATTTAGTAGGATTCCTTCTTTCCCTATTTTCTCAAAAAGTTTGGATAATATTGCAATTAATTGTCATTTATATGTTTGGTAGAATTCACTTGTAAATCTTTCTGTTCCTGGAAACTTTTTCTTAGGGAATTGATTAAGGATTAGGGAATTGAATAACTTGTTCAATTTCTTTTTCTAAAATGAATTTTTATGTAATTTATTTCCTCTTATGTTGATCTGGGAAATCTATATTTTTGTAAGTATTTATCCATTTCATTTAGCTTCTAAGATTTATTGGCATGCAATTGGGAAAAATAGCTCCTAGTTATTGCTCTAATTTTCTCTTCATTCGAGGAAAATTCAGACTTCTTTTGTCATACTAGCAATTTGATTTTTTTCTTTCCTTTTTCTAATTAAATTAACTAAAGATTTATCTATTTTGTTGATTTTTTTTTCATAAAACCAACTCTTTTGTTAATAAGTTCAATGGTTTTCTTGCTTTCAATTTTATTAATTTTTCCTTTTATTTTCAGATTTTAAAATTTGGTATTTATTTAGAGGGTTTTAAATTTATTCTTTTTCTAGCTTTTTTATTTGACTGCCCAATTCACTGATCTTCTCTTTCTCTATTTTATTCAAGTAAGCATCTGGAGATTAAAAAAAATTTCCCCTAAGAACTGCTTTGGCCACATCCCGCAAATATTTGGTATGTTATCTCATTATTTTATTGTCTTGGATGAAATTATCAATTGTATCTATGATTTGTTATTTTACCCACTCATTCTTTAGGATTAGATCATTTAGTTTCTAATTAATTTTGGTCTATTTTTCCTGGCCCTTTATTAAATATAATGTTTACTTCATCACTATCTGAAAAAAAGATGTATTTACAATTTCTGCATTTCTGCATTTGAGTTTGAGGTTTTTATGCCTTAATATATGATTAATTTTTGTGTAGGTTCCATGTACTGCCAAGAAAAAAGTATATTCCTTTCTGTCCCCATTCAATTTTCTCCAAAATTCTATCCATGCCTAACTTTTCTAAAATTCTATTTACCTCCTTAATGTCTTTCTTATTTATTTTGTGGTTTGATTTATCGAGTTTTGATAGAACAAGTTTGAGATCCCTCACTACTATAGTTTTGCTGTCCATTTCTCCTTTTCCTTTAAACTTCTCATTTAGAAATCTGCAAATATGTTTAGGATTGATATGACTTCATTATCTATGGTACTCTTAATCAAGATGTAATTTCCTTCCTTATCTCTTTTAATTAGATCTATTTTTGCTTTTGCTTGATCTGAAATCAGGATCACTACCTCTGCTTTTTTTTTTTTAACTTCAGCTGAAGTAATAGATTCTGCTCCAGCCTTTTAACTTTACTCTGTGTGTATCACTCTGCTTTAAATGTGTTTCATGTAAAAATGTATTGTAGGGTTCTGGCTTTAATCCAGTCTGCTATTTACTTCTGTCTTATGAGTAAATTCATCCCATTCACATTCACATTTAAAATTACTCTGTATTTCCTGCCATTTTATTTTCCCCAAGTTATACTCTTTTCTTTCCTTTCTTCCTTTTCCTCCTCCTCAGTGTTTTGCTTCTGAATACCAACTCCCTCAAACAGCCCTACTTTTTTATAACTCCTCTCCCATTTTTATCACATTTTCTCTTCTATTTCTGGTCTTCCTCCTATTAGCTTCCCCCTTTCCTTTCCTTTTCCCCCTCCTACTTCCCTATAGGGTGAGACAAGTTTCTCTGTGAAACCAAATAGATCTGATATTCTCTCTTTGAGTCAAATCTGAGGAGATGAAAGTTCATCCAATGCGCATCCCCTTCCCTTCTTTTCCTCATTTCTAATGGGTCTTTTTTGCCTCTTCATGTGATATAACTTATCCATTTTATCTTTTCTTTCCTCTTTTTCCTGTACAATCTCTTCCACCCATAGTTTTTTTTTTAATATCATCACAATCAAGTCAAATTATACCTACACCCTGTAAATATATCCCTTACAAAGATACAGTTCTCAAGAGTTAAACATATCATCTTTCCATATAGGAATATAAACTTTTTCTTTCTTTTCTTTTCTTTTTTTCTTTTCTTTTCTTTTCTTTTTTTTTTTTTTTTTTTTTTTTTTTTTTTTTTTTTTTTTTTTTTTTTTTTTTTTTTTTTTTTGGCTGAGGCAATTGGGGTTAAGTGACTTGCCCAGGGTCACATAGCTAGGAAGTATTAAGTGTCTATGGTCAGATTTGAACTCCGGTCCTCCTGATTTTAACACTGGTGCTCTGTTCATTACACCACCTAGCTGCCCCCAAAATATTAACTTTTTAACCTTTAAAAAAAGCATATTTTTTCTTTCCTTTTTACCTCTTTATGCTTTTCTTGAGTTTTATATTTGAAGATAGAATTTTTTGTTAGTTCTGTTCTTTTCATCAAAAATAAGTGAAATTTACCTATTTCATTAAATTCCTGAATTCATCATTTCCATGAATTTCCAAATTCATCATATTTATTAATGCTTAATTTCACTGGATAGTTGATTCTTGGCTGCAATGCAAGTTCCTTTGCCCTTTGGAATATTAGATGCCAGGACCTTCAATCCTTTAAGGTGAAAACTAGTAGGTCCTGGGTAATCCTAACTAATTGTGGCTCCTTGATATTTGAATTGTTTCATTCTGGCTGCTTGCAGCATTTTTTCCTCAATCTGATAATTCTGAAATTTAGCTATGATATTCTTTGGAGTTTTCATTTGGGGGTTTCTTTCAGGAGATGATTAGTGGATTCTTTCAATGGCTATTTTACCCTCTGGTTCTAGCACATCAAATAAGTTTTCCTTGATGACTTTTTGAAAGATGTTGTTTAGGCTCTTTTTTTCATCTTGGTTTCAATAATTATTAGATTGTCTCTTCTAGATCTATATTCCAGATAGTTGTTTTTCCAATGAGGTTGTTTACATTTTCTTCTTCTTTTTATTATTATTATTACTTTTTGGTTTTGTTGGACTGATTCTTGATTTCTTATTGAGTCATTCACTTCCATTTGTTAACTTTTAATTTTTAGTTAATTATTTCTTCAGTTAGCTTTTTAAAAAATCTCCTTTGCATTAGCCAATAGTCCTTTTTAAATGAGTTGTTTTGTTCATTGGACTTTTTTTCCCATTTCATAAATGCTGTTTTTCAAGGAGTTGTTTTCTTTTTTCATCTTTGTCAAATCTATTCTTTAAAGAGTTATACTTTTTCCATCTCACCAAATATATTTTTAAAGTTTTCTTCACATAATTTGTCTTTCATTTTTCAAACTCTCTTGCAAAGCTCATTTCCTTTCTCCATTTTTCTTTTAACTCTCTTTTAAGATTCTTTTTTAAATTCTTCCAAGAGATCAGTGTTAAATGGAGATCAACTTATATCACTTTGAAGCTTCATCTGGAGACATTTTGTCTCTAGTGAGCTTAGAGTTTGAGGTCTGTTCCTCCCTGTTTCCACAAAAGCTATCTATGATCATATTTAAAAAAAATCTTTTTTCTCATTTATGAAAGCTGAGGTCTGCTCTTAAGACAAAGGAGAAGATTATCCCAAGCTTCCTCTAGAGGTAACAGTATTTTCATGCTACTCTGGGACTGATGTTGCTAACTTCCTTCCAGTGTTGGATGGGTGTGGCCAAGTGCGAAGTTTTTCTGGGGTTCAAGAGCTCACTATTTGCTTTCTGTACTTGCTTTGGAGGTCTCACATCTAGTCTGCTGATCTACTGGCTTCTGAACCAGGACAGAGTAGGCAATGATGCTGTATTTTGACTAAGAGCCTCCCAGTAGATTCTCTTAGCATGTGAAGGCCATGCCCTGGGTCCCTGAACTATGCCTGTGCTGGACAACCCCACTACCCCCATCCCCATTGAGACAGACCTTTCCTGAAGTTCTTCCAAAATATTTTCTGCTGGAATTTTGTTATATTCCAAATATTTGTGGCTTCTGTCACTGCAAAACCAGTTCAGAGGCTTGATCGGGTATTGATCTGAGGTATGCTAGGGGCATTTCAGACAAAGATTTGGCTACTCTCTCCATCTTGGCTCCCCCAAATATTTTCTTTAGAGTGCTGAATTGCTGAAACCAAATTTCAAAAAACCAAGGAATGAGAGGTGGCTTATGATAAAGAAGAAAGAGGGAGCCAAAACTCAAAATCTGAAAGACCTAAAATGAGAAAATTAAGTTCTATGTAAATGCTACCTAGCTTTTGTTGCTATTATTATTAATATTATTGTTGTTGTTGATATAATTAATTACCTGAGTTTAAGTCCTGTATGTAACACATGCTGGCTATGATGATTTTGATGTTCATTGTTTCAATATGTACAAGCCTTTGTGACATTGGGGTTTTGCTGGCAAAAATCTAGAGTGGTCTGCCATATCTTTTTTTAGTGGATCTATTTAGTCAGGCAATAAAAAGTTCAATTACTTGCCCAGGATCACATAACTAAGTATCTGAACTTGTTATCTTCATTAGTAGAAAAAAATTTTTTCAGTATGAGGCCCATCCACGAATAAAATCACAGGAATGGGAAAAATTATTAAAAAAAAATAACGAATGTATATGGAAGAAAGGTAGCAGTTGTGGAACACAGCTTCTAGCAGGTTGGCAGTGAAAGGAAAGGGAAAAAATGTAGCTAGAGAGAGAAATAGAGTTAAGTGAAACCTTTCACAAGAGAGGAAAGAGCTATATTGCTTGTGGGAAAAGAAATTGAAAACATAAAAGTAAGGATAATAGAACTAACATATCAAAAAAGTCCACAGGAAAACTGAAATTGCTCTATGTGTGCATGTAACAAGAATTGCAGTTTGTCTTATGCATTTTAATTCATCTCTCCAAAGCCACCACTGCTGCCTCTGAACATGACGGGAGGAAACCCTCTCATAACTCAAGACCCTTTGATAGCTTCTGACAGCTGCTGCCTAGTTGCCATCTATCCCAAGATATTATGGAGGTGGTCTTTACCAGAATTCTTAATATCTTCTGTATGTTGGAGAAAAATATTTGCACAAGGACATCAAGAGTCTCTCCAGCAGCAAGATGAAGCAGATAGGTACAGGAGTGTCCAATCAATGTCACATTCTTGCTCTGAATGAAAACTTCTTTTTCTCTCACTCCTGAACGTGATGGGATAGAACCAAGTAAAGAGACATAATGATAATAATAATAATAACACCTAGCATTTAAATAACCCTTTAAAGTTTATAAAATGTTATATATTTGTTATATCATTTAATTTTCACAACAATCTGGGGATGTGATTGCTGTAATTATTCCCATTGTATAGGAAAGGAAACCAAACCTCTGAGTGTCATTGTCTCACTGCTAGTAAATGTCTGAGGTCAGTTTTCCTGATGCTAAGTCCAGAGCACTCCACTCTGAGCCACCTAGTCTAGACATTTCAAACATATTTAAAATCTTAAAAATAGTCTAATTAGATTTAGCAATACATCTTCATTCTCTATTACTTGGGGATTAAAAGAATAGAAATAATAGATATAATTGGCAAGGAGCAAGATTTCAGCTCAATGTAAAAAGCTGATAAAAGATAAGCTTACTTTATATAATTAATAAATCAGTGGACATTTTATATTGGAGCTATCTGAGAGGAACTGAAAAATCTGAGTTTAATGGTGGAATGTAAGGACCTTTCATATGAGGACATTTCTTCTCCCTTTTTAACTGCATCTTTTCCACAATTTATAGATTTACAAAACACTTAAAACAGTGAGAGTTGTTGAATTGTCTAGTCACACAGTTGGTATGTAGCAGAGGAAGGACATGAAACCCAAGTCTTCATGGCTCCAAGACCACCTTCCAGTTTACTGTTCTATAGTGCTTCTCTCAATTTTTCCTTCTTTTTATGTGGTTTCCTTAATACTTGGTTTGTTTTATATTTTATTTGGAATTATGTATTACTACTGTTACATTTTGTTTGCATAGCTAGTTTTAGACAATTATAGTCTAGCTAAAAAGGACTTAAGAGATGCTTTCCAAACTCTCTGCTCTTTCCTGCCTCTAAGCATTTGTGTGGTTTCTCTTCCAAGTCTGGAATATCCTACTCCTTTTTCATCTAAAGTCTTTTCACCTTAATATTCAGACTAGATGATCCTTTTCCTTGATCCTCCTGCCCATAAGTTCTCTCTCCTAAATTTTTCTTGGACTCTGAATTTCAACCTTGCACTTCTCTAACCTAAATAGTACCGAGAAGTTTTTTTTTTTTGTTGTTGTTGTTGTTTTTTGTTTTTCAATGTGTGTATATGCTCCATAAGTCAGAGATTGTATCTTTATCTCTGTAGTGTCAATAAGTATATATAAAAGCTTGCAATGTGTCAAATACTTTGTTAGACACTAATGGTACAAATTAAAAAATGAGATAATTCTTGATCTCAATGAACTTATATTTTTTTGTGGGAAGCAACTTGTTCATAGTTGAGTAAATACAGATTATATACCAAATAAATATCAGTGATTTGGAGGGGGGCTGACTACGGGGGGAATAAAGGGAGGCCTCCTGAAGGAGATGGGAGTGGAACTGAGTATTGAAGGGCATTAAAGAGTATTAGGAATCTAGATATGGGGCACAGAGAAAGGTAACAGGATACCTGGTTGGGGATACATACATATGTTACAATGCAATTTGAGATAGTATCACTGAATAGTCAGTCTATTAATTTTTCTAGGACTAGAGTTTCGCTAGACTTAGTTGGGTTGGTCTTCAGAAAGCAGATTCAATCTCTAGTTGAGGGGAAGGGAAGATGGTGATCATATTTTTCAGCAAATTTTACTGGCATAAAGTTTTCATAAATTCCATGATCATTTTCATATCAGCAAGGTATATCAAAATAGAACTTTGTGGAGGATACTTAGGGTCAGATATTATCAATGTGGCAGTGACTCATGCTCAAGTGCAATCACAGAAGTAGAGAAGTAGAGAAAGGAACCCTTGTAATGATATAGTTCAAACTGTTCATGATGATGAAGAAACTGAGCACTAAGGAGGTTTTTCCTAAAGTAATTCAGATAACTGGCAAAACATGAATTTAATTCAAGGACCATGAATCCAAGTTCAGTCCTCTCTAGTGCACCAGTCTGCCTTCTTATAAGTTGGATTAAATGGTGTCTGAGACGCTCTTTCAGATTCTGTAATATTTGCTAACACTTCTTATAACACAGAATATCTTTAACATGAGTAAGAGACTTACCATAGTTTTTGGTTTTCCCTTTTGTTATTGGAAGTATTTAGAGACATAAATTTCTCCTTAGTTGCATCTCTAAAATTTTAGTATGTTACATTATTGCCATTTTCTTCATTGAAAAGTTCTGTTGTTTCTGTTACTTGTTCTTTGGTGCAGTGGATAGAGTGCTGGGCCTGAAGCCAGAAAGACTCATCTTACTGAATAAAAATTTGCCTCAGATTCTTACTAGCTGTGAGACTCTGGGCAAATCACTTAACCTTATGTGCCTTAATTTCCTCATCTATAAAATGAGCTGAAAAAGGAAATGTCAAACCACTTCAGTATCTTTGCCAAGAAAATCCCAAATGGGGTCATGAAGAGATGGACACAACTGAAAAGTAACTCAACAACAACAAAATTTAGTCTCCTATTAGCTTTTAATCTTTATCAAAGGCCCTTATTGAATATAAATTTTAATTATTATATTTTTATCTCTAAGGGATATTTTTACTGTCTCTGCTTTTCAGAATTTATGATACTTTTATGTACCACTACATGATCAATTTTTGAAAAGATGCAACATACAGCTTAGAATTCATAAAATTTTCCCCTTATTTTTATTCAGTAATTGTCAGGGATCTATCCTATTTTTACTTTTCTAAAGTTTTACTCCAGTTCTTAATATCACTATTTATTGACTATCTATGGTACCTATAGGTGTAATGTAATTTAACTACTTATCTCTTCAATCATGTGTGTTTTGGTTTTTACATTCTTTGAAATCATTATTACTAATCCTATTTTTTAGAGTTCACATGAAGCATAATTCTTGATGAGACCCCAATAGAACCTAACCAGATACTGTCAAATGTGCTAGTAACTGGCCTTCCAGGTAACAAGATACTAGGTAATTCCCCTCCACTTCACCCCTGTCTCCCAGTTTGTCCTTCCTTTTGTTGTGGCTCAGATATAGGATTTCTAGATACTAACTTTGGTCACTGATCTGGCCCAATCTCCTGTTGTGGCTCAGGGCCAGGAGTACTTACTGCCTAAGGTGCTGAACCTGTCCTTTCTCCTGTTATGACTTGGGCTTAATTTCCTGTTTTTTATTCTCAACAATGATGTCTAGCCCCGTGTCCTTCAGTGGGCCTGGCTGCTGATATTCTTTGCCTTTTGCCTTTTTGGCTTTTCTCTGCTCAGAGTCTCTCCAGAATTCTAGTAGTCCTGACTGGATGAAGGAGGTTAAGGCCTTTTATCTTTGAATTTTCTCATTGAATTTTCTGGTATGTTTGTCTCCTCTAGGTTCTAAGAAATTCATTACTCCCACAGTACCTTAGTTTGTGACTGTATTCTCTTAATAGAAGAGGACCAATTTTTTTTTCAAAGTATTGTCTTCTTTAAAAACTGCCTGTGTCAATGATAGCTGCTGTTTAGCTTCCACCAATTTCAGGGAGCCTAGAAGACAGGTGTAGGTATATGTAGCCAACATAAACACAAATTCACAGGAAACAGAGTATAGCAAATTCTGTAAAGTGCAGGATAAGCACAGACATCACAAAAATGACTTGCCTTCCTCCCTGGAATCATTTCTCTTTGCTCCCCCTTCTAACTCTATTTTAGCTCATTTCCTTCCAAATAGGGCAAATAAATCACTGATCTCTTTGGATCTGAATTTTCTTATAAAATGAGGAAGGGTTGGACAATATAACCTTCAAGGACTTCCTAACTTTAAATTTATATTCCTAAGTGACTGAGTGTGGAGCCCCATCTGGAGAAAGAACCAAGCATTTCCCCCATCAGCATTATAATGGGTCTCTATTAATGAAATAAAGCAATCCAGGGTGAAAAGATGAGAAAGAAAAGAGTGAATAACAAAAATAACATTTTTATTCTCCAATGACAACTACCCTTTTGTTCTATATTTGGCATTTTTGCATCTTCATGAGTCAATTTCAGCTTTGGGAAGTAGGGAGTGAAAAGATGAAAGGAAGTAATCAAAGTATAATATGCAGGTCATTGCATTTTATGACCTTATTAAATCAATTAGTCACTCTACACTATGAAAGACTCTGTGCCAGTTTAGTGATGGCAAACAAATTGCCCTGCATTTCCTAATAAAAATGGATAAATTCATACTATTAGGAGTTTTATGTATTTCTAGTAAATTCTTGCTGGAGTGTCAAGTAGTAAAGTGTTTTGCATTTATCCTAACAACATGAATTCCAAATTCAAATCATCAATTCAATGCCAGGTCCATCATCATCACTGGCATTCATGAAAATAATAGGAACAGATATTCTAGAGTGGAAAAAAAGAAAAAAAAATGTTTGCTAGAGTAGAAACTATTTTGCTCCCTTCATTGTTTTCATAATTGTTTTTAATATCCAAATGCTTTAAGGACATATATAAACAAACTCAGCACTCTTCCTCATAAGAGGAAGAGAAAAGCAAGAGGAATCATTATCTACTTCTTACAGATAGAGTCCCAGACAGAGAAACTTTTCTTGAGTCATGTAATGAGACATATGCAGAGTCAGGAAGGCAAGCTAGATGTTTAGGCAGGGTTGTGGCCCCAGGCTATCACTAACTAGTCCTTTATGAGGGTTCTTTCTGCTGGTTATCAGAATCATCCATTAGAGCCAAATCTGCTTGTATCTAGAGTGAATCACCTGTGTGGTACCATTTTATAGGTAGCAAACAAATGAAACAAAGCCAAAATAAAACAAACCCTCTACCAGACATATTATGGCAGTGCTTAAAATTCATACTTAAGGAACTACTTTTAGGTGTTGAAGATTCTACAAATTTACAAAGTCATTTGGAAGGGATAATAACTGAGCCACTAATCACTCATTAACAAATTATTTGTAATTAATTTGATTTGTTGCAATTATCTTACAGGGCAGTAAGGCAGCAGAAGAGGATACAGAGTAAGAATAACAAAGGGGTCTACAAAGATTCATATTCCAGGTCTTTAACTGGGTGTCCATGAACTTGGTTTAACAGCAAAAAAAAAAAAAAAAAAAAATGTTTGATAACTATTTCCATATTATTTATTTTATTGGTAGTGTACTTCCCATTATGAAGTGCTTGAGATTGATTGACAGAGAACTTTAAGGCCCCAAATCTGAAAATGCTAGAGATCAAGAAGAAATCCCTCTACTACAATATGAAAAAGGTGGAGAAGCCTCAGGTTTTCAGAGACCGGGCTTATAAAGAATGGCTGAAGAGATTCATGAGGGAAGCTGATGAGGATTTTTTAGGCAGCCCAGAATATTAAGCCACGTAAAGTGGAATCTTAGCCTAAGTGAAACACTTTAAATTGCTGTTCTTTGGCCATAGATGGTGAATAGTCTCCAATTCTCCATATTTGAATTAAAGCAGTCTTTATACTTTGACAATAAACTAGTTGAATATATAATAACAAAATGACTCATTCTGGGAGAAAGAAGTGCACAGGGTAGAGAATAAAAATCCACAAAATCATTGACCATTAAAGATAGAAAGAATTTTAGAGATCATGGGGTCAAGTCTGGCATTTTCCAGATGAGAAAGATGATTCAAAAGGTTTCCATCTCAAAAGGAAGCACTCCTAATCTCCCTTGGCTCCTGGTGACAGAAGTGATGAAGTGCAAACCTGAAGAGCCTTCTTTTGAAGGTGCTGAAGGCAATTTTCTCTTATTTTTCAAAACATCATTCTAAAAATCTGCAATAAACAGAATCTGAGGAGAAAATCTAAGGAAGACTATATATATATATATATATATATATATATATATATATATATATTAGCTCTTTATAGTTTACAAGATACTTTATGACATCCTTGGGAGGTTGGTATTGCCAAGTGTTATTAGCTATATTTCATGGTGCACTGATTTTCAGTAAAATTTGGATTTCAGTCCTCATTTCAACACATTATTTCTGTGATATCAGACATGTTAATCATAGCTTCTTTGAACCATCTTATTTATAAAATGAATATAATAATATTTGTGTTATCTCCAGATTATGAATAGAATGTTCTGCAAACTTTAAGGACAACCAACATTCTAAAGCCAGTTCTCCTGTTTCATACGTGGTATGACCATGGACAGATCACTGAAACTTGATTTTGTTTTGGCAAGGCAATTGGGATTAAATGATTTGTCCATGGTCACACAGCTAGGAAGTGTTAAGTGTTTGAGGCCGAATTTGAACTCAAGTCCTCCTTACTCCAGTGATAGTACTCTATCCATTGCACCATCTAGCTGCCATAAGATCCCTGAACCTTTTATGAGTTCATTTTCATCATTTGTAAAACAAGGGGGTTAGTCTTTCCAAATCTAGAACTAAGAATCTACTGATAAGGGGGCTGAGGCTATGGAATTGGGACATGTCCATAGTCTCATAACTAATAAAAATCAGAGATGAGTTTTATCTCCATTATTCTGATTCCAACTTTGATACTTTTTTCAATATATTATGTCTAAATAATTCATGTTCTCAAGAGACTTCCTTTAACTTTAAAAAGGGAGATTAAAGAATTTTTAAGTATTTGGATACAATATTTAGAATAAGAAAGAAGTCTGATGGATATTTCTTATTTAATCAATCAATGAACATACAACTTCCTTTAACACTGTGGGAGGTGCTATGGAATAGAGATATCTTAACAATTTCCTGCCAAAATCCCCAAGTTTGAGAAGAACCAGATTAAAATGTAATTGGGAAATATTTAATAATTTTATATTATGTATAATTATAATATATTATTATTAATAAATTAAAATGCCACAAAACAGATAATGTTAATTTGTGGTTTCTTAAGTCTATAGTTGGCCTACTGGGATATATTTCTTTTTGAGTAAAAAGGAGATAAAGAGAATGACTGCTAAAGAGGATAAAAATTTAGTTTAAAATATAGTCCATGTTTTCAAATAGCCTGAAATTTGAGATTTTTGCTTTGGGTTCTAGAGTTTTAGAAAGGTGTTAATCTAAAGGGAAAAAGACCCACATATGTAAAAATGTTTGTAGCGACCATTTTTATGTGACAAAGAATTAGAAACTGAGTGGATGCCCATTAGTTGGGGAATGACCGAATAAGTTATGGTATATGAATATAAGGGAATATTATTGTTCAATAAGAAATGATCAGCAGGCTTGATTTCAGAAAGGTCTGGACAGACATATGAACTGATGCTCAGTGAAATGAATAGAGCCAAGGGAACATTACATACAGCAACAAGATTACATGATGATCAACTCTGATGGACTTGGGTCTTTTCAACAATGAGGTGATTCAGGCCAATTTCAACAGATTTGTGATGAAGAGAGCTATCGGCATCTATAGACTATGGGGACTGAATATGGATCACAAAATAATATTTTCAGCTTTTTTGGGTTTTTGCCTGTCTTTTTTCTAATTTTTTTCCTTTTTGATCTGACTTTTCTTGTGCAGAATGATGTGTGGAAATATATTTAGAAGAATTGCACATGTTTAACTTATAATGTATTGCTTGCTCTCTAGGGGAGGAAGGTAGAGGAAAGGGAGAGAGAAAAATTTGGAACACAGGGTTTTAAAGGAGTGAATGTTGAAAACTATCTTTGTATATATTTTGAAAATAAAGATATTATTAAAAATTAAAAAATGGAAAAAAAGGTGTTCATCTATAATTTGCCTATGGATCTGCCTTTTCTTTATGGCTACAAAATAAATTCATGTAATTGAAAAGTGGAATATGAGTATGGCTTAAGTTTGTCCATAATAGACCTTTCCACAATGGCTTAAAGAGTCCATACAGTAAAAAAAAAAGAGCTAGTATTCATCAATCTAAGATTCAGGATGTTAGAATGTCTCCAGACTTGTGCCTGGATACAGGAATCATGCTAGGAAGCATTAATTTAGGAAAGGAGTGATATAAGTAGAAGGGAAGGCCCATGAAGAGGTCTATTATATCCAAGGACTCATAGGGTGTTCCTTAGTTCTTGTAGCTGGAACAGACTCATATACGGGATATACTCTACTGGACAGGAGATGTCAATGCTATTTACAGAGACTCCTTACTCTGCCTAGATTTCCAGAACTGTGGATTTTGCATGCAGCAATCTTTTAAGGACAAAGGTGAAATCAATCTCTCACTGAAGCTCTTACTTACATAAATTTCTGAGTCATGAAGATATTCTGAAATAAGATATGGAAACTCTGAATAATTTCCCCATCTTGTTCGCATAGAAGGAAAGAGATGAAGAATAAGGTTTTTTTTAGAGCTTATTCCTTTCCCTCCATACCTCTCTCACTGATTCATTTGATATGTCCTTACACTATATCAATATAATTGTGATAGGTGCTAGGGATAAAAAGTAGCAAACTTGAAATACTCCTTGCTTTCAATACTCTTATATTCTATGGGAGAGAGGAGGAACAATATGTACACAGAAAAATAAAAACAAAATGCAATATTCCAAAAGACTTACAAGTTTTAAGTTACTATTTTTTAAAATAATATTTTCCCCCAGTCACATATAAAGACATTTTTAATATTCACTTAAAATAATTGAGTTCCCAAATTTCTCTGTCTCTCCTTCCCTTTCCCCCAGAAACTAAGCAATTTGATATAGGTTATGCATGTTCAATCATATAAAAATATTAAATCAAGTTATACAATTAGACACAGATTCAAGGAGGGAAAAACACATCAAAATATATAGAAAGTGAAAAATAATATGTTTTGATTTGCATTCAGATTCAAATTCAGTTCTTTCTGTGGAAGTAGATAGTATTTTTCATGATGAATCCTTTGAAATTGTATTGAATCATCATATTGCTGAGAATAAGCCATTCACAGTTGATTACTGTATAATTTTGCTGTTACAATGTATAACATTCTCCTGCTTCTAGTCACTTCAGTTTGCATCAGTTCATACACATCTTTTCAAGTTTTCCTGAAATCTTCCTGCTCATCATTTCTTATAGCACAATAGTATTGCATTACAATCATATAATACAAATTGCTCAGCCTTTTCCAATTGATGGACATTCTTTCACTTTCCAATTCTTTGCCACTACAAAAAGAGCTGCTATAAATGTTTTTATACAAATATGTTCTTTCTCCATTAAAAAAAAATCTCTTTGAGATATAGTCCTAATAAACCAATGCTATTGGAATTTTTAAATACACCAAAACTTTTGGAACCCCTATATATATATGCAAAGTAATTTTCAGAGGAATATATATATGTAGGAACATTTTCTCCTCTAGTGCAAGTTCTCTGTAAAGGCATGGTGAATTGAATCAAATAAACATTATATTATTTTTTTAAATGTTATTTTATATTTCTTATTTGTTTTGATTTGAGTAATTTTAATAAAGAGTAATGGAATAATGTTGAGTGCGTTGTCTATATTTTGTGAATTGCAGCGCATATATTCTGTATACTTGTTGATACATGCATGAATGAGTGTTTTGGATTAGTTTGGATAGCCACCATATTTATTCAGTTATTGAAAAGCTAGTGTATAGTAAAATGGACAAATCCTCTTCTACTAATTTGGGAGATATCTCTTTTTTCCTTTTTCTTATCTTTTTACTTGAGTATTTTATTTTGCCAATTACAAATTAACATTCATTTTTGTATGATTTTGAGTTTGAAATTTTTTTTCTCCCTTCTTCCCTTACTTTCCTACCTCCCCAAGACAGCAAGCCATCTGGTTATACATGTACAATATACAAGTCATAGATTATACATGTACAATCATTTTAACACATTTCCATATTAGTAATGTTTTGAAAGAAAAATCAGAATGAGAAGGAAAAATCACAAGAAAGAAAAAGCATTTTTTTAAAATGAAAAATAGTTTGCTTTGATCCTCATTCAGTCTCCATATTCTTTCTTTGGATACAGAAGGTATTTTCCATCCCTATTAGAATTGTCTTAAGTCACAGTATTGCTAAGAAGAATTAAGTCTATCATGGTTAATATCTTGCTGTTTCTGTGTATAATGTTATCCTAGTTCTGCTCACTTCACTCAGTATCAGTTCATGTAAGTCTTTCCAAGCTTTTCTGTTTATCATTTTGAATGGAACAATTGTATTCCATTACATCCATATACCATAACTTACTCAGTAATTCCCTAATTGGTGGGCATCCACAGAATTTCTAATTCCTTACCACCTCCCAAAAAGTTACTACACATATTTTTGCACATGTGGATGCTTTTCCTTCTTTTATGATTTCTTAAGGGTACATACAAACTAATGGAATTGCTGGATCAAAGGATATAGCCCTTGGGCATAGTTTTAAATTGCTCTCCAGTATGGTTGGATCATTTCACAACTCTCCCAATAATGCATGTCCCAGTTTTTCCACATCTCCTTCACCATTTATCACTATCTTTTTCCTGTCAACATAGCCTATCCGATAGGTGTCATATGGTATATCAGAGTTGTTTTAATTTGGGATTCTCTAAACCATAGTGAATTAGGATATTTTTTCATATGAATCTAGATGGCTTTAATTCATTTATCCAAAAATTGTCTGTTCATATCCTTTGACCATTTATCACTTATGGGATGACATATCCTTATGAATTTGATTTAATTCTCTCTTTCTTTTGAGAAATGATATCTTTATCAGAAATGGCTACTAAAAATTGTTTCCCAGATTTCTGTTTTCCTTTAATCTTGACTGCATTGACTTTGTTTATACGAAAACTTTTATAATTAATTAAATTAAATTTTATAATTTATATTTAATATATTTAAATTATAAATAATATATAATATAAATAATATACAAATTAAATTTAAATTAAAACTACCCAATTTACCTTTCATAATGTTCTTTATTTCTTATTTGATCACAAATCCCCCCTTCTCCAAAATTCTGAACAGGTAAACTATCCCTTGTTCTCTTAATTTGCCTATAGTCTTTATATCTAAATCATGAATTGGAAGATATCTCTTGACTGCCATGTTGGTGACTGTGATGATGATAAAAAAAAAAAAAGAGGGAATTGATGTGAGTAGAAAGCATCATGGGAGTCCTGGAATCTCTGGCTCAAAGACACTTGGTCCCAAATAAATTCAATGTTGGGAACTCTCTAGTGACTGAAGAATGAAAGGATTGAGCTATCCTCCCAGTCTATTTTAAATGTAATACCTTGTTATACTGTTACATGGCCTGTGACTAGAATAGTACTGTCAAATTCAAATAGATAAGGTGGCCACTTATCTATCTCTCTACCTATCTATCTATTTATATACATAAGGATCTCTGTGAGACACATATTGACTTAGTTTTTAAATGTAATAGTATATGATTTGTTGTATTTTATTCATTTTATAATTTTTAAAATAAAATGCTATTTATTTATAAATATTTCCTAATTGCATTTTTAGTATGGTTTAGGTCCACTTGTGAGTTCTATGGACTGTATATGGCTCATGTGCAATGTGTTTTACACTTCTGGAATAGACAATAGCACTTCAATGAAGGCCTGTGTCATGATTTGCATAGCTATTCTAACCACTCGGAATAGCACCTGCCAAATATAGCAAGGCATTTCGGCATAAGAATCCTTAAAATTTAAGAAAAATTTGTTACAGAAAGGATAACTAGAAGAATTAGCCAAGAGGAGAAACTGATCTTCTGCACCATGCCAAGACATGCACCAATAACAAAGCAACAACAAAAAAAGCAGGAGTATGTTCTGGCATTTATTAGTGAGAAAAGAGATAAAAATAAGTATATGACTCTATGATGCACAATAGTAATTCTATTAAGATTCTCAGGAAAACTAATGAAAGATAGAAAAGAGGAAATTCATTTTTCATTACTTAGCAGCTGTTGTGAAATACCATTAACATGGCATGACACACATAGAAAACCCCAAAGCCTTAAAATCTGGAAAAGCAATATGGGAAATATCAGTAAGGGAAATATTTTTTAGGATCATCCAATGTTGTTGGTCTTTGAACCTTTCATGAAAGGAGCTCTAATAAACAGTGAGACATAACCAGCACCAAGTATCTCAATAAGATACTCACTCTTGGAGAGCTGATAAATTGAGAAAGAAAGCTTCAGGTGTTTATTTCCAGATGTTCATCTAATTGAGACCACATGTTAAATGACTGTGGTCATTGTAGTGAAGTGGAAAGACTATTGAGCTTATAATCAGGAGAGATGGGTCCATATCCTACCCCTGGCACTGGATGGTTATACAAACTTGAGTAAATCCCTGAGACTTACTTTCTCATCTGTAAAACGATAATTGTATTTATACTATATAGCTCAGAGGACTCTAGTGAAGAATTTTGCAAGTGAATGATTTATAAATGTGAACCAATAATAAATATGTATAGTATTATTATTCCACTTCCTCTACTCAATCTTGCTTAGATGATAACATATTTGTGAAATTTTTCACCTTTGCAATAAGCCATACAGAGATTTTATCATTATTTTTTAAATTTTATTTTATTTTGTAGGCACAGTTAAGTTAAGTGACTTGCCTAGGGTCAAACAACTAGTAAGCATTCGAAGCAGATTTGAACTTCTGTCTCCTTGACTTCGAGGATGATGCTTTATCATACAAATATTTTGAAATTTGATCCTCATTGTACTGGGAAGTTTATAATGAAAGTATTATGTTTCAAGGATCCAAGATTTCACCCATATGGGTAACCTATTTGCTGATGAAGACTCTGACTCTCTGCACTTGTAGGACAGTTTCTGTATTTTGCCATAGCTAAAATGATTCTGTCTCTTGGTTAGTCTTGATGATGACATTTTGACTTTTTTTTTTTCAAACCTAGCTAAGCCGGTCTTCAGAAGACTTTCCCTTACCACACCCCCTCTCATTATTTTGTGAGCTTCTGCAAAGCAGAGACTGTACCCCTAGAATTTAGCATAGTAACATAACAGGTGCTCAATAAGTGTTTATTGACTAACTTTCCAGTGTGGTAGGACAATTAAATCAATCAACCAGAATGTAGTACACCCCTAATATCTGCTAGAAAGTGAGTTAGGCACTGGAGAAAGAAATACAAAGAATATAATGATCCCTTCTCATAAGGAGCCAACATTTGTAGGAGAAAGATAACATTTACTCATACAAATAATAAATAAATTTGAATGAGGGTTTTATTTATTTAAATATATATAAAGTTTATGTAATATATAGGTATATATATATGTATATATAAATTATAAGAGCATAAATACAAACAAATGCAAAATGGCTAAATATTGGTTTAAGAAAGATGGATTTAGTGTTTAGAGAGATTAGGAAAATCTTTATATAAGGGATAATGACTTTGTCTTGATAAAAGATGAGATTCTCTGAAGTGGAGGTAGAGAGAGAATGCATCCCAGGAATGGGAGATAGCCAATGAGGGCTCACAGAAATGCAAGATGGAGGAGTGTCCTGTGTGAGGAACAGAGATAAATTTTTCTGTATGGATCACAGAGTGCAGGAGGGAGAGTGATACAGACTTGTATTTTGTTAGCAAAAACTTTAGGAACTCAAGATTGGATTGCCTCTTCATCTTGATAAGATAGCCCGGTAGAGCTGGACTTTAGCAAAGTAAAGTATCAAGAGCATTTTCTTTACTTTATACATTTTTAAATAAAAAAATCAGAAAAATTAAGTGATTTGCCTTATGTCACATAAATAACAATTCTTAGATCCAGAATTTGAATGCAGATCTTATGACTCCAGGACAGACATCTTTTCCACTAGGCCAGACTGTCCCTCTATTAATTTGATCATGGAGACTGAGTTTCCTAATCTGTAAAGTAAGCATAATGATAGCATCCACCTTACAAACTTGTTGTAAGGATCAAATGAAATATTTGCAGAGTGCTTTGTAACTTAAAACACTTTGCTATTTATTAGTATTATTATATTCATAATATCCTGGCTTTTTTTAATGGATAATTTATACCTTGGTCTGATGGTAATAATTGACTCTGTGATTTAGCACTTGAAAAATGCTTCCATGTAATATTTCACTTGAACCTCACAACAACCCTAGGACAAGAGCTTCAGATTCTAGTGGTTCCCTTTTATAGATGAATATTAGTAGATATCAGAAGCTGCATTTGCACCCGGGACATCCTGAGTAGGTAAAATACTTACTCCACAATGCCAAATTCATTGGAGTACCCTAGAGTCAAAGGGATACTCCCTGTGTAGGATATTCCCTGTGTAGGTCTCACTATACTATTATCCCATCACCCATCCCATCTTCTGCTTTTTTCCACCATCCTTTACCCTGCAAGTTCCACAGCACTTTTGCTTTTTTTTTTTTTTTTTTTTTTTTTTTGGCTTAGCAGAGTATTGAACATACTCAGCAGGGAGAATACTCTTTTCTCCATCCCCATTAGCCCAGAAAACATTGATTCTCATGTACCTTGTTTAGAACAAACCTAAAATACAGAATCATGGAATGTTAGAGATCTTGAAGATTTTTAATCTGATCTCTTCATTTTTATAGATGTATAACTGATATCAGTTATGTTAACTAACCTACCCAAGATCACAACTAGTTAATGGTAGAGTCAAGGCAGGGATGTGGATGTTCCAACTCCATCTCATCCTCAGAAATCCAAATTTAAGGAATAGAAAAGGGGGTGTTGAGGAGCCATGTTCACTTGACAAAGAGTGCACCATGAGGTTAGTTTTTAGCAGACTGCTTCAGTGGGTTTTAGACAAGATTTAATTTTCAAAAGTTTCATTTCTATGTGACTTTGTTGAGAAAAAAACAATTCAGTGAGTTACACTTGGAGTTAGGATGACTGACAAAGTTGAGGAGGGAAGAGCTTCTTCTATTTGCTTATTTGTTTTTTAGATTTTTTTGAACTAAACTAAAGAGGTTATTCTTATCTCAGTTGTTTCCCAGCCTTAATCACTGAATGGATGCTGCCTCAATCAAACTGAGATCTGTTGAAGGCCTTGGCTTAAAAAAGCCAAGGTTTTCCACTGCATTCAGGGACATCTCCAGTTATCTTGTTCTATATCTGGCCACTGGACCCAATTGGTTCTGGGGGGAAAGTGAGGCAGGTGACCTTGCACATTCCTCCTTCACTTAAATCCAATTCACTTGTATAACATGTATCACCTCCCTGATGTCATGGCACTTTTTGAAAAAGAAGGACAAACAACACTATATCCTATATGGTGCCCAATGTAACCTGCGTGAGATCAAGCCTAGAAACCATTCTGCTCAAGAAGTTTGCTGCTCCCTCTCTTTTCAGTAGGATTATCCAGGTAGCAAAGATCTCCCTCACTGGTAGCAATTACAAAGGAACAAGGCTGAGCTAGCTAGTAGATGAAAAGCAAATAGAGCCTGAACAGCCAATTGAATAAACACAGAGAGAGGAAGGGAGGGAGAGAAAAAGGGAAAGAGGATGGGATAGAGGACCATTTCCTTGCTGTATATGCAAATATATATAAAATAGCTTTTACCATGGTCAAAACTGGGCCTTTTGGATTGCCTAAACTCCAGGATCATATTGCACGCCAAATACGATGAATTTATCCAAGTATAATGTTATCAAAGCAAAGGATTTGTGATCTTTAATATCATAAACAGCTAGATTATACATTTTTAATGACCTAAATATCTAGGTTTCTTTTCCAAATAGGAGAGGAATTTGAAGAGAATTGTTAAAGGAATTTACAGATGATCTGCTTATAATTTTTCCTTTTTAAAAAGGAAAAGAAATGGCACTCTTGATGAGCTGCAGTTTTAATCTGGGTAAAATTTATTAGCATATAAAAGAGTAGTTTATCCAGAGTGTTTGTATTCAGGCTTAGTCTTCCTGCTCAGCTGCTGCCAGGAGGTGTGCTGTTTAGTGAGAGCATAAGCTCTGTCCCATCAGCTGTTCAGAAAATGTCCATTTGGAATAAGCTGCAACCTGGACTGTAATACACAGTGAGATTCAAGGGGAAACTGGGGATCAGAGAGATATTTCAGACAAGATCATTTCAGCAAAGCAACAGCATTATCTGTGCTCTGCATGATGGCCACTTTGGACTTTTGTAAGCAAGTCATTCAGCAGATGTTTATTAAAGCATGCCCTCTATGTGGGGCAATTGAGAGTAAGATACTAAATCCTATAAGCAAAGGTTCCCTGATAAATGATGTGGGTAGAATTAGATTACCATATCAGGTAATCAAGAGATAGATGACCCCTGACTTACTGATATCTCATGGTCTCTGAATATGTGAGGATAGCCAGCAGTGGGAGTCCAGTTCTAACTATTGTTATTAAAGACAGCAATAGCTCATTTACAAAGCACTTTAAGATTTATAAAGTTTTTTCTAAATATTGTTTCATTTTATTCTCATAATCAGATTCTTCTTCTAGGTCTCATAGTGTTGAAATTATTAAACAAGAGTATTTATCTACAAGATTATAGCCACATAAAAGCCAGGATTACGATATAATTACTTTATGCTTTGCAAATTATTCTCTTGATCATCACAACAATTCTGTGAAATAGGCTCTTCTATACATTACATCACCCAAATGCCCAATCTGTATTTTAGAGATGAGTAAATTGGGGCTCAGCAGTCAGATCAAGTGACCCGACTGGATTTGAACCCAGGTTCTATTAATTCTGACTCCCGCACTCTCTGCTACATTTCACTATTGTCTCCCTGATGCATGTATGAATGAGCAAATGAACCAAGTATTTACTTCTGCTATGTGCTGTTCCTAGTTCTCTGCAGGCCCTGAGAAAACACATAATACAAACTGAGCCAAACGGGAAACTGAGGACTTCTCAGAATAATCATTTTGATAATTCAAGACTCAGCATCAAGGATCTGTTAATCATTAAGACTCTGGGAAGAAGAGCAAAAGACTTGCTCTTCTAGCAGAATACCTGAGATAACATCCTGGACCTTTACTTAACAACTTAGAGAAAAACATGACTAATTATTTAATGGCCTGGAGAGATTCAAGAAGTCTCCAAACTAGCTGTTTCTATTTGTTGATTGAGGAAGCCTGAGGTAAACTAAGTCTCTTGGTTATTCTAGAAACCTAAATCCTCTGCTTTAATGGATTACTTACTTCTAAATAAATCTCCTTAAAATGAGGGATTATGTGGTTTCTCATAAAATCATTAACTAAGGTAGATTGAACCTATAACTTAAATTTTAGTTTATGAAGGTCTGATGGGTTTGGGAAAATGAAATTCTTTTACAAACCTTACAATAGGGTGCCCATATCAGCTCAAGCAAGTATTTGCAAACATTGCCTAAAGTTACTGTGTTCAGCTACAAATACATCTCATCTCCAATAAATTAACTACATCAGCTTGATTAGGATCTAGCAAACCTGTACTACTTCCATCTAAGCAGGTAGTGAAAATTAACCTGATGAGGGAATGAGGAGGGGATCGTGGGTTCCTATGACCATTAAATCACTTTTAGCTCTGTAATCAGTGGCCCTCCTCTTTCTGAGACTCCAGTGAGCTGACTGTCTGCTTCTTAGGAGATTCTAATAAAGCTTCTGTTCTTCACTTTGAGCTATCTCTGAGTAGTTATTTTGAATTAGGGGGTTGCTATTCCACATAAAATCAGATCAATTCAGCAAAGATTCATTAAGATTAGGTTAAATAAAGCATTTATAAAAGGTTGATGCTTGTATTTTAAATACAGAAAGTTCAAAAATGGAAGTTCTGTGGAGAAACACCCATTGGGGAGGAATACAGAAAAGGGGAGGTGTTCCCAGAGGGAGAAGGCTGCTCGGACATAGGTAGCAATATTGTACAGCATTAGGAGCTGAACTAGGTAAGATTTATTGAGTATTTACTACATGTAAGCCACTATGACCTTTGAGGTTACAAAATGCTATTATTGGTATCATCTCATTTTTTGTACTTTTTTTTTTCTACAAGGAGCAGTCTGAATGACCCCCAAATGTTTTTTTCTTTGTTGTATTGAAAGGTTGAGTGATTGTGCATGGTCATAGAGTTAGTAATTCAAGCTGGTTTCATTGCAGTGACTCTTGAAAAACTTTCACTAAAGTAACCGGGGTGAAACTTCTAGGGTCAGCTGTGGTCAGTGGAAAGAAGATAACAATATTGCTGTGAGACTTATTTAGCTGTTTGAATCCTTTAGTTTTCCATAAGAGCCATTTTTGGAAACTTAAAATTACTGAGAGGAAAGAGCCTCTCTTTGTTAACCTCCCACTGTACAACAAAAAATAGCTAATAGAGTTCAAAATAACAAAAAATATTTTCCTACAGGCTGAACAATACAAAATGTCAGAAACTTGTGTGAGAACGTTTTAATGAGATGTGTGGTCAACAGGGACTATTATTAGCACTCTTATTTGTCAAGAGGAGCCCTTGTTTGCACACCCAAATGACCTGGGTTTCCTAGTACTAGGAAAGTCCACTTTAATTAGTCTTCTAATAACTAAACATGTTGTGAGCATAGTTATTTTTCCCATTCTTTTTCCACTTCCAGGCCCCACAAAACTAGGGGAGCTTCACGTAGCAGGCAGCACATGAATAGGCTGTTACCTAAAAGAAGCTGACCCAGCAGGTCTACCAGAGGAGAGAGGAAAACAGGAGTCATCTGATATTCCTTTCAGTTCAAGTGTAAACAATACTATATAAGTCCTTGGTGAAGTCAGACGTATCACTACAAATTGATTGATATCCTCTTACTGTTTTTTCCAAAAGATTTAATTACTTCTAAGAGGAAAGCCTGGATATTTTAGGAAGAAACGGTTGTTGTTTGTCCTTCATTCTCAAAGAGGAAGGAAGAAATTGTAGTGATTTGGCATCAGAAGGTCTGGGTTTTAATTCTCATTCTATATCTGCCTCCAGAGAAAGAACTGATGTTCTCTGAATACAGACTGAAGCATAAAATTGTTTTCATCTCTTCTCTTCTCTTTTTCTTTCTTTACAAAATAAATAATGTAGAAATATTTCACATGATTCCATGTTTATCAGATTACTTACCGATAAAAGGGGGGAGGGATAGAATTTGGAACTCAAAACTTTTTAAAATATTTAAAAATTTTTTGATATGTGATTGGGGAATTTTTTTAAAAAATCTGATTCAGTGGGAACTTTAGCAAATCACTTCATCTCGAGGAGCCTCTATTTCTTAATTTATAAAGTAGGAATCATACTATTTGTTTTGTGGATCCTCAACTTCCCAATTAATATGACAATTATTATTTAGAGAAAATGAAGCTAAGAAATTATTTTTCAGGGCAGCTAAAATGGCATATTGGATTGAGCACTGGCCCTAGAGTCAGGAGAACCTGAGTTCAAATCCTGCCTCAGACACTTAATCCTTCCTGGTTGTATGACCCTGGGTGAGTCATTTAATACCAATTGCCTTACAAAAAAAAGAAAGAAATTATTTTCAGAAAATGAATCTACTTTCAGTAGTCTAGACAGTTTGTGATCTAACAGCTTAGTACCTGGATGTTTTTAACTGGAAGTGACCTAAGAAATAATTTAGTCAACTCTCTAACTATATACACAAGGAAATAGAAGCCCAGAGAAGGGAAATAATTTGCTCTAAATGACTGGGTTAGCTCATCCATTGCAACATCAGGATTAGAACTCAGATTTCCTAACTAATTCCTCATTTGATGAGCTTTCTACTCTTCTAAATGGTGGAACATTCAGGTAAGCAAGCTTCTGGGAAGATGATCCCAAGTCTAAAAGAAAGAGAATCAAATCTGAGGAAAATCCAGGTTTTGTTTATGGAAAAAATCCATGATCACCTTAAAGCTGATGGTTTAACCTTTAGCATTTTGCTAAAGTCTAATCCTTTGGGGACCGTTTCCTAGCTATATCCTTCCTTCTTGAGTTTCTGTGGTTTATAATCTGATTCAGGTGATCTGGCACTTGGTGACATAGCAAGAGTGAGTATGTCTTTTTCCCCCTGCCCTGCCATTTGAGTCGATTGCAAAATAAAGTGTTCATGACAATGCAGAGATAAAGAGAGAGGAAGGGAACAGACTACTGGGGAAGAGCAGTAACAATCACAGGAAAAGAGAAGAACTGGAAGTTTTGATTTCACCTGAAGAAGGGTGCTATTGGGAAAGGACCAGAGAATTCTAATGATTTTCAAAGCAACCAGTAGACTGTGTACTGGCTTGTTATAAGCAAAGAAGCAGAGACAAAGAAACAGAAATGGGCACATACAGAAAGAAACCATCTCAAATATACATAGTTTGAGTATCAGGAAATAGCATAGCAAGGCAAGATTTAAGTCAGGGGAAAGAGGCTTAAAGAGTCAGATTTGCTATCCTGAATAGAAATCTAGATGTCTTTGAAGAATCTCTTTGGAATTTTTGTAAAATGGTGGATTATCCAAGATTTCTATATGGTTTTCCTGATTTTAACATTTTATTATATACAGAAAGATATTATCCCTCTGCTGTCCATCAATACACATAAAGGATAGTTAAGGAGTTAGTTGCTAGGATACTAGAAATAAAGCAATGTGTTTGGAATGAGGATGACAGGAAGATAGGTAGGAGTGTGGAAGACTGACCTCAAGGAGCTAATATTCTATTTTTAATATATTTATAATCTAATATTCATAATATAATCAGAGTTTATAGCCTAATTACTATTGTTGAGTGGTTTTTCAGTTATATCTAAATCTTGACTTCAGCTGGGGTTTTCTTGGCAAAAATACCAGAGTAGTTTTTCATTCCTTTTCTAGATTATTTTATAGATGAGCAAACTGAGGTAAACAGAATTACTTAATTTGCCCAGGGTCACACAGTTAGTAAGTGTCTGAGACCAGATTTGAACTCAGTAAGATAAATCTTCCTGACTCCAGACCTGGTGCTTTATCCTCCAAGTTATATAGCTGCCCTTTTAATCTAGTATATGCAGAAGAAAAGAAATGGTTGCCTAGAAAAATAAAAAGAGGAAGCAAAACTAAGCAGTACAGTTTGCTCTTTTCCCCAAATAACAAATCTCCTCATATCTTTCACCCACCCACATTCACCCATTCCAGATGGCCCTGATTTCTCTTTTCTATTTGACTAAGGTAGGTGGTTGTTATTTTTGTTTCATTGTGATAGCCAATCTCACTAACTCTCCAGGGACTGAAAGCAGAGTGCAACAAAATGTGGGATATTATTTTTTTTCTGTGTTTATAAAGAAAAAGAAATGGCACCATTATGCTAAATGAGATGTCTGGGAAATTTTACATTACTAGGCACATTAGCTACAAAATACAGCCTTTGTGACCAAATCTATCAGGTTAATATGTCCAGTAGAAGATATCTTTGAGTGGCTGTGTATGGAGACATGGATTCTTGACAAGACAAAATTTGTTTTAAAGAACCAATAAATCTAAAATCTGGCAGAGACAGCAGTCTTGAGGTTCACCCTATAGGTTCCTTCTACAACATCCCTACCTACTTCCATGAAGTTTTTGATTGAAGACCCCTAGGGAGAAAGTCTTATGCCTCCTGAAGCATTCCATTGCTTTTTAGAATAGTTCTTATTATTAGAAAATTTGTCCTAGCTTTGCTTTATTTAGAACTGAATCCTGCTTTTTCTGCAATTTCTACTCATTCTTCCTTCTTCTCCCATTTTGGTCCAGGTGGAGCAAATCTAATCTCAAACAAATCTAACCTTTATTCATGTCATCCCTTTAAATTGTTGAAAACAGCCCTCATTTCCCTAATTTCCAAGTCCAAGGAGACTTCTCATTTTCAGGCTAAATATTCAAGCTTGACCTCTACATGCCTTGTTCTATAGTCTCCTCATGACTCTGGCCCTTCTTTGGATAGATGCCACCTTGTCAATATCCTTTAAAAATGGTGAGCCTAGAACTAAACATAATTCTCTAGATGTGATCAAAGTACACTCTCCTCTATCAGGACACTATGCTTTTCTTAGAGCAGTCTAAGATTTCATTAGCTTTCTTTGGTGTTGTATTTTATATTAAGAACTTTACTAAAAGGCTGAGATATTTTTCACATTAACCTATGGTCTAATTAGGCTTTTTCTACCACAGGATCAAAGATCTAGAATTAGAATGGCTTTTTCCAACTTTTTCTTTTAATAGATGAGGAAACAATCTTGGAAGGTTAATTGTCTTGCCCACTGTCACACAGAGTTGGTAAGAGTGAGAACTGGTATTTGAAGTCAAGTTCTTTGACTTCAAATCTATTATATTTTCCAATATGCCAGTATGCCTCTCTAAATATGTCATTGTAAAGTTGAGTTTTTAAACACAAATGTATGGAATTAATGTCTTTATTAAATTTCATCTGTTTAGACTTCAACCATTGTTCTAGTCAACTGAAAATTTTTTGGATCTTTGCTCTGCTCTCTGTTTTAGTTTTTTTCCTCCTGCTTCAAATCTTCAGATTCGTATAACTCTATTTTTATTCCAATTGTTGATTGATTAAAAAGATTAAACAGAACCAGAGAACAAGGATAGATACCTTCTACTAGAACCTTCTCTCAAGCTACCCCTGAGCCATTACTAATTTTCTGTGGGTTTAGTTGTTCACCTCTTTGACTTCTACCTTAAGGGAGCCTTCATGCTTCCAATTTGTCTACAAGACTATCATTAGAGATTTTGTCAAGTATTTTTTATAAAATATAAGTGTCATTGCTAGAGAATCTTATTTGTCAATACACCAGTCTAGTGACTTAGTCAAAAAAAGGATATTAAGTTAATCTGTCATGACTAACTTGTTCTTGATGAAACTATGTTTCATCATAATATAGGAAC
Organism: Sarcophilus harrisii; assembly: GCF_902635505.1. Taxonomy (NCBI): domain Eukaryota; kingdom Metazoa; phylum Chordata; class Mammalia; order Dasyuromorphia; family Dasyuridae; genus Sarcophilus; species Sarcophilus harrisii. Next base: position 146,616,232 of record NC_045427.1, read on the forward strand.
TTCACCCTAAGGCAACTAGCCATCTCATGACTTCATTATTACTAAACATGTGTTATACCTCTAAGCAAAACTAGTATTTGGATTGAGAAGAAACAAGATGACCAAAAAATTTTGTACTTTGTCCTTTTAAAACTGTGTCTAGTATGTTGTATTCTATTATAGGTGACTTGTTTAAGAAAGGAACTGGTTAAGATGGAAGTATCTAGAGAAAGCCAAACAGAATTGTTAAGGGCTTCATGTTCATGCCACATGAAAAGTAATATTAGGAAATGGAGATGTTTAAGCAAGGAGGAAAACAGATTCCAGTGGAAAAAAATGAGAGGTTTATTCAAGTGTCCAACACGATGGCCTGTGAATTCCTTCTCAGCTCTCGATGATTCTACTTGAAGATCTGAATATGGAAATAGACTTGCTATTTACTCCAAAAAAGTACAACTAAGAGTAATATGGAGCAATGAGAAAAAGGATTCACTGGAAAGGGAAAATAATTCCTAATCAATAGAGTAATCCAGAAGTAGTATGGGAAGCAATCAGAAGTAAGTTCTGATTCACTGGAGGGCTTTAAGGAAAAGTTTGTCAGATATGTTATAAAAGAGATCTTTATTTTTCTTCAGGAACTTCATGATCTCTGAAGCTCCTTTCAAATCTGAGAATCTGTAAAAAAGCTCCTGTGAATTCAAGATTCCCTTTAAATAACTTTTTATTTATTAATCACAAGAGTAACAACAATTCATTTTAAAAAGTTTTACATATATATGTAAAATACAATATGTATTCAGTCCCCAGAAAGTACATTTGCTTATTTATTATAGTGAATCACTTAATGAGGTGATTGGTTTTCCATTGAATCTTTAAGAAGTTAGAAGTTTGGTTGAAATTATATCAGATTCAGCTTTAAATCTAAAGCTAAGTCTCACATAGAGTTTGTTTCAGTAGATTTTAATGCAAGAAGGACAAAATAGAGTTATAATATTACCCTTCAAATCTTGAAATAAACCTCAAGAATACAGAACTCATAGGTTAAGAACCATGGTTTGATATGACTTTTCCCCATTCTTAGCCATTCATTCATTTATTCATTTATTTATTCATTCATTCAACATTTATTGAGCACATAGTATCTTCAAGTTATTCTACTAGACAATGTTTGTGGTAAGGTTTACTGCCTTTTACTATACCATGTAAATCAAACTATTTATTTAGCAAGTACTATTTGTTAAATATGCTAAGTTTTGAGAGTCATCATGGCATACTGGATAGAATCCAAGAGTTTCAGGTTAAAGTTCTGACTCTGGAACATACTGGCCATATGATTCTAGACAAATCACTTACCTTATCAGTGCCTACAGATAATTTTCTAAGACTCTGAGTGCAAAATAATTGCTGATCTGTGTGGGTAGAGAAAATTTCCTCATACAAAGTTTCCTATATCATAAAAATCATAAAACAGAAAAATGTGTGTGTGTGTGTGTGTGTTGTGATGGATATGGAAAAGATGCCCCTTTCACTTCAGGACTTTAAAATATAAGTGAAGAAAAAAATATTTGCATACATAAAACAAAAGCCCAGGATATGTAAGCAATATAAAATCATTAAATTATGGGATAGAGACTACAAATTCTGGTTACCTCCTTTGTGTCTTATCTGTCTACCAGAATGAATGCCCTAGTAGGCCAGATTCTCAGTCATATGCATAGTGTTCTGTCCACAATAGATATTTAATGTTTTTTAAGTTAATGAATGTTTTCACAGAGATAACTTACAATTTTGGTTTCCTGGGGTAAGTAGTATAAGAAGAAGAGGGCCATGACTGGGGGAGAAAGGAGGTCCAGAAAGGTCATCATCTGCATTCCATGTTGGTGAATTATTCCTACGAATTATGTACTCAGCTCAGTTGATCTCTACAGTGCTGAAAGGTTATAAGTGCTATAAACACCAGAAATGCCTCTAGTTTTCAGCACCCCACCCAAGTTACATTTGCAAATGTTTATTGGACTGAAGATGCTATGATGGCCATGTCAAAAGGGCAGATGTGGTATATTGAAAATCATCTTGTCTGGAAACTGGAATTACTATAAATTAAATTGAATTAAATTATTAAGTAATATGCCCTTAAATTATGACCTTTTCCATACCAAGAAAGGTGATGTTGCCCAAACATTTTCAATTGACAGAATAAAATCAGCAAGGTATATTAGAAGGGCATTTATTCAAAAATTAAGAAACTACCAACTCTGTCTCTTAGCAACTGTATAACCATGGACAAATAATAGGATCATAGAAATGATGATGATGTTGGTAATGATAAATAATGATAAAGTCAGAATTTATATAGCATTTTAAGGTTTGCAAAGCACTTTACAAGTATTTTCTCATTTTATCTTTACAATCACCCTGAGAGGGAGGTGCTATTATAATGCCTACTTTTATAAATGAGGAGATTGATGCAGACAGAAGTTAAAGGACTCACCCAGGCTCACACATTTATATGAAGAGCTTTGGATGCTCAACCTAGATATTGATTCTTACTGACTTACTTATGGATATTCATCAGAAAGTAAACAATTAATATGAATAAAAATTCAGGTCCATCGTCTTACAACCCACTTCAAGAATTTGTTTGATTTTGGTTCTGTTATTGTTGTCATAGAATGTACTAAATTTTCTAGAAATCATCAGATCTTAGACTGGGGTTTGGAGGTCCTTTTATGCAAAGATTTTAGTTAGTGAGGATATTTGGAAATGATCCATTCCCTTGTAGGTCATAAATCAACTGGACTTTGAAAGAGAGGGAAAAGTCCCACCTGTGTGCTGAGCAGCTAGGTCTGATTCATATTGGAGTGATTCCCTAGGAATTCTCATTAGATGCAGTACATCCATCATGGTCCTTAGATTGTAAATAAAACACTCCTTTCTAGAGCAGGAAATGATTTTGGCATGGTCTTTTTTCCCTCTGGTGAAGTTTCAGTCGAGGAAGAGAAGGTTGTGGCTAGAATGAATGAATAAATCCCCTTGAAAAGGAATTATATCTCTCATATGTCCCAGGGGTTCCATTTTGGGTACCAAAAGGAATCCTTTTTATATTGTCCCAAGGTTTGGGATTTAAGCCCCTATAGAGAACAAATAGGAACAGTTCTAGTGTTTGGGAAAAAAATCCAGCTAAAACAACTCACACACTTGAATTTGATTTGTTTTTTTCTCAGTCCCAGTAGACCTTGCTCTTCAAGTTTGAAAGAAGTATTAGGAGTAACAAGCTTTGAAATGTTTCCCTTAAGCTTATACTAGGAGGTAGCCTATTTAATCTATTAAGGATTTACTTGTTTGTTTGGGCTTTCTTTATAAAAGCACAGAACTGAAAAGGTCATTTAATCCAATCTCTGATTTTACAGATGAGGAAACTGAGTTTCAGAGACATTATAAGCAATAATGGCCGAGTTACCTAATGAGCTCTGACCAATATTATAAATGAAATACAGTTGATGGTGTGCCTTTGTTCTTTAACTTCTTCCCAGTATTGCCTTTGAATATTAATCTGACAGAAAGACAAATCAATGCCATATTGGAGAAAGAGTTCGGGATTTATAGCCCAGAGTTGTGGATTCCAGTTCAATCTCAGCCACTTACAACTTATGTGAACTTGAATAATTCCCTTAGCCTCTATGGGTCCTGGGTTCCTTATTTTGTTAACCAACAAGCATTTCTTAAGCTTTTCCTAGCACCAGGTATAATAGTAATAATCACTCCAAATATAACACTAGCTATGAGTTACTAGAGGTGAGTTCTAGTAATTCCAGTAACTTCTAAGTCAAACACAATGTGTAGGGGTTTAGGGGGACCTTACTTTCTAAACCTAAATATATAGAAACTCCTCCAACCTGCTCTCATACCAGTAAGTCTTACTTCCCAGAGGAAGACCTCTAACAACAATAGCTAGCATTTATATAGAACACTTTAAATATATTACCACAATAACTTTGTGAGATGAGTACTATTATTATCCCATTTTACAGATGAGGAAAATAAGGCTGAGAAAGGTTAAATGTCACACCAAGGGCCATAAAGTTTGTAAGTATCTGAGATAGGATTTAAATTCAGTTTCTCCTGACTCTAAAGCTAGCATTTCATCCACTGAGCTACCTTGATGCTTCTATCATACTGTTGCATTCATACTCTGAGTTCTGCGATGTAATTGCTGAGGGAAAATATATTTTCTCTATATTAAAGCAAATATATAAATAATAAAATATTTCATGATGCCCATCTAAATTCAAATAGGAACCTGGCAGGAAAACATATGGGAGAGGAAAATTCATCTGTTTAGAGTAACTCAAATTCTAGATTTTAGGCTTCAAAGTTATTGATCCAGTCAGGAATATCTACACCCCCAAAATTGCCTTCTGATGAGGAAATCCTCATTTCTTTTATAATTGAACACAGCTTTCATAAGTTCTTTCAGATAAACATTACCTTTAAAAAGACATTTAGAAAATATAAGCCCTTAATAAGAATACCAGTTCTTTTTAAGGTAAAGAACTGCAAAATTCATTAAAGTGGCTCTCTCTGAACTCTACAGACAACTCTAGATAGTTATTCACTCATTTGCACAGTTTTGTCACATAGTGATCACTACATACATTATCATTTTTATTATTATTTACATTTAAAGACTCCTAACATTTCCAAAGGGATGAAACAGGAGCATTTTCTTTTTGTTACACCATGATTGTCCTTGAAATTTTTGCAACATTCACTGTGTATATGAGTAAAATTTTTCTTTCTGTTTATATTATTGCAAATATTGTATATATTGTTTTCTTGTGTCTGCTTATTTCATTTTGTATCAATTCATGCAGATCTTTAGTTCTTACAGCACAGTATTATTCCATCACATTCATATTACACAGTTTGTTTATCCACTCCCCAAACTGATGGGCATCTAATTTGTTTCTAATTTTTGATGTCACAAAAAGAGCCACTGTAAATATTTTGGTGTATTTAAAGACTTTTTCCTTATCCATGGCTTTCTTGTGGCATACATTTAGAAATGGAATCTCTGAGTAGAAAGAGACATTTAAGTCCTTGCATGTGAATAATTCCAAAATGCATCCCCAAATGATCATACTAATTTACAGCCCCACCAACAACACATTAGTATGCCTATCTTTCTACCAACTCTCTAATTTAACTATTTCTATTCATTGTCATCATAATCAACTTGCATAGTATAAGATGAAGATTATTTTAATTTATATTTCTATTACTATTAATTAATTTCACATGGTTCTTAATAGTTCTCAATTATTTTCAGAAATGTTTGTTCATATCCTTTGACCATGTCTACTGGAAAATGGAGAAACCACATTTTCTAATTTGTCCAGTAGTCTTTCCTTGACACCAATTTCCACAAAATATTGCCTGGATCTGATAAGAAATCGTTTAGCTCAGGATGACTTATACTTTGTCTACTGCAATCTGAGAGTCATATAAGATATTTTCTTTTGGAAATCAAAGATTGAGGTTGACTTTCAGAAACAGATTGGATTCACTTGCTGCTCTAGACTAATGTTTACTTTCCTGAAAAGCTATATTCCATTCCTGTGCCTGTATATGCCTAATATTTTCTTGGGTTATTATGATGAAGAAACTATGTTGGGAATACAGGAAAGAAAGCAGTCTTTGTTATAAGTAGTTTCTTTGCCATACTTGATTTATGGATATGCATAGCAAATGTGGAGACACACAACAGCTAATTTGTGCTAGGTACCAAAAATTGCTAACAGAGAACATAAGCACAGAGGGTGAGGGTAGAAAGTGAAGAGTTAAGACATGACTCCTTACTCTTAAAAAGTAGGCACCTAACATGACTTGAAGAAAGGGGCAAGTACCTCAATGAAACTATTTTTTGGTTGGATCAGGATAAAAAAGATGAAGTGTTTAAAATGATTATAAATATTTATAAACATACTTATTGAGAGAGACTCTGATAGTGACTAATACTACTAATTAAAGAGTAGTCAACAAACATGATGAGCATGATCCGGAAGGGGGAAAATGCATGGTCTAAGCTAGGCTGTAGCAGCCTAAGGTTAAAATGGATATACTTGGGAATTAGAAAGAACCAGAAAGACATGTTCCTAATTACTAGCTGTGTAATTTTGGGAAAGCCATTTCCTTCAATTTCCTTATCTATTAAATCGGGATTATAATGACTTCTAGAATTGTTATGAACCTTAAGTGAAATAATACTTTTATTCAGTCAATAAAGATTTATGAAGCAAGTCTGTAAGTCTGGCTATACACAAAGAGTAGAAAAAATGGATCCCTGCTTCAAGAAATTCACAATCTAATGGGGTAGATAACAAGCAAAAAATATGTACAAACAAACTATACATATAGATATATATAATAAATAGAAAACAATTTGCAGAGGGGTTAGAAATAACTTATAGAAGATGGAGTTTTAGTTGGGATTTAAAGGAAGCCTGAAAAGGTAGTAGGTAAAGCTGATGAAGGGGGGTATTCTCAGCATGGCATGAGTCCACATTGAGGACTAAAGTGTAAGAAGACTGCAAAAATAGGAGAGGTTAGTTTGAATGCCAGTGTACTTGGTCCTGGAGATACTGGGATACTACTGGAGCTTGTTGAATGGGAATAGAAGAGGGGTCTGACATAGTTGGGCCTGAACTTTAGGAAAATCATGTTGGTAGCTGAAAGGAGGGTAGAGATCTGAAGCAGGCAGACCCACCAACTGGCTATTGCATGGGTTTCTGCTTTTGTAGCTACAATCTTGAAAGTTGAACTCTAACCTATTGACTCCTCTTAGCATCCTTCATTAATACTGAGACACTACACACTCAGATGTTTTGAGTTTAAGAAAACTATACCTCAAAATTTTCTTGGATAATATGGCAGTTTTCATGTCATTTCTTTCTGGCAGGGAATCAGAATCATGGACAACAGTCTCCATTACCCCTATTGGTGTGTCTACTTTTCCTGAAACTTAATGAGGGGGAATGAGATTTCCCCTTAATTTTTTTCCATTTAATTTTCTATTTAATGAGATTTCCCCCTCACTATTCTATTCATGTTCAGTTACTATCAACTAATTGTTACACAGTATAGAATTTTAGCTTGGTCTTCTCCCATGAAGTCAGGAAGTTTTGCATAATTTTTCTACTGAAAACTTTGGAGGAGTCTGAACTACTTCCTGTGAGTAGTACACACAGGGCTCCATTGCTCTTGCTACTAAAGATATGAAAATAAATACCTACTCCCCACCTACTGCTATCTATTAGATTTATTCAAAGCATCAAGAATTGTGATCTTTGAAAAGAAGTAACTTGTTTTTTTTTTCCTGTGTACTGAGATCAGGCTTGTCTCCAGTTTGATGACCTATGAGATGTGACTTGAGGGGTGATGAAAGTCTCTTCTAAGACCTTATGACTAATGAATATGTTAGCATTTTCTAGTTCATGTTGCAAATTGATACAAATTGTAAATGAAGGGTACCTTCTCTACCATTTTCTGGTAATCTAAACCAGCAACTATTTCATTTGTTAAATATCTATTATGTACTAAGCATTGATCCAAGTGATAGGGTTAGGCCAAAATTGTAATGGTTCTTTTTTTCTCAAGCAGCTTACACTCTGCTAAGGGGAATACAGTACATAAAAAGGTAAGTATTTGCCAGATTTTTTGGAGAGCAAAAAAAGCAAACAAAAAAAAAGCTCTAGAAGAAAGCATAAAAGTTTATATTTAAATAACATTAAGGATATTCTTTTAGGCATACATGATCTGTTTCTTGGGAAAATTTGCTGTTACTGTTTATTATTAAATCATAACTCCTCATGACCCCATTTGGGGGTTTCCTTGGCAAAAATACTGGAATGGTTTGACATTTCCTTCTCCAACTCATTCTACAGATGAAGAAACTGAGGCAAAAACGGATTAAATGACTTCCTTAGCAACCCATAGGAAGTAAGTATCTGACAACAAATCTGAACTCAGGAAAATGAATTTTCCTGACTCCAGGATATAGTCTATTTAGTGTGCCACTTAGCTGCCCTAAGACATAGGAGATAACCTGTACAAATGCATGGAGGTAGGAGATGACATTAGTAAAAAGCAAATGAACTCAGACATCTTCCTCATTTTTAAAATTACTTAGTTAATAGCTTATTTGGGGAGTGTAATGGGGGGGGGGGGGGTTAGTCTTGATAAAAGGAGAAGGGTGGAGGTAAGTGAGTGAGCCCAAATGGTATTCAAAACCTTTAGAGTCTGCTTATAATTCTGGCTTATAATATGGTACAGAAAGATAAGAGTTTGAAAGGTTACACATGACTATTCATTTGGCTCTCTCTCAGGGCTAATACATGACAAGTATTCTTTGCATAGTGTTTACATTCCTTAGCTCTTATCAGAAAGAAGCAGGAATTCAGCAGCTGGTTCCAGGCCCACAGTGAGATGGGCTGACTGCTTATGCTGTTCTTGCCCAGAACAGATTGATGAACAATGGAAATTCCATTTATAAAATGCATTGTACTTTATATTAAGACAGCTGAGTCCCAAATCCTAATGAATAGTCACGTGCCTGTGTCATTGTCTGAAGTCCAATCTCTCTTAGTGGGCATGGACTTGGAAGGAGAGGGCCTATTTAAGTGCCATATTTCAGATGCCCAGAAATTCAAGGTCACAGTTACAGCTGGTCTCTTTATTTTAGCTTACCAGTTTCTATGCACAACAGACACTAGCTAATATGCATTTATGTGACTGAGATCTTTGAAAATCTGATCTGTTGTGAGATTAAGACTCATGGAAATGAGGAGTTCTGGAGAAGTCACTTCATTCTAGACTTCTTCCCCTATTTTTTAAAACACCCCCATGAATAAGAAATTCTACCTTTTTTTTTTTTTATTATGAAAGATATTTATAGGTTAACAATTTTTCCCACTACCACACCAGAACATTCCACTCTCATTAATCATCAATTTTCATCAACACAGTAAATTTATAGATGCATTCTTTCTCCTCATTCCTCATTTACCGTTACATAAATTTTATCTTTGGAGCCAGTCTCCCCTAGAGTTCATGCTGCTGCCCCAAGATCATAATTGCTATGAGATTTCAAAGTTAGATGTTTCTCTATTTTAAAAAAATAATAATTAAAAAAAATTTAATAAAAATTTTCATAAAGATGCAAACTTGGATATTTGTTATCCTTGGGCACTGATAAAATACTGACATAAGAACCTGTTGATATACCAGAAAATTTGAGATAACAAGAGAAGTTTCAACATCTCAGATTCTACAATGCAATCAACTTCTGGCCTTGGGAAGACTTTCACTAAAGGAATTCACTACCCTAGGCAGCCCATTTTTCTTTTGGAAAACTCCAATTATAAAGCCCAAATCTGCCTCTTTACAGCTTGTGTCTATTGCCCCTTCTAGGGAAGGAGCATTCTGCCTTCTAGGGAAACAAATCTAGAAAAATATGTTATTTATACAGTGCTTGAAGATTACAAAGTGCCCCACAGAGAGTATCTCACTGGATCCATTTTATAGATAAGGAAATTGAGACTCAGAAAGTTGAAGTCTCATGAATGTGGTCACACAGATAATTGTCAAAGCCTGGATTTAAAGCTAAGCCTTTTCTAGTTTCAAGCTCAGCTCTCTTCTGGTCTCTCACACTATCTCTACACTACAGATCAGTCTGTTAGCACTTATCTGGACATGAACTATTAGTGACATAATTGATATTCAGAACCTGGAATTTCAGATGGGGCGGGGCAGGCATTTAGAGTAGGTCTTAGCAGGAAGCAATACTAGAAAATCCAAACATCCAGGCAGTCAACATTCAAGAGTTCCAGTAAAGTCAATTTGTTGATACCATATAGTACTACAGCAATAAGGAATTATGATAGCAGATGATGAGAAAAGACCAGGCAAGTGGTCAGTTGGCTTCATTAGTGGACTCTGGCCCGAGGGATTAAAACAGGGATTTAGTTTATGGAACAGGGAGAAAAGGAAGGAACTTAGTCACAAGGATCAAGACAAACATCTGGAGTCTGGATACAAGTGAAGCCAGTATTAAGACTGATTTTATGCTGCAATTTACCCTTGCTTTGGTTCCATAGGTCCTTGTATTGTCTGTATTTATTCAAAAAAAGTGACTTAAATGTCTATAACCATTTGAATTAGAGAGCCATTCCTAAGCTTATTTCCCAAGGAAAAGATCAATAAGAAAAAAGTTCCCATTTATTCCAAAATATTTATAACAGCACTTTTTGCAGTAACTAAGAAGTAGGGAGGAGCAAGTACATGCCCATCCACTGGAGAATGGTTAAATATATTGTGGCATATGAATGTAATAGCATACTGTACTGTAATTTAATGATATATGTGATGAATATATAGAGAAATGTTGAAGGCTCTACATAAACTGCTGCAGAGTGAAGTAAGAACAAGAAAACACAACAATGTACACAGTAACTACAATAACATAAATGAAAAGAATGACACACAAAAAATCAAAAGTAAATATCTAAATCATTATTGCTTAGAAAAATACAAATCAGAACAACCTTGAGATGTAATTTTCTGTCTACCAAATGGGCTAAAATGAGAGAAGCTAAAAATGGCAAATGTTGGCGGGGATGTGGAAAAATTGGAACACATTAATTGCTGGTGGAATTGTGAACTAATCCAACCATTTTGGAGAGCAATTTGAAATTGTGCCCAAAGAGTTTTTGAACTCCCTATACTCTTTGACCCAGCAATTACACTATTGGTTTATTTCTGAAGATGATTAGGAGAAAAGGAAAAGAATATGTATGTTATAAAATGTTTATCACATTTCTCTTTGTGGTGGCAAAGAATTATAAATTGTAGGGATGTACATCAATTGTGGAATGGCTGAACAATTTGTAATATATTATTGTGATAGAATATGATTGTACTATAAGAAATGATGAGCTACATGATCTTAGAAAAAGGAAATACGTGAAAGAAATAACTAAAAGCAAAGTGAATGACTTTGAATAAATAAGTTTTTTTTTACTATTATAAATACCCAATTAATTATAAAGGACATATGAAGAAAGACACTATCTGAATCCAGAGAAAGAACTGATAAAAAGAACTATATTTAAAATAATTTACATGTATATACTTATTTGTGTCTAATGGTATTATTCATTTCTAGGGAAAGGGGAAGGGACAGAATAGAAAAAAAGTCATTTACATGTATATTTAATAACACTAGCATGTTGTGAATAGTAGATTTATAGTTTCATGTGCAATCATATTTTCATAACACTATGTTATGGAAATATTTGTTTTATTTTGTAAATAAAAAATAAAATTTTAGAAAGTAAATGTAACAAAATTATGAAGATCAAACCACATTTGAATGAAGAGATATGAGAAGACACCTTCTACCTCAGCCTTGGATGGTTGTGGAAAGTTCACAGTTGCTACACATTATACATATTTTCAAACTTTTAAAATGTATGATAACAGTTTTGCCAACTTTTTTCTCTTTCTAAAAAACACTATCTCTTATATGGAATGACTCTAAGGAAGGGAGAGGGGAAAGAAGTAGAAATGGGAAAAATAGCATAACATTTTATTTAAAAAACTCTATGAAAGTTACTTTATTAATATTAAACTTCATATATGTGTAAATAACTCTACATTATATATTTCAGTATTTATAGGGTAAATACAGCTTTATATTTAGTCAGAAATTGTGAGGAGACAATGGAATGCTCGTCCTCTGCCATTTAGAAATCTCAAGCTTCCTTCATGACAGCTCAATGGCAACCTCCAATAAATATATTGATTGCCCTGATCCTCACAACCATTTTCTCATAGCTTTCATGGCATATGTTATTTGCCTCCAAGAAAATATAAATTTCTTGAAGGCCAGGAATATTTTTTTTTCAGGCCTAGCATTAGACTTGCCACAGGGTACGGTTGTGATAAATGTTTACTGAATTAATGAACAAAGAACTGAGGGACATTTGAATTTAAATGAAACTATATATATATAAATATATATATATATATATATATATACATGTACAAACAATATAGATATATGTACATATATATAAAATCCCAATATTTTTTAAAACAAAAATCTGAATTTGTGTTTTCTTGGTTTCTTTCTAAAGATATATCAAAGCTGAAGTAAAAAAGACTCATTAAATTAGATTCCAATCTACTTACTTCCTTTATTTTATTTTATTTTTATTTAATTTTGACAATAGAAGTGGTTAAGGATCAAAAGTCATCTAGGCTAATCTCCTGCCTCCAGATAAAATTATAACTAAGTCACATCAGAATAATGATATGTAATGAAATAACCATATCCCCCTTTTCAAATGCACATTGGGTCTTAGATCTGGGACCATTGGTTTAATCAGGAACCCCAGTCCTCAGTTTTTTTAGGTCAGTATGACTCTCATGCCACAATTTGATAAATTTCACTATTGAGAAATATATGTAATTTTTTTCTCATGCAGGAAAATTTTTTTCCCCTTACATATTTCAAATGAGAGCGATAACAAACAACATTTTCCTCCCTCTGTTTTCTTTTCCCTATCTCTCCATCCCATAAGGAGGCTTCTATTTATTTAGGTCATTTAATCTTTCCTTTCCCAAAGCACCCTATTCTTCCTAAGTCAATAAAATAAAAATCCTAAAGAAAGAGACATTTTTCAGATGCTATGGCCTTTGCTCTTTTAGACTGTCTCCGTTCTTGGTGTTTACTTGTATTGACTTGTTTTATCTAAGTCTAGTCAGAAAGACTTCATTCCTAAGAGGCAGCATAGTTTATTAGAAACCATAGCATTGAGAATGGAAAGGATTTCATAGGTCATCTAGTTCAATTCATTCATTTTATGGATAAGAAAACATGTAGAGAAATGAAGCTGCTTTCTTGTGAGTCAGTCAATACGCATTTATATAAAGAGCTTTATGTGCCTGGAACTATGCTAAACACTGGAAATACAAAGGCAAATATAATCCCTGAACTCAAGAAGCTCACACTCTAATGGAAGAGATGACATGTAAATAACTAGATAATACTGTGTGTGTGTGTGTGTGTGTGTGTGTGTGTGTGTGTGTAGAGAGAGAGAGAGAGAGAAGGAAGATAATCTCAAGGTTGGACAATTTCTCAAGCAAAAGTCTATGTATGTTTGTCAAATTTATAAGAAGTCATCGCCTAATGGATAAATGGTCAAAGGATATAAACTGGTAGTTTTTGGATGAAAAAATCAAATTTGCATATAGTCATATTAAAAATGCTCTAAATAATTATTGATAGAGAAAGGAAAATTGAAGCAATTTCTCATATCTATCAGATTAGCTAAAGCAATAAAATGGGAAAATGGCAAAAGTTGGAGGGCATGTGAAAAAAATAAGACATTTATATACTGTTGGGGAATTGTGAATTGATCCCCCATTTTGGAGAGCAATCTTAATTATGCCCAAAGAGTAATAGAGATATGTATAGATTTTGACCTGAAATACCACTATTAGATCTGTTTCCCAAGGTGATCATGGAAAAAAGAAAACCTATATGTTCTAAAATATTTATAATAACTTTCTTTGTGGTGTCAGGAAACTAGAAGTTGAGGGGATGCCCATCAATTGGTGAATAGCGGTTATGATACAGGAGCCACCTGCTAATAATGGCTGCTGGAGGTCTAACTCAGACCTGTTGAATGTATCTCTTCATGTGAGAGGATGATGGTGATGATGATGATAATGCTACAAGGAGACTCAGAGACAGTTGCATTCTTTGACCCCTCTCCTCTTCCCTCTTGCCTCCAATTTATTTCATTCCCAATCCACAAGGAACATCTGTGTTAGTAAAGGCTGCTTTGCAACTCCTTCAAGTGTTATGATTCACAGCTGTGGAAGCTCTTGGAGAACTGACCTGCCTCTTCACTTAGGCATGATCCTTAACAAATAGCTAAACAATTTGTGATATATGATTATGATAGAATACTACTGTACTCTAATAAATGACAAGCAGGTTGATTTTAGAAAAACATAAAAAGATTTGCATTAAATAATGAAAAGCAAACAAAGCTGAAGCAAAAGAATGCTATATACAATAACAGTAATATCAAAGAATATCTTTGAAAGACTTTTTTTGGGAATTATAAATAATCAAATCAAATAAAAAGGACCTATTAAGATTGTATCCACCTCGAGAGAAAGAATAAGTAAATAGAAACATGAAGGCAGAGTCAGGATGGCAGAGAAAAGGCAACTACTCTCCTGAGCTCTAAACCAAATTCCTCCAAACACCTTTAAATAATGCTATAAAACACTTCCTGAAATGGCAGAACTCATAAAATAATGAGGTGAAATAATTTTCCAGCCAAAGATAATTTAGGAATTTGGCAGGAAAGGTCTGCTACAGCTGGGTAAGAATGGAGCACAGTCCAGTGTAGGACAGCAGTTCCTCCAGAGCTCTGAGCACTAATGGTAAGGGTACTTACTGCATTGTTCAAAAAGAGATTACAGGGATTTCTTTGCTGGTCCTGGGATCACTCTGTTGTTTTTCCCAAACTCAGATCTGGGTGACAGTCCTGGATGATAGTCCTAGGGTGAGGAGGGGCACTAGCACATCAGAGCTTGCAGCCACAGTGAAGCACGGACTCTCCTTACAATTTCAGAGGAAAAAAAAAGGCTTGTAGAAACACCCTGCATCCAGAGGGAGGGTTGTGGGGACTGAATGTGGATCGCAATATAGTGTTTCACCTTTTTTGTTATTATTGTTTGCTTGCTTGGTTTTTGCTTTCTAATTTTTACCCTTTTGATCTATTTTTTTTTCTTGTGCAGCATGATAAATGTAGAAATATAGTTAGAAGAATTGTACCTTGTTTAGCCTATATTGGATTACTTGCTGTCTAGGAGAGAAGGAAGGTGGGAAAGGAGGAAGAAAAATTTGGAACATAAAGTTTTGTAAGGGTGAATATTGAAAATGATCTTTGCATGTATATGGAAAAACAAAAAAGTATTATTATATAAAAAAGTGCCTGTAGTCACTCATACCAGGGTACAGGCCAGGAGAGTAGTGAATACTTTTAGAAGAATCATACCACCTTGGAAGAACTGAAAACTTATGGGTCTCTAGAAGTATTTCTGCAAATAGGAACACAAAACCCCTAAACCTTAGGACAGTGTACCCTCCACTCTGGAAACACAGTCTTCTTTTAACAAAGAGTTGAAAGTCAGGAAATAAGCTGGAAAAATGAACAAATAACTGAAAAAAAAATTCTGATCATAAAAAGTTACTTTGATGATAAAAAAAAAAAGTTTAAATCACACACTCAGAAGAAGATAACAAAATCCAAAGCCTCCAAGAAAAAAATTATGAATTGGTCTCAGGCCATGGAAGAGTTCAAAACGGATTCTGAAAATCAAATGAGAGAAGTAGAGTAAAAATTTGGCAAGAGAAATGAGAATGATTCAAGAATATCATGAACAAAGAGTCAACAGCTTTGTTAAAGAAGACAAAAAAATATTGAAGAAAACACCACCTTAAAAAACAGACTATGCTAACTGGTAAAATAGGTACAAAAATGAGGAGAAAAATACCTTGAAAAGCAAAATTGGCTAAATGAAAAAAAAAAAGAAGCATTAAAAATTCACTGAAGAAAAACAAAATAAAAAGTAGAATTGGCCAAATCAAAAAAGTGGTACAAAAGCTTACTGAAGAAAATAATTCCTTAAAAATTAGAATTGAAAATCTCTAATAACAGTAAATTGTTTACAAATCAGTTTGGGGCTCTCCTATATTTCTTTCTTTTCTTTTGCTCTCCTAATACCATATTGAAAGACATTTTTGGAGCTAGAAAAGTATATGCAACATTTAAAAGAATAAGATCTTTTTTTAAAGCTTGGCTAAAATTATTTTTTAATTAAATGCAATTAAATTTCCATGGCTTATGAGTGTCTTAAAAAAAATAAAATTGAGCAAATAGAAGCTAATGACTTTATGAGAAATCAAGAAACAATCAAATGATACCAAAAAAGAAAAAAAAATAGAAGACAATGTGAATTATCTCATTGAAAAAACAATTGACATAGAAAATAATTCCAGGAAAAATCTTATTATTATAGCTTTTTATTTACAAGATATATGCGTGGGTAATTTTTCAGCATTAACAACTGCAAAACATTTTGCTCCAATTTTCCCCCTTATTCCTCCCATCCCCTCTAAAGATGGCAGGTAGTCCAATACATGTTAAATATGTTAAAGTATATATTAAATACAATATATGTATACATATCTATACAGCTACTTTGCTGTACAAGAATTGGACTTTGAAATAATGTACAATTAACCTGTGAAAGAAATAAAAAATGCAGGCAGACAAAAATAGAGGTATTGAGAATGCTATGTAGTGGTACATACAGTATCGTTGTTGAAGTATACAATGATCTCCTGGTCCTGCTCATTTCACTCAGCATCAGTTCATGTAAGTCTCTCCAGGACTTTCTGAAATCATCCTACTGATCATTTCTTACAGAACAATTATATTCTATAACATTCATATACCACAGTTTATTCAGTCATTCTCCAGTTGATGGGTATCCGCTCAGTTTCCAGTTTCTTGGCTGCCACAAACATTCTTGCACATGCAGATCTCTTTCTCTTCTTTAAGATCTCTTTGGGATATAAGCCCAACAGTAACACTGCTGGATCAAAGAGTATGCACAGTTTGATAACTTTTTGAGCATAGTTCCAAATCGCTCTCCAGAATGGCTGGATGTATTCACAATTCCACTAACAACAACATATCAGTGTCCCAGTTTTCCCACATCCCCTCCAAAATTCAGCATTATCTTTCCCTGTCATCCCAGACAATCTGACAGGTGTGGTATCTCAGAGTTGTCTTAATTTGCATTTCTCTGATTAATAATGACTTAGAGCATCTTTTCATATGACTAGAAATAGTTTCGATTTCTTCATCTGAAAATTGTTCATATCATTTGACCATTTGTCAACTGGAGAATGGCTTGATTTCATATAAATTAGAGTCAATTCTCTATTTTGGAAATGAGGCCTTCATCAGAACCTTTGACTGTAAAAATGTTTTCCCAGTTTATTGTTTCCCTTTTAATCTTGTCTGCATTAGTTTTGTTTGTATAAAAACTTTTCAATTTGATATAATCAAAGTTCATATTTTGTGATCAATAATTATCTCTAAGCAAAAATCTTTTTAGAATTATTGGACTACCTGAAAGCTATGATCAAAAAAAGAACCTAGACATCATCTTTCAAGAAATCATCACAGAAAACTTCCCTGATATTCTAGAACCAGAGGGTAAAATAAAAATTGAAAAAATATATACTGATCACCTCCTGAAAGATATCCCAACATGAAAATTCCCAGAAATATTATAACCAAATTCTAGAGCCTCCAGGTCAAAAAGAAAAATTTGCAAGTAGCCAGAAAGAAACAATTCAAGTATGGTGAAGCCACAGTCAGGATAACACAAGATTTAGTAGCTTTTATATTAAAGTATCAGAGGTTCAGAATATTATATTCTGGAGGACAAAGGAATTAGGGTTACAACCAGGAATAGTCTTCCCAGCAAAACTAGGTATAATCCTTCAGGAGGAAAAATAGATTTTTAATGAAAGAGAACTTTCAAGCATTCTTGATGAAAAGGTCAGAGCTGGATAGAAAATTTTACTTTCAAATCAAGATTTAAGAGAAACATAAAAAAGTAAACAGGAAAAGGAAATCATAAAGGACTTAATACAATTAAACTATTTATAATCCTATATGGATAGATGATACTTTTAACTCTCTAAGAATTTTCTCAGTATTAAGACAGTTAGGACTATATATAGATTGGGGGCAAGTATGAATTGAAAATGAAGGAATGCCATCTAGAAAAATAAAATAAAGTGATGAGAAAGAAGAATCCACTGGAGAAAATGGAAAAAGAGTAGAATGGGGTAAATTATCTCATATAAAAGAGTCAAGAAAAAAAAAAAACTTCTATAATAAAGGGGGAAATGGGAGAGCTGGAGGGGAATGAGTGAACCTTAATCTCATCATGAACTAGGTCAAAGAAGGAATAACATACACACTCAATTAGGTATAGAAATCTATCTTATCTTACAAAAAAGTAGGAGGGGAAGAGAAAAAAAGAAATGGGAGAGTATAATAAAAGAGATTAGGGAAGGAGGTAGTCAAAAGCAAAATGTTGGAATCTTTACGAATTGTTAAGCCATTGAAGTTGATAGACACAATAATTATCTAATTTGGCATGGTTCAATGATTGATTTGATCTTGGAAGGAGATATTTTGGGCTGGAACTTGAAACAAGGTACTAAGTATAACTGATAGAAACGATGCTTGTGTTCACACCTTTAGAGAACTCATAGAAGCAAGAAATATTTAAGTACTCGTTGGAGTTCACATGTTTGGGAGATTTCAGGGTTTAGAAAGAGATATCTGAATTCACACCTCCCTTGAAGTTCTTAGGGCCAGAGAGCATGCTGGGAGACATCCCACAATCCCACTCTCAGAGAAGTAGCATAAATACAGCTCCAATGAGCCACTTGAGAGAGTTACTTGGGAACATTCCCAGGGGTTGGAGAGGAGTACTTTGGGAGGAAGCCTACAAGCCCAATCTTCAAGGTAAGAGAGATTCATTGCATCTTCCAACTTGGTGCTGGCTGGAGGCTGAAAAAAGCAGAAGCAGAAGGGAAGGACAAACCTTTGGATTTGGAGACATTTGGAGGGAGCTCTTGGAACCAAGCAGAGAGATAGGCCTCTGAGCTAACTGGGTTATACTGAAGGACACAATAAAAGATCTGAACTTTTACCAGCTGGCTGCGATTTTGGAGGAATTATTTACCTTCAACTGAAATTAAGGCTGCCTCCAGAAAACCTCCCCGAGAAACCTGCTCTCCCAGAGAGAACTTATATTATTATTTTAAAGAAGAAAAAACATCCAACAGCAAAACATATTTAAGGAGAGATAGGATGAAAGGAGAGAAAGAATAAAATAAACAGTTGTGGATAAGAATACAATTAGAAATCTTAACTGTGAAAAAAAATTAAAGCAGGTTTCTCTGATAAAATGTTATTTTTCAAATATATAGAGAACTGAGTCAAATTTATAAAAAATAGGAGCCATTTCCCAATTGATAAATGATGAAGAGATATGAACAGTTTTCAGATGAGGTAATTAAAATTATTTATTGAAATTTGAGAAGGTACTCTAAATCATTGTTGATTGAAGGAATGCAAACAAGTCTGAAGTACTATCTCATAACCATTAGATTGGCTAATAAGACAAAAAAGGAGAATGCCAAATGTTGAAGGGGAGATAGGAAAAACAAGACATTAATACATTGTTGGTAGAGTTATGAACTGATTCAATTATTCTTTAGAGCAATTTGGAACCATGCCCCCAGGTCTATAAAAACCATGCATGCCTTTTGACCTAGTAGTGCCACTACTAAGTCTGTATCCAAAAAGAGATTAAAAAACAATGAAAAAGTACTTATTTGTAAGGAAATATTTATAGCAGCTTTTTTTTTTTTTGACAAGGATTTGGAAATTGAGAGAAAACCCACCAATTAGAGAATGTCTGAACAAATAGTGCTGTGTGATTGTGATGCAA
This sequence comes from Sarcophilus harrisii, assembly GCF_902635505.1. Lineage (NCBI taxonomy): Eukaryota > Metazoa > Chordata > Mammalia > Dasyuromorphia > Dasyuridae > Sarcophilus > Sarcophilus harrisii. The sequence continues at coordinate 146,635,900 of NC_045427.1, forward strand.
TACCATTGTGCTACAAGAAATGACGAGCAGGATACTCTCAGAAAAATTTGGTAAGACTTTTATCAACTGATGGGAAGTGAAATGTATACATACATAGTAATAGTAATATTTTAAAATGACATCTCTATTCTCAGTAATACAATGATTCAAAAATTCATAAGAACTTGTGATGAAAAATGCTATCCATCCTCAGAGAAAGAACTGGTGGTATCCAAATACAGACTGAAGTATAATTTTTTTAAACTTTATTTTTATTCAGGATTTTTTTGGGGGAAGGATTCTATTTTATTTTACAATATGACTAATTTGGAAATATGCCTTGCATGAATACATATGTATAACCTGTATCAAATAGCTTGCCTTCTTGTTGAAGGGAATGGGGACAGAAGAGGGAGAGAATTTGGAACTCAAAATTTTAAATATGAATGTTAAAAAATGCTTTTACATGTAATTGGGGAAAAATAAAATACTAAATAATTTTAAAAATAAATAGAAACATGCTTAGTATTCTTTTTACTACAGACATGTATACATGTACATGCAAATATACATATATACACACATACACATACATATACATATATATATGTCTCTGTCAAATGATGTGGAGTATCTAGTGAGTAGTGGAGAGGGAGGGGAAAAAATTGGAATTTAAAATGTAACAGCAATTAAATTAAATTTTGTCAAAAAAAAGAAAAAAAAAAAACTATGAAATCAAAGATCCATGAAAATTTTTTTAAAAAGATAATATCAAACTAGGAAAGTACTAGCACCTGATAGGGAGGGATTGGGAGAGACCTTTTGCAGAAAGTAGAATTTGAGATGATTCTTCAGGAAAAAGGGGGAAAATAAAGATGTAAAACATTCCATACACATGAAAAGACAAAAGCACAGAGACGGAAATTAAGTGTTATGTTCCTGCACTCTACTTGTATGGTTGAATCCTAAAGTGAATGGAGACTAGTAAAGAAGAGTTGAAGAATAGGAAGGGAACAGGTGGTGAAGGGCTTTAAATGCTTATTCAGTTCTGAAGGTGATAGTGAGTCACTGGAGTTCTTTGTAAGGAGTGACATGGACCACACCTACATATTAGAAAATCCACTTTGGCAGCTGAGTGGAGGATGAATTGGAATGGAGAGAAGTTCCTAGCAGGAAATCAACTAGAAGGTTATTTTAATGGTCCAGATGAGAAATGATGAAAGTACATATTGGAGTAGCAGTATTTTGAATGGAGAGAAGATATGAGAAGATAGAAATATCTAGATATAGCAATGGATTGGATATATGAGGTGATAACTGAGTAACACTGAGATTGTGAAACTGGATGGACAGTGACTGAATGGGGGGTGGTACTTTGCCATCAGTAGCAATGATAAAGTTGAGAAAAAGGAAAAGTTTGAGTTCTGTTTTGGAAATGCTGGATTTGAGATGCTCACAGGACATTTAATGTGAGATCTCCAAAGGGTAGATGGAGAAACAGAAATGAAACTTAAAAGAAAGTTTAATATTAGTTATACAAATCTGGGAATCATCTAAATAGAGAGGATAATTGAACTCCTGGGAGCTAATAGGTTCATCATTTGAGAATGAAAAGAGAAGAAGGCCCAAGCTAGAGCCTTTAGTACAACTCACAGTTAGTGAGAATGGCATGGATGAAGATCTTAGAAAGGAACCAAGTGTAAAGTACGGGCTAGTTTTCTGGAGGGCTTCAGGGTCAGCCAGAGTCAGGATGAAATTAAAGTCCTTGGTCTTTAGGGGGGAGAAGCTAAGATGTAGGCAAGCTGCCACGAGCCTTGCCAAAGATCTCTCCTGGATTCTCGAGTCCAGAATCTCCAGCATCTCTCCTCCTTGTCTTCACCCCACTCTCTAATCTTTGCCTATGATTATCTTAACACCAAACATTCAGCAAGCACCAACAGTGAGAAGAACCATTTATCCAAACGTATGCTAATAGAGTCATTGTCTCACGTCAAATGGGTAATTAGCCTTAAGTGCTTGGTTATCTGATTCAAGTGCATCTTTTTGGAGTTTCAGCCCTCTACAATCAAGTAGCAAGAGAACTAAGAGAATAATATCACAGAAACATACAGATAAAGTATTCAGAAGAAGAAGTAATCAAATATGTCAAATGAGGAGGAAAGTTTGGGAAAGCTGAAAGCTGAAAGATAGCCTTTAAATTTAGGAAATAAGATATTAATAAATTTGGAGAGAGCAGTTTTATTTTGTGGTGGGCACAAAGGTCTAAAAGTCCCAAGGTCTAAAATTATGTAAGAGAGATTATGCATGTGTATATGTATATGTGTGTGTGTGTGTAGATAGATATACATGTATATTTATTCATTAAAGCTTTTTATTTTTCAAAACATGTGTATAAATAATTTTTCAACATTGATCCTTGCAAAACCTTGTGTTCCAAATTTTTCCCCTTTCCCTACTCCCTTCCCTAGATGGCAAGTAATTCAATATATGTTAAACATGTTAAAATATATGTTAAATCTAATATAGGCATACATATTCATACAATTATCCTGCTGCACACACACACACACAAATCAAAGCAAAAAGGAAAAAAATGAGAAAGAAAAAAATACAAGCAAACAACAAAAAGAGTAAAAATGCTATGTTGTAATCCACCCTCAGTTCCCATAGTCCTCTCTCTGGTTGTAGATGGCTCTCTTCATCACAAGATCATTGGGAAACATCTCATTGTTGAAAAAAGCCATATCCATTAGAATTGATCATTGTGAACCAAATCAGTTCCAATGGAGCTGAACCAGCTACATCCAGCAAAAGAACTCTAGGAGATGACTAAGAACCATTACATTGAAATCCCAATCCCTATATTTTTGCCTGCCTGCATTTTTTTTTTTTTTTATTTCCTTCACAGGCTAATTGTAAATATTTCAGAGTCTGATTCTTTTTGTACAGCAAGATGATGGTTTGGACATGTAAACTTATTTTGTATTTAATTTATACTTTAATATATTTAACATGTATTGGTCATCCTGCCATCTAGGGGAGGGAGTGGGGGGAAGGAGGGGAAAAATTGGAACAAAAGATTTGGCAATTGTCAGTGCTATAAAATTACTCATGCATATAACTTGTAAATAAAAAGCTATAATAAAAAAAATTGATCATCATATAATCCTGTTGTTGCCATGTTCAATGATTTCCTGGTTCTGCTCATTTCACTTAGCATCAGTTCATGTAAGTCTCTCCTGCTGATTGTTTCTTATAGAATAATGATAATCTCCAACATTCATATACCATAACTTTTTCAGCTATTTTCCAATTGATGGGCATCTATTCAGTTTCCAGTTTCTTGCCATTATAAAAACGGCTGCCACAAACATTTTTGCACATGTGGGTCCTTTCTCTCCTTTAAGATCCCTTTGGCATGTAAACTCAGTAGACATACTGCTGGATCAATGGGTATGCACATAGCCCTTTGTGCATAGTCCCAAATTATTTTCCAGAATGGTTGGATCAGTTCACAACTCCACCAACAATGTCCTAATTTTTTTATATCCCCTCCAACATTTATCATTATCTATTCCTGTCATTAGCCAATCTGACATTTGTGTAGTGATACTTCAGAGATATCTTAACTTGTATTTCTCTGGTCAATAGTGATTTAGAGCACCTTTTTCATATGACTTCAAATGATTCAGTTTCTACATCTGAAAATTGTCTGTTCATATCCTTTCACCATTTATCAATTGGAGAATGGCTTGAATTCTTATAAATTTAAGTCAATTCTCTCTATTTTGAAAATGAGGATTTTATCAGAATCTTTGAATATAAATATATTTTCCCCAGTTTATTGCTTCACTTCTAATCTTGTCTGCATTAATTTTGCTTGTATACAAACTTTTCAACAATATTATCTATTTTGTGTTCAATAATTAACTGAAGTTCTTCTTTGGCCACAAATTCCTTCCTTCATCTTGGTATACAGTGTTAGGTGTGGGTCAATACCTGCTTTCTGCCACACTAGTTTCCAATTTTCCAAGCAGTTTTTCTCAAATAGTGAATCCTTTTCCCCAAAGCTGGGGTATTTGGATTTTAGATGTCCTGTGAACCTAACCTATTCCAAGCTAATACCAAAAGTGATCGATTACTCTATTTCTTAGCCACTACCAAATGGTTTTGATGACTGCTACTTTATAATATAGTTTTAGGTCTGGCACAGATAGGCCATATTCATTTGTATTTTTTCCATTAATTCCCTTGAAATTCTTTTGTTCTTCCAGATTAATTTTGTTATTATTTTTTCTAAATCTGTAAAATAATTTCTTGAGAATTTGATTGCTGTGGCACTAAATAGATTACTTTAGGTAGTATAGTCATTTTTATTATATTCAGTTGGCCTACTCATGAGCATTTGATATTTTTCCAATTGATTAGATCTGACTTTATTGTGGGGAAAGCATTTTGTTATTGTATTCATAGAGTTCCTGATTTAGTCTTGGCAGATAGACTCCCAAATATTTTATATTACTTATAGTTATTTTAAATGGAATTTCTCTTTGTATCTCTTGCTACTGAACTTTGTTGGTAATATAAAAAATATTCTTATGATTTATATGGATTTATTTTGTATCCTACAACTTAGCTAAAGTTGTGAATTGTTTCTAGTAGTTTATTTAGTTGGTTCTCTAGGGTTCTCTATATATACCATCATATCATCTACAAAGAGTGATAATTTGGTTTCCTCATTACCTACTCTAATTCTTTTAATCTCTTTTTCTTCTCTTATTGCCAAAACTAACATTTCTAATACAATCTTGAATAGTAATGGTGATAGTGGGTAACCTTGTTTCACCCTTGTTTTTATTGGGAATGGTTCTAGTTTTCCCCCCTTACATATAATGCTTGCTGATGGTTTTAAATAGATGCTACTGATCATTTTAAGGAAAAGTCCATTTATTCCCATATTCTCTAGTGTTTTTATTAGGAATGGGTATTGGATTTTATCAAATGCTTTTTCTGCATCTATTGAGATAATCATATGGTTTTTGTTTGGTTATTGATATAGTCAATTATGCTAATAGTTTTCTTAATATTGAACCAACCCTGAATTAATGGCATAAATCTTGCTTGGTCATGGTGTAATATCCTGAGTATTACTTTCTGTAATCTTTTTGCTAATATTTCTTAAGACTTTTGTATCAATATTCATTAGGGAAATTGGTCTATAATATTCTTTCTCTCTTTTGACAGTACTTGGTTTAGGTATCAGTACCATGTCGGTGTCACAAAAGGAATTTGGTAGGACTTCTTCCTGCCCTATTTTTTCAAATAGTTTGCATAGTATTGGAATTAATTGCTTTTGTTTGGTAGAATTCATATATAAATCCATCTAGCCCTGGAGATTTTTTCTTAGGGAGTTGATTAATAGCTTATTACATATTTTTTTCTAAAATGGAACTATTTAAGTAATTTATTTCCTCTTATGTTAATCTGGGCAATCTATATTTTTGTAGATATTCCTCCATTTCATTTACATTATCAAATTTATTGACATTTAGTTGGGCAAAATAAGTCCTAATTATTGTTTTAATTTCTTCTTCATTGTTGGAACGTTCTACTTTTTTATTTTTGATACTTACACTTTGATTTACTTTCCTTTTTCTAATCAAACTAACTAAAAGTTTATCTATTTTATTGGATTTTTTCATAAAACCAACTCTTAGTTTTATTTATTAATTCAATAGTTTTCTTACTTTCAATTTTATTAATCTCCCCTTCTATTTTCAGAATTTCAAATTTAGTATTTAATTAGGATTTTTTAATTTGTTCTTTTTCTAGCTTTTTTAGTTATATGTCCAATTTATTGATCTTCTTTTTCTCTACTTTATGCAAGTAAGCATCTAGAGATATAAAATTTCTCCTAATAACAATTTTGCCTGTATCCTACAAATTTTGGTATGTTGTCTTATCATTGTCATTCTCTTGGATGAAATTATTGGTTATATCTATGGTTTGTTGTTATACCTGCTCATTCTTTAGGATTAGATTATTTAGTTTCCAATTATTTTGTCTATTTTCTTCTCACCTTTTATTGCTTCATGACCTGAAAAAAATGCATTTACTATTTCTGCCTTTCTGTATTTGATTTTGAGGTTTTTATGCCCCAATATGTGGTCAGTTTTTGTATAGGTTCCATGTATTGTCGAGAAAAAAAAAAGTATATTCCTTTCTATCTCCATTCAATTTTTTACAAAGGTTTATCATACCTAATTTTTCTATGATTCTATTTACCTCCTGTAGAGGGCCACAGATAGTGGAGGGATTCTGGGTAAAGTTCCAGAAGGAACCTACTAACAATGTCTGGTTCTACTCCCCATTTCCCCTAATGGCTCTTGGCCTTCCTGAGAAGTCAGAGGGCAGTGACAACCTGTGTTGTAATTGAAGCAGAATGATACCAGGTGGCAATCTACATACAATAGCAAGCTGTTTATGTGGTCCCAATTGTGCAATGTATACTTAGTGCATGTGAAGTATTGCTTTAGTTATATAAGGATATTAGGGTATATAAGGAAGAGAGAATTTAGAATAAACAGACTCCAAACTTTAACCATCGTTGGGAGTCTCACCTCATCATTCCTCCACTAAGACGATATGATTTAACCACCCTGGCATGGGGGCTCTAGAAAGCACAGTACGTTTTGTCAACAGAACTTGGGGGCTCTAAAAAGCAGGTTACAACAACCTCCTTAACTTCTTTCTTATTTATTTTGTGGTTTGATTTATCTAGTTCTGAGAGAAGAAGATTGAGATCCCCCACTAGTATAATTTTGCTGTCTATTTCTTCTTGCAGCACTCTTAACTTCTCCTCTAGGAATTCAGATGCTCTATGAGAGAGATTATATTGAACTTGAACTAGCAATTTAGGTATTAGTACTGCCTTGTGTACAACATATGTCTTAATTTCAGTAATTTTATTTCTACTGAGCCATACAATGGAAAGAATACTAATTCTGGTGTCAGAGGATCTGAATTTAAATCCCATTCCTGACTTTTACTACCTGTGTGACTTTGGCCAAATCACTTAAATTCTTTATCTATAAAATAAAGAGATTGGACTAAACAGCCTCTTCCAGCCCTAATTCTAAGATTCAATCAGCTTTTGATTCAATACCTTTTGCAAATCAACTAACACGATACTCAGTTTCTTCATCTTTAAAACAGATATTATAATGCCTGTCTCACAGGGTTGCTGTGGGTTTAAAATGAAACATTATGTGTGAAAATGATTTGACAAGTTGTTTTTCAAAGTTGGGAAACCCAGAGGTTTCTAATGGTCTTGTTTATGGGCTCTTTGGGGACAAAAGATGATATTATCAGGATGAGAGGGATTACAGTCTGAGTAAGGGACTCAAGGGGAAAAGAATATGATCACAAAAATAGGATATTATGCATTAAAAAAATTGATAATTATTTTTATTTGTAGCAAATATGTGCAGAGGATAGAAAGGAAATATTGCCTAAAAAAATTCATGATAAGTAGACAAGATAATATTGGTTGTCCTTTGTTCTCGAAGAGGACCAAAATACATCATTATGTTAGAGTCAAGTTAGCGTGTTCATCTGTGGCTGACTAAAGTAATATGAGCTCAGAATGTTCTGCCATAGGTTGGACATAAATAGTCCTTTTGAATATTTGGGGTGCATTCTCTAACTTTACACATCTCTCATTTCTTCTGAGCTAATTCAATTCTATTTTGCTCCTAGAGAATAGCACCTTCTCTGATGCAGGCACTCCATCCTGGGTAGTCCTGTGCTGGTGTCTCCCATATCACAGAATAATTCTAAAGTTCTTAAGAGAGACCTTGAGAGTATCCTTCTATTGCTTTTTCTGACCACTTTGTGATCACTTGCTTGTGTGAGTTCTTCACAAAATAATCTTTGGGTCAAAAATATATTGGCATTCACACAATGTGGCCAGCTTATAGTAGCGTTTGAATGCTTAGCAGTTTAGTTTGAGAAAAGGATCTCAGTGTCTTGTATCTTATCCTGCCAAGTGATCTTCAGAATCATCCTAAGACAATGCAAGTGGAAGCAATCAATTTCCTGGCATTGGGCTAATAGACTGTCCAGGTTTCACAGACATACATCAATGAGGTCAACACAAAGGCTATGTAGACCTTCAGTTTGGTAATAGTTAATATAGTACTCCTGGTCTAAAAAATCCCTAAGGTACATAATACAATTCAAGTATAGCATAGAAAATAATCTTGTTGATGCTACCTTAAACCCAAATCACTCTGACTATGACTGATTGACCAACAATGGATCTGGACCCAAGTCTCACAAACAATGGATCAGAGTGACTGTAAATAGCAATTGTTTCTGTTCTGGTCAGAAACCTGAAGGTCCCTCCCAAATTGATTTTTTTTTTTAGTTAGGTGAACTAGGCCATCATTTGTTACATAGCCTTAAATTATTGAATTGAGATTGCTTCAGATAAGCTGAGACCTAGGAAAACCCATAGTTTGAAAAGGCCAAGGTCTCCCATTGCATCTGGAGCCACCTCCACACATCTTGACCTATGTCTTGCCACTAGACTCAGGAAGAAAGAGTAAAATTGATGACTTTGCACAGCCTTTCCTCACTTAAATCCAATTCACTTGCAAGTCAAAACATCACCCTCCTGATATCATTGGTCTTCTTTGATAATGAAGGACTAACAACAACAAACACAAGAAGATAAGTTGTAGCAGAATTTGACTTTCTTGACTCCAAGCCCAGGATTCAGTCCTCTATATACAATACTTCTTTTTGAACAGTATAAAGACAAGGACAAATGATTCATAAATATTGCAAAGGGGCTGCATTCTCCTTCTCTCTCCCATTATATTCAAAGAGGATTTTTAACAGATTAAGCCTGGGGAGAAATATTGCATTTTTGAGTACTGGAGAAAGAAGGGAGAAGGTCATCTTTTTATGAAACTTTTCAAAATCATTTTTGCAGCTCCCTGCCCAAGATATTTAAAGATGAACATGAGGTTAAAAAGAGGAACCTTTAGAAAATATTTACTGTATTCAACGTCCTTCTCTTAGGACGTTGGATTTGTTGATACATATGCTTATGGGTTATAAACTTGTACCTATTTGCAAAGCCATTCATTACTTTCCCATTTTGATTCCTGATTTGCCTTTATTATATTAAAATATCTATTTATTGATCCATTTATCTATTCATTCATCCTGTCTGTCTATCTATATCCATCCATCCATTATCTATCTATCAATCCATCTATCTATCTATCTATCATCTATTTATTTATTTATCTATCACAACTAGGCTGTGCAATGGCTAGAGTCTGAGTACTGGTATCAATCCCGTATCAATACCAGAAAGATTCATCTTTATGACTGCAAAGCCAGTCTCAGACATTTAGTATCAGTCTGACCCTGGGTAAGTCACTTAAAACCATGTCTGCCTCAGTTTCTCACCTGTTAAATGAATTGGAGAAGGAAACTGCAAACCTTATCTCTTCTAGGAAAATACCAAATGGAGTCAATGAGAGTGGTATACTACTAAAAATAATTTAATAGCAACAACTATCTCTTTCTCTTTCATATTCACTTATATACATATATTTATAAACACATGTGAACACTCACTTATGCTATTATTGCTAATAGATATGCTAATTAGTTATAATATGAGGTGACTAAGATTTTTCCTCAGGGTACTGACTCTTAGGGCAAAGTTCTCTTCCTTTAACACTACACCAGAAGCAGTTTGACTATGCCAGCCTCTACACATCACTACCCCACTTTCTCCAACCTGATTCCCATCACATCATGCCCTGAATTCATGTCAAATCAAATTTGTCCAAGTTGCAGAAATTCTTAGTAATTCTGTGGACACACACCATGTCAAACCAAATTTGTTTTAAGTCATGGGAATTCTTAGTAATTCTGAAGATACACACCCTTTCTATGGGTTATTTGCAGCTGTTGAAAGATGTTAAGAAAGATGTTTCTTAATTAAGATGAGAACCTTCTATTGGAAACAGTAAAATGTTGTCCTCAGTTAGCCTTATAATTGGAGAAAATTCACGGTGACCTTTAGACATTTTTTTAAAGACAAGATAAAAGAAAGAGACCATTCTTCTGTGAAAGATTTCCATTTGCATTTTTAATAATTAATCAATTTTCCCTGATTATAAATTTCTAGTTAGCCTATTGTCCAGACTTTCCTTGCATATATAGGCTGTTCCTGGGATCCTATGTAGCTCTCAGAACTATGGCTCAAAACATGCTGCCTGCAAGTCTGCAGTCTTTCTAACAAAATGTGTGGTCCCAATTTAAGAAAGAAAAAAAACTTGATGGGGAGATGATGAACTATTTCTCCCACACAATTCAACAGCTGCCTTGTGGCTAATTGTTTTTACTTTGCTTTTTGACCTTATACAGTGGTTTGGCCTTTTCTTTGATTAAGTTAAATCAAAGAGCTGCCAATATGTATGACAGAGGTTTCTAGGATGTTGGATGTTATTCAAAAAGAAAATTGTATCTTTGTCTAGAGAGATATGGAAAACTATGGAAGAGAGAGAGACAGAGAGAGACAGAGAGAGAGAGAGAGACAGAGAGACAGAGAGAGACAGACACAGAGAGAAAGACAGAGACTGAGACAGGAGAGACAGAGAGAGACAGAGAGACAGACACAGAGACAGACAGAGACTGAGACAGAGACTTAGGCAGAGAGAGATAGAGACAAGGAAGAGAAGGAGGAGGAAGAGGAAGAAAAGGAGAAAGAAAAGGAGGAGGGGAAGGAGAAGAAGGAGGAAAAGGAAAAGAAGGAGGAGGAGAAGGAAGGGGAGGTGGAGCAGGATAACAAGAACAAAAACACAAGAAGTTGAGAACCTTTCTTTTAGACTTGACGATGAATTTTTAAAAATAGAATTGTTTGCAGAAGCTATAACAAAACACTCCTATTGGAACCTACTAATTTAGAAGAGGTTAGAAAAACTAGCATCTTTGATACAGTATAAAGGTCACTAGGTTAGGAATTCATGGACAATGGATGATTGAGTGGTATGGCAGACAGGATACTGGACCTGGAGTCAGGATAATTTGAGTTCAAATTCTGTCTTAGTCACTAGCTAACTCTACATAAATTGTAGTGTCTTTGTGTCTCAGTTTCCTAACTTGTTAAGTGAGTGTGTTGAACTCAATGATTTCTAAGGTTCCTTTCAGCTCTAGATCTTTGATCCTATCAACTATAATCCTAGTTTTGCTGCTCCCTCCCTGTATAAGGCCTCAGAAAATCTTTTCATCCTAGAAGCTCACTCCATCCCTGAAGATCACAAATTGGAAGTATTCTGTGTCCCTGGGTCCTCTCCCTCTGATTGGATCGTTCTGGAAAAATCCAGCCAGGACAGACAAATTTCATTCCTCTTTAAATTAAGTTCCAGGCTTTCTCTACCATTATTCCCTACCTGATATCTTAATATCTCCTCCCTTTCCCTTTTCCAACTTGCTTTTATATTTTGTTTTCACCAATTAGAACACAATATCTTTGAGGGAAAGGACTATATTCTGTGTATATTTATATCCTCAGTATCTAGCACACTGTTTGGCATATTATATGCACTTAATAGATTTTTGTTGCTTGACTAATTAATGCTAGGCAAGCTAGCCAAGTTCTCTGAGCCTATTTTCCTCAACTTTAAACATGGGAGTTGGGTTTAAGGTCCTTCTTTAGTTCTTTATGCTGATCAGTGGAGGGAAAGAATTTCCTAATTGCAAATAAGTAAAAATGCCTGGAAAAGACATTTTCTAGGACTCTTGTTTATAAGACCAACTTTGATTGCCAGATGGAAAGACTCAAACACCTTCAAATCCAGACAAGAATAAAACAAGGCACAGTTAATGTTTTTGTTATTATCCTTCTCTCTTCTATAAGGTGAATTCAGAGACAGGAATCTACTAGTTCAGTGTAGCTAGAGGGAAAGCCTCATTGATAAACATCTGGATCCTGTCATTGTTAGTCTGAGAGAAGTAGGAAGAGTAAAATAGGGAAGAAATAAGTGAGTCTCCTAACTACAAACATCAACATATTCTTCTCCAATTCTAAACCCAAAGACATGTGTCTAAATTTACTTTGACCCTCTACTGGGAGAACAAATAAACAAAGACTTGTGTTCATTGGGTTGATAAGACAAGGGCTGTTTATACCTCCTGGCTATGAAAAGTCTCCCATATATTTTCATTCATTTGTTTGGTTATTTCTCCTTTTGGGTATTTCCTCCATCTCAAAGCTGCTGTCCTCCCATTTTAGCCTGCCTCAAACTTTGCATTAAGTTCCACCTCTTTGTTTTCCCCTCTTAGATTTTTAACTCTCCTCAACATTTCATTTCTTAATTGATCACTTCTCTTAGTTATAACAATTTTATAATATTGTTGAAAGAAATAAATGACCTTGTCCTTGGGAGTTAGAAGTCCCAGGTGTGTGACCAAAAGAGTCTCAACTTCTCTGTCCTTCAGTATCATTGCCTTGAAAATGAGAATGTTAACATTTGTATGGTTATCCCTTATACATCACTGGATTTAGGGGGCATGATGCTACCCATCAACTAGAAAATTGGCACATAATGTATGTAGGAGGATTAACTATATTATCTTCCTCAGAATTTAACTCAATTGGATTTCATAAGCAGTAATGTAGTGTTGCTAAAAATTAGAGAAAACAGAGAAGCTTATGTTCTACTGGGGGGAAACATCCTATATGCAAATAAGTGAAACTGAAATATATGCAAAGTAAGTAGAAAGTAATTTGGTATGGTGGTGGAAAGTGATAACTTAGTAGGACCAGGGAAAAATCAGTCCTGTAAGGAGAAACATTTAAGCTGATCATTAAACAAAAGTAGGTCTTGAGAGGTAAAAGTGAGCATGGAGAGCCTTCCAGGTTTGAGTGAATGAATTCACAAGACGATTGTGAGGAAATTGTTCTATTAACTATATCTTGTTGTTCACTTGAATCTGGCTCTTTGTTATACTATAGACCATACTGTTGCTGGGGTTTTCTTAGAAGGTATTGGAGTGGTTTACAATTTCCTTCTCCATTGGATTAAAGCAAATAGTTAAGTGAATTGCCCAGGATTATATAGCAATTAAATGTCTGAACTGGATTTGAACTCAGATCTTCCAGACTCCTAATCCAGGTCTCTATTCACTGACCCATCTGCCTGCTTCCTCTCTCTTTTACTTTTACATTACACTAGCCTTATCTGAATAGTTCCCAACGTTCTGCTCTTCTGGCATGTGTCTTTCATTCTTTTGGGCTCAAAATGAACCTGTCAGTAGATAAGAAGGGAGAGAAAAATTCCCCCCCTCCAAAAAAAGAGAGATTTTTCCACCAAAATCAACACCTCCTTACTTTCAAAGACTAAACTTTTTTTGACTAGATCTTCCTTAACAAAAAGTCAAAGAAAACATTTCTCAAAAAAAAAAAAAAAATCAGATCCACATCCAGAAAAGCATACATCTAACTCCATGAGAAATGTCCCTGTCCATCTGATCAGTTGGTTCTTCTAATTACCCTCATCATATCAGAAAAAAAAAAACTTTTATTCTTGTTATATGTAGACATTGTAAGAGCTTGAGATAATTCACAATATAGTTCTTTACTTAAAACAACTCTTTGAAAAAGTATGATTTTCATTTTACAAATGGAGAAAGACTGAGACTAGTTCTGTGAATTTCTTAATCATAAAGCTAATAATACCTATCATTTGTATAGTGCTTACTATGTCAAGTATTTTATAATTATTATTTCATTTGGTTTTCATAACAACTCTGGGAAGAAGGTGCTATTATTTTAAAGATGAAGAAACTGAGGTGGAGGGAGATTAAGTGACTTGTCCAGAATCACACAGCTAGTGAGTGTCTGATCCTGAATTTGAATTCAGCTCTTCCTGACTTCAGATATGGCTTATTCTCCATTGCATTATTTAGTAGCTGCCCTAGAAGCATCATGACCCAGACTGGAATCCAGATTTCTTGTCTTCTTTCTTCATCTGTTAGAGACTTGGTTTTAACTTGTAATGACCTTAGACTATATCCTCAAGCATAGTTTATTTTATTTTTTTTATAGCCTTTTATTTACAGGTTATATGCATGGGTAACTTTACAGCATTAACAATTGCCAAACCTCTTGTTCCAATTTTTCACCTCTTACCCCCCCCCCATCCCCTCCCCCAGATGGCAGGATGACCAGTAGATGTTAAATATATTAAAATATAAATTAGATACACAATAAGTATACATGACCAAACCATTATTTTGCTGTACAAAAAGAATCAGACTCTGAAATATTGTACAATTAGCTTGTGAAGGAAATCAAAAATGCAGGTGGGCATAAATATAGGGATTGGGAATTCAATGTAATGGTTTTTAGTCATCTCCCAGAGTTCTTTCTCTGGGCGCAGCTGGTTCAGTTCATTACTGCTCCATTGGAAATGATTTGGTTGATCTCATTGCTGAGGATGGCCAGATCCATCAGAACTGGTCATCATATAGTATTGTTGTTGAAGTATATAATGGTCTCCTGGTCCTGCTTATTTCACTCAGCATCAGTTCATGTAAGTCTCTCCAGACCTTTCTGAAATCATCCTGTTGGTCATTTCTTACAGAACAATAATATTCCATAATATTAATATACCACAATTTATTCAGCCATTCTGCAATTGATGGGCATCCATTCAGTTTCCAGTTTCTAGCCACTACAAAAAGGGCTGCCACAAACATTCGTGCACATACAGGTCCCTTTCCCTTCTTTATAATATCTTTGGGATATAAGCCCAGTAGTAACACTGCTGGATCAAAGGGTATGCACAGTTTGACAACTTTTTGAGCATAGTTCCAAACTACTGTCCAGAATGGTTGGATTCGTTCACAACTCCACCAACAATGCATCAATGTCCCAGTTTTCCCACATCCCCTCCAACAATCATCATTATTTTTTCCTGTCATCTTAGCCAATCTGACAGGTGTGTAGTGGTATCTTAGAGTTGTCTTAATTTGCATTTCTCTGATTAATAATGACTTGGAGCATCTTTTCATATGACTAGAAATAGTTTCAATTTCTTCATCTGAGAATTGTCTGTTCATATCCTTTGACCATTTTTCAATTGGAGAATGGCTTGATTTTTTATAAATTAGAGTTAATTCTCTATATATTTTGGAAATGAGGCCTTTATCAGAACCTTTGACTGTAAAAATATTTTCCCAGTTTATTGCTTCCCTTCTAATCTTGTCTGCATTAGTTTTGTTTGTACAAAAACTTTTCAGTTTGGTATAGTCGAAATTTTCTATTTTGTGATCAGTAATGATCTCTAGTTCTTCTTTGGTCATAAAGTCCTTCCCCTTCCACAGGTCTGAGAGGTAAACTATCCTGTGTTCCTCTAATTTATTAATAATTTCATTCTTTATGCCTAGGTCATGAACCCATTTTGACCTTATCTTGGTGTACGGTGTTAAGTGTGGATCAATGCCTAGTTTCTGCCATATTAGTTTCCAATTTTCCCAGCAATTTTTGTCAAACAGTAAGTTCTTATCCCAAAAGCTGGGGTCTTTGGGTTTGTCAAAGACTAGGTTGCTATAGTTGTTGACTGTTTTATCCCTTGAACCTAACCTATTCCACTGATCAACTAATCTATTCCTTAGCCAATACCAAATGGTTTTGGTAACTGCTGCTCTATAATATAATTTTAGATCTGGTACAGCTAAGCCACCTTCATTTGATTTTTTTTTCATTAATTCCCTTGAAATTCTTGACCTTTTGTTTTTCCATATGAATTTTGTTGTTATTTTTTCTAGGTCATTAAAATAGTTTTTTGGGAGTCTGATTGGTATAGCGCTAAATAAATAGATTAGTTTAGGTAATATTGTCATCTTTATTATATTTGCTCGCCCGATCCAAGAGCATTTAATATTTTTCCATTTGGTTAGATCAGACTTAATTTGTGTGTCAAGCATAGTTTAAAAAACAAAAACAAAAAACTTTCCCTCATATCAACTTGATTTTTGTTTCGTTTTGTTTTATTTTGGGTCATGTGTCTATCTCTTCTGAAATGTAATTTAAGTTTTTAAAAATCTAAGTGAATGTTTATTTTACAGATGAGGATATAGATACCCAGAGAGTGAACTTAAGATGTGTAGAGCAGGCATTAATATCCACATTTTACAGATGAGCAAATAGAAGTACAAAACTTTTTCTTGCATTTACCTTTTCTTATATGGCATAAAATGATAAGACATTCAAAGAATATTCAACTTCTAATTATGTGCTTGGTACATAATTGACAGTATACAAAATATGTACTTTTGCAAGCTGTAGAGCAGCTTTTCTCTTAAACTTTATACTTAGAAAAGGCATGAGGACCCATTCTAAAGGAATATCTCAAAATCAGGACAGATAGGCAACTCACAATAATAGGATTTCAAAATTGGAAGGAACTTCACAGGTCATCTCATCTAACATAAACCCTTACATAAAGTCTCTCCTAAACATACAATTCAATAACAAGCATTTACTGAGCACTTTACTATGTGCCAGTTATTGTGCTAGATGTTGGGGATACAAAAAAAGTGAAATATTGCCTGCCCTCAAAGAATTTAAATTCTATAATCCCCAACAGGAGGCCACCCAGACTTTTCTAGAAGACTTTGGAAGGAAAAAAACTCTCTAGGTCCCCATTTCCTTATATATAAAATGAGATATTGATCTTGACATTCTTTATGATTTTTTACATAGATAAATTTGTGATCCTCTGATCTCTGGGTCAGTTCATCCTGCTTCTAGATAGATCAAATTGTTCAAAAATTTTCTCTTACGTCAAACCTAAATTATCCCTCTGTGACTTTTCTCCACTGGCTCTAGTTTTGCTTCTTTCCTGTTTTATGGCACCATTCTGACCTTGAAAATTAAATGTGTTTTCTCAGATGACACTTTCTTTTAGGCTCTTTTGTCATAATTATCTTTTGTTAGAAAAGCCAAGCTCCAGTGCACCATACAGCTGATGTGTGACAATGTACAAAGTGAGCAGAGCAATCACTGCATAGGTCAACAAGACAGTTCATTTCCTCAGAAGAAGGAAAGTACAAGAGGCTATCAGAAATGAATGATGGAAGAGGAAATTAAAGGAAGTCAGGGAACTGACTTTAGGAAAAAAGATAATGCTTTCTTAAGCTCACTCTTGGTGACATTTGACCATTTTATCCATCTCTCATAGAGAATACCTAATTATGACTGAGGCTTGTCTAGATACATCTTCAGCCTATGTCAAACCATTCTTTTTAGACTTAAAAATTACCCTTTAGTCTCCTTCTTCTTCTCGAAGGGAACAGATGGGCTATGAAAATTCCTCTATAATCATAGCATTCTTCCTTTTTTAAATTTTTGGTTTTAGTTCAGGGCAAATTTTGACAAAGTACAGAACTTAGAAATGTCAAAACACAACATGTAGAAGTGAACAGCTTCTTTGCCAATTCATTATCTGACCACGAAAGGGAAATTACAAGAAAGTTAGAAAAGTACTTCTTGTTTAAAAGTTCCAGGTGGCTGGTGTTTCTGAATACTAACAAGGTTTCTTGTTTGAAGTCTGGGAATGACTCAACACCCAAGCAGAAGAATCACTAGCCTCCTCTGTTATTATTTGATGATTTTCTTCACCCTCTAAAAATAAATCTTCATCAACCTACAATTGTGTCTAAAATTCTCTAGGAGTGATGTTGTGAATAAACTACAGGTAAAGGTATATAGCCACATGGCACAAAAATATTGACATATACCACTAAAAATGGTTTGGCACTAAAATAATTCAATATTAAGTAAAACCACATTGTAGGAGGCTGTGAATTTTTTGACATCCAACTTGAGTTAAATTTTTTAGTTAGATTTTACATTTTTGTAGAAGAGTTTGTTTATAAAATAGTAATCATTTTAATGTGAGGTGAAAGTGATTGAGATAATATTTGATGTGGGCTATATCTGAATTTCAGTGCTCTTCCAATAATGGATGATAAATAGGACAGTCTTAAAATTGAGAAGTAGGCAGTGTAATAGCATATAATAATAGTTAATAATTACACATTGCTTAAAGATAGGCAAAAAACTAATTCTATATATTATGTTATCTCACTTTGAATCTATCAACAATTCTGTGAGATAGGTATTATTACTATATTCATTTTGCATATTAGAAAACTAAGCTAATTGACCTTAAAAAAACACAGTTATTCAGTATCTGATGTTAGATTTTCCTGACTCCAAGTTTAGTCCTCTCTCCATTATTTCAAACCTTTAATATTCCTAATTTTCCTTTTTCTGTGTTCTTTTCATCCCCTTAATGGTGACCTCTTATTATAGAAAGTGACTTAAGCTGATTCAAATATTACAGAGAAGAATTATTAATTAGAAATTCCTAGTAATTAATTAGTAATTAGAAATTAGAAATTAGAATTACAGAGTTTTAATTAGAAATACTGTGCCACTATTTCAATGAATATGCAGAAGATAGAGTGGAAAAAATTGATCATATTAGAAAGCATGGGGCTCTAGAACAAAAGAAACCTCAGTGACCCACATAACTGAGTGTGTAGGTTCACACTTACATGCACATATATATGCATAAACACATACTGAGAGAAAACAAGAGAAAGTATTTTCTTTCCTTTTGCTCTATTTCATTCAATGGGTATTCCTTTAGAGATGGCAATTGTGTATAAACAGGGTGCTATATACTTTAGGGCATTTCAGTTTATAATCCTTAGACTTCAAAGGGGTGCATTGGAGGCTCAAGAAATTAAAGGTAACAAGCCAACCAATGATTTAGGAAGAATGTGAATTTAAAGTTTAATGACTGGGTAACATCTCAGGTTTCCCGAGTCCCTTTGATATCTCCTCAAGGGGAGAATCATAAAAGATCCATGAAGCCTCCAAGTTGTCTGAAATTATTACTATACCCCTAATTTAGCTATGTTTGGGAAAATGGAATTTAAGATGTCTATGGATTTCTATTCTTCAAAGCAGGGATTCTGAGCCTTTTTTGTGAGGTCATAGACTCTTGGTAGTCTAGTGAAGGTTATGAACCCTATTTCAGAATAAATGAGTTTTTAAAAAATCTAAAAGTATGAAAGAAAAGTCAAATTTCAGTTATAGATTAATGAGAATAAGTGTATAATTTTTTGACAATCCAAGTCCACAGGTTATTTAAAATCTATTCATGGGAATATTAGAGTCCTGTGGACCCTCTCTAGGTTATGAACCCTGCCTTAAGGGAAGTTGGTGTTCTCTAAAACTAAGGGAACTTAAAATTTCCAGGTTAGGGCCAGTCATTCCCCACATACCTTCAAGATTTTAATATTAAGCTGTTCTTAGAAATAAGAATATTACTTTGCCAAAGGTACCATGGGATATATGACAAAGATTCAGTGGGAAGAAGAGTCATAATTAGGACTTTTGGGACTTAGGACAATGAGACAAATTGTTGGACCAAAAGTTTACCTTCAGTTGAGACTGGTGAGTGGGAAAGAAGGTTGTGAATATTTGAGAGGGGATCTCATAAGAGGCCATAATTTGGTAGGTTTTTATTTGGACTAATTCTGCTAAGTAGATTAGATTGAAATTGCTTTCTGTTCTCCCTATATTTAAAGACCTGGAACAAAGTCCCAGACTCCTCACTCTGGTTCTGGTATTGACAGGAAAAGGTAGTGAAGAGCCCGAAGACAAATTTTACCAAATTCAGTTTGTCTTCATCTTGATCTGATAACGTAAATCTTAAATTTAGACAGGAAAATGTATTTATCCTAGATAACTCTATTTTGCAAACAGGAGTTATTAGCTTTAGCCATCTGGTCAGTGATCCCTGGCTTGGTGGTGAGTCTATCTTTTTCAGTCTTCTTTGACTGTAGGCTGAATGAATACTGTTTGCTCATAGACCTCAAAGATGAGCTTTGCTTGGGAATCTGTTTTCTGTTTGTTCAAGGAAATGGCCATGGGGGAAGGGGAGCCAGTTAGTTGTGATCTTTCAATGGCAGGAAAGCAGGGACAGGAGATTCTTTTAGTCACTAGGGGCCCCTTCTTTGGGTTTTGTTTGTGCAAAGATCAATCTTTAATGTTGGTCTCCTGATTTCTTGAAATTCCTGCTGTGGCAGTAGAGAAGCCTCTATAAATGTAAAAATAAGATGAAGGACTAACTCAAAGTTCAAAGTTATATTTTTTTCCAACTTGAAACTTTTGGAGATTGGTGACAGATATGTTGGGCCCAAGGTAAGATAGAGAAAGGGGAGGGGGAGACCTGGGAGCGGGATACAGAATACAATAGAAGTGGAATTTCTGGAAACATGTCAAGGCCATCTTTTTATCAGGATGGGAATCATAGCATAGAAAAAAACTAAAGGAAGCAAACAGGATTAAAACTTAGATCTGACGAAGTCTCAAGTGGTGTTGATTGGTCAGATTTGGCACACAGTTGGCTTCTTGTTCTCCCTAATCTTTAACTCTCTACCTCAGAGAGTTACAATTTTAGAGAGATCTTGGATTATTGATAACAGACTGGCATTATCCTTTCCTTCTCCCACCCCATCCTCAGGCTCTTTGTCTTTTAATTCAATTCAATTCAGCAGATATTGGCCAAGTGCCTACTCCATGTAGGGAGGGGATTGAGCTGTAGAGACAAGGCTGAAATAAGAGTGTCTTTGCCCCGCAAGGAAATACTAATTTAATTAGGATAGTGAAATTTAAGATCCTCCCTACCTCCTGAGGAAGCATGGGGATAATAGAGTTGAGGATTCTCAGAGTCAAAGAAATCTGAGTATTTCCCATCTTTGATATTTAGGATCAGAAGATTATAGACTTAGAGCATAAGAGACCTTAGAGACCACCAAATCCAATCCCTTTATTTTTACAGATGAGGAAAGTGAGACAGAGAGAAAGTAAGCAAATTGCCTAGGCTGGTATCTTCTTAGTTCCGAGTCCATGTGCAACATCACTTAAGTGCTCTCATCTTCAGTTTCTTGTTTCTTAAATGTGATTAAAGATAATTTTAAGGTCCTCCTTCATTGGGATTTTGTGTCATTCAAATAAGATTCTATTTTGTATGGATGCATGCATGTACAATATGTATATACACATAACATGTATGTGTTATAATACAACGTATATGTATGCAATATGTATCCATGTAGAGTATATATGTATGTAGACTTGTGTGCATTATATAACATGTATACCTATATAATGTATGTTTATGTGTGCATATAACATGTATATATTTATGTATATAGGTACATTATTTATGCATATAAATGTATATAATATGTATATATTGTTTACACATTGTAAATGTATGTGTGTAATGTATACATATAGATACATAATAGAATGACATTTGAATGACACCAAATATATTATATATATTTATATATGTATACACACATGTACACACATATATCTTATATTTTATAATTTAATCTATATCTAATAGATTGTATGATATAGCCTTTAATATATACTATATATATAAATACATACATATGGATATACATATATAATCTCATAAACATATAGATGGATGGGTAGATAGATAGACAGACATATTTTATAAATTGAAAGAAACCAAGAGAAGGCAATAGAATTAATTATTCTCATTATTGTATGCTCACTGTTCTTTCAACATGTTATAATCCATGTAACTTGCTGAATTGATCTGGACTACTACAGCTATAGCCCTCTGATAAATACAGAGTGATTTGTTGCCTAGCTAGAATAAACTTCATCATCAGTCAGAAACTCCAGAATAAAATCCAAATGACATTTAATATAAAAGTAATCAGAAAGGATTTTACATTTTCACTTAAACAATGCCATCAAGTTGACATCAACTTTATTCAAAGAAATTTTCCAGAGATGTTTTCCTGTAGGAAACATCTTAGTCTTTTCTCATAATAATAATATAGGTAACTTAGCTTGTATGGATATATGATGCAATTGAATCCAATGATTGTGAACACATGAACAAAACCTTTGAGAATTGCTGTTCTTATTAATGTGGACACACTCCTTCCAATAATGGATTATAGCACCCATGTGAAAAGAGCACTAGAAAGAATCAAAGGCCATTGGTTCAAATCTCATCCCTAATATTTGCTTTTCTGGGCAAAACACTTAAGCTCCTTGGATTTCAACACACTCACCTATAAAATATGAGACTAGACTAGATAAATCCCTTATATTTGTTGACCTTAAGATCCTACAAATTTATACAAAATTTAGTGCATGGTCTTTGAAAGTTATTGGGGTAAAAATATTCATCATCTGATGCATTGCATTTAGGTGATGAGTCCTTCAGGACACCAGGTCTGAAGACTTTCTGAAAGCTTGTTTGGACCTACCAGAGCTCATGAAATAATGAACGTTTATTAAGGACTTAATCCATGGCAGGCTCTGTGCTGAATATAATGATACAAAAATGAGACAGTCTCTGCTTTCAAGGAGCTTATTTATATTCCAATAGAAGAATTATAAAACACATAAATGAGCCATGACTAGGTAAGGGAGCTTACCATTTTGCCATTGGAACAACCCTCTGACTTTCTAGTGGAACCCTAGTTCTTTCAAAAAGTTTCACAAATGATACCTATAGAAGGCAAACACATTTTTCCCCCCAAATTTATTTTATTTAAAGAGAGAATAAGGAAAAAGGAAAATAGAAAAATAATGCAAAACAAAATGAAACAAAACAAAAGAGGACATTGTCATGTGTTAGCAGAACATCAGAGGATTTAAAATATGTAACAACAAATGTCAGTTTGAGAAAGTGTATATATGTTAGAAGAAATTATATTCATGAGTATCCATCTTTACTTCCTTGTAAGTTGTTTTTTTGTTCTCTGCGGCACACTTCTTTTACTTTATTCTTCTTCTCCTCTTTCATCCCCCCAATTAGCTCCAAGTATATTACAGTTAAGAAAGGATATATTCATATGTACATATGTAGATATATACATACACATACATAACACACACATATCTTTCCTATCCCTGCTGAACCTTTTCTTTAATTCTGCTCCTTAACTTGCCTTGCTATTACTTAACTTCCTCCCACTCATAGATTCCTTCTTTGTCTTCTTCTTGCACTCTTTGTCCCTATCTGCCCATCCCTCCTCCCTTATTTCTTTATAGATTTTAGAGGATGCTGTACTCTTCATACTATATATATGCAGTGTTACCTATTTAATCCATTTCTAAGGTGAGTAGGTTTTCAGACCTATAAGCCCTTCTCCCTCCTTTAATGCCTCTGTATCTATTATTCCTCGGCACCTCATTTGTATGACATAATTACTATTTTAACCTTAATTCTGCCCTAATCTTTCTTTTGAGCTGCTTTCTTGTTGATGTCGAGCTTAAATTTATGTTATACATTTCCCACATTAAAAAAATAAACAATTTGTCCATGCTGAGTTCCTTGAAATTGTTTTTTGATATTGACTCTTACATATTAAATTTTCTATTAAGTTCAGGTTTTGTTGATAGAAAGTCCTGAAAATCTGAAAGTTCATTGAATGTCCATTTTTCTCATTCAATATAAAAGTTCTTTTGATCATTGGTTGATACATTTCCAGGACCTATAGTCTTTTATTGTGACTGCTGATAAATCCTGTACAATTCTAATTGTAGTTCCAATATATTTGAATTGTTTTTTTTTTTCTTGTTTCTTGCAAAATTTTCTCTTTGATCTACTAGTTTTAAAATTTGGCAATAATGCTCCTGTGTGTTTTCCCCAAAGGATTTTTTTGAAGTAGTGATTGGAGGATTTAAACTATTTTTACTTTCTTATGTTCTGTCATTCCAGAACAATTTTCTTGGATTTTTCTTGCATTATTGTGTTAAGGTTTTTTTAGTCACAACATTCAGGCAGCCCAATTATTCTTATATTTTCCTTTCTTAAACTGTTCTCCAGATCTGTGGTTTTTCTTTTAAGTTGGTTTATATTCTTTCCTATTTTTTTTTTCATTCTTTATCATCTGTTTTGTTATTTCTTGATCTTTCATTGCTTCACTGGCTTCCACTTGCCCAATTGTAATTTTCAAAGAGCTATTTTCATCTTTGAGGCTCTGTATCTCCTTTTCTACTTGGTTAACTTTTTTTTTCATAATCTTCTTGTTTTTCTTGGATGGTTTTTATTTTTTACTTTTTAGTTTTTCCTCAATGTCTTTCATTTTATTTCTATTTTTTTTTTTTTTTTTGAGTTCTTCCATAAATTTTCTCTGGACAGGGAGCCATTTCACATTAATCTTTGAGGTAGAAGCTTTTTTTTTTTTCAATCTCCTTCTCTGAAGATGAACCCTAGTCTTCCCTATTCCCATAGTATGTTTCTATGGTGAGCTCTTTCTTCTTTGCTCGTTCATTTTTTTAATAAGAGGTATTAGTATAAGCACCTCTAACTGGAGGGTTGGGGCATGGTGCCCCTGGCTTCAGTTGAGCTCTCCCCTCTGACCAGGAACCTCAAACCAAGAGCTTCACCTTCCAACCAGTGCCTGCAGCCAGCAGGTTCCCTGCCCCACTGCTTTCTGCACTCATCAAGTACTGAGTGCTGGTTCCTTCTTTCCTCAAGCCACATCCTTGCAGCACAGCTTTGCCTGGCATTCCTAATCAGGGGAAGTTTACTCAGTCTTCCTGGATTCAGACTCAATTGCACAAACAATCCATGAGGTAAAAGCTTCTGTGGTTCCTGCTGAGGCTCCAGTCACACCCAGCTAGTCTCAGGGCTCCCTACTTGATCTGGAGTTAGCAGGAAGTGTTTGCATTTCACATGAGTTAATCCCTAGATCAAGATCTTTCTTCAGTTCTTCTGGGGTTGTATCAGGAGGACCCCTTTTTTTGCCCCAAGCCTTGTTGATTTTTCACCGATCTATATTTATCATGAGGTGTAAATGTGTTCTATTTGTGGAGGAAATCAGGAGAGCTTGAAATTTACTTAACTATTCCACCATTTTCCCAGAATCTTCCCAAGGCAAACACATTTTGAGTTTCCTGGATGGTAGTCTTCCTCCTACTGGATTTGGACTGCTTAACTAACTCATCAGAATAATGGAGAGTAGTGCAGACTTGAACACTGATTTCCCCATCATAATTCTCTTCAATGCTCCACACGCTCAAGAATTCTCCCTGGAAGACTACTCCCTTATAGCAAAACTTCCCACCTAACAAAACTTCAAAGTTTATGCTACTCTGGAAATCTCTGTTCTCTGGTTGGTTAACCTAATTTTTTAAACTGTGGTTCCCAACTCCATGTGGAGTCTTGTAATTGAATGTGGGGGTCCTGAAATTATGATTTATTACCAGTAAATGTTTGATTTATATACCTATATACATGGTGTCCCATAAAAATTTCTCTGGAGAAAATGGGTGGAGAGTGGGAAAAGTTTAAGAAGTCCTGGGTTAGACCAGCAGATTTTGGGATCACATTCCCTAGTCCTCATCCTCTATGTAGGAGGCTGAGATTTAAGAGAATTGATGAGGAACTCCCTTCTAGTTTACAGAGATAAAAATACATATGCTTCTATTAGGTGCTTCCTCAAAACTCCATCATTACTCCAAGGGTCATGGGATAGAAAGTTCACTCTCAGATCCACAATCTTCCTTGATTCTTATGATTTTTTGCTCTCAATTCCATCCTTCACCAGGTTCTGGGAAAGGGAGACTGAAAGAATGCACTAGATATTGTCCTTCCTCCTTCTATCTCTAATCAAGAGTATCCTTGTCATTTGAACAGGATAAAAGCAAAAAAGGGAAAGGGGACAAGAATGATCGTTTTGTGATCAGCATAGAGGAATACTCCAAACTAATTCTGCCCTCTTAAATCTGAACTAGTCAATTTTCTAGGAGGTTGCTTTTAATAGATTGAAAATCAGTTTGAAGTTGTCTATATTTTCTCAGCAAAGAGAAATCTGGGCATGCCTAAACTTTCCATGAAGTGATGCCTCTTTTTTTTTTTTTTTTTTTTTTTTTTTTTTTTTTTTTTTTTAAATCATTATCTTGGAGATGTGACCTGGCAACTTTTCTGTAAGTGCTACAGCCTAGTTGATTTTGTGTGGTTCAGAAATGGTGAGGGGTCACCATTTAATAAAAAAAAAAAAGCTGGAGAGATGTTTAGAAGCAAAGCAAAGTTTATTATACATTCTCGCAAGAAGAGCATCCCATCGAGCAGACAATCGAAGGGAGGAAGCACCTTGGGGGCAGAATCAACACTTTTAATCCCTAACGTAAATACCCCCTCCTACCACTGACCCTCATCCTTATTGGCTGAGGGTCTTACATTCTAAACTACCCAAGAAATTGAACTTGACCAATAAGTACATAGTTGGCCATATTTGACTAAAATAGGGAAACGCTGATGTCATGGGTGGATAGCAGGAAGGGGATTTAGATATACCATTGACTCAATATTCAAAGTCCTTCAGGCCTATTCAAACTCTGAAGCAGATGAAGCCTTACTTGATTTTCACAACTGTCTTGAAAGATCTCACCTCATCTCATTCAATTTTGCTACTGAGGATCTAGCAAATCAAATTCTTGCTTATGAAAGTCCTAAATTTTGCTTACTGATTAAATATCACATTTTTTTTTCCAGTGGAAATGACATGAAGAAGATTCATTATCATCTGTTTTGCTGCTGTGTCTAAGGATCAGAATACTTTTCACTTATTTTTCAGCTGAAACTTCCTCTCTATATTATCTCCTTATTAGAATATAGGCTTCTTGAAAGCAGAAACTTTCTTATTTAAAAAAAAAAATTATCCTCAGGAGTCAATAAAAAGCTTTTGCTCCTCATAAGTGCTTCATAAATGCTTTCCCATAGATTAATTAATTAATTTAACCCAAAGGAAAAACCAAGCTTAGTAAATTTAGCAGATGGTTACAGAACACTCCTTAACAACTTTCATTAACATGTGAATTACTTGAAAATGGATTAGTAAATTAGTCATCTGCTAAGGGTGGATTAGGTTATTCTGAAGCACAGTATTTGGGGTTTAGGGAATGGGGATAACAAAATCCAAATAGTTGCCTTTTAGAGGCCTTCTATTTCCTTTCTCCTTTTTGCATCACAACAAAAGTCAAATTATCAATAACAATGATTGGCAAATAAACTTCTCTTACTGTTTTAGGAGTGCCTTACCCAATTAGCTCTAAGTCACTTTTGAGTACTGAAAATTTCTGGATTTGGAATCAGAAAAGCTGAATTCATATTTACAACCTAACAATAGCTAAATCCAAGCAACTTTCCCTCTATTTCTTCACTTGTAAAATGACCCTACATCAACTACCTCACTAGGTTGTTCCAAAGGAAAGTATTTTAAACTTCTAAAATAGAGATAAAAATTATATGATGTTCCACCATACTCGCAGCACAGAGCAGGTGGTCCAAGACCAACACTGGCCTGCTAACCTGGACCTTCCTTTTTTAGGAGGGCAAAAGAAAGGCAGTAGGCTTCATCAGGAAGGGTTTAGTAAAACTTCTTAGATAGAATTACTTTCATGAAAATCCCTACCATATTAGCTTTGTATCCTATTTTCTTAACTCCTTTTGTTTTCTCTAGTCCCTAATTCATTAATAGACCTTCTTTAAACTTTCAAATTATCTGGCTTATTTGCCAGTATCTTAGCGAGGAAATATGGGGGACCAGCTTGAGTTCCTTGAAATTTGTTGCTGTTGTTTCATGTTTTGAGTGTGGTCAGATCCTTCGTTACCTCATTCATTTATTCATTTATTTATTTATGGCAAAAAACTAAAATGGCTTGCCATTTCCTTCTTCAGCACATTTTACAGATGAAGAAATTGAGGCAAACCGGAATAAGCGACTTGCCCAGGATCACACAGCTCATAAGTTTGAAGCTAGATTTGAATACAGGGCTTCCTGACTCAAAGCCTGATGCTCTATCAGCTGTATGACCTAGCTATTCTTCCTTGAAGTCTTAAGTTAAATTAATGGCAGTGGCTTTAAAGAGAGAAAGCAAATTTATACTTAGAGATTTCAGGGAAGGCTACACTGAGGTGGTACATGAACTGAACTGGGATGAAAAATAAGGATTTTTGGAAGAAAAAAATAAGCTTTTATTTAGTTTTTTAAGAGTATATAAAGTTCTAGATATCTATTATCTCACTTGTTCATCCCAACAATCTTTTTAAGTAAGTCCTGTTAATATTCTCATTTTACAGAGGAGGAAACTAAGGCTTTGAGACTTCCCTGAGGAATCAACAATAAGATTTGAACCCATGAATTTCTGACTCCAAGTGCAGCTCTCAATCTACTATACCCCCTAAATAAAGAAGAAAGTCATTGCAAGATTGAGAATTAACATATATGAATGCACAGAGGAAGTTGGGCTCTCAAGTTGACCAGATTTACTAGTAATCCATTTTGATTGAAATGTAGAATACATGAAGGAGGAAATCTCTCTTTTCAACATCTTTATAGACATTTCTTCAGGATACCCAGTTGTCAAATGCTAACCTTTTTTTTTTTTTTTTTGAAATAAGAATTGGGACAAAGGATATTTCTTTTGTAAAGGCTCACTAAAAGTATATTTTTCTCTCCTAGAATTTGTAACTCCAGGACATAAGGTTGCCCTATTAAAGAATAAGGAGTCAATGGGGAGAAGGAAAGTATTGTTGGCTGCCAGGGAGCAATGTGAAGCCAGCAAGTCTTTGGCATCAATAGAGGAAGCCAGAAGGTCCCAAAAGTCGTTTTCCTTTATTTCTTCATTTTGCCTGGGGTTGTTTTTGCTTCTTCCCTTTCTTGTGAGTTGTGCTCACAGCCAACAGGGCTTGTACCAATCTAGTCCAATCTAGCCTCCTTTAAATTCTGCTTCCTAGGTTCATTGCTGAGTCAAATCATCCCTCTTCTTAGGCTTTTAATAATAACCATCTGTCTTACCTTCTTTCCCTCGAGTGGTTCCCCTAATTCCAGGGATTCCTGTGGGGGTATGGGTCACAGAGTGTATCAGGGATTTTTCATTTCATTGTACTTGTGGTTAGGGGTCTCTAGCTCCCCAGAAAAATAATGTTCTCTGGTTAGAACCTCTCCCAGAAGAATATATTTTTTTTTTTATTTGGTCAAAGAGGCATGCCTTCAGTTACAATTTGACTGGAATTAGAGATATTTAAGTTATGAAAATCATGGGGAAAGTTTTTTGGTCCAAAAAGCTTAGTATATTCCAAAAACAGTTACGTGCCTACTACTTTCCTTCCCCTTTCAGATTACCTAATTTATTCTTTGTTCAATTTATATTTACCTAAAAATTGTTATGTTTTCTTCTTCATTATGAATTAAATTTCTTGAATTCAACAAGTGTTTGTTATAAATTGGAAAAAATGTACTTCCATTTAGTCCCTGCACCACTGAAGCTCCGATTTCTGCACATACCCATGGGCCAAATCCCAGATTTGAGCTTCTTAGGTCCATGAGCAAAAAAACGTAGCCCATTAAAGATTGGGAGCATTATTTACAGGCACCCCAAAACATCCCTTTGCATGGCTTCCTAGTGGTAATTGTACATTTGATGAATGTTTTGGTTTCAAGTCAAAATCCTAATTTGTTTATTAAATCATCTGCTGAGAATGCCAGTGGACTTCCCCTCCACAGGCTGATACATATTTTCCCACATTGAACAAATAGAATTCCCTAGTATTGTAGCCCTTTTTTTTTTTCTCTTTGATCAGTCAGTCAACAGGCATTTACTATGTGCCTAGCACTAAGTACTGGACATACAAATACAAGAAAAAAGAAAGACAATCCTTGTCCTCTTTGAGCTTACATTCTAATAGTAGAAGATAACATTAAAAGGAAATTCATCTTGGGCTTGACCAAAAGAGGAACTGTATACTTCCTTCTTAGATAAAAAAACAATTAGTCCCTCCTTGTGATCATAAAAATGCTTTGTGCTATATTGGAAAGAATGATGAATTTAGTAATCTGGAAGATCTTGGGTTTGAACCCCACTTTTGATACTTCACAATCCTATAAATCATATAAGTCATTTAACCTCTCTAAACTTCTATTCCATAGGCAATAAAATGAAATAATAATCCCATAACTCCTAGGC
This sequence comes from Sarcophilus harrisii, assembly GCF_902635505.1. Lineage (NCBI taxonomy): Eukaryota > Metazoa > Chordata > Mammalia > Dasyuromorphia > Dasyuridae > Sarcophilus > Sarcophilus harrisii. The sequence goes on from NC_045427.1 coordinate 146,666,027, forward strand.
TGTTGTGAGCATCAAATAATTCTTCAATCTAATCCAAATGTAAACATTTAATGTGATCTTATTCTAGTGAAAAGGATCTTACACTTATCAGGACATTTACATTTGCAAGAACAAAAGCTCTTGCCCAGGGTTCCATTTTGAAAAAAAAAAGTGGAGAAAAAGTATTTTGATAACTATTTTGTAATCTTAGACACTTTTCAATTTACTGTAGTTATCTGTGTACATATTGAAACTTATCAATAGAATGTAAGTTCTTTGAGGGCAAAGGCTATCGTTTTTGTGTCTTTGTATCACAATTTCCTAAAACCATATTTGTAGGAAGGCAACAAGCAGTTAGATAATAAGCTTTCATGAAATGCCTACCTTATGCTAAAGCAAACAACAATAAACGATTGTTGAATTCAATGACTTCACTTTCTAATGAAAAATAAACTGGCACCTACAAATCAAACACAGAATAAGTTAGGTAATCTGAAAGAGGAAACTGGTTTTTTGTTTTTCTTTTTTGAGTAGACAAAGCTAAAAGTTTTCCCCATGATTCTCATAACTTAAATAGTTCTGATTCTAGTCAAACTGTTAACTGAAGTCATGCCTCTGACTAAATAAAAGATCTTCCTGAAAAAGATTCTAGCTATAGAACATCGTTTCAATGGGAAGCTATAGATATAGATATGTGTATACAATGCTACATAGATCTTATCTATAATTATAATTGTTAATGATAGTTTTATAATAATTATTCATAGGAAGAGGCAGTTGTGAAGTAGATGTGGTGTCGGGCTTATAAATAGAGAAGACTTGGATTTAAATCTTGTCTTCGTTATTTAGCAGTTGTGAGACTCAAAGCATGTCATTTAATCTCTATGCATCTGAAATAATTACTAGGAGCCATCTACTAGATTGTGATCCACATGGATGGTTGGAATTTCATAAACAAGAAAGCCTCCACACTAAAAGTCACAAGTCCTTTACATAGTTCTGTATTAGAGAGAAAGTTTAAAAAGAAATCAAATAAGTTTTTATGATGGCCTAATAATTGAATGAGAGAAAATGACTAAGAGATGCACACAAAGGGGAGATATAATAGTACTACAACTACTATGAACTGGCATTAAAGCTTGTGAAACATTTCACATTCATGTTCTCCTTTGGGTCTTACAACAATCTTCTGTGATGGAGTAGTCTATAGAACACCAGAACTGATATCAGGAATTGTGGTTTTCTACTCATTAGCTGGGTGAGCCTACACATTTGATCTTCTTGTACTTGTAAAATGAGGGAGTTAGACTTGATGGTCTCTTAGATCTTTTCAGGCTCTATGACTCCAGATCTATGGCTCTCTATAGAGAGACAGAGAGGAGGATTAGGACGGGACAAAGAGAGAGAATGAGAGTGTGAGAGTGAGAGACAGACATAGAGACAAAGGGAGGAAGAAAAAGAACAAAGTAAAAAAGGAAGAAAGAAAACACAGGTCACAAGCTAAAAGAGATAGACACATACACACAAGATGGAAGAAGATAGAGTAGTAGAAAGGGAAGGAAAGATAGAAAACTCCTGCAGTTGGGGCAACCCATTCTTCAAACAACAAGAAAAAATAATTGTGCCAAAATGGATGAATAAAGTAATAATATTTATTTATCAGATAGTTCAGGAATGTATTCTTTCTTTCTCACAGCTGACAGAATCCTTTATACTGGAAAATATCAACTGACGGTGTTGGCAGAAGGAATAAATGTCCAGAATAGCTCATGTACAATCCATGGGGTGCTAGTCACAGTTAATAAACTGGCTTACTTCCTGTGAAAGTGGACTGGATTCTAAATGGGAGAGTCAAATTGCAGACACTTAACAACAGTAATAATCCTAGTGTTACCTTAGATCATGTCTGTGAGAAACACAGTTATTTCCATATTTTATATAGTGATCCATAATAACATTATTTTGTTAGTTTGTTTTGAACTATTTCTCTAAAACAGACAGTTCTCTATTAACAAACTCATTCTCAAATTTCTTCAACCAGACAGCCACTGATTGTGTATAATTCACATTGTTTGGAATTTTGACATAAGGGGAAGAATATTTAAATTAGATTCAAATTCTGACTTTGTTCACTGTCAAAATAATCTTCCTAATGTACAAATCTGCCCTTGCTGTCATTCTTTTTTCTTTCTTTCTTTTTTTTTTTTTTTTTTTTTTTTTTTGCTGTCCTCTTCCTTTTTAAAGAGAGCCATCTATAGCTCCTTTGTTGCCTCTAGGCTCAAATACAAAATACTCTGGCATTTAAAGTTCTTCACTATGTGGCTCTGATCTACTTTTCCAGGCTTATTCCATCTTCCTTTCTTTATATACTCGATATTGTAGCCCAGCTTGCCCATCTGGGGGTCACTGGGTTTTGCATTTAATGTTCCACATAGTGCCTTTGCCTAGACTCTCCCTCAGGTCTGGGGTATACTCTCTCCTCATTACTGCTTTTTTAAAACCTTAGCTTCCTCCAATGCTCTGGTCAGACACAATTTCTCTTATGAACATGAAGCCTTTACTGATCATTTTGAAATTAGTATTTTCTCCTAGCTCAAATTATCATGCCTATGTTTAGCCAATGATATGTTTTATCTCTTAAGTCGAATGTAAACTTTAGCGCAGGAATCATTTTTTCAATTTGTCTTTTTATTCTCACAGTCTAGCACAGTGCCTCGAACGTTGTTATTCAGTTGTTCAGTCTAGTCCACTTCTTGATGATCGTATATACCATTCATGGAGTTTTCTTGGCAAAGATATTGGAGTGACTTGACATATTTTTTCTCCAGTGGGTTGACAGAGTTAAGTGACATAGTTAGAGTCACATAGCTAGTAAGGTGTCCAGAGCTGCATTTGACTTCAGATCTTCCTTTTTCCAGGCCCATTGCTTTATCCACTGCATTTCCTAGCTTTTTCCATGGTAGATACTTAATAAATGCTTGCATTAGTTTGGACAGCTATGTGACCTTAGATAAGATAGGCTTTCTAGGCCCCAGCTTCCTCACACATAAAATGAGGATGTTAAATGAATTTATTTTTTCCAGCTCAAGAGATCCTAATGATTTTATTTCCCCCCTTTTTTGAGACATAGCCTACACATGTTGCTGACTAAAAAACATACGTGGGGGCTGCTGCTTCCTCATTTACATTTTTCTCTAATAGGTCACCCATTCTTGAATTAAAAGAAAAAGAGAATGATTAGCGTTGTCTAGGTCTAGAGGGGAAAGCATCATTTCTTTCCTGCCTCTGTCTCTTTCCTAAAGAATATTCCAAAGGCTTTAAACCAATATTCCTTCCAAGGCAGGTTCCAGGTCTAACCAGTAGAGGGCATGGCTTACTTAATCTCTAAAGCTAGGCTGGAAATGTATTTATTGTACAGTAAATTCATCCTGAGGACAGTCTGGATGAATGGTCTTTTTGCTGCTGCAGTTTTTCATACCCTCTACCTTTCTTTAACATCCACAAGGAGAAAGAGGGTCAAGGGAACTTGAACTGGGAAAAATAAATAAGATCTTCTACACTGATATTCTCCAAGATTCCTTTTGAAAATCCTAATCCTAGATGCTTCATGCATAAATACAGTCAAGCCTTTACTAACTTTCTGTGTTAGGTACATAGATTTTTTCTTCTTTCACCATTAAATCTTACCATCCTGTGTCATGTTTATTAGTTAATTATATTATTCATTATTAATAATTAATTATTACTAATCTTCAAAAAGATTGTTCCCTTTGCTTGGAATGTCATTATCACTGCCTTGTTACTAGGCAAATCTCTTTCATATCAAAGGCAGAATTCAAGGCTCACCTCCTCCTGAAGCCCTCTCTTCAAATTCAAAGAATCTCATCTCAAAATCTCAATAGCACTCACAGATTATTCGGGTCAATTCAGTCCATATGATCTTCTCATTTGTGAATTGTGGCCTTTTTCCTTTCCCCAAATAATTTTTGAACTCCCTGAAAGCAGAAACTATTTCTTCTATCTTCTCTGTATCTTTGTAGGATTGCACCTAGCACGATATGTAGGTCTTTCATAACTATTTGCTAATTGCTGGTATTTGCATAATCCAATTAGCGGATCAAATCCATAAGATAAGTGATGATACTAATATTGCAAATAGATTTTCCTGAAAAAGCTGGCCTGGTCAATTCACTTTTAAATTCTTATTCCAGTTCCTAATGCTGATATTCCTCATCCCCTCCCCAAATGGTTTTATGTTTACTTTGTATATGTATTTTAACTAATTTACAGGTGCATATACAGGTGCATTCCCTCAGTAGATTATAAAGTCCTAAGAATGTAAGGAATGTCTCATTTTTATCTTTGCATTCCCAGTACTTGGATCTTGATAGATGCTTAGCCAAGTGCTTGTAGACTGCTTAATTGATTGATTGCCCCTACTGACTGAGGTTCTCCAAATAAGGATGATTTTTAGAACAGAGCCTGAAGAGGCATCAGTTTCCTGAGAGATACAATGAGACCTCTCTGCATCCATAATCTGTGCAAGAGGAAAATCCTGGTTTTCAGAGAGTTGATTTTTTGTTTTTGTTTTGTATTTGTTTGTTTTGATTGCAAACAATCTTGATGATATACTGAGGTCCTCCTACGCTCTTGGGTGTATGGATGTGAACCTGAATTCTCAGAGACTATTGCAGAAGGACACATGCTCTATCAAGTTCTTAAGAAAAGACCAAGGAACAGAGAGGTTTTGTAAACATCAGCTTAGTTAAAATCAGGCAAGTTTAATAGCAGATTGGCCACAGGATATAGAGAATTTTTCAGGCCTGGTAACTCTGGAAGGCCACTGAAGTCAGTGAAGTCTTGTAGACTTTTTATTTTGTTTGTATGTTGTGGATCTCTTTAATACTCTGATGAAACCTAAGGACTGCCTCAAAATAATGCTTTTTAAAAAAAAATTGAAGAAAAATTAAAATTCAGTCAAAGGTTCATGAATATTAAGATGTGATTTCTTTTTTCCCATGCAAATGCATAAATTACTTTACCTAAATTATAGAGGTGATGAAATCTATTTTAGTCAGATTTTAGCACATGTTCAAATCACCCAAGATGGAAGCCACCCCTTTTGAAATACTGAAAACCTGCTTTTCTTTGAAGACATTCTATGGTTGTTCCCTCTTCCCCCCTTCTCCCCCCAGTGAGATCCCACCGGGGTTTCCATTGTAGGTGCTTCCTTTTTCTGTGAATTGGGCATATGGCAAAGCTCTACTGCGTCTGTATCAGTGGAGGGTATTATCTATACCAACAAAATTACAAGATCTTAAAAGCACAGAACTGCTTCTCCATGAGGAATAAGGCTATTGCAAGGTCCCAATTATTTTTTTTAATTAAAAAAAAAAATCTTTAGTCACTGAATTATTTTGCATTCTATGGTTTTTTTTGTTTGTTTGTTTTGTTTTGACAATCCTTCCTCTCCTCCCTAAGTTCTTTGTCAATCCTTCTATGTGATTTTCTCTGTTCTCTTCTCATGTCTACCCTCTCCCACTACACTGATGTATACAAAAGCTCTCATCCAAATCATAAAACAACACTTGTCCTCCCCTTGGGATCTCTATGATGTTGGCTAGCCTCATGATCTCCATTTGGTGAAACCAAAACTGAGAGATTCTGTAGCTCCCATCAAGTCCCCACCAAGGCAGCCTTGGAGCTGGGAATGGAATCTCCCCTCTTCTGACCCCAGCTATCCCAGTTTGACCTTGCACAAGGCTTCTTCTGCAATAGGAGTGGTGAAGGAACTAACCAGCCATGCATTCAGGCCTACTGCGCACTTGATTTTGCCCCAGAGGGAATCAGAGGAATGCTCTGACCCTTAGAGAATTCACAGCAGAGAACTGCAGAGAGGTCCAAGTAGCTGAAGCTGCAATCATGATTATTTTAGATGAGAAAAAAAAAAAAAAAAAAGGAAAAGAGAGTCCTCAAGGTCATGGAACCCAGTCTTTAATACAATGCAGAAATAATCTAAACCATGTTTATTCAAAGTGGGCAGGGGATGCTCAATCCAGCCTCAAAACCCTCACATCTCAGGGATTTATAGCACCATAAGATTTAAAGCTGGAATGGACTTTAGAGATAATCTTCCTTACCCCCATTTTTAGAGACAAAAAGCTGGAGTCCCAGAGGAGTTAATGACTTTACCAAAGTAACTCAGGTACCATGCATCAGAGCCAGGATTCCAGTTTAGTCCTCTGATTCCAAACTTAAATAACAAACTATTCTAAAGTACTGTAGATCTTATTTTAATACAGCAAAAGATTTGTGGTTTCTGAAGCATGAACTACAGGATTATTGACTAGATTTCTTTCTTAAAGATCAGACCTTAGACCAAAACCAATCTGATTCTCATTGGTCACCACTAGGTCCTAACTGAAGCCTCATTTGGTCATTATTTGGGTCCTGATTGACTCAGTTTTAATGTAAATAGCAGTAATTTCTGCTTTGGCCAGAGACCCTGAGGATCTTCCCCTCCCAGATTTATTTAATTATTTATTTACTTTTGGGGTTTGGTTTGGTTTTGGTTTTTTGAACTAGATGAAAGAGGAGATACTTTGCTTCAGTTGTTACCTTAATCACTGAATGAGTGCAACTCAGTTAGACTGAGACCTGTTGAAGACCTTAGTTTAAAAAGACCAAGGTTTCCCATTTCATATAGCACCATCTCCAATTGCACTGATCTATATCTGCCCCTGGACTCAGATGGCTCTGGAGGAGAAAGTAAAACAGCTAATTCGCACAGCTTTCCCTCCCTTAAATCCAATTCACTTGCATGTCATGACATCCCTTGCCTGATGTCATGGTACTCTTTGAGAGCGCAGGACAAACAACAACCCAAATACAGGTCAGATCAGCTGTGTGCCTCCACTAGAAAATATTCCCAAGTCTTAGTGAGTGGCTGATGGTCAAGTTTCTGAGGAAAAGTATCTCCATATTTAGCTAGTCTGGAGCCAGTTCTTGCCTGGAGCTGTAAACAATGCTTTTCTAGCTTGACAAGGATATGTCAGAGCTTATGACCTTTTTGTTTCTGTGCTCATAGTTCAATTTGACTCAATAAATACTTATTAATCTGTGCCAGACACTGTGCTAAACTCTGAGAAAAAAAAAGGCAAAAAATAGTCTCATCCTTAGAGGAGTTTACAGTATAATTATGGGGTAAGATGCAATATGCAAACAAATACATACAAAGTAAACTATATGAGATTAATAGGAACTGATTAACAAAGGGAAGGTACTGGAATTAAGAAGGGTTGGGAAGGTAGGATATTAGTTAGATATATAGGCCATAGAATAATAGCATTTAGAGTAGAAAGGGACCTTATACATGATCTATTCCAACCCTCTGATTATTCAGACAAGAGATTTAAGGTCCAAAGAAGAAAAAGGATTTGTTCAGACACAGAGGTGATAAGTAGAAGAGCTGAAATCTGAATCTAAAGCCAGTGCTCTTTCCTACCACACAATGTTTGGAGAAAGCACTTCAGCTGAAATTCCAGTGACCTAGTTTTAATAAAACACAGAGAAAAGCTCTTAAAGAATTTATTATTTTTTAAATTGGGATACTAATTCATTGTTGGTGGAATTGTGAACTGATCCAGCTATTTTGAAAAGCAATCTGGAATTATGCCTAAAGAATTATTAAACTACGTATGGTTTTTGACCCAGCAATATAACTACTAGGCCTATTTCCAGAAATGACTAGGGAAAAAGGGAAAGAAACTATAGGTTGTAAAATATTTGTAGCAGCACTGTGTAGTGCCAAAGAACTGGAAACTGTGGGGATAACTATCAATTGGGAAATGGCTAAACAAATAGTAATATATGAATATGAGTGAACACTACTGTTATGTAAGAAATGATGAGCTCAATGATCTTAGAAAAAGATGGAAAGACTTGTATGAAATAATGAAGAGTGAAATGAGCAAAACCAAGAGAACATTGTATATGGTAATGGCTATATTGTTTTAAGAATAACTTTGAACAATTAAGTTATTTTGATTATTATAAATACTCAAATTAACTATAAAAGACATATTAAGAAAGAAAGATGCTATCTGCATCCAGGAAGAGATGTATAGAATAACTTTATACACACACACACACACACACACACACACACAAACACACACACACATAGACACACACATATATGTATACTATACTATATGTAATATAGTATACTATACTATACTATATAGTACTATATACTATAAATATGTATATATATATATATATATATATATATATATATTCACATATACAAATACATATCTATTTGCATCTAAGGATGGCTGTCTCTAGAGCAGGGAGAGAGGAAAAAAAAGAAATTCACATAGTAACTTTGCTATATTCTTAAAAGAAAAAGCAAGTTATGCATAGTAGACTTGCAGTTTCATGAATAGTGACTACATTATAGAAATGCTTGTTTTATTCCATAAATTAAAACCAAAGGAAATTAAAAAAATTTTTTTCTTCAATGGCCAAAAGCTAAACATAAACATACACACACATATTTACACACATACACACAAAAATATATATGCTCATACTAAGAAGGAAAATAAAAAATATTTTTGTGTGGACTGTTTATAGACTATTTCATTTCCTCTCAATCCTCCATATTTTTTAATCTGAGGAGTCTCTGCTTCTATCAGTTTTCCAATATCCTATTCTCATCTGGTTATTTCACAGTGAAGAACTAGTATTCTCCTAGTGATGAAATGAAATATAGACTTGGAGTCACGGGGCCTATATTCTGACTCTTGTATTTGCTACTTATGGGAGCCATTCCAGGCCTCAGTTTTCCTTATCTGTAAAATGAAGAGGTGCATTAGACTAGGTGATTTCTAAAGTTTTTTCTATCTCTAAATCATGTACTATTTGTTTCCTATAAGCATGGGGGACAGGATAATGTTAATGAATTTTACAAGCATTCTTTATCTTCCTCATCCCTTTCCATCCCTTTCCTGACAAATGGTGGCATTCCATATTCAAAGATAAGCCTTTTGGGACAAGTTGCAACTTTGCTTCTTTTCATCACCAGAGGCAGCAAATTGCCATTGAATGTACAGAAGAGAATCTAGACCTCAAACTGTCTTGTATTTATTGTCTAGCACCTCTGGCCCAATCAGGAATAATCTGGATCCAAGAAGAGCAGTTTAACCTAACAGAGAAAAAGGCTCACTTCAAAGGAGCCATGGTGAACTAGCTAGTGATGAATGAATGGTAGATAGGGAGTATTGATGAAAGTATCTGTCTGCACTGATGGAAGAGTGAGATAGAAGAACCATGTCTAGTAATGATAAATAATGAATAGTAATGAAAAGAAATGGCCCAAAGTGGTTATTATCTTACAAGGGTCCATGTCCCAGTTAAAAATTCCCTTTGTCACCAGGTGCACAGTGATTATACTGCAACAGCATGATGATGTAGGGAAACTGCCTTTTTACCACTTCTCACCACCCTTTCATCAGGTACTTCTCACTGTCATGTATCTACTGGATGTTCAGGGTTCACCACCTATATTTGCCCTAATGAGGAAAAGCTCCATTGTTTGGACTTTATTATTTTAAAAATTAGATTAAAGAAAAATTTTACTTCTGAATTCTCTCCCTCTCTCAATCTATTGAAAAATCAAGAAAAACAAAAATTGTTATAAATATGTATAGTTAAACAAAGAAAATTGCCCAGAAAAACAAAGAAAGAAAGAAAAAAAAACTTTCATTTTCATTCTAAGTCAGTCAGTGCTCTGTCCTGTTGCATCATGAGCCTTCTGGAACTGTGGCTTGTGTTCTTATGTTGATCAGAGTTTGGGGCCTAACCTACTACTCTTCCCTTAGGTTTGCCCCAAGACATCTGTTACTTTGGAAAAAATAGATTCATTCACAGGTAGCTTGTTAATAACTGATCAACTTAGTACATTAATCCCAGCTAGAATTATTTGTATTGCTTTTTCATTAACTTAAAGGAATAGTCCTTTAATTTTAATAATGGGAAAAGCAAATGAAAGAGATACTTTTTTTTTTTTTTTGAAGTGAGATTTTCCCAGAAGTCTCAATTTTTCCCATTTAGGCACTCCATTTCTCTGCCTAGAGATAACTTTGTCTTGGATGCTTCTAGACTTGACTGACGGTAGATCAGGACTTCCTTAAGTTCAGAGCATTCTGTTAAGCAGAAACTCCTGCTAAAGAAGGAGAGCAGCATCAAAGAAAAGAAAAGAGACCTTGGAGCCAGATTCCTTTGGTCAGAAAGTCTCCAGTAATTCACAGAGAAGGGATATTTTAATAATCACATGATTTTGCCCTCCCTCTTTTACTTCTATACTGAGACAGAGGAGCTGGGAAATGAAAAGGCATTATTACCTCTTCATCAGGGACAGGTTTCAGGTATTTAAATATGTAAAGAAAACAAATATGTGAAAGTTAAAGACATAATTTGTGGGAGGAAATAATTTAAGACAAGTACATTGGGCTGGAAAGTAGGTCAGGATTATTTTTGTGGATATGTGATGAACTAATTTTCTTTCTTTTGCCTACTCACTTACCTTCTCTTTCTAGCACTGGCTCCTGGAAAATGAGGAAAATAATTACTCATTTCTTTTAGAGAAGTTAGTTGGAGACATTCACTTCTCAAGGTCATCCCATTCCTGCCCATTTACCACTCTAAGTATGGTCACAAGGAATTTCACCAATTTTCTTGTGACCTTACCTGTGAATTAAATTTCTCTTAGAAGGTCTATAATCTATGTGGAGAATCTGCCCCTTGACACCCCCTATGTACATGAGCAATTGTGTGATATCTTTGGTCAAATATGTTGATTTTTTTGAATATGTTTTAAATGGTTAAATTATTAGTGGAAAACTCAAAGATATCCCTCTGGTTTATAGAGAAGAAACCACATAGTTTTGGTTTAGAGGAGAGCAGGTTAAGAAGAGGCCTAAGACTTTAAGTTCTTTTGAGTAGGAATTGTGTCATCTATTGTAATCTATCTCCAATGCTAGCCCCATGTCAGAAACAAAGTAGGTTCTTAATTAATATTTCTTGATTAATTGAGTTTTGGCTAGAGGTAGATGGTAAAGAAAGAACTAGGAACATGTTTCGTTCAGAAGTTGGAGACTAGCAATGAGATCAACTTCTTAAACAGTCTGCTTAGTGAAGCATTCCAGACTTAGATTAAATACAGACTTCTCAGAGCAACAAGCTAAAAAAATTAGATCAAGAATAAGTGGTTTTGTGGAAGCTAAATTGATGCATCTATATCAGGAATTTTTTTTTTAAGACCTTCATGGCAGTCTGGAAAAGCTTATGGATTCTTAAGAATAATGATTTTAATTGCATAAAGTGAAAAACATTGCATTTTGTATTTTATACTGTATTTGTATTATACATTTTACGTAAAGTAAAATATATAACATTGATGGTAAAGAAGACCATTATATTGAAATACATTTATTAACATATATTTTTTAAAAAATGTTTGCAGGTCTCTGGTTTTAAAGTTTTGAAGGACCTGCTAATTGTTAGTAAGAGTTTAATGAAAGCAAATATATAATATGTTTTCTCATACAAGTTCTTGGACTCTCTAATATAATAATGCCCAGGTTGAGAATTTTTGATCTAGAATAAAGGGTCTTAAGAGAGAAAAATTATCTTTTATAATAAAATAAGTCCAGAAATGAAGAGAAGGAAGAGAGTCATCTAGACTATTTGGATTTGTTTAGCCTTATTAGACTTTTTCCTGAAATAAAAGCTTTCCTTTTTAAATATCCATATTCTTCCACTGATGATATATGTTTGAAAGTCATGAAACATCTCAGTATTTCCAGGATCAAAATTTCAAATGACCAAAGGTGTCTAATATTATCCAGGAAGAATAATATACAAAGAAAAAATATCATCAAAGAAATGTGTGATTAGGAAAGGAAGAAAGCCCCTTATGTAGTGAAAACAAAAGATAACCGGTAGAGGAGCGACAAGTTGTACAGACTCAATTGGCCTCAATTGGGATCCTGCTAGAAAATCTGTGGAAATATGCAGCAAAAAATAACTTAGTAAGAGAAGATGTGGATATATATGGCAATTTGCTCTGGTGAAAGAATTACCCACATTTATAAGGTACTATAAGCACAGAAATAGAAGCATTATTGAATTTCCTTTGTTCAAGCTATCAAAATTTAGATTCTCACAGAGGGCCTAAATGAACCTAAAAACAAAAGTTCCACTTGTAGAAATTTCATCCAGATATTTGTGTTCTCCATCATTCTCATTGTATGCAGCCAAGCAGAAGGTAGCCTGACATTTGGGAAACTAAGTGGAAATGTCTGTATCAAAAGACTTTAAGAGAAAAAATTGATTCAACTGATCTTTCTATGAATAAATGGCTAATTATTATTCCTATTTTACAAATGCAAGTTCTGAAAAGAAAAGGAAAATAGTTTATCACCTAGGCAACTAGGTGGCACAATAGAGAGAGCCCTGGGCTTAGAGTCAGGAAGACTGGAGTGCAATTCTGGCCTTAGATACATGTTGGGAAACCCTGAATAAGTCATTTAACCTATGCTTCAGTTTCTCCACCTATAAAATAGTGGTGCTAATCATAGCACTTATATTCCAGAGCTGTTATGAGGATAAAATGAGATAATATTTTTAAAGTACTTCATAAAACTTAGGGTACTATCTACGTGCAAATAATTATTATAATCAAAAGCAAGAGTCACTTAATGATATAACTCCAGTTGCATTAAGGTAGCATATTCCTTTTAATTCCCATCATTCCTTGGATGATTAATGCCATCCAAATTACTTTGAGGGAGGTGGTACAATGCATACATAGAGCTTGGACCTGGAATCAAGAAGATGTGAGTTCAAATATAGCTTCAGATACTTAGATTTGTGACCTTGGGAAAATAATTTATTCCTGTTTGCCTCAGTTTCTTCATATATAATAAATACCTGCCTCCCAAGGCTGTTGTGAAAATCAAATGATATAAGTTCTTAGCACAGTGTCTGGTACATGTTGTTTGTTGTTTTTGTTGATACTGGACACTGGAATGGTTTGCCATTTCCTGTTTCAGCTGATTTGACAGATGAAGAAACTGAGGTCAATAGGGATAGTGGCTTGCTCAAGATCACACAGCTACTAGAGCATCTGAGGCTAGGTTTGAACTGCAGAACATGAGTCTTCTTCACTCTAGACTTAACACTCTATCCATTGCACTTTCTAACTACCCCATATGAATTTTAGCTATATATTATTATTAACAATAATAATAATATGATGATGATGATCAGTCAGATGCATGGGACAGCAACACAGGAAGAGAGAAGGGGCACTGACTATTAATCTGCCTTTCTGCTGTTATGGCAAAGATTTCTGTCACTCATTTAACTGCTATGTTCTTAACAGAGACTCACTAGATTCAGAATGCTGATTTCATTTTTCCATTTTGGGAATAAAGGAATATAATGCTGCATACTTGTTCTCTGCCTATTTCTTAGGAGCTGAATGAAGACTGAAGAATTAAATTTGTACGGGACTTTTAATACTTTAAAATGAGAAATGTGCTGCAGAAATGCAAATTGTCAAAGAATATGATTCTTTTGAGTGTTCCATATAGTAGAGCAGGCTATCCTTGGTCTATAAAATTCCACTTATAAATATAATGAATTTTACTTTGAAAGATAATGAATGAATCTTCTACTACCAAGTTGATGGTTCAGCCATTGTCACAAGGATGAAATCTATGTCAATTATGCTGTCAATTATTTTTGAATATTGTTGCTGCCACATATTATCACAAAAACAGCCTTGGATTTTCAGTCAGGAATTATCTAGTTCAAATCCTAGCTCTCACAAGGGGAACATTTAACTTCAGGTTCCTCATCTATAAAATGGGGATAACCATGATACTACCTCATCTCATAAACATGCTATAAAGAAGGGGTTTTGTAGACCATTAAAGCATTAAAGAAATTTGATGTTGTTGTTAATAAAATATGAATTCAGAATGCACAGGACCCCTGGGACTGGAATGTCAGTGAGAGCAAGGACAATATCTTTGGCATGAGTTTAATATTTAATTGTTGAGAAGACAGCTCAGTAATAAAGGCAGTAATTTACCTTGAAGATACTCTCCAAGGAGAGACTCCCCAAAAGCCTTTGCTTAAATGATAATCTCCCCCTCTTTTTGATTTCCCCAGGATCATTTCTTTCTCAGTGGGAAGAGATCCTACAACTAAGTGCCCTTTTCTCTAAGATTTATGTTCCTTTCAGCCTTTTCTCACTCCACCCCTTTCCCTTTGCTGCCCACACCTTCAAAAACAATTTCCCATCTCCAAATGAGGCCTCTCCACCTTCCTGTTTTCCTATCCTGTAGCTCCCCAGCCTAGGAAGGGGGAATTGGTATGTGAGGCCCACAGCTGCCTCTGCCTTTTGAATCGCTCTCAGCTCTGGATCTGGTCCAGAAAAAAATGAGATGTTTTTGAAGTTCTAAAATTGAGAATCTGGGGCAGGGCTGGGCTAGAGATGGAGTAACTATTGAAGCCCTTTTTGTCTTCCATACAATTTGTCAATATAACTTTATTTGTTACAGATGAGGAAATAGATGATTATGTATATATATATATATATGTGTATATATATATAAACATACATATATATTCTTATCTATTTTCTTTTACTACATAAATATACACATGAACATACACAAAAACATACACACATACACATACAAATATATATATACACACATGTATACTAATATATATATGTATATAGATACACATAGATTGTGGATATGTGCACATATATATGTAATTGTTGACGTAAAGTATTCTTTACTAAACAAAATGAAATAAATAAAAAAATGATAATAAAATGTCAAAAATGAATTTTAGTCACATTTAAAGAGGTGCCAGATTAATGGCTTCAAGCTTAAAAAATGAAGCTAAAAATGATGCAAGGGATAAGATAGGAAAACTTCCTTTACCAACGCAGGTTGGAACCATCTCCACAAAATAAAGTTTTAATTGCCTAAGGTGTTAGAAATTTCAGTTTCAGATGGCAAACTTTTTTAAAGTTACATGGTCAGTATGTGTCAAAGGCAGGATTCAAACTGATTTTCTTGGGTTTAAGACCAGCACTGGGTCTATTATGCCACTTACTACAAAGAACCAAATACAACAAGGATTTCATATTTAGGATAATAACTGACATTTATGTAAATACTTTTAAGTTTGCAGAGTGTTTTATATATATGTTTCTCATTTGATGCTTATCATTCCCATTTAGGTTAGGTTTAGAGAGATCAAGAGATTTGCTCAAGAATTCATGGAGCAGGTGAGTGATTGAGACAGAAATTAAATTGAGTTCTTTCCTGATACTGAATTCTAGACTCTTTTCATCTCTCTGTTTTAATCCATAAAGTTTAAACAATATTCTCAAATACTCATAATGTACTATATTCTAAAGCTAATAATTATAATTATAATAAATATAATACATGAGTAATTTTTCAAAATCATGTTCATGCCTGATACAGAACTTATAGGAACTGTTGTTTTAGAGCTTCAAAGAGATACAGAAAGTGGCAAACTGTCCAGATGGCACAGTTCCTCTCTGCTTCTCTCCTCTCTCCCCTTCCTTTCCTCCCTCTCTCCCTCCCTCTGTCTCTCTCTCTTTGTGTCTCTCTCCTTTCCCCCTTCCTATTTCCCTTTCTCTTTTCTCTCTTTCCCCCTCTCACTTTCTTCTTGTTGTTCTCTTTCTCCTCCTTCTTCTCCTTCATCATTATCTTCTTTTTTCTTCTTCTTCCTTCTTTTCCCTTTCCCCATCTCGCTTTCCCTCTCTCTCCTCTCTCTATCTTCTTTTCTCCCTCTTTCTATCATTCCCCCTCTGTCTCAGTCTCTATGTGTGTTTCTCACTCTCACTTTATATGTCTCTTGATCTGTCTCTTACTCTCTTTCTTTCTTGCTTAGCTCTCTCTTTCTCCCCAAGGGACTGCTATCAAGGGAGCAACTACTTGTCAAAATGCATACAAACAAGATGAATAAATTCCTGGGTGGCTACATCAGAAGCATTATAATGGTATTTGTCAGTGCTTGGCTCTTTTCCTGTCTTGGTCATCAACCTTGCTCTTCCTTCCCCAATGCTGGGAAATATGTAGAAACAAGTTTCCTTGTGGGACAGAGAGATTGGGAGGCCAAGGAGAGGATATTCAATATCTGTATTCCTTTAATCTTTACGTATAAGGCTACACTTCCACTTGGATAAACATTTTGCCTCTTTTTTAGAATTAAAATTTGTTGGAGTCATTAGTGACAGGCTAGAAGAATGCAAGAACACATTTCCAAGGTCAAAGTCTTTATTGATCTTCCTTTACTATTTCAAAGTCATGCTGCTGAGAGTGGATGGACACAATAAACTATCAGAAAATATATATCTAAATGTTCCAATTGTCTCCATTAGGTGTTTTTATTTCATTGTTTCATAGACCCTTTCGACAATCTGGTGAACCTTATGAATTCTTTCTCAGAATGATATATTTTAGATGCATAAATAAAATGCACAGGATTATAAAGAAAAATGACAATTATCAACATTTTTTTAAACTTCTGGACCTTATGTTAAATAGTCTTAGTCCAGATCCAGTCATTATTTTTCAAACAGGATCTACCACTTTTCAGATATATATATATATATATAATTTAAACATAATATTTAAATTTATGTATTTATATATAATTTAAACATAACAAATTCATTATTTTCCATCAAAGTTGGGAAAAGGTATGTTTTGATGCAGGATTGATTCTGAGGAAGCCAGTGTGGGATAGCTCAGGGAATATTGTGTTTAGAACCTGACAACTTGGATTTGAATTTTGGCTTACCTACTTTTAGTAACAATCTAACTTTGGACAAATTATTTAACCTGTCTAACTCTGTTTGATTATCTGTCAACTGCAGAGTTGTACATGGTGACCCCTAAATTCTCTTTCTGTTCTCAAGAGCCCAGATTCTTAAACTGTGGTTTAGAACTCCATATGAGATCTCCTAATTGAACATGGGGCTGACAAAATTATGATTTATTATCAGTAAGTATTTGATTTATATAACTATTTTATATATCTATATATCTGGGGTCATAAGAATTTCTCAGGCAAAAAGGTGTCGGGAATGGAAAAAAATTTGAGAAGCTCTGTTCCAGAGAGAAGGCTAAATAAGAACTCTATGGTTAATCTAGAAAAGACTAGACTTTTTTAGTACTGTCACTGATGAGCCCCAACTTGTATGCTTTCCACTGATAATCAGATTATTCTCCTCATTAATTTTTAGAAAAAAATATTTACAAAGCAGATGTAACAAGGACAGACATACAAGATCTTTAGGGAGAGTATGTTCAAACTTAAAGTAGAAACAAGTGAGATACTCATCTAGAGAAGATACACAGTAAAGGATTAACTCAGTTTCTGGTTACTAGGAATCATTTTCTCTATTTGAGAGTCTTCCTGAGGTTCCCTTTAGGTGTAACTTTTGGCTAGCTTCCAAGAATCAGTACCTTTGAAAGCAGTGATGAGTCTCTCTGGAAGTCCCTTGCCAAAAGGGACCCTGTCTTCCCATGTTCAGATCCTGAAAAGTCTGCATCATAGCCTAGGTATAAAAGATATTTATGCCCATTGTGGTACAGCATCTTATGATCTCCTCTAAAGGAGCATCCTTGTGTAGTCCTAGTATAATTCTTCTACAATCCTCATCAGCATTTTCTCTAGCAAGTTGTCTTATAATTTCTGTTGCTACATTTTCACCAATAGTTTGTATGACAGCTATCTTCAGATGTCCCACAAACTCAGCAAAGGGTTCATTTGAACCTTGTGCTATTTTTGTGAAGGCTTCCTTTCTATCTCGAATTTCTGGGAGGGTGCTCCATGCCTTGATATCTGCAGAAGCAATTTGCTCATATGCTACTACAGGGTAATTAATTTGCTCTAAAGTGTCTGCATAAGGACCTATACCTGCTAGTTGATCAAAGATGACTGGCATATTAACTCCAGTTTGCCTATTCATTGAGCTTGTATTCTACAGAGTTCACTATACTCAGAAAACTACAACAAGTTTTGTCCCAGGTTCTAAACATGTCTTTGCTATAGATTTCCAATCATTAGGGGTTAAATTTTCAAAAGCCAAATTTTCTAATAACCTCTTAACATAAGACGATGTAGACCCATAAAGAGTTCGAGCCTTTTTCAGATCTTTGATAATTTCTAGATTAAAAGGAGTGTTTCTTCTCTGAGTGAGTCAAACTCTTCAATCACAGGGTGTGCTTCTATTCTCAAATCAGAAGTATCCCGTCCTTCCTCTTTAGCTTTACCTAATGCCTTTTGTAATTGTGTCATAGGGGGTTGACAAAACTGCTGCATGGGTGGTGCTGATGGTGTCACTGCCCCTCCCACTCCTCCTCCTAGATGGGGAATACTGTAAGGGTGCCTACACTTCTGCTTGGGTGTAGGCAGAAGTGAAATTGAGCTGCAAAAGTGAGAATCACCACACTCTTTAAGCTCAATTAGTACTGTACTTACCTCCTTTCTTATCCAACTCCCCATGCCTTTCAGCTGCTTTATCAGTACCATCCTCCTCTTGCTCTTTCTCCTCATACTTCCTTGTCTGGCTGTCCACTTTAAAATTTTTCCTTTTTTTTTTTTTTTTTTTTTTTTTTTTTAGAACTTATGGGCTTCTTTAAAGCCAATTGTATTATATTGTACATAAGGAATGTTTCCTCAGGAATTGAATCAGGACCCATAGCTTCATAACATTCAATTAGTTGCTCTCCCACTATTTCCTACATATCTGGCTCTAATTTTTCTTCCTCAGAGAGCCAAAGAGACATGCATTCATATATTTGAGAGTCCAGTGATCTGCATCCAGATTACACCCAGAGCCTCATGTCTAGGGCCCCATATTTAGTGCCCCATGTTTGGACACCACCTTTCAATGGTCATTTCTGAAACTGCTTCCATCTTCCAGTAACTGTTCTTGCACATACATCTGCAAGCAAATCTTCTGCCTTTACTCCTCTGAAAGTTAGAGTTATTAACTTGAGTCACTATTGGGGCTAACAGAGAGATGGTGACATAGAAAAAGAGAGATAGAGACAGAAAATCTTTCTTCTTTTATCTGTCAGGAGTCCCTCTCAACTTCATTTGACCACTATTCAAATGGCTGACTCTATACTAGATTTTTGTTTTTTTATATGTAGCCCATGGTTGTGTTGGATTCTTTCAATCAAACACAAGGTATTTCCTTTGTGATATCAACTGCCTTTATTCAGAGTTCAGCCATTTAACTTTTATAAAATTGATTAAGGCTTTATTCATGGCTAATTTATACCTTTGTTGATTGAATTATGATTCCTGGACCTTTTGCAATTAATTCGAGTGGAAGTGGAACTCTTATCTTTACACTTACAATTCACTAAATAGTAACTGAGAATTGATATACATATTATATCTCAGTTTTCAAAAAATCAGAATACTTTTAGCATTAAAACTGTGTGATGTTATTCTTTCAGAATTCAGAGGTACTTGAAAAGAGTCAATGAAATAATGAATTATAAGACTTTGAAAAACATTAGAAAAAGTAAGTAGTTATGATCATTGTCATAACCATCATCACCAGGCAAGAAAGGCAGCTTGGCATCATGGACTGATGCTTGCCTTAGGTTCAGGAATAACTTTTCAAATGCTGCCCTGATATTAGCAGGGTAATCCTAGTGCATAGAGGGTTTCAGTAAGCATACCATTAGGTACTTTGTTGTTACCTCAGATGTTGTCAGCAGGAGAATATCACTTCTGTGTCTTTTTTCTGCTTATCAGTATCCTGATTCTCTCCACTTGTGCCAGCTCTGCCTATGAAACCAATTAAATACAGCATTTCTCAGAGATAATTTTTTAATTATTCTTTTCAATAGTATTTTATTTTCAACATTCATTTTTGTAAGACTTTGTGTTTCAGATTTTTCTCCTTCCTAGCTTATCTCCCTTCTCCCTAAAACAGTAACCAATCTAATATAGATTAAATATGTGCAATTATTTTAAGTATGTTTTCATATTTGTCATATTGTACAAGAAAAATCAGACCAAAAGGGGAAAAAATACATGAGAAAAAACAAACAAACAAAAAGAAAAAATACTAAGCTTCAATCCACATTCAATCTCAAAAGTTCTCCTCACAGATAACTGTTGTCTAAATAATAAGCCCATGTACAATATTAGAACACAGAAAAATATTGGATCCCATTTAGGATGAAGAGATCTGTTCAAGAGAGCTTTCAACACAGAGGGCTTGGGCAGCCAGTGTCTTAATAATCAGAATTTAGAGCTGTCAAATGCTAGTATAGCTATTGGAATTGTCACGGGCACTGAATTGGCCACTTTAGCTCTATTTGCACTTTTATCAACCTCCATACCTAGAAAACAAAACCTACCCTTCAGTGTCCTGAATTATTCAGACAGTTGCACCGTTACAAGGTTCTTTTTTTTTTTTTTTTTTTTTTCTCTCAACAACAAGATTATTGCATTGTTTTCTTGGGAATTTGCAGAGCTTGATGATATAGCAAGTGATGTTCTGGGTTACACTTCAAAATCTGATGGACATATGTCAATAACTATTCCTCTAAGTGAACATGGCTTGTTTCCTGGCAAACTCAGCCAGTCTGAACAGACACATAGTGAAACTACAGGAGCAATCTCTGGAGGCTACAAAATCACTATCCCTGTGTAAACTAACACTGTGGGTTCAGCACTGAAATCCTTCGTGCTCTAATAGCTCATCAGAAAATGCTGACCCTCAGAGATAAGAGCCTAAATTGCTCTCTTAATAAACGTTTCCATTATCTCCAACATTGTTATGCTCCTTCTATTGTGTTTCTGCTGACAATAAAATACAAAATCAAACCAAAACAAAACCCTGACCCCAGACTTCTTTCCCATTGGTTCAATAACTCTGCATCTGTCTTAACTATGCAGTCTAAATGAAGAAATACTAACCTAAAGAGAGGCAAGACTACTTTCAGGAAAAGGTCATTCAATGCCAAGCCTCCCTCCTTCTCTTTAATTAATAATTAAAATAAGGCATTGGCAAATATTCTGATATGAAATTGATTGGACATAAAGGAATAATATTTTTCAATTTAACAAAAAAAATATATAATCTATACAGACTCTTTAATCTTAGAAGTTTCTCCTTCTCTCACCATTTCTAAATCGCCTTCTATTTACTTAGTGTAATTGTTTTATTCCCAATTTAATTAAATTCAGTAAACTTTTATTAATTGCCTACTGTGTGCTAGTCTCTGAAGGTATAGATATGAGAAATAAACTAATTCCTATCTATGAAGGCCTTAGATTCTACTAAAGGGAAACAATATTACATGGAGATCAGTCAATACAAAATATACACAACATAAAATATAAAGTAATTTCTAAGAAAAACAAGGAAGAAGACTAATAACTGGGCAGATAAAGAGAGAGCTATATAGGAAGTATCCCTTCATTTGAGTTTTGAAAATAGATTGAGACTTCAAGAGGCAGAGATGAGAATGAGCATATTCCAAAAGCATGGAAATGGAAGTAAATATTTTGTGCATGGGATATAGGTTAGTTTGATTTGAAAGTAGAGTATGTCAAGACAATATGAAGTCAGTCTGGAAAGATAAATAGGAACTAGATTGTTACTGGCTATAAATATCAAATGTAAGTATTTGCATTTTATCTTAGTTGCAACAGGGAACCCTGAGGCTTTTTATGCAAAAGATGGAATTATCAAATCTGTGCTTTATGAATATTAATTTGACAGCAATGCTGAGAATGGATGAAGAAAGAAGAGCCTGGAGACAGGAAAACCAATTATAAGGCTCTTATAATAACCTAGCCAAAAGGTAATTGGACTGACCTAGAGTGGTATCTATATGATTGGAGAAAAAGGCAAAGATGTGAGAAATATTGTGCAGGTAGGATCAACAAGAAATGATAATTGATTGAATATTAAGGATAGAGGATAGAAATAGGTTAGGATGGCTCTGTGATCATGTATTTGGGTGGCCAGAAAGTTGGCAGTACCATTGACAGAAATCAGGAAGTTGAGATTGAAGTGAGTTTTGAGGAAGGATTATGAGTTATGTTTTAAACATGGTAATTTACCAGAAGTATGTTCATTTGATGCCAGGGAGCATTTTTGATTTTTTTTTTTAATTCCTAGCATCTAGCACAGTATCATGATTACAGAGGGATGGGGATTAGATCTATAATTTCATCAGCTCCTGCTTGAGAAAACTCCTCTATCCTAATCTAAGCTACTGCCTTCTCCTATAGTCTCAGCTGCCTGGAACATTGAGAAGCTAAATGGCTTGTCCAGAGTCACATAGTTAGTATTTAACAGAAGTGAAATTTGAACCCAAGTTTTTTTGGCTTCAGGACAAGCTCTGTTTTACTGCACAAGCTACCTCTCCCCTTGAATGTAGAAGGTATTCAAGAAGCATCTAGTAAATGTTTGTTGAAATGAAATGATTTAGAAATGGATGAAAATGAAATGACTTCTTTTCTTTCATTTCTAAGGTGATTTTCTCTGGTCTGGTGCCTCATCTTGACTTAGAGCTGATCTTGGATTTCCAAGAACCAGGTCACTGCAACCAGCTGTCAAGTCCTAAAGAAAATGATTTCAAGAATGGAGCCAGACATGACATGGGCTAGCGAAATGTGGGCTGGATTTGGAATCATGGAGCTTGGACTGAGATCTTAGGTGTGCTACAAACTACCTCTGTGACCTCAAGCAACTCACTTAAATCTCTGGGTCTCCATTTCCTCATGTATAAAAGGAAAGGTTAACTAGATAATCTCCAAAATCCTTTCCAAATACAGACTTATGATCCAATGAATATTTTGTGGATGCCCTGTATTGTGTTTCCTTTCCAGGAATTTCCAAAAATTTGGAATTTCAATAAGGAAAAATGAAGCCCCTGAAGTCTCATGAGACTTCAATGCTACTATTACTTATTCCTTACTAGAATAATTATTGGAAGTCTGAAGAACAATTTCTTAGATGTATATATTTTTAAAAAATAGATCTCAAAGGCTTTTCTATGGCTGACTCCCAAGGAGTAACCACAGACATACATCCAACCATGGGCTATATTAGAGAGGAAGCAGCTGCATGTTTCCTTTTTCGCCAGTAAATATATTTAACATTTATTGACCCTGACAAGCTGTGTGACTCCAGGGCTATCACTTAACCTCTCTGGGACTCTATTTCCTTCAATTCATTTTAGCCAACTTTTATTAAGTTCTTAGTATGTGTAAATCCCCATACAAGATCTATAGGGGGATATACTGATGAATAAAATGTCCCTGCTTTTAATTAAATAAATGAATGTATTACACACACACACACACACACACACACACACACATCCTAGTACTTAGTGGAATCTGAGGATCTTTGCTCAGAGACTCTTTGCATCTGTAAGTCTGTAAGTTTAGGATTTCATCTTTGGACCTCATGATTGAGACAGATGTGTTGCTACTGACATCCATGAGAAGCTTTGATTCTTCTGAGAAATAAGATATATATGATATAAATCAGTGGTTCTCAAACTTTTGTTTTCAGTATCTTTATCCTATTAAAAATTATTGAGGATCTCTCCAAGGCGTTTTTGTTTATCTGGATTATATTTATAGATATTTACCATATTGGAAATAAAAACTATTTTTGAATTTGTAGACCCTCTAAAAGGGTTTCAGAGATCCCCAGGATTCACAGGGGTCCTCAAACTATGGCCCGAGGGCAGATGCAGCTGCTGAGGACGATTATCCCCCTCACCCAGGGCTATGAAGTTTCTTTATTAAAGGCCCACAAAACAAAGTTTTTGTTTTTATTATAGTCCAGCCCTCCAACAGTCTGAGGTTCAGTGAACTGGCCCCCTATTTAAAAAGTTTGAGGACCCCTGCACATACTTTGAGAACAACTGATGTAAATGAATACAAAATAATAAAACCTCAGCCATAATAACAATATCAACAAAATGGGCGAAGAGTTTAAGAAAAATAAATAGAAGTTTTTATTTATTTATTTTTTTGGAGGCCCTTTGGGGTTGTGTGATTTGCTCAGTGTCACACTGCTAGTGAGTGAGGCCATATTGAAGTCAGGTTCTCCTGACTCCAGAACTGGCACTCTGTGCACTGATATGGAAATTGCATTTTTGAAGTATCATAGAATCATAGATTTACAGCTAGAAAGGACTTCCTCTTATATAATATGATACCCAGGGAAATTTTGACCTACTAAGCTCACATTAGCTAGTAAACTTCAAAAGTGGGATTTGAACTCAGGTGCTTTAACTACAGAGTCAATTTATACTATGTAATTTCTCAGGGAAGGAATCATACAAGAGATAAGGTTTTGTTAGATTTGGACTTTTAAGATAGGAAGGATTTTCTCATCTGTAAATTGAGGATGTAAAAAAAAATAAATCTCTAAAGCTCTTTCTAGATATAAAGGCCTATGTTGTTGTTTGTTTGTTTTTTTTTAAATATGATATTGACTTTAGGCTAAAACTGCTTAAGAAAAATAAATCTGTTGGAAAGTTAGTCCCCTTGAAAAAATTGGTTCAGCCAGCTTAGTTGGAAGGAACAGGATTAATACTTATACCCTTATCAGCCAAGTCTCATCCCAATAGCTAGATTCTGAAGTCCTTAGTCAAACTACTGCTTGTTGTTTTTGCCTGGAGAAGAGCCTTGAAATCAGGCTCATAATGATTTATGCCTCATCGGACTGAGGCAAAGCCAGGTTCTGTCACATGGGTAACCTTACAGACCTCAGCATTTGTGTCATTGCCTTGTCTGGGGACTGCTTATCATTAAGCTTCCCAACAGCTCACTTTTCTTGCTCAAACTGCAGTAAGTTCTCTGGAGGCCAGGCTGGCTACCCGGCTTGTGCAATTATACACTTCAGGCCTCTAATACATTCTGGAACTAACTTAGACTAAAAAAAATTAGCTGTTAATGAATACAGACAGGTTATGTCAGAGAAAGGACAGCCTGTACTTAGTAGCAAGGAGTTCCCCAAAAGCCTATTACTCAGCTTGTGACAGCTGATACAGAATAAAACTCACTATCCCGGCCCACCCAAATGAAATAGCACATCAAAAAAATTCTTGGGTCAGTGTATTCAGAGCACGTCAGTAGATTTTGATAGGATCATAAACAACCTTATAAAATACTGTCTTTTCAAAGATTTTGGAAACTGAGGATGCAAAGAGTGGTTAAGAGGCTTTCTCAAGGCCACATAGCTAGTAAATTTCAGGATGCAAAGCCAGGTTTTTCTGTCTCCAAGAACAAAGATTTAAACCCCACAGCATGCTTCTTTTCTACAACTGCTTAGATATTGAAATTCTAATAGAATGTAAGCTTCTTGAGGGCAGAGGCTGTTTTTCTTAATGTCCTTACTTCTTGACATATACTATATTGGATTAGCAAATGATTCCCTTGACAGTTTTGCAAACTGTAAAAGATAAGTAGCCAGTGTCATTTCTAACTATTTATTAAAGCCATAAACGTAGATGCTGATGTCTTGAACTTTGTAGTTTTAATAATTATTATTTAGAGTTTAAAAGTTTGTGCTTTCAAGTTTTTAAGTACCTCATTACATCTGAATTTCAGAACAAACCAGTGAGACAGATACTTTAGTTGGATTTTGGATAAGGGAACTGAGTCTTTAAAGAACCTAAGTGACTTATTCATGGACACACAGCTAGTGACAAAGGCCAAATTTGAAACTGTGTCTTTCTAATCTGAGTAAGTCCCACTCTTTATCTATTAAACCAAGCTGTCTTCTTAAAAATATCTCTTATTTAGATGATACATCATAGTAACAAAAGACTTTCACTGAATTCCATTTGTTAGTAATAATCATTCATGAGAAGTAGGGGCACAGAGTCAGAGTCAGGAAAACTTAATTTCAAATCTTGTTCCAGAAATGTACTGACTGAAATCCTGGGCAAGTCAATTCACTTCTCAATGCCTCAGGTTACTTTCTCAGATTCTCAGTTGAAAAAGCTGCAGTCAAAGTTCATCAATAGTTATAACATGCTTACAAGAAATTTCCTACCCCAGTGAAATCACATCCTATAAAACAGGGCTTGTTAAACTTTTTCCACTCATGAACCCTTTTCCCTTGAGAAATTTTTACATGACTTTGGTATATAAGTATATAAAATAGGCACACAAATCAAACATTTGCTGATAAGTCATAATTTCATGGCCTTCCACATTCATTTATATGATTCTTATGGGGTTGTGACCCACAATTTAAAAAGCTTTGATATTAAGCAAGGGTTCTTAACAATTTTTGTGCTTCATAGACCCCTTTGGACATCTGGTGAAATCCATGAATCCTCCTCAGAACCATATTTTTAACTGCATAAAATAAAATCTATAGTATTACAAAAGAAACCAATTATATTGAAATGAAAATGTTTTTATTCTCATCCAAGTTCACGAACCCTTGAAACCTGTCCATATATCTCAGATTAAGGATCCCAGTTACAGAACCTATTTAGCATTCACTGTAATGTCAGTTCGCATTCCATACAACAAACCTATTAGAGTAGAAGGACTAAGTATTCTCCATGCTTCAGCTTTACATCCCAATCATAGATACGATTATCTACCAAGACCATCTCATCCTCTGTCTCCTATCAGTGCCTTGCCTTTCTCCTCTGAGCAAGCAAATTTAACAGGATATGCAGCCTAGATCTCATTCCATGTCCTAATCCCAGGAAAACTAATCCATTCATTTCTGAAGGTCTCATACTGGGCTCAATTAAATGGATTAGTAACTGAGTGTAAATTGCCCTACTTAGTGAAATTATATATAAAATATATGGGCAGGCCTTAGACATCAGACTTTATTTTAACTTTTCATTTCTTCTAACCCTCTACTCAGGACATTTCCTCATCTTCCTTGGAACCTCCCCTTTCCCCTTCTCCAGAACAAAACTCCCTACTGTGGTCATTTCTCCCTACTTACTGGAATATAAATGTCTTGCAGGCTGACTGTCTCTTTTAAAAAATTGTTGTAGTCCTATCACTTTGGGTATTTGGCAAATACTAAGTGTTAATACTTTTTCATTTATTCATTTAACATTTATAGAAACTGAACTATATAAGTGAAGTGACTTGTCTGATTTCCCAAAGCTAGTAAGTGATAGGGCCAGGACTTCATCCAATTCTGCAGAACTTTTCCAGTATATTGTGGATGAACTAATCAGTTAAATAAAGTGTGTCCCAAATTTTGCCTGATCTGTTTTCATCCTGAGTTTAGTCCTAGAGAAATGGTAGAATATGCTCAATCCCTCCACACATGAGTTTTGGCAACTATATCAAATGGCTTTAGTAGGAATATCTATATTCTAAGACATAGGACTTTTGGGTGAGAATTGCCTTCTCCCTTGGGTTCCTTTGGCAACCCCACATTTACATCTTTAAGGAGAGAGGAGAGCAGGTAATAGTTAGCAAGTACTTATATGATGCTTTAAGGTTTGCAAAATTACTTTGTATATTTTTTCTCATTTGTTCCTTACAAGACTGTGAGAAAGGCAGTATAAATACAATGCTACTATCTCCATTTAGCAGCTGAGAATATTGAGATGGAGGGACATTGACCTGAGGGTCATAATGCAATTGTTTGAAGCAGGATTCAAACAGAGTTTTCTAGCTATAAATCTAACTTTCTATATGCACTTGATGACCATGGGCCTATTGCTTGCAATAATCCCCACATTTTCTCCAGCAGCAAGCACAAAAGCCATGTTCCCTAATTTTTCCTATCATTTTGTTATAATCACCACTTTTTCTCTTGAATTGGATTCCCTAACACACTACTTGCTTGTGGGAGAGGATTAATGCTTTTCCATTTTTCCTACTTTGTCCCCTTTAATTCCTTTTGGATTAAAATAAAAAGGCCCACAACCAAATACAGTGTTCCATTACTAATCTTTTCAAGGTGGGTGGGAAATAATAACCAGTTAGCATTTATTTAAGATTTTTGCAAATCTGTTTGCAAAGAGTTTTACAAATATCATCTCATTTTATCCCCTCAAATGGAGTAGACAGAACTTAAATGACTTGCTCAGGTTCATAGAACCAATACGTATATGAGGCAGGATTTGAATATAGATCTGTTTGACTCATTGTTTTGATCTATCCAGTGCTCTAAAAAAAATGGGGGGAGGGGAGCTAAAATAGCAAATGGAAGAATTTACATGTTTATGGAATTCTTACTAGTTAATTCTGGTCTAACTATTCATATACAGAGAACTCATTTGATTTTTTAAAAATAGACCCTTTGGAGTAAGCTTCTTCTGAGCATTAACTTTGGATTCAGCCAATTTAAGTTAGATGCCAGATCAAAGTTTAAACCTCTAGATTAGGTATATTCAAATTGATAAGTCTGCTTGGTGTTCAGCTCTTCCAGAATCAAGAGAGATAATAAATCAAACTTTAAGATTGGTATGTAAGTATTTTTATGAAAGTGACTTATGCATGCTGTTTTATTATTGTAATTCCCTATCTTAACTCGGGGTGGGTGTTCATTACCAGGCAGATACTTTCTTCTTTGGCCTCTGAGTTGTCTTCTGAGCTTCTTGCCAGTCAGGAATTTATACTTGTTTCACTAATTCTCTACCTCAGTGGCTCTGAGTTAACTGAAGTCCAGTCCTTATTCCCTGGTTCCCTAGATGAGAAAATATCTCCCTTTTCCAGGCTACAACTGTCACTCTCGTGAACTTCAAGTCTCCAGTCTTGAACTGGCAACAATTTCCCTCACTGTCTAAGAAATGTCATTGACTTTTTATCCTGGGAGTTCTTTCTCCCTCACACACAGAGATATTATCTCATTTTTATCCTACTGAATGATGGGAGGTTAAAGTAGTTTTTGGACTGAATTATCCGTAGTAATGTCAGCAGAGGGGAAAAGAAAGAAGAATGGGAGAAAAGGATATAGATATGGGAAAATATGATGCTACCTTATCCAGTATTATATATAATATCCTGAAATGAAGGTGTTAGGACAGAGGTCTTGAAACATACACTTTTGTTCAGGCATGGGAAAGTGCAAAGCTTGGCCTGGAAACAATGAGATACTCAAAAGAAAACACAGACTGACACAATAGACCAGAACTTTCTCTTGCTACTGAGGGAGTACAATAGTCTGGGGGGAAATAGCCAAGCAGATATCTAACATACTTACTTTTCCTCCTGGTTCTATCCCTTATGATCTAAGAGAAAACTCTTCTTTCTATAATAGATATTGATTATTTTTTTGTGTCATAGTGAATATTTTCATGAGTTACTAAGACCATGCTTACTTCACCTCTCACTCATAATTTCACCTTCTTGATAACAGCCTTTCTCACAACAGGGAATTTAATTATATATCATTATACCAAGTCTATAGATTTTTTAAAAATCGAAAACAAAATAGATGAGACTTAAAGAAATCTTTGTATATAGCTATGCTGCACCTGCTACACAACTAGAAAAGAATTTATCTTTTTTTCTGGTAAATGTCTATATACAAATAAAGAAAATTCTATCATTTTCTACCTCCTTAATGCATTCATCATGTGTTTTTAACCATTATCACTCCCTGTATAAGTGACTTTCTTCCTATTTGATTGTAGCCTTTCTCTGGCCAAGGATTGTATCTTATCTAAATTTTGGTCTCCTCCAGGACCTACCAAAGATTCCTTCCCACAGTTAATATGTCATGAATCTGTGATTTCAGCACTCTGGAAGTTTTTCAGCACTCTGGCAAGAATACAATAACTATACTTAGGCAGTGCTTCAAGGTTTATAAGTTTAATAAGAACTTGTTACTTATTAAATTATTTACTAAGTTACTGAGTAACAATTTGAGGAAAGCACAAGTAACATTATTATTCCCATTTTATAGATGAGACAAAAGAAGCTCTGAAAGGTTAAACTATTTTCTTTTGGACACAACCATAATCAGAGGACACATCTGAAAGCCTGTCATCCTGACTCTGAGCCCATTACGCTGTTATAATACTTCTAACACAGAGTTTGGAGGAAACCAATTGCCTCATTGTCTTTAGCTTTCTAGAATACCAGGTTATGATTTTGAAAATGATGAAGCTACATTTTTGTAGCTTTCCATAGAATTTTATGAATTATACATTTTTGTTCTTGCTCAACTAGTGTGTTGTACTGCTGTTTGTTTCACATGTGTGTGTCCTATCTTTTCAATAAGAATATATATTTCATGTAATCCAACAGTCCAGAAGAAAAAAAGCTGTTTGGTGCATGTTCATAGCACAAAATACAAATCATTTAACTTGCAAAGATTTGGACTATTTTAACAATTAAATGAACCTCCCCAAACATTTGAGAACAGCAGGCATATATTTAGATTTAAAAGCAAGTTTCTCTAGTATCTTTAAAATCTAAGTTCTAGAAGGAAAGGATGCAGTTGATCATGGCAGACCCAAAGGAAAACAAATTCTTACACTGAGTGGGAGAATATAGTAAGCAAGTTTTCAGTAAAAGTAAACATTAAACAATTAAAATATCTTCTTATGTGTTAAGACTTTCCTAATATATTTTTATGATAATGTATAGAATAATATATAGATACAATAAATGTTTTTTTAGTATCTTTGTATACATATATATACATATGTATATATATAATAAATGTTTTATATATATATATATATATATATATATATATATATATATCATACACATACAAACACACACACATATATGTTCCATGAGGATAGGGATTGTCTAGTGTGTGGGCTTCTCAGTGTCAAGCACAGAACTGACAATATAGGAAGTGATCAATAAACATATGTTGAATTCAGTTAATTAGATTAAGGATTTAATTTGTCTAATTTACTGCTCAATCCAAAGCTTACAAAACATTGAAAATTATTACTTATCCATCAGATTTCTTCTTATTCAGTTTCATCAAATGTGAGAATGACCTACTTAGATGAAAGCAGAGCACTATTCCATCCCCTCCAATTTTGTGTCACTATCTTAGAAGAAGAGGGCTGATACTGCTTACGATTTCTTATTGGTTGGCAGAGAGGTAGAAAGGGTGGATAAATGAGGATCAGTTTGTTCCAGATGAGAAGGTTCAGAAATCACATGCAGGTCAGCATTAAAACAGCTAAGGAAATCATAAGCTGCATTAAGAGATGTATGGTGCCCAGGACCAGGGAGCTGGTAGTTCTACTGTACTCTGTCTTAGTCAGGCTATGTCTGGTATTTATATTTAGCATATCAAGCTCAGTTTGGGGTTTTATATTCAGGAAATAGAAGATTGGAGCATTGACAAAACAGTCAGGATAGTGATAGGCTGAGGTCTGGCCATATGACTATTGGACATAGGGATACCTAGCCTGGGGAAAGAGAAGATAAGGAGAAACTGACATTTACCTACAAACATGTGAAGGTTTCTCATTCAGAAGAGGCTTTAAACCACTCTCCATAGCCTCATAGATAGAACTTCTATGGGCAAAAGTTTCTGAGAAGGGGATTTGTGCTTCATGCTGGATGAACACTTTCTGGAGATATTTTGAAGATTTTCTCCTTAAACACATTTTAGACTAGGTGGTCTCTTAGTTTCCTTCCCAATCTGAGATCCTGGGATTACAGGAATAAACTGACCTTCCTTGGCTTGACCTAGTTTTTCTTTAATTTCTGATACTTCACTTATTTTGCATAACTTCCTGGCCCCACCCAAATCATCCCCATGGTCTTTTGGAAGTTCAAATAACAAAATGTTGACTTTTTCTCTCATTAAAAATAGTTTTTGGTTTCAAGACTGGATTCTTCTCTATGGGAAGGGAAGAATGATTAAGTGGTTCAAATCCCAGCACAGTTTGATTTAATTTGGGCTTTGATTTACTATGTAAATTTGGCTTCTTCAGCTCACTCACTGTCTCTCTTTCTCTGAAAAATAGTAACACAATTATCTCCCCATTGCCACCCCCATAAGCATGTTTTCTATTTCTCAGAGAAAGACAAGAATAAGAAATAGTTGCCATTAAAGATGTTATGGTAATGATGACATTGACAACACAATACCCCATGTCTTCCATTATCAATACACAGATAGAACCATATCTATTACCGTCATAATCTCATGTGTGATCCTTGTTAGAGATTAATGACAAGAAAAGCTGTAATCTTGCCTCAGTGCCTAGGCACTTTGGTCACTCTTAGCATATTAATGATGTTACTACTCAAGATAACATCTTAGTGTTAAGTCCAGGCTAGCTCCTTGGAGACCTCATGATCAGCCAGAGTTAGGATAAGTAAAAGTCCTTGGTCTTTAGGGGGAGAAGTCAAAAAAGAAACGAACTGCCAGGAGTTTTACCAAAGATCTCTTCTTGATTCTGGAGTCCAGAATCTCCACCTTTCTTGTCCTAGTCCTACAGCCAAGTGAGTCTCTGGCCTTTGTTACCCCACCCTCTAATCCTTGCCTATGATTATCTTAACATCAGACATTGTACCAGCACCAATGGTGAGAAGGGTCATTTATCCAAACATATGCTAATAGAGTCATTGTCTTATATTGAATAGGTAATTAGCCTTAAGTGCTCAGTTGTCTGATTCAAGTACATCTTTTAAGAATTTCAGACCTTTACATCTTGGGTTCTTTTCTATGTGTAGGGGGACTACCCAGGAACATAATACAGTGGACTTGAGCTGAAGAATGGTCCTTGACTAATATCCCAGCAAGATTAAATTCTAAGTTAAATCATATGTGTATATGTATATATATATGTAATATATGTATATATGTATACACACATATATTTATACAAAACAACAAATTCCCTAAATCATCTCTTTTGACTTTAGAAGAAATTGTGACAATCCAATTGGAGGATTCTAAAATGGAAAACTTTTGGTATTCTAGTTAAAATGTTACATTTTCCATCTAGGGAAAGACTAGAGAATTCCATTTAAACTATCCATCTTAATTAAATTAAATTACATTAATGATCATTACTTAAGCAACTGCTCTATGCCAGGCATTCTGCTAATTACTGGGATACAAAAGAAAAAAAAATAAAGTTTTTCTTCTCAAGAAACTTACATTTTCCCAGATAGGGAGTAGGGAGAAAATATACCTAAATAATTAAAATGTGAATATATATAAATTAAATACAGAGTAATTAGGGTGCAGTGGAAGTTGAGCAAGAACTTCAGGGATATCAGGAAGGTGATCACTAGGAGGTGGTCATTAATTGAATTGTTACTGGAGCTCAGTGCAAAGGTCAGAGAGAGAGCATTCCAAGTTAGGGCAATAAGTAAATAAATATTTATCAAATATCTAGTGTGTCAGGTACCTATTTATTGTATGCTAAATTGTGTAAATACAAAAAAAGGCAAAAAACAGTCCTTGTGAAGTATATTGACAATCTAAACACCTACTATGTACTATGACTAATATTGATAGTACAAAGGTAAAAATGAGTCAGCCCATCTTTACATTTTTAGAGGCTATATGGGACAAGATGGTGTTAGGGACAGAATGGACACAAAAGCAGAGATAAGTAAATGCAGGATAATTTGAGGAGTGAAGAAACACTATAAATTCAAGGGATCATGGAAAGCTGTGAATAAAATGTGGCACCTAAACTGAGCCAAGAAGAATGATAACGGTTCTGAAAGGGACATGAGGAAAGACTATGCTTTAAGCATTAGGAGACAATCTGTATGAGACATATATATACATATGGAAGTGAAAGATTGAATATAGAGGATTAGAGGGAGAAGTCAGTTGATCAGTTTGGCTAGAACATAGAGTATGTGAAAAGATTTGATATGAAATAAATTTGGAAAGGAAAGTTGGAGTCATATTTTCAGAGACCCTAAGTATCAGGCTGACAGATTTGTTGGTTAAGGTACTTATTAAGGTTGATTAGGCACCAACTATGATCAAGATCGTTCTGGCATTGATTCAACAAAAACAAATAACATGATCCTTTCTTTTAATCCTATTAGATCATAAACTTCATGAGAGGAAGGGACATGAAACTTTTAAAAAATCTTCCCAGCACAATGTATTATAGGAAGTAATTGTCTAATTTGTTAATATTTGTTGAATTGAACTGAAATTTACAATCTAGTAAGAGATATAAAAGAAAGATACACATCATTCTAGTATTCATTAAAATGTGATAAGAGCCCAAGGGAGATATAAAATATTAGAAAAGATTCAAAGCTGAATAAGAGTGGTTTAAATACCCTTTTGGTTGGCACAGGTTGTTCATGAAGGAATTCATGAACCTGAAATATTAATTGGAAAAAATGGAAGTTTATTGTTGAATAGGAAGCCAGTTTTGCTAAGAGACTGACTTCTTAGTGGCAAAGTCCTATTAGGGAAATGGAGGCTGGCATTGAAAAGAGAATGCCATCTTAGCAGGCAGGGTCCTAGAAGCAGAGCAAGCTGCTTTGGACCTTTTGCAAAGAAATGAGTTCAGAAATTGCCCTTTAAAAAGGAATCGAGGCTTCATGGTTTAGGTTGAAAAAAAAGCCAAAGTTCCCAAGACCTAGATGCTTATTGATATCCGACTCAGATCTCCAATTGAAATTCAAAGGGTCTGGCATCCTCAAAAGATCAATGGGGGTGCTTTTTGACCAAGATTTCTAATTCAATAATGATACTTAACTTAGCTGGGGAGATATACCTTCCCCAGGAGGGCCTGAGACTCCAAAAGTAATCACAGATCAAAAGGGAACACAGTTTCACTCCCCCTTCAATGACCTATCACAACTTAGCCAAAATTCCTTACATTCCTACCTTTAAGATAAAGAGATGAAGTTAAGCTGAGTCAGAACTTAAGATTCATCTTGAAATCTTACTTTGTGATATAATCAAGTTCAAGGTGGATTTAGCCCTTTCATGTCTTTGGCCCCTTCCATTGAATTCATGTCATGAAAGGCAAAAGGTGCAATAATTTAGAAAGAAATTACTGTCTAGTCTAGGGCTAATGTTTTATAAAACATTTTAATTATCTTTTCTGGGTAAATTATTTTTGAATTTTGATAATAAATAAGTGCTATATAATATTATTGTCTAGAACAAATAACTGCTGAGTTAAGAAAGAAAAGAAGAAAACAGGTATGATAGTGATAGCCAGACACAGAGATATGGTCTAATTGGCAAGAGAAGGAAGAAAAAAGAGTCTGACTAGAGTAAATCTCTTAACCCACGTAGCCAAGTAGGTTTAGAGGCAGGATGGTCAGGAGGTGTCTTGAGTTAGTAATTTTTTGCTAAAGACAAAAATCCTTTGTATTGACTCCAAGGAAGAATTGTTGCTTACTCATAGTTGCCTTGGATTAATAAAACTTAATGCCCAGGGCTAGATCTTTTATTAGAATTTGTAGAGAAGTTTTATTGAAAAAAATTAGCATCTAAATTGTGTTTAATTTAGAAAGCAGTATTATGTAGTGAAAAGATGCTGGATTGAAGTAAAAAGATGGGATTTGAAATACAACTCTATCCCTTAGTATTATTTATATGATTTTAGCAAACCACTTTGCCCTTTCTTGGTCTCAGTTTACTCCCTTGCAAAATGAGGGGCTAGGACTACAAGTTTCCTTCCAGCTTTAAGTCTTTGATCATTGAAGGATGGGAAAGATTTCAACAGATAGTTTAGAGAGGATTTATTATTCCTGTCAGAGGGGATATCGTGAAGTCATAAAAAAGAGTAAGAAGAATCTGGCTAAGGAAGAATTGTCTAAAGTTTAGCTAAAACATAAAGGGGGCAGGGAATGAAGGGGAAGTCAGAGAGAGAAGGTGGGGAAAGGACAGTGCTTTCTTGGTTCCTCCCAATGATAATCATTAACTGGGTGACGCTTTGATACCTTAAAGAAGTTATC
Organism: Sarcophilus harrisii; assembly: GCF_902635505.1. NCBI lineage: Eukaryota > Metazoa > Chordata > Mammalia > Dasyuromorphia > Dasyuridae > Sarcophilus > Sarcophilus harrisii. The sequence continues at coordinate 146,702,024 of NC_045427.1, forward strand.
CACTGGCAGGAGAAACAGGATGGAACTCTTCTGTAATGGAAGTAACACACCTCATAAACCATCTAACACTTCCTGGAGATATCATTGCTGGGGAACAGGGGAATAGAACCAAATTCCAGAGTGACTCATTTGATGTGTCCAGCTGTTTCTTCAAATGGTTTGGTTCCAAGATAACCCACAACACAACCTGCCAAGGTCTCTTCTCCTGAACTTTTGAAACTATGAACATTAAAGCTGAAACTTAATCCATCTATTTCTACCTCATTTACCCCCCACTAACCAGAATCAGCTTTTCTCTCTATAAACTATCTAGCACATATGGAATCACTAGAGACCTTTCCCCCTAAATCTTTTTAAACCCTTTTCCCCCACTAAAGACAGAAGTTCATTTGACTGGGAGCATGAATTCCAGTCCCCAAAGTTCAAGATCATTTAATCAGAGATAACACTTTAGGCTTTGAGTAGAGATTTTGCCAATAGGTTTTTAAAGTCTAATCACCTATTCATTTAACAGTGGTAAGTTTGTCATTTTTATTTTTTTTTACTAGCTGGTTTCACCCAAATTAAAAAAAAAATAAAAGAGAACAGTGATAATCTGAACACAAACAGCAATTTGAAGCCAATTCAGTTTTATATAGTTTTATACAAGTCTATATTATACTGGGATCTTTGCTGGACACAAAACAGAGAAAGTGTTGAAGGACATCAGCAAACTAGAGAGCATTTAAAAGAAGCCAAACAACATCTTGATTAATTAGGATTAACACAACCAATCAATTAGCCAACAAAAAGTATCGAGTACTTAGTACATTCCAGGCATTGTACTAGATAGTGATACAAAGGCAATAAAAGTCTTTCTCCTCCAGTGGGTAGAACTCTGGCTCTGGAATCAAGAACACCTGAATTTAAATCCAGCCTCAGTCACCTGTTAACTGTGTGAGCTTTGGAAATCTTTTATCCTCATCTACAAAATGGGAATAATAATATCCCAGGACTGTTGCGAGAATAAAATGAGATATATGTAAACATTGCTTTGCAAACTGTAAAGTACTATATTAATGCTAGTTATCATCATCATCATCATCAAGGGAGAGAATACATATAAATAATCCAGAGTTTCAAGGTTAATTTTGGAGAACAGAGTCTTGTGTCATATATACTTATCATTATGACTTTTGTGCAGGAAGCCACAAAAAAGGTATTATTAAAGATATAGTATAACTGAAAAAGAAGGTTCATCAATCATGAAGCAATACTGAGAGGTAATGATGTGGATAATGTAGACACCAGATAATGATAGGTTAAAAAAAAAAAAAAAAGTTGGAATTCATTCATGTGAAGAATTCACAATGGCCATTCTCTTTGGCAAAAGGTAGTTTTATTTAGGGGAATATGTTACAGACAAAATGAAGGTATACATAGACACCAGAAATGGTAAATATGAAAGATTTGGAGAACATATGAAGACAAGTTCCTCGGGGGAATTCACAATTATGCAGTAGAAAGGGAGCACTCCATGAGGTTGGGGCATGTCCTTAGTTGGTAGGTTAACTCCTAAAAAGGACTTAGCGTCCTAAAATAGTTAATTAGCTGTAAAAAGAAATGTTTTGGGGGAGATATCATGTATCATGAGGAAAGGGGAAGGAGAAAGACACCATAGAGCAGAGTACAGTGGTATTGTAATAGTAGCAGGCTTTGGGATGGCCCATAAGTAGATTTTATAGGGAAAATTTAACTTTAGGGACTTAAATGGGATTTTTGACAGTACATGGCAAGGCAAGACTGCTGGAGACCCTTACAGAGGGTGGGTTTCAAGGTTTGACATAACTTGAATTTCAGAGTGGATTGTAATGTCCATACTAGCTCACTGTAGGATCTTGGTACCAGCTGAGTTCTTGATCTTAGGAAAGGAGTGAAGCGACAAGGACCCATGTGAATGGTCAAACATGGAGTCCATTTATTAAAAAAAAAAAATCTCAGCCTTATATACCCTATGCTTATGTAATATGCTTATATAACTATAGCACACAGTGCATGCACTAACTATAGGATACTGTGCATGTGGGACTACATAAACAACTTGCTATTGTGTCTCCTTTCTATGTTAGCATAACTTTGCTTCAAGTACAACACAGGTTGTCACGCCTCCTAACTTCTCAAAAAGACTGAGATGCTCCCAGCAGGGATGGGAAAGCCAATCCAGACACAGTCAGCAAGGTTTCTTACTGGATTAAAGGGTCTTATACCTTCCCCTGAGTTCCCCATTATCTGTGGCCCTCTACATTGGACATCCCAGAAGGTCATATGTAACTGATTAAAGAGATCATTAAACTGATCTCTAACAGTGACTTCTTCCTGTTTGCCTCAGGGATCAATTTTTTAGTTTCTCTCTGTATAACACATCATTCAGAAACTCATCAGTAAGAGTTAAATAGCCCTTGTCTTGCATTTAGTTTCATGAAATACTAAAAGATCTAGAGGAAGGCCTTCGGTACACTGGAGTAGCAAAATGTATCAAATACCATAGTGCTATACGTTTTCAGAGACATCAATACTTTTTTAAATGTTAGAAACAGATGAATTAGTTTTCAAAATCTAGATGTTTAGACACTTTTTATCATGTATTATTCATTTATTCACTCAATAAATATTGAGCAAAAGCAACACGGAACATGTAAACCTCCAAGTCATGGATTTGCTGGTAAATGTTTAACAACTAGCTCTCCAGGAAAAAATTTTTTAAAGTGCCACTAATACATTTTTAAATTTAATTAACATTATAAACATTTTCCTAAGTTTAGATAATCAATAAAAAATACAATTTGTAATGTTTCCTGATTACTGTAATATAAATATTCACAAAGAAAATTTAACTATTGGTCCTTAGATCTGGCTTCAGCTCATTCCTGCTCCAAATGCTGACAATTTCTTCGCTTAAGGACCTTTTTCAAAGAACCTAGTAAGAGACATACAAGGATAAACTCTTTGAGATTGGGTAACAGAATTCTAAAAATAGATATCTATGTTTCAGTCAAAATTACCACTCTTCTCTTTCCTTCTCTTCCCTTAGTTTCCAGTATAAGAAAAACTTGGCAAATTAAATTCTTCAGCAACCAAGTGAAAGGCTGAATAGCATCATTCCATTTGCATATCAGTGTTTCATAATATCATAGAATGGCATAGGAAAAGCATACTAGTTTTAGAGGTAGAATATAATGTCTAAGTTCATCATTTCCACTCTCATATGCCCCTTCCTCCCTCTGAGCCTCAGTTTTCTTAACTATCAGATAGAATATTAGATGAGATGATCACTGTGGTGTCTTCCATTTTTTAAAACCATAGTGATAACTTCTTCATGTGCATCTATTATCATTGCTGTGTTTTGACTACCAAACATTGATTCATCTTCAGTGAATTTGTCACTGCTACTGTATAGTCTAACACCCAGGGTTTTGCAATAACAACACTGCTTTTCCGCTTACTCCTCTGTCATGTGAAGGGAAATAGGAGTAAAGGAAGTGGGCAATTGGTCTTCACTTTTCAGTTGGTATATAGATTTAAAAGTTTGAGTCAGGCCTACTAAAATGATTTTGCAATTTCTCCCTTTTGCATGGAACAAGATTTTCTTCTTGAGTCACTTTTTAACATATTAGTTATGAAAGTGATGAATATTTAGACAACCAAAATATGAAGACAGCAAAAAGAATCCCCTATAGAGAAGAGCATGACTAGGAATAAATCATATCATTTTCTTACTTAACATAAATTTTACTGAAAACTGAAGCTTATTCCTTTTTATAATAAAACTTAAACTTTTGATTTTACCTATTTCTATCCATCAATAAAGTTTTACTGTATGACTTTCCTCCCACAAAGTATTTCCTATGCACATTCTAAGATGATTCAGGGATTTCCAGTGTTAAATAGGAAAAAATCTTTGTGCTTATTCATTGAATTTTCTTCCCATTTTGACATTTCAAATATTGTTTTTGTTCCCTTTTTTTGTTTTGTTTTTTTAAGTCCAAATGGATTTTCATTTCTAAGATCTGGAAATTTTGTTTTACTTTGGTCTTTTATGTTCTTTTCTCTGAGTAGACTATTCTTCTAGCTCCTTTTGAAGACATTTACTTTACTTTTCTTCATTTAATTCTTTCTTTTGGATTTCACTTTTTGGATGCATAGCTTTGATTTTATTATACTTTCTGTTTATCCCATATACTTTTTTTTTTTTTACAGTTTATTTGAAATAACCTATTTTATTTTCCATTTTGTTAAATTTTTTCCCTAGCCTCTTGGAGATAAAGCTTCTTCTCATAATTTTTCTAGAGCTTATATGATATTATTATTATTCAAAGATTTTATCAGTGCTCTTAAAGTTTAGGTCATGTGGTTATGAGAAAGTTTTAAATCATTCTATTTAAATCATTCTATTTAAATCATTCTATTTAAATCATGCTATTTATGCTGTTATTTGGCCACAATGCTACATTTTGATTTATGGAAATTTTTTATGATCTTGAGTTTATTTTTGTTCTTTGATATCAATTTACATATTTATATGTTGTTTACTATAGTAATCCAACATAGTCTTTCTTATTCTGGCATGGTATGATTTCATGTATACTGATAAAATTAATGTTCCTGATTTATTTCATGTACACTGATGAAGTTAATGTTCTGATTTTATCTAATATTTTAAACTCTGAAAGTTTTCCAAAAGATGGGTGCACAATTGGTTTATAAGAATCATAGAATTAGAAATATTGAAATTTATTTGGTTTAGTGAAAAAGATGAGTTCCATTTTGGTAGGAATTTTGGTTGTTTTACTTAGTTTGGATTTGTTTCCCTTTAAGGAGGCAAAGAAGCTGTTTGCCAGTTAAAAATTTATGTGGTTTCCCTGCTATTTGAGGTATAAAAAGCCTAACTTATGGGAAATTGATGTTAGAATTTAAGTAAATCACCTATAATCAGTAGTTGATCTCCCCATCCTATTTAGCTTAGCAGATTGCAGTGATGAATGTGGAAGCAGATGAGAGGAGCTATTTTATCTGAATTGCTATGTTTTAACCATGGGAATTATATCCTTTGCATTTTTTGTCATTAATAAATTTTTGTTTATTTAATTTTATTGTTCAAAATTGTCTCATTGCTTTCTAATGCTGAGCCTTTTTCAGTGGACTGACCCAGAATATTAATTCAAGAAAGGCTGAGTTTGGAGTAGGCACTGTAGAGTGTATGATAAAGAATCACAGAATAGTGAAAAGATTGCTATTGAGTAATGATAGCTGAATTGAGATTAGATAAAGTGAATTTTTAGTGGAACAAGTAAGTAATATTATATAACTTACTCCAGTAGGCATAGCAGCATGTGAGTAGAAAACCTAGGAGAAAGGTGACTTCATTTAATCCAGATGTGACAACTGGAAAGGGATAATAACAATAAGTTAGGAGGCAGCAGATTAGAAGATAATGTATAGTGTTCAGATGAAGAGGTTAACGATAGTGTCAAAAGGATGAAAACATCAGTTTCTTTCCTTCCTTCCCTCCCTCTCCTTCCCTCCTTCCCTCCCTCCACCCTTCTCTTCTTCTCTCTTCCCCTCCCTTCTTCCCTCCCTCTTTCTTTCTCTCCTTTCCTCTCTCCTTCTTTCTTTCCCTTCCTCCCTCTCTCTCTCTTGCTCTCTCCCTTTTTCTTTTCTCTCTTTCCTCTTATTTATACTACTGAGCTCCATGCTAACCCAATCCTTAACAATTCTTTTCTCTTGAAGTCTTCATATGCTAACTTCACACAGCTAGGAACTTTTTTCAACCATTATACCTTCTATCTAACAACAACAGAGTTACAGTAAGCAATGTGTTCTTATAGCAGCAGAATTCCCTTTGTCTATGACACAAAGACAACTGTACTTTTCATATAAATATAGTTTGGGGATGCTATGGGAGGAGGACAGAGGAACACTAGATAATAAAAGATTGGCCTAGTCTCCTGTTTTATATATACACACATACATACATAATATTTGTAAACACACATATATTATGTATGTATATGAATATGTATGCATGTGTGAATGATTGATGAACCAAACAACAGCCATCTACTAAGTTCCTACTCTCTGACAGGTATTGCTTTTTAAGGAGCTCATGTTTTACTGGGGAAATAATGAACATATCAAAATATACACAAAATAGATATATTGTTAAGGTTTATCTTATTTGCAAATTTTCTCCTTTTCTTGCCCTGTTTCCCCTATAGTGCTTATAGGAGTAAAACCATAAAAAATATTCCTTCTCTCCTCTACCCCCAAATGAATGGTGGTTGGGGTATTCAGGTGTATCAGGACAAGAGTGAAGAGCAGAGTCTAGATTTTGCCCTGTAGTCAAAACTGGGGAGTGAGTTAACATAGTTCAAGAGGAGAGTTTGTGGCAGCAAGGAGATAGTAGAAGATCCCAGACCACAGGTGCTTCTGGTAAAGGAAAAATGGGGATCATGCTACACTTTCCACCCATAGTTACATGAGAGTTGTGTATCCTCAACTTCTTCAACTGTGGTTTGCAACTCCAAATGGGGTCTCATAATTGAATTTAGGGGTCACAAAATTATGATTTATTATTAGTAAATGTTTGATTTTTATGGCTATATTATATCTCTCTATATACTTGGGGACATATAAAAATTTCTTAGGAGAAAAGGAGTCACTAGTGAAAAGAGTTTAAGAAGTCCTGGTATATACCGTGAGTAAAAGGAAGTAATCTTCTAAGTAGTGTTTAACCCTGGAGTCACTTGAGAAATAGGTACTTGCTTCACTGTATGAGTGATAGAAGTACCTGGATGTGTTAAAATGAACAATCAATCACTGAAATTATAAAAAGAATGGGAAACAAAAGATGGAAGAGTAGATACCAATTGCTTTGTGACTGCAAAATGTTTAGGAATCTACCATAGTGCTTTTTTTCCTCCTATGACTTGGAGAACCAAGAAAAAAGTATTGTCCTTTCTTCCCTGAAATTTCTCAGCTGAGGTGTAGTGTCAAAAAAAGCAACAACTATACAGTTGCTCTTTCTTCCTTCATGCATGATTATTGGGAATCATGTTTTATCGAATGAAAAGTAAGGAAGATAAGTCTTACACAAACTTCAGAGGGAGGTTTCCAAGGATGTGAATTATGCATGTTGTGAATTAAGCAAATAAACAAAAATTTGTTTATGATCAATCAAGGGTTCATAAGTTCCCCAAGGAGTGGGGAGATGGCAGGAGGTGACAGGAAAGGCAGCACCAGACCATTACAAAACCTTCCTGACAGTATGCATCATGAGTTCCCCTCTTTAGTTCCTTAGTTTTCCAACCCATAGGTACCTAATAAAGACATGTCTGATTCCAGGAAGCCATTATGTAAGCCTTCTGCCAGAGGCCACACAAGAAGGTGATGTATCTAAGAATAAGTAAGCATTGACATACACAGTCCTGTAATTTGAGGAGTAGCTTATGAAAAAATTGAGTCTGACAGCCATATGGAGAACTATCACTCTTCAGAATGAAATGTCTGCTTGAGTTAGTGTCAAGAAAAATGTGGGAAACAGATTTTTCTAGGGCAATTAAATCTACTCAAGGTATATGTCAAGAGGCCTTTTCATATCAAGTTCAACCTTTACTCACCCAAAGGGTTGGTAAAGATGCTGGAAAAGTGATGAACATCATTTGAGAAAGGGATTGGAAATGAACTTGGTGCATCCTCAAAATACCTGATATGGAGAAGAAACTTGTAGATTATTCTGAGTTATTTTTTTTTAATTCAGTTAGGGGTATTTTAAATTCTCCTGTCTTCTGATTTTAACTTGGGCCAATGAGAAGGGAGGATGAGCTGAGCTTATAGTAGAACAAAGTTTTATTCTTAAAAATGTGTATAGTTCTTCTACATTGGTTCTCAAATGTATTGTTTTTAAAAATTGATTTTTCCTCACATAATCAATAGCTTCTAAGAGGGGCAGGATGAAAATATATAAGAAAAAAGTATCTGGCTTTCATGAACAATCAGGGAAGAGCCTCTTTAGGCACATAAAAAATAGGGTTTCAATTTATTCCTTTATTAAGTTCTATCATTCAAAGGATTTGAAAATAGTTTTTTGGAGAAGAAAACATTTTTATTTTAAGATTTCTATTTTAGGGTTTCTTTGCATAATAGGGTGGGTTAATGGTGTAATTCTTTTCTAAAAAATTTCTCTTGATGAGAACTCATGTACTCCAATTTGTCAAAACAAGCCACCACCATAAACCTAATATTAGCAGACAGGGTGATGTAAGAATATCAGTGCCATGTCATTTTAAATTGGGGCAGAAAATGTTTGTCTTAACAGATGTAATCAAAGAGGCATAGGATATCAGAAGGTTTCAGAGATCATTTTAATAAATGCTAGTTGATTGACCAAATAATTGATGTAGTCCAACTTTGTATCTGAGAAGGCATCCTCTCTATAACATCTCAGATAAGTGAAATCTTCTCAGATACTAGAAAGATCAGATGTTATTGAAAAAAATACTAGGAAATTCTTAGAATGCAATTGTTCATACTTTCCCTATCTTACCATATTGTAATTATTCAGGGGCAACTACAGCAATTAGCCAGTGGATAGAACCAGGATCATAGCCATATAATGGAACAAGTAGTGCAATGAAAAGAATATTGTCTGGGAAGGTGACTAAAATAAAGTTCTTTGGATAAAAGAAGTTTCTTTTTTTTTTATTTTATTTTTTTATTTAATAGCCTTTTATTTACAGGATATATACATGGGTAACTTTACAGCATTAACAATTGCCAAACCTCTTGTTCCAATTTTTCACCTCTTACCCCCCCACCCCCTCCCCTAGATGGCAGGATGACCAGTAGATGTTAAATATATATACTTCAACAACAATACTATATGATGACCAGTTCTGATGGACCAGGCCATCCTCAGCAACGAGATCAACCAAATCATTTCTAATGGAGCAGTAATGAACTGAACTAGCTATGCCCAGAAAAAGAACTCTGGGAGATGACTAAAAACCATTACATTGAATTCCCAATCCCTATATTTATGCACACCTGCATTTTTGATTTCCTTCACAAGCTAATTGTACAATATTTCAGAGTCTGATTCTTTTTGTACAGCAAAATAACGTTTTGGTCATGTATACTTATTGTGTATCTAATTTATATTTTAATATAGATAAAAGAAGTTTCAAATGCTATGACCTTACTTTATTTACTATTTGGCTATTTGTGGTGACCCCTCAGTACTTGATAGCCCCCTGGCATTGTACAATTGCTGTGAAATTTTCTTTTGCCTATACCCTTAAATTTAGTAACTTATGAACCCTTGATTGATCATAAACAAATTTCTGTTTATTTGCTTAATTCACAACATGCATAATGTTCCCTTTTCCCCAAGAAGGGAATTAATTATCAACCTTATCCTGTTCCTAGAGACACAATTACCTGAAACTACAAGAGACCCAGAGAGATGACTCTTAGGCATCAGCCACCAGCACCTCTTAATCCCAAATGAATCTTTAATTTGTACACAATGCACATAAATCCTGAAGGCTCCCCTTACGCTACTTATATCAGTACCAGAGAACACAATGCCTGGCAATTTTCTCTAAATTATAGGGGGTTACACAAACATTCCATACTACCTGGTGGATCCAATTAGTGAATGAGAGTGAATGAATGGAGTGAGGGAAGAATGAAGAAAAGTTCCTGATGGGATCTCTAAACAGAGACAAGATAATTTTAAATAAAGGTAACCGTTATGCATACATTTCTATAAGAAATTCTGTACCAGTGTCCTAGAGGGAGAAACTGAAGAACAAAATGAATTGTATTTCTGTATTAAACTGGCATGGAATCAGTTTGGATAATATGTTCATTATCTGCCACTAAAATCTTATACTTAAGAGGAAAACTATAAGAACTCTATTCCCAAGGCAAGCATTGAGGAGACGGAAAGAAAGTGATGTCCAGGAATAGGGGAAGAGGAATATGAAATTATGAGGAAAGTAGTCACCTATTTCCAGGAGGTCTCCACAATCTAACATCTCAGTTCTTCTACAAAACAGCAAGCTTCTATTTTTATTTCTTATCCAAATGTTCAGCTCTACCTGCTCTCTAAGCAAGCACTTTGTATTGCTCAAATATGAAACTCCTTTAGTGTCCACTCAAAGACAAGAGAAGTTTTTGAGAACACACGTTGAAGTGACTGTATTTGGTCAACTAAGAAAAGCAACATGGGGAGTGGATTCTGGGAAGATGGTGGAATAAATCAGAAAATTTCAAGCTCTCTTGATCTCCCCCACAAACAGGAAAATTTTGTGCCACAGGGTAAGCATAGATTCCTGAAATATAAAGAAAACTTGGAGCAAAACAGTTCTCCTGAGATAACCCAAGAAGATTTTTTAAAAGACCCCCACTATGGATTTAACCAGTATGAAGTGTAAACACCTTCAGGCTTGCTCCATAGGAACAACCATGGAAGCCCTGGTGCTAATTGGTTGAAGCCTCAGTCTGCAGCACAAGAACTTTCACTTCTCCTATAACATGGAGATTTGGAAGTCTAAGACAAGGAAGATTGAAGAACCTTGGTTAATTAAAAATGCCAAGTCCATCTGTACTGCAGAGATAGTCCTGAAAGAAGGAGTCAGCAAACCAAGAGTGTAGAAATTGTGAGGCAGGAATGCTGCTGGCTATAGGCACTTACAGAAAATGGAAGCTCTTGGTTTGGGGTTCCAGGTCTTAAGGGAGAACTGAAGTGAAACTAGTGACACTATCTTCCCCACCCCATAATTAGAGGGGCTTATATTAATAGTTCTTTAAAAAAAAAAAAAGGAGGCAAACCCAAGCATAGAAAATTACTATGGGAATAGGGTAGACCAGGTTCATCTTCAAAGGAGGACTCTAAAGTAAAAATGCTGCTTCTACCCCAAAAAGTCATGTTACATGACTCTTTGCCCAAAGAGAATTTATAGAGGTACTCAGAAAAGACTTTTAAAATTAAGTGGAAGAGACTGAGGAAAAGCTAAAAATAAAATAAAATAAAAATAAAAACCATCCAAGGAAAACAAGAAGATTAGTACAAAAAGTTAACCAACTAGAAAAGGAGATACAGAGTTTTAAAGAAGAAAATAATGCTTTGAAAATTAGAATTGTGCAAGGGGAAGCCAGTGAAGAGACCAAGAAATAATAAAATACAAAGAATGAAATAATAGGACAGAATGTAAAACATCTTAGAAAAAAAGCAAGAGATCTGGAGAACAGATCAAGAAAAAATAAAAGAATAATTGGGCTACCTGAAATCTGTGACCAAAAAAAAAGAACCTTGACACAATAATGCAACAATAATCAATGAAAATTTCCCTAGAGTGCTAGGAGGGGAAAAGTAGAGATAGAAACAATCTACCAATTAGTACCCCAAAGAGATTCTTTGTGGAATACACATAGGAATATTAATGCTAAATTTCAAAACCCCCAGATCACAGAGAAAATTTTGTAAGAAACAAAACAAACAAAAAATAATTCAAATATGCTGGAACTACAATTGAAATTATACAGGACTTATCAGTAACCACAATAAAAGACTGTAGGTCCTGGAATAATGTGTATTGAAATTCAAAAAAACTAGTCTTACAGACAAAAATAGCATGTTCCATAATAATGAATGAAAAAAATGACACTCAAACATGCAGATGTTTAGCACTTTGTCTCAACCAAACCGGAACATAACAGAAAATTTAACATATAAGAGCCATTATTAAAAATTAATTTCAAGGAACTCAACATGGACAAATTGTTTATGTGCTGTTTGTGGAAATGTATACCATATATTTAAGATTTACATAAGTAATTGGGCAGGTCAAAAAAAGCCTGGGGCAGAAGTATGATCTAATTCTAATAAGCAATATTGTCTAGGAAAAGGTAAAAATAGTAATTATGTTATACAAATGGGATGCACAGAAAGAACTGACATAGAGGCATTAGAAGGGGGAGAAGGAATTGTAGTTCTGAAAACCTCACATCAGTAATGGCTTAAATCAGAAATATTGCATCTATATACACAAACATACAGATATATACATATACAGATATATATATATACATACAAATAAATATATGCACACATACAGATAGACATATATACATACAGATATATATATACACAATATAGATATACATATATCTATATATACATACACACACATATACACACACATACATGTGTGGGTATGTGTATACCATGAAGGGTATAAAATCCTCCCAAATGTATAAAGAAATAAGAGGGGAGGGAATAGGATAAAGTGGGGTATTTTTGTTTGTTGTCATTATCATCCTTTGGTGACTTTGGGGTGACTTTAATTCTATATCTCTTCCCAAGCTTCTTTCTTTAAACTGGTTTTTATGAGATTTTATAAACAACTTGTCATTCTAAACTGATTTTGCCTTTGGCAGCCCTATCCATTTGGCAGATAAATCAATTGTTTTCTGAACAAGGGATTTTCTGGAGGTTCTTTTGGTATTTTTTGTGACAATAACTTTACATTGGCTAAACTTTTATATAAAATTATTATAATTGTCCATGTCATTCATATCATGCATTTTCATTTCAATATTATTTCATTTGTACACTATTTTTTCTCCTCATTATAGTAACTTTTTTCTCTTTACTAATTCTAAACTATGTTCTGACAAGTAGGTGGTCTGACTATAGAGAAATGATTTAGCAAATGTTTTCCTATAAATAAGATAGTTTTTTCCAATTTATTAAAATGTCATTTTATGATGTTATTGGTATGTGGTATGACTAGAATCTACCAATTCTTTTTTCAAAGAAAGCTTTCAGGATTTGTAAAAATGGAAGGCTTCTCTGAAATCTACAAATACTTGCCTTCTCCTTTCCACCTTTGCATTGAATTTGCCAATTACGAGCATTTGGAGTGATTTCATTTAGAAAGTCTTATCACATTTTTTTATTGGTCTCGAAAAATCCTCAGAAATGTGTGTTCATGTATACACTGCAATTATTTTTATGATGGTCTGTTTTTGACAAATACTTATTGATACTATGTCATATGATAACCAGCTATTTCATGACATGTCTTTGGACATGTAATAAGTCCTAAATTCCCAATTCATTTCTTTGTATCTCCAAGGAATACTTGTGACCCATTCCTCTTTTAAGTTATATTTTTATTTTTTCTCCTGGTTTTGTTTTAAGTTGGTATATCAAGAAGAATATGATTTAGCTATTTCAGAGCATGATCCATTGGACAAAGATCTCACATTTAGATCATTATTATTTAAATTTAAATCAAATAGATGGTCTAATATTCTTTAACTCTTAGATCTGACTTCTTTTTAAAAATTCTGTCATTTTCAGTGATGAGAGAGAAGGGAGCTGCAAAAGACTGAAGGTCAGCTTGTATTTCCTTTGTTAAAACTGTTTTCCATGGCTAAGTTATTCATCAGCAAGTCGCTGGACTACTGCTGACAAGTCTTTTTGTACTAAGCTGGCCTGTTCCTTAGAAAGAAATCTTATTCTGTTGCTAGATGGCATAATCACAGTAATTTTAATATATTAGAATACACCTGAATTCATTACATAGACTTGGAGAGCTTACATTCATTAGACATAAATTATTTTTATCAACTTAATTTTCCCTCTTTTCAATGTCCATCATTGCTCCTATTTCTGTTATTGAGTCAAAAATAATTAATAATTAATTGGTAATAATTCACCTAATCCCTTTTGGACATTACATACTTTGATTTAGTTGAAGAAACAATCATGCCATCAGATGTATTCTCTTTTCTATCCTTCTGGTATGAAAGGATTTCCAGTCTCCTCATTATCCTTACAACATATGCTCAGAGGTTAGATTTCCTTATAAGAATTTTGCAAATCTCCTTCTAATTAGTGGTGTTTGATGGAGTTTTCTCATTCACTAAAGTCAGATACAATTTTTACTTGAGAACAGAATAACTATTCCAGTGAAGTTCCTGACCGTATTGTTGAAATTTAATTCAATTTTGGGTCCTAGAGAGATTAAGCTGAAAAAAAGTTAAAATACATCATCCAGCCTGATATACTGAGAGGAGAGGTCATCAAGACATACTGGGGCAGGGAATTTAGCACTCCCTTCCATTCCCCCATTCCTGGGCAGCAGTAGGGTTGGCCAACTGGGAACCAGACAACTTGGACTGACTGAATGTATTAGAATGACTGCAGTTTTGTTTCCATAATGGAAAGATCCCTCTCTAAGGATTTAATGGAATAGATTTCAACTAAACTAATTTTTCACTTTCAGTCTTTCTTTCTGAATCTCTCCTCAGCCTTTTAAAATCCTGCAGTTATAAACAAAAACATATGTTGTTCTTGTACCTAGACTTGCCCTAGGAGGAACTTTTCTTTTTTCTAGGAAGAAAATGTGAACTCTTGACCATGTGTGAACTGACTTTGCCTTGGGTTTCTTATTGTCCCACTGGTACCAAGGTTATGAAGTTCTAGAATTATTTCCTAATTTAAGTTCTATCCTTTGTTAATTTGGCTTTTAAAAATATAACCATACATTAACTCAGGGGTGAGTGAATGACAGAGACAGACAGACAGTCAGATGGACAGAGACAGAGAAACATAGAGACAGAGATGCAGAGGCAGAGACAGATTGAGAGAAACAGAGAAAAACAGAGGGAGAGACAGAAAGAGAGAGAGAAGGAAAGATAGGGAAAGAGAGACACAAAGAGAGAAAAAGAGAGACACAAAAATAAACAGAGACACAAAGAGAGAGAGACACACACAGTGAGAATTCTGACAGAGAAAATAAGTACTCATAGAACCAAACTAGGTCCCTGGGGTGGGAAAGGGGGAAATCTTCAAAACCACATGACTCTTCCAAAGTTAAAATATCTACAAAAAATAATGACAGAGTGATGGAGAGATTCCTAAACCATTCCAAAGAAATAACCTAAAAACAATAGAAAAGTCTCAAGGATGACATTCTAAAGACTTAAAACTATGTGGCTTGTGGCAAGTCATTTATTATTCCTCATATTATTGTGGTAAGAATTAAATGAGATAATAAATACAAAGTGCTTTATAAACATTAAAAATATGCTTATTATTTATTATCACCTGTATTTGCATGTTGGGACATTTTATGATTAACACTGTTGATTCTGTTTCTGCTCTCTCATGACTTGCTGTGTAATATTTAAACCTCTTATCAGTTTTTCCATACTTTAAAGGGAACGGAAGTTGTCACAGCTATTGGCTTAGCGCTGTTTTTCCCTCTGCTCCATTTTAAGGCCCCGATAATTAGAACTTCAATATTATTTAAGATTAGCATTTACAAAAGGAAATTTACTTCAAATACAAAACAAGGATAAACATACAAATTTTCTACTTAACTTAGTGATTATTAATCCATTTTATTAATATTTATTAATATTTATAAGATGCCTGTGTAGGGGTAAGAGAATTAAACACACAATTTAGCTCACTTCCTATATAGCACTGGTATTACCATGTCCAAATTCTCGCTAGAATCCCAGGACCCTTGATCTTAAGTTCCACACTATTGGTCTGCTTATAACACCCCACCTCTATTCCTGGACTCTCAAATCCCAATGGCTCATGCTTCAAAGTGGGGTCGAAAACTCCATTCTATATATCCAAAAAGGAAAAGTACATATGGAAAGTCTGAAGACCCAGGTTCATTTTGGGAGCTACATGGGGGGAAATTTAGAGGGAAGAAGGGATAAAAGGACGTTCAAAGGTCTTCCTCTCTCACCCCATAGTGTGAATGAATTAGTTGCTTTCTCCTTCAAACTAAATGAGCAAAAGACTCAACAGCTGGCTTGAGACCCTTGAACATTCTGACAATTACAGTTATATAACCAATAGAGAAAAAAGCCTCCTTTCAACCACATGGTAAATCAGCAAAGAATGTCCATGCATGCACAATTTTTCAGTCTTTTGAAAGCAATTCCCCATAGAAGATGCCCTTTTAGATGGTTTTAGATAGTGAGGGAATTTACCAGACCACTTCATCATATATGTCATTGTCAATAAAAAGCAAGCTTGTACAATGTCAGCTGACCCTTTCTGTTAGGGATCAGTTCTCAAGGAAGGGAACTTATCTTTCGAAGATTCATTCTTCTCCTTTTCCCCTTTAATCTTTTCTAGAATGCCATTAGAGAGATTTCTCTTTCTGATTACCAAAATTAGTAGTAAGAAATTTTGAGCAGAAATACCTGACCATGGGAAGCATGTGCTCACATACTGCTCAATAGAACATTGCTTCCTCAATCCGAAGCCATATAGAGGGAAGAAAATTTTGAATTTCCTAGATTACATTATTTTAGAATTTAGTATTTTAAGAGATAAAATATCTCAGGCAACACCTGAGTCTCCTTCTGGACAACTATAATTTTATTTTATTTTATTTATTTATTTATTTATTTATTTTGGTGTGAGACATTGCTTTATTACAAAGACTGCAAGTTCTTTTATCTCTCGGTGCCTGTTTCTAGTTCCTACATCATATGTAAGTGCATTCTAACCTATAGTAGATACATGATTCTCTAAAGGAAGCTCATGTAGATATATTGTTTTTTTTTTTTAATTTTATTTAATAGTCTTTTATTTACAGGTTATATGCATGGGTAACTTTACAGCATTAACAATTGTCAAACCTCTTGTTCCAGTTTTTCACCTCTTACCCCCCACTCCCTCCCCCAGATGGCAGGATGACCAGTAGATGTTAAATATATTAAAATATAAATTAGATACGCCATAAGTATACATGACCAAACCATTATTTTGCTGTACAAAAAGAATCAGACTCTGAAATATTGTACAATTAGCTTGTGAAGGAAATCAAAAATGCAGGTGGGCATAAATATAGGGATTGGGAGTTCAATGTAATGGTTTTTAGTCATCATCCAGAGTTCTTTCTCTGGGTGTAGCTAGTTCAGTTCATTACTGCTCCATTAGAAATGATTTGGTTGATCTCGTTGCTGAGGATGGCCTGGTCCATCAGAACTGGTCATCATATAGTATTGTTGTTGAAGTATATAATGATCTCCTGGTCCTGCTCATTTCACTCAGCATCAGTTCGTGTAAGTCTCTCCAGGCCTTTCTGAAATCATCCTGTTGGTCATTTCTTACAGAACAATAATATTCCATAATATTCATATACCACAATTTATTCAGCCATTCTCCAACTGATGGGCATCCATTCAGTTTCCAGTTTCTAGCCACTACAAAAAGGCTGCCACAAACATTCGTGCACATACAGATCCCTTTCCCTTCTTTATGATCTCTTTGGGATATAAGCCCAGTAGTAACACTGCTGGATCAAAGGGTATGCACAGTTTGTTAACTTTTTGAGCATAGTTCCAAACTACTCTCCAGAATGGTTGGATTCGTTCACAACTCCACCAACAATGCATCAATGTCCCAGTTTTCCCGCATCCCCTCCAACAATCATCATTATTTTTTCCTGTCATCTTAGCCAATCTGACAGGTGTGTAATGGTATCTTAGGACAACTATAATTTTAAGAATTCCTCAAGGTTCTTACATTGTATTTTATTTAGAGGACAAAGTGCTGAACTAGAAGCTAGAGGTAATAGAAACCATAAGAAGTAGCATCTCCATGTCATGACCAACAGACCAGCATTTGGCAAATATTATGAAATCAAGGTGAGTGGGAGCAGTGCGATTGTCTTAACAACAATGCAACACTGAAGGCACAATTGATTCCTTACCTATCCACAGCCTGGCTATGGGCATTCTCTGAAAATTCCACTCTCTCTATATTACCTTTTTATCTATCAATTCTCCATAGTGATTCTGGGTATATCTTTGAAAGGTTATCCAGGTTTATGGAGAAGATAGTCTACTTCTACTTATCTTAACATGCTGCTTTAATAAATTGTTTTGATCTAATTATGTCTGCTAATTGATTATAGTCTATGGGAGGCAATGAGTTATAGTCATTGGGATGTGGATCCCCAAAATACCTTCAACTTAATATAGTCATCCTCTGATGGGATGCTGGAGATAACAGAAACAAAAAATGGAGTGTTTGCCTTCAGGCAGTTTATATTTTAGTAGGAAGAATACATGTCTATTAATAAATAGAATACAAGGTATAATAAAAGAAAACACAAAGTAAATTCTGGGAAGAAATGGAAAGCACTAAGATCTGAGTAGGGGTACAGGAAAGGCCTCTGTTAAACTGAGACTTGAAGGAAGTAGGATTCCAGGAGGAAAAATTGTGAAATAAGAGCATTCCATGCAGGGGCTATATTCTGGGCTAAGGTACAAGGGTGAAAGATAAAATATTTTGCATGAGAACATCAATAGGCCAATTTGACTGGAACATGACTATGAGAAGAGTAATAACATGAAGTTGTCAGGAAATATTGGAGCCAGACCATGAAAGGCTTGAAATACCAAGTTTATGAAATATTTTGGGGATGATAACAGTTAGCTGAAGAATTCTGATGGAAATTGTTGATGCCAAAGAAAACAGGGCATGAAAATTCTAGTTTTACACTAGCATTGAATAATCCTATCTTAATTTGTTTACCATGTGAATATATGTTTTCATAGATCAGGTTTCTTTATAGTGAGCATCTCTCAAATTTTGGGTAGTGGAAATATCAACACAGGCACAATATTTATAACACCTTCTCTACAAGCATTCCTAAAAATTAATTCCCACTTTTGATGTATTGCCAAATTCATAAGGAAGTTTGAACTTTGACAAAGTTTTTATGTAGATTTTTTGCGTCAAAGCTCATATGTGAAGCTAAGTGTTTGGTTATATTTGGAGAATTTATCACTACTCTACTTTATTTTCTTCCCACAGATAATAAAGGAACTTCACGCTTCACTATATTCTATTGCTCAAGGTATTGTTTATTCATTTTCTTTCCTAGCAAATGGTTCCCAGCATTAAAGGAACAAAAAGATTTTACTATAGTTTGAAGAAAGCAAATAAAGCTCACATAGGTCTCATAACTCATGTCAGTCACCAATAAGAAGAACCTGTTCTAGGAACTTGGATAATTTCAGGCATTTATATTCATGCCCTTGGGTTTTATTTGACTCCAAACACTTCAGACTCCATTCTGCTTTTCCATATTATTCAGGGTAGGGAGATAGAACTGATTTGGAATGGGACAACATTTCCCTGTCTATAGCACATATATTGAGAATAAAATCTTACTATATTTGCTAAACTTTAATTTAAGAATGAATTAAACTAATAATGATACTTCTTAAAATAGTTAAATTAGCATAAGCCAAGGTATAAAAATGGGTTTAGATAATAATTATTATTATAATTGTTATTAATAATAGCTAATATTTAATTAGTGCTTACCACATTCCAGGAACTATGTAAGTGCTTTACAATTATTATCTCATATGATCCTCACAATAACCCTAGAAGACAGGAGTTATTATTATCATTCTCATTTTATAGATGAGGAAACTAAGGCAGAAGTGAACTGACTTAGTAAGTGTCTGAAGATGAATTAGAACTCAGTTCTTTATCTTTAGTCATATGAAAAAATGCTTACTACTGATCAGGGAAAACTAAAGTAAAACAACTCTGTGGTATCACCTCACATCTATTAAATTAGGCAAAATGACAGAAAAATAAAATCACAAATGTTGGAGAGGAAATGGGAAAATTGGGTCACTAATACACTGTTGGTTGAGTTGTGAACTGATCCAATCATCCTGGAAGCAATTTGGAATTATGCCCAAAGGACAATCAAGTTGTGTGCAACCTCTGATTCAACGATATTTCTACTATGTCTATATCTCAAAGAGATCATTAAGAAAGGGAAAAAGACTTACATGTACAAAAATATTGTAGTGACTCTTTCTATGATGGCCAAAATAAATTTGAAATTGAAGGATATTTATCAACTGAGAAATGGTTGAATAAGTTGTGGTATATGAGTGTTTCCCTGGAAAGACTTAGATGAACTGATGCAAAAAGAAATGGCAGAGCCAAGAGAACATTGTATATTTCAATCCAACATTGTGTTGGGTTAAATTGTTGATCAACTATGAATGACTTAGCTCTTTTCAGCAATA
Source organism: Sarcophilus harrisii (assembly GCF_902635505.1). Classification (NCBI taxonomy): domain Eukaryota; kingdom Metazoa; phylum Chordata; class Mammalia; order Dasyuromorphia; family Dasyuridae; genus Sarcophilus; species Sarcophilus harrisii. The sequence continues at coordinate 146,722,172 of NC_045427.1, forward strand.
CAATGATCCAAGATAATTCCAAAGGAATAATCATAGAAAATATTATCCACATGCAAAGAAAGAGTTGGAGAAGTCTGAATGCAGAATGGAGCATACTATTTTAACTTTATATTTTTCATGATTTTCTTTCCTTTTGGCATGTTTCTTCTTTTAAAATTTGACTAATATAGAAATATGTTTTATATAATTACATATACATACATATGTACATATATAGATATACACACACACAAAACCTATATATATATATATATATATATATATATATATATATATATATGTATATATGTAGCTTACCATTTTGGGGAAATAGAAAAATTTGGAATTGAATTTTTAATTAATGCTAAACTTATCTTTATATATAATTGGAAAAAATAAAATATTATTTTTTAAAAGAATTCATCTGTTCCTGATTCTGGATCCAGCACTACCTGCAAATTGATTAGATAGTTGTTGTTGGTTTTTTATTTTTTTTATTAAAGTCATTACATTATTGATGTTAGAAAGCATCAGACATTTTGAGCATATATTAATTTCCCATGAATAGAATTATACTAACTAGAAATTTCAGGATGGTTAGCAGAAATGAATCAGGATAATTTTGATCAGATTATAGATACAACCCCATTTTAACACAACTCAAAATACATATAATTAAACTTATACCACAAATTTCTTGAGTAGATGGGATCATCTGTAGAAGAAAAGAAACTTTCATTTTACAAAAAATGATTACTTGTAGATTTTATTTGCATTATTGTAGTAATCTGAAGTATTTTTCAAGATATTAAACTTTTTCTGAAAAAAAACGATGCACTTAGATTAGATCATTTCTTTCATCTTTAAGTGCGATGTTACTTTGATAAGCATTGGAGAAGCTAAAGGGTCAAATAAACTAAGAATAACTGCCAAATGAAGACCAGGCAGGGTCATTCATCCAGTATGTGTTATAAAGAGAATTTGAACTCCTATCTTTGACTCTGAGTCCAACTATCTATTATGCCAGGCTGCCTTTTTTCACTGTTCACAAAACTTGCCAAATGTTTTTCACCTGTGAGGTCAGTATGGAAAGAAAATTGAATGGGTTTTGGTGCCTGCTTTGCCACTGATTAATTAGCTGTCAGTTACTTTCCCTTTTCTGGAACTCAGTTTCTTCATCTGGAAAATGAGGAAATTGCACTAGCTTATCTCTAAGGTCCCTTTCAGCTCTGTGATTTGCCATAGTTTAGAGAAGGAACACCTAAAGTAAAGGGAAAGGAAATGAGTCGGTTCATGCTGATTCATTGGCTTCCTCTTTAGCTCCAAGTGCCTAGGCTCCTAGCCTTCTAACTGTGCTCAAAATGGAGCTCAGCTACTGGTGTATGGGTGAGAAGCAAACACTAAAGACCTCTAAGGAACAGGAAATTGGTGTGAGGCCATACTTTTCCAGACAAGGACACTTGGGAAGAAAGCAGAAACAAATCACTCCCACCCTTTTCTGCCCAAACATTACAAAGAACAATGGATGAATAAACTTCATTAAGTCAATTTCCTTGGACTTCATTACCAAAGGGACAATGATTTGTCTATGATTGAGTGATGATTTCTTGCTTTTAAACTAAGAGATATTATAGAAAGAACAAAGGAGATAGGTTTGTGGGGCTAGGAGACAGATTAATTTGATTTGAAGGAAACACAGCTCCCATTGTATGTGCAAGGTCCTCTCCCTTCTTCTGTAAACCATGCAGTCAGAAATAGGAAACTCCTTTGGGACAGTGTTATTTTAATGTTTAAATTTGGAGAATATTTGAAGCCCAGCAAAGCAGAGGAGGGACCCAGTCCCCTATCGGAAACACAGGCTTCCGGAGCCAAGCAAGTGACCTCACATGAATGACCTTCCCTACTACTTAGCAGCCCTATTTACTTTTCAGTTCCTGGAATTGTTAAGAAAATCCCTTTGGTAATGAACGAAGAACTTGGTATAATCACTGGCTTCTAATGATGCATTAGGACAAAAAAGGGGAACAGATTGACTACTAAGAACTGAGATTTGTGGTCTTGAATCCCATCTGATCTCTAGGAATATAGTGATTTTTCAATATTACACTTTCCCCAGCTTCTATCTGCTCCTCCATTTTCTTCCAAAGGATCACAGTGAACCTGAGAGATTAAAAATGAGACCAGGCAAAGGGGATTCTATAATTCATAATTACCTTATTCTGCCACTCCCCTCCATATGTCACCATGATTAGGGTGAGCTCGCTGGTTGTTCTGCTACAACTTTTGAAGTGGAAACTCAGTGTTGGAAGGCATTACCATAGTCAATGCAGATCACAGTCCCTCTTTGTCTTAGTAGATAAGTCCTACAAAGTTACCTAAGACTTATAGAAATTAAATGACTTACCCATGATCACTTAGTCAGTAAGCACTAAAGATGGGATTTGAATCCAAATCTATCTGACTACATCCAACATTCTATCCACTATGCTACACTGTGTCTACTGCAACAATAGCAGCACAATTGAAAATAGGAAAATCAGTAAATTAGGATGTTGTTCAGCATATTGTAGGCCTAGCTTTTTAAGGGCTATATTCATTATTCTGTTTATTTCTATATATTTCAGAAGTTTTAGTTCAACCTAACCTTCGTAACTCTAGTCAGAATGTAGCACAAAACTATTACTACCTCCCAAAGTATATGTATAGTCTACAGATTAGGTAGTCACATAGTATAGATATATGATTGCCATTGCAACACCTCCAAAAGCCTTTAGAACTAAAGGAGCCTGACTTACTACTTATTGAAACTCATTATTTCACAAATGAGGAAATTGAAGCCCCATGAAATAAAGTGAGTGATCCAAGGTCATACAATTTTTATATTGAAGAGCTGAAATGAGAGCCAAGATCTCTTGACCAAAGCCTTAAATATGGAGTTTGTATTTGGAGAAACACACCTGGGCTTGGGAAAAAGCAGCATGGAAAGTGTCTTCCATTGACATTAAGGAAGGAAGGCCACCAGTAGAGACAGCTTCCCTGATGGAAAAGCTTCAAGAGGAAGGGTATTTAGAGTAGGAAAAGGAATTCATCCAGAACATGAACAGACTGCAAGTGCTAAATTTGCCACCTTAGGGCAGAGTCCTGCATTGACAATAATTTGTTATTTTCCAAGTCACTATGTGACCTGCAGGGATCTATTTCTATTTACTTTTGGCATACTTGTTCTTGAGTATTCCTCAACAAAGGATTACTGACTTAGAGTTGAAAAGAACTATGGAATTACCCATTAATCCCCAATAATACCATCTATGACCTGTTTCTACTGTTTTGACGAAGAACCATGAGATTCTATCTCTTCACTTTATCAAAAGCTCTCTTATACTTCAAGATTCAGTTAAAGCTCTATTACATCAAAAAAAAAAATTCTTGATTATTTAATACCAGAGTGGCCTCTCTCAGTCCTCTGAAATCTATAGTGTTTTTGGTACCTCTCATTTATAATTTATAGCCATAAGATCATTCATTTTGTTTTAAAAAGGAACTTAGGTCATCTAATCAAAGCTCTCATTTCAGAAATTTTTTACTTTTACAAAAATAAAACCTAGGAAACATGGATTAGCATAGATCAAGGTATTCTCATCAACAGAAAAGTACATGAAAATGTTTGACCCAGATGTGCCAGCATACTCAGTTCACATTTTATGTTTGCTTATGCTAGGGAGGTTTCATGAATTGATTTATTAGACAGGTAGTAAGTGACAAGAAGACAAGATTGAAAACTCAGTATGTTTCATAGACATCTTAAAGTCAACATGTCCAACACCAAACTCATATTGATGCTCCAATCTCTTCTCTCTTTTTAATTTCTCTATCCTTGTTGAAAATACCACTATTCTTCCAGTCACCTGGACTCACAACCCAGGTGTTGTGCTAACTCCTTTTAGACTACCCATATCCAATTTGTTGTTACTAAGGTCTGTAGATTTTATTTAGGTAACCTCTTGCTCATATGCCCCTTTCTATCCTCTGACACTGCTACCATCTTGATGCAGGCCATCATCATCCTGTCCCTAGATATTTGTAATAAACTGAGTTTCCTAAAATAAGAAACTCCATTCCCTCATTCTACACATACTTGGGATGCTCTCCCTCCTCATTTCTGTTTCCTGGCTTTCCTACTTTCCTTCAAGTCCCAGATAAATTTCCATCTTTTACAGGAAGCCTTTCCTAACCCCCCTTAAATTTGATGCTTTCCCTCTCTTGATAATTCTTATTTTATCCTTTATTTTGCCAAAATAATGACTGGAGACTGACAGAAAAAGACAAAGATAGCTAAGCTTGGATTTCAGCTGGGCACTTGTGCTCAAATAAAGCATTAGACCTTCAGCCTAACCATTCTAAGTTCTAAGGGAATTGATTATTCCCTTTTGAAGATCCTTGAGGTTTGAAGATAAGCTGAAATTCATAAGTGCCATAGAATATGAACAAGGAAAGTACAGTGTGGAAAGAATGAGCCATATTTTCTTGACTGCCTCTAAACAAAGAACAGAGGAAAGAGCAACTCACTAAGACATGATAGATGGACTCTTCTGTGAATTTAAAGATCTGTCTCTGATGGGGAGCAGAATGAACAGTAAAGAACATATTTTGAAGCAAGATTCTTTTTGACCATGACTAGAAGATGTCGAACATCTGACTAAAAAGAGAAAGAATATGAAGTCAATCATCTTAATGGTTTCAAATATTGTAATATCAACATCATGCTAATCATATAATTAACACTAAATAAATTTTTGCTTATTGACAGTGATTTGGCATCTTGAAGACAAAAGTTATGGAGAATTGACATCATTTTTTTTAATCTAGATTTTTAAATTTTATTCTGTCAATTCAGGAAGTGTATAAACATTAAATTCTGCCTTAATGATCTTCTGGGAGTTTTTTAGATAGAAATGTTCCATGATAGATAAACAGCTGGACTTAGTGTCAGGAAGGCTCAGCTTCAAATTTCATTTACAATATTTACTCACTATGTTATCATGATCACATCACATAACTTCTCTGACCCTCACTTTCCTCATTTGTAAAATAATAATGATATTATTTGTAGAATCTCTCTCACAAGACTTCTGTGAGGGCCCCCAAAATAAAGTTTTAAGGCACTAAATAAATATTAGTAACTGAATGAATTAATGAATGAAAAATCAGGGAGTAGACACTTGCAATACACTCAGGACTGGTTTAATAGTCAGATATAAACAAGAAAAGTGAGACAGTCTCTGGCCTAAAGGAGTTTATATTCTATCAAGAAAAAAAAAAAAAAACACTTATAAGAGAGATGGTTGTAGAGTCACAAGATAGTGAATTAATCCATAGAAAAGTTGGTCATTCAAAAACAATGGTAGTTTTGATTATTTGATTACCCTGTCCAGTAAGGGAAAGAGGTAGAAAGAAGGAAATTAGAGGCAAAGACATACTTGGTTATTGGGTAGATGACTAGTTAGCCTAGGTGAATGGCTGAGTGGTCTGAGATCAGCCAAATATAAAGTTTGCAATCAGTCACTAATTCTCTTTCTGTCTCTCTGTCTCTGTCTCTGACTTCATTTCTGTCTCTGTCTCTGTCTGTTCTTTCTTTCTTTCTCTCTCTGTCTGTCTTTCTTTCTCTCTGTCTGTCTGTCTGTATGTCTCAATATAAAACTTTATGGTAACCTCAGAATAAATCTCCATTCCATATCTTTATGCCTACAGAAAATGACTCTTGAAATGTTAGCTCTTAAATATTTGCTGCACTGGGTAGGGCAAGAGAAACACAGATGATGCAAAATAATGGAAAATCGGAAAGACATACTTTTACTTTGCAATAGATTCTATGATTTTCCTTTATTAGAAAATTTGGTTCTGCATTGATGTTTTACTTAGATTAATATTAATACCAGTTTTCATTCCCTTTGCATACAGCAGAAACAATGTTGGAGCATGTGGTTGCTCACTAAATAAAAATCTGACAGGATGTGACGACAGACCCTTGTACAATTTCCAAGTCTATGTAGGTAGTGTATGTATGTATATGTTGTTAAACATGTTTATGAAGAAAATGAGAGGCAGTGTATAATTTAGAGATACTACTCCATGTTGATGTTTAGCCATGGGAAAAAAATTGGAAATAATATATGACAGCTGAATTCAAGTAATCAAAGGACTATCACATGAAAGATTAGATTTATTTTTAATAGGGAGTTAAGTTAAAGTAAAAAAAAAATACTGATCTGGAAGTAAAAAAAATAAAGGTTCTTTGTAAATCTTTTTAATGGGTGTGTCATACAGGGCAAATCATTTTATCCCTGTGAGAAGTAAAATAAAATCATATTTTACTAATTATTAGGAAATGAATTGGTTACTTTCTAGTAGGAATTATACTGACTTTGTGTGCCAACATATGGTTTATAAAACACCAGTTATAGGATACTGTGATGATTTGATTAATTTATGCTCATAGGGATTTCAGATACCAACCTTTCCTACCCCACTTCTAGTCTCATTTTTCAAGATGGTTTGGAACCTGGTAATGTGAGAACTCATATGCTTGCTTGGATATTCAGTTATCTATCTTTCCCATGAACATATAAAGATTATCACAAACAATCTACTTCTTTCCTTTCCTTTCTACCTCCAAATCAAATGTTGGTTACTGTTGAAAAAAATTATTTTCCTCTTCAAATTTCCTGGGTTCCTGGTTCCTGGTTCTGAAATTCTTCTCTTCTCTTTCTCTTCCCTTCCATTATTTCCTCCCCCTTTCCCTCCCTTTTCTCATTTCTTTTCTATTCTCTATATTGTTTTTACTGCATGTTTTTAAATATATATTTTAAAAAGTTTCTAACAATAACTGTATCCTGAAGGAATGATGTGATTAGATACAAAGCTTTAAAAAAAAATCAGAGTCCAATAGAAGACTGAAAAAGTTAGGTCTAATTCCTGGTTTTTAGCAGAATCCCCATCAGCTATACTGTCCCCCCCCTCCTACCTCCTAACCTTGACCCTTCTAACTATCTATGAACATCTTCACTATTCTTCAATACTCAATTCATCCCTACTCCCACTCCTACCTCTCTATGTGAGCTTTCCTAGACTACACTGATCTGTCCTTTTTCTGAATTATTTTTGTGTCTCTAGTTTGTACCAGCCAATTGAACATATACATATATATATATATATTATTATTATTATTATTTCACCTCTGATTCCTCCTTTCCCCCTCCTCAATAAGATTATAACCTTCTTTAATCAGTCAACAAGCATTTTTAAGCACCTACTATATGCTAGGCCTATACCAGTTGGTTATATAAGGGGGAAAATGGAGTGTATATTCTATCAGAGGAGACAACATATATTTTGATATGAGTATATGCTCATACTGAAGGAATACAAAATGGAAAAGTACTAGCATTTTGAAGGAGGATCAACGCTTCATATGGAAAATAGAGCTTGATTTGGTTCATGAAGGAATTAATTCTCTGAAGTATAGATGAGGAGGAAGAACATATGCATGCATGGAGTGGATGATCATTGCAAAAGCATGGATATGGAGAATAGAGTGCCTTGTGTGAAGAAAGCCATTTTGAGCAAACAATAGAGTTAGGAAAACAGAATAATGTATAAAGAGGCTAAAAGAGTAGCTTGGAAGGGCTTTACAATTCTAAAACTGGAATTTGTGTTTTATTCTAGAACTAATGGCAAGGAACTAAATTTTAGTAAGCCAGGAAGTGTCACAATTAGATCTATGATTAGTGACAATCACTTTGACAGCTGGATGAAGCTGGATTAGAATAAGAAGTGACTTGAGGCAAGAAAATCAGTTCTAAGGTTATTAAAATAATCCAGGTGAAACATAATAAAACCCCTGAGTAATGAGAAAAATCACTGTGAGAGATGTTGTGTAGGTAGAAATGGAAAGACATAACAATTGGTTGTATATGTAAAAAATGAGACCTTGTAAAAAAAAAAAAAAGGATCATTTAATAATTTTAATATATTGGTAGCCCATAGTAGATATTCAATACATTTTTTCATTTTAATATTTTATTAAAGGTCTGATCCCTTTGCATAGTATGTAGATAACAAGATCTTACCAAGGTAGCCCACAGGCAATTTGCCATCTAAGAACCAGCCAGACTTACTATGTTGGGGAGATGCACCACTAGAAAGCTGGTTATTATGAGAACAGTTTCCCCATAGTAAATCACAAAAAGCATTTGCTAAGGCATGGAAGGGTTGTAATCCATATGAGCTACGGTATTCACATTGGTAAAATCATGAAGGCTTGAAGTATTGATGCTATTATGATTATAGTAGCTTTGGCCAGGAATTCAGTAGGAAGATCCATTGAGGACACACTGTGATGAAGCCTGAGGATCACTGATAAAATGTCTGCCAGATGGTTAAGCACAATCTCAGACATACAAACACTTCAGCTCAGTTTGCCCTCTCCAGATAACCATTCAAAGATAAGAGAAGAAAACAATCCACAAAGCTAAGACTTGAGCTTAAATATGCACTACTCAATCCTTATGTTTAATTCTTTTAGATGGCCCTGGGGAAAATAGCACCATGTTAGATAAAAGAGAAGGGCTATAGAATGCTGGGACCCAGGCATCTTTCTAGGGAGTCTGTTTAGCACCTGGCTAGAATCTGTTGAACCAATCAAGTTTTATAAGTCTCAACTGAATATTCAAGTCTTGCCTGCTTTTTACGGGATGTTTTTCCAGGTCCCCCAGCTGCCTTTCCCTTTTAGTTGCCTTCAGATACTCCATATTATAGCTTAAATGTACCTATTTATTTTTTGTCTTCCCCATTAGAATGCAGGATTCTTGTGGACAAGTACTGTTTTGTTTGTTTTACCTTTCATCTCATGTCTAGTCCTTAACTGAGAGCTTGGCACATAATAAGCATTTAATAAATTCATGTCAACTGATTGTCTACTTGACTCTTCAAGTCCTCAGTAGTGATTATCACACAAAAGTTATTTATCCAAGAAGTTTTGCAAAATGTGAACAGTGAGGTTTATGCAGATCTGGATGTAGTGGCACTAAGCCAAACTACAAAGGCAAAGGGTAGATGGAGAGGAAACAGGTAGCTCTGTTAATCATCCAAAAATAGTCAGACCTCAAAATATTGCATTTTGAATATGCAGATTTGCAATTTAAAGCCCCAGGAAAAGAAATTCTTGCTTTTAAACCAAAAAAACACTTTTTTTCTTTTTCAGGATTCTATATATTTTACAACAAAATATCTAACACAGATCATAATTGTACACTTGTACAAACCACTCTGTGGAGTCCTTAAGTAAAAGCACTTAAAACACACATTTTTGGTCCGATACATTACCATTAAAATTAGATGGTTCAAGTTTATTTGCCTCCTTATTTCCCCAAACCTAATGAACTAATATAGTGCACCATGTGTTTAATCATCTGAATAGCAATTTGAAATAAATAACCCCTTTTTTTTCTAAGAGCTTTTTCTGGATCATCTGGATCTATATAGTCTGGATAAAACTATCACTAGGGATTTCTTGAAGGTCAGTAAAAATGCCAAGTATGGTTAAGTATTCTGTGCAATCTCCATTCCATACATCTATTTTTAATCAGGATTCCTTGAGATTACTTTCTTCAATTAATCATACAGAATAGGCTTAAAAGTTCCATCCACTCCTCTAAGAATTAGGCATCTTAGAAGACTGCAGTGACATCTTTGCCTTTAACTATCTTCCTCCAGCAGATCCCTTTCTTGATGTATGTGTGTATGACCAATTTTCACCAAAAGAACTCTTATTAAACATATCAGTTCCTCTATGCTCAGTCTGCATCATCATTCCCTGAGTCAGGAAACTACATTTGCCAAACCAGTCACTGATTGTGCAATTAATTAACTTATCCCAAAGGATTGGGAAACATATATTTTATAGTATCATAGATTCTAAAGTAGACTTGCCATTGAAAATAATTCTATCTGGATAATAACTTCATCACTCTGTGATCTTCATAAGACAACACCCCAGGACTTGGAATTCCTTCTCAGTACAGGATTTTCCCAACATCAACTTTCAAGCAGATTCACACAAAATCTATGGCATAATCACAGTTAGAAAGAAATGGCTCTACCTGTACTAGAAGAGACAAAATCACCAGAAAATTATTCCCAGAACTGTGTTTATCCATAGATACCTGCTTACACTTACTATTAAAGGCAAAATTAAGGATTTGCTAAATTATCCCATCAGAAGCAAAGTTCCCCTTATTATTTTTTTTTTAGAATATGGATCATATAATCTATTATGCCTTTGTAATGCTTATCAACTGCCTTTTGCTTTCCTTGAATATTGCAAATACGATAGTAATTTGACTCTCTTGATGGGGGAATCTGTTTTCCTGGAAACAGCAGTGCTGATCTCATAACCAGGAAATTCTTGATGAAGGCGATGACCTATTCTGTCATGATCATGGGTTAGAAAGAAAGTGGAGTTGGATGCAGATATAGACAGTATAAAACGCAAAAGCTGGAGAATATGTTGTTACCTGTATAGTTCCTTCCTACAGTTCATATAAAAAGGATTCACAAACTGCCTTTCCTAAGTACCAAGACAATGATTACAAGGTGGGAGTAAAGACCACTATTAAAAACATCCCCAGATATGACTGGGTTATTTTATAGGAACCAAGTAGCACAATGTAATACAAGGATATGGCTACTAAAATAGCAAAAGTGATCTCAGACCTCATTAATTAAAGTGGATTTTCAAATTACTCCTGGTTAGAGTGTTGCCTGCTCCTTTAAGCCAAAAAGAATAGGATTGGTTGAACAGCACCCACATATACACTCCATCATTCAAAATCAAATTAGTTGATTATGTCAAGACCAATTACATGCAAATGCTAGTATTACACCACATTAATACTGAGATTAATATGTCAAAGGAAGAATTTCAAAGGATAAAAAGGCTGCAATAACACAAAAGTTTCTGTTTATTCAAACTATCCACTATATTAAATACCATAGAAGACCCCATCCTCCTGGTAGTTGACCACCCATTCTTCTTTCCTTTCTCTTTTAACTGGACCTTTCAGTAAGATGGCCCACCTATTTTGTCTCAATTCATCTTCATACTTGGAAACTTAGAATCTGATGAATTACTTTGCTGGCAGAATAACAAATAGAATAGGGAGAGCAGAGGTTGAAAGCAGGAGACTAGTAAGTTATCTTAATAACATGGGTTAGAGGTAATGAGAGCTTATGGTGGTGGCTGTTTAGGTGAAGAGAAGGGAATGAATGTGAGTGATATGGGAATAGCTATAGCATTTGATACATAATTAGAACTGAGGTGATAGGTAAGAGAAAAGGAAGAACTAAGACAGAGCCATGATTATGATCTAGATGGTTAGACAAGATAATTCTGCTCTCAAAAGAAATATAGGAATTGGAGGAGGGGCAGGTTTAGGGAAAAGACGGGGAGCACCATTTTGGAAATACTGAGTTTGAGGCATCTATGAGGCACCCAAATGCTTCCTAGAAGGCAGTTGATAATTAGGAACTAGGGATTAGGAGAACTGTGTGGAAAAAAAAAAAAGTTGAGTCCTTTACATGAAGAAGATGAGTCCATTAAGGGAAAAAATATAGAAAGAGAAAGGAAGAAGGCTTGGAAGAAAGTTCCGGGGATCATCTGCACCAAAGAAAATAAGAGATGGATGATATTCCAGCAAAGGAATGTAAGAAGCAGTTAGTGGAAGTTAAGTTTGGAGAAGTGAGGTATAAAGATATGAGTAAAGTTACTAGAAACTCAAAGGCAACTTAAAGTTGGGAAAGCGGTTGTGCTAGGCAGTCTCCAGTTACTATATTATTGTGCCACATCAGTGTCTCACTCCACTTAACATAGTGGGCATTTTATCTTCTGACAATCTCAGAAATGATACACACAGTTTGCAGAATTTCCAGTGATGGTCTCTTTCCTTATGCTCTCTTGTCTAGACAATTGTATATTCATTGGGAATAGGAGATGGGGGAGATGAGGAGTAGTATAAAGTGTCAAATTGTTCCAGGAGTCAGGAAGGAAGAGGACGAGTTCTCTTACTGAAAAATACTCTATCCCTACCTTTATTTATCTGCCTATTTTATAAATCCCCTTAGTTTCTGAACAATTGTTTCTGAACTGGGTGTGACTGGTTTGTTCTTTCCTGGTTTCCTGTCTTGCCATTAGCCTCCCTCTTTGAAACAGATTAATTTATTTCAATTTCCAGGGAGGCCAAGATAGAGAGACTAAGGGAGTTGGGGATTCTATCATCTGAGAAACTTCTAGACCTAGAAGGAATGCTTGCCTCCCAGACCTACCATTTCCTAATAGAAATGTTTTCAGTTCAAAGGACAGAGTGCTGTGATTGATTTCCCAGGGACAATAAAACAATAAAATGAAAACATCTTTCTCATCTTAGTAAAATTGTCATAGCATTCTCTCAAGTCAAGGTTGCTAAGAATGAAAAAATTGTATACTATAGAGAGTAAAGAGCACCAGAAGTAATCCAGTCCATCTCTTTATTTTATAGTGAGAAAACTGAGGTCCAAGGAAGCTAAGTGAATTGCCTAAAACATCAGATTCAGGATTTGAACTTGGGTACTCAACTCAAGAGCCAATGTTCTTTTCACTATACCAGATCACAGAATTACTGAATTTTAAACTGGAATGAACCTTAGAGACTCTCTACTCTAATCTCTTCATTTTAGAGGTAGAATAAAAAAATAAAAACTGAGAACCAGAGAAATAGACTATCAGACTACCCAGATTTCCTCATTTTTCAAGAGAGAATATTTCCATCAATAGGAAATGCTGAAAATAAATTATTTTCTGTTATACTAGAAAATGCCTTATTTGAGCATATTTTCCTATTTTTATGCCTTACTTATTATAGGTTCTAAAGGTCATCATTGAACAAACTTATCACTATAATCACATATATTATAGCGCTTTATTTGATTTATATATGTACATCTATACATGTATAGAGATATAAGTATATACTTGTATATGTATATATATACACATACATATAAGTATAAATATCTATATACAAGCATACACATACAAATACATACATATTTATTTGAAGAAAATCTTCAAGGATCCATTTTGGGATGAGCAAGTGAAGAGTAAGGCCTTGAGCAGATTAAAGAGAAAGAATGTAAATAGAAGTTGGAGGACTTTGAATTTGTGGAAAAGGACAAAAATTGAATTTGGCAAGGAGATATTTGGGAGAATTTGATAAGTGAAAGGAAGTAAATGTTCCCATCAGACAGAGGTAAGGAATTGAAGAGAAAGCATCTGAATAGAACCTGGTGAGAAGAAATAGGCACTTGGCAAGAAAACAGAGAAAAGGCAATTATCAATTAAAGAAAAACTGGAGAAAAAGTAAGAAATACTAAGTAAAGATAAAGAAAAATATATATGGTTATTAAGTTGTTGAAGAAAATGACAAGACAACAGAGGAAAAATTAGCACAATGTTTGGCATATAGTGGTTTATAGAGGCATATATATATATATATATATATATATATATATATAAACACACATATATATGCATATAGTGCTTAATAAATGTTCATTGAATTGAATAGAATTAAAATTGTGTCTGTTGAGAGTGGAAAACTATCATGCAAAGAAAGAAGGACAGAAAAGAGACTGTGGTATACTTGGAGCTAACATAAATTTGAGTGCTTTTTTTTTTTTCCTGAAGAAGACAATGTTCCTTTTAGGAAAACAGATGTTTATCTTTCATGGAATAAGGTAGTTACAATATTGTTGTTGTATAGTAGGGATTGGAGGAAGAGAAAAGTAGTAAATATTGGTAGTTCATTGCTCAGGAAATTGAGAAAACTATCTGTTCACTGATAAAAATAGAGAAATCTATTGTCTCTATTCAAAACACAGAAGAGCCTCTACTGAAACTTATTGAAATTAGATTGCTACTGTCTACTTCTGTGATTCATTTGGCAAAGTCTTGTTTGTACATAATTGTTTACATGTTGTTTACCCCATTTGATCATGAGCTCCTTGAAAATAGATACTATCTTTTCTCTGTCTTTGTGCACTTGATTTTTAACATCGTACCTACTACATGGTAAGTATTTAATAAATATCAGTTGAATGGCTGACTGAAGAAGAAACTTATTAAGCCTTTTAGAGAATACAAAGTCTTGGGTCCATTGAAGACAAGGAATCCAAAAGAAAAATAAAATTGGAAAATTGGCATCTAGAAATGAAAACTGGATCTCTGACCACAAGATAAAATATAGTTTTGATAGATTCTTTGCCAGAGATAGAATATACTTAACAAAAGATGGCAAGAATGTGTTTGCTGGTTCTTACAAATCCAATCAAAAAAGATAGAGTCTAAAAAATGATGAGGGGAGGAGAAAACAAATACCTACTCATGTAGACATCATAGAGTAGCAGTTGAGATGCCTAGACATTCATGAGACTACAATGAGAATAGAATTCATAGAATGAATTAGTAGCAAATAAAATCTGTGACCTCAAAACATTTACACACAAATGTCCAAAGTTTAAGCAACAAGCAATATAAACTTGATGTTCTAAGAGAGGGGGAAGCATATGACTTCACAAGGATCATTAAAACTTTGACTATAACTACAAGGACTGTCATAGTTCTGTAAGAATAATTTCAGAATGAATGACTGTTTGGTATAAAAGAACTATAGAGTGGATTGGGAGTGGGTTAAGTAAGAGAGCCTGAAAATGATTAGGCACATAGACCATTTATTTCCTATGGAGAAAGAAAGATGTTTCATAAAAAGGTGATGATAATATATGTTTATCACATCTTACAAGAAAGGTGACAGAGTAGAGGTTTAAAATGAGATATACTGAGGCACAGCTTTAGACATAGACTATGCTTTCTTTGGTTTAACCATTATTTATTACAAGGGGAAGAAATCAGTGAGAAATTGATCTAAACTAGTGGGTAATGATAAATATACAAAAGAAAAAAGAAAATCATAATAATGAAACATTTAAAAATATACAGAAAATAAAGTTCTAAAGGGAACAAAATACCAATTTTACTATGAATTTGTTATATTTAATATACACTTTTTAAAACACAAAAAAATCATACTGTGGGGAGAGTTGAGTCATATAACTTTGAATCTTGGCTCTGATATTTAACAAATTGTGTCACACTGGGAAAATTACTCCACTTCTGTTGGGCCTCTGTCTCAACTCTAAAATTAAGAGGTTGGTCTAGATGATCTCAAAGGGTCTCTCAATGTCAAAATTATATGAATGCTCTCCAGTTAGAGTGAGACAGATTAAGGGGGGGGGGGGGGGGGCGGAATAAAAATTACTTGGATAGTTCCCTGTGGGAACACTTCTTCCCTCCATTTCTTTTTTATTATGGGTATAATATTTTTAAAGCCCAGAGTCTGAATTTCTTGAAACCATATTTATAAGGCATTACACAGCCATTCATATGTATGGAAGAAGCCTGACCAACTTTGGAAATGTCTCACTCTAAAGAATATGAAGTGCCTTTTACAATTTCCAGAAGAAAGTGTCTTACAATAAGTCCATAGACATTTGTCTCCGTGTTAAGAACCAAATTCCTTTATTTGATTATGCCCCAACCCACTAAGGTCCAACATGTTAGTAAAAGCAAGCAGATGTCTCCCCAACTCCCACAGAACAAACCTTGAAACTATTGGCTGAATTACCTCAGTTTGGGTAATGTGATACCAATCTGGCCCCTCTTTTCTACAGTGTTACCAGTCCTGGGTGGTCTTGATGGTCATGAGAGACAATAGGCCAACCAGACTATTTGTATTATGCACATGATATTTAATTTGTGGTGCTTTCCATTGTCCTGACTCGTGGGCACATTTCCCAGCAGGTCTATAGTGGGAGTTTGGAGTCCCACTGTCTCCTTACCCCATGCTATTCATTTTCCACACAGGGGACATATAAAGATTTTGTTGGTGGCATTGAAATTCCAAATGTGTAGCAGAACCATATGACTATGAAGTTAGTATTACAGCAGCAGAATCAAAGAATAAAACCTTGTAATGGAGAGATGGCCAAGCCTTCCATAGCTCCTTACCTCCCTTTTGTCATGTTTCTGTCCTTAAATATCCAGAAAGCAATGCCTTTAAGTTGAGCATATATCAGGGGAAAAGGTAGAGAACAAGGTGGAAAAAGCAAATCAAGCAAATGATTCCAGTTAGAAATCCTTCCTTTTAATAAAAGGGGAAATACTTGAGCTCAACAATTTCTCTGGTAACCAACAAAGATGTAGATGCTGAACATCTGTCAGAAAAATGAGATTGTTACCTAAAACACAGTTGCTATGAATTTCTTACCCATCCCATCCATTTTATATGCTTATGTCTAGACAGAACAAGGTTACTTCTGGTCTTGCAGTAGCCTCATAACTTAGATTATAATATCTGTGGTTATCTTAAAGACTCCCCAATAGATTATTTTGGAGTGAGTCTAGGATATTGGATTCTCATTAAAGTTTCCTAATCAGCCAATACTGTATTAATGTAAAGTTATGATAAATCACTCAACATGCATAAATACCACTCAGCCGGCAACCCTGATTCTTATTAAGACTGTATGAAAATAAAGTGGGTACATTCATAAGGGAACTAGATTTAAAGGCTATATACTGGATCAATTCACATTTTGGGGAAACTTAGGGAGACTTCAAGTGTGGTCACTGGAAGTTCTTATTAGAACTAGCAGCATTACTATCTAGACCACTAAAGGAAAGAAAAGAAACACCTCGACAGAATTAAAGATAGATATATGCATAGACATAATAGAAAGGGTAGGGTACCCTAAAAAGCAAGGTCTTAGACCAAAAACTAAGTGAAAATGGTTTTATATACATTTTCATCTATCTGGTTCTTACTTCTCTAAGGAATCTTTCAGTTTCAAAAACATATCTATATTGTCCATCTTCCTAAATCATATACCTTATATCTATATAGTTTCATTCTTACCCTGTAGTGTAGACTTTAAAAAGGAGTTACATATCCAAAAATGTAGTGATAAGGCTAAGTCATAGAAGTGATCTGTCATGCAATTGTCTCTATCAGTCATTGATCTCTTCAGAAACTTCAGAAAGGTCTTTTCCCCTCTCAGGCTATGAACGTAATTAACCATTCAATCCCAATAACATATGAGGGTTAATGAAGACATATCTTGAAACCACTTAAAGAAAGAAAGGAATGAAGTGGAGATCAATCAAAAAATGTATTGAGTGCTTTCTCTGTGGTTAGTACTGTGTTCAGTTTATTTTTGTATGAAAACCCAACCTTTTCCCTCAGGGAATTTATAATGTAATTGAGATGAGTTACAAAGATATAAAACCATGAGGGAAACAGATAATATTATATGGCCAAGCTTGGCTGTAAATGAAATGAAAACATCCTTCATTCCTTCTTTTCAGGAGTGTGGGGGGGATACTCACTGTTAGTAGTGGATACTTCCCTCCACTCCCTCCCCTAGATGGCAAGCAGTCCTATATATGTTGAATATGTCGCAGTATATCCTAGATACAATATATGCGTGCAGAACCGTTCTCTTGTTGCACAAGAAGAATTGGATTCAGAAGGTAAAAATAACCTGGGAAGAAAAACAAAAATGCAAGTAGTCCACGTTCATTTCCCAGAGTTCCTTCTCTGGATGTAGCTGATTCATTCTGTCCCTCATTGATCAATTGAAACTGAATTAGATCTTCTCTTTGTCGAAGATATCCACTTCCATCAGAATACATCCTCATACAGTATTGTTGAAGTGTATAATGATCCCCTGGTTCTGCTCATTTCACTTAGCATCAGTTCATGCAAGTCTCTCCAGGCCTTTCTGAAATCATCCTGTTCGTCACTTCTTACAGAACAATAACATTCCATAACATTCATACACCACAATTTACCCAGCCATTCTCCAATTGATGGGCATCCATTCATTTTCCAATTTCTAGTCACCACAAAAAGGGCTGCCACAAACATTTTTGGCACATACAAATCCCTTTCCTTTCTTTAGTATCAGAGCATTATTCTGAGAAAAAGATCCATAAGCTTTACCAGACTACCAAAAGTATCCATGAGAGAAAAAACTCAAGAATCATTGAAATAAGTATTTCATTTGATCCTCACACCCCTAGAAGGTAGATACTAATATGATTTCCATTTTCTAGATAAGGAAACAAATTGAGCATGGTTAAGTGATTTGCCCAGTCACACAAGTTAATAAGTATTTGATTTGAATTCAAGTCTTGGTCTCACAAATGTAGCCTGCTATCTGTTGCAACAGGTTAGAACAGAAGTCAGGACACAGACTATTGAACATGCCTTAACTCATGACTCCACTTTTTCATTCTTTAATATTGCCAAAAATTCATGATTTCAACATACCATCTAAACAAATCAGAACCCTACCAAGTCTTAATAAATAGTTTCATGATTTTCTATGTCCCATAAAACAAAACAAAATAAAAATCATATGGTAACTATCTTTCTGATCAAGGACTTCAAATTACCTATAGCTTGGTCTTCAGTGGCAGACTGCCCATTTTTTCCATCTTGGAGGACCTGCCAGAATTTGTGATTCACTAACATAATCTTTTATCACTCTAGTCACCTCTATTCCATTAGAATAAGACTATGGTAGGACGGTAGGACTCCACACAGTAAAAAGCTATTTTGTATTTGGCTGCCAACTAAAACAAAAGCATGGTATATCATACTGCTTAAATATCCTAAGTGATAGAAAGCAGTAATGAGGCTTCTCTTTAATCTGATGCCTGGGTGTAGAAAGGCCTTGCCCTTCTAAAAAAAATGGCAGCTTAAGTCTTGGAGGTATAGTTTGAAGAGCTCCTATTCAATCTCTCCCCTACTGCAGTACTGCAACCTGAGAATCATCTTTAACTCTTCACCTCAAACCTGTTAGTTACCAAGCTCTTTTAAATATACATCCATAACAAGTTCCTTTTTCATCTCTTTATCTTCATTCCAAACAACATCACTCCTTTCATGTCCTCATCACCTTGCCCTTTGATGACTGGGGTGTCCTCTCCATTGATCCACCCACCTCTAGACTTTTTCCTTTCCAATTCTTTCTGGTTTGCTTAGATCTTTCTCCCTTCTACTTACTCTGGGATCATGACCCTAGCCTACTCACTGTTCATCAGACAAAACACTCCTCTCATCTCCCAACCCCTGCATGTTCTCATTGACTATTCCCCCATGCTGTGAATACTCTTCACAGAATATTTTGAAAATAGATTGTTGAAGAAACAAATGTGGGAGAGCAGGGGGTACTATATCCTAATTGCTATACATAAACTTCCATAACTATGGCTTCTTTCTTTAACTAGGACAGCTACTAAGTTCAGATCTGATCTTAGACACTTTACTAGTTGTATGACCTTAGGTAAGATACTTAACTCCTCTCTGCCTCAGTTTTCTCATCTGTAAAATGGGGTTAATAATAGTACTTATTTCTCAGAATTACTGAGGGTCAAATGAAATATTTGTAAAGCACATACCAGAGGTGATTAAAAAATGCTTATTGGATTAGAGATTTCTTGCCTTTCTTCCTTTCCCTTCTACTTCCCCCAAACCCCCATTATGAGGATAGTGCATTCTAACCTGTGAAAACTCAAGTATCTCTCACAGGGGAAACACATCCAACTGGTATCACTCATTTGTATTTTAGTATGAATTAGATATTAAAAGTCTTACCATTGTGGACTACCACAGGCATCTGTACACTGTGTGAGACCACTAAGCTACTTTGAAGATAAGAGAGGACAAAAGGAAAAGGATACATAAAAATATAGAATGTTGCAAAAAAATCTTTATATAATTTATCATTTTTCCTAAAGATAATTCCATTGGGTCTCTGACATTGGTCAGAATTTTAAAAATTAATTGATCAGAATTAAAAAATTATAAATTTCCTTCCAGCATGCAAGCTGATGCCAAACCATCATTCAGAGTTAGCACACAGAGTGACTTCTAATCAGACAAGCCTCATGCTTTAAAAACCACTGTCTTATTTTTGCCTGTGTTACATGACATAGATTTGTGAATAGGAGCAAGCAGTTATACTAGAGAAATCATTCAGAAATATTCATTGAGAGACAAAGAGAACCTAAAATATTTATATTCTAATATTACTGCGGCTCATGCTGGAAGTTCAAACCTGCCTATGAGGTCTTAATACAACATCTAAAAGTCATGCGTGAAGTCCCAACACAAACAATGAATGGTAACATTTACAAGATTTCCACTTTCCTTTAGAATTTAGCTTGCCCACAAAAGCATCGGTTGTGGTTTCAGCAATAGTCACAAATGGAGCCATTAACATAATTTCTCTTCACTTCAAATAAGAAAGATAGGAAAAAATGCAGTACATCATTTCCCTGGGGCTCCATGTGTGAAACCAAAAAATGAACAGGAAAATGGTCATAATGGAACAAATTAGCAGATGAAAGGCACATATGCATATAGTCTAGTTCTCACTCTAGGGCAAGAATCCCGTGTAGAGTTCAGCAAATATTAACTGATTTAGACATAAGCTTAACAAAACAGTTCATTTCCTTCATCTTAATTAAGATGAAAGAAAAAGTAGAGAGCTGCCTTTAAAGAAATAAAGAACTGGAGTTGTGTCTTATTTCTGTTTCATAGTGTTGTGATCCTGGGAAAGTCATTTAACTTCTCATTGCCCTATGCAACTCATTAAGACATATAGAGAATGTTTCGTCATCTTAGGACTGTTGCAATAGTCTTCTGGTTGTTTCTTTGGTCTCAAGAGTTATGAACTGATATAAACATTCTGAAGAGCAATTTAGTACTGTATGCCCAAAGGGCTATAAAACTGTGTATTTCCGTTTACCTAGCAATACTGCTACTGGGTCTACATCCCAAAGATATAATAAAAAGCGGGGAGGGGGGGGGAGAACAAAAATATTTGTAGCAAGTTTTTTTGTGGTAGCAAGGATTTGGAAATGGAGAAGATGCCATGCCCATCAATTAGGGAATGGCTGAACAAATCATGGTATATGAATGTAATGGAATACTATTTTTACAAGAAAAAAGATGAGAAATCAGATTTCAGAATAATTTGGAAAGACTTACATGAACTGATATTTGAATGAAATAAATAGAACCAGGAGAACATTGTACAATGTAAGAACAAGATTGTGTGATGTTCAACTATGACAGATTCAGCTCTCTTCAGCAATACAGTAATTTAAGACAATTACAAGGACTTATGATGAAAAATGCCACCCACATACCCTTTTAAATTTTTTCCCCTTTTTAAAAAAATCATTTTTGGTTATTCTTTCTTGTATTTTTTCCCTTTTATTCTGATTCTTCTTTCACAACATGATTAATATGATAATATATTTAACATAATTGTCCATGTATAACCTATGTGAGATTACTTGCTGTCTTGGAGAAGGAGAAGAGAGAGGAGGGAAGAAAAAACATTGGAACTCAAAATCTTGCAAAAAAGAATGATGGAAGCTATCTTTACATATAATTGAAAAAAATACTTTTAAGTGGAGAAAAAAAGAATCTCTCCACTTTAGTCTGTTCCCCACTCAATTATCAAAGTAGAACTCTTCAAGTATAGGTTGGACTATGTCATGCTCCTCTTCCTCCCAATATCTCTGTTCAATAAATCCTGTGATGCCCTATTATTAACTCTAGGATTAAATATAAAATCATATTTGGCTTTGAAAAACTTCTCTAATCTGGCTTCTTCTTATCTTTCTTATTTTTCTTTTCTCTGTGTAATATGTGATTCAGTGACTTTGGCCTCCTAAGATCTTTGAATAAAATACTCCATCATGGAACTTCTTGTACTTTTGTTGTCTACCAGCTATTCCTGGAATTCTCTCCTTCCTTATTTCTGACTCCTGATTTCCCTAGTATCCTTCATATATCATCTAAAATCACATTTTCTGTTAGAAATCTTCATTTCCTATATTTTATTTATCCTGGGTATTTATTGTTTGTACATAATTGTCTGCATGTTATTTTCTCTATTAGATTGTGAACTACTTGAAGATAGGGCCTGTTTTTGTCTTTCTTTGTATTTTTCAGCACTTAACACTGCTTCTTAATCTACTTGACTTGAAGTTCCCTATCCCTATGGAATCATCCATCCAGTCTCTATTTCTAACCTAGGCAAAAATGTATGTATGTATTTTTTGTGTTTATATGTGTTTCTGTGTTTGTATTTGTGAGTTTGAGTATGCATAGGAACACAAAAAAAAGAGCTGTGTGAATGGGTTAAAGACAATTGCATTAAAAATATTGAAGGTTGAAATATAGGGACATCAAAGGCTGCCATTTTCTTCTACAAACAGAGCTGAGAAATATAGGTATACCAGAATTCCTGGGACAAATCTAGTCATTTCAAAGAAAAACTGAGATATGATTAATAAGCATAATTATCAAAATAACTTCATATTTATATAGTACTTTCAAGTTGGAAAATAAGTTTCAATCCATTCCCCAAATGATTAATGGTCAAAGGATATGAACAATTTTCACTTATAATCATATGAAAAAATGCTCTAAATCATTATTGATCAGAGAAATTCAAATTAAGACAACTCCAAGGGACCACTTCACACCTCTTCAATTGGCTAAGATGACAGGAAAAGATGATGAATGCTGAAGGGGATTGGGAAAACTGGGACCTAATACACTATTGGTGAACTGATCCAACCATTCTGGAAAGCAATTTGGAACTATGTCCAAAGGGTTATCAAAATGTGCATACCCTTTGATCCAGCAGTGTCTGTACTGAGCTTGTCCTTCATAGAGATCATAAAAAAAGGGGAAAGCACTCACATGTGCAAAAATGTTTGTAGCAGTCCTTTTTGTAGTGGCAAGAGACTAGAAACTGAGTGGATGCTCATCAGTTGGAGAATGGCTGAATAAGTTATGGCATATGAATGTTACAGAATATTATTGTTCTATAAGAAATGATCAGCAGGATGATTTCAGAGAGGGCTAAAGAGACTTACATGAACTGATGCTAAATGAAGTGAATAGAACCAGGACAACATAGTACACAGCAGCAATAAGATTATATGATAATAAATTCTGATGGACAAGGCTCTTTTCTTCAACAGCAAGATGATTCAGGCCAGTTCCAATGGTCTTGTGATGGAGAAAGCCAACTGTACCCAGAAAAGAGGTCTGTGGAGGCTGAGTGTGGATCACAACACAATATTTTCACCCTTTTTATTATTGTTTGCTTTCATTTTGTTTTCCTTCTCATTTTTTCCTTTTTGATCTGATATTTCTCCTGCACCATGATAATTGTGGAAATATATATATATAAAAGAATTGCACATGTCCAGCATATTGGATTACTTGCTGTCTAAGGGAGGGGATAGAGAAGAAGAAAAAATTGGAACAGAAGGTTTTGCAAAGATGAATGTTGAAAATTACCTATGCATATGTTTTGGAAATAAACAGCTTTAGTAAAAAAAAGAAAAGCGGAAAAGAAGTTTCTCCAAAACAACTCATTAGATAATCATTATAAGTATTATAGATCCAGCTCCATAGATGGGGGAACCAAAATTTAAATGACTTACTACTTCTCACAGAACTAGTAAATGTCAAATTTAGAATAATAACTGGCACTTATATAACTTTCTTAGGGACATAAAATATATTTAACATACCTTAATTTTTTGTCTCATAGTCATGCCATATGGTATATTAATATACTCATTCTATAAAGAAGGTAATTAGGGGACATAGAGTTAAAGGGACATACCCAGAATCATACAGAAAGTAAGTGGCTGAAGCTGGATTTTAATCTGTATTTTTCTTGATTCCAGCAATGCAAAATAAAATTAGTTTTGGGGTGTGCATACCCTTTGATCCAGCAGTGTTATTATTGGCCTTATATCCCAATGAGATCATAAAGAAGGGAAAGGGACCTGTATGTGCACAAATGTTTGTGGCAGCCCTCTTTGTAGTGGCCAGAAACTGGAAAATGAGTGGACGCCCATCAATTGGAGAATGGCTGAATAAATTGTAGTATATGAATATTATGGAATATTATTGTTTGGTAAGAAATGACCAACAGGATGATTTCAGAAAGGCCTGGAGAGACTTACATGAACTGATGCTGAATGAAACGAGCAGGGCCAGGCGATCATTATATACTTCAACAACAATACTATACGATGACCAATTCTGATCAACTTGGCCACCCTCAGCAATGAGATGAACCAAATCATTTCCAATGGAGCAGTAATGAACTGAACCAGCTACAGCCAGCGAAAGAACTGTGGGAGATGACTAAAAACCATTACATCGAATTTCCAATCCCTATATTTTTGCCTACCTGCATTTTTTATTTCCTTCACAGGCTAATTGTACAATATTTCAGAGTCCAATTCTTTTTGTACAGCAAAATAACGGTTTGGTCATGTATACTTATTGTGTATCTAATTTATATTTTAATATATTTAACATCTATTGGTCATCCTGCCATCTGGGGGAGGGAGTGGGGGGAAGGAGGGGAAAATTGGAACAAGAGATTTGGCAAATGTCAATGCTGTAAAGTTACATATAACCTGTAAATAAAAGGCTATTAAAATAAAAAAAATCAGTTTTGGGAGAGACACAAAAGGAGACCTCATGATAACTGTGTGAAGAAAAATGTAGCCATTAAGAGAATTTATTGTGTTTCATAGGAGCACATCCACAGAAAGTTGTTTCAAAGAGTCCCAAGACCACTGAAAATGAGAAATAAGATATTCTGACACTTATGAAAATTTGGGGAAGCCATTTACAAAATAAACTGGACTTTTGAATAAACATTATTTAAAAAAAAAAAAAAGAGGAGCTAGAAAACCAGAGGTATTGACCATACATACAGGTTCTTCATACTGGATAAAAAGCCATGTGTGGGAGTGAGTATATAACTGTTTGCATGAACAAGTAGCTATTACAATTCATTTTCAGTCCTCATCACTTTTCTAAATAAAATGATCCGACTTTTTAAAAATTTTATTATAGCTTTTTATTTACAAAACTTACACATGTGTAACTTTTCAACATTGACCCTTGCAAAACTTTCTGTTCCAAATTTTTCCCTCCTTCCCTCCATCCCCTCTCCTAGATGGTAGGTAGTCCAATACATGTTAAATATGTTAAAATATATGTTAAATCCATTATATGTATACATTTTTATACAGTTATTTTGATGCACAAGAAAAATCATGATCCTATCTTTTAGACTGACAGTATACTTTGTTGTTATAAGCCTAACTTTGGCTTATTGATCTCTTTCTTTCTTGTCCTTTCTGGGTAAACCTTAAAGTCTTGTATTAATGCAAATTGCTAGTATTATAAAATATTCTATCTTATCCTTCAGGTTTGCTATCTCATATTAACTATGAGATTATTATATTTGATTTTTTAAGTTTCTTGAAGAAAGAAGTAAGGAAACAAAACATTTATTAAGTGTATTTTACATGCTTGATACTGTGCTGAGCACTTTACAAATATTTCAACTGATCTTTGCGAGATCCCTAGAAAACATGTTCTACTCTTTTCTTTATTTTACAGTTGGAGAAATTAAGGCAGCCAATGGTTAAATGATTTGCTCAGATTTTTTGCAACTAGTATGTTTCTGAGGTTGGATTTGCAATCTATTCACCATGCCACCATGCTTCCTTTCAGGGTAGATATGAGAGTAGATACCATTTCATCACTGTTTCCACTGCAGGTTTAGGACTGTTTTATTAAAAAGCAGATGGTTAATAAATGTTTGTAGAACTTAATTGAAATAATATTTCAACCAACAAGCATTTCTGAAGTATTTATTTTATGTCTATGCTTTTTTCTGCAGGTATGAAGATCTGAATGAACAATCCATGACTTTAAGGAGCTTACATTATACCAAAGGAGAAAACATATACACACATGCATGTATGTGTTTATGTGTGTGTGTATGTTATCTCCCACTCTGGAATGCCTTTCCCAACTTCCTTTAGGGGCATAAGGAGATGTATTTATTCTCTAAGCATGATGACTCGTTTTAACCAATTCTCAAAGAGGTATGTCTCAAGAAGACCCCATATTCACATTACATCAGGCTCCTAAGTTTAAACCTGCTGAAAAAAATATATTCCCCCTATATACCACCTTATGTCTTGAGCTCCCACTGATGCATCTCTCTTTATACAACCAGTCATTCATAATAATCACATTTTCAGATCTTATACATGTATATGTATTCAACAATTAGGAAAATGAAATAATGATATTGCCACATTTAATTATACATCAAAGCAAATGGACAAATAGTAAGTGCATCAAAACTACACATTAACTTCAGTCACACTTTCCTGATGAATTAAGTATCTGTGGAAGAATCAGCATACAATTACATAAACTTGTGAAGGATATAGATGAATGAGGAAAACCCATGTGTTTAGGCTAATTTACATCTCAAGAATTATACACTTCTGTTCTAGAATTTTGGATACTTTGCTTTTACTTTCTACCCCTCTTCTCACTTCCCAAATAAACCTCAGTTTTTTCCTATATACCTGTTAAGTAGCTTTTTTGTATTGTTATTTTTAAATTTTAAAAACAACAAAAAGCAAGCAGTGCCTCTCCCTTCCGCTCATAAATGAAAACATATCTATTATTCAACATGAAGAAAATTCCAGATTGTTGAAACCCACAAACTTTTCTCTTGTAAACTGCTTTATTAGTTCCATTCATCTTATTAAGTACTATCTATAACTCAGTTTTCCTTGGGAAAAAAAAATGATTTGTCTTTAACATTGCAGAAGAATGATCAACTAAAGAGCAATTTTCCAACTGTTGTTCCCAGAATAAACATCAAATAACCAAACATGGAGAAGTCTGCTTTTTATTTTTCTGAGATTGTTATCCATTGGCTTTTGGAATAATTTCTTGTCTGGCACACAGCAGTTTTAAGCAGACACATAAGAGTCATAGAACTAGAATCTAGTACAAAACCTTTCACTTTTCCCATGAAGGCTTCCTAGATTGCTCCAACTAGTCTTTGCATTGTTTGGTTCTCTGCAGTAATGTTATACTTCCTTCTCACTTTTTTTCTTTTTAGAATTCCATGTTTTCTTTAAGGTTCAAATTTTAAGGTTCAAAATTTAAGGTTCATTTTACATGAGGCAGCTAGTTGAAAAAGTGAATAAAACATAGGACTGACAGTTAAGAAAGAAGTACTCAGTTTAAATCCTCTCAGGCACGTGCTGTGTGATCCTTTGTAACCCACTTAACCTCTCTGACTCAATATCTTTATGTGTAATATGGAGATAATAATACAGCCTATATTTTAGTCTAAGACTTCCCAATTCCAAATTTAACCTTCTATTTGTTGCAGCAAAATGCCTTTCTCAAGCGGGATTCTATTTGTATAGCATCTTAAGGTTTGAAAAGTACTCATTGGCCTAGTGAGAAGTTCAGAAGCATGTGTAATGTTTGCAAAAGTTGTTTACATTTTAACATTTTCCTGTAATACAGATATGGAGAGGCAGCATAATGTAGTAGATGGAGTTGGAGTTAGGAAGATCTGGATTCAAGTCCTACATTTGATAAATATTGACCCTGTGATTCTGCTGAGTAATGTCTATGCTATGTGTGTGTGGATGTTATCTCCCATTCAATCTCTCCATATTCTAGCAACTTTCTAGGATTATAAAATGTAGATCAGCAATTGTGATGGACTTGGATTTTCATAGCACTGCAGTGATTCAAGGCAATTCCAATAGACTTGGATGTCATGTGCCATTTGCATACAGAGAACTATGGAGGCTGAATATGGATCATAGTATTTTCAACCCTCTTTTGTTGGCTTTTTCTTTCTCTTGTTTTTCTTTGTCCCAGCCCCCTCCCCCCCCCACCCTTTGGACTGATTTTTCTTGTATAACATGACAAATATGGAAATATGTTTAAAAGTATGACATATTGTAGTGTTCCAGTTGGTTTTCTGGAGGGCTTGGATCAACCTTCATTTCAGTTGAGTAATCATCACAAGAATAGCCAAGGATAAAGTCCAAATTCTTTATTATCTCTTACAAAGTCTTGTCTCCTTGCCTGGGGCTCAGGCTAGCTTTCTTGGAGGCTTTCTGTAGTCTTGGTTTCAATAGAGAAGCAAAGGAGGAAAGCCAACATGATGGTGTGAGATGGAATGAATCTTCCTAGCTGAATTTATCCCAGCTTATATGTAGTATACTGAATATAAACCAAACATTATATCATTAGGGAACCATTATTTGTTGTAAGATTAAATCAATCATACTGAACTAGAGAACTATTAAGCACCATGCTAAACTAGATAACCATTGTCTTATCAATTCCACTGAATTACCACCATATAAGAATCCTTGTTTCAAGTACAGAGTTCTGGCTCATAACAACATATGTTTAACCTATATTAAATTGCTTACTATCTTGGGAAGGGGGGTTAAGGGAGGGAGGGATAAAAAAATTGGAACACAAAGTCTTACAAAAATGAATGTTGAAAGCAATTTTATGTGTAGTTGAAGAAATGAAGTACTAATAAAAGTATACACACACACACACACACACATATGCATGTAATACATATCTGGATTGGCAGATAGAATTTTCTTACTGGGGATTTCCTTATACTAATGAAATCATGCATTCAATGTTTGCCTCTACAGAAATATAACTTTAACTCTTTAAATAATGTTAGAAGAATGGAAATAAGGATTTATTATTTCCTATGTGCCAGCTACTCTACCAAAATGACCAGATAATATACTAAGGTGTAATAATGCTTACACTATTACAGTAGAAACTTTGAGAGCATTTATCATGAAATGAGAGGCTAGGAAATTTCAGGGATCCTTGAAATGGCTTCAGAGTATATAAAAGAATAAAGAAATGATAACTTTTAGTTCATGTCCTATTCATTCCACTTATGGACTACCAGATTTTTTTTCTCATCTTCACTCTCTCCCCTCTTTAATCCATTTGGAACAATACTGCTAGATTAATCTTCCTAAACCTTTCCTTAATCAGATCACTTTTGTATTCATGAATCTCTAAATGCTCCCTATTTCCTACAAGCTCAAATCAAAATTCTTTAGCCAGGATTGTTTTTCTGTTTTGTTTTTGTGCCTATCACAGACATTTATATATAATGGGTACTTTAAATAAATCCTTATAAACTGAATCAGAGATGACAAATAATTTGATCTTGACCTACTTTTCCAAATTTGTCTCCCACAACTACTCTTTCTAAATTCTCCATAATAATTAAATAAGAGTACACACAGTGTTGAAAATTTCCTAATCTTCATGTCATTTCCTCTTTCTATTCCATGTCATCTGCAAGCCTGGAATACTATCTTCACTGCTTTGTCAAACCTCGCTTTTTCCTTCAAGGTCTAACTCATATTGTACTTTCGTGAGGCCTCCTATGATCTTTCCAAACCACAATGATCTTTCCATCCTCTGAATCCCAGTATCAAATGTACACCATATGGTCCAGTTGGTACTTGGTGTTTTTGTTCAGTTATGTCTGACTCTTAGTGACACCATGTACCACAGCACTCTAGATCCCCTTATCCTCCAATGCTTCTTGAAATCTGTCCAAGTTCATGTTCATTGTCTCCATGACACTAGAGATGATTATGGAGTGAAGTGTAATAAATTTAGGCCTTATAGGAGCCTTAGGGACAACTTAGTGCAACTTCCAAATTTTAAATATGAATAAGATAAGTGAACTATATAGCTAATAACTTCTTGAAGGATCTTCCTTCCTAACTCCAAGTTCATTTCTCTATTCATCATACCATACTACCATTCAAGGCACTGCTCATTGAACAGGAAGATTTCTGAAAAATCTTGAAAGATTTACATGAACTGATACTTAGTGAAGTGAGCCGGATGAGAACATTGTATACAGTAACAGCAATATTGTGAAATAAGAAACTATGATAGGCTTAGCCCTTCTCAGCAGTACAATGATCCAAGACAATTCAAACGACTCATGATGGGAAATGCTATCCACATCCAAAGAAAGAACTATGAAGTCTAAATGCAGAATGAAGTAGATTATTCTTTACTTTTTTTGTGTGGTTTTTCCCTTTTGTTCTATTTATTCTTTCACAACATAATTGATGTAGAAATATGTTTAATATGATTACATATATATATATATATATATATACATATATATATTATCAGATTGTTTGCTATCTTGGGGAGGTAGAAGGGAGAAATATTTAGAACTCAAAATCTATAAAAAATAATGTTGAAAACTATCTTATTTGCACTTGAAAAAAATAAAATAATATTCACAAAAACAAAAAATAAAGGGAAAATCATATTACTCATCAGATACTGTTTGCTCCTGTTGTCTTTCCTAACTAAATTGTAAACTCCTTAAAGAATGAATTCATCTCTTACAGATTTGTTTGAGATCACCATCATTATCATCCCTACCCTCCCATCACTTCCATTAAAATTGTCAATCATCAAAAACAAACAGTGAGCTTTAACATCCTAGTATAGGCAGCATAATCCATTACGGAGCAGGGGGCTTGCCCTAAAAGGGCTTACACTGTAGAATATATAGTTAATAAAAAATAAAAGTCAACATTAGTGGGCAATGAATGGTGTGGTTTTACTGAAGTCAAGGAACAGCATAATCACTTTGGCTGGGATGATCATGCCCAATGGAATTTGAATAGGATCTTGAAGATTTCATTATCTTCTCAGTATCCTAGCCAATATATAATGTGTCCTCATGGTTTCATTCATTAATTTATTTAGTCAACAAAGATTTCTTAGATTTTTGGTCATTGTTCAATGTCTATGCTAATCTGGCAACAGATGTGATATAGAAATAATCACTCCCCTTTGTATAATTATTGAACTTTCCAGATTACTTTCTTCCAACCTAATCCCTCTGAGGTAGGTAACCAAATATTATATACCCACTTTAGAGAGAATGGAATCTCAGAGAAGTTAAGTTAATTGTCCATGAACACATAACTAGTAAATGGAATTTAACACCAGTGTTCTTTTAACTACACCATACAGCCTCCTTATGCAAAGGCTAGATGAGAAACAGATATCACCAAAATCATGAATGAGAGTTAATGGATTTTTCTTTCCTTACTAGAAAGGGCCAGGAAAAATAAAAATATAACATTTAATTACGCGGTTTCAGCATGTTTTGTAAATTGATTACATTTTTAGTGACAGACATATCTCTTTCTGCAAGAGTTGATCACAGAGAGGAAAAAAGATGCCCTAAGAAACCCAGCCTACATCAAATCACAGCATAGCTATTTATTACTTGTGTTAGTAGAATCAAAATAGTTTTAAATACTACTAGGTAAGCTAATTTTAATGTCCCAATTTAGTCAGTCAATTAACCTCAACTTATACAGATCAGCATTATAATAATTCAGCTATTGTAATTAATACTGTTTTTTAAAGATAATTCAGAAGAACAGATAAGGCTTGTTATGACCTGGTTCACTTGACCATCTTGAGTATAATCCACATAATTGTTGAGTATGATATATTAAGGACTCTTGTTCAGTTTGAACTGGATGGTTTCAAAAATCTCTTTAAATACCAAAATTCTGCAATTCTGTGATCAGCAAATAATAAAAAAGTTATTAATTGCATGTTATACATGAAACACTATGGGAAGTCAAAAAGAAAATCCCTTTTTAGCTACCACTGAGAATGCAAGTCCAAGCCAATAAAATGCACCCACTAGTCATGAAACAATAATTAGATGTATAATGTTGTTTTAGAGATTGCAAATATAAAAGCAAGACAAAGCAAAGCACAAAGAAAACACAGTTCCTGTCCTCAGGAAGCTTATAATCTATTTTAAATATATGTAAGTTTGTGGCGTGTGCGGACAAAACAAACATATATAAACATTATGCACACATATGTAATATATTTATTACATATGTGTGTATCTACCAATTTATCCACCCATTTATTTATTTATCTATCTATATTTGAAGAAGAAAGATAAATCACTAAAAATTAGGAGAGTTAAAAAGGGATAGCACATGAACTGAGTTTTGGAAGTTAAGACTCCAAAAAGTAGAAATGAAGAGGAAGCATATTCCATATAGAGAAGATACCTTATTAAAAAGCATCTAGCCCAGTCTAGCTTCTGAATTCACAGTTATTTCCAGGGTATTTATAACAAATTATATCTAGATTATTTCAGTCAATTTGAAGTTCTCATTCCCCCCCCTCTTTTGCATATCTTTGGCATTCTATTCATAATTTTCCTCTCACATAAAGCTCTTTGACTTGTTCATGATTGAAGGCTTTGGCTCCTGATTTGGCCCATTTTTCTTACCATTTTCCTATGTAAGAGTGCAAGTCTTCTCAGAGTTATGAGTGCTTGTAATGGGAATATGTCAACTTGGGAAGACCATTTAGCATTAACAGATGGCCAGTAATAAAATTTGATTCAGAGGGAGTGACTGAGATATAGCCAATTTGACACTTTATTTGGAGAAAAAAATTAGGGGATAACAATAATGATATCTGGAAAACAACTTAAATATTCATTCAACTCCCCCATTTTATAGATAAGTAAATAGCAGCTGAGACAAGGGAAGGGTTGATTGTCCAAGATTTCTCTAGTAGTAAGTGAAATGGGGTTCCAGATTCCATGTTCTTGAATGGGGGAAGTTACCTAGAAAAGGAAAACAGATAATTAATTGTGTGAGTGCTTTCTTTCTCTGTTTTCAAATACTCTCCAAGTCACTAAGAGGTTTTTCAGATTAGAAATCTGAGACTCATATGAAAAGATGCTCCAAGTCATTATTAATCAGAGAAATGCAGATTAAGACAACTCTGAGATACCACTAAACACCTGTCAGATTGGCTAGAATGACAGGGAAAGATAATGCTGCATTTTGGAGGGGATGTGAGAAAACTGGGACACTAATACATTGTTGGTGGAATTGTGAACACATCCAGCCATTCTGGAGAGTGATTTGGAACTATGCTCAAAAAGTTATCAAACTGTGTATGCCCTTTGATCCAGCAGTGTTACTACTAGGATTATATCCCAAAGAGATCTTAAAGAAGGGAAAGGGACCTGTATGTTTAAGGACGTTTGTGGCAGCCCTGTTTGTAGTGGCCAGAAACTCCTGGAAACTGAGTGGATGCCCCTCAATTGGAGAATGGCTGAATAAATTATGGTATATGAATGTTATGGAATATTACTGTTTTGAAAGAAATGACCAGCAGGATGATTTCAGAAAGGCCTGGAGAGACTTACATGAACTGATGCTGAGTGAAATGAGCAGAACCAGCTTATTATATCCTTCAACATGGGCGTGGCCCTCTTCAACAATGAGATGAAACAAATCAACTCCAATAGAACAGTAATGAATTGAACCAGCTACACCCAGAGAAAGAACTCAGGGAAGTGAGTGTGAACCACAACATATAATTCCCAATCCCTCTATTTTTGTCTGCCTGCATTTTTTATTTCCTTCATAGTTTAATTATACACTATTTCAAAGTCTGATTCTTTTTGTGCAGCAAAATAACTATATGGACATATGTACATATATTGTATTTAACATAATACTTTAACATATATAACATGTATTGGTCAGCCTGCCATCTGGGAAAGGGAGTGGGAGGAAGGAGGGGAAAAATTGGAACAAAAAGTTTTGCACCTATCAATGCTGAAAAATTACCCATGCATATAACTTATAAATAAAAAATCTATAATTAAAAAAAATAAAGCACACACATTTTCCACAAAAAAAGAAAGAAAAAAAAAAAGAAAAGAAATCTGAGGCCCAGAAAAGTCACTCAGCATTACATAACAATTATGTGTCCAAGGCATGGCTTGAACCCAAAAAGTCCTAATTCTCTAGTTCTCTAGACAATTAAATGTTTATTGAAGAGAATTAATTTGTACTGGGAAAGAAATTTACTTTTTTTTGGTTCAAGCTTTCTTATTTGTAAAATAAAGTTAGGAGGTAGACTATATTCTGACTAAAATCATGTGAAATGAGGATTTCTTTTTTAACTGAAGAGACTTTAAAGATTGTCTAGTCCAAACATCTCATTTGTTGAGAAAAATGATGGCCAAAGAGATTGAAGCATATTTCCATGGTAATTAAGATAAATGTCAGTACTGGGTTTTGACTAGGAACTGCATTGTACCATGGAGAGCTAACTGGATTTAAAATCAATAACCTAGGTTCAAATCCTGTCTTTGTCACTTCTGTGACCTTGAGTAACTCATTAATCTGTCTGGATTCCCAATCCCTCTTTTAAAAAGGAGGGGGTTGGAGTAGATATTTAAGGTTCCTGAACTTTCTATAACACCAAACTGCTCTTCTAAGAATCAGAATAAAATAAAACACTCAGTTGCTTTTGGAAATTCAGAATGATATCTAGAACTGAGGGAAGTCAAAATGCATTTGGAATTCTGTAGCTCTCTTCTTATTCACTTTTGCCCACTTTTTCCATTTACTCTGGAATTGGAAAGAAGCAATGGTGGGGATAATATAAATTTTTAAAGTAATCTCTCAGTCCATTTTACTTGACTTTATCATCCACTGTGGTCATATAATTTGTGCTATAGACTTATTTCCCTTATGTTCCCTTCTCATACTCACCCCCCAACAAGGAGAGATGTTAGTTTTCATCCTTTGAGCACTAGTCTGTAGATAACATTTGGGACATGACTCAGGGACATGTGTGATGTCAGTTTAGAATCTAATATCTGTGAATGAAATCCAGAAATACACTTAGGATTCTAGGTTTGGCGCTCTGTGATTTAGGAAAGACTAAATGTCGCTTATTATTCATTGTTAGCACTATATAGATTATCAATTTATAGAAAGTGGGTCTTGATAAACAATTATTCAACTTTATGATGATGACTTTAAATGAAATAGAATTGGTTTACAAGTGAGAGATACTCCTTCATTTTATAAAACTTCATAGCATTATTAGAAGGAGAGAAAAGATGGATAGAAAGGATCTCCTTGGTGAAAATCACTGAACCTGAGAATTCCAATGTTCCTGAAGGTCTTTCTCTGAATATTTGTCAATATTCTTGTGTGTTGTGTGTTCCCTGAGAGTGTCCCTGGAAGGTAATGCTGATAAGGTGACTGAGATCTGAGGCATGGAAAATACCCAAAGGATTTGCAGGAATGGATCCTCATCACAATATCAATGATCCCAGCTCCTTTGTTGTTGTTTTATTTGATCATTTTTCAGTCATACCAGACTCTTTGTAACCTCATTTGGTAATTTTTTTTTTAATGACCTAAGCCAAGTCACTAAACTCTATTAGACTTAGTTTTTTTTTCCATTTTTTAAATGGAGATAATAAAATAACTTCATAGGATTATTGTGATAGAAATACTTTTTTATAATTTAGCAAACTTTAAAATGCTATATAGATGCTAGATAATATTAATTTTATTAATATATATGATTATTTTAGGATTATGTGATAAAAATTGAATACAATAAATAATACAAATAACCAGAAGTAATGGATAACATAGAATGGTAGAATTTAAATGCAACTTGGGGAAAAAAAAGAGGAGATTTGAGATTGATTACATAACTGCTTCCTCCTCTTAGCACAAATAGGTGAGAATAAACAGTAATGCTATACAGCTATAATACATTTGTTCTTTAAAAATATTTTGTAAGTGTTCATGTTAATACAAAAAAATTATTCAGTGTTTACTATATTCCTGCTTTTCCAGTATGTTCTACTGATTCCCTTTTACTTTTAGCATCAAATAAAAACTCCTTTGTGTATGGCAGAGTAAAAACCACATTTATTAAATACTTATTGTGTGCAAGATATTGTGCTAAATGCTAGAAAAACATATACAAGCAGAAAGAAAGATAATTCCTGTTCTCAAGGACCTGACATCTTAATTACTGAAGGCCTTTAGAAGGGAGCTGAAAAGTAGAGTGGACAGATTTTAGAAGCAGAAAGAAGTTACTTCCTCGGAGATATAGTGGTGAAATCTAGAGAATCAGAAACACAATCAGGAAGAGGATGAACAATGTCTAGCCTGGGCTCATCTCCCAAACTGAGGGTCTTCCCCTAGCAGAACCTCACTATTTGAGAAAAGGGGCTAGCATGGTGGAAAGATATTTCAGGGTAAGAATATCTCAGGGGATGAAGCAGTAGTGTTTGAAACTTTAAGCCCTCCACAGTCTGGGGTCAATCTTCCTTTACAGCCTTATACAGTCTTTCCCTTTCACACATTCTAAAGTCCAATCAAATTGTAGTCAAACAGGATATCTATTTGCTAACTGTGAGTTTATACTGGCTCTTTTTTGTGGATCAAATGCATTGCCATCTTACTCTGGTCTGCTAAATTCCCTTCAAGGTTTGATTCAATGCATTCATTATCTAACATACACAAAACCTTTCTTAACTTACTGCCTGTTAATGCCATCTCTCTATCTCTAGCTCCATTTCTCTTCTATCTTTGTCTCACTGTCTCTGTCTCAGTCTTTCTCTCTCTCCCCTTCTGTTTTTTCTCTCTGTGTCTATTTTTTCTGTGATTCTGTCTATGCCTCCAAAAATTATTTCATATTTATCTGTTCATGCTGTGCCAATACATCCCTTCTGAAATAGTCCCATGTCACTCAGTAAAATGTAAAATATTTGAGGGCCAGGATTGCTTTAATTTTTTTTCTTTATATTGTATCCTTCCAAAGCAACTGGCACATAAGAAGTACCTAATATATTCTTGGTGAATTAAACTGACAACTCTGGAGACCATGATCCGAATTCACTTTCAAGACTGTCTCAATGTTTCCATTAATCTGGATTGGTCTCAGACCTGAGTCACTCAGCAGTACAGGTGATTTCTATTTCCATATCAGAAAAGCATCCTAGCTTTGAACTTTTCTCAAGGATTTGTTTTTTACAAGACAAATTTGAGGCATTATTTTTTTTCTCCAGAGTTTTTCAAATATAGTTGTCAGTGTTGTGATGATTAAAAAAAATCCTTCTCTGACACTTAAAAATGAAATTCATTTTTGCTTTCTTCCTTCTGAGTCTTCTTTGCCTCTATTTGTTTGTTATTATAGAATTTATATGAAGAGACTACTGGCAAGCATAATGATATTATATTCCTGGAGAGAGAAGAGGACTGCTATTTGTATTGTGATAATCAACTATACTATAACCTAACCCCACCACTGAGCACATATGAATTATTAATAAGAGATAGACCCACCACTTTTAGCAGATCCCTCCAAATCTTTGAAATATAGACTAAAAAACTACATTTGTTTAACAGAGCCTGATTTTTCCCATGGCCAACTCCCAGGCTGTTTGAATGGATCTAATTTTCACTCAGCAGGTGGTCAGAATGTATGGAATGATCATCATGTTGGATTATGCGTCATCAGTCCTTGTGACCTATAAATGGAATGCGTTGGGAGCAAGAAATTTGGATTCCTCTTATGATCAGGATCACAATTCTAATTTCACATGCTTCCATCAGATTCTTTAGTGTCATATCATTTTTCTAAGACATTAAAAGGACTGTGGTATGCTCACTGGATACTTCCAAAGAGAAAACATTTGCAAAGGAAAGAATTCATTTTAAAATTCTCAAATATCATTTGATAAATAATGTGACACTCTTGATTAATAAGCTTTGTTCAGTCTCTACTCTTATGAGGAATTTGTCAGATCATTTGCCTAAAAACTTACTATCTGGGTCATAACTTCTTGTGGACAAAATAGGGGATGAGTGGCAGGTCATTGACTGAGAGTTTAGATGAGAGAGGCTCTTTCTGTGCTTATGGAAAATAGATGCTAGTAAATTTCAAGCCTTTCTAGACTCCTTGTTGTTCTTAGTCTGGTACGTAGATTTAAACTTTTAGGAGCATTTTTCCTACTGATGTGGAATTAGAAATTGAAATTATTAGAGAATGCGTCTCTTTCTCCACCAAAAATGTTTTGAACACCAAATCCATTGAGGAACAGTGATTTTCAGATGGAGATATCTTTAAAGCAATGAACAATAGGGCACTTGGCTGGTTATAACCTCCAAAATAAATAAGCAATATTGCTCATAAGAACAAAAATATAATAAAGACAGGATATGGATTATTTGTGGCTAGGCAACTGGAGTTAACTGACTTTCCCAGGGTCACACAGCTAGTAAGTGTTAAGTACCTGAGGCTGGATTTGAACTCAGATCCTCCTTACTCGGGTGGTCTATCCACTGCACCATCTAATTGCCCCTCTAGCAATAGGTTATTGAAAAAAAATACTTAGGTAATTTAAAAAGATGCAAAATTATTGAATGGCACTTATAAATGATGAATATGATTCTGCGAAG
Organism: Sarcophilus harrisii; assembly: GCF_902635505.1. Classification (NCBI taxonomy): domain Eukaryota; kingdom Metazoa; phylum Chordata; class Mammalia; order Dasyuromorphia; family Dasyuridae; genus Sarcophilus; species Sarcophilus harrisii. The sequence continues at coordinate 146,760,642 of NC_045427.1, forward strand.
CAAACCTATAATTTTATGACACACAAATAAGTAGAATGGTAATGCTTCCTAAATTACCTCAAAGTAAGGAGAAATTTAGTTGTACCTTTGTTCACCAAGTTAGGAGAATTTTTTTCTCCTCAAGAAAGCCTTCCTCAGAAAAGGAAACCTTTGGTATATTCTGCTGCTCTGTTTTCCAGAAGGAAAGAAGAAAGAAATCAGCAGGAGAAACAAACAAACAAAAACCCTACTTTCTCCTACTCTAATCAGTAGGATTAAAGAAAGGAACGAGGCTCATAGAAAGGATAGTTAATGCCATTTAGTCCCATTGATTACTCCAACTTGGTTTGGTCATGTGATCCTTGCTCATTTGCTTCTTCCTGGAAGACTACTTTCTAGATTGATACCATAGCATATGTCAGATGTTACAAAGGAAATCTTGATTCTTTTATTTTGCAAGTTTCAAGAGCCAATGGATGTCTCCTTCCTTTTCAAAGGACAAGTCAATTTTGGATCAAGAATTTTCTGCCTTGTTGATAACAGAAAGCCATGTCCTGTATTTGAGGATGGATAAAGCAACCGAGTCCTGCTTCAGTGCTAGCAAAAAAGCTCCCTGTAATCTCTTTCCAACCAGTTTTTTGGCCCCCATACCATCTGTGGGCTAAGAGAACCATAAATATCTGCTGCCACTGCTGATTCAGTGACTCTCAAGAACTGTTCCTGATATGCTGGGGCCTGTACTATGATGGCTTAGTCTGAGCTGGACTGTGCTCCACTCTAACTCTGGTGCAATAGACTTTCCTGCTGACCTTCTAAGTTGTCTTAGACTGAGAAATTGCTTCACACTATCTTTTTTGTGGGTTCTGCTGCTCTAAAATTTGTTTAGAGACACTATTTACAAGTATTTGGAGTAAGTTTGGGAGAGCACTCAGGAATACCCAAGTTTACTCCACAATCTTGACTCTACCTCCAGAAAGCCATATCCTTAATCAAATCAAAGGATTTATTGCTGTAAGTGTACTCTGACTAGAGTTGAATGGAATAAAGATAAAGATATTGATTGCCTTCTGCATTCCAGACAGCTAGAAGATAACTTGGTGTCAGATGAGATCATAATATTATCCAAGATGGCTAAGTCATTAAGCTTCTAATAAGAGGTACTATTGGAAAACTCTACAGGTTTAAAGCGATTTCACCATTATTTTGAGGTCACATTTTCATTTCTTCAATAATTATTTATTAATCACTTACTTTGATCAATATGCTATGCCAGTTACTGAAAAAGATTTAATTTTAATGAAAATACCAAGGCATCTTCTATACTCCATAACTTTTGAAAGGAATTTTCTGGTGCCTAAGGAAAGATTAATGCTAGGCCAGGAAAATGAAAGTGTGATTATGTGGGTGAAACAGAAAAAGAAATTATATCTTAAATAACCACAGGGTATAACTACAGCAATGGACTATAGGGTACTTAGCAAGTTGTATTCCCCAAAGTAAAGGTAATTTTGCTTATGATGACAAAAATATAATTTGGACCAGAAATAGACTATTGAAAAGACATTTAGGTTAGTAACAAGAATATAAAATCCAACTAACAAAGTATACATAGGAGCTACATTATTCAACTATAAAATATTCTTTACATAAAGACATATTTAAATAACTGGAGAGAGATTAATTTCTCACATTTGGGTTATGCAAACCTAAAGAAAATGTCAATATTGTCTAAATTATTCCAGCTGTTCAATGTCATAGCATTGAAAATTCTAAAGGATTACTTCATAGGCCTGGAAAAAAATAGCAAAATTCATCCTGAGGACAAAAGTTCAAGAATCTAAAGGGGAACAATGAAAGAAAGCAAAAAGAAAGGTAAAATACCAGTATCAGATCTCAATCATATTATAAAAGTGTAATTAGCAAAATAATTTAAAGCAATACAATACAGAACAATATAAAACAATAAATTCCAATCAGTAGTGTAGATTGGATATATGATACATAGAAACAAGGAAACATAGAAATGGTTTAATATACCAAAATGTCACAGCTACTGGGGTAAGAATTAATGATTTAACAAAAAACTGCTACTAACACTGGAAAAGTGTAACAGAAGTTATGTATGGACCAGCATCATGTACTATACACCAGAAATGTACTTTAGAAATTCCAGTTCAACTACCAGAAAAATTAAAGGATCATCTCTTTGGATACAAGAAGAATAAATGGCCAGATAACTAAAACAGAGAATCACAGAAAATAAAATAAGAAAATAAAATTTAAAAAGTATAAACTTTTTGCACAAACAAAATAAAAGCATTAAAAATTAAAAGGTAAATGATAAATACCCAGAAAAAATGTATGGAGCAGGTTTTTCCAATAAAGGTCTTATTTTCAAGATATAAAAGGAACTTATTCAAATATATGGGGGTAAAATACATTCTCCAATACATGACAAAGGACATGAAAGGATAAAAAAAGGAATTTTCCAAAGGGAAAAAAAAATCTAAATAATCTCCATTTATGTAAAAATATTTCAAATGATTAACAATTTGAAAAATGCAAGTTAAAATTACTTTGAATTTCTACCTCACAGTTAATAGATTGACAAATATGACAAAAAGGGAATATAACAACAGAACACTAGTATTCTATTAATAGAACTATGAAAGAGCCAATTCTTAAAGCAATTTCAAACTATGTCCTAAAATTCACTACTTTGTGCATATCCTCTGACCCAGTAATGCAAACTATTAGGCCTTTATCACATAAATAAGAGAGGAAAATAACCCATATATACAAAAATTGTAGAATATCAATGTTTATTTTATGACAAAGAAGTGGAAATTAAAGAAGGAGCCACAAATTAATGAAGAACTGAACAAATTATGGCATATGGCTATAATGGAACATCATTTTAACATAAGAGATGAAGATTGACTTAATATAAGAAATGAAGAAGGATGATTTCAGAGAAACTTGGGCAGACTTCTGTGAACTCATGCAGAATTACCTAACTAGAACTATTGAGAACAATTTATAAAAATAGCAACAGTATTATAAAGAAAAACAACTTTAAAAGACTTAAAAAGTCTGATCAATAAAATTATCTACTGTGATTTTTGTGGACCAAAGATGAAGCATGCTACTCTAATAGAGAAGAGTTTTATAGGTATTTTTGGATGTGAATCATGGGGGATTTGTTTTGCTTGACTATGTAGATTTGTTTTTCCTCTTCAGTTAAGGAGAGCCTAGGGTTAGAGGGAGGAAGTAGTGATAGCAAAAAAAAAAAAAAAAAAAAAAAAAAAATCATTGAAGCATTTTTTAATCAATAGAGGAGAACAAAAGGAAGACCAGAAGGAAATACAAATAAGTAGGATAAGTTTGAAAGTTATATATTATGCTTTTTAGATACCTAAAAGAAAAATGTATTCTGCCACAATTCTTTTCTTTTCTGCTTTGTGCATGGAAATGCTAATTCTGTTTGGTGTGTAAATCTAGAATGAATCATTAAAAAAAATGAATAAAATAAAATAAAAGGTTTGATTTGATAATCTTTATACTCTCCTCTAGGAAAATGAGACTTTCAAATTAAATGACTTGTAAGGTCCTTTCCAACTCTAAAATTAAAATATTATATGCTTTGCTTAGCAACATTTTTAAGGTGTCAACATGATATAAGAAAAAGAGCACTAACTCAAGAGGCAGAAGATCTCAGTTCAAATCCTGCCTTTGATACTTACTATCTGCATGAATTTGAACAAGTCAGTTATTCTGAGACTGAAGCCATCAAATATAAAATAATAATGTTTTGCTGGGTGGTCCCTAAAGTCCTTTACTGCTTTAGACTGATGGTCCCAATATACTGAAATATTTGTCTATAATTTCATGGGAAGATACCTAAGAGATAGGCTGAGAAAACAGAGAAACATCAGATTATACAATTAATTACAACAGCTGGTGTTCATCATTTGTGCTTGAAGAGGTCCAAAATGACATTACTATGTTGGGGTCAAGGTACAATGGATCCAGCTGTGGCTGATCAGTTCAATATGAGCTCAGAAGATTCTACCACAAGCTGGGGACAAATATTCCCTTTGAAGATTTGGGATGGGGATGTCTCTAGATTTGTGCATCTCACATTTCTTTTGAACTGCTATGATTCTGCTTCATTGATAAGAGCACAGTTCCTTCTTTGATGCAGCGTATCATGTTAGGTGATCCTGTGCCAGCCTCTCCCATGTCTTACAATCAATTTTGTAGTTTCTTAGAAAGTTCTTGCTTTAAGTGTCTTTGTACCACTTCTGGCATCTGTATGAGCACTTGTTTTCTGTAAGTTCTCTGTTAGTATTTTAGGTCAACATGTATTTGTAATTTATCTTGCCAGGGAATCTTCAGAATCTCCCTAAAACAACGGAAGCAATTCAGCTTCCTACCATGGCACTGATAGACTGTTCAGGTTTCATAGGCATCCAACAATGATGTCAGCACAAAGGCTCTGTAGATCTTCAGTTTGGTAGGCAGCCTAATGCTTCTCTCCCATGCTTTTCTCTGGAGCCTTCCAGATGCTGAGGTAGCTCTGGCAATATGTGTGTCAATCTCATCATTTATATAGATATTGCTGGAAAGTATTTTGCCAAAGCTTAACCACAGCTTTTAAAATTTCTCTATTTGCTACAAACAATGGTTGCACATAAGGATGGTGCAGGGCTGGCTAGTGGAGAGCCTCTGTTTCATTAGTATTAATTGTCTGGATAAAATAAGCACATACAGTAGAAAATCAGTCCATATTCTTGTTACATCTCAGCCTCAGAGGCCACAGTGAGTGCACTATCATCTATATAACTGGTAAACATAAGGGGGGAAAACTTCATTACTTCAAAGAAAGAATGAATTACATCAATATATAATGACTTTTCCATCACTAGATATCTTCAAATGGAACTCTATTGACCATTTGTCAAGGGTATGATAGAGAAGGTACCTTTTCAGACATGGGAGGGAGAATTCCTTTTAACTCTGCTAAGGCAAGAATCCTTTAACTATAGCTAGATTCTCTTGTTCGAGTTTCTGTGAGAAATAAAAAGTGAATGTATAGTAAATTATATAATAGCATAAAGCAGAGTTTTTAAAACTTTTTGTATTTGTGACCCTTTTCTCCCAAGAAATTTTTTCATGACCCTGAGTAATATAGATGTATAAAATAGGCACACAAATCAAACATTCACTTGTAATAAATCACAACTTTATTTTAAAACAATTATTTAATATACATATAATTTTACCATTTATTAAATATGAAAGCAAATTTGCATACTAATGAGATTGATATAGTTGTTTATTTTTACATAAAGAATTAAATCTTGGTGGAATATTTCATACCTTTTATAGCTTTCAAACTTTTCACACAACTCCCACATTTTGTTACACAGCCCCATAAGGAGTAGCAAACCATTGTTTAAGAAACTTTGGATAAAGTATTAAGGAAAATTGACCTACAATTCCCAAGAATAAAATTTTTGTTGAAAGATCAAAACAAAAAAAATATTAGTTTGAATTTTTTGTTTGGTGTTGTGAATAAAGCCAAAGCTTTATTTACAATCAGAAAAGTCTGAATTCAGGATCTGCCATAGATATTTGTGTATATGTAATAAACTGAGCGATTCTAGGCAAAGTACAAACTCACACAAATCTTTTAAGAGTGTTAAGTTGGAGAGGATGTGCTATTCTGCATTTGTAGAGGAAGTTATCTTAATGAGAATTTCTTATACCAAGGAAATCCTCGGTCCACTTAAAAAAAAAAACACATAAGTTTAATGCAAAGTATGCCACATTGAGAAAGCCATGAAAGACTCTTCTCAGCACAGCAGTTATTTAAAATGAGACACACTTGCATTAAAAAATAATACACAGAGTTAGTTATCTTGTCTGGCCTCAGGCTCAATATGAGGCAGTCTTCCCTCTAACAACATCTGGTACATTGGCTAAGAAGGAAACAGAGGCTCAAAGAGAAATCACAATCATTGCCTCTTCTTTACTGTCAGTGCGTTAGCTTCCAGTGCAGCTGGTGTTTAACATGAAAAACTTAGGTCTCTGGATCACAACCATAATACACTCCCACCTGTTTGCAGTCTGTTTATAACTGTTTACAACTAACCTCAACATTTTTGGCCTTTTCCTGGAATTTCCACTGGTCTGGTCTTCTTCAAATTGAAATGGAAGGAAAGAAGGGTGGGAATGGGGTAGGTTACTCAAAAACACCAAGTAAACAACAAGCACAAAAGTTCCTATCATATAATGTAAAAGACCAAATATTCACCTGATCAGATCTTTATGTCCCTACAGTAAACAAGAAGCCACCCAGAAACTATGGAATGGGGTGTGTGCATGTGTGTGTGTTGGGGGGGGGGAGGAGGAGAGATAGGAAAAGAAAGTGCTGAATAGCTAGTGAGGTGACAAAACTGAGAATGGCTTTTATATTTTATATAGATGTGTCACCATATGTGGCAACTTAAAGAACTTTGTACTCTTCTCTTCCTCTGAGGGATTTTATAAATGGACCAGATCATTCATTTTCCAGGTGAAAAAACTATGACTCAGAAAGGTAGAGAAATGAATCAATAAGTTAGGGAACAGCTGCCCCTGAAATCTGTGCTTCCTTATGCTAAATCCAACGATGTGGTTTTCAATCCCCTCTTCTCCCTCCTTCCCTCTTTCCCTCTACCACTGAATCTTGTCCCATTTGATTTTCTTCTTTCCAGTCCATTTTTAAAAATAATTTAGAATGGAGTTAAGATAGTCAACAAGCAATTATTAAGAGCATACTATGTGCAGCTATGTGGCATAGTAGAAAGAATGCTAGCTTAGGAATTAAGAAGACCTGAGTTCAAATGTGACTTTAGACACTCACTAGCTGTAACCCTGGGCATGTCACTTAATTCTGTTTTCCTCAATTTCCTCATCTGTAAAATGAATTGGGAAAGAAAATGTCAAACTAGTCCAGATTTTTTTTTTTGCCAGGAATGTCCCAAATGAGGTAATGAAGAGTCAGACATGACTAATGACATAATGACAACAACAAATGTGCCACATACTGTGCTAAGTATGGGCAATACCAAAAAAAAAAAAAAAAAAAAAAAAAGACAAGCCCATGATCTCAAGGAGCTCACAGTTGAATAGGGAGGCAATATGCAATTAGCTTTTTACAAACAAGCTATGGGCAAGATAAATTGGGGTAAACACAACAAAATACCATTAAAGGAGATCAGAAAAGGCTTCTTGCAGATGATGGGATATTAGCTAGGAATGGAAAGATGGAGATGAAATAAGAATTAGAAGTTTCTTTATACCAGAAGGAAGTTGGTGTCTTTAGTTTTAGATATTAAATCCTATCCTCTTACCTTGTAGTTTGGCCCCTAAAGAGTATCTATACTGTATGAGTAGCCACAGAATTGAAATCCATTGAATAATAATCTTTCTGGACAACGTCAGGTTGAGTTGCAGCTCCTAATAACTTTGGGGTCAAATGGAGGGTTTCCATCCAGCAATGACTTTAGAAATTATTCCTTGCAAACTTCTGTGTTTTAATTATTTCATGACTTGTCAGGTCAACTGGAAACCTCTTAAATCTTCCTCCTTCCCATCCCCCAAGTATTGCCTTGGCTGGAGTCTGACTATCTACTTGCAGCCAATTCTGTGGGCTGAGAGACCTGGAATGATTTCATAAACTACAATCCTAAGGGATCAATGCTTTTATTTAGCTCTCTTTTAATATAATCAACACATGGCCAAGTATATTGTAACACTGCTTAGTTAGTCTGATGAAAACCTTATTTTAACCAACAGATTCTTTTCCAGACTAGAGAATCCTCAAATTTTAGAACTGAGAGGCACCTTAAAGACTAGTTCAAATTTCCCATTTCATTAATAAGAAAACTGAAACCCAGGGAGGTAAAATGAATTGCTAAAGTTTCAACAGTCACTTTGTTTATAAGCTATATGTCTTAAACATCTCTAACTAAATGTTTGGTGAAGGTTTATTGTCATGTTCTGCTGCATTCAATATATATGAAGTGGAGTAATAGGAACATAGAGCTTATCACATCATAAATAGCAAAGTTTTCTTTGCTTAATTCTCATTTTCTTTATTACATAGGACAGACAGAAATGAGGCTAAATTCTGACAAAATGTCAGGTAAATTAATCCAAGTATTATCAATTTTTCTGGAAGAAGAAACAGGTTCAGAAAAAATAAAGTCTTGCTTGGTGACATATATTAGAATTTTTAATGTTTTAAGATATACAAAGCATTTTTGTAAATGTTATTTTATTTTCTCATTATAGCACTCCTGAGCAGATGCTGTGATTATTCTTATTTTACAGATAAAGAAACCAAAACAGTACAGGTAAATGATTTTCACAGGGTCACACAGCTGGTAAACGTCTGAGGACAAATAAGCTTAAATCTGACTCCAAGTGCAATACTCTAAGTACTGAGCAATCTAGCTGCCCTATTAAATAAGGAGTTTAAAATAAGTGTTGGGAATGAAATTTATTTACAAGTGTCCTGGTCTGTCAGTGGATAAAACGGCTAAGGAGAAATAGATGTCCTCAGCTTTTAGATATTGTGGATCATTTGAGAAATTAGGAAGAAACTGCGGTACAAATATTTCCAGGAAAATGTCAGGACTTGAGAGAAGAACCAGTTTTCATTTAGTATTTTTGGTTTTTTATTTTCTTTTTTAAAAATTTTATCCTGCAAAGTCTGAGTATGGTGCCTTCCATATTAAAGAAATTCTTGATAATATTTTTATTAAACTGAAATGAAGGGAAATAGCAAGGTGGGGGGAGGAGGGGTCTAGAATAGTGCTTTCTATAGATCCCAGTGAAGAAGCCAGAACAACAATATTTTAGTATTTTATAAATTGAAATTAAAGTCTGGAGGAGTGTGGCAAGAGTTCAGTTCAGTGATACTTAATGTTTTGTCTACCAGTAATGAAAATGTCCTTAAAGCAACAATATACCTATACCCTTACAGGGGCTCTGCCTTCAAGAGTGAATGAATTCTTTACATTTTCAAAAAGATGCATCTAATTATACATCAGCAAAATGTGAGGATTAATTCTAATCCTAATACTTACTACACTAGGTTTTTAAAAAAAATTAGTATTCTATTTCTCCCAGTTACATATGAAAACAATTTTAACAATGATTTTTAAAATCTTGGTTCCAAATTCTCTCCTTTTCTTCTTTCCCACCCCCTTTACTGAGAAAGCAAGTAATTTGATATAGGTTATACATGTATAGTTATACAAAACATTTCCATATTAGTCATATAGCAAAGGAAAACAGATAAAAAAAACCCAAACCCCCAAACCTCAAGAAAAATAAATAAAGTTAAAAAAAAAAGTAATTTTCAATCTTTATTTGGACACCATCAGTTCTTTCTCTGGGGATGGATAGCATTTTTCATACTTAGCTCTTCAGAATTGTCTTGAATCATTGTATTGCTGAAAATAACAATTCAAACCTAAATATCTTAAAATAGTGCTGTTAACTTTGCACATAATACATTTCACTTTGCATCAGATCATGTTTTCCAGGGTTTTCTGAGCGCATCCTGCTCATCATTTCTTATGGAACAATAGTGTTCAATCATATGACCATATCACAATGTTCAGCTAATTCCCCAATTAATGGTCATCACTTCTATTTCTAATTCTTTGCTACCAGAAGAGATCTGATCTCTCCCTCTCTCCCTCTCTCTCTTCCTCTCCTCCTCTCCCTCTCCCTCCTCCTCTCCCTCCTCCTCTCCTTCTCTTTCTCCCCTTCCCTTTCCCCCTCCCTCTCCTTCCTCCTCTCCCTTCTGCTCCCTCCTCCTCCCCCCCCTCTCGATATCTATCTAGGTTTTTTTCCTTTGTGCTCTTTATCCCTTTTGGGATACAGTACTAGTGATGGTATTGCTAGTGAGGGTATGCATGGTTTTAACTCTACTTTTTAAGGAGTTTTTGTACTCAGTAAATTTTTATGCCTCTCTTTCCATTTGTCCAATTCTGCTTTTTAAGTCATTCTTCTCCTCATTGGTTTTTTGTAATCTTTACCATTTGGCCTAACTTTTTTCTTTACTATTTTTTGTATTTTTTACTACAATGTTGACTTGTTTTATATGATTTACTTGCATCAATCTCATTTCTCTTTCCAATTTTTCTTCTGCTTCTTTTACTTGATTTTCAAAAACTTTTTTGAGCTCTTCCATAGCCTGGGGCTTATTCTTATTTTTCTTGGAAGCTTTGGATGTAGGCTCTTTGGCTTTGCTACTTTCTGAATATTGTTTTGATCTTTGTCACCATAGTAACTTCTTAAGGTCACAGGTTTTTTCTGTTATTAGCTCATTTTCTCAGTCTTTTTCTTGACTTTTAAACTCTTTGTTAAAATAGGGCTCTGCTCCCAGAGTGAAGAACACACTGTCCCAAGTTTCAGGAGTTTTGTGCTACTATTATGATATTATTTGTGATACTATTTTCATAGATACTTCTAGGGACTTGTAAGTTTCCAATTCTTCCAATGTGGTATTACCTAACAAGAGCTGGGTTTATTGATTTCCTGGCCTATGCTCTGATCTATGAGCAACCACAAATACTCTCTTCTGCTTTGGAACTATGAAGAAGGTCACCACTCCATTATGGCTGCAAATTCTGTTGAGAGAAACTCTCTCTCTGGGATTGTCACCCAAGACTACCACCTGAATTCAAGTACTGACAAAGCAACAGAGTCCTGCCTTACTATTAGCTAAGAGACTTCTTTAATCTCCTTCTGATCAGTTGTTTGATTCTCTTACCATTTGTGGATTGCTGCCATTGCTGATTTGGTGGCTCCTAATACCTGCTCCTGATTTGCTGGGCCTGCCTCTTTGTTCGTGCAGCCTGTTTTAGACTGTGTTCCACTCTCACCCAAGGATGACAGAGCTTTCTTGCTGATCTTCTAAATGATCATTTGCTGGAAAATTATTTCACTCCATTCCTTTGTGGGTTCTGCTTCTCTAGGAGTTGTCTTATAACATTATTTAAGGCTATTTAGAGGGTGTCTTTTCTTAAGTCATCTTGACTCTGCTTACATCACAGTGTGTTTTTGCTGCTTTGAAGGGCTGGTACTCTTGAACTCTTGCCAGATTGCTCATTGGGTTACAATCAGATGCCAAGGATTACCTCACTCTCCCCTCTCTGCTCTATTTACTTACACCTAGCACAATGGTTTTCTCTTTACCTTTGTTCAGAGGTCATCTTAGGTATCTTAGAATCTGTTATACCACCCATTTTCATATAGATTCACTTATCTGAGCACTACTCATATGACTACAAGGAAAGGAGTTCTTGGGGATGCTACTCACCCAAATTTATGCCACAGGATGGAAATTTTAATAGTATTTCTACCAATAGAATTCTAGTCATCCTTAAAAGAATAAGATAATGTTGTCCTCAGTGCAATCTTTTTTCATTGGCCAAAAGGACATTATCCTGGGAGACAGAAACCAGAATTGTTTCGGTTTTGCCACTAACTGTATGATCTTGCATAAGTCACAACCTCTCTGGGCTTAAGTTTCCTCATTTGTAAGATAAATGAAAAGACATTTAGTAAGCATTGTCTGTGTCAAGCCCTGGGCTAAATACAGGTTATATAAATGCAAAAAGCAAGACAGCCTCTGCTCTTAGAGAACTTATATTCTACTCAGGAAAAAAAAAACAAGTAGGAGTCAGCGCCAGAGCAAATGGTAAGGTTCTGTGGTCCTCCATTTTGCTGGAAGAATTGTGGTTAATGGCTCCCTGCTCATTCAAGTGGTGTGATTAGATGATTAACAAGGTTCTTTCTAGTTCTACAAAACTCTATATTTTTCTAGATCACAATGATATCTCTCTCACATCAGTTTCATTAAACTTATGACCTCTGTCTCACTACCTTCCCAACTAGACTGTAGGTTCCTTGAAGACAACTTTTTCTTATGCTTTTAAGTACCTCCAACAAGATATCTATAGTGTTGATTGTGACAACTGTGCTGGCACCCCAGATATCTCAGAATCATCCAGAGTCAGGATAAGCAAAAGTCCTTAGTCTCTATTCTTGGTCTTAGACGTAGGATGAACAGGATGGAAGCAGAATCTCCGCAACCGCCTTCTCCCTCATCTACCACCAAAGAGTGACTCTGGCTAGTCTTACTCCACCCCTTAGTTCCTCCTACAATCCTCTGTATACACCAATCATTGAGCCAGTACAGATAGTGGAAAGGACCATTTTCCAAGCATATGCTCATAGAGTATTGTCCAATTGGTAGTTAGCCTCAAGTACTCGGCAGTCCTGACCTCAGTGCATTGACTCAATAGTTCCAGCCCTCTACAGTTGGTCATGCTGTAATTCAGGATTCATAGATTAATAGGATTTAGTACTGAAAGACACCTTAGATAGCAGCTAGTCCAACTCCCCATTTTACAGAAGAAAACACTGAGACCTAGAGAAGGAGAAACATCTCACAGAGCAGCCAATGAGATTGTGCCTAGGAAAGTCATCATAATGATTACAATGTAACACTGAAGAATAATAGTAGTTATTGTGTTTAATGGGAAGGGGAGAATAAATAGAGAAACTGAGGATTGATTAATCATATAGTTGAATAGACACAGAAATGGGATGAACCAAAGAACAGGAAATAAAAAATTCTGACAATAGGAGGGTAAAAGTTCTAACTTGATCAAGAACTAGGAAGAAGAAGAATATAGAAGAGGAGCATTCGATTTGGAGTTACATCATATGGGTTTCACTCCCAGATGTGCTGTTTAGTGTCTGTATGTCCGTAGGCAAGTTCTGTTATAGAATCATAGAAGAGTTATTATGGAGTCATCTAGTAAGTGCTAGAAGAATGCTTGTTGACTGATTGACTTGCCTAAGGTCATACAGATAATAAACAACAGAACTGTGTTGGAACTCTTGCAACAATCCAAATCCAGTATATTTCTAATATGTCATGCTGTTTCTCAGTTCTTCATGAAGTTAGGACTTTTATCTCTTGCATTATCTTCTTTGGGCCTCAATTTCCTTGTGTGTAAAATGATGGGGTTAAATTCAAATATCACTAAGATCTTTTTGAGTTCTGTGTTCTAAGACCAAATGAACAAAAGCTCATCTGCGGATCTGTGGCATACCAGGAAGAAAGAAGACTAATACTGATATTGTTCTACAAGGAATCTGTATGCATTGGTAAGACCAGTTGATTTCTATAAAGCTCCTAAAGCAGCTTTTCTTCTGGATTCAGTGAGTTCATTGGTCAAGGCAGCTCATTGCTAAGGGATACACAATTGCAACTGCAATGGTTTGGAACTTCCTTTACACAGTTTCACTAGCTAAGTGTTTTCTCACTAAATTTCATTATTTTCATTCTTTTCCAGGCATTCTCTAATCCTTCTTGGCCAGTGTTTTGTGTCTTTCCTCCCTTAGGTAATAATTATTACTGGTAGGTAGTTAATATTTATTGGGTACTGACAATCTATTAGGACTAAGAGTCTGCTCTCAACTTATAAAACAAATTTAACATCAACAGTGATTCAAAGACGTCTATTAATTCAAGAAAAGCTAGTTGTGTTCCAAAATGAGGCTTACTGATATGGTATAGTTATTTCTCAAACTGTTGTAAAAAGTCAAATAAGGGAAAATTTTAAGAGCTCACATAATCCAGAAACAGTAAGATTATTTTTCAAAATAATTGTATGGATTCACACTAGAGCAATTATTTAATATAATTAATTTTTTCTTTAAATTTTGCTTAAAGTTGACTTTAGAGTAAATTTCTATAAAGCAAAACTTGTTTCCATTTATTTACATTTAAAAATAAATATATGCTGAAATTGGAATAGTGTGTTTCCAAGAGATACTTAAGAAAGGGACTAGACTTGATAGAGTATTTCAAAGGTTGCTTTGACAGAGAGAAGTAGAGAGAGGGGAGTAGGGGAAGGAGATTCTGGGCAAGTCAGTTAACTTCACTATGCTTCAATTTCCTTGCCTATGAAATTAGGGGATTAGGCTCATTACTATTTTAGGTCCCTTCTAGATTCAAATGTATGATCCTTTTAGTAGATAATCTCTAACTTCTATTCCAGTTGTAGATCCTAGTGGTGATGGGTGAACTAGAACCGTGGTCTTCTGATGCTTTGTCCAAAGATATTTTCACTCTACCAAGATGTCTCCGATTTCTTAGTTTCTATTCCATGAAATAACAATTAATTTAATATGAAGTATTTTTCAAATAAATAAGCAGAAAGCCATTCCCTACCATGGTTAAGAAAAAAAAAATTTTTTTTTTACCAGAAATAGGAGGAAACACAAACCTTTCCTAAATGAGAAAATTCCCTCAACAGATAGAGGTATCTTCTCTGCAACACATGGTCTTAGAGAAATGCCTGAAACATTGAGAGGTTAAAAGAATTGTTTAAGGTCACACAGCCAGCATGTATCAGGGGCAGGATTTGAATTCAGATCTTCCTAGTTCTGACGAGCAACTTTCTAACAAATATACTATAGCTACCTTCTTTTTATTAAGATGTAAAATAAGATCCATAGTAAGGGAAGGAATCTCTAGTTAAGAAAAATAAGAAATGGAATGAAAAGAAAGAGAAAGAACAATGAAATAAGAATAAAAAGAAAAAGAGATAAGACTGTGCTGTACAATGTTCTTGACCTTTTAATTCCTTTAAAAGCCACAATGCAAAGTCTGAGTGACTAAGGTCCTAAATAGATCATACTCAGTTTTCATAATTATAGTATGTGCATTGAAGGATTTCATGGCATAAGACAGTTTCCAGAACATCAAGAAATAACTTATTTTTATTTGGTCATTATAATTCTTCCTCACCCACACTCAGTCAAGATGCTTGTTAACCCCTCAATTATCATAAATAATTGCAAAACATGCTTTATTTCATAACCATTCCAATCCTTGGTAGGTCTAACTCTAAACTCCAATTTGGAAAACAGAATTGCTGGGTAGAGTCTAAGAGTGGCTGGAATTTCTGGCTCATATATTAGTTTTGCTAAAAACAACTCTATGAAAACTGCAATTTATCCTTTGGTACCTTCATTTTCTTCTTCATATACACCTTTTCCCTCTTAGTGGAATCCTTTCTCTTGACATATACTTCCCCCTTCCACTCAATGTTAACTCTTATTAAAATATTTGATGAACAAAGTTATGTCATAATTTGCATTTTCATAATTCCAAGAAATCTGGCTTCTAGTATTCAGAAATATCTGACCCAAGAACATCTCAGAGTATACAAAAAATCTCAAAAAGGGTTACAAAGGACAAAGTTGTCACCTTAATTTCTACTTCTTATTCTGGAGCAGTAATCAAATCAATGTTACTTTTCCTTTTGGAAAGGATGTCACTTGATAGTCTTATGAATACAGTCATATCCCTGTGACTCCTCAGCCTGAAGTATCTTTCCCTGGCCACAATTCCTATACACACACACCTACATACATATATGTAGACATACAGATACATATATATACATATATATATATATATATATATATTATATGTCTATCTATCTATCTACCTTTCTATGTTGTCTTCCCCAACTGGAATATAAATTTCTCAAAGGAAGAGTCTCTCTCTCTCTCTCTCTCTATTTCTATCTCTCTGTCTCTCTCCTTTCTCTCTTCCTCTCTCTCCCCTCTCTCTTTCTGTCTCCTCTCTGTCTCTGTCTCTCTCTCTTGATCTCTCTTTTTTCTCTCTTGCATTCGTATCCTTCATGTACAGTAAAATGCTTGTCAGAATGTACATGCTTAACAAATAATTTTTTCATTCCTTCATTTATTGATTTGTCCATCCATTCTCTCTCTCATTTCCTAGGCCTTCAGGATTATGGTTTAAGACTTTAATCTTCAACAACTTAGATTTCAGCTAAGCTTTTCTTGTAATTTGAAGATATTTCCCTTTTAATTTGTTCTTCCTTGTCTGCTCTGGTTATCTCAGGTGGAAGAACCAAGATGAATGACATAAAATTCTCCAAGGGCCACATACACACAATGTGGAAAAGCTGAAAGAAACATAAACAGAAATTTCCATACTTCTCAGAGATGTACTGTTCTGATACACTGAGGTCTTTCCTGAATCTCTTGATCTCTATATTAGGAAGCCCAGTCAAGATTGCTTGTCTAGAAGTCGGAACTCACTCTGCTTTTATCTATCAATTAAAACACCTATATTAAGGATTTGCTATGTGCCAGGCACTATACCAGAGGCTGGGAATATTATATATTAAAATGGGAGAGCAATAACTCACATTTTATTGGGCAGGAAGATAGGAATACATGATGGTCACAAATTTGTATATACAGACCATGAGAGTTGGAAAAATAGATGCAAACTTTTTTTTCCTCTAGAAGATTGTCTACAAAGAGAAGGAGAGCTATAGGAAGAAAGCTTTAGAGGCAAAGGGAAACTCAGCATCAGGGCTGTTGGCAACATTCAATGACTTCCTGATCCACAGATCAATGGCTCTACCTTTTTGATTGAGTTGATTAAAAGGTTGATAAGGCATCTTATTGTCTTACTAGGGGATTTAGCATGCCTCAATTCAAGGAATAAAGTGCCAATGGCAGACTTTTCATGATGATAAAAAGGAGCAGGTGGCAAAAATATTTTGGTAGCTTTGGAAAGAATTTTCTGTAATCATGACACTTGGGCAACTCACACTTCTTGCCTTGAACATTGTTCAAAGTGAGGGACATTCAGGACAGGAGGATTTGATTAGAAATTTTTGAAGGCAAGAATTCTGTCTAATTTTGTCTTTGCACACACAACTTCTTTTATAGTGCCTTGTACACAGTAGATGCTTAATAAATGTTGATGAATTGAATAATGCAGAAATGCTAAAAGTTAAAATGTAAAATGCATGAATTGGACTCCTTTTGGGATCCCAAAGAATTCATGAATAGATTCAAGACATCAGAGAATTTGGGATTTTTTCTATCTCAATATATCTCAAAGGGGGGGGCAGCCAGTTTTTTTCATATTTATTAAGATATGAAATCATATTTCAATACGATTGTTATCCTTTGTAATCCTATGCATTTTATTTTATATTTTTAAAAACATACTCTGATCAGAGATCATTAGGTTTCACCAAATTGCCAAAGGGATCCAATGTTAAGAGAGGGCCCTGCGGCTTTAATTATCTCTGTGTTTTCTCTAAGAATTTGTATGTAAAGTGTGGTATGCAGGGAAAGGTCCTATTGTGATGAAGAGGAGAGGGAAAATAAAGTTCAGGGAGACAATAGGGGGACAAAAGTTCGGGGGTGGAAGCCACTTACCCTCAAACAAGACTTTTATCTCTTGGCTTTAGGTATTTTCATTGCCTGACCCCTCTCCATGGAAAGCTCTCTTTCCTCATGTCCACTTACTGGTTTCCTTAGTTAGCTGTTAGTCCCAGCTAACCCTTCAAAAGGAAACCTTTTCCAATCCTTAATTCTAGTGTGTCTCTTCTCTGAGTTATTTCCTATTTATCTAGTATTGGTTGTTCTTCATTCTCAAAGAGGACTAAATTGACATTACAATGTTGGGTCAAGTATAGCATCTAACTGTGGTTGATCAGACCAATGTGTACTCAAAATACTCTATCACAGTTTATCTATATGAGCATTTGGAATGGAAATGCTAAATTGCTTTTTGTAATTCTGAATTTGAAATTTTACTCTAATTTGGATTTTACTGCTATATAATTTTTTATATGTAATTGTTTGCATATTATCTCCTCTATTATATACTGAGCTTCTCAAGGACAGAGATGTTTTTGTCTTTTTTTGAATCCCTAGGATTCAGCACAGGGTTTGGCACATAGTAAATGCTTAATAAATGTTTCTTGTCTCACTGACTTATTGGGTGTGTGATGAGGGGCAGGAAGTAATTCAGGTCTTACAAATAAAAGAAAATCTGACTGGAGCAGATAATAGCAACAAAACAGATCCATAATCACTGAGAGGGGTTTCTCTTGAGTTTAGATTACAATAAAGTAGAACTATTCTCAAATTAGAGCTGCCAACAAGGAATTTTATCAGATAAATTCCTCATAACTACATGCCTTTCAAGCAGAGACTATAAAAGTAAGTTAGGGCTAATGTAAGAGTTCACCTAGCAGCTTGGAAAGGTCTCTAAGATGATTATATTTTATGATTCTACAAATTTAATCAGGTAATAAAGTGAAACAAGAGCTGAAATTGTGTGGCTCAGAATGGTGATGGGTCACCATTTAATAAAAAAGCTGGAGAGATCTCTAGGAGCAAAGCAAAAGTTTATTGGATGTTCTCCGAGGAGGCACCTTCTGGGATAGGTTTTATGCTTTAAATAGTCCCTAATGCAAACACCCTTCCCACCACTAATCATCATCCTCATTGGCTAAGGGTCTCACATTCTAAACATGGCAACTACCCAAGAAATTGAACTTGGCCATTAAGTACATAGTAGCCCATATTTGATTGAAGTAGGGAGAAAATGATGTCATGAGAGGATAGCAGGAAGGAGATTTAGGTCTGCCCTTGAGTCAATGCTCAAGGACCTTCAGGCCTACTCCAACTCTGAAGTAGATGAAGCCTTACTCAATTTTCACAATTGTCCTGAGAGATCTCACCTCATCTCTTTCAAAATGAAGAAAATTAAAGGCCTGGGCCTCTGTTGTCTACCCCACACTAAGTAGAGTTATCTCCATTTAAGTAGGGTCAGTGTTAGCAGGATGATAGAGTAGCTGCCATTAACTTGTAATTATCTGAGAGCCATGCTTGCAAAGACCTTCTTATATCCCAGTATTTCCCTTATAGATTGAATTTCATATCATTTGAGTAGCTCTTTATCAAGGTTGTCTTTTCCTCCCTGGCTCCTTGCAGGCCAGGACAACAACTTATCACATACAAATTATTCTGTTATAAAGGCAAAATTTAAAAAAAAAAGCCTTCCCCAAAGTACCTATTCATTATGGTCTTCCATGGACAGGGCAGAGGGATGGAGAATGATAAATAGTAGAGGACTAGATTGATCTCCTTAGTTTAGTCCTTGAGAAATATGCAGGATGGGATAAGGCATAAGTAGAATAAAGGAACCACTCTTGTTCATGTAGTCATTAGTCAAAATTATCAGAAGCATAAGGGGATAACAGATTTAGACTGGGAAATGATCTCAGAAGTCATCTTGTACAAATAGTTCATTTTTTAAAATAAGGAAACTGGGGTCCATCAGGTAAAATCACTTGTCCAAGGTCACAAAGGTAATAGGTAACAGAAGTAGATTTGAACCAAATGTTCTGGCCCTAAATCCAATGTTCTTCTATTGTATCATGCAGTCTTATCCAATGCCCAAGCCTATGTTCTTGGGAGAGTGAGAGAAGATTGATCATATATATTCATGAAGAGTTGGTTTAGTGGGCAACATCTACATAAGAAAAAGACTTTAAAATTGAGTTGTGAAACAATAGCCACAAGAAGATGTACAAAATATATCCAAAGGGCAGGTTTTATTAAAGCTCCAGTGAAATCTTATATTTTCAATGAAGCCTTTCCTGATCCCCCTTAATGTTTATGCCTTCCCTCTGAAGGGAAGCTTCCTGGGCAAGTAGATGGTACAATGAATAGAATACCAGGGCTAGAGTTAGTAAAGTTCTTTTTTTTTTCTACATTCAAATCTGTCCTCAGACACTTACTAACTATGTAAACATGTTGCCTCAGTTTCCTCATCTGTAAAATGAGATAGTGAAGAAAATGATAAATCACACTAAGATCTTAGCCAAAAAAAAAAAAATCCTAAAAAGGATCACAAAGAGTCAGACATGATTGTAAAACAATTGAATTTCCCTCTGAGATTACCTCTAATTTAATCTGATACTGTTTATCCATAAACAGTTGCTTACACAATGTGTTTCCTATTAGATTGAGTTCCTTGAGATGGTGGACTATTTTTGCTTTTCTTTGTATCCTCTGCACTTAGCACAGTCCTTGACACATAGTAACTGCTTAATAAATTTTTGATGACTTGTTGAATACCTCTCTGCTTGCAAATAGTATTGTGTTATATTATAACCATCAGATACTTTTAAAAAATGAATTATTGTTATTCTTTCCTGAAGAAGTGAGTTACTGTCCTGACAAAGATCATGTACCAGTCAATAATAATGCTGATGATAGCATTTTTAGAGCATTTTTAAGATTTTCAAAATGTTTTTCCTGTCATCTCAGTAAAATTTCCCAATATCATTGAGAGGTAAGTACTCTTATTATCCCCATATTACAAATGAGAAAAACAAGACTGAATTGCTTACCTTTGGTTTCACAGTTTCCAAGTGTCTGAAGTAGGAATTATATCATATTTTCTTGACTCCAAGTCCTATACTCAGTCCATTGCATCACACAATTGACTTGTCTTTATGACATAGAGTTTTCCTCTGGAATGACCCTCTATTGCCAGAATTAGTTTTAGTAGTTGGTCCATAGTGTTACAGCACAAGTCCTAGTGTGGTGTAGTAATTTCCCCCTACATTTTTTAGGACCAGAGGTCATGATCTAAAAGGCTTTCAGCTCTGTAATTCCTGTTCTCCATTTCCCTTATCACCTTAGCAATGCCCTTTCATGAACAGCACTAGGTAGGGAGGTTTCCAGAATGTTTCACACTACATCTCAGTCATCTTCTCACTATCCACCCCCTACTTGAAGCAGCACAGCTCCTTCTGACTTCCCTTTCCCCAGCTTTGGAGTAATAATCAAATGAATAGTGCCATTAAACCTAGAAAGAAAATATCAATTGAATGTCCTAAGCAGTGACTTTCTAAATCAAAACAGCTTCCATAGGTACCATTCCCCTAGTTAAGTCTCTCTATTAGAAGTTAAACTCACACACACACACACACACACACACACACACACACACACATACACACACATACACACCTTATTAACCCCAGGGATTAATATTGATTTTTACTTGCTAAGTATGTTTTTAAACTCTTCCACACTACAGGTAATATGGGCAATGGGAAGATTTGGAGTCTCCAGACTATTTCCAGATCTATTTCTGGCTCTGACCTTTTGCTGTCATTTATATCAAAAATAAGTTATAGACTCACTGTAGGAGGAATTGAAGCTTTTCTATTGCTATGCAAATCTTAGAATTGATTGACTGTACAACAGGGCTTCCTTACTGATAGTCACCAAATATTGCACAACATCCCAAAATTCATTCAAATACAGAAGAGATGCATGACCCCAGAGAGGGATCTTGTAGGACAGGAGGAAGTCCTATACAAGGTGAAGTCTGTGTACGCCTGGGCACTTAAATGATGAGATACGATGGATGGCCTCTAACTTTGCAAAGCAACATTGAATGCAACAAAAGGAAAGTGGAATATAAAAAGTCTTTGAAATAAAATTTATAGATGTCCTCAGCTGGAGAATAGGAGAGTAGAGACAATAAGATAAAGCGAAATCATTCCACCTAAAAGTAGAATGGCAGAGAGCTTACCTGAAGTTTAGAGAGATGAGAACTAAGATATAGAGTTAAAAAGACCTAAGTTCAAAGCTTACCTCAAATATAGACTGATAAATGGTTCCTGGCAAGTAATTTAATCTTTCCCAACCTCAAAAAAAAAAGTTCATATAAAAGCTATTTGTTTTTATCATCATAATTATTATTAATCTTCAAGTTTCTGAATTGGGAAAAATGCTCTAAGCATTTTACCTTAATTCTAGCTGTATATTCGCACTCTTCATGCCCTGACCTGTTCCAATGTCTTCCTGACTTTTTCAGAATATGCTAAGGATAAAGCTAAATTATTTGACTAAAACAAAGAAGATCAAAGTCAGATTTCAGAGCTTTGCATAAGAAAAAATGAGAGGCTGACAACTGCTTCTCCCCTTTGCACAAAGAATAGTTTTGACACTAGGATGGGGTATAGATCTACATAAATATGTCCAGTGTCAACCTAGGTGAGGTCAGCAAAGACAGTGTTTGGGTGTGCATGGGAAAGAGTGAATTAGCAACTGTTTAAACTTAGAATATCAGAAAATAATTTAGCTTTGTTTCCAGTCAGGATCCTACTTTGATAAGTTGTCTTAATTAAAAACATTCTCTTCCTAAGATCCATTTGAAAAAGATTATGATTAAATAGATCTCCTAAAAATTTCTTTGATATTAAGAGAATGGGAAATAGGGAAAAGAGATTTCTTGGCATGGTTTAGACCAGAAGAAGTTTAAAAATCTACATTTGCCTAAATCTTCCAAAACAAATTTTCAATTTGTTCATGACTTTATTACTTTTTTTTTTCACAATTGATTTAAAACATTGTGTGTTTAGGAGATGGGAATAAAGAAGGGAAAAGAATCACTGTAGTTCTGAATGCTTCAGAGGCCCGCAGTTGGGTAGATAGCACTCTACCAGTAGATCTTAAAGACTTACATGTTAGATGTCCAATTGATTGTCCATCCTTCATCACCATCTCCAGTATTCCCATTCTTCTTTTCCCTATTGCCTGCTGGAGCAGTTAAGTAGTAAAGCACTCAACCTTGAGTAGGGAAACTAAGTTCAAATTCTGCCTCAGGTATTTACTAGCAGTGTGACCATAAACAAATCATTTGACTGTTCTGTGCCTCAGTTTTCTCATGGTAAATGGGAATGATAATAGTTTTTACCTCAAAAGGTTGTTGTGATGAGAAACTAAGAGTATTTATAAAACTGTTTGTACATCTTAAAGTGTTATATAAATAGCTATAATTATCATTATTTCTACTAGCGAGGGAGTAGCAGCTGGCTTGGCAATACTTTACTCATCATCGTTCCATTGATTTATGATCTCAAAGCTTTAGAGAAATGAATCATGCATGCTCTTTATCTAAGGAGTCCTTAATCAAGGACTCCTTGTCCTAAATAGATTGTGTCTTGACCAGCAAATGAATTTGTGTTTGTTCAAATTGTCTTCAGAGCTCATGTGATTGCTTCATAATCAGTTCAGCAATGGTAATCCCTTATACAAAGCAGAGGTTTGCTCCCATTTTGTCAGAGTAGAGTATTATAGGTGTAGAATATCATATATATTGCTTGACAAAATTGATGTATGAGTTGGTTTTGTTGAACTGCTTCTTAATCTTTTTCTTTCTTATCCTTTGCTATAAAATGAAATTCCCTGAATAGAGGTAGAAAGAGAAATGTAGTCAGAAATAAAGATCTCTGAAATTAAACATATATGATTTGCTTCACATGGCTTCTCTTATTATCTCTATGCCAATAGGTTACTTGGAATTATATGAGATGATTAGAACCTCAGTCTGGGACTATGAAAAGAGTACTTTTGGGATGAGAAATGCAGAATTAAAAAACAAAAAAACTGTCAATGAAAATGTTGGAGGAAAGGAAAAAATAGGGAGAGATGGGATGATCTCATGGTCTAATTCACTTATCATGTGTTCTAGGTCTCATCAATCCTTGTTTCTGTTTATGGCTTTGCCATTTTCTTGTAAGAATCAATGTGGGAATAATACTGCCTCTGGAGTAAGAAGACTTGGGTTCAAATTCTACCTTAGATGCTTGTTATTTTAGTGACTTTGAAAAACATACTTAACCTTCCTTGGTCAATTTCTTCACATGGGAAATGAATGAGCAGATAGCATCTCAGGTCTCTTCTAGTTCTAAATTTATAAACCTAATAGTATCTTCAAATTCCCACCATCTTATTTAAGGATGCTCTAATTCTACTTGGGAAGTAGAAAATATTCATAATGGAAATATTAATAGTGTTAATAGTTAATATTTATATAGTGCTGAAAGGTTTATAAAGCCCTTTTCAAGTGTCATCTTATATGGTCCTAAGAACTTTGTGTGGTAGATGCTATTATTATTCTTCCCATTTTATACAGGAGAAAACTGAGGCCCAGAGCATTTGTGCCTTGTCCCAGATTATAGAAGAATTTTGAAATATGATGAAAAATGATAAAAAGAATACAGAATTATGACTCAGAAGATTTAGGTTCTGATACAAACTGTGTGACTTTGGACAAATAATTTAACTTCTTTGGGATTGTTTGCTTAACTATAAAAATATATGGGCTAAGATTTGCCCTTTTTGTTGGCTCTGTCATTGGTCACTGGAATACTCAAAAGAAGACAAAGATCAAGAAATTTATCTCTGATCAAATGGACAAAATGGGAGGAATTATTTTCCAGGAAGATCTAAGGATCTTGGGTTGAGAAATTTCCCCAAATGCTCTTGTTTCATTAAGTCTTTGGGATTATTTTAATATACTGATTTTAGGATTACTACTACTACTACTACTACTACTACTACTACTACTGGACTATGATGTCTGATTTGTTTTGCCTTATTTGTTATGTTCTGGGGTTGGTAACATTTATTTCTAGTTTGAATCACTGATTATTTTCTGAGAGAAATCACGACAATCTTGTTTAGTCTCCTCATCTTAGTTCATTTCCTTATTCTCTAAAGTTAGCTTTGGACATGTCAATAGTGAGAACACAGACTCTCTAAAAGATCTCTGAAATTAAACATATATGATTTGCTTCTTGTTCTGCTTTCAATATCTCCATGTCAACAGATTCCTTGGAATTATATGAGATAATTAAGAAGTCAGTCTGGTACCACGAAAAGAGCTCAGATTTTTGGAATGAGAAGAACTGGGTTCAAATCTCATTTCTGATAGTTATTATTTGTGTGACCTCAAATATGTGTCTGGGTCTTTTTTTCCCATCTGTAAAATTAATTTGTTTCACTAGGTGATCTCATAGGTCAACTATATGATTCTATCTTGTATCATTTGTTGTATGTATCACAGTGTATCATATAAAAGTAGAAACTTGAGAAATGCAATTCTCACAATGCAAATTCTTCATAATGCAAATGGAAGTTTAAAAAATGAGTGGGTGGATTCTGATGATATAAAATTTCCATTTTAACTTCAAAATTTTAGGAGGTCAGAATTTCTATTACTGGTTTTAAGCCCCCCATACAACAGTTTCTGGGACTTTAATACTACTAGGTTTCTCCATCCAATTGTTCTTTTTGTTGAAAATGGATTGATACTCCTAATATCTAAGGCCTTGTAAGTTCTAATTCATGTTCTAGGTTTGTCCAAACATAAGTCCTCTTATTTTCCACCAGCTATTCTTGTTGATATTTCTAAGTTTTCTGTCATTCATAAAATATTTGGACTTTTTTATTCCAGCACATAAAAGACCACTAAAAACAATTGGACCATGAGTACTTATATAGTTTACATAGAAATTAAATAGCTTTGTCAAGGCTAGCTATTTATACAGAATTTGAATTGTCTTAGAATTGCCTAACAAATACATATAATAATAGCATTTATAGGGTACACTAAAATCTTTTATGTTTTAAACTATTAAACTTTAAACTATTAAAGCTTAAATATTTAGCTTAAATAATAAAATTATTATTATTAAACTTATTACTAAATTAAACATTTGAAAGATTAGGTTTTTTTTCACTCTTAAAATAACTTTTGGTTTATTTAGACATGACCTATATAGAAATGTGTATATTAAATATTATAACCTAAAATAGTTTTATTTTGGGGGAATTTTGGGAACATCTTATAAAGAGAGCTGGCAGGGGCTACAGAAGCAAATTCATCCAATTCTTTCATGGAAACTGAGGTCCACGAAAATAAAGGAGAGGGAGAATATAAGCACTTATTAATCACATAATAACACAGATACTGTGTTAAGCCCTTTGCAAATATTGCCTCATTTGATTCTCACAATTCTAGGAGATAAGTGCTACTATTATCTCCATTTTATACTTGAGAAAACTACAATAAACAAGATTTGAACTCAGTTTTTCCTTATTCCCATTTCCTCAAAAGCCATTCAATTCAATCCTCTTGTTTTAGTGACCTCTTACAGATTTTACTTTTTGTTGCCCATAGCAAAGTGCATCAGAAGTCAAATTTGAACAAAGGCTTTTGACCAGAGCTGGTAAAAATAAATTTAAAAATGCTTGCACCAAAATGGAGATGATCATAAGACTAATAGAAATAGATTTTTAGAGCAAATAATTAAAGTCACTGGATGCATTACCATATTCTGGCCTAGTGTTCTATTCTGATTTGTCTTACATTGTATAAGTCATAAGAAACCAAACTGGGATTTAAAGCTGATACTTTGATTTCAAGTCTATCATTCTCTCTAATGCACTATACTGCCTCACCTAATGTTCTACTCCTAAATCCCCTTTAGTTCTCTTGTGCTATGCCCTGTAGTAGGACATGTCATGTTTAGCTTGATCCTGCCCTGATTAGAACTAAGGGTAGAAGTTTGGACTATCTACAGTCTCCCATAATATGGATTGGGGGGCTTGGTATGATAGGTACTCAGAGGAGATGAAATAGCTGGGAACTTTGGAAAAAGTGAGAGAAATGGAAGTAGAAATGACAAAATTCTGGAAATAAACAGAAATAGAAACATGATATGAACTGGGTCACAAAACAGAAGCAAAAGAGGAACACAAACAGAAGTTGAAATCAGGCATCAGAACAACCATCATCTATTCAAGAATCCAGAAAAGACCCTGGAAAAGAACAAGAAATGATGTCTAATAGCTCTGGAAGGGACCTTGCATAACATCTGATCCATTAGCTTCATTTTATGAGATGAGCAAGCAGAAGCCCAGAAGATCTCTAAGATTACACAGTAAGTATATGTCAGAATCTTGATAAGGAGATGTGTTCTGTCTAGATTTGGAAATGGATAATATTCCTGTTAAGCCATAAAAAGCATTATGATGCAATCAGCTTATTACAGCAAACATCTTCTTCTCTGGAATCATTGTGTCCTTAAATTCTATAGATGAGGAAATGCCTGTAATAAGTTGGTGTGATGCTTCATTGCACCTATTATCTCATTGATGTTGCCTGTCTTGAAGTAGCACAGGTTGTAATATACTCATTTCTCCTCATCTTTTGTGACTCTTCTCTAGTCAAGGAAACAAAAAAAAGATGAATCATTCCAGTGACTTTAGTTCTTTGCTCTACACATATATTTCAATTGGTCTTGTGATAGTCTCCATTTTGGTGCTAGAAAGTTGTTTGCTTTTTGTCCTTCTAGTTCTGGTCCTAAGGCCTTTGTTCAAATCTCACTTCTGATGTACACTGCTATGTGCAAAGGTGAGTAACAAACTCCAGAGACGATTTCATCTGGAAAAATGAGAGTTGAACTGGAAGACCTCTGAATTCCCTTCCAGCTATGGAACTATGATGTCTATGACCCTCTTATGATTACTTCCAGAACTATTAGACTATTAGAACTATTATTTCTCTTTAGATTAAAAGAAACTCAGCATCTCATCTCATCTGTCTGTCTTTGTCTCTGTCTCTGTCCCTCTCTCTGCCTCTGTCTCTTTGTGTCTCTGTCGCTCTGTTTCTCTCTCTCCCTTTCTCTTTATTTCTGTCTGTCTCTGAATCTGTCTCTTTCTGTCTCTCTCTTTCTGTTTCTGGCTGTCTCTCTCTCCATACATAAAAAAAAAAAATTTAAGATAAATTTTCTTATCTTTAGTTAATATTTAAGACACAGCAATATAGAATAGCAACTAGAGTGTAGGGCTTGGATCAGGAAAACAAGTCTTTGAATGCTGCCTCTGATATTTGTTAGGTATCATGGGCAAGTTATGAGCAAATTATTCTACTACTTGGTTCTTACTTTCTTCATCTATAGAATAACAATAACAATACTGGTAAGTATCTAATCCAAAAGTTTTTTGTGAATATGAATTCATGCAATATAAAGAAAATGTTTTGTGAACAAGCAATTCATAAAAATAAATTATTATTATTACCTCCTAGTAAGAGGAAAAGTAGTTAGCACCTTTCTATAATAGTTTCAACAGTTCTCCTCTCCACCTCACACTATTCCTAGGACTCTAGGAGGTAAGCTATTTCCTTTAGTGAGTATATTCTTTCACCCCACATTTACTCCTCTTCAAGTATCTCTGCCAGCAATGGTAACTGAGAAGGCCTGGAACCTATCATAGGCTGCAGACCTGGAAGTTCTCCAAGACATGTGGAAGAAGAATGAGCAAGTCACTACTTAGATTCTTTGAAGGGCATCTGGAAAACAGGCATGATCTTTTACAGGCTGCTGGAAAAAAGGAGAAAAAAGAATACTCACATATGAGAAACAGAGTCAGCTCCTCCAAAAAGGAAAAATTGCCCATGTGATCACATTGCCCAGTCCCTGAGATCAGAAGAAATATATCCTGGTTTAGTGCCTTATGGAAATGCCATTCTGCTCTACATGTCCTCTTAGCCCCACCAAAGTGAGCTCATGCAAAACTAATTCCTCTAACCCTTTTGCACCATCCCTGGGTGTGGCAATGAGTTCCAGAAAAGTCTGGAACTTAGGCCAAAAGTAGTTAATAGTGACATGGTCAGGAAACAGCAAATGAAAAATATGTTTTGTTATTTTTATTTTTCGAATCCTAAAAAGATGAGTGATGGGAAGGAAAAGGTGAATTTATGAAAAGAAACAATAAGAAGGTTGAGATGAAGAACAGGAGAAATAAGACAATGAGTTCACTGTATCCTGACAGGGCACAGGTACAGGGGATGCTTAGACCTGGAATGTCAGATAAGATAAAAGGCATAAGAAGAGCCGAAATTTGTCAGGACACAGAACCAAGAGAAAATTTTATACAATAATAATAGTGTTATTAACATTTTTCCCTTGAACAAGAATTAATTAAAAGCTTACCATGTGTTGGGCACTGTGCTAAGTATACAAAGACATGTCCTATTTTTTAACAGTATTTTTTTAATTATATGTAAAGACAATTTTAACAGCCATTTTTACAAAATTTTGAATCAGAAATTTTTCTCACTCCTTCTTCTCCTTTCCCTAAAATAGTAAGCAGTTTGGCAATAGTTGTTAACAACTTTGAAAAAATGACAAACTCTGATCAATACAATGACCATCCATGACTCCAAAGAATGAAAGTTAAAGGATATTACTCACGAGTTAGAGTGAAGATGATAGACTCGGGGACAGAATGAGAATACATTTTTTGGGGGGGATATAGTCATTATTTTAATTTGTTTTGCTTCACTGCACCTATTTATTATGAGTTTTGGTTTTATTTTTATTAATTTTTAATAATGGGGGAATGAAAGGAAGAGAAAACAATTTCTGTTAATTGAGGAAAAACATTTTTGTAAAGTTAAGTGGATTAAAATGTCAAGCCTTTTTACTTACTACTTGTGCATGTGCATGGTAAGTATGCCAACATACTCTGCTAAGGAACATTCCTTGAGTTGGGGAGGGGGAAGGAGAAGTAAGGAAGGAGAAAACCAAAAGCTAGATATGTAAAAGGTATTCTGGTGTAACCAGAATAGGAATACATTTTAAGGTATATGTTTTCAGACATGAACAGTATATTATTTATTCATTTTACTTGATCATACTTACTTGTTACAGGGGAGAACTTCTAGTGAGATTTAGTGGGTAGCGATATCTAGCAAAAATTGGGAGGGTGGGATGATACGAAATACTTGTCTGAAGAAGAAAATTGACTAACTTCTATCTCTGTCCTTCTACTTTTGAGTGCAGGGAACTATAGTATCCTAGCTTTCATCTTAATTTTTGGTTTTCTATTTAGTTAGGGTAAATTTACCTCTAGGGGAGAGGAGTTTCTGGAATAAGCTATGGAGAAAACAATGGGAGAGGAGATTCCTTTGATCATTGCCTCTTGTTCTTCCTTATCAAGCCCCTACCCATCAAAACATCTTTGGCTTATTTTGTGTTCAGGTATAAGTGCAGATTAATTTGATATTACATGATAATACATGATAATTCATGATAATATGTGGTCTCAATTATTAAACTCAAACTCTTCACAGGGTTGAAAAACCAATGTTTGAAAAGGAATATCCTCTCTGTGTGTCTTAGGATGATCATAGTCCTGTCTTGTTTTGAAGCCCCTCAAAAAATAAACACAATCTTAAAACAACTAATTTTTTTTAAATAGATGACAAATACCGAAAGTAAACAGACTCTCAAAGAAATGAGGAATTGGATGTAGCCTCAATATGAGAGTCACAGCAAAGTAAATGATGATAAGACAAGAGTTTTACCATTCTGTTCTTTATTTCAAGTATAATCACTACCATTCTGCTTTGGCACCTGGTGACCCTGCTGGTTTAGCTACAGTATATCCCAAGTGTGTTGCCCCCCTGGTTGTTGTTTGCAACAGTAAGTAGCAGTTAGAATCCATCAAGACCCATCAACCTTCTATACTCTTTTCCTGTGGACCACTCATAATATTTTAGCTTTTTTTCCCTCCTTAGGTTAGGCAAGGAGAAGGAAATACTGTCTCTCTAGGGGAATTAAAATGACCAGTTATTAGGTTACTAAATAATGAGATTGGTTTTTGTCCTATCCATAGACATTCATTTAAATTCCTATTAAAAGACTGTCATATCAACAGACATACCAAAGTAGAAAAGAAAAAAGGGGGAAAAAATAGGAAGGAAAGAAGAAAGGAAAGAGGAAAGGAAGGAAGGAAGGAAGGAAAGAAAGAAAGAAAGAAAGAAAGAAAGAAAGAAAGAAAGAAAGAAAGAAAGAAAGAAAGAAAGAAAGAAAGAAAAAGAGAGAAAGTAAGAGAGAGAAAGAGAGAGAGAGAGAGAGAGAGAGAGAGAGAGAGAGAGAGAGAGAGAGAGAAGGAAGGGAGGAAGTAAAGTAAAAGAAAAAGAAAAGGAGGAAATTATTCTGGTTTCAAATTTTATATATATATATATAAATGCATACCACACAAGTTCGTGGTTTTATGTAACTTTTTTGTTTATTAGAATGTTTGTGTTCATTGATACTTAAGATCGTAGTTAAAACAAAATAAAAAGAACATTAAATAAAAATCTTTAACTATATGCTTTCTAAGGCTCCTCACAGCTTTAAATCTCTACTTTCAGACTTTCCCTTCCCTTCCTTTTCTCTCTCCCCCATTTTTAAAGGACTGATGTTTTTGTTTTTGTTTCTAGGTCTGTTACCAATATGTAATGATCATGAACAAACTACTGCCCTTTTTGGTGTATGTGTCTTTCTGACAATAACCCAGAACCAAAATATACCATTCTTTCTTTCCTTGGCATTGCAAAGACATAGATAGCTTTGAGTTCCTTGAGATTCAGCTATATAGTTAAGTATTTGATTGTTTTAAACCTTCAATGAATGTCAGTGTATCAACAAAAAACAAAACAAAAAATTAAAAAATTATTTATATGCACTTAGTCACACATTAAATACCACATAAAAAGCCTACAGAATATGATGAGAAAGAGTGAATGAAAGAGTCAGCAAGAAAGAATTGTACAACTATTTCAAAGTCCTATTCTTCTTGTGCAGCAAAATAACTGTATGGACATGTGTACATATATTGTATTTAACATATATTGATTGGTCTACCTGCCAAATGGGGGAGAGGGTGGGGGGGAAGGAGGGGAAAAATTGGAACAAAAGATTTTGCACCTGTCAATGTTGGAAAAAATATATATATCTTGCAAATAAAAATCTATAATAATAAAAAAAAGAAAGAAAGAATTGTACACATTATAGTCTCAAGCATATAGTAGAGAAACTTCTGGAGAATATTAATTTTCATTGTTATCTTTGTATCTTAAGCATATAATTCTGTATTTCATATGTATTGTCAATAAGCATTTATTAATCACCTATAATGTACCAGGCCTGTGCTAAGGGGAAAAATATATATAAAAATCAGTCCATGCTCTCTAGAAGATTGTAATCTATTGGGAAAAGCTAGCTTAATTTTTGATTGTACTGAATTGAATTGGATATGAAACTGATGTGGATTGTCCTCACTTAAGTTTGTGAAGTAGGCAAAGTAAATCTTTGGCGTCTTGAACATCTCCTTTTGATTCCATTCTTATTCTTTCTGTATATCCTCTCCCTGTAGAACCTGAGATCACGCAACTATAGGCTGTTGAGCTAGACAGGACCCTAGAGATAAATTCTCCAATACAGTGCTTTCATTATACAAATGAGGAACTTCAACTATACTAGTCATCCAGTAAGACGTTATGAACAAATATCATGGTACTTAATGAGATATAATTGAAGGAACCAGAGATAGGAAGGAAGAAAGGGAAATACATCAAATAATTAAAGGGCTATCTTATATTTTGCTGACCCCAGAAAGTAGATCTAGAAGAAAAAAGTGTAAATAGCAAGAAAAATTTTGGCTAAATAAACAAATTTAGGCCTGATATAAGAAAAAAGAAAACTTCCCAACAATTATATTCATCCAAAGGTGCAATGGGTTCCTTTAGGGGATGATGGATTCTCCCTCTTTAGGTCTTCATACTTGTCTGATATATATTATAAAGGGAGTGATTCATTAAGTCTGGGTTGTACTAGAAGGGATTGAAGTCCCTTCCAACTCTGATATTTTATGATTCTCTTCAAGTTCTTTTGTCCTATAAAATTCAAGGGTTAATGCTTTTTTTAAAAAAATCAGAATGAGTGATAAATGCTTGGCTTTAATGCAAAGGTCATCAGTTTAATGCATCAGTCTTTCCAGGCTCCACTTTCTTTGCTGGTTTTTTAATTAGCTTAGGCTGATACCCATTTATAAATTCTCCAGAGAGACAAACACCAGAAATGACAGAATCACTGCTTGTACCAAGTTCCTTAACTAAAGCCACCAAAGGGCTTGGGAAATGACTCAAAATGCCTGGAAGGAAGTTTAAGGGAGGGGGGAGAGCAGTTGGTTTAAGAAAAGAACAAAAAAAATAAAAAAGCAGTAGCTAAAATAACATTGGGACAACATTATATCCATAAATTCTGTTTAGAGAAAAACATCCAGTGGAACACCTGGCAAGTTTCTAAAGTAGAAATAGGGCATTATTGCTAGCTTTAAACACAAACCTATATGGTGAGATTTCAGAGATGTCAAAATTCCTTGCCCCCTTCCTACCTATGTACATTAGCTTAAAATTCTACCATTAGATATCCATTCTGTTGGATTTAAAATTGATGTCTACCTGGTCTTCTTTTAAAAGGCCAACCTAATCCCTAAAGGGCACATCTAATCCCTAGAGGTATTAATTTCTTAGTGAAAATTAGTTCCACAGAGGTAATTCAGAAGGATCCACATAAAAGGGAGAGTTTTAGATTTAGACTTAGAAGACCTGGGTGCAATTCTTGGTTAAAGTTACTATATGAGTAGCCTCAGGTAAATTATGTATCCTCTTGGAGCCTTATTTTCTTCATCTTGAAAATAGGGATGAAGATATGTGGACTGCATATCTCACAAAATTATTAGGAGAAAAGTATTTTTACAGACTTAAAATACTATGGAAATGTGCATTTTTTACTTTGATAATTTTTGTGTACATTTTTAACCCTTGTCCTACCCATATTAGTGAGAAAAGAACATATCTTCATCTCTTCTTCAGAATTTGGCAAAGTGCTTTGAATGTAGAATATATATGTTTAGGAAATGCTTAATGAAATTAATGAGATAAAAGTTTGGGGTATGTATGGCAGTATCTCAGACAAGTTCTATGTAAGGCAGGTGTTAACAGTTTTTACTGGACCTTTGGGTATCAGAAGCTGATATTGGTAGAGCAGGAATGGAAAAGACCATCTCTCTGGTGGCAGGAAAGTCTCTCTAAACAGAATTGACAGAGGAAGGAAGATGAGGTGGAAGCCTAGTGCTGGAATTACCATTGATGACTCCCAGCAGTTTGAGATTACAGGCTGCGATTCAGCCAAAAATCATTAGTTTTCTAAGAAGGAACATAGATCCTACTGAGAGGAATTTGCTCAGCCTCGGTACTCTCAGGTGGTGCTTTGGTAGGATTCAGAGACTAAACATTAGGATAACCAGAAGAAAGCTAGCTGTTAGACAATAGCTCTTTTCTTCATACACATAGGACTTTCTTTGTTTCCTGAAGAGGGAAAAGGGTCACAGCAGGGAAATGATCATTCTGAAATGATCATTTATAATCATTCTGAAATGATCATTCTGAAATGATTCTGGGAAATGATCATAACTGGAAAAGAGATGTCACACGATGAGAATTTTCCTCATGCAAAATGTCATTTCTCTGGGCAGAACAGCTACTGGGAATTAGAAGGAGTTTAAATTTAGTTGAAAGAATATGAATTTAGTCTGTAGCTTCCCTATAGTCAATTAACTTTTATACTCTAGGACTCCTTGGATCTTTTCTATATATGGATTAATTGTTTCCTTGGAAATCAATATTTATTTCGCATCTCATTTGGACGTGAGGGAGTATAACCCTGAAGAATTCAGAAATCTTGATATAATGGCAGTGGTTTATAGGAAGGGATATTAGAGTGTAGGGTTTAATAATGGACCACAGGGTTTTATATTTTTCATGAGATTATTAATCCAGTAGGGAAGTAAAAAAGTTTTGGTATAGAATTTTCTTTATTGACACCGGTAAAGGTGACAACTTTCTCAAAGGAAACTATGTGTTTTCAGATGAAAGTCTCGGGTTTAAATCCGATCAACCTAGTTCAACAACAATAACACAATTATTTATTAATCACCTATTATATATCATGTGCTATGTTAAGTATTAGGAGTTCAAGACAAAAGAATAAAAAAAGGAGCTTTCAAATTTACAGATAATAAGTACACAGATAAATAATTTGAGAGAGAAGAACAATTAAGAAGTAGGAAAATTTAGCAACAGGCTCTTGTAAGCTGGCACAAGCTGGCCAGTCAGCTAGTCCATCAGTATATATTTTTAAGCATCCATTATTTACCAGGCTCTATGATGAGTACTGGAATACAAAGAAAAGAAAATGTCATCTTATTCTCAAGGAGCTCACAATCTGAAGGAGAGAAAACATTTAAACTATGTGCAAATAAGCTACATGGAGAATAACTTGTAAATAATAATCAACACAGGGAAGACAGTAGAATTAAGATGGATGAAAAATGGTTTCATGGAGAAAGTAGGATTTTACCTTTGAATTTGAAGGCAAAGCAAAGGAAAGATGAGAGGCAAAGGAAGATCATTACAGGCATTGGAGATGTGAAAATTTTCAGAGTTGAGAGATGGAGTGTTTGTGCAAGAAACAGATAAAAGGCCAGCAATACTGGATCAGAGAGTATAGACATTTAGGACATAAAAAGAACACTAAAAAGATATGGTTGGGGGGCAGTTTTTGAAAAAAATTGAACAATAAATAGATAATAAGGTATAAAAAGACTGAAAATAGGGGATGAGGAACAGGTTATAAAATGATTTAAAAGCCATAGAATTTTCTATTTGATTTGGAAGCAATAAGAAGCTGCTATAGATTTTTGTTTTTGTTTTTTTTTAGAAGTGAAATGACATGATTAGATCTGCATTTTAAGAAGATCACCCAGGTAGCTGAATAGAGGACAAAATGTGGGAAAAGACTCGTGTCAGGGGGAATAATCAGTATGTTTTTGCAATAGTCCACTGAGGAGATGAAGAGGGCCTGAACCAATGTGTTAACTGTGTTAAAGTGAAAAAGGAAATATATGAAAGAGATATTACAAAGATAAAATAATTGGTAACAGTTTGAATATGGAACATGAAATATAGTATAGCATCAACGATGACACATAGGTTTTGAGCCTGAAAGACTGGAAGGTTGATGGTACCTTTGACAGTAATAGGACCACTTGGAAGGGGAGAGGGTTTGGGGGGAAAGATAATGAGTTCAACATTGGAATTATTGAGTTTAAAAATTCTATAGGATATTTTGTTCAAGATGTCTATTAGCAATTGGAGATGTTAGATTGGTGGTCAACAGATAGCTTAGGACTGGATGAGTAGATGTTAGAATCATCTGACTAGAGATGATATTTGAATCCAAGAATCTTCTCTTTAACTGAGAAGATCTCTAAGTGAAATAGTATATAGAAAGAAGAAGGCCTAGGACACAATCCTTTGGAATACCCATTGTTAGTAGGTATGACTTAGATGAAGATACATCACTGGAGACTAAGAAGCCATCAGCAGAAGTCAAGTAAGTAGTACCCTAGCCTTGCTATTGACTATCTGCCATGTCTTTAAGATTTGCTTATCACTGTTGTCAGTGGAATAGTCAACTAGTTAAGGAAGTATAAAATTGAATGCCCAGCAACTGTGAAGATCCAATGAAGTTCTGTATCATATATTCAGAGTGGACCCAATCAGCATGTTTTCATGCTTTCTCCTGCTTTATTCAGCATCATGTGATAGAAGTAAAGGTAAAAAATGGTGGGAATGATCCAAGACTGAGATTTGGCAGGGCAAGATCTTTGTTGGGATAAGAAAACAAGGGACTCAAGTCAAGAGGTGACCCCTTAATCAAGAGATCAAGATGGTGAAAAGAGGAAAGGGTAGCTATTACAGGGATGGTTGTCTAGGAAAGAACTGAGATGTTGAGAGTTCAATGTTAAAAAAAATTGGGATTTAAGGTTGGAAGTCATAGGGAGAGAAAAGTTGACAATAGATTATAATCTGATAAAAAAATTTCAGTGTTCATGAACATAGAAATGGTATATCTGTGAGTGATGACAAGATCTAGAATAAAAAAAAAAGATTTTTTTGTTTATGGCTGAGATGGGGGAAGGAATATGGGAAATGAGTAAGCTAAGGAACATGAGATCAAGGTATTTGTCAAAATATATGCATGCTGAAGTTTCTTATTGTAAAGCGAGAAGAGAGACTGTGAGCCAAGCACAGAATTCACAGAAGAAAGAAGTATCCTAAAGATCAGTAGGCAACCAGAATTTTGATGAATGGCAGATATGATTGAATGAATTTCAAAGGCAGTGAGGTTACTAAGTGTTGGTGACAGAAGGTGAGCAAAGCAATATTCCAATCACCTTTTTCTTTGTCCAGTGAGTTCAGGACAATAATAGAAAATGCTGCCAGTGTTAGAAAGAGCAACCAGGGAGACTGTGTAATCATAGCGATCTCAGTGAGAGCCAGGAATGAAAGGAATAGAAAGGGAAAATATTTAAGATGAAAGGAAGTATGCTGTGTATGAACAGGCACTCTAGAAAACACAGCATATCTAGACAGAACTTAAGTGGAAAAGATGGTAGCTTTAGTATGAGACATTAGGGGCATGGTGATTTGAGGAGAAAGGACAAAGGGATTAGACAGTGAGATCTGAGGAATGAATGATGACTTGGCATGCTTTAGAATCATTGAGATGGGGAGCATTTCCCAGGGTGGAATTTGTTAATTATTGAGGAATGAGTTTAGATAGACTTTTATTGTCCCTAGAGGTTCAATTTCAGTCATTTCTCTCAAAAGTTCAGAATGAACAAGTATTTGGACTGAAGGAATGATGTCATTCTTCTCCTAAGCAAAGAGACTGGAAAATTAGCTATGTCTTCTTTAGAAGACATAGCTAAGATTTAAATAGCATTATAAGATTTGCAAAAGCCTTTACAAATAAAATCTCATTTGATCCTCACAACCATCCTGAAGGTAAGTCCTATCCTAGGAAGCAAAGTAAAGGAAAGGTTAAAGATTAACTCTGAGGTTTCAAAGCTGACTAACAGGGGAGATGGTGGTGATTTCAAAATTGTTCCACTGATCTTTTGCTGGGTTCCTGTTCAAGGCTAATGAACACCAATCTCTCATAATTATGGAGCATTTTTAGGTCTACAAAATTTTTTCTTTGGTTGGTAGGGTAAATATATTACCCCAACAAGACAGATGAGGAAGGTAAGGGCCAAAGCAATGAAGTTAAATCAGTGGCCCAGTCACAAGAATGGGGCAAAGCAAGAATTACAACTGAAATTCTTTGATTGCAAGACCAGTGTTCCATCCATTTACAAT
Organism: Sarcophilus harrisii; assembly: GCF_902635505.1. Classification (NCBI taxonomy): domain Eukaryota; kingdom Metazoa; phylum Chordata; class Mammalia; order Dasyuromorphia; family Dasyuridae; genus Sarcophilus; species Sarcophilus harrisii. The sequence continues at coordinate 146,798,527 of NC_045427.1, forward strand.
AAATCCCTTTTTTGTAGTAGTTCCAGGGAACTTATGGCCTGAAAATTTAGGAACAAAGGCTATAATTTCAAAACTAAAGGATAATAATTCCCTCATGGTTTACCTCCATCCCAACACAGTGAAAGACATGAGTTGATCCAAGCACTCATATGAATACTTTTGTCTCTAGAAAGAGAGCAGCGAGCCCCCTGACAATAGCTACCATCCAGAATGGATGAAAATTGGGATAACGTTAGGGAAATACTCCTTCAGCTAGATGACTGAAAAATAAGGAGCAAGATCTAGTTTCATAATTTAAATTTTTTTATCTGATCATTAAAATCTCAAACGAATGCTTGGATCAAGTTCCAAAATTTATTTGGAACTGTGTGATGTTTTCTGACAAGACCACCCTGAAGTATCTGTTTTTCCTTTAGGACTGCCCTCTCCATTCCCCTTTTCTATGCTTTCAGGGCCCTTATGCTTCCCAGCTCTACTCAACAGGCTCCATCTCAGGGACTGCTTGTAATTCTTTTTCTTTTCTCCATTATTTTTTGTATCTCATTTCACAGAGATATTTTCCAAGGAGATAGCTAGCTAACACGGTAAATCAATCTGTGCTCATTTGACTTTCTAAACATGAATTTCCTTAAGGGAAGGAAAGTATAAGGAATGGGGCTTTGAAGTATAGCTTTATACATTATATTATGGGACAGGGATGAAACCTGATTTTCTTGGTATAGAAAACTCCCATGTGAGGAAACTTCTTCCAATGTACTTTCTTTGCAAAGCTATAGTATATGAGAGTTACTTATAAAGTTAAATGATTTGTCCAGTGTTACAAGATCAGAATAGGCAGTAGGTAGGGCGTGAGACCTGGAATCGGGTAGGCTCATCATTTTGAGTTCAAGTCTGATTTTAGTCACTTACTAGATGTGTGACCCTGAGCAAGTCACTAAACTCCATTTCCTCAGTTTCCTCATCTGTTAAATGAGCTGGAAAAAGTGGCAAATCACTCCAGTATCTTTGCCAAAACCACCCCCAAAGGGGTCACAAATAGTGGGACATGACTAAAATGATTGAACAATGATGCATGGTTAAGATTAATTAGAGGCAAATTCAAATAAGGTCTTCTTGGTTTTATGGAAAGAACTTTATCCATTATTCCATTCTGACTCTTATAGTATAGGAGACCTGTGAAAAAGGGGTCTGGATGAATTTGAGAATCAGAGTAGTTAATCAGGTGATCTTAGTCACTTCCTCTATCTTAGGCCTCAATTTCTTCAATAATAAAGTGAGGTTAAATTAAGTTAGGGGCATATCAATATGGTGTATCTATACCCCCAGGAGGTAGGAGAAGCTTTCTTCTTAAATTTGCCCATAAGACTTTCATTCTGTTTTCAATAATTAAAAAACTTTTTTTTATATGTATATGCAAGGTCAACTCTAGAATTTATTTCCTTTTATATTCAGTTGGGGGAAGGGGAAGGTTTATTGAGAGGTAAATGGATTTTAAAAGTTGGAAACTTTTGGATTATATGATTTCAAAGGTTTTTCCTTTTCTGCCATCTTGGGAGGCTGTGATTCAGTAAATCCTGTGTATTCTAAATAGATGACAATTCCAGGGAAATGTATCCTGAACTTGATGGTGGTGTGAGAGGAGAAAGCTGATAGGGCTGACATTTCTTGAACATCTGTCCCTTACAGGAAATGAAATTGTTGGGTGGACCTAAGTGTCCCTTCATGGAAAAACAACATCTAAGATGCCACATGCAGTAACCTGGAACAGCTGAATTGCTCAGGGAAGTAATACCTGTTGAAAATGACCCTCTGAAAAGTATAGTTGCCAGTAGTCTGCTATCATTTTAATCATCCCCTTTGTCTTTCTAGAACATCTTTCCAGAAGGAGTTTAATATGCAAAAGCTCAAGCAGACTCTAAGGAAGGCTGGAGAGGCTAACTGTTATGATCTCTACTTTATATTGGGAAATTGATGCCTCAGAAAGAGGCAGAATCTCTCCTTTGTTTGGGCCTTATTTCGTGGTTTACTTAATGAACATTAAAAAAAAAATAAGACTCTGGAATACAATCTGGCATTCTTTGGATGAATCTGCAAGAGTAGGAGTAACAATCACGGCCAAGAAATGGAAAGAAGCAAGGACAAATAGTTTAAACCAGGAGTCCACTTTGATAATATCTGTTATGTTACAGATAATACATATGGTGAAACACCACCACCAGTACCAAACATGTTTACTCCATGATACTGCGCACTTAAAGGAAAATCTAGCCAAATAACAATTTCAGGAATTAAAGATTAAAAAGAAAAACAAAAAATTAAATCAACAAATTAGTAAATGAACAAATTGATATTATAGCAAAACAAGAAGAAATTTAAAAAATTTATCAGAACCTGATATCCACAGTTATATGTTACTAAAATAGATATTACAAAAGAAATGGAAGAATATTTTTAATAATTAATAATACCCAAATTAGCAGAATACTAAATAGAGATAGTAAATAATTCAGTATTAGAAAAGGAAATAGAACTAACTGCAAAGGAAATATCAAAGAAAAGAAATTCTCAGTCCAGATGGATTTACAAGCCAATTCTCTTAAACTTTTAAAGATCAGTGGTACCAGTACTATGTAAATTATTGCAAAAATTGAGAAAGAGAACACCTTATCAGATTTCTGTTATAAGACAAATATTGTCCTAATACTTAAACCAGGAAAAGAAAAAAAAAAGAATCACAGAACAAGGTAATCAATGAATATTGACTCAAATATTTTAAACAAAATTCTGCCAAACACTCTATAGTGATTATATAGTTACTATAGTAACCAAGTTAGATATATACCAGGGATGCAAGGGTGGCTCAACATAAAGAAAAAATCAATATAATGAATCAAAACCAATACTATATGTTTAGCATAATAGATATGGGAAAAAATCTTTATTAATGTACTCATTTATGCTAAAAAAAAGAGACAACTATAAAGTAATGATAGAAAAACCTTTTTCAATATTATAAATACTACTTATCTAAAATCACACTCAATCTAAGGAAAATGACAATACTACCAAATTAATTGATACTTTTATTGATATACCAATCAAACTATCAAAAGGATACTTTATAGAATTTAGTAAAATAATAACAAAACTCATTTGGAATAAAAGGAAAGATTGAAAATATTAGGAGAAATGTTGTTTATCCTTCTTTTTGAAGAGAACCACTGACATCTTGGGCAAGTAAGACAGAGCTGCATAAATCATTAGCCTCACTTTATTTCAGAATTACTGAGGCCCAATGTCAAGACAAAAGTCAGGATGACAGGCAGTGGACCAGGATGTAATAGATAATGTTGCTGTCTTCTACGTTTAACCAAATAGCACCTGCTTCAGCTATCTTCCATGGCCATTGGAATAAATTGTTCTTTCCCATCCTCCCATTCTACTAAGGGAAGTCTTTTGCATGCTTGTGTTAAGATTCTCCCTCATTCCCCGATGGGTTTGAGGCCTATTGGTTGTGCTAAACTTTGTTTATCCCATCTGCTGAGACAGTTTTAGTTTTACAGGGGTATGGCCACTGCACATGCTACAATTTTTTGGAGTCACAAGTAAGAACTGGGTGACAGGTAGACATCAAAAGTAGATAAACAGCCTTGTAAAGAATTCAACAAGCCCTTACATCAGAGGTGCTTATCTTCTCTGAAGGATAGAGAAGAGGGAATAGCACTTCTAGACCTCAAGCTATATTTAAAGCAACAGTCATAAAAACCATTCCATAATGATTAAAAAAATAAAGAGATAAATCAAAGGAACAATATAGACAAGGAAGTATCAGAAACAATGGGCTTCAAAAATTCAGTTTTTAAAAAGCAGGAAAAAAAATAAAAATATATAATTAAGAAAGAATTCTCTAATTGATTAAAAAAATTACTGAAAACTAGAAAGTAGTCTGGCAGAAATTAGGTTCTGATCTACATTTTACATCATATTTCACAATGCATATTTAAAATAGTGCCAGTGAATAGATTGCTGGGCCTGGAGTCAAAAAGATCCAAGTCCCTCTCTGACCTCACATGTTTACTAGCTCTGTGATCCTGGGCAAGTTACTTAATTTCTGAGTACTTCAATTTTCTCAAGTGTAAAATGGGGATCATAATATCACTTTCCTAGACAAGGTTGTAATTAGATCAAATGAGATAATATCTGTAAATCTCTTACCAAAGAATGTGGTATATAATAATAGCTTAATAAATGCTTATTCCCTTTCCATTCTAAATTGATGTGTGACCTTAATATTAAAGATCATACTAAAAAAAATATAAGACCATCAGATCATATATCTCTCAGAGCTATATGGGTAGAAGATATATTCTTAACCAAAGAGGGTAAAAATGCAAAAATGATTTATAAACAATTAATTGATTTCTGTATATCCATGCATATATATGTATGTGAATATCTATTTATATGTATGTATATGTGTATGTTTGTGCATGTTATATATATATATATACATATATACACACACATATATGTTATGCATATAAGAATATGTAAATCCAAACCCTATCTTTCTTAATTATTAACCTTTGTGCTCTTAATTCAAGCTGTTTAATTTTCCTGGGTCTCAATGTTTTCATTTACAAAATAAAAGAAATGGATTTTATGACCTTTTAAGTCCTTTCCAATTTGAAATCCAAAAGTATATAAATATTTCCTCTTCTTTTAATTCCCTTTTTTTCTGTCTTATTGCTTCTAGTTTTCATGTTAGCCAAGAAAATGATAAAATCTTTGTTTTAGCCTTAAATTCATTAAAAAGAAGGGCTTTATAATATCTAGGAATTTAGAAGGGGAATAGATCTCAGAAATCACCTAGTAGAATATTATTTAAGACATGAGGAAATCAGTTTAGGGTTTGTTTGTTTTTTCTTCTTCTCCCTCTCCTCCTGACTCTTCTGTGAGATAAGTGATTTGTAGTCAGTGCTAACCAAGGATTTGAACATAGTTCATGTGAATCCAGAACTAATCTTTCTACACATCATGCTGCTTTTCAAATTCTATTCTTCCTGATTTCAAGCAACTTTCTTTGATACTATCTGTACTTCATTTTTGTGTCTTAGCTTCTGCTTCTTAAAATAACAAAAATGTTTTTGGTGCCCCTCTCAACTAACAGAGATGCTGCTAAATGGAATAAGAAAAAAATTTAAGGATCTTTGAAATACTAAGGGTAAAACATGTATCTCTTTATGTCAGACTTTTCAGGCTGACTCTCTTTCCCTCTATTAACTCAGACCATTGCTCTCTCCTACATTGCTTTCATCTCCCATTTTCTTGCTGTTCAGACTTCTTTTATGATCTAACATCAAAATTCTTCTTTCAATCTTTCAAAAGGTGTATCCTATAGTATCTCAGGAATCATGCTTGAAATTGCTGTGGAAAAAAAAAAAAAAGCTTGAAGAGGAAGAGGAGTGGGGAGGGGAAGCCTTTTCGTGACACTACTTTTGGATATCTTTTCAATATCTATTCTGGATGCCAAATACCAGGGACTAAATGATAGGACTAAGAAATGAAAGCTAGTGAAGTGGATAGTAAAATTCTAATGTAGTCAAGACACACATCTTAATTCTCTAGTTTGAGTATACTAAGAAATGTATCTACAAAAGTAAAGTGATTGGATCTAAAGAAAGAAGTAAGTAAACTATAAGCTAGAAGACAAAACTCGATAACAAAAATATAATCAATTCTAGTACATCTACCCTTTAATGGAAGAAAATAAAACAGTAGATACAGGCTAAGCTCAGTGCTCAACACATCATAGACCCTTAAATACTTGATTACTTTGTTGAAAATGTAAAAATCAAGTTGAACAGGATTTAATTTAAAATTTGCATATGAATGTGGGATGCTTCTGATCTCAATATTGGTAACAAAATGTCTCTAACAGGATTTTGAAAGTCTGCTTGACTTGTTCTTATCTCAACCTGTTACTTTCATTTAACTTTTATCTTGCTCCCTATTCTATGCTGCAACAGGTCAGATTGATGTCAAGAATTAATCCTAATCTTACCTGGCTTCTTCAAACTATTTGATTCATGGATCCACTTTGCTGATCTTTCTCTAGTCTCTTGGCACAGGAGTAGTATTATTTTGAATTAAGAAACTTATTGATCTTATTTGTCTTTGGGAATTGGGTTAATAACACTGGTTAATAATACTAGTTGACATTAGTAAAAGCCATCAGTTACTTATAAATGCTGGTTGACACTACCTAGAATTGATTCACAAATGTGATTTTATGGTACCATTCTCATTTCTTGACCTACTGAAAAGGGTTTTTAAGATTTTGTCATTTTTTTTTATCTGACAGAAATTCTTGGAGTTAGGGAAGATTTTATTCATAAATGCCTTTGTCAGAAAGACAAAATATGGGACAATTAAAGTCACTGTTTCTTTAAGAAACCAGAAGCAAGCAAGCAAATATTGCATATATTCCATTACTCAGACCCAAAGGTGAAAAGCCTAAGGCTTTGGATTTTCTAACCCTGAGAAGAATAGGAGTGAGGAAAAAAAATCATGTTTTATCATGAATCTAGGTGAGTCTCACCTAGTTTTGGCTTTTTATGCCTAAACTAAAGCTTGCGTGTTTGAACCTGAACTGGCCAAATTTCATGCCACTCCTCTCTCCATCACCCACATCTTTCCCATGGGAAAAAATATGGCACTGGGCAGAGTAATGTAAGTTAAAGTGTGAGCAAGGCTCGTGGAAGAAATGAAAATCTTGTTTCACAAAGTGATTCTTCCCAAAAGTCCTTGAGACATATCATCAAGAATTCCTATCCTTTCTCATAAGGATACCCTTAGACTTGAAGAAGCTTCTTGTGAATCAGTTCTGCCATTGGGTAATTGGGTCCAATTACCTCCACAGTCCAGAAATGTTCACCTTACGTGTTTTTGAGACTGTCCAACCATTTTCCAGCTCCTCCTTTCTCTACATTTAGAGTCATGGCCACATCCAAGGGCTATGGCATTTGGCAAGCCAATGAGAACACCATATTGTCTCAATACCCTCTCCATTAATATGGTTTCCCAGCATTATATTATCTCTAAGTCACAATCTATAGTAAGAAGGATCTGTAAAACTTATTCAGTGCAATGTCCCTGATATCTTCAAGCTGAATACATTAGTGACAGAAAACTCACTATCTTAACAGGAAATATATTATGTTTCTGGGTAGTTCTAATTGCTGGGAAATCTAATATAAAGATATTTCTTCATATTGATTTGAAAACTTTTTATTCTTTACCATTCAGCCCATCATTTCTATTCTCTCCACTTTTATAAGGAAGAATTACTTTTCCTCCCCATTGTTTTGTTTTCTGTTATTGTTGTTATTGTATGTTGCATTTCATGATCAGGTAAACTGAAGTCTTGGGGGAGATTGCCAGGGATTAGGTCAGATTTGGGAAGAAAATCTAGTTCTGAAAATTTCATTCATATATACAGTGAATCCTCATGCCACACAGTGCTTCAGAAAATCACTTTGGCATGTCCTAAGATAATTTTTCATATTATGATATCAAATTATGTAATAATAATCCACATTCTTACAATGCTCCAAGCTTTACACAGCACTTTTTCCTGATAATTCTATGAGATGAGTTTTGCAAATATCACTGTCTTTCAGGCTCATAGAGTTGTGACTTTCTCAGAGTGATATAATTCATAAATATAAGAATAGGACCAGAACCCAAGTTTTTCTTACCTTTAAATTCAAAATATATTCTAATAAAGTATTATATAGTATTTAAAGGACAATTGAGGCATGCCAGTTTGGAAATGGTAATAGACTATAAGTAGATCTCCAAATCACATGGTCTGGCATTATCACATGGTCTTGGTATTATATAGAAATTTGGTATTTGTAGAATATATGTATGTATGTATGTATACACATAAGAAAATAATATAAATTTTTTAGATTCTTTCTATGTCAGATCCAAAATAGACATAAATAGAAGGAACTCTGAGGTTAGGAAACTATCTCTACCAATGTAGTTTGTAACTTTCTTTTACAACTTATAATCTTATAGAGTTAGCTAGAGAGCTGAAGGGTTGGTTCAATGATTCACCCTAGCTCATACAACTAATATAGGATAGAGGAAAAATTTAAATCCAGATTTTGGCTGTTCAAGGAGAGGTCTCTATTCACTACTCCATGTTGCTTTTTTTTCTCAAATGATCATTATTCAGAAAAATAGAATTTCAGTTCTTCCATGCCTCCAATAAGTATTTCAATCTTTCCATTCCATCTTCAGGAAAAACTTAGAAGGATAGAAGATCAGTCAAGTTATTTAAAGAAAATTTCTTCCTCTTTCCATCAAAACTAAGGAAAGGTGGGGCAGCCAATGAATGACTCATAGTTTCAGGATGAAATCCAGACAATATCCACTGCTTTGGCACTTGGGAGTGGGGCAGGGATAGGGTAAGATATTTTATTGAAAGGGCTCTATAGGCCTGGATGATGTCCCTTCTGGAAAGACAAAATCCACAATGAAAATGAAATTCAGATGCATCAGAAGTAGATGCAGAGTATGAGCCATCATTCCAAAAAATCAAGTCAGTCCAAGTTGATGGTTAAAGACCCAAAGCCCTAGAGGGCTCTGTTGATTCACTGTATATTTTGGGGAAGAATTAACTTTATGGGAAAAGAAAGAAACTTTAGAATCTATTCTTGGTCTTAAGTGAAAGCCTGGAAAGCAGTATAGTATCATGAAATGAATAATACTTCTATAATAACAGGGCCTTAGTTAAAATTTGCCCTTTGATGATTACAAATCACTTAGGTTCTCTGGGCATGAGTTTCCTTATCTGTAAAAATGAAAGTGTTGGAGTAGAAAGCTTTCTATTCTATAGAAGGCCATCTTCTAGTTCTCTGACCTTCCCAGAGGTTCCAACTTCTCTGAATGAAATCTTTGAAAAAAATATATATTTATCTTGACATAAGATGAACAGTACTGGTATGGAGAGGCACTTTGACCTTATCAAAAGTAGAAGTAGGACCAACAGATTAAAATATAAAGGGAGGAAAAGGTTTATGTACAATTATTATGGTGTGGCATGCTATATGGAGAAAGAGTATTGGATTTGAAGTCGAGGTATCTGCTTTCTAATCCTAGCTCTGCTTTTTAGTAGCTATGTGATCCTGGGCATGTCATTTCTCCACTCTGACTCTCAGTAACCTTATCTGTAAATTGATGGCGTTAACTTTGATTTCTGAGGCTCTCCCAGTTTCAAATCTATGTTCCTATCAATTAGACATATGTAATGATAGAATAGGCAGATAGGTAGCTCAATGGATAGAGCTCTAGGCCTAGAATTAGGAAGACCTGAATTCAAATCTGCTCTCAGATGTTTAATAGCTGGTTGACCCTGTGCAAGTCATTTAACCAAGATTTGCCATAGGTCTTCATTTGTAAAATAACCTGGAGAAGGAAATGGCAAACTACTCTGCTATCTTTGCCAAGAAAATCACATGGACAGTATGATCACAAAGAGTTAGATACAACTGAACAACAATAACAGAATAGGTTATTTCAGGAAGTAGTGAGCTTTTTTCTTTTTCATTTTACTCAATCAATCAGCTAATAGTAGCAAGCATTTGTTGAGCACCTACTGTATGGTAGGAACTGTGTTAGATTCTTAGGTATACAAAAATGAAGTCTTACCAATAGTTCTTGCTCTTATACAGCTTACATTCTTAAGGAGAAGACAACATGAACTTATATTTTATTTTTGTTAGTCAGGCATGTCCAATTCTTTGTGACTCCATTTGAGTTTTTCTTGGTAAAGATACTGAAGTAGTCTGCCATTTCCTTCTTCAGTCATTCTACAGATGAGGAAACTGAGGCAAACAGAACTAAGTGATTTACCCAAGGCCACACAGCTAATAAGTATCTGAGGCCAGACTCTAGTACCTGACTCCAGGAATAATACTCTATTCACTTTGTCACCTAGTTTCCCCATACACATTTATAGTTATCAAACATATACAAATTAACCTTGAAGGGAAGAGGAAGATAATGAAGAAAGAGGCACATGTTAATAGCATATAAGCTATTATCACATACACATAATACACACACAAACATGCATACAAACATTTATAAAATGTATATAAGCTGTATTATTAATTTTTATGTATATATACACATACATGTATGTGTATATATACATATATGAATATATATCAGAAAAAAACACATCTGGTTATTCATATAAAAAGAGCAAGAGATGATTAATTAGCAACTGTCAGGTTCTTTATATGCCTTACATATCTCTCTCCCCCCATGAACCCACATTCTGTGATCAAATGACACCGGCCTTCTTTCTGTTGCTTAACAAGACTCTCTGTCTCTCAGCTCTAATCATTTTCACTGGCTCTTCACCTTACCTAGAACTCTCTCCTTCTTCATCTTTATTTTCTGACTTCCTTGATCTTCCTAAAGTCCCAACGATAATTTCACTTTCTATAGCAAATTTTTCTTGATCCTTCTCAGTTCTAGTGTTTTTCCTTTATTTTTTCCAATTCCTCATTAAGGTGCTTTGTTTGTGCATAGTTGTTTCCATATTATCCCCCATTAGACTTTGAACTTCTTGAGAGCTCTTTTGGTTTCTTTATATACTCACACTTAGCATAGTGCATGACATATAATAAATGATTTTGATAGAGTGACTATTGGAGCTTCCTCAGCACACTACCTTGAGTACTCATAGAAAGCACTGGAGACCAGGAAAGCCTTTATATAGTATATGGTGTATGAGCTGAATTTCAAAACAGAGCAGGGATTCCAAGAAACAGAAGTGGGAAGGGGCTTCATGGCAGGCATAAGGGATAGCCAGTGAAAAGATTTAGAAGTCAAAGATGAAGTGTTCTATAAGGAATAGCAAGAAAGTCAATTTGTTGTCAATGCAAGGTAAAAGAGTGATGAATAATAAGCCTAGAAAAGGAGAATGGGGCCAAATTATGAAGAGTTTTAAATGCCTAATAAATTTGAAGTTAATTTCAGGAAAAAAATGGAGCCACTGCAGTTAGTTGAGTAGGAGAGTGACAAAGACACTGCCAACTTAACGAAAATCCCTTTAGTGGCTCTGTGGAGGACTGGATGGATTAGAATAGAGAGAGACTTGAAGCATCGGTGCTATATAAGGGACTATGAAGTGGGAGAATGTACAGTACATGTCAATCATATGACTGAAAAAATCAAGTGAATTGAACTGTCTTTGCAAGTTGCTACTCTTATTAAGTTTAAACATCTGTATCTGATTATTGATTGTAAACTCTCAACCTTACCTTGGAGGAATTAACCTTCACATGTGGCATGGGTAAGGCATAATAAGAAATCTTATTCTCCTCCTACATTTAGGTTCCATCTTTGTGTTGCTACTGAAATAGCATCTGCAAGATTAAAAAAAGATGTTCAGTAAAACCATTGAAATGTTCTCTAATTTATCCAGTGACGTGGATTTTAACCTCTTTTATTTCCCCAATTTATTTGAAACTGAGTAAACAACCACAAAAACAAACATTTGATTGGGCAAAATCTTTTAAATATAGTATACGAAACTGAAACCATAAACTGTGTTATTCATAGTTTGTTATACAGAAAAAAGTTTATGTTGTTATGAGTGATAGGAAACAAAATTCTCTGTTTACAAGTTTTTTTTGCTTTCTTCATCTCTTATGTATTTTTATAGTGTTGTTGGATGAACAGGCTGAAAAATGACATTACTGAAAGCTGTGCAGAAGTACTAGGCATATAACCAAAGCAGTATGTAACCTACTGGCAATCCACATTGTCCATTTACAAATTATACGCAATGCCTAAAAATCCACTGGAAGGTCCCCTGTACATGGGATTGATTCCTTATGGAGGCATAGCCAAGAATAGTACTTAAGGGGAAGGCCTGGATGAGCTATATTCATTATTGGAAGGAGTAATCCCATAAGAAATCCTTATGTTTCTGATTTAAAGTGGTGGTGGTATAGTAGAAAAACAAATTGTCCCAGAATCAAGAGACATCTAAGTTGAAATATTGGTCCCTAAATGAATTAGCTGTGTAACACTGAGCAAGTCATCTTACCTCTCTTCCTCATTTATAAAATGGGGATACGAAGACTTGAACTGCCTACCTCACAGGATGGTTGTGAGGGAAACATTTTATAGGTCTCTGAATACTATACAAATAGGAGTTGTTATCATTGTTAACTAAACCAAGGTAACTTCTTCAGATATCTTCATATTTAATACTGAAGTAATTGTGTAATCATGTACAACGATCTCTTAAACTACCCAAATAATAGCATCAGGCAATCAAGACCTAGTTATTTAGGCATTTAAACAACATAAAGGAAGGAGCCCTGGACCTGCCATGGAATACCACAGTTCAAATCCAAACTCAGATAGTAGCTGTGTGAAAAGGCATTATCTCAGTTTCCTCAATTATAAAATGGGAATAATAACAGCACCCAACGTACAAAGTTGTTATGAGAATTAAATGAAGTACTATCTATAACTTTCATTGTTGTTGTCATTCAATCATGTCTGACTTTTTTTTGACTCCTAGGACTATACTGTCCATGGAGTTTTCTTGGCAGAGATACTGAAAATGGTTTACCATTTCTATGTCCAGTGACATGTTATATAGTAAGTGCAAAATAAATGCTTATTCCCTTATTTACCTTGCATAAAAATTTAGACTTTGAAATACTTTTTTTAATTTCTTGATTTCAGACTCACTCTGAGATTATTTTCTTCCCATTTTTATTCAAATTAAACTTGGTCCATTTGCTTCTTAAAATGAGTATACTACTTAGAAATGAAAAAAAAAAAAAAATCAACCAGAAGTCTAGAAGAAATGTGCTAGCCAAATACTTTTCCTTTTGGTTCAGATTTACAGCAAGGATGTGTGTGTGTGTGTGTGTGTGTGTGTGTGTGTGTGTTCTTCATAGAACACTAGAATGCATAGCCCTAAATCTTACTTTTAACGGATTCAATCATTTCTTTCCCACGATGTGTGAACTCTTATCAAAATGGCCCATTTTTCTTAACCTCTTTTTGTTTAAAACTTGATGAGCTAGAGTCTCATCAACTCTGCATGGATAGCCCAAAGTTTATGCAGCTTATTCTAGGATTATAAGTGATGCCCTGGTATTGCCTTTGCCTTTGGGAGTCTTGCCCAAAGTTAATCCCTATTGAGTTCTGGTATGTCACTCTGGGTAATTCCATTTTATTTATTTTCAGTGGGAGCACAGGTCACATGTAAGAAAGTATGGCCTGCTAAAAAGTTCACTGGTTTAGGAATTCAGAGGCACTGATTCTCTTCTCTATTTTATCCTGAATTGTAATATTCCTAGTCAGACGCTCTGCTTCCTCTTTCCATGAAATTGAAATCTGAAGGCTGTATCTATATACCCAAAATGATTTCTAATCAATCAACAGACAGTTAGTAAATGCTTACTATGTGCCAGGTTCTGTGCCAAGTACTGTAAATACAAAGACAAAAATTAAACAGATTCTGTCCTTGAGGAGCTTACATTCTGTTGAAAGAGATTTATAAATATATAAAAAATAATCACAAAATAAATACAAAGTAATTTTTCTTCCAGGAAGAGGAGGAATAAAAGAGGGGAAATACTAACTGTTGGAATTATCAGGAAATGCCTCAAGTTGCCATTTGAGCTGAGCTTTCAAGGAAACTAGAAATAAGAGACTAATACTGATAAGATATTAAGAAGGAAATACATTCAAAGGACAAGAGACAGTCTGTACAAAGGCAAGGAAACAGTAGATATCATGTAATGTGTGATGAAAAGTGAGAGAATATTGGTCTGTACCAAAGTTTGAGGAGGACTAATAAATAGTAAACCTGGAAGGGTAGGATGTAGCAAAGTTGTAAAAGATTTTAAACACCAAATTGAGGAGAAATTGATTCTAAAAGTAATAGGGAACCTCTAAAATTTATTGAGCATGAGAGTATCATGATCAAATCTATATTTAAGCAAACATCACTTTGCCAGTTTAGTTAAGGATGAATTGAAAGGATTGAGATGTGAGAGCCTGGAGGCTGGGAAATCAGTTGGGAAGCTACTGTAATGGTCTCAATTCTGTTGGATCAAAGTGACAGCCTAGACTGGAACCAGAAAAATTAAGTTGAAATTATCACCTTGAAAGTTTCTAACTTTATGATCTTTAGGGAAATTGTTGAACCTCCCTGCTATTTTGTTTCTTTGCCATTTCTTTAAGATTGGGGTATTGGACTAAGTATTCTTTAGGATCTCTCCCAGAAACTAAATGTTATTTTTTTCTCAATATATATATATATTTCTAAAATATCTACTTGCTTGGGTTGTCTTTCCCTACTCCCCATAAAAAAAATTTTTTAAGGGTATGTATTGCATTGTAAGACATCCTTTTACTCTGTCTAAACACTATGAATCAAACTGAGACCAATACAATTAATTATAAATTGTCTTGAAAATGTTGAGCATAATAATCGATCTGGAGCACTTTCTCTCCCTCCTTTACTACTTCATTTCATGCTTACAACAACCCTATAAGGAAGAGAGAGCTAATTTTATTGTTCCTTTTTTTATAGTTGAAGATATTGAGACAGAGTGATTATACCGTTTGTCTACTTCCATACAGGCTGGTAACTGGAGCAGCATTTTGGTCCTAGCACCCAGCCCTGTGACCTTCAAGAAAACATTTCACTTATTTAGGCCATAGATAAGGTTGTTGTATCACACCCTTACAGTTCCATTCAACTTTAGATCTAGAATCCTATGACCTATATTTTCTTAATTTGTACCAAAGTGTTCATTCCACTATACCTTAGAGTAGGGACGGTATTTTGGGTATTTTCTACAGACTATTGTTACACAAGCATATTACATGAGAGCACTGGGAAAACAAGACTTTACAGAGCAGCCTGGCATAGTAGCCAACATAGAAGCAAATATTTCAGAATTAATCATTCATGACTCATGACTGACTCAACTTTGATAATATATATCTATAGAGGTCAAATGTCCAGACAAAAAGTGAGACCATGGTCACCATCTAAGCCTCTTTAACATACACAATGTCAGCTTAACTAACTAAATCTCTCTAGGGGGATGACAGCCTGTCTCATGGATTGTAGAGTATAAACATTCTTAGAGCTTGAAAAAAAGCATACATTTTATTCAATGGAAGCTAAAAATATTCTCCAGTCCTCTTAATTTTCAGAATAAACTTTTCTTTTGAGTTTTACTGGAAGAACAATATCCTCAAGCAGGACTTTAATGTCAGAGCCTCAAAGCTGCAAGAAAAAGGTGGGGTATTGGAAATTTTGCTCCTAATATTGATAGAATACATATAAAGTGCTGGTTTCTTGATTGAAAAAAGCCAACGGTACAGATGATCATAGCTCACACTCTGTCTCAGTTGTTCACTTCCCTTTCAGGAGACAGAGTTCCTTCTATTATTCTTATATGGTATTGCTCTGTTCTTAATTACACAGGTGTGGATATGCAATGGTACATTGTTCTGATTTTTTTCTTCTCTTCCTTGACATTTATTGTGATTTTAACTTAAAATAGCCTACATATTTCCTCCTTATAACCAAAGGAGTTAAGAATTAGAAGGTCATCTAATCCAATTGCCTCATTTAAATATGAGAAACTAAATTATTTGACTCAGGCCACTCATTTCATAGTAAAATAGGTGATATTAGAATCCAGGTTTTCTGACTTTCTGTCCAGTATTTTTCCTATTTCATCACTCACTTCCTTTGGCTGGAGAAGCCACATACATATTTAGAAATGCAGGTGATAGATGAATGAAATCTAGAAAAAAAATTAAAAAGAAAAAGAATGAGTCTATCAATTGGCACTAAGTAATTTCTTTTGAGCTGATGCTCAATTGATAATGTCTACTTTTATACAGAATTGAATCTTGGCACTTCTTTCTAGTAATTAGATCATTTAATTTCACTTGATAATATTATCCAAATATAGCAAAATCTTGGCAACTTTTTGAACCACAAAATCCCACAATTTGTGAACAATGTCCTTATCACCAAGTTTTAAAAAAAGATTTAAGAGCAAATCTGCAAAAAAAAAAAAAAAAAAAAAAAAAAAAAAAAAAAAAAAAAAAAAAACTACTTGGAATTTCATGTTTAAGATGAGTTGTTGAAAATATCATCTTTCCTTATTGATTACTGAATTTCTGGTGCTAACAAATAACTCTCTTGGAAATTCAAATTTATCTTTATTTGTGCGAATCAGTACCTACCAGCATATCCTAACATTCACTACACACACATATATATACACACACACTCATTCATATATATATATATATATATATATATATTCACACACACATATATGTATATGTATAAATATATATCTATACAAAAGTGTATGTGTAAAACTGCTCACAAATATTTTGTATAAATCTCAAGTATTATAAAAATATTTAACATATTCTATATTATGACATAAATTTATAAATATATTATTTTGAAATCAGTTACTTTTGGAAAAAAGTCAATTGTACTATAAGAAGTGTTTATGTGGCTAAGAAAATAAGCAGTTTATCTCAGAGAAATCAAGTTAAACCTATTGAAAAATCAGGCAACATAACTAGAAACAGTTTAATAAACATCCTTTTCCCTTTGGTATAAAGGAACCTTTTCTTGCCCAGAAAAACTGCCTGACTAGGGAAGAGCCTAACAGTGAGCCCTTGATTTTCAACTTGCTGGCTCAAGAAAAAGACAATAGGGAACTAAGGCTGGATAAGAAAAACAGACCTTTCAATCATTTCCAATCTGTTATAATTCTATAGATGAAGTCATCTTCTTCTGCTTACTTCTTCTGTTCCAGAACTAGCAAGCATGATAATGGTTAAAAGTTGGACAACAAAAGGGAGCAGGAGCTAAAAGTATCAATAATAAGGACTAGCATTTAGAACATTTTAGTATTCAAAACATTTTATACAGATTCTTTTTTTTCCCTCACAACACCTCTGTGAGGATAATAGTATTGGACTCTTTGCACAATGCCTAGCACATGGTAACTATTTAACAAATAACTGATTGATTAGTCAGTAAATAAGTAATTGGCTTTAAGTCACACAATAAGCAGCAAGAGGCGAGGTATAAACTTGAACTCCCAAGTCCAGGAAATTACATTAACTCTCTATTAAAGGGCCTGGATTATCCACAATGAATAATGCTGTTGAGTAATCAAGACTTATTATAGATAGTTGAGGATCAAAATAACCCCTTCTTGGATAGTAATAATTTCTAAAAGCAGCTCAGAGTGTTCATTCAGCCCATAAAAATAAAATCTTAAGTCCACTTACATAAACCAAGTTCAGTTAATAGTAAATACTAAACTTATCCAGAGTTACTTTCATGTACAGATCAGTGAATATCTGATCAAGGATCTTCAGGGCCTTAAAGGTTATTTATTTATTATTATTATTCATGATTATTCTTTTGGGAGAAATGATATAACCTACACTCTAAATAAAGTCTGTTGAATCATCATTAGGAAGGGAAGAACAATGCTATAAATCTTGGAATTTCCATATTGTATTTTGTCCAAAGTATCTTTTTAAAATTGAGCCAAGTTTTTTTTTTTTAGTTGAGCCAATATTTTACTAGATAATTCCCTGTCTCCTTCATCACTCTATTCACAAGATCTTCAAGCATGGTTCTTCTTGCCCCTTAAAGACTTTTTCTGCTTCCTTCATGATTTATTTTCAGGGAAATGAATGGTTACCATAGAAAGTAGGAGCATCCAAGTAACTCTTATGCAGCAATTTTCCTAATCTACAAAGTCACAGGTTGATCCTTCTGCTGGATCAATTGCTAATATTAGTAAGAGAAGAAGCAAAAGTCAGAAATCAGGGAGTTGGGAGATCAGAAAGTAAAATGGGAATACTCATGATGTTTCTCAACAATCCATTCAATTTGGCAAACGAGTTTGCAATTGTTATTTTGCAATACAATTTAAGATTGTATCACTGGGATTAATGTAAGGATTCCCACTTACCTTTCAAGATAAAGATCAGAAATTTGAATTCATGTCTCCGACATTATTCATAGTAGCTATTCAATTGATATTCATGGAATGAGAAAAATAAATTAAAAAATTAATGATTTTTCTTTTGCTCACTTTTTTTAAAGTGAGTAAATTTCTCCTACCTGTAAGATTTCATTCTGAGCATAGAATAAGTTCTTTGGAAAAAGAAACTCATAGCTAATAGGTGAGTAATATTTGGCTATGGAAGCCTGCCATCAAAAAGGACCTAGGTTTGAATACATTAAGAATTCCGCTAAAACTGAATTAAGGAGGGGTGGAGCCAAGATATTGGAGTAAAGTCAGGAAACTGCTTGAGCTCTCCCAGTTTCCCTCAAAAACCACATAAAACCAAGCCTCTGAACAGAGTCTGACAGAATGAAACCCCTCTCCAGCTTAAGATAGACTGAAAAAACTTCAAAAAAAATTAATCTCCCTAGGGTGAAAAGAGTGTTCAGCCCAGCTCAGATAGGCTCTGGGAAAGCCTGTGAGAGAGTCTTAATCACAGCAAATCAACTACTAAGACCCTCAGTCCTGGCTCAGTAGAGGAGCAAAAGGAATTTATGACCAAAGAAGAACTAGAGGACATTGTGAAAGGCAAAATGGACAACTTTGATTACATTAAATTTTAAAAAAAAGTTTTACACTAAAAACCCTAACAGAAACAAGATTAAGAGGGCAGTACAAAGCTATGAAAGTGGTTCAGTGATCCAAAGCAATCCCAATAGACTTTGGCCAAAAAAATGCCATCTGCATCCAGAAAAAGATCTAAGGAGACTGATTGTAAATCACCACATGCTATGTTCATTCATTTTTTTCTATTTTTTTAAATTTCTCCCATGGATTTTCCCTTTTGTTCTGATTTTTCTCTCCCAATATAATTAATAAAGCAATGTATATTAAAAATAAATAAACTTACTACAATAAAAAAGAATTTAAAAAAAAAGTATTTGGGGAAAAGAAAGACTTAAATCAGAATTCTGATGTGTTCATAATTCATGCCTCTTCACGATTACTTGGCCACTGGGATTAGTGTGGCATGCTCTTCTTAAAGCAAATATAAATTTTGTTAGAGAAAATGATATTTGAGTGAGGGGTGAGGAAAGGAAGGCTTTACTTTTTTCTTAACGTATTGTCATAGACTCAGCTATTTATACCTTCAGAAAAATACATTTAAACTTGTTTTATTTTAAAAAGAATTCTACTTTATTTCTTCTTTGTTATAATTTCAGATCTCTAATCCTTTCCCACGTGGCTAATATAGATCTTATTGATCTTGATTTGTCTTCTTTCAGCACTGGGAAACATTGCATAATGTGGGGCAAAGAGGAGATAAAGCACTCCTTCCATCCAGAGCAGGCATGGAACTGACCGCTTCTGACAGGGAGGCTTCAGCCTAAACCTTCAGGGAATAGGTATTGACAGCAGCACATGTATATATAGGAGTGGCTAAAGATTAAACTTTGTCTTTCCTGAATCAGGCTTCCTTTGTGGGGAAGTGAAAGGAGGGAAATCCAGTTTCTGCTTTTAGGGCTGTGTGTGCGTGTATGTAGTAGTGATTGAGGAGATAGGCAGGGATCTTTAGCAATTAAATGGCTAATTAAAGTACAACAGGGGAATTCTTGTGGCAGCTACCCTATCTTTTGCTTTCACATGATTCTGACAGTTTACCCAGAAGATCCTAAATCTACTGCACAACTTTAACATGTGAATTGAAGTCATAAGTCTCAAGCTCAGTAAAGATCAGACCCAGGAAAAGTTTTTTCCCCTCACCAGGATGTTTGTTTGTCAAACAACCTGTTTCCTCAAGACTTAAACTGGATTCTGACAACTTTTCAAACTGACTACGTAATCCAATTTAGTTTAAGATCCATAAACGGCTTGGGACAGCATTTGGAACTCAGACATTCCCACGACCCAATTCCTATTTAGAGATTTTTTTCTCTATTTAAAGTTCATGAAGGGAATGAACGATAAGGCTTTTGATGTTAATTGAGAACATGAGATATGTGAAAAAAATGTTTGGTTGCTTCCCCAAAAGGTTGAAATCATGCCTATCCATGTCATCAGGTCCCTAGATCTTAGGGCAGCTTCTTTTCTCCTTATCCCATCCCACTCTCTCAACATGGGTACAGTGGCTATTTGTGAACCAAAAGGCTGTCTTATACTATTATGGGTTAGCAAAAGTCCTTCCAAAGAATAGGAATTTTAAGTTCTTTACCCAAAAAAAGCCCTATTCAGATAGTAGCATGCCAGTTCAGTTTCTCATGTAGATGGGAAAGAAAATGAAGCCAAAATAAAGAGTATACAGTATCTCTGAGCTACATTTTTTTTCTCCCTTCAGTGCAGCTTTTCCACAGGACTTAGCCAGGGACAAAGAGACGCTGAGTAGCTCCACTTGGGAACAACAAAATCATGAAGGCAACAGGAGTCACACAACTGTTCTCTACAGGAAGCCCCCGTCTCCGGTGAGAAATAAGAAACACAACAGCCACAGGATGCGCCTTGGGTCAAGGGGACGTGAAACACCAGCTGCCTTTTGGTTCTCCTTTGTGTTCAGTGTGGATGAGTCTGCGCCTTTCAGATCGCATCTCTACAGCTGGGGGTTGAGATAGGAGCTCCACAAGTGTGAGCAGAGGCAGCAGCTACTGGTCTGGCCTTCATTTCTTGCCGAGAGAAAGCTGGGAGTCACAATGGGGACAGCCTTGCTCCCACTGATCCTACTGCTGCTCAGCCAGATGCTGTTCAGCCCCAAGGCCTGGGCCAGGGCCAGCAATGAGGAGGAGGAGGAGGCAGCCGCTGTGTGTGCTGGGACTGCCTGCTATACTGCCCACTGGGGCAAGATCAGTGCCGCCGAGGCCCAGCTCAACTGCAGTACCAATGGGGGAAACCTGGCCACAGTAAAAAGCGAAGAAGAAGCCCAGCATATCCAAGAAGTCCTGACCCAGCTGCCTGAGAAGGGGGCCTCAGCCCGGACAGTCAAATTCTGGATTGGGCTTCAACGGGAAAAGAGTAAGTGCATGGACCGTGATGACCCACTGAAGGGCTTCAGCTGGGTGGGAGGTGGTGAGAACACTTCTTACTCCAATTGGCACAAGGAGCCCATGAGCACATGTCTCTTCAAGCGCTGTGCCTCCCTCCTTTTGGATCTTTCTTCTCCTGCTTCTGCCCACTCAGTCCCCAAATGGTCAGAAAGTCCCTGTGGCACCCCAGGCTCACCAGTGAGGAACATTGAGGGTTATGTGTGCAAGTTCAGTTTCAAAGGTATGTGCCACCCTGTGGCTCTTGGGGGGCCAGGTGAGGTGACTTACACAACGCCCTTCGGGGCCACTAGCACCTCCCTGGCTGCTGTGCCCTTTGCTTCAGTAGCCAATGTGAACTGTAGGGATGGAGGTGAAAAAAAGAATCACTACCTCTTGTGCAAGGAGCGAAGCTCCAACCTGTTTGACTGGGGCACCCCAGGCCCTTTCTGTGCCTCCCCAAACCATGGCTGTGCTTTCAATAATGGTGGCTGTCAGCAAGAATGCTTGGAGGGGGGAGATGGTTCATTCCTCTGTGGCTGCCGTCCAGGATACCGCCTTCTAGATGACTTGGTGACCTGTATCCCCCGAGACCCTTGCCATCCTAACCCATGCAGGGGAAAGGCAAAGTGCAGCCCTGGGACTCATGGACAGCACTATGAGTGTCAATGCCCTGCAGGCTTCAAATCGACTCCAAATCGACTAGATTGTGAAGATGTGGATGAGTGCAGTAGATTCCCATGTACTCACAAGTGTGTCAACACTCCTGGTAGCTTCCATTGCACCTGCCATCTAGGTTATGAGACCCAGGGCCACAATGGAATGGAATGCTGGGATGTGGATGAATGTGCTGGGGACCATTCCCCCTGTGCACAGCTTTGCATCAACACCGTAGGCTCTTTTCAATGTGCCTGCCAAAAGGGCTACCAGACAACTGGGGAAGATGGGACCCAATGCCAAGATGTGAATGAGTGTGAGGAGGAGAGAAACCCCTGTGAAGGCTTCTGCTACAATATACCAGGTTCTTTCCAGTGTGGCTGCCTGCCAGGATGGAATTTAGCCCCCAATGGGGTCTCCTGCATTGCCAACCACAACAAATCGGGGCTTCCAGAAGACAGTCACAGAAAGAATGATGAAAAGGAAGGAGAGAAGATGAATGAAATGGAGAATGAGAAAGAGGAAAAGGAGCAAGAAAAAGAGAACAATGGTTCTTCTCCCTCAGTTTTGGACACAACCAAGAGATCTGAATTCACCTCAGGAGCTAGTATTCTCTACAACATAGCACCTCCAATGGAGAAATCTTCCCAACAGACTAATACTCCTCTCACTCAAGATCCTTCTAGGCCTCCTACATACAGTACGCAACCAAGAATTCAGATGGTATCCAGCATCACCCACCCCACATCAATGATCACCCCTGATGGAGGATCTCAGAAAGGAGAATCCTTGGCAAATGAGAGTGATGACACTGATGGTCAGAAATTACTCCTGTTTTATATTTTGGGGACAGTAGCAGCTACCTTGCTGCTTTTGGCTATGACCCTGGGGTTAGTGTTCTATCGCAAGAAAAAAGCAAAAAGGGCAGAGAAGAAATCCCCTCAAAATGCAGCTGACAGCTACTCCTGGGTCCCTGAGCAGGCTGAGAACAGGGCAGTAGAAAATGAGTACAGGTAAAATCTGGTAGCCTGTAAGGAGGAGATGGAGGCAAGGGAAACCAAAAAGGGGGAGGTGGGAGGGGAATGTTTTTGTTATAAGGCTGTGAGCCCCACAGAGATCAAACTGAAGACAGGAGACAAAACTACCACAATCAACGAACAATCTGTCAGAACAGTACTTTAAATTGAACTGCTAGAGACAAAAGGGTATTATGGGTATTTTGATATGTGTGTATACATGTAAAGAATATATGAATGTACATACATAGATCTTTGGGTATTTGTCCACACTCATGAAAATGGACTACAATCCTATGCTTGTGTAACAGATTATGGGCAATGAGAACATTTGCCAAGACAATCTATGTTTTGATCTTTCATCACAATTAATTTTAAATGGAATTTTAAAATAATATATAAGTATATACATATATGTGTATATATGTACATGCATATATACACTTTTACGTATATATAAGCATGCTTTTCAAGTTTGGAACTGGAATTGAAGGAAACAATGGTAAACCTGTGCTCTGAGGACATTCTTTTTTTGTGGCAATTCTCTTTTTTTCAAAGCAGATGATTTGAACTTACATCTATTTACTTATGAGTGAGCAGCATATATGGTACCTTTAAAATGCAGGGGTGGGGTTTGTGAGGAACTGGATTTTGATACTGTGCTTACATAAATGTTTCATGAATATCAACAATGGGCATCTACTCTATCTGTTTTCATGTTCTGTTGGAGTTTAATTTTGTTTTTTCAACCAGCATTTTGTGAAGCTGTTCATGATAGAAAAAAAGAAAAAAGGAAGAGGATGGGCTAGGAGAAATTGTATGTTAAGAGAATTTTTTTAGTCTTCATTTTTTTCAGTAGCCAATTAGAAAAAAAAAACAGTTGGATGAAAACCATGAATTGTTTTTTTATAAGAATACATATAATTCCTCATTAGATATTGAAGAAACTCATCGGGGTGGACATTCATGAATTGAATTATCTTAATAGCTAAGTCTTTAGAAATCAGGATTCCTCCATCCCAAGTTGTTGGATTTCAATCTATTCAGAAGGCTATGATTAGGGGAAAATAACAGAAGTTATTTAGGTGAATTAAAGGTGCTATTTTTTTTTTTAATGTTTAACCCAAAGATCTAAAGAAAGAAAAATACAAAGATCCAATTAAGCAATGCAACTGGGAGATTTCCAGATCTGACTAGCTATTTACCATGTCAGAGTCAGATTTAGTAACTATAGAACTATAGTTCTCTATACATAGGAGTATATATATATATATAATATGTGTATATATATTATATATACTTCTATGTAGTAACTATAGAAATATAGAAGATATAGTAACTATAGAAAGCATTGAGGCTATGTTAATAGCTGGACAAGGTCACAATTCATTAGGATTGAACATTATTACAGTGTTCAGTTACAGGATAAATTCAGTCTGAGGATTTACTTACTGGTGAATGTGGTTTGGCAATAAGAGCAAAGTATCAGGAGTCCTTCATGAACATCATGTCAAAAGGATCTAAGGAACCACTTCTTTTTTGCTTGAGCCCTGACTATAGCTGCTCAGATAAGTGATTCACCTGGGTGAAGAGCATTCCTTTCATACCCCTCCCCCCCTCCCCTTTTCTCTTGAGCCTGGGGCTGACTTGGCTATTCAAGTTCAATTGAATTTACATAATATGTGAATATGTGTGAGTGTTTGGGGTAAATGGATGGATATCAGTTTCATATCTGGGATAAGAATTTATTTTGGGAAATGAGATAAATGCCCAGGGGGCTTTCTCAAAGGTGAAAGGAAGAAAAGTTGGTTCAAGGTGACTGAGAGTAAAATGAATTTTTTCTTTCTTTCTTTCTTTTTCTTTCTTTCTTTCTTTCTTTCTTTCTTTCTTTCTTTCTTTCTTTCTTTCTTTCTTTCTTTCTTTCTTTCTTTCTTTCTTTCTTTCTTTCTTTCTCTTTCTCTCTCTCTTTCTCTCTCTCTCTCTCTCCCTCTCCCTGAAATGTTTAGCTGAAAAATGGAAACTTACATTATTGTCTTCCAGTTATAACTATATTAGATGATTTTGCTCATCTCTTTATATGGTAAAATTTTGTGGCACAGAAAGTGTTCAATGGGGACTTATTAACATGCCAAAACAGGGTTTTGGATTCAGGGAATCTAGTCTGAATCTCAGTTCAGCTATCTACTCTCTGTATGTCTGTAAAACAAGGAGACTGAACTAGACAATCTCTGGGATCCATTTAGGCTCTAAATCTATGACTGAATTTTGCTAGAGGTTGTCAGAAGAGAAACTGGCCAGTAGCCCTGACTTAAATGAATTAGCTATAATTCATTTCTTCACCATCTTCGAGCATATTTTCCACATCTGGACATCGAAATACATTATAACTTTGTATCAAATATCTTCAATTGATAGGAAATCATAATACAATTGAAGAAACTGACCTCCAGGTTTCAGTTTACTGATAATAAAAAACATTTATTAAAAATAGATCAAAGGTAGAAAAAAACTCTAAAAATATATAAGAAACAAACAAATAAACAAAAACCTAAAGTTTGCTTTACATTTTTAACAGGTAGCTATTTTCTGCATCAATTTTCTGTCACTACTTTATGGCCAATGGAATACATCATTAGTCTTTATTTTTATAATTCCCTTAATCTTGCTCAGTTGATTCCAGAAAGCAATGTAAGTGATAGTAAATATATAGGAAATATTATAAGTATTTTGAAATTTGCTATAAAAATGGAATATATTGGCATTTGTCTTGGTTATTGTAGCCAAGAAGTGTTGGACAATAATGAAATGTAGAATCAGGTGGAGGTTTAGGGTGGTGGCTCTGGCTAATCTAATGGCATTATAGGGTTTCCTAAAGAAACTTTTACTGCATTTCACCTTTTAACCTAAGTCCTTAATTTTATCAGAATGACAGACTTTCTGATAGAGTGAAAGAATTTTTTATGAAAAGCAATACTTGAAAAGGAAGCTTATATAGAAAAGCTATTTCAAAACAGATTTAATTTATAACTTGAAATGTACCAATTAAAAAGGCTTTTTTTTCTATATGTCATACAGAGACTTCTGCTTCTTAATGATTGCCTGCATTTATCAGGTTGCATAGATATTTGTTGATATCCCTGATTATTAAGAGTCATCATCTGAGCAACCAACAAGGATATATAAAACATGTTACTTGGTGTGTCTTGGTCCCTTAGGAGAACTAATTGAGAAATTGGCATTTCGTGAGACATTTTAAAGTTTTTTTTCCCAACTTCTAGGAAGAATATGTTTTAGCATCTCTTCATAACTTGTCCAAGAGGATCCTATTTTAAAGATCAAGACAAGTTCCAGGAATCCTTGAATAGTTTATAACAAGTTAAGAGAGTAAAATTACATACATGTAGAGTATTGTAATGATGATGTAAAGTTCTATTTTTATTTTTCAAGGGAAAAAAAAAACAAGGGGAAGGATAAGAAAGAGAGATTAATTTTATGTAGTAATTGGAGTTACTGAGATTTCTATTAATTTGTTGTGTGTGCAACTCTTCTGGATTGTTGTCAGTATTGAACTTGACAGTTGCTAAAGCCAATCCGATCATGATCAGATTGACTATGGTAAAAATGAATACAAAATCAATAGCTTGATAATTCAACTATTCAAAATCAGGAAATAGATGGGCCAATTACACTAGGGTCCAGATTCTGTATTCATGACTGAATGAACATCCAATTCAATAGTTTTACCTGCAGGTCACTTCAAAATCTTATTGTTATCATTTGGAAAGAATGACATTCATTATACAGTAAAGAAAGGTTTTTCACTGAAAGTCCTATCACAGTTATTGCTTTTGATTAAGCTCCTAGAAAGTTTTGAATTTGCTGCCATGAGTTATGACTCAGTTGTGACTACACATTATAACATATCTGTTATTATAAAATAAATGGAATAGAATACAGAACCACCCTATTTTCTGATCTTCACATTAGAGGTTAGCTTAGCACAAATATATAGAAGGAAGCCATGTAAAGGTTTCTGTGAAAATGGGTACATCAATGTCTATTTTCTGGCAGAAGAGGGACCATTGATTTGCCCCATAGAGTTAAAAGGAAGAGAACTAAACAGATAAAGAAACTACCTCAAAGTCTATGTGAGGGTCATTTCCATTATGGTTTACCTTGAGTATTTAACAATTTCAATCTCAATGTGGGTGACCATTACCATGAAAAAAGTATTGGACTAACAGCTAAGAACCTAGAAACAATAAAAAAACAAGCTGTTAAAAATCATGCTTTGAACTTAAAATAGACTCAGTTCCTTCTTCCCCTCCTTTCTTTACTCATTTTCTTGGTTTCATAAAAATCTGTATTTGTGTGGGAAAGAAGTAAAGTGAGTAAGGGAAATACTCTGAGATATTAACTGTCCTTATGCAAAAATAACAGAATTTAATATGACCATCAATCTGTATGTCTTTATGATTTCAAGTGATTTCAATTCAACATTTGTTACATGCCTGCTTTGTATAGGGCACTCACTGTGACCCAATTAGGAAAAACAAGTGGGCAAAGCAAGGTGAACAAAGCTTTTAGTTCTATCAGACTTCAAAGTTATTTCTGTTGTGTGAACTAACACATCTTATGATTTTTTTTAAAAATTATACTGGATATATTGGGACAGATACTTATATACACTTAAGCTTGATGATACTGAGAGTAGAAAGAAGGAGACCAGAGCTAAGGATTAGACATCAGTGAAAAGGTATATCTTGCTGACTATACAGATTTGTAGTGGAAAACTGTTGGAGAAGTTCTATGTCTATAAGCTGAATCCAGTACTATTCCATATGGCAATAAAGTAGATGACTTTGCATACAATTTTACATACAGAAATATATGCCATTAATGACTTTTTAGTTTCATGTAAAAATGCTTAACTCTTCCCTATTCCACTCTGTGTTTTCCTTTCCCTTGGCGAATAAGAGGGTTGGTGGAAATTAAAAGTAAAACAAACAAGCAAAATCACTTTTCATTGTTTTAAGAGTTAAGGAGAACTAAGAGCTGGATAATTACATGATGTGTCAATTATGTTTTCTGTCATTATTATAGTCTAGCAAAATGTGCTGTAGTTTCTTTTTAATTATCTTGTATAGCCCCAATATACCCTAGTTCAACCAAATGATTTAAAGGCAATATGGAGCCATATATGGTTTCTGACTTTAGTTTCTCAAGGATTCAGTCATCACAGTCTTAACTCTATGATGTGGCATGTTGCCTGTGTGTGTGTGTGTGTGTGTGTGTGTGTGTGTGATTCCAACTGCATTAAGTAGATGATTTAAGAACTTATGATTTCAGCTACAGAAATAGACTAAATGACTTCTCAAAGTGAATTCTTGTCCAAGTATTCTATTATTATCTACAAGATTATTGTTAGATAAAAAAGAAGGGGGAAGGATTGTAATTATAATTTTAATATATATATTTCTGATTAATTAAGCATAAAATATTTACTTTGGAACAAAATGATACATATGTATGAATTGAGGTTCTACCCTTCATTATGAGTATATTATAAGCCTTTAGAGTTCAGGAATTTTGATAATGTTCATTTTTGTATCCCTAGTGCTTAGCACAGTATCTTAACCATACAGGGCTTTTAACACATGTTAACTGAATTGGTTGGCTAGAAATCATGATCCCCTTAATGCAGATGTACAGTTGGGTGTGCTATAAAAAATTACCCTCTCCCTGTTATTAATACAATCTCATTTGTAAGAAACCTCAGTGCTTTATTTTATGAGAGCTTTTTAAAAAATATGGCTGTTATTATTGGGTACTTTTGGCCTCAACACTTACATGCATATGGTTATTTTGTAATAATAGCTCAGAGACTGAAATTGAATAAAAACATCAGTGCAATTCCAAAGAAATATAATGGCCCTTTAACACATGTAGGAAAACCCTTTCCTATTTTTTTTCTTTCTTTGGTTTTCCATTGTATAATAAAGAAAACAGGAAAGAACTACTGTCTAGTGACTGTAAATGTTTTTTAATAGGCTGTACCTACTTCCTTCACTTTTCACAGTGAAAGAAATGATGCGTTCAGCTCAGAGACCTGAAAAAAAGAAGCCCCATGAGCACTATTCCTTCTGGCTGCAAGCCTAAATTCTTGAAACATAGAAATCTTTTAGAGTTTATTTCAATCAGGATCTGTCAATTTAGAAATAATAAAAACACTCCATTTCCACTTAAGGATAAGGTCATCCTTTTCACACAAGATTCCTGATTTTTGTCAACTCCTGAAAAAATGTTTTTCTTCTGTAATAAATTTTATTTTGGTCTCTGTTGTGTATATAGGATATAGCATTCCTTTCTAGCTTTGTTAATCTTATCTACCAGATGGGAAGGATTTCCTTCACTTACCTCAGCAGATTTTACTCCTTGATTCCCTCTTTCTTATGATCACTTTGTGCTATTTTGACTTACTCTTGAATAAAAGACACAAAACATTTTGGTTCAGCTCTATCTGAAATCACTGAGAATGGCAATAATTAAGCCAAAGATTTTTTTAATGGAAATCAGGCATGTGTCTTACTATACAAGAGTCATATGCAAAATTTATTCTTTGTGTTAAGGAGAAATCTGTGCATAAATACTTCATCACTTGTGATTTTTTAAAAATACTTGAATCATGTGCAGTTCACCAGAGGCAATACCAATCCAGTGAAGTCATGTATCATCTTTGCTAGCTATTAATAAACATCAGCTTTTTTTTTTTTATTTGTATTACAAATGCAAATTTGGCCACTTCTTCTGTTGCCAACATATACTAATAAAATTGAAAATAAATGTGTTGTGGACTTGAGTTAATATATTTGAAAGGACTACTGAAATATATTGCAAAGTTATGATCTATGTTAAAACCAAAAGTACTACTCGTTATTTATTGCATATGCTGTGATAAAGAGAGTTCTAAAGCTGCCATTCTTGGGCAATATCCCACACCTTTGCCTTTTAATTAGGGTACTTATACTTCATAGTTCTAAAAAATTATCTAAGCATTTATGAATTGATCTTTAAACCAATACTATAAACTGAGCTAGTATCTTGATCCTTTTTTATACTTTAGGAAATGATTGGAGATGCGAAAAATTATGATAGTTTACTTACACAATCTTTGGGAATCAGAAAAGAACTAAGTGAAACAACTGATAACTTCAACAAAAAATAGGAAACAAAATAAATCCACTAAAGCCAATAGCTTTTATATTAACAAATAGAAATGAGAATAATAAAATAGAGATGAGAATAAAAAAAGGAAAGTCCCAGTCAACTGAACTACAAAATGCAAAAAACATCTGGAAGTCAGTCTATCGAAGTACATTTTCTACCTGTATAGATACAATTATAAGATGCTATTAAAAAAAAAAAAAAGAACTTAAATAATTTGAGAAATATGTAATATTTTTGGTTAAGTCATGTCAATATGAAAAAAATAACAAACAACTGAAATTAATTTACAGATTTAGTCCTATCCCAACCAAATGATCAAGGCAATAGATTAAATAAGGAAGAATTAATCAGAAAAGGCTGAATTCAGTAACATAATATATAATGAACCGCACAATATAAATTGCCTAGGACAAAACACCAAAATAGACAAGATCCTGGAAAAACTGAAAAGAAATCTATCATAAATTAAAATTAGACTAGCATCTTGCCCAAAATGCCACAATAAATTCTAAATGGATACATGGCCTTAATATTAAAGGTCATGCCTTTAAAAAACTGTAAAAGAACTAGATTAGGCACTTTTCATAGACATTGCTATGGAGCACATTCTTAACCAGATGAAAGATAAAAGTGATTATAAACACACATTATATAAATTTCAATTGTATACAATTGCAAAGACTTCATACAAATAAAAATAATGTGATTAAAAAAAAGGAGGAATTTAGCTGGGAAAATTCTTGTAACCAAGTATTACTATGAGGGTTTCATATCCAAGGTATACAGGGAGCCAGGTGATGCAGTGGATAGAGAGGTACGTCATAGAGATCTATGTTTAAATTCAGCCTCAGATACTTTATAGCTGTGTAACAAGGCGCAAGAGATTTCTTTCTTCCATAAGTTTCCTACTGTAAAATGGGAATAATAGCAACTAGTCCCTAGTGTTTTGCTTTGTTTTGTTTTCCTGAGGCAATTAGAATTAAGGGTCATACAATCAGGAAGTGTTAAGTGTCTGAGGTCACATTTGAACTCAGGTCCTCCTGACTTCACTTCATATTTTTATGAGGATAAAATGTGATAATATTTGTAAAGTGTTTTGAAAAACTTAAAGCAATATATAAATACTAGGTATTGCCATTATTAATTATTACTAATAGAAATAGATAATATCAAAAGAATTACCCAATAGAGAAGTAGTCAACAAATATAAACTTGCAGTTTGCAGCAAAATTTCAAACAATAGTTTGAAACAGTAATTTGAATGCTTTAAATCACTAATAATAAGAGAACTGCAAACCAAAAAGTTTCTGTGTTTCTACTTCACACACAGAAAACCAGCAATGATTGCAAAAGATAAGAATAACCAGGGTAGAATGAGTCATAGAAAGATGGACACAGATTGTTGGAGAAACTGTGAATATGTTTAATAATCTTAGCAAGCAATTTGGAATTATTCAGACAGTTCAAAGACTGAAATGTCCATACTCTTGGACCTAGATATTCCTCTATTAGGTAATGGTAAAAACAAAAACCTGTATGCATCAAAACATTTATAGCAACACAGTTTTAGAAAGAACTGGAAACTAAATAGATGCCCATCAAGTGAGACATGGATAAACAAGTTGTAGTGCATGAATACACACAAAACAGATATACTGGAATACTCAATTAAAATAGAGAAGTTTGGGGTGATTTGTATATCTCAATAGAAAATGAAAAATCAGGACAATTAAAACAATATGCACAATGACCATAACAATGCAAATGGTAGCAACAATAACCATAAAATAATTAAACTGAATACTTCAAAATGATCATGCCTGAGGATGAATCCAAGGAAAAATATAAGAAGGTATCTCTTTCTCTTCTTTGCAGAGGTAAAGTGATTATGGGTATGGGCTACTACAGATTATGGCAGACTTGTTATATGTATTTGGTTAATTTTATTGAATTGATTTTCCCATCAAAAATTTTTCCTTCTCATAGAAAATGGCTCTTTGGAAGGGATAGAAGGAACATTACATTGCAAAATGCAGGTGATGTAAAAGCAAAATATATCAATAATTTTTTTAAAAAAGAAAATTCGTAGTCAGCAGCATCACACCATAAGTCAAATGCAAACCAAGATCTTGTTCTATTGTGTAGTTATGTAAACTTAAACTGTAATTAGGAATTTAGTGACCCAAGGCCAATACAACAAATTATGAGTAGAATAAGCAGAAGGAAAGGAATACCACAGGATTAAAGATAAAATTCAAGGATACAAAGGAACTTGTGCTATCTGCTTGTTTACCAGTTTAACTAATTATTCTTATTAATGGGTTAACTTGCTAAGAGAAACACATTTAGGGCTAGCAAACTGGACTTGGAGTTAGAAAGATATAAGTTCAAATGCTTCCCCTGATATACTCTTTGTGTAGATAGGCTAGTCACTTGAATTCTCATTGCTGCTATAAAATTCTCTAAAACTGTAAGATATGTATAAGTTGCTACTATATCATTGTAGATAGCCCAACTTCTTAAACTTCCAAACTATGGGGTCTTGAAACTGAATGTGGGGCTCGTGAAATTATGGCATATTATCATTGAATGTTTAATTTGTATACATATTTTATATTCCTATATATCCGGGGTCACATAAAAATTTCTCTGGCAAAAAAGGGTCAGAATAGAAAGTTTAAGAAGGCCTGGTATATAAATCCATATGGGGAATTTTTATACTACAATGGAAATCACATCTTTAGGTCAAAAGAAAAAGGTACTCAATCTTATTAAATGCCTTAACTATGTATCCAAGGACACTCAAATTTCTTCATCCATTCTATAAGTTCTGAGTCTTTTTGGCTAGAAGAATTAAGCTCAAAATAGCATTAAGCACACACACACATAGGTTCTGTAAGTGTAAAATTACTTCTATAATTATTATAGGAGCATTAATGCCAGTAATATTAAAGCTTTTGGATCGCTGATGGAATAAATGATTGTATCAACATTTTTACAATGTTTGGGAACCACACTTGTTGAAATTTGATGATTATCACCATAATAATGCCTGACATTCATATAGCACTTTTTATATAGAGTGTCCCCCAAAAAATCTTAATGGGAAATATTTAATTTGTTCAAACTTAAAACTCTCACTGAGACATTTGGAACATGTGGTATGCTTTCTAATTTGAGCTTTATAGCAATACTGTTTGGTAGCCACTGCCAATATTATGATCTTTATTTTGCAAATGAGGAAACTGAGGCTTATAAAGGTTAAGTGATCTGACACAACTAATGTAACATGCAGTATTTGAAGTAAAGCCCTATCTTCTTGATTCTATGCCTAGATCTCTACTTATTAAGTTGTATTGATTATCTGACTTGAATGAGGTAATTTTTTGTATGTGTTTTGTCATGGATATAATCTGAAACATAAAGAGGAAGGGAGGAAAGGAACAACTACTAAAAAAGTACCTACTATGTGCCAGGCACTTGCTAAGCTCTTTATAAATATCTCATTGGCATCTCACAATAATTCTAAGAATTAAGAGCTATTATTATCCACATTCTACTCTTGAAAAAAAATGGGGCAGGGAGAGGTTAAGTGACCTGTCCAGATTGCATACTAAATGTCTGAAGCTAAGTTGTCATTCACGTCTTCCTGGCTCCAGACCCAGAGCTTTATTGACTGTGCCATTGGCTACTTCATAATATTAGGTAAGGATAGAGCACTCTACTCTTCTTTTAATAATAGTTAGGAGAAGACTATGGGCTTAACAACCATACATGCCATTGGGGGCTGTATGAGACTGAATATTTTACTGTTAGTTAATGTTTAGATGGGCTGCATTTTCATTCACAGAATTGCAAAATATCTTCAACTTTATTTTTAGTAAAAATACATTTGAAATTTTAGTAAATATACATCTAAAATCAAGTCACTCACCAATTGATAAATGGTCAAAGGATATGAACAGACAATTGTCAGATGATGAAATTGAAACTATTTCTATTCATATGAAAGGATGTTCCAAATCACTATTGATCAGAGAAATGCAAATTAAGACAACTCTGAGATACCACTACACACCTGTCAGATTGGCTAAGATGACAGGAAAAAATCATGATGAATGTTGGAGGGGATGCAGGGAAAACTGGGACACTGATACATTGTTGGTGGAGTTGTGAACAGATTCAACCATTCTGGAGAGCAATTTGGAATTATGCCCAAAAAGTTATCAAACTGTGCATACCATTTGATCCAGCAGTGCTACTACTGGGCTTATATCCCAAAGAGATACTAAAGAAGGGAAAGGGAAACAAAATTGGCATTTATGTGCCAAAATGTTTGTGGCAGTCCTGTTTGTAGTGGCTAGAAGCTGGAAAATGAATGGATGCCCATCAATTGGAGAATGGTTGGGTAAATTGTGGTATATGAATGTTATGGAATATTATTGTTCTGTAAGAAATGACCAGCAGGAGGAATACAGAGAGGTTTGGAGAGACTTAAATGAACTGATGCTGAGTGAAATGAGCAGAACCAGGAGATCATTGTACACGGCAACAATGATACTGCATGAGGATGTATTCTGATGGAAGTGGATTTCTTCTACAAAGAGAAGATCTAATTCAGTCCCAAGTGATCAATGATGGACAGAATCAGCTACACCCAGAAAAGGAACACTGAGAAACGAGTGTGAACTGTTTGCATTTTTCTTTTTCTTCCCAGGTTATTTATACCTTCTGAATCCAATTCTTCCTGTGCAACAAGAGAACTGTTTGGTTCTGCACACATATATTGTATCTAGGATACACTGTGACATATTTGACATGTATAAGATTGTCTGCCATCTAGGGGAGAGGGTGGAGGGAGGGAAAGGAAAAGTCGGAACAGAAGTGAGTACAAGGGATAATGTAAAAAATTACCCATGCATATGTTCTGTCAATAAAAAGTTAAAATAAAAAAAAGAAGGATCTGGGAGTTTATCTCTGAAATTTCATTTATGCTGCCCCTTCCTCTAGTGATATCTATGTTATTAATGGCAGCCTATTCTGTATAACTCTTGTTCATATCCACCCATAACTGCAACTGTATCCAGTCACTGTTCCAAGGTCCTTCTGGGACATTGAATAATGTCAGTAGAGAATTATTACATTTAAAAATTTTAAGAGGTATAATTTCTGGGCAATTAATCATTTAAAAATATATCTGAAATATATATATGTATATGTACACAAATAGACAAAAAAGGAAACAAATCAACAACAATTAAAAGACACTAACATTTAAATAATATTTACCATGTGCCAGATATTGTGCTAAACATTTTCAATTATTATCTCATTTAATCCTCACAATTTTGGAAGGTTAAATATTATTATTATTATTATTATTAGTCCCATTTTATAGATGAGAAAACTGAGACAAACAGGAGTTAATTATTTACACAGGGAGCACAGTTAATAAGTATCTGAAGCTGAATTCAAACTCAAGTCTATATGACTCTAGGCCTAATTCTCTATATACTACACCACCTAGGTACCTCATAATGTAAGGGAGAGACAGAACACTGATCTTCTTAGAAAAATAACTAGGAGAAGATCATGGGCTCCATAAACTAGTATATGCTATTCAGGGATTTATGCACATGAAAATATTTTTGTATTAGGTAATGTCTATCAATGCAACATTTTCACTCACAGAATTGCAAAATATTTTCAACTTTATTTTTAGCAAAAACACAGCTGAGATTTTTCACTGAATATATGCATATACACATAAAGATAGACAAACAAGGAAACAAATCAATAACTTTCCCTTTTCACACTTTCAAACCAGAGTAGTCGTCCTTCTCAATCTACCAAACAGTTGAACTGAGATTGTCATGAGTGGAAAAAGTGAAACGTGGAGAAAATATCACAATTTAGTGGCAGCTTTCTTTAAATAGTGATTTTCCTTATGCAATTAAAATGATTCACTTCACAACAATTCTATCTATAAGCAAATTTTCAGGAACACATTAACTCAAAGCAAAGTGCATTTGTTTTCCTTTAAAATGCAAATGGATCCATAATCTCATGTCCTACAGACTCCAGGGCAGGTGCTCTATCCACTGCTCCTATAATCTCTTGTCTAAAGGAGCTTCTTTGCATCAGAGATTTAGAGATGAAAGGCTCATCAAAATCAACTCCTTCATTTCCAAATGAAGAACTGAAGTATAGAGAAATTATAATTTCCCCAAAACAAGATGCTAAACTACATGAGTAGGTACAGAATTATCCTTAAGGAATTCTACACCACAATGAAAACTACAGATCAGGAATCAGCAAACTCCAAGGATTTATTTCTAAAGATAATATAGTGGATGTAATGTCAAGCCTGGGATCTGGAAGACTCATCTTTCTGGATTCAAATCCAGTCTCAGACACTAGCTGTGTAACTCTGGACAAGTTTGCGTTAGTTTCCTCATCTGTAAAATGAGTTGTAGAAAGAGATGGCAAACTACTCCAGTATCTTTGCCAAGGAAACCAAAATGGAATCACAAAGAGTCAGATAGGACTGAATCAATTGCACAACAATAAGAAAAAGGACAACAGATATTGTCATATTCTAAACTTGAGACCCTGTATTATGCTTCAATCACACTGATCTAGTTATAGCTCTGTCCAAGATCACTCAAGTTTCTTCTTTTATTATTTATTTCCTAAAGCAGAGCTCAAATTTGGACAGAGGTTCTCTAATTTCAGATCCAGTGCTGTTGGAATTGTGTTACACTGTTCTTATATCAGTGAAATTAAAAAAAAAATTAAATTAAAGAAATAAATCATTGCCTTCTCATCCTAAGTAACTCTTTGCTATAGCTTTGCATAAATCACCTGTAGAGGATTTATGCAAAAACTCAGAAAGCTTCTTTTAGGTCTTTTAAATCTAGGTTATATAAGCAACATCAGCCAGAAGACTTGGATTTATGTCTTGAATCTAATCCATACTGATTATTTATCTCTGGGTAAATCACTGAGTTTTTCAGGATATGTTCTAAAAACATACATTGTAGCACAGGTGCTTACCTGCATAGCTAAAGGGAGTTTCCTCACTTGGAATTTTTCAATAACAATGAAATCATAGATCTAGTCTAACATGGGTGTGTACACACACATACACGTATACACTATATATATATAGTGCATATATATACAAATATGTATATATATATATAAACAAGAATACATTGCATTAGCTAGTGTCCATTTTAAATAGTGATTTTTTTTTCTAGTTATATATGTTCAGTGTAAGTTTTATGTCTTGTGTGTGTATGTGTATGTGCAAATTATCAAATGGTATTCAGATACAATCCAGGATTAGTGAATATTTTATGTCTCATATCATGGGTAACATTTTAGTTCTGGGAACAATTTATATACAGCCAGCCTACACTTGAGTAGTCATGGTTACAAGATACAGAGATAATACAGATAATTGAAATTCACAGATCAACTTAAAAGTCTTATCTCAATTTTCTTCCTCCTAAAGTTTTTACCATAGCTGCTAAAAAAGGACAAAACTGATTAATCTGAAATGTATAACCTCTCTATTCCCCTGATCCTTATTAATTCTTGACAAATATAGGTGCTTGACAAGTGTTTGTTGATTAATTGATTAATCATCCTCTGTGACAGATGCCAGTGAGGTAAATCAGAACACTGTGGGGCAATAGGAGCTCTGTTCTAGGACACCAGCATTGAGAGTACACTGAAAGTGTTTAGAGAATCTCATTAGCTTGGAAATAATTGAGCCTAATCCAAATTAGTAAGAATATTTAATTAAAATTAGAAGTTGTGGAATGACTCCTTTTGTGATCAATTCCCAGATGAGCTCTATCCCATCCTGCTCCTTCTGGTATCATCATTTTTCAGAAGCAATTTCTTTGTGTCCTGGGTTTTCTATTCACAGACTTGCATGTACTAATATTTCTCTCTTGTCACTTGGATTTATCATAAAATGTTGATTCCTGAATGAGTTTTGTGCCCCACAATTTGTGGAACTTGTCCAGGTATCACAATTATTAATTATGCCTCTGCTAATGATCAGAAAATAATCAGGAAGAGAAACAAAAAAAAAAAAATAAAGCCTGGTTTTATGTATATATAATTCTACCTCCAACTACACAGAAATATCAGCATCATAATTTAATTTAGTAGGCATTTGACAAGTGTGGCTAAATTAGGTGATTGGTATACATTTATAAATACACTTTGGACTAAGATTTAGCCCCTTCCATCAAACTGGGTCAGACTTAGTCTACCTTCTAAAATGTTACTGGAAGGAAATGATAGATAGGCTAAAAGTTTTTTGATAGGAATCCCAGCTCAAAATATGCAAGACAAAGCTATTGTCATGAACATGAGGAGATAATAAAAAGTCATTTTCCTGATTGCCTTATGAATTTCCTGAATCAGAGTTCTACCAAAGGCAGATAGATTTCAGCTGAATTTGACAGAGATAGGAAAGGACATGACCTTACAAAGCACTCAGTAACCCTTTCACCATGTTGTTGTCACTTTTTTTTTTTTTTTGAGAAGTATTACTTATCTCTTCCTGTTTTCAGTGGTGCGTCTGTCTATCTGATTTATTACTGTGTAGATCATAGACCACTTCTCTGAAGTGTCTGCTATTCTGCAATGTTCTTCTGTTGCAACACACCATAACTTACAATGAAAAGAAATTGTAAATAGAAAATTCATGTAGCCAATTCCTCCACTGATCTTTTTGTCCAACATAAGCTTGACTAGATCATGTTCGAAAGTCGTCTATGGTTTTCTTCTATGACTTAACAGATCATAGCTAGAAAAAAATACAAAAAAAAAAAAAATAGACAGTGTCTTACACAACTTTAGTTAAATGGGTGAAGAAAATGTGTCCCAGAGAGCTCTCAAGTACTTTGGTTGAGGTCCTAGAGGATGTAAATGGCAGACTGAGCACTTTAACTCAGAATTTCTCACTCCAAAGTTAGCAGCTGTTTTCACTAAATCACACTACTTCATATAAATATTAGAAAGTTTACTGCAATACATTGTGAATTGCCCAGGAAGAAGGAAGACATCACAGGTGGGATTTGAATGGAGGTCATCTTGCCTGACACTGGTCCCAGTACTCTCCATTACTGCCATGTTGCCTAATCCTCATTTATTACAGATAGACAAACTGGCAAATAACCAGCTTTATTGTAAAAATAAATTAATCTGAAAGTCATTAGAATAAAAAGTAGAAGCCCAAGATTGCTGGAGACATAAGATTTGAGGCGACTTAGACCAATGACGTAGACTGTTCTGACCTACATTCACTGAATTATCTAGACAATAGACAAACTGTCTATGTATACATATTATATAGGTATGATTTTAGGTTAAACATTAATAAATGTTCCTTTCATTGAGATGTTATGCTGATAGAGCATCCTGGGGCAGGTTCATGGCCCAGAGCAAATCACACTCTTGTGCTCCCCGCCACCAGGACCAAAAGCAAAGTTGGGTAAACAGATTTGAAGCATGAAAGAGATCCCAGATGACACACCATCTTATGGGGTCTTTTAAAATGTAACAGAAACTCTGCCTTGATGACCAAACCTGAAGGAATGTTTTATGGTTTGACTCTTATGCACATATAGACATACAGAATATATACTATATAATTAAATTATATATATATATACAATATGCATGTACAATATGCACATCTACATGTATGCACACACATACATGTACATATGTATATGTCCATATATGCAATTGTGTATGTGTGTGTATGTATTCTTGGGGCTTTCTCTCAAATGTCCTTGGTCAGAGTTACTAATTTTTTCTCTTGTGGCTCCCTTAAGATATCCTCTAGAATCAATAATTATGGGGTCCCCAGGGCCATCTACAGTTATGACATTTCACCATAGCCTTTATATGTGATAAGTTTCAAGGGCTCCCTCTTGCATCTAGAACTAAATATGAACACATCTATTTGACATCCAGCTTTCTTTGAGAGGGCATGGAGGGGCAAGGTTTGCATCAATCTGATTCCTATTTACCTTTAAAATCTTATTATTCCCCCTCCAGTTCTCTTTAAAATAGCCAAACTAGTCTTATTGTTTCTCACCCAGGACACTCTTCCTTTTGTACTCATTTGTTCTTTCTGTAACCCATTCCTAGAATGTATTCCTAACTCTACTGAAGCCTTTTACAATTCCTAGCTTCATAGGGTGCAATCTACATGAGGCTTTTCCTTATGTCTCTAATTTCTAGTACTTACCAACACTATTATCTTGTAATCCTTTTGTTTGTTTTTATAAGTATGCATATCATCTCCCCTTATAAAATGGAATCTCCTTGAAGGCAGGGATCTTTCTTTTTCATCTCGATTTCTCCAACATCTAGCATAGTATCTAGCACATGGCAGGCACTCAATAAATATATATTTTTGATCATATTATTGTGCACCTCTAGCTCCAAAAGTCCTTCAACTTTCCTTGTGCCATTCACTACAGAAATATAAAAAGTTTTCTTTTTTTTTTTTTTTTTTTTAACTTTATCAGTGTTGGGACTTGAATATGAATAGATCTCAACCTGATTATGACCTAATAGGTAAAACATATGGAAATACTTGAAACATACACATTAAGTGGCTTGCCACAGATTAAAGAGTAAACATTAGAACTGGAATATGAATACAACGCTTCCTGACTTTAAGTCTAGCATTCTAGCCACTGAATTATACTGCCTGCTATCCACTATTTTGAACATAGTTTGGAGATCCTTTAATTTCCACATGTTCTCAAATTCTCCTTGTCCTTTATATCATGGGACATAGTCATTCTACTCTAGGAAAAGAGCATTCTAGTTTCCATGCAGAGAAAACTTTTCTCTGACCATATAATAATAGTCCTTCACATTTCATTAAGCTTTATAATTAAAAACAACTTTGAAAAAGCTTCTGGGCAGAGAATTTGTTTGCCAAGTTTAAAGTAGAATCAGTATCAGCAGCCAAGTTATGGCCTATCATGAAAATATGGCTTTCCATTTCACAGGGGAGGTTGGCTCTACAGAACAATTTCAGGGAGGGCTGGCAGGGACCCCATCTGATCCTGAATAGCCTCACCATTCAAACCAAGAACGGCTTATCAATATTAAAAATATGGTAAAGGTCTGCAGAATAATGTTTATAGACTTTCCAAGTCCAGTAAAATATGATGGATTTGGACCTCACTAATGGAGAATGAGTAATAAGTTGGAGTCAGATTGATTTGGTTTATCTTTGCATTTTCTAAGAAAATAGCATTTTCTGAGCAAAAGTAGTGTAGAAGATTATAGGGGAAATGTTTGGCCTACTTAGATTTTTAAAGAACTTAAGAGCTCCTTTTTTTTCAACCAGTATATAATATGAAGCATATATATTTATGAACATAATATTTGCATATACATATATAAATGCATATAAATGTATTACAAGAATAATATAACACATATACTATATAAATGCATATATATACACACAGAGAGAAAGAAAGCTTCTTTTAGAATTGCAATTCAATTTTAGCAAAGTATAATGAAAAGTGAAACTGAGATTAGTATATTGACTTGTTCAGGATCACTCAGCTTTCAAAATACTTAAGGTAGGATGTGAAGTGAGAAATTTGTTATTGTAGGTCCAATAATAAATCCACTAGTCCAAAATGTTTTGCATTTTAAGAAATGTTTACACAATGCTGTCATTAAGATTCAATGGACAGCACTTTTTATATCACATGATAGTAAAAATGAATCTCTTAAAACATCCTATAATTTAGACTGAATTTTCTTATATATCCATTTTTCTACTGGTAAGATTTTACTAATGATCTCATATAACCAGGCTTACAAACAGTTGTACATAGATTTGACAATTATTGAAATAAGTAAATCTAGAAATCTTCCTTACAGTGATTAGAGAACCCAAGGAGAGTTTTACCTCAATTCCCCATTTTATTTTGACTTTGGAAACCTAACTCTAAACTGGTTTTCAAGGATTACCCATTAGTTCTTTCTTAATTGGCTCATGAAGTCATTTGGCGTATTTCTGTAAGGTACCAATGATTTAAACAATTGTAAATTCTTAATTCATGATATACTCACAGGAAAAGTATGTCACAATACTTATGACATATAACGTGTTAGAAATAGACATAATAATCTATGTCCCCTCTGGTTTTGTGAGCATAGATAAGGTAGTTAACCTCTGTCTCCCATTATATTCATATGCACATATGTACATACACATGCATATGTAGGCATTGTGTTTGCATATAATTTTTTTAATTTAGCATTTACTAAGCATCTACTATGTTCCAAGCAATGTGCTAACTCATTTACAATTATTTTATCTGATTGTCACAATAATACTATGAGGCAGATAGAGATACACATGCATACAGTGTGTTCTCTTTATGTTTGTGTGTGTTCATATAATCCTTTCTCCCCCCCCTCCCCCCGATACATGTACATATGGTAAATCATAGGAAAGCGAACTCATGCTTGAAAAATGAAAAAAAATAATTCCCTCTACATCATATCCAAAAAGTGCACATTTTCAAGCAAAGGATATACTACTATCTCCCAACACAACCCATTCCATTTTTAGATACTCCTAATTGTCAGAAAGTTTGAATATCCACAATGATCTTAAGGAGTTAACAACTGTCCAAAGCACTGAAGAACTTATTATGTGCCAGATACTGTCACTGAGTATAAAGAAAGACAAAAAAGCCCCTGCCTTCAAGGAACTCTCATTCTAATGGAGAATAAAACATGCCCAAAACTGTGGACAAATAAGATACATAGAACATAAGTAGGAGGTAATGTCCTAGGCAAGACATCAGCATAAAATAATGCTTAGAAAGACTTCTTGTAGGGGTATAATGAGGTTCAAATTAAATAATGTTTTTACAAAACTGAAAATGCCACAAGAGAATGAATATTATAATCATTATCATTTCATGTATTTCCCACCTATAATATGCCAGAGGAATGGTCTGGAGATTTTTATTTAACCCTGATAATAAGATTAAAATTGTAAGGAATGGTAAGAAAATAAGTCCATATACTTAATTTTTTAATGAAAAAATTGAGATTGAAAAAAGTGGCAAATCAGTGAAAGCCTATATACTCCCTTAGCATCCTTGGAATGTCAACAGATCTTAATACAATCCTTCAACAACTTGGTTAACACCCAGAGTAGGATATTTGAAAGTGTCTTAAAAGAAGAAGTTAGGGAAGACTACAATCTGCTCTGTTCAAGATGGTATCTTAAGATGATGATTTCTTTATTGGTGTTGAATATCTTGGAGATGAATTGTAGAGTTACTCCTTTAAAGGAGTAATAATAGTAATAGCTAATATTTATATAGTGCTTACTATGTGTCAGATACTAGACTGAGCTATATAATTTCATTTCATTCTTGTAACAACCCTGGTAGGT
Source organism: Sarcophilus harrisii (assembly GCF_902635505.1). Classification (NCBI taxonomy): domain Eukaryota; kingdom Metazoa; phylum Chordata; class Mammalia; order Dasyuromorphia; family Dasyuridae; genus Sarcophilus; species Sarcophilus harrisii. Next base: position 146,842,058 of record NC_045427.1, read on the forward strand.
AAATGATATTATTCCCATTTTATAGATGGAAACCTGAGTCAAACAGAGGTAATGTGACTTGCCAGAGTCACCTAAGTATCTAAGACCAGATTTAAACTCATTTCCTCCTCTATGTGCCAGAGTACTATTTATTCTGCTAGCTGGGGCAGAGTGAGAGTCTGAAAGTGGTATTCAAACAATACATCAACTCTACCTATCTATATATGTATATATACTCATGTATCTATGTATCAGTGAGTGTGAGAGAAAGAGCATCCCAGGGAGACTGTCAAGAACTGAATTACCTTCAAGAGGAAGGAATGTGAAAAGTTTAAGCAGAGAAGACTACTTTGGGCATGGTGGAAAAAAAGAGAGATGATAAAGACTGAGATCGGGGGAGGATTTGATCCGAATTTGCTATGAGAGGCAGATGGATGGGAGGATAGATGGGAACTTCCAGTACCCACTTCCTTCTCATGCTGATTCCCACTAAGTTTACTGTGGAATCTAGAAGGCATCTATTGTCAACATCTATTGTTTTCCTCTATAATTCACTTGAAATTCAGGCATACAAATAATATGATTCAGGTCTTCAGAACTTCAGAGCAAAAAGCTATGAAGACCACAGAATCCCAGGGAGTTGGGGAAGAATTCAGTTGTGGGAGCAGTTGTTGCTCCAGTTAGGGGTAGAAAAGATATTTTTAGGGAGGTTAAGGGAAATCCTTCAGATGTTAGAGTCAGGGAAAGCTTTAATTACATTATATTCATTCTGGTTGAGCTCTGGACATCAAACAGCTTGACTAATGAAGTTTGTCCTCACAAAACTACCCAGGGATCCATTCAATTGACTTTGTATAGCCAAGCAAGTATGATCCGAGTCATATCTAATTTAGTTGTCAATATAATTATCATACTGACATATCCTCAGTCTACCCCACGGAAATTCTTGTTATCATCATATTTACAATTCAGATGAAATCAGGCCAGGTAGAACCATGATAGTCAAGACAGCCAAATGAAAGCAAAATATAGTTTTGTGTTGTAAAGAGTAAGGTACAATTTTAGTACTAATTTCTTAAAAACAAATATCTCTGTGTCCCTTGAAGATTTCAACCAACCCTATAGAAGAATCTATTGAGTACTGGACAGCAAGGACTTCACATTTAAACAGAGTAGACAACACACATACATATAAAAATAAAATGTATATATGCATATGTTTGTCTGGCTATAATTTTTAGCTATAATTCTGATTTTAAAAGTGTTGTTTAAAGTGCAGCAACAAAGCAGATAGTAATGGATTCCCTTAGTGTCATTTGTATTAGTAAAACCACTTCCATCGAATCATTTGATCTTATGAAGAATTTTGGTGGTTAATCCAAGAGAATGACAATAAGGAGAAAACATACAAAATTTATGAGATTTAGCTAAAGCAGTTCTTAGGGGAAATTTTATATCTCTAGATGCTTACTTGAATAAAATAGAGAAAGAGTAGATCAATGAATTGGGATTCCAACAAAAAAAGCTAGAAAAAGAACAAATTAAAAACCTCAAACTAAATATCAAATTTGAAATTCTGAAAATAAAAGGGGAGATTAATAAAATTAAACTAAGAAAACTATTGAATTAACAAATAAAAATAAAAGTTGGTTTTATGAAGAAAAAACCTTTTAGTTAATTTGATTAGAAAAAGGAAAGAAAAAAATCAAATTGCTAGCATCAAAAATGAAAAGGGTGAACTTTCCACCAATTAAGAGAAATCAGAGCAATAATTAGGATCTATTTTGCTCAAATAGATGCCAATAAATTTGATAATCTAAGTGAAACAAATGAATATTTACAAAAATATAGATTGTACAGACTAACAGAGGAGGAAATAAATTATTTAATGATCCTATTTTAGAAAAATAAATTGAACAAACTATTAATCAGTTACCTAAAAAACCATTCTCCAAGGTCAAATGGATTTACAGTAGATTCTATCAAACATTTAAAGAACAATTAATTGCAATACTATGCAAACTATTTGGAAAAATAGGGAAAGAAGGAATCCTACCAAGTTCCTTTTATGACACAGGTATGGTGCTGATACCTAAACCAGGTAGGATCAAAACAGAGAAAGAAAATCACAGACTAATTTTCCTAATGAATATTGATGCAAAAATCTTAATTACAATATTTTTAGAGATTACAGCAAGTTATCCAACCAGAATAATACATCTTGACCAAGTGGGATTTATACCAGGAATGCAGAACTGGTTCAATATTAGGAAAACTGTTAACATAACCCATTATATCAATAACCAAACTAATAGAAATCATATGATTATCTCAGTAGATGCAGAAGAAGCATTTGACAAAATCCAGCACCTGTTCCTATTTAAAAACTTTAGAGAGCATACAAATAAATAGAATTTTCCTTAAAATGATCATTAGCATCTATCTAAAACCATCAGCAAGCATCATTTGTAATAGGAATAAACTAGAAGCACTCCCAACAAGATCAGGGATGAAATAAGTTTGCCCACTAACACTATTATTATTCAATACTGTATTAAAAATATTATCTTTAGCAAGAAGAAGAGAAAAAAAATAAAGGAATTAGAGTAGGTGATGAGGAAACTAAATTATCATTGTTTGCAGATGATATGATGGTTTACTTAGAAAATCCTAAAGAATCAACTAAATAATAATAATTAAATTAAATAATAATCAAATTAAATTTATTTATGTATTTTTATTTATGAAATTTGTTAATAAGTAAATTAAATTAATAAATACATTAAATACCAATAAACTGACAAAACTAGTAACAATTAACAACCTTAGCAAAGTTGCAGGATACAAAATAAACCCAAATACTACATAAGCATTTCTATATGTTACCAAGAAAGTCCAGCAGCAGGAAAGACAAAGAGAAATTCCATTTAAAATGATTGTAGATAATATATTTGGGAGTCTACCTACCAAGACAAAATCAGGAACTAAATGAACATAATTACAATTACAAAACGTTTTCCGCACAAATAAAGTCAGATCTAAACAGTTGGAAGAATATGAAGTGCTCATGGATAGATCAAACTAACATAATAAACATTACAATTCTACCTAAATTAATCTATTTATTCAAAGCCATACCAATAAAATTGCCAAGAAACTACAGAGTTAAAATAAATAATAACAAAGTTCATCTGGAAGAACAAAAGATCAAGAATTTCAATGGAATTAATTTTTAAAATGCAAATGAAAGTGATCTAGTTGTACCAAATCTAAAATTATATTATAAAGCAGTAGTCATTAAAATTATTTGATACTGGTTCAGAAATACAGTAGTCAATCAGTGGAATAGGTTAGGTTTACAAGATTCAATAGTCAATGACAATAGTCAACAGTGTTTGATAAACCCAAAGACCCCAGCTTCTGGGATAAGAACTCACTTTTTGACAAAAATTGTTGGGAAAATTGGAAAACAGTATGGCAGAAACTAGGCACTGACCAGCACCTAACACCCTATATCAAGATAAAGTTGAAATGATTTCATAATTTAGACATAAAGAGTGATACTATAAGCAAATTAGAAGTACAAAGAATAGTCTACCTCTCAGATCTGTGGAGAAGGAAGGAATTTGTGGCCAAGGAAGATGTAGAGAAAGTATGAAATGCCAAAGGGATAATTCGATTATATTAAAGTAAAAAGGTTTTGCATAAACAAAACCAATGCTGACAAAATTAAAAGGAAAGTAGAAAACTGGGAAAAAATCAGAGGGTTCAGAACCAAGGGTTCTGATAAAGGCCTCATTTCTAAAATATATAGAGAACTGAATCAAATTTATAAGAATGTAAGCCATTTTCCAAAGGATAAATGGTCAAAGACAATTTTCATTTGAAGAAATTAAAACTATTTCTAGTCATATGAAAAAAATGCTCTAAATCACTATTGATCAGAGAAATGCAAATTGAAACAACTCTGAGGTACCACTATATACCTCTCAGATTGACTAAGATGACAGGAAAAGATAATCCCAGGGGATTTGGGAAAACTGGAAAAAAAATATATTGTAGGTAGAATTGTGAAGTGATTCAACCATTCTGGAGAGCAATTTGGAACTATACCCAAAGGGTTATCAAATTGTGCATACACTTTGATCCAGCAGTGTCGCTACTGGGTCTGTTTCCCAAAAAGATGATAGAAAAGGGACAAAGACCCACATATGCAAAAGTGTTTGTAGCAGCCCTTTTTGTAGTGGCAAGGAACTGGAAACTGAGTGGATGCCCATCAGTTAGAGAATGGCTGAATAAATTATGGTATATGAATGTTATGGAATATTATTGTTTTATAAAAAAAAAAAAATCAGCACGATGATTTCAGAAAGTCCTAGGAAGACTTACATGAACTAATACTAAGTGAAGTGGGTAGAACCAAGAGAACATTGTATGCAATAACAAGATTATGTGATGATCAATTTTGATGGACGACTCTCTTTTCAGCAATGAGATGATTCAGGCCAATTCCAATACACTTATGATTGAGAGAACCATCTGCGTATTTAACATATTACTTGCTGTCTAAAGTAGGAGGTGGAGGGAAAGGAGGGAGAAAAATTTTGGAACACAAGATTTTGCAAGGGTAAAGAAGAAGAAAAAGAAGGAGAAGCATGGAGAGATTGTGAAACAAAGAAAATTATTCACCAAAAGAATCTGAGCAAAGAGACTGAGGAGAGTACCACTACACTGGTTAAAAAAAAAAAAAAATCATGAAAAATGATATCATGCAAACCTCAAGAAGAGAGAGTATCCTGGAGGAAGAAATGGCCAACTATGTAAAATAATTCAAAGAAAACAAGAAGAATAAGTAATTTAAAATGTCATTGGATTTGACAAATAAGAAAACAATGGTTGCTTTGAAGAGATTCAGATTCCTTTAAAAAGGAGTTGAGAAATTGAACATAAGGTGAAAATGTAGGTGTAAAAAGTATAAACAGCTTTTTCTTGGAGTTTGACTGATTTATAGGAAGGAAGATATAAGATAGTAACTTGAAATGATAGAAGCAAATTTTTTTTTTTTAAATTGGAGAAGATATGACATTCTTGAAGATAACAAAAAAGGACTCTGTCCTTTTAATATAAGTCAAATAAATATAAGTCAAAAATTAGTGATCAACAGGGGGAAGATTGAAGGAAGGACTTCTTAGAGAAGTCAAGAAGAGATTGGTATTTACACCCTCATGTATTTTTATAGCTAGTGACTCAGAAAATCAAGAAAGAAGGACAAAGGGCCTATATGTACCAAAAAATTATAGCAACTCTTAATGTGAAGGCAAAGAATTGGAAAGTTATGGGTTTTCTAGCAGTTGGGGAATGGTTGAACTAGTTATGGTGTATGATTTTGATAGAATACTTTTGTGGTTAAAAGAAATAATGAAGAGGGTGGTTTCAGGAAAAAACCTGGGAAAATTTATATGAATTCATGTAAAATGAAGTAAGCAGAATCGGAGAACTTAATAACAAGAATATTTTAAAAACAAAAAATTATGAGAGTCTTAGTAATCAATCAATACAATGACTCATCAGAACTCCAAAGTATTTATGGTGAAAAATGCTTACACACAGAGAAATGATAGATTCAAAATGCATATTTTACCCTTCATTTTCTTTGCTTTTTTCTGGAATATGGCTAGTGAAGATATGTGATGAAGTAAAGGGAGTGAGAGAATTTGGAACTGAAAGTTAAAACAAAGTTTTACAGATGACTGAACAATAAAGGTAGTCTCCAGGTAAGCCAAATATACTTCTATATTTCAATAACTATGATTTAGTCAGTGTAGATAATCCTAGCACCAAAGATCATAATATTTCAATCATTTATAGATTTTTTTTTCAGATTTGCTATAGTCAAAATATCTACCAATGTAGCTACCTGATGATGAACTTCAAATAATTAACAAACATTTATTAAGTGTTATTGTATGTCAGGAATTAGGCTAGATGCTCTTTGAAGCTTCTTGAACAACAAGCATAGTTATAATATTACCATACTTAAACTTGCAATTTATCTAGATTATTAGATACCACCAGAGCTTTTACTAGTTTTACTTAAACCTTGAGAATCCAGAGTTACCTCTCTGCCATGATGAAACATCAGAGGACATTAATAAAGCAAAGCAAAAATCTTTGCAATGAAGAATAAAACCATCTCAAGCAATCTATTTTTCCAATCTTATGTTCTTCCAATTTCATTTTTATTCTTTGGAAAATAGAAATATGTCCAAGGGAAAAAACACATTAAAACAGGATTAGTATTAGTTTAGATGGCAAAATTCTTAGAAAGAAAACAACAACAACCAAACTTCTATGTCCAGAATCATGAATCTCATAAAATACATACATTGTGAGTTATAATGTATCAAATATTTTTATTACATTTGAATCACATTGAATTTCACTTTTATATTTGTGCATTTTACACAAAAACAAGACTTTGGTTTTTGCACAAGTTATTTAATATGAAATCCCAGGTGTCTTTGTGAAAATCCCTTTTGGCAGACTTCTCCCCTAAAGTTCCTTCTATCACATCATGGAGATAATGCTGGACAATCACAGGCTATATCACAGATCTAAAACTGGAAAAGTTCCTAGTAAGGGCATCCAAGGATAAGCCTCAAGTAAATTCAGAGAGGTGAATTGTCCAGCCATGAAACTGTTGCTTTGTGGAGAGAGAGAGTCCACAAAATAAAATTCAATTCTGTTGAAATATAAAAACCTAACCCACATCTATTGACATTTTACTATAAAGTCTGAGTCACAGTTCTTTAAGGCACATTTCTTTTAAATATTGGATGGTAGGTGTGGAAGAAAAAACATTCTTTTTCAGTCATGACACGCTAACTGACATCTTTATTATAAGGCATTCTGCCAGGAAACAGAACAAGTAAATGTTCTTTTCTTTAATTTAGGCATTAAATGTATGAGTTAAATGAAATCTCCCTAAGAAAAAACTAATCTTCATCTTAAGTATTTTTCCTTTCTTGTTCTGTGATCAGTACAATTATTCTTGTAAATGTTTACCACTTCTATGTAACTTTGCATTTATACATTAGCCTTTCTTATAATCTAAGTACTTATCTACATTTGAAAGCATTATAGAACAGGGTTTGATGATTTTTATTTTAGCATTTAGTAGTTTCTGAGAGATGGTTTACTTAAAGTAAGATTGTTTTTGTCTTTTTATTGCTTTGGTTTCTGTTCTCATATAAGTAAACTTAATTATGGTGGAATAGGGTTTGAAAGTGACCAATAAAGAATTTATCGAATACAAAGCAGCCTTGGGAATAGTCAGGAATTAGACCACCCATGCAGAAGTGTCAAATAGTTGGAGATCTTAACAGTGAGTTCTTCAACTGGGTTCATTAGTTTTACATGATCACATAGCATAATATCATGACTTTGAAGTTAGGAACAGCAACAAAAAAATACCAATAATAATATTTTATTATTATTCTTGGTTTATAATTATTATTTTTATTATTAAAAGAACAAAAGCAACAATAAGCATTTATGCAATCCCTTAAAGTTTGCAAAAGCTTTACAATTATTTTCTCATTTTCAAATTAACCTATGAGGTATGAGACGGCTATTGTTTTATGTATTTGAGTGAGTGAAGAAAATGAGAAACAGAGAAGTCAAATAACTTTTCCTCAGAAATATTAAGCCAGGGGCAAGACTTGAACTTAGTTTTTCTGAACTCCAAATCCATTCTTCTGTTTATTACATTCTTCCCTTTCCTGGCTTCTTTGCTCCTAAGCCTATTATCAACAGAAAAGTTTAAGATAAGGACTTTCAGTGATCTTTTCACAGGTTTCAAGGTTGAGGTGATCTTTTAAAGAGTTAATGCATCTTATAAGGTTTTTACAAATAAGCCTTACAAAAATTTTCCTTAAGGGGAAAAGTGAACACAATGACCCTCTTTGAAATGGCTCCTCCCAAGGACATAGAAGCACTTCATGAGTAAGTACACTTTATGAGTAAGGTAAAAGAAGTCTTTTTAAATGAAAATGTGATGATGGTTTGCATAGGCAAACCATTCCTGAATCTTTAAGTTAGGAAAGTGTTGGGATTTTAAACATGAGCATATTGAAAATCATATCTGAATTTCAAAGTGGAAAGACAAGAGTTCAGAAAAATATTACATCAAATTATTTATTTCATTTATAATTCATGTGAGAACCAAAAATTTAATTAAATTTTTGTTATGACCTTTTATACCAAACTAGATAGTCAAGATTATTATTGACTCATTCAGACTAAAACTATTATTTTTATTTTGATTATCTGGATAACCTTACATTAAGCTTTTACTTTTCTTTGGATAAACTACATGAAGACTACAACGCATGGTAGGGCAATGGATAAGCACATTCTAAACTTGGTGCACAAGTTTAGAAAGGCACAAACTCAATTTAAGGGATTGAATAATAGAAAGACATAAGATCAAATCCAGCCCCAATTGCTTCCTAGATTTCTTTACATATGATTTATTTTGTAGTCATGACATTCAGATAATCCAGTGGTTCATTTGTTTTTTTTTTTTTCATGATCTCTTTTCCAGATATTTGTTTTTTGCTTTGTGATAATTTACCTTTTCTTCTATTTTTCAGACTTCTCACTTTGTTTTAATATGATCAAACTATTTTAATTCTCAGAATGTTTGTTGCTTAGACAGTGGTGTTTTTGTTTTGTTTTGCTTTGTTTTTAGCTCCCATGCCAAGCTCTTAACTTCCTTTCCATTTTTTTTCTTCCATCATTCTCATTTCTTTTTCATTTCCCTCTGAAAATATAAAAATATTTTAAAACTCTTGTTTCATATCCTTTAGGAATTCTTGTTGAGTTTATGCCTAGTCTGTATTTTTATCTGACATAGTACTTATAGATGTTTTGGAATCATTTTTTTCAGTATTTGTGTCTGGAGCAATCTTCCCATCATAATTAAGTTAGGATACTTTTTTGTTGTAAATTCTTCCAGGCTGCTTCCTTGACTTCAGACGATGTTAGAGTTGGGGTCTGTACACTTCTGGAGGAAAATTGCTCTTTCTTGGAGTAGTAAATGTTGTATTATTCCAGGATCTCAACAAAATGCTGCATACATGCAAATTTTCAGTGCTCCTAAAATGGTCTGATCCAGGGCAAATTCTGTCTGTTGCCCTCTTGGATTGAACTCTGAAGCTTCCTGACCTGGGTTTTGGTCTGAGCAAGAGAAGATTGCTGGTGAACTTAGTTCTTATCAGTCAATTTTGTTGGCTCAGAGCAGCATGATTGTAGTCTCTTCTTTGGTTTGGGATTATTGCCTTTGTTATTCTTTTGCTCTTTGGACTAGATGTTATAAGTGATACCCTAAAATCAGAACCATATAACTGCTGTTATTGCAGCTGTCATCTAAGCTTCTTCCATTCTAGGGCTTCCCCACCTTTAAATTTCACCCCCATATACAGAACCCCTTCTCACTTCACCCTGGATCTGATATCCAAGACTTGGTAGTGGATAATTATTATTTATTCCCTACCCAGTATCCTGGGATTTACCCCAGCATAGGTCTGAGACTTCTTCTTGCCTTTGTTTTCAATTTATAGTGGGTACTGGGCTACCCCTACCCTTACCCCTAACATCAGTAGACCCGTCTCTATGTCTACATTTTCCAAACCTGGCTGTACAAAAGTTTCAAATGTGTCTTTTCTGAAGTTCCCCATATGGATTTGGTCAGGCATATTTTCTGTATCTGTGAAAATGAGTTGGTGGAGAGGAACTTGGCAACATTGCTTCCTATCACTCTGGTGTCTTTGCTCTATCTTAATGATTATCTTAATCACTTGCTATTTTCTCCTCCACCCTTTTTTTTTGTCCATCCACCAGAATTCAATAATGTAGCTAAATCTATGTCCCAATGTTAGGAAAGGAATTAAGGGGAAAACCTCCCTCTTTTTCCTTCTTAGGGAATAAAATATTTTTCAGTATGCCTATTTTGTATTTAAATTTTCTTTGTATTTTAGTATAAGTCCCCATGGGCAGGAACTATATATTTTAAGGTTAGTTTTTATTTGCTGCCAAGACATAATGGGCATATAGAAAATATTATTTGATAATGCTGCTTTACTAGATTTAAGGGACTCTCCTTGAAGTTTGAAAAGGGCAATTATAGGTCATCTAACAGGAAATTTTTGCAGAATGGGTAGGTTACATATGGAACTTATTTTTCTAAAAAACTTCATAAGCCAAAAATACTAACATGGTGGAGATATACTCAGGATAGCACCACAATGCACCAAGAAGCTATGAGTTTAGGAATAATGATAAGTTACCGACACATAATGATATTTGTTGTCATTGTCTGAGACAATGATAGGAGGTTAAATTGATCATTGGTTGATCAATTCTCACTGGGCTAATATTTCTTAACTAAGGAAGTGGAATTCCCAGGAGAACCACAAGTGAATTCTGAGGGAATCATGTTGACTACAGCAGTAGAAAGATTTGGCTACAAGAATGAGGTAACTGGCTGTTTTCCACACCTAAATTATCTACATGCAGTTCCCTTGAAACTTTGATATTTATTTCAATACCAAGATGGGTCCAAAAGAACTAAATTGCTGTTTTGAAGCAAGATGAGGGTGATGAGGGTAAAGTAGGATAGCAAAAGCAAGGGAATGCACATTACATACTTACTATGTCCCAGGCACTATGCTGAGCTCTGGAAATAGAAATAAAAGCAAAACGAAAGATACCCTTTATCCTTAAGCAGTTTAAATTCTAATAAGGAAGACATGCAAAAGGGAGTTAAAATGAGGAATTCAGGGAGATGGGAAGAAATAGTTTCTTATTCGGGGGCATAATTTTGAAATCCAGAAAATCAGGAGAGAAGTTTGAAGGACAATAAAGTTTGGCTGCCTTGTGCCCCTTTACAAAATGGAGACTCCCAAAGGAACTCACCTTTGGGAGAAGGGAATTAGTATAGTGGAGAAATATTCCACAATGAGAAGGCTGCAAGGGTGGCTGGGTATTCTAAAGCAAGAAAACTACAGATGCTTAAGGAAGTTCTAGAATGAAATAGAATCTGGTAATTGATTAAAACAGAAGCAGGAAGGCAATCATTAAAGCCTCAGAAAGTGAGAATATCTAATCACTGAGATTATTTTCTTGTCATTATAGAGGCTAATAATTTATCTTTGGTTTTGCTATAGATAATGTAACAACAACACCAAAGATCAAACATGATACTTAGAATCATGTATTTAAGGTTGAAAAGGACCTTAGAAGTCATTGTATCTAACTTGTATTTCATGGATAAAGACACTGAAGCAGGTAAAGAGTCAATGATTTACCCAAAGCTATACAGCTAAGCTATTTTAAATATTATTCACTGATTACTAAGGAATTTTTTAAGAAAGCAAGTTTTACCCCTTTTCTATGTTTGAAGTATTTTGTTAAAGAAATACTCAATTTTCCTTCCAGAGATTATTTGTTCTACAAAGGGAAGGATTTCCCTTCCTCTTGCCTTGATGGAGATTAATGTTTTTATGTAAACATAAAATTTTAACATTATAAAATTGTAGTGATAATGGTAAACAAATATTGAAGTGAGGAGATAACTATGAGATAAATGGAACTCAATCATTTAGTAGACTAGGAATATCTGTAACTAGTAAATGAGTAAGAACTGTAGGCATTCCTGAAATAGGAAGCAGAAACATGAGAGATGGTCCAAAAAGTGATTATGAACTTTGAAACAGTGAGAGATATGGTCACTAGAGCTATAAAGAAAACTTGTCTGGATACATCAGAAAATGGCATCCTCCAACAAGGTCATGAAAGAAACTAATAAAACTAAACTCAAACCCAAGTAAAGGTACACCTAAATGGTAGACCTACAGATAGAGTAGTCCTTTATAAATAAATATTGAATCAAAAAGAATGCCAAAAAATAAATCAAGCTTGAATAAAAGACTTTTAAAAATCTTGAGTCTAAAGTAGAATAAGAAATCTGTTTGGCAACTCAACTTTTTATGTACTTTTTATTTGTTGTCTTTTAATTTTCAAGCAAAAGTTCCTTTTGAAAAGTTTAGATTTAAAAAAAAAAGTTTAGATTTTTTAAGTTAATGAAGTAAGAAGAAATAATATTTTCTGCACTTTCCTCAGGGAAAGATATTGAGAATTGTATACTCTTTGTGGAAAAGTGAGGCAAATTGTAGCAGCAAATGTTAAGTCCTTCTTTATCACCATTTTTTTTACAAAGCCAGATCCAGGTATGGCAATCTTCTCAACCTTCTAGCTGAAGAGTTTTCAAAGGAGTAGTAGGACTTGCTGTAAAGTTTTGTTTTCTGTTTGTGTGTGTGTGTGTGGTTATTTTTGTTTTGTTTTGTTTCTTCCATCAGAATGGGAGTAGCAAAGTAGGAGAGAACATGAAACCAATTTCCACAGAGCTAGTGAGCTTGGCATAGGACCAAATACAAATCTATTTGATCCATCTTAGTTTTCCTTTTCTCAACCAGCATCTATGTTCTTCATTGTCAATCAAGATAACATCACAAATGAATAGCCTATCTTTTCATTCCCTGCTAAGGTAATTGCTAAAAGCAAGCTATCTCTTGCTGTTCTGGAGAGATTGAATTATGGAATGTCAAGAACCACAAAACTGACTAATGGAGCCAGGGGGCTGATTCATCTGAATCACATCTTCTCTTCAGAAAGATATTGTGACAAATCTAAAGAGCAGAAACTGTCTTAAATTTTTTTTTAGATACTGAAACTGTTTTCATTCCAACCTCAAAAGCATTTCTTGCTTAATATTTCATTCTCAGATCCAATAAATAATGGAAGATTTGGGGATGGCATAAGCTCACTGTCAAGAAAATAACAGGAAGTTGTAAAATGCTAATATTATTATTCATTTATGTGTCTCTTCTTGATCCCATTTGGGATATTCTTGGCAAAGACAAGAATGGGTTGCCATTTTCTTCTGCAGTTCATTTTACAGCTAAAGAAACTGAGGCAGAGTTAAATGACCTACCTAGGGTCACATAGCCAGAAAATGTCTGAGGGCAGCTTTGAACTCACTTTCTGACTTCATGCCCAGCACTCTATAATACCACCTATCTGCTCAGATGTTACTATTGTAGTATATTTTAAATCCCTCTGATTCAGAATAAAATCCTGATTTTGAAAATCACATAATCAACCTAAAGCTGCCCAGATCCCCTTTTTGCAATCTTCGTTAGTTAGCTGGATTCCAAAACCACGTGGGCCACTTCTAATTCTGAAGCAATAGTACCAGTCCCCAGGGCCCATGGAATGTAAAATCAGGAAGTGGGTCATGGCCATTCACTTCTCCAGAGTCTGAGAATCAGGTCACCAACAGAGGGTTTCTTGAGAATTCTAAAAGGAAAATAATGCTATGGCAGTCTATCCTTCACTCCCCATTTTGATTTTTGAAATATGCTTTATCTTTTGGGTTGATTTAAGAATTTTTGTCTGAATCACACATTTCCCTGTCTTCTATTCAGTTTCTTGACGATTAAAAGCAGAAGTGGTATATCCTCTGCACTCTAGGTGGAGGTTTCCTTCTAAATCCGAACATTTTGGTTTTTATATAGTTCTGTGGGGGCACTTTAGAGAGCAATGCATTTGAACTTGTGGGATCTAGGTTCAAATCCCAGCTCTGTCTGACTGTCCTTGGACAAGTTATTAAACTTTCTATCATTTTCCTCATCTATAAAATAAGGGAGTTGGGCTCCATTATCTGGTTCATCTCCAGCTTTAGACTATGATCCTATGATCCTTTCACAAAGTTATGCTCTGTCTAACAGATCATTGCTCAGTCATTTTCCCAAATAGGTCAATTCACTAGCCAGCCAAAAGTCACAATTCTTGGAGGCTTGGGAGGGTCTTTGGCTTCAAAGTCCATTGTGTATAAACACAGATGAAAATGTTAGACTTTTCTGTGCCATCACCTCTGACACTGGGATCACTAAAAGTAGTGGCCAGATAATGTTCTAGTACAAACACACATATACACAGAGAAAATAAGTGCTTATTAGAATTCTTCTGTGTGATACACTTTCAAAAAGGGAAAAGTTAAGAAAACATATATGGGCTAAATGAAGCATGCTGTTCATAAATTCTTAGGAATGCTATTATAAGTATAAGGATAGAGTGATTGATTTATTCAATCTCATTCCACTTAAAGTAAGTGATAAGATGCTCAATCAATCAATCTCATGTTCCAATTATGGAAAAATACTTCAAAATATAATGATTTTGTGCAAAGATCGTGTTTAGATAGGCTGAGAAAATCTGGACACAATTCAGAAATCAGCTATAAATTTTCAAGCAATTGAGGAGTAATGGAGTCCAGAAAATGGAGTGTTTGGCTTTCCAGTATACCCCTGGGGAGAAACCACCTGTGGGGGTGCTAGGGAAGGCTAGACTTTGGATCTCTTTCTTCACCATTCACTCTGGCCAGAGGAGGACTTTGGGGATTTTGAATGGATCTGGAGGATTTGAGATCTCTGCTTTCCATAGTTCACCTAGTCATATCTCTGGATTAGCTTGGGAAGAAATGATAGATGAATAAAGAAAAAAATCTTGCTTAAAGAGAATTTTTTGAATACTCTCTAAAATGGAAGAAAAGGACTTTAAGCAAAGAAGAGCTACAAGATACTCCTTTTTGTTATCTGGGATATCTAAGCTTGATCTCATTTTCCTTTTTACCCTATATCTATTTATAGAATATGTGTCAGACTTTTGAAAGGAAGGGAGGATGTTTTACACTATTTTTAATATACTATCTTTATGTAACCCTGGAGTCATCCCAGGTTCTCCTAGCTTTTGACTTCAGCTTAAGAAGAGAGAATACCTCTGATTTCAGTCCTTATCCCCCACCTATGAAGGCATGAACCATTGAGTAATCAATATTGCTTTATTTGTCCTCACAGCTTGGGTTAAAGCAAAGTCTGTGTGTGGAGATTCATAAGAAATTGGTACTTGGAAAGCTAGTACAAATATAAACTTTATATTATGTGGAGTAGCAAGCAGTAAAAAAAAAAAAAAGAAAAAGAAAGGGAAAAAAAAGACATTTTCATATACTCTATATGGCCATACAGATAGAAGTTCAATCCTGCAAATGCAAGAAACTCACCTAACTTGAAAGAGAGAGTGTCACACTGAAAAAAGTACACACTCAAAATTGAGATTAAAAAAGGAAATTTTATACCCTAAAAATGTTGAGGATAGTCATAGGCCATATGCAGGAGGAGGCTTTTCTAATGAGACCCAGATATGGCAGAAAAATTCCCAGAGTCATTTATCTATATTAGACTTGAGTAGGGGGTATTTCTTTATTGAAACTAGAAATTGGTTGAGGAGTTAAAATGGTTATTTGATGTATCAGTAAAGGCGTGGACAATAGTTTTATTCAATCAGAAGCTTCAATCATTAACTACTTGACACAGAGTTAAAATAGGTCAGAAAAGTACAAAAGTACAAAACTGTCATTATCTCTACAGCATTAGGACAACTTAGTTTGAGTGATTCCATATTGGAGTCCTATAATTATATTATGTTATATAATTAGATATGCATTACATATAATTACCATCATTATATTATAATTACCATCAAATAATATATTTCAAAAATTGTAAGTATCACAAATATCCACCAAAGAAGAAAGAGTCCTATACATTGATCCTTAGAACCAAGGGTTATATTTGAAACTATTCTTTTTCTTAAAACTACTTAAAGCTGATTGACTAAATAATTCTCAACTAATAATCTTAGAAGAGAAGGAACATTAGTGAGGATTTGATCTGACATCTTTAGAGAATCATCCCTAAATCCTTAGTGGTATACCTAGAAACCTTAAAGGAAGATACACCCTTGGAAAGCTGGAGTGAGGGACTCAGGACTCATTTTTTTTTAAATTTCTTTTTTTTAAATTTTTTATTTAATAGCCTTTTATTTATAGGTTATATGCATAGGTAACTTTACAGCATTAACAATTGCCAAACCTCTTGTTCCAATTTTTCACCTCTTACCCCCCCACCCCCTCCCCCAGATGGCAGGATGACCAGTAGATGTTAAATATATTAAAATATAAATTAGATACACAATAAGTATACATGACCAAGCCATTATTTTGCTGTACAAAAAGAATCAGACTCTGAAATATTGTACAATTAGCTTGTGAAGGAAATAAAAAATGCAGGTGGGCATAAATATAGGGATTGGGAATTCAATGTAATGGTTTTTAAGGACTCATTTTTGAACATTGAAATTGGGATTAAGATAAGAACTCATAGTGTCAACATGGGCCCAAACTTCTCTCTTTTACAATTTCAGAAACCTAAATTCAGGAAAGCTAAACGACTGGAACGGAGTCACACACCTAGTATCGAAGGATAGACTTTAACCTAGGCCTGCACCAGACTGCCTTGAAATTCTTCAATCCTTATTGTTGAATATCCTTCTATTCAGCACCTATTTCTCAGGAGTTCTGATAGCAGTAGTACCATTGCTCTTGCAGTCCAATTACCATTTAAGGGACTGAAAGGCATTTATGACATCCAGACATATGTATTAGTAGGGAAAGGGAACAGAGAATTCTAAATGGCCATATTCTGTGTCATCACCTTTGACACTAGGTTAGGGGCTGGAAGAAATAAAAAACCCAAGGAGTATCCAAAGAATGTTCTGGTACACGGTATTTGATAAAGAAAACACAGTGTTGGTACAATTGTTTTCAGTTCCCCAAAGAACTGGGTGTCTCACCAACAGAATGATAAACAGGTATTTCATGGGCTTATGTTAGAAAACAGGACCAATTACATAACCCTTAAATGTATCATCACATGGAAATTGCCTTATTAGAGTTTAATTATTATTGACTTTTTTCTAATGATATTTATGTTTATAATAAACATCTCAACTCTAGAATAGGATTCATTACTCTACTCCAGATAATGCAGAAACGAGTTTCTTCGAAAATGAGACTAGTACAAGTATATAGAGAAACTTGATTTTGAAGTTAATTTAAAATCATTCTAAGTTAAAATATGGTGAATTAAAAATAATCAGGTTAAAGTCAAGAAATCAAGAAAAACCAAACAATTTCATTGATAACTGGAATTAAATAAAGAAAAATAATGAATTTTTTAACTTACTTGTTTTTAATTCCTTTCAACAATGTTCAAGATTCTATTTCTTAATTTACCTTGTTATTTCTTAAATTGAATTCAGAATTCATACAAGTTATATATAGGCTAGCCCAATTGTAAAAAAAAAAAACCAAAAAACAAAAACCTTTTCCATATGTGGGTCTTTTTCTCTTTCTCTACCTCTCTGTCTTCCTCCTTTCCCTTCTCTCCCTCCCGTTCTCCCCTCTCCCCGACTCTGTCTCTCTTGGTCTCTGTCTCTGTGTCTTTATGTTTCTTTGTTTCTGTGTGCGTGTGTGTGTGTGTGTGTGAGAGAGAGAGAGAGAGAGAGAGAGTAGAGACAGAGAAAGTGAGAGACAGAGACAGAGAGACACAGAGACAGAGAGACAGAGAGAGACAGAGAGACAGAGAGAAGAGACAGAGACATTGAGACAGAGAGAGAGAGAGAGAGAGAGAGAGAGAATTTCTCTTTCTCTCCCCTTCTTGCTTCCTTCCTTCTAGCTCATTCTAACCATGGATACATCCTTATCCCTAGATACATGAGAACTATGTTCAATCTCCTTTCCAGAAAAAAAAAAAAAAAGCTTTATCCTCACTCCTAACCCCTCCTCTCCACCCCTTCCCTCATAGATTAGATGAGTCAAAGCAAAAAGAAATTGCCTGTTACATGGAAAGAGTCAAAGCCAAGAGGGAGATGGGTCATCCCCTTCTGCACATGCTTGGAGTAGTTAGTTCTCCTGAACCTGCTGTCATTTAGGGTTCCCTTATCCTAACACAGTGTAGTTCCCTTTCATCTAGAAGTTCCATATAGAAAGAAGTTCCTGCCCCCTCCCCCAAATTATCCAGGACCAATGGGTTTTACATTTTATTTTTCTAGTATTGTAAATATTATTTAAAGAAAAAACATTTTCCAAACCTATTATGTGTCATTTTACAATGCTAATGATGAACATTGATTGGCATTACAAAGGATTTTAATTTATCTAAATGTGTTCCTTCCATTTAGCTTTGGTATCAGGACACACACACACACACATATATGTCTCAGTATATTCAGCCTCAGGCTTCTCTTTGAAATCTTTATTCTTAATGTATTTTGCCTAAGGAGATCAAAATATGGATATGTATCACCTTTATTCATTGGTTCAATATGCCTTCAGGATATTATACTCAGAGTTTTCAGTCTGTGCCATACACTTAGGATTTTACATTTATGAAGTCCAGATGATATTTTGTATCATAATGAAAAGACTCCTTGAGATGAAGATGCCATTTAATTTTTTTAGTAGGACCACATAGCTTGATGTCATCCATTTGCATCACATGGTTAATAAAAATGTTTTGGTTCAGATTTTTCTTTTATCTGGAAGCACATTTAATTCTATTAAGGATAGCAGATAACATAAAAGTAGGGAGAAAAATCACAATGGGATTAATTTGTCTTCCCAAAAAACTGCATTTTTATATAAATTATTATTCATATTATAGTACTAGTGATGTTACAAATGAACAGTTTTCCACATAGACATCAAATGCTCTACTATTCTTTGTTATTCATGAATGTATTTTATATATTTGCAGCAAATGAATAATAAGACATGAATATGGAAATGAATCATAGGTTGTGTGAACCAAAGCAGCATATATGTCACAAGATTTTGGGAACTTGCTCGAAAATTATGCAATGAATAAAACTGGTCTTCTCCCTAAAGATATTAGTTTCTTAAAGACTGGCATTATGTTCTTTTCTTCTATACATCCCAAGTGTCTAACATATAGTATATACTTCATATATACTTGTTGGTTAGTTGACTGTTTCATCTACATTCCTTAGACTTTTTGGAACATTCTTCTTGTTCTTCAGCCAATATAATGTGAGTGTTTTTAGATTTATTTTCAGGATTGCAAGCTAAAAATATTTTAAAGTATATAAATATATAATTGGCCGTAATTGAAGAGGTCATTGATATTCTCATTTCTTGGTAATAGAGTGATAGATACCTCTCTAAGAAAGGTAGGAACAACGAAAGGTAGGAACAATTGTAGAGATTCTGAGTCATGAACTTAAAGTCATGAACTTAAAAGGTGCTTTCTCCTTGAGAGGAAAGCTATGGTTTAGTATAAACCAGAGATATCACATTGCCATCAAAGATCCAAAAAGTCAAGGCTCTTATTTTTCTAATAGTGATGTATGTATGACTGTGAGAGTTGAAGGAAAACTGAGCAGTGCAGAATCAGCACTTTCAAAATGTGCCATTAGGGAAGACTTTTGAAAATCCCTTGGAAAGCAAAGAGATCAAATTAGTTAATACTTAAAAAGAAATTAACTTAGATTATTCATTGATAGGTCAAATACCTAAGTAAGTACTTTGGTCACATTATGAGAAGACAGGACTCATTGGAAAAGACCGAGATATTGGGAAAGATTGAAGTCAAAAAGAAAAAGAGAAAAAAGTGGATGAGATGGATGGATATCTTCATGGAAGCAACAAATATAAGCTTGCACAGACTTTGGGAAAAAGTGCTAGATAAAAGGGTTGGTATGCTATTGTTCATGGTATAAGGAAAAGTCAAACACAAATATACTACTGAACAACAACAAACTAAGATTGTATTCCTTAGCAATATTTAATTGAAAATTAAATTTTCAAAGAAAGAAATTAATTTCTTTTCATCTAGAATGTCAACATCCTTTAGTTACTGATTCCTTTAAGATCTATATATGATGACTGCAATTAATTGATGAAAAGAATCCAAATCCCAGGGAACTTTATGCTAATATTTATGTCTTTTTTATTAAAAATTAAGTTTGTGTAGTCATGTAATCATTTAAAAATACAGACATTCATAGTTGAAAAAATCTTTTAAAACAACATGTAAGCATAACATGTACTGCATTAGCATAATACATACACATTCATATCTTCAGGACTCCAGTAGAACTATGATGTGATCAACATGAGTGTTTTCTCCAACAATGAACATCATAATCCTTTCATTCTTGCTCATCCTATCCAAGTCTTACTCATGTCTCCTCATAAGATCAACACATGATATGCACTCAATGTGCTGCCTTAGAGTCAGAGGTATATGATTTTAAAAAGCTTGTTTCCTTAAATTTTATGTTATATAGTTTTATCAACAACAAAAAAAGCCTAAGCTTGAAAAATATATTTCCAGCATTACAAAAAGCAAGACTGTCAGCAATTTCAAACTTTAAGATTTTAACTTTTACCAAAAGAAATTTAAGGTGCATAGTAAATACTTTCTAAATCTTAGTTTAGATTAAAGCATAGATGAATGTAAGAAGTGGTTGAAAGACTGTATCCTGTTGAATGTTGATGCCAGTCTGGAGAAAGGTATTTTTTATTAATGTTTTAGGTAAATGTATAGATGATATGCTTATCAAATTTATAAATGACACAAAGTTGGAAGGATAGCTAATCTACTAGATGACAAAATCAAGCTGGTAATTTATCTTGACAGATTGGAGCCAAGAAAATAAAATCCAACAGGGATAAGCTATGTATTTGGGTTAACAAAAAATCAAATGAGCAAAACCAGCCAATAATTGAGTTAAAATGAAGTATTTATTAAACTCTTGGTACAAAGCAGTGTGCCAAACACTGAAGATACAAATAGAAAAGAAAACTATTTTTTGTTCATAGGCTAAAGTGGGGAGGCAATTCACTTGGAAATGTATATCTGGAATGGTATGGTTCAAGCAATGAAATGATTCCAAAGGAACCAAATGATCTTGTGATGAAAACAAGAAGTTGTGTCTTATGTGAATTTGCATTGTCCAAAGAAAACCAGCATTTTCTCTGGTTGTCCTTCAAAAACTGATATAATAGGATCAGGAGCAGCTGGAGCAGAAGCTGCTTGAAAGATTTGAGAGATAGGCCTGATTGTATATGTATACATACTATATACACAACACACACACATATAATGAATGTAGTTTGTGGGACAGGACACTAACAACTAAGCAGACTACTAAGAAGAGACACAAGATAAGTCTTAAGGATTTTAGAGGTTCTAAGAGGCTAAGATAAAAAAGAAAAGCATTTCAGGAATTGGAGGTGGTTTATCTGCACATAAGGAGGTAGGAGATGAAATATGATATAAGGGTAATAGCAAATAGACTATTTTTGCTACGATGTATAAAAAGGAGTAATATAAAATCATCATGAAAGACTAGAGCTAAGTTATAAAGTACTTTAAATGACAGAGAAAAGAGTCTATTTTATCTTAAGGGTAATAGGGAGCCTTTAAAGCTTCTAGAGTAGGTGAGTCATATAATCAGAACTGAAGCAATATGAAAAAGGAAAGGGTTATTTCAGAAAGTAGTAAAGTTCTCCAGAATAAAACTCTCTGTCACCAGAGATCTTCAAGTGAAGGATCAATGATCATTTTTGAGGAATGGCATAGAGATGATTTTGGCTTTAGGAAAAGACTGGAGTAAATGATCTCTGAGATCTCTTGATGCTAAGTACCTATGACTCTATATAGCTTAATGGAACCAAGTCAATAACATAATAGATGCATCTTATCTTTCTTAAGGTTATCATCTGGACACAAGTGTACTATTATCTTTTTGAAAATATCCTTCGTAAAAGCTGAAATTTAAATGCAAAAATCAATCTAATTTTATTAAATAGACCCAACATTTTTATAATTCTTGCAAGTGTTTCCTTTTAAGTCTCCTGATAAGTACACAATGCACTCATAAAATCAACCTCAGGAAATATTTATCACAATTACAAATTTCACTTTAAGTTTCTCAAGTCTCAAGTTTTGAACTTTTCTCTTTGTGAAGAGTCTTAAAAGGAGAAAGTCTTATCATCTGAGGGAGATGCATTTCAAATACCTGTCCATTACGTTTTGGCTACAAAAAATAAAAGATTAAAATCTTTATGGAAATTGTACTTAGAGGAGAAAAGTAGTTGAAAACACAGAATAACTCATGAAATATAAATAAAAACAGCTGGAGAAAGGAAGATACAGTCATTTATTTATACAATCCAGTCTCTCCAAACGTTTTTCTGTAACCTCTCACTTGCCACCTTCTGATGAAAGCAGGTATTGCATTAGTAATTTCCCAAAGAACTATTCATTCTAAGGGTGCCACACCCTTGTTTTTCTATTCCTAATGGATTACTTGGTTTCATACTTCTCTTTCAAAAAGGACCTAGTAGAAACTAAGAGTTGAAAGGCTCTGAAAGTCAAGACATAAACACAGCTTGGTGCAGTGTTAAAAGCTGATGAACTTGAAATCAGAAGATTTCATCAGAAGTAAGCAGGTTTGGGGCTTGGTTCTGTCTCAGCCACTTAGAAATCAAGTGAACTCAGAAAATTCAGCATTTTTATCCATGAAACAGTAATATGACAATACCTTTCTCACTTATATCACATGGTTATAATAAAGTTCAAAAGATATATGCTTAGAAGCATCAAGAACCAATGAAATATTATAGGAATCTAAGGGTTTATGATTATCTAGACTTCTTGGATAGAGCATGTTCCCACAGAATGGGGGCTCTAGGACTCAGAAGGATTTTTTGTTGTTGTTGTTGATCTTTGGATTATGGGTTAATAGGCCTGTACTTTAGAGAGAGACAGAGAGTCAGACAGAGACAGAGAAAGATAGAGACAGAGAGAGAGACACAGAGAGAAAGACAGAGACAGAGACAGACAGAGAGAAGAGACAGAGACAGAAAGAGAGACAGACAGAGATGAGATATCAGAGAAGGGCAGAAGAGCATTGAGGTACTTTTTCATTTAACTTCATCTTTAAGCTGATTCTGTTTTTCTCATTCAAATTGACTGCCTTTTGATCAGCACTAATCTGATTAATTGTTCAAACCCTTAAGTTTCTCTATTAGTGTATTTCTAACAGAGCATTTTTCTCATTTCATTTACCAATAGTACAATGTGTTTCTTATAGTTTCATTATATAATATATAATCATAGTTTAATCTCATATCAGGGGTATCATGGTAATTTAAAAGAGCAAAGAATTTAGAAACAGGGGAAGGACCTGGGTTTTAGTCTCCTTTATATTTTTATTACATGTGTGGCTTTGCAAACGTCACATTACCTCCCTGGATCTCAATTTCCACATCTGTAAATGCAAGAGAAAAGGCCAGACGTGGTAGTACACGCTCATAATCTCTGCTACATTGCAAGTCTGAGGGTAGCATACTTCTTGAGTTTGGGAGTTCTGAGGTGTAGCAAAGTTAAAGCTGATGAGATATCTGAACAAAGTCTGGCAATAATTCTAAGAATCTCTAGGACTGGAAGTTGCCAGACTACCTAAAGAAAGGCAAATTGTTCCAGATCAGAAAAATGGAACAAGTTAGATTCCATGCTAATCAGCATTGGGATTGACCTCTTAAGATCTGATGTATTTCCAGTCTGAACAAGATAGGGTGACTCAGTCTCAAAAAGATAAAATAAAAATTAGAGTGAAGGTTTTAGACTAAATCCTTTCTATTTTCTCTTTCAGCGTGCTACTTACCATAGCAGACCGCACATTTAAAACTGTAAAGAACATTCCATGTGTGAAGAACAACGTACCAATCTCTAAATGACATAGATAGATAGGTTTGCTCCCTATTGCTGAGCAGAATCTTCCAGTCATCCCAACACATGATCCATATGTTGGAAAGAGTTGAGAACAGAGGAGCATAATGAGTACGGCTTGGCAAAAATACTCCATTTGTCCCTAAGTATAATTTGAGGTATTAGTTTGGGAACCAGACTGCCCTGTTCTATCTCTTATTTACAGGTAGTCTGCTGCTCATAGAGGAAGGAAAGAATCAAATATTTATTATGTCAACTTTATGTAAAAGCACTATACAAGTGCTTCTACAAATACACAAAAACCCTGGGAGATGGGTACTTTTATTATCAGAATTTTACAATTGAGGAAATAGAAATTCAGAGATAGTCAAAGGTTAACTGGCTTAGTCACACAGTTTAGTAAGTGCCTGAGGATGAATTTGAAATCAGACCTTCCAGACTCTGGGCCCAGTGCCCTATTCACTACACTAACCTAATTGTTTCTCCGGGTAGATATGTAGGACTCCACCCTTAAAATTCTCTTCCTCTCTTGATTTGATGAAGATCATATAGGTTCACCTCTAGTATAAAAGAAGTTAGGGTTGTGGTGGCAGGAGAGGGAATCTGGTTCAAGGGCCAATTCAGACTCTCTAAACATAAAAAAGGTCCAATCAAAAACTGGGCATCTCTTACCAGTGGTCTTGGTTGGCAATAAACTGAGGCTTCATAGGAGTGTGCCATCAAGTTAAAAAGACAGATGGTAAGAGTTCTTTTGTACTAACACAACCACATTCTCTTCTAAACTTCTTCCCTAGATAATGCTTCAGGAATCTTTTCACTGAATCACACACATAGTATCTTGGAAGGAGTCAAGTTTTCTCTGGATTATGACCACACTTCCTTTCTTTGCCATGCATATCCCTCCAGAAACTACTCATCAATGACAGAAAAAAAAGAATCTGATAAACTTATTCATTCTAGTGTAACAAACATTCTCTCTCTCTCTCTCTCTCTCTCTCTCTCTCTCTCTCTCTCTCTCCTCTCTCTCTCTCTCTCTCTCTCTCTCTCTATATATATATATATATGTATATGCGTGTGTGTATATAATTTATATATCTATATATTAATACCTATCTATAACCATATCTATCTATCTATCCATCCATCTATCTATCTATCTATCTAAATTGGAAGGAACCTTAGAAGCAAAGGACTGCAACCCTTCACTTTATTGACAAAGAAATAGTAATACAGAGCTCTTAAGTAACTTAATCAGAATTGCACAGTTAATTTGAGTTGAAAATTGAAGCCAGGTATGGTGTCTTTGAGGCTAGTGTTAGATTCTCTATTGCAAGCTACCTTTCCATAATTACTAGTTTATCTCCTTCCTGGATTATATGCCTTTTAAAAAAAGGTTTGAAGAGAAAAAGTTTAAAAAAAAAAAAAAAGGAATGAATGATGGATATTAGATTTGATACATTATTGGGGTGAAATTTCATGTATGAGGCAATTGTTTAGATAGATCTTACTAAAACCCTTTAACTGATTCCACTTGTCTAACCACTCCCTCTTTCCAATTTACACACACACACACACACACCCACACACACACACACTATGCTTTCTATATATAATATACTATACCTCCTGTCTTCTAACAGTGACCCACAGAGAATCAGGGAATAGTGGGGAAAAAAACCCCACAGATATTAGGATGATTTGATCTAGATTTAAATTCTAATATTTTGTTCCTTCATTGTTTTATTCACTCATTCATTCATTTATCCATTCAGCAAGTATTTATTAGTCCTAGCTCTGCTACTTGGAGGCAGTGTGGTCGAATGGAAAAAGGATTTTATTTGGAGACAGGGAAATAAGACTAAAATTTTGGCACTACCACTTAATATATGTGTAACTTTGAGCATATTACCTAAACTCTGCAGACCTCAGCTTTACCTGTGAAACCATAGGTCCTCTAAGGTTTCTTCCAGCTAAAATCTATAATTTTATCTAACAACTTGCTGCTTATTACATGTGAGACCCTTGGTAAATGATTAAATTTTAATGCCTTAAACTTTTTATCTATAAAATTAAGAGAGTAATGTTATATTATGTATTTTGGAGAGTTCTTTTGAGGAAAGAGTTTGGTTTTCTTATCTTAACCCATCATATTTCAAAGATCTGTGATTTTTAAAGAAGCAGATACTTCCTTGTGGTCAAACTGGTTACAAGCTTCTTTTTATTTAATTTTGTCCTTTAGTGATAGACTAAGAACTCCATAAATGCCTCAATGTCCCTTGAGGTTCTTTCCATCTATAAATTTATGATCCTGTCATCTTGTGATCTATTTATCATTATTTTAATTTCTCCATCTATAAAATGGGATTGATCAAATGCTTCCTTAGAATTACTATAATAAGCATATACATGTATATAAATATATGTTCTACATTGATATGGTTCTATTGACTATTTCCCAGCTACTTAGCATAGATTTTAGGACAATTGAACACCTAACAGAAGACAGTTGAGTCATTGCAAATATAGCAATAACTAAATTCAGAGAACCTTGGTTTCTATCCTTGCTCTGATGCTTACGGTGTGGTCTTGGGCTAATCATTTAATCTGTTGGCCTCAATTCCCAGGTCATTTTCATCTATAAATTTATGATCCTGTTATTGTGTTATCTATTAATCAAGTCCTTAAGAAAAACCACTGGTAACTGATTGTGTGTCAAAGCACACATATACCAGGAAAAACCATCAATTTGTACACACTACAAGTGTTGTAGAAAATGACAGGAGCCCTTTGTGCTCTTTCTACCCAGAGGTTAATGTGGTTTACAGGAATCTGACTTCTTTCACCTGGTCCTCACTACCAGCTCCACCCCATGCTTCTGTCAGAACCCTTTCTATCCTGAGGTCTAGAGATTGTGAAGGGGGAAGAGAAGATACTTTATTAAATCTTGGAGCTGTCCAAATAACCCAGCTCTTTCCTAGTCATATTCTCCTAATATGGGAAGTTCTGGATTTCCTGAGAATTATCTCCAAATTCTAATTTCCAATCACCTCATCTTTGGTTCCAGCTTCCCTATTAAACAAATGTTACAAAATTTCTTTCTCAGAAAAGCTATATTGCCTCAGATACAGATGTGTTGAGATTGTCAGAAAAGATTGTTAGAATGTGGAGAATGCTCAGTGTTAGTCAGGGATTCAGGCATGCTTTCAGAGAACTTAAACTCTTTGAAGTCAAAGAGCCCTGAAAGGTGTCAACTACATATTTCTTTTCTTGTGCAGTAGGATTTTGTAATCCTAGGAGTTTATTTCTGTATTTAAAACCCTAAGAATCTTGCCTTTTTCATGTTGTCTTCATTTTCACCTATGACTCCCCTTCTCCTTCCCCTCCAGCCACCACAATATGATTTTATCACCATATAATTGTTGTTATTACTCTAAGAGTAATTTTGTAGTGAGACATACACTAGGGAAGGAAAGAAAAAAGTAGGCTGAAGTATTGTAACATTATAATTAATAATAACAGTAATCAGAATAATTTATCGCTTGTAACACATAGTCTACAAAATGCCAGAAGCCACTATGTAAGCTTCTTCCTTGTCCTCTCTCTGCTGTAGTAACACAGACTGAAAAATCCTTGGCTGTCAGAGCCACTAATCTCCCACAAAAAACAACCAGCATTGTCTGTGCATGGCAGAGAGACATACAATTTATTACTTTGAGAAGAACTAAAAATGAATATCATAAAGAGGATAGTGAAGAAGTATATGCTGTATATGAGCAGTATGAGATACATAACAAATAATTAAAAAAGAAGAAGAAAAGGAACAAAAGATATCATTAAGAAAAGGAATGGTCAAATGGCAAGAATGAAGGTTGAGAGGTAGAGGTAGAGAATGATACAACATTGGATGGAAATTCCAAATTCATGAGATCAGAATTACATTTGATTATGGAATATATGCAAAACAGTGTTTTATTTGTATTTTTTATATGAAGTCTTGTTCCCAGAAGTTTATAACTCAGTAGAAAAGATAAGAAAAATAAACCAACTAACTGCTAATACAGAATAAGAATGATTCACATTTATATAGCTTTAAGTTTACAAATAATCCCCCACCCCATACACACACACACACACACACACACACACACGCACACCAACACCACCACCACTATCAGCACCACCACCACCATCCTGTGAAATAAGAAAATAGTGATTGCAACCTTTGTTTTCTTAAGTGAGTTTTTGTACTGATTTGCTATTCCCTCATGGAATTGACACTAGGTTCCCAAAGACTGTGTCATTAGAGAATAAGCTCTGGTTGAGTCAGAAAAAATTCTAATATAAACGTAATGAAGGCCAACCTAGCTAAATTCTGAGGGATTCATTTTCAGTGTCTGTAGCAACTCTCAAAGACCATTTATTAACATTTATGAGTTTAAGATCAGTTATACTTGGTCAATTGAAATCACTTATTGGCAAAACTACAGAATTTTAGTGAAAAAAATTATGTGATTTGTCCATAATCACCAGCTCTAAGTGTTAGGAGTCTCAGATTTATGACTTCTACCTATTGGTAGTTTCCCCCCCACCAAAAAAAAATCACTATAATACTTTTCAGTAGAAAAGGACCATCTCGAACTGAACGAACTAGGTAGGCTTCATTGAGGAGATAACATTTGGTCTGAATATTAAAGGGGAAGGAAAAAATAAATAACAAACATTGAGGGAGAACATTTCAACTATACATTCCAGCAAATACATAGCAAGTGCAGACTGTGTGTCAGAAACTGTGCGCAAAAACAAAAAAGAAACCATTTTCCCCCCCTCTCTCTCAAGAAGTTTTCAGTACAATAGAAAGGGTAGTACTAACTCCAGGAAGAAAAAATAGCATGGGCAAAAAGATGTGGAGGTAGGAAAGGGCATTGCTGAGTTCATGGTCCTTTCTTCCATTACAGAAATCCAGCTGGGGAAGCATTTTAATCTGGCAATGGTGTGCAAAATGATTTTCAAGTTGAAAGAATGAATTTTAATAAATTAAAAGCTTAAAAGGTAATGAAAACAGGAAGGTATCAGAGGACTTTTTTATTATTACCTCTCTTACGTAAAGTAAATCAGTTAATCTCTAGTCACAATTTCCTCATCTATAAAATGAAGGGGAACAGACTAGATGAGAGCTAAGGGTTCTTTTATTCTAAGTCCTTGATCCCAAGATTGAAAATGGATTTTATTCATTTAGCAACCAGAAAGAGGTCTGAGGTTCAGAGACCCAGTTCCTAAACTTAAATTTTTGCCATTGATCATCTGTGCTACCTAAGCAAATGCAATCAGTCTCTCTCAGGCAATCTCTTTTGTCATTTGTAAAATGAGGGATTGTGCTAGATTCTAACCAGCTCTGATAGTCTGATAGATCCCAGAATGATGTTTTTACAGAGCTCCACATTGCAGCTTCACGGTGGCTTTTTGGCCTGGTGCGCTGACAGTTAATGCCCCTTCCCCTCTCCTCTTTTTTCCGGATACTCTACAACTTTTTTGAGTTGTAATACTGGTCCTGCTGTTTCGGCTAGAATTTACTGTAATAGTATGACTGAAGTCTCCTAGATCACACGGAGAATTCTGGATAATCCGTGTGTGGAGAGGGTGATTTTTTTTTTTTTTAAATCATAGAAGGGATGATTCAGATGACTTAGCTGAGTCACTGTGCCTACTACATTGCTCCTCATTCCATCCAAGCTCCGAAATTCTTTTTTAGGGGAGAGGGTAGGAAGGAAAAGAGTTATCCTCATCTACCTGCAAGCGATAAACCCACTAGTCCTACTCCCTCTGATAGGTAGACTAGAGAGCGATGCTATGAGATCCCTACGTTTTGGGGTCCTTTAGGAGGAAGCTGGTGGCACAGTGGACAAAGTGGACATTTGTAAGGAAGAGAGCTCAAATTCAGCTTTGAACATGTATTAGTTGCCTGACTCGGAAAATGTCATTTAATTTAACCTCAACCTATTTCCTTATCTGAAAAATAAGAATAGTATCATCTACTTCTCAAAATTGTGAGAATCAAATAAGAAAAATATGTGTGTGTGTGTGTGTGTGTGTGTGTGTGTGTGTGTGTGTGTGTGTGTAAACTCACTATTTAAATGGTGGTTATTTTTGTCCCCTACCATAAACTATGTTCAGATTTGGGATAGAGTGGCCTGCAACTGGAGCCTATCACAGATATTTTAAAATAGTTTCTTCAGGAAGAGTGAACAGAAACGAGAAATCTGTAGTCTTCCCATTAGAAGGCTATGCAAGCTTCTTGAATCGGAAGGACCCGGAAGGCGAGTAAATCATTTGAAGGCACTGGAAGAAGCGGTGGTCTACCCAGAGCCACTTTGTTGCCCTAGGACTCTAAGGAAGTTCTGATTGTGCATAATCCCTTAGGGAAAATAAAAATAAAAATAGACAGGAGGGAGGCAATATCACTTCCCTCCATCCCTCAACTCCTTTAATATTTATTCTCCTTGACTCACGGTTAGTGTTTAAATTGTTCTCTATTCGGCTCCAAGGAACAGCCTTTCCATCCCCACTCCCTACCCCTTTAAGTTCAGGAAGCCGGACTTCAAAATTCTGCGCTCAAGTGCTTTCGTTTTGCACGTGACGATGCTCCTTCGGCTAAAAAAATGTATTTAAACTCTAAGATTGCTCCACTGGCCTGGCCTGGAGATAGGATAATAGCAAAACACCTGCACACCACTGCCAAAAGCTGACTTCCACAGATCTGTCCGTTCCCAATTATGGATGGGACGCTCAACAAAGCTGAGGATCCAGGCAGGGTCCAAACCCCAAAAGCAGTCCTCCCAACCAATTTGCCTTGAGGGTATTTGGCGGAGTTCAACAGCACCCCCTCGTGGTGCTTTAAAGTGGAAGACCTTGGGGCGAGAGTTGCCAAATAAAGAAAAAAAAAATGCTCTTTTACGAAACCTCCCTCCCCCCCCCTCCCCTTTTTTTGGTTTGTCTTTGGTTGTTTGGTTCCATGTCTTACATAGCATTGTGGGCTAACTTAAGTTATAATAATGAAAGCCTTGGAAAACACATCCTTTCTATGAAGCTTTCTGGACTACCCAACTTTCAGTGAAAAGTTTTTCAGCCTCCTCAGTCATAAACCCTCCCTCCTTACTCCTCGACCCTCCACTCCCGGCATTTGTTTGCACTATTCAGTTGGTATGTGGCTAATCTTTGGTTAGTTGGTTGGTTCATTCATCCAATTAAAATATTTAATCCTCTAAGACTCTTGTTTGTGTATATATAAATGTCTCTGTCTCTGTCTCTATGTCTCTCTGTCTCTCTGTCTCTCTGTGTGTGTGAGTGTGTGTACATGTGTGTGTTTCTCTCTCTCCCCACTCTCTCTTAATCCCTCTTCTCCTGCATTATCTTCTAGAGAGCAAGGACTGTTTACTTTTTTTTTTTTTTTGGTCCCCCATGCATAACACAGTGCCTGGTACATAAATTGTTGTTGCCTGACTAATTTATCATCAAGGAACTGCTCCCCTGGACTCCTTGACCAGATTATAAATTCTTTAAGATTAAGGATTTCTTCTCTTATACTTTTTTTATCTCCCAAAATTGTATGCAACCTACAGCAGGTATTCTGTAAATTGCTGTGAAGGATATTCTTTTCTTCTTTCGAAGTTCTGAGGATAGAATTCCTATAGAAATATATACTGTCATCAGAATTTGTGGAGCCTTGATGACAGAGCAAGTTTTCCCCAGAAGTAGGATCTCCTTACCTTGATGTGCTACTTTTCTGTTGCCCTCCACCCCACCCTTTGAGGTAACATTAAAATCATTAAATTTTAATTATTAAATAAATCAATCATTAAATCAAATAAATTAAATATTTTAATATTTAATAATTTGTATTTATTTTATATTAACTAATTAATTAAACAGTGATTTAATTAACTAAATTAAACAACTTTTTTTTTTTTTCCCATTTAACCAGAGGAAATTTCTTTCATCAGATTTTATCAGGCACCCTTGTCAGAGACGTAGTGGTCCTTTTAAATCCAGGATTATTTCATTCAACTCTCAGGGGGCGTGGGGGTGGCATTTTCTAGTTTAGCATGTTTTCTCCACTAAAGTTCCCCACTCAAGTATTCTGGCTGCACTTTGTAGTACTGATGACCTCTATCCCTTCCACCCAACAATTTAAGAATCAAGAGAAGTGGCTGTGTTTTGTTTCTTTCATTCTTTTTCTTTTTAACGGGAAAATATCTGCAGTCATTACCCTTTGGAGTGATCTCTGAAGGTCTGGGAGATGGAGACCGTTATTTTGTTTACTTTGTAAACTCCTCGGTGTACGTCCTCCACCCTGGCCCCACACACCCCATTTACCCCACCCCACCCAAGTCACCCTCTTTGGCCTCCGCAGTGCTCAGCAATTTCTATGACTCTGCTTTACTCATAGAGCGAGGTGATCGCAGCGTTTTGGTAACACAATAATCAGAGAATGCAGCATCAGCCCGTCCCACCAGGCACTTCCTTCCTTTCCCGAATTGCAAGGGAGGGCTGAGCACTTATAAAAACTTGGGCATCAACTTTCAGGCATGAAAGAAACTCCCCTCGACAGGGATCGGATGGCCACTGCATAGAGCAAAGAGAGTATTAACCAGAAGAAGCCAGTTCTCCTTTCGATCCCAGAGCACGTCAAGGCTGCACCCCAGAGCCCGGGGAAGCAGGAGAAATCGCAGTTGATTTCACTTCCCTCTTAGCTCCACCTCCCCCTCTTCTTCCTCTCTGACGGCTGGCCTGAGAGAATGCTGTCTCTCCTGCTCCCTCTCCTCTCTATTCTGACTCTGGCTGAGCCGGGGCTCCCAACCTCCTCAGTTCCCCAGCCTGGCGGTAGCCAGTGCATCGAAGACGACTGCTATGCGATCTTCTGGAACCCAGAGCAGTTCGCTGGGGCGAACAAGTTTTGCCAGCAGCTCGGGGGCCACTTGATGACTGTGCGCTCCTCGGTGGCCGCGGATGTCATCTCTCTGCTCGCTTTCGGAACTCCTGAAATCTCGTCCCCAGACGGTCGCCTTTGGATCGGGCTACAACTGGGGGTGAACTGCAGCCACGAGCAAGAGGGCCAGCTGCGTGGATTCAAGTGGGTCACGGGCGACAACAGCACCAGCTACAGTAAGTGGAAGCACAGTGGCCGTGGCGCCCTCTGCGGTAATCAGTGTGTTGCCGTCTCCGGGGATCCCGCCTCTGGTTCCATGGAGCTGGTCTGGGAGGAGCATTCGTGTAACTTGGTCACCGAGGGCTTTCTCTGCGAGTATAACTACCCTGGATCCTGCAAGCCCCTCAATCTGGAGCCCAGTATCGGTGCCAGTGTCAGCTACAGTACCCCTTTCGGGGGAAAGGGAGCTGACTTCCAGGCGCTGCCCCTCAACAGCCACGCCTCGGTAATGCCTCTTGGTTTGGACCTTGTTTGTAGGAAGGTCGAGGAGACCCCGCGCTGGGTCAAGGAAAGCTTGGGAGCCTGGGACTGCGGGGTGGAGAAGGGGGGCTGCTCGCAGATCTGCAGGCAGGACGGCGGGGCCCCTGAGTGTCTTTGCTCGCAAGGGACCCTTTCCAAGGCCGACTTGCGATCCTGCCAGGTTGAGGGCGCCTCGTGCACCCACAGCCGTTGTCAGCAGTACTGTCTGCTCAGTTCAGACGCTCCAAGCGGCTACATTTGCATGTGTGACTCGGGTTACGAACTGGGCGAAGACGGGCACAGTTGCGTAGACGTCGACGACTGCGCACAGGAGACTAATCCTTGCCCGCAGAAGTGCGTTAACAAGCCGGGCGCTTTTGAATGCGAATGTAACCCTGGCTTTGAGATGCTAGATGGGGAGTGTGTGAAGCAGATCAGCCCCTGCTTCGGGATCAAATGTGAGCATAAGTGTTTACCTTTGGAGGGGGGCACCTACCGCTGTACGTGCGAAGAGGGCTTCGTGCCCGTTCCAGATCAGCCCGACAGGTGCATGCTGTTCTGCAACACCACCGCGTGTCGGGCCAAATGCAACCCCTACAATGTAGACGACTGCAAGTGCCCGGAGGGCTATATTCTGGATGAGAACCAGATGTGCAGCGACATAGATGAATGTGAAGCGGGAGAATGCCCAGGAAATGAATGCATCAACCTGCCGGGCAGCTTCAGATGCGTCTGCGGGCCCAAGTACACACCCAGTGAGACAGAGCAGCAGTGTATTTCCATAGAAATCAACCCCGTTGATGGGGGCTCAGGAGAGCCCCCATCCACCGAGACTCCAGACACCACCACCTCCCCACCCCCCCAAGGACAGGTCCATTCGGTCGTGCTCATCGGCATAGCCATTAGCATCTTATCCATTATCACAGTGCTCCTGGCCACCGTCTGCCACTTGAGGAAAAAGCAGTGTGCAGCTCGCGCTGCTCTGGATTACAAATGCGCAGGCCCGGGAAAGGAAGAGGTCTTGCAGCAGGTGCGCACGGATTCAGTCCCTCAGAAACTCTGAAAGAGCTGGCTTAAGCTTCCTTCGACCCAGTGCAGAGATGAGGGGAACTGAGTGAACATTGATGAGTTTGATGATATTAATAATGACTTCATCCCTTCTCCTCTCCACTCTCAGCCCTCTGCTCTCTGCCACATTACTCCCCCAACACACAGCACCTTAATTTTCTTTTTCAGATCTGGGGAGACATTATTGCCAGAAACTTATTTCCCGGATGTAAGAATATCGGTGGGTTTATGGGAGCTACATTTAGGAAGTAGCTGGTAAAGACTCATAACATGGTGAGCCCTGTGGTCGTCAATACAGAATATTGTAAGGTGTTAATATAGATTACCAAATGACTTCTGATAGCAATTTTCAGAGGCTTCAGAACTGTACTTTTACTGTGTAGCCCCAAATCTGCTACCTTTGGGTGGATTGGGATATGTTTGGAATTCCTTGATGGTGATTAGGATATTTATTTAAATATCTGCTTTACGTTTCTGTTTCTTACTTTATTTTTATTTTGTAAGAAAGACATTTCTAGTTGTCTCTTTATAGGTCCTTAAAAAAGTGGGGATTCCTTTTAGGATATTAGAAAAATCTACTTTATCATATGACTTTAAAGCTTTCTCTGTGAAATTATATTATCTGTAGCTCTCACAAATGTGAAATTAAGATTTTGATTTGTTCAATTATCTCCCATCCTTTACCAAGCCTCCCTCACCCACTGAGAGCTAGGATACCTTTTACCTCAACAAATTCAGTCTTTAAATAGGATGTCTTTTTATCCTTTCATCTCTCTCTGCTCAGGCTGTGACTTTTGGCCAAATAAACAATCACAAGGAGGAAATAGATTTTTCTTTTCTTCCCAATTCTTATAAATTGTTACTCAAGTTCTTGCCTTACATGGATGGCATAGGTTCAGTAAAGTTAATATGGACAAGGTATTAATTCACTTTGCGGGTTGGAATAGAAATAAATAGAAATCTCACTGTACATATCTTGTATCAGGATTCTGGTGCTTGATTGAATTGGAAAGTTGACATTATTGTTTGATTTTTCTTTGCAGCTTACCTTTTGCCTTAGTATGATGGGGAAAATGTTGAGAAGATTGTTCTAACATGTTAAAACCGATGTGAGAATGCAGGGAAGAACAGTGTCAGTGCTGGATTTGGGTTCAGGAAAGTTGAAGCTGAATGACCCATTTTTGCTGTATATCTCTGTAGAGGAAAAGCCAGAGCTGAGGGCATTTGTCAACAGGGTAAAACATTAATAAAGAAACCATGAAGCTCGGTTGTTGAGAGAAAGCATTTTGAAATGGTGGTGGTGGGGATGCCAGGAGAAGAGCCTAGATCTTCAAAAATAAAAGCCTTCATTGATCAGCCTCCTAGGAGAACTCTACTTAACCATTTCAAATTGTCTCTATAGATTCAGCTTCTAAATTTCTAGAACTTCTCAAACAGGGGTCAAGAAGGAAGAAATAATAAGTCAAGTTTGGGGCTTTATCTTAAAGAGGTGAGAAAGTTTTATTTGCTAGGCTGTTTTTTTTTTTCTTATAGAAATGACCAGGTACATATAACTTGAGACTGCTATGCCAGGTTGGAGAATGTTTTTTGGTTCAGTTAAGCTAAATTGATGAAATTATTTTTCACCTTTTGAAAAAGAGCAAATGTGTTATGCAAAGTACCTTTTTTTACAGTAAAGTTTTTCTCTACTGTTTTGTAAACTTGGCACATTTGTAAATAGTTATTTATTTATTGGAAATAAAGAATAGAGTACAGGCAAAAGCCTGGCTCCTTATTTCACTTGTAGGAAATAAAAATTTTTACAACTGTTTATGATAACGTGCTCTTGGACTATTTATTTGTTTTATTTTTTAAAAATCCATTTATTTTTCTTTCTAATGTGCTTCTTGTGCGCTGAATACACATGGTAAGACAGGACGCAAGAGATCATACTTTGGAGAACAACAATCTATAGGATAACCCAATGATAACGTCTTCATTTACATCCAAAGATTCTTTCCAAGGTGGGAAGCTAACATCTAAAATATCTGTCAGTTGTGCTGCCACAAAACATAGAAAGAATTTAACACTTGTTATACATGCAACATAAATAATTTATGATTTTCTGTGGCCGTAGTTACTCTTGTGTCATAAAATATTATATGTGTGAATCTTTTGTTGTTATGTAAAAAGATTATCTGGCAGAAAGTATCAGAAGGTATAGTTAGACAGAGGACATTGCTGACATATTTTTAAAACAATGCTTTTCATGCCCTTCGAAGTAACTTTTGGCCGGCTTTGCTATATTAGCTAAGGAAAAAGCTAGGCCTCTCTTCAATGAAATGCCAGGACATTCTGCATCAAAGGAGCCTATTAGAGGCCTCTTTCTAGAGCTCCCCATTCAAGTAAAAACTTCTTGATTATATTCTAAAATCTAATTAACAATTATTTTTATATAATCTGCATTAAAAAAATAAAAATGCTATCTTTTCAATGCTTTCCCTGTCTCTTCATAAATCAGTTGATTTAACTAACTGTCCTCTTTTTAGGTGGTCTTTTAAAAACTTTGTACAAGAATAGTCAGGTGGAAACTGAAAAATTTAGTCAAATATTCAGATACTTTTAAAGCATCTAAATAACTTCCTGGATGTTCCCATTTTCAACTTATTTTTAGAACAGATAGAATCAATTTGAAGCTTTAAGTAAAGCAATTCCAGGTGAAACTAACATTCAGTAATTCAGGGAGCTTGCTAAAAAATTGCATTCCCAGATAATAGGGGGAAAACATGATAACAAAATCATATCATGTCAATCATATAAAATGAATTGAAATTTATTTGGGTCACATTTGGCCAGACACAAAGGAGCATTCCTCTCCCTTTCTTCCCAGACATCATCAGAACATTGTACATCAGAGAAAAACATTTAAGTTGTCATGTTGTAGGGCAGTGATTCTAAAAGAATGTGTCTTCCTGGAGCTGATTCTGTGGAAAGAACAGATTGTTACATTTTCAATGTAAGCACTTACACCTCAAAAATCAACAAACGCTATAAATCAGGACTTGATTTATTGTTTTGTTGATTACTTTTATTTAAGAAAGTGGCAGAGAACATGCTAATAATAAAGATTAAAGTTGTTCTGTTTTTTGTTTTTTTTTTTTTTTTTTTTTCATTTTTGGAGAGCCAATTAAACATTTATCAGTCTACTACTTTATGGCTGAATTTTTCTAGATTGGCTTTGAATTCCATGGAATTTACTTGTTTAATTGCATAATTATGTGCAAGTCTTTTGACTCATGGAATGAGCCCAATTTCCTCAAACTGTGAGCAAAAAAGTTTGAGAACTACCACTCTGATGAAAAGAATAATGAACCAGAAATAAAAAAACAAAAACAAAAACAAAAACCTTTCCTTCTGGACCTGTGTCTGATGTCCACTGGGCAACATGAGGGAAGTCACAATCTCTCTGAGCCTCAGTGATATTTTCTGAAAAATAAGGATAATAACCCTCACAGAGCCCACCTCATAAAAATGATATATCAGATGGCACTTTATTTGAAAGTACTTTGAAAATGGTAACATCTTTCTATAACCATGTATGTTATTATTGTCTTCTCTCATTAACCTTTGCAGATTTTTGGGAGCTAATGATGAGATAAGCAGGTTAGCATAAAGTAGGCTCTAGATTCAGGTAAGACAGATTCAGATCCTTCTTCTGACACTAGCTATATGACCTGGAGAGATCATTCAACCCTTATGAGCCTATAATTATCTATTAAGTCATTGATAATTTCCTGTCTGTTTTGAAGGAAGTTGTCCAGTGTAGCACCCCAAAAGCTAAGTTTGTAGGACCAGAGACACCATTTTGAAGTGTCTTGAACTTCCATTTCTAATTCTTCTCTCTCCTCCAAGGATGTTTGATTTTTTCTATCAAAAGAATGCCTTTGGCATTCTTGTAATTTGGTAACATCTATTAAGCTTGATCTAGCCCAAAGATTAAGGGAGATCAGAGCAGATTTCATAATCACCAGTCAATGGCCCAGGATATTGTCCTGATCTGAATGTGGGCTGGCCTTAAATAGTGTCCACAGTCTTCGCATAAAATTCATTTCACATGAAATATATACACATATGCAAATGCAAGTATATATGTATATGTTTATTTTTATCATCATTGCTCTCATATCCCTCATTGTTATTTTTATTCTCTTCTTATCTTTCCATAGTATATATATCACCTTCACACTTGGAGGTTGACATTTTAAAAACCAGAAACAATAGTTGGTAGGTTCTTTCTCATAAAATTATGAAGGACTACTAACATTTTCTACAGGTCCATGACCGTTGCCATGCAATATCTCTATCTAAGCTATCACAGGATTTAGGTCTGTCCAGGAGTTTAGAAATCATATAGACTTATTTCTTATTTTGTAAGAAATTATAAAGATTTGAGGATCAGAGGTGACACAACTAGTTAGTGTAGCAGTCAGAGACTGAAATTTTGGGTGGCCTCAGCTAGGGTGAAAGTTGTAATAAATGGGGGAAGAGTTATTTTATAAGTTAAATGACATTTCTGAAGTTTTAATACTTTTGGAGACTGATTAGAGGATGAAAGTGTTATCTATCTAGTATTATCCTAGGAGGGAAACTACACAGGAATTCTGTAGGCTTTCAATAATTACTTGTTAAATGAGCAAATATATGAATGTATAAATGACATCTTTAATGACATAGTTTAAATTAGCTTGTGCAAAAAGTTCTTCTGGGGGCCTTATTTCTCAAAGGAAACTTTGTCATAGAGTCAGGAATCCATAAGGCTAAGTTCTAGGTTCAATTTCAAGATTGAGCTTCAAGCCAAACATCCATCATTATTATCCAAGGTCAATGGTAAAGTTTTTGGTATACTAAGATCAGCCACAGAGATAAAATTAAAAACAAACAACCAAACAGCTTCAAATATTTCTTTCAGATTTCTAGCCAAATGCCAATAATTTTATGAATATAGGACTTTAAAGGTAGACTTTGAGAAATGTGAACTAAATAAATGTGTTCATTGGTATTCACTAACTTTCTTTGTCTATATCTTTTATACTCAACTTAAAAGCTCCTCCAAGAGACTCAGAGCTTTAAAATTTGAAAAGAGCAATAGAAAATTGTGGAGAGCAATTAAGCAGACTTCAACTTATAGCTCATATCCTCTGAGTCCACTCATTCAACTTCCATTTTCATTAGTTGGATGTTTATACTTAGGTTCATAGGTGGGTCTGGTTTTTTCAACCAATCACAAGATATTCCCATTATATTTTTTAAATTATCAAAATAGTTCCTCTCAAATTGATTAAGGATATGTTTGTACATAGATTACACTTTAGATTGATTGATTCAATCATTATTCATCATCATAATAATAATTATGACTGGCATTTATAAAATACATTAAGTTTTACAAGTGTTTATTACATGTTATTGACCTCTGTCTTCTGTGATTACATTAATTCAGATATGCTAGAATCTCTCCTCTTTCCTACTTATTACTGAAAACAGTTTTTAATTAACCACAAATCAAACCTTTACAGCTCTTATCAAGCTTTCAGATTTTTTACAAATGAAAACTGAGTGATACTTAAGAGGCCTGTCAAAAACAAAGTATGCTTTCTAAAAGACAAGGGATTCTCAGTACCCCAGGGTTCAAACAAGTACCCACTACATAACAGGCACTTAATAAATACTTGCTGACTTGATGAAAGATAAGGGACAAAATAAGTGAGTAAATAAGTATTTCCAGGGGAAGCAGGTTTTTTTTTTTTCCCAATAAATAGTATGATTGACCCTGATCCGAAAGCTTAATTTTCAAAAAACTTTCCCAGAGTACCTGAGAAAGTAGAGGAGTCAGTAGGTGAGGACTTATTCTATGTAGCAGGAAAATTTGTGAGTTACAGGAATAGGTGTAAAATATTTGTGAGTTGTAGTTTGCCAGAGTTTCCATTCCCCTATATGTGAATTAGACAGGATAAAAATATTCCTATTTTACTAAAAATGAAAGAGCATGTAACCAGGAATGGAATGATATATTTGCTTTTCTTTGAACAATGGTAATACTTAAATATAAGGTTTGTCTTTCCCTTAGATATGATTTGAAAAATAAAATTTAAGATCAGATTTTTAAAACATCACTTGGCCTTTTTAGATAACCTTTTAAAGCACCATTTAATTATTCTTTTATCTTTCTGGGACATCCCTCCACTCCCCTCTGTTTTTTGTTTTCTGTAGTCTTTTTTTTTTTTTTTTTTGGTCAGTCATTTCAACTATAAGCAAACTGATTTCCTTTTGCAAGAGAAACTAAATATCATTTTAAAATACCGAATCTTAACTAAATTGAGATATTTAATTGAGATATTTTTCTTTATGTTTTAAAAAGTATGATTGGATCCTGGGGAACATTTAGTAACAGCTATTCAATCGTTTGAACAGCAATGTGAAACCAGAAAGTGTTATAGAGAGAAAATGTAAACCATCAGTTCTCAAAATCAGTATATTAGAAAATAAATCCATGTGGGACATTTGGTTAAAATAACTCTCCCACTTCCAATCACCCCCACCCACAAGCTCTCACACCCACAAAAAGATTTTCTCTTAAAATGTAGAATTTCGTGAACTACATTCCCCTTGGCAGTAAGTCCTCTCCTTTTCTGTTATAGTTTAAATATTAGACCAGAGGGTGTTTGCACTTTGCATTAATAGTATTCCCAAATATTTTGCTTTCAATTAGCTTTGGCATTATAGAATACATGTTCAAAAGGAAGGCTTTTTTTTGGCATAAGCAAAAATATTGTTTCTTCTATTTCCAGGCTGAAATTAAAAAAAAAAAAAAAAATCTGAGTTCAAATCTGGCCTCACATATTTGCTAGTTGTATGAGCAGGGCAAGTCATTTAATCTCTCTCTCTCAATTGTAAATGGGAGATAGCAATATTACCTATCTCCTAGGATTTTTGTGAGAATCAAACGAGATGACATCATTTGTTTTGGCCAGAAACTCTGGAGTCTTCTCCTCCCAGATTTATTTATTTTTAGATTTTTTTTTTTTTTGACTACGTGAAAGAAACCATTCTTTGCTTCAATTGCTACCCAGTCTCAATCACTGAATGGGTATGGCCTCAGTCAAACTGAGACCTATTAAAGACCTTTGCTTAAAAAGGTGGAGGTCTCCCACTGCATCCAGGGCCATCTCCAGCCATCCTGATCTATATCTGGGTATTGGACCCTGATGGCTCTGGAGGGGAAAGTGAGGCAGGTGACCTTGCACAGACCTCCCGAACTTAAATCCAATTCATTTGCATGTGAAGGCATCACTTCCCTGATGTTATGGTCCTCTTAGAGAACAAAAAACAAAGAAGATATAAGAAGAGTACCTGCAACATTTGT
Organism: Sarcophilus harrisii; assembly: GCF_902635505.1. Classification (NCBI taxonomy): domain Eukaryota; kingdom Metazoa; phylum Chordata; class Mammalia; order Dasyuromorphia; family Dasyuridae; genus Sarcophilus; species Sarcophilus harrisii. Next base: position 146,883,729 of record NC_045427.1, read on the forward strand.
TATTTTTGTTATTCCGTCATTTCACTCATTTCACTTATGTCTGACTCTTTGTGACCCCATTTGGGGTTTACTTGGGAAAACTGTTGGAGGAGTTTGCCATTTTCTTCTCCAACTCATTTTATAGATAAGTAAATTGAGGCAGACAGGATTAAGTGATTTGCCATAGGGTCACACAACTAGCCAGTGTCTGAGATCAGATTTGAAATCATGAAGATGAGTTTCCCTGATTGCAAGCCCTGTACTCTATTCACATAGTAGGTTCTAAATGAATGCTTATTCCTTTCTTCTTTTAACCCCTCTGATATCTACTCAAATATATAAATAGCTTTAATCTCCTTGAGAAAAATAATTTGCTTTTTGTCTACTACCTTGTTTCCTTAACATCTTATATGGTTCTTTACACATAGTAGGTATTCAATAAAGATTCATTGATGGTTATATAAGTCAAAAATCCATCAGAGAGAAGCCAGCTCTGCTTGGTCTAATGTCTTGTACTTTTCCAAAAGATGATGCTGTCTATTCCCAGAAGTTATGTAGAAAATAGATTACAATTTTCAGGAGAAAGGTATGTAGGGGAAAAATGATGACTTTTTAGCTCCTCATAAAAGATTTCCTCTGTGGGTGTTATTAAAAAAATGAATATTTTTATTTTCTGGAGAACAGCAATTATATCTATTAACACAAACACTGTTGAAACAAATGTCAGTTATGCATATTATTTCCCAATTGCAAATATCTATATCTTTCTAACAATAACAATAATTAAAATTATTGTATAACTATGCAATCAAGAGTACTTAGGGAAATTGATTTCTATAGAAATTTCTTAGTTTTTACCATGAGTATCATAAAACTCCTCTGAGACTCTGTTATCCTAGTCTATATAATGGTGGCAATGATGCCTAAAATGTTTACTTCAAAAAATTTCCATGAAGATCAAATGGAATAATTAGCTTTATAATTATATAATAGTAATAATAATGTAATAAATTATCTTAAAACATTATATAGATGCTTATTCTTATTCTTATTCCTTTTGATTTTTATCCTTTATTTGATAACCTCAGACAGTCCCAAATGGCTATAGATATGACGATTTTGAGGACAGAAGTAGGGGTAATAATATTCACAGAATTACCAAAGTTATGTTCCTAAAATGCAGGTCTGATCATGTCACTCTCCTTCTCAGGAAAACAAAAAACAATTAAAAAAAAAAAAAAAAAACTATTTGATTTCCTATCAAGGACCCCTAGAGGCAAATGTAAACTAATCTTGGAATTTTGAAGGTAAAAAGTTTTCATAAGCCAGGCTATCTGTGTTTCAGGTTCCATTATATATTAATACCTTTCACAATGTCTACTTTCAATCAATCTGACATTCTTACTCTTCTGAATATACAGGACTCCATTCCCCATCTCCATGTCTTTGCATTGTCCATTTCCTGTGCTTGGAAGGAACTCTCTCTTTGCCTCCATTACTCAAAATCCCTAGTTTTCTTCAAGGTTCAGTTTAAGTGCTACCTTTTTCATGCACTTAGCACTTTTTTCCTCAATCAACTTGTATCTATTTTACTATAATAATATGAGTACACATCATCTCCTACATAGATTTTAAGCACTTAAAGACAAGGACTGTTTCTCTTGTATCTTACATTTTTGTATCCTGGGCCTATCACAGAGTCTGGCACTTAATAAGTAAGCACTTAATAAATGCTTATAGGATAAATTGTATTGTACTCTAAGTTTTGACAAATTGGTTTTTTCATAAACTTATGAAGTAAGTAGTGGTAATATTATTATGTATAACTCAGATCATTTCAATAACTTTTTGCTTGTTTTTTGCAGCTGACATAGCTATCTGCTCATTGTCCTCCTTGTCTATAAGATAAGGTACAAAATCCCTAACCCAAACTACCTTTAAAATCATATATCATATTACTCTCCTGCAAGGACTCTCTGTTACTTTTACACTGGCCTACTCACCATTCCCTGTACCTAACATCCCATTTCTTTCCTTCATGACTTTTCATAGATGATCTCTTAGGTTTGAAATACATTTCCTTTTCACCTGCAATTTAGAATTAATAGTTTCTTTCAAATGGCAACTAAAATCTCACCACCTATAGAAAACTTTTACTGATTTTTTTTAGAGTTAGTAGTGTTCTCTCTTTCCTTTGAAATTATTTTTATTTATTTTGTACATTTTTGTTTTTATTTAACTAAACAGATATTCTATTTCTCTAGTAGAATGTAAACCTTTTGAGGGCAAACACTGTTTCTTTGTTGTCTTTGCATCACCAGCTTCTTGCTCAATCCCTTGTATAGTAGGAGCTTAATAAGTATTGAATTAAATAGCATTTAAGATTTTCCTAGGTTTAAGCTCTAAAGCCAGTCCCACCCTCTATCCTATTTTAAAATGAATAGAAAAGTTAACTGACTCATTTGCGAAAATTATTTTTCAAAAAAGTAGGGCTTTCTTCTCTTCTGAGATTGCAACTTTATCCCATTACTTCCTTTTTTTTTTTTTTTTTTTTTTTAATTTAATAGCCTTTTATTTACAGGATATATGCATGGGTAACTTCACAGCATTAACAATTGCCAAACCTCTTGTTCCAATTTTTCACCTCTTACCCCCCCACCCCCTCCCCTAGATGGCAGGATGACCAGTAGATGTTAAATATATTAAAATATAAATTAGATACACAATAAGTATACAATCCCATTACTTCTTAAAAAGCAATAGAATGTAAGTAGCATTTAGAAACTATAGTCTGCCTGGTTTATTCATGTATATTTTTACTGTCTCAAAAATATCATAGCTCACAATGCTGTTAACTTCTGAAATTCATCCTGGAAAATGCAGCAGCTAGAAAATAGGGAACATATGTGCAAGTTATGGATATGAAATATTAAAGATCATTTTAATATGAATAATTTCTAAAAGCACTATATTTGCAAAGTAAGATTGGAAAAAAAAGCAATTGTATCTTGTCTAAGTAAATGAACAGAGACAATAATTCAAGCTTCATCAAAATGGGGCTAAAACTAATTAAAAAATAAAATATATATATAGCTGATTAACCAGCTTTTTTTTTTCTTTCCAAATTACCTTAATTAGTCACAAGTGATAGTGTTTATACATAGGCTGAGGATTTTCTTTTCTGTTGAGGGTTATTGATCTCTGGGGGAGGAAGGGACTCAATCAAGGACCACCTACACATAAATTGCAACTTAATTTAGATATGTATATATACAAAAATATATCTATGTACATATTCGTGTATAGTATTTCTATTTTTAGTTTGTTTTTAGAAAGAGGAATATGACATATTCAACTCACCAAGTTTTTGAAAAACAAATTTAAATTAATGAGAAACAAAAAGGTTTATTCATTAAATATCCAGCAAATGTTTGAAAAACCTTTCTCCATGCAATGTTAATGGACATTTGAAGGGAGAAAGGGAAAAAAAAAGAGGGAAAGTTATGAAAGAAGGAAAAGTAAGAAGCTATGTGGAAGAGAAATGAGATACATGAGTGGAAAGTTAAAGAGGTTGGATAAATATAATTTTGAGAAAAGGAAAGAGACATATTGAGAGAGAGACCCTGAAAGAAAGAAAAATTCAAAAGGAGGAGGCAGACAAAGGAGACTGCCATTTTCTAGCTACTTTTTTCTGCATGCTCTAAAAAAAAATTCGCATTTGATAGAACTGTATTTATTGTTATAGATTCAAGCCAGATCTTCTTTTAAACAAATGCAAGTCAAAATGCAGACCAATCTACCAAAAATGACATATTGGATTAATACAGTGGATCTTTTCTGGCATGCATTAATTCCACTTTCGACATATTTCTCCCAATACGACACCCATAGATGTGAATACATACATACACACACAGACACAGATACACAGAGTCACATGTACAAGCAATGAGCACAAGTGCTTGAGCTGCCTGGTGAGTCACTATTCTGAGAGAAAGGAAAGTAAGGCTTTGGACTCAGAGAGAGGAGATTCAGATCTTCTTAAATAAGAGCTTAAATTAAATTCAGGGAATTTAAATCTTAAATATTGATGGGCTATCTAAGCATTATTTTTACTTATTATACTGACTACTTGAAGACATTTGAGGATCTTGACTAGAGTTCTAGAAATTCTATCCCTTGTTGTTTTGTTGTTCTAGTCATGTCATGGATTCTTTGTGACCCTCATGTGGCAAAGATACAAAATTACTTTGCCATTTCATTCTCCAGTTCATTTTACAAATGAAGAAACTCAGGCAAAAAGGGTAAGTGACTTGCTCAGTCACTAGTTAGTTGGTATCTGAGGCTAGATTTGAACTCAGGTTTTCCTGACTCCAGGCCCAACATTCTACCTACTGAGCCACCTAGTTGCCTTTTCTTCCCCTTGAGTGTGTATAAATTCAAAATATTTCTAGCCCCAAGGGAAGTCTCAAAAAAGTTATAATATTGTTTAAACACCTGGAATTGACAGGTACAGAAAACTTACAACTTAACAAAACAAAAAGGGCTTCACAACAGAGATTTAAAAGGATTTCCATGCTTGAACTGATAAGCCTCATTATTAGGGGAGGGAAATTCCACTCCGAAAGATTCACTTGATTTATTGAAGGAACCTAAGCTCGTATTGAATGTACATTTCTAACAAGCAATGAATAAGATGTAAAAATCTGTGAGTGCTTTGTTTCTTATTCTATTACTATCCAGTTATCAAAGCTAGTTAGTATTTGCTCTATTTTATAATCAATCAAATACAAAGTCTTTCCTCATAAAAAGAAGCAGCAGACAGCTTTACTCTGTTCTTTGGCAGCTGAAGATATGTGTTGTCAATATTCTTGGCTCATTCCTGGTCATGTCTTATCAGAGAAAGAAAATTGCAGAGTGTGTGTCATGTGGGAGATTGGAGCTCCTGAAAAGTGTTCTGTGATATCAAACTGAAGGCAAAGTCCCCACCCAAGCCATGGCAAGGACCCAGCATCCTACTCCAATCTCCAACTACTGCCATGACTTAACCCCTTCACCCCAGGCTATTTATCTTTTTTACACCCTTGCAAATGCCTGCTTTTAAAAATAACACCTCCCAGAGCCTCATCCTGTGATGCCATGGCTACAGGAGGTCAATAAATACCACTGGCTTACTTCCAGTTTCCTGAGATCATATGTCTTTAGAAGGAGAGGAAAGAGCCCTGAATTAGGGGTTAGGAGAGTGGAATCAAGTTCCAACTTGACCCTGCCCCACTGTGAGAGCTTGTTCAAGTCTGTGGCACCTCAGTTTCCTCATCTGTAAAATAAAGGGGTTGGATTAGAAAATGTCCTCAGGTGCCTTCTAGTTCCAATATTACTTTTGCCATCAGTATAATCAGAGGCAGAATGCTATACTGGAAAATGAGTCAGTAAAACTGAGATTCAAGTTATTCCTTCTGACATACTAGCTCTCTGATCAAATCACTTGCTTTCTCATCTGTCCCAAACAACTCCTTAAAATAATAAATAGTTTTTTTCTGTATCTATGGAGAGAGTTTCTCCACTGTGCGTTCATTACACCAATAAAACTATAGGTCTCTGATCTCTCTACTACAAAATATTACCCAGTAAATTAATTCACTGTGATGTACTATGGGGTATGCCAGACTATGGATTATTGGAGTGGGTGAAAGAGGTGGGAGGAGGGCATCTGGGTAATGGTCTGGCAATTGGTAACTTGCCTGTTTATGTAACACTTCCTTTAACACTCCTCTGGAAGATGCTGGCCTTTACCATTCTGGAACCTAGAAACATAGTACAGGAAGGTATATAAGATGGGATGGGGAGTGAGAGTGGAATAGAGGGAATTAAAGAAAATTAGATGTTGGATCATCATGGATAATTTCTTCACAGATAAAATATCTGAAAGTGATCTTAGAAGGGGTTAAGGAATACAACATGACTCAAAGAAAGCCTTATTGGCAAAATACAGTCAAGATTTAAGATAACTATTCATTTAATTCTGGCAAAAATTCTGCTTTGTCCCATGCTAATCAAGGATTTGCCTTTCTCACTCCACTGAGGTAATTGAGAAGTGGCCTGGGAGTTGAAATGCTGATACCTTGAAAGTAGAAGGTTTGGCATTTTGTGTGTTGTGTTGTTGATGTTGTTGTTGTTGTTGGTGGTGGTGGTGGTGGTGGTGGTATGTGTGTGTGTGTGTGTGTGTGTGTGTGTGTGTGTGTTTAATTTGTCTGTCCATGGTGCTGGGCATAATGCTTTTTCATAGAGGGGAACATACATATTTGTTGAAACAGATTAAAATAATGAATCCTTAGTCCTGGCAGTGTTTTATGGCAAAAGATAAAATAAGCTCACTTGAGCTCCCCTGTTCCCATGGAGATTGTCTGACTTGCCACCTGCCTCAAAGACACTGACATCTTCTTAGTTTATGTCAGATGCAGTTGGGAAGGTACAAGTATTTGAGAGTAGAATTTCACTTTCAGAGTGCCAACACTTCCACTGAAATTCCAATTCTAAACTAAGATTTAGTGGCTTGGAATATTAATACATGCCTAATAAAAGACAGTACCAGAAAGAGTTTGGGTTTTGAGTCATTGGACTTAGGTTCAAATTCTTACCTACCACTTCTTAGATGCATGAATTTGGGGAAATCCTTTAATTTCTGCAATTTTCCTTCTCCAAAGGAATTATATGAGGTAATTCCTAATATCCCTTGCACCTCTAAATCTTATATCTACCAGGATCCCATCCCTTTCCCCTACTTCATTCCCCATATGCATATAACACTATTCTTTCATTGCTCCCTATTCTGAATATGAAATAGTTGTTTTCCTCCTTTTAAAATGACCCCTATTTTATCTTCATCCACTATGGGTATTAATACATACATGATAACATTTATTAGGTTTTTAAGATAAGGAACAGTTACCAGAGATTACAATTCCATCTTTTCATCTGACAGCAAGCAGAAATGGACTTCTCACCTTTTTTCCATTTTAAGAACCACCAGCCATAATTTGGCTAGCAGAAAATCATTTATGTCTTTTTAGTTTTTTAGACTTCTGGCTAGAGTCATGGTTTATTACATATATCTTTTCTAATCATTTACTGAAGAAAAAAAGAAAAAAAAGGATAAAGATACCTAAGTGTATATTTACACCCCTTCTTAAAAATAATTTTTTCTATTAGAATTTTCCTTTCCCATCCCTACTGTTAGTTTTTCCTAGCAGTAAAACAAATATGTACCCAAAAAGGAAGACAAACTCCCACCTTAAAGGGACCCTGGCAAATAAGTGACAGCACAAGATTGAGGTGAGATTTTTATCCTCTCTAGTTTTTTTTATTATTATTGACCAGATTTTGTGCCTTACATTAAGTCCAACAATACACAGCTTCAAACTTGGCTCTACAAAGAACCTGTTACTAAGTCTGATATAATGCATATATGTGACTACATGTTAAGACTAGAAGCAAACAAGATAGTATCCTAAGCTGGAATAAATATTACTTGGTACAGAGCTAAAGACAAAAAGAAAATGAGTTTTCTGAGACATTAGATGCTTTTTCCCCTGTACACAGTTCACACTGTACCTCAATTACAATAAGAAAGGAATAACCTATAGGAAAGGGAAGAGTTCCTATTTAGAGGCCAGAATTTGAGATCGGGTTCCTTCCTGACTCCTGTGTTTTTCTACTTTTTTTTCTTAAGGAAAGCTGGAGAAACAAGTGATAAAGACAGTACTCCCTCATTCCCCCTTCCCTCTACCCTCCCCAATAAAAATGCAAACAATAAATAAAATTCCAAGGTCTCAGGAATGGTAATTGTCATGGTCCATGCACTGAGTGAGTCCTACCCCATGGAGATGTCCTTTAGCAAACTGTAGCTCTGGGGAGAGGACAGGATTAGCTTGGTGGGATGCAGGTGTACTTGAGAACAATATACAACCAAGATGACAATGTCCACTTGGAAAGGAGATTTTCTTCTTACAAAGATTGTTACTCCAGAAGTCCAAGGTTCTTGAGGGATGTTCAAGGAGGAAACAGTTTAGTGAGAAATGATGAAGTTAGCCTCTGGGAGGGAGGGGGCGGGGATGATCTCTGCATGATGATTCAGGACCCAAAGGGGTCTGAGTGACAGGTAAGACCAAGAAGCAGGAGTTTGCTCTTTAGAAGGTGGTGGTTCTGGTAAGGGTGCCATGCTTACCACAGGGCTCTGGGTGCACAGGTTCCTGCTGGCAGGGGAGAGTGGGACACATACACCCACCCCCTTTGCTCTTGAGGGCCGTAGCATAGTAGTCTAAAGGTTCTTCCTCAGCAGCAGAAGCAGCATCTAGGAGACAACAACGAAGGCAGAGCACTCTCTGGAATGAACGCCGGAAGTTATCTGAGAGGAAGCCGTATAGAATGGGATTTGCACAGCTGTTGGCATAGCTGAGGATGAGGGACACGTGGTTAGCAGTGGCATCCAGGCTGGGCACAAAGAGGTTCAACAGCTGTACCACATAAAAGGGCATCCAGCAAAGCACAAAGACAGCCACCACCATGAGCACCAGCCTGGTGATCTTCTTCTCGGATCTGCGTCTCTGCTGCCATCCAGCCCTGAGGGCAACTGCTCGCATTTTGCCCACAATAAGCAGATAACAAAGGCCAATGGCCAGGACAGGAAGGAGGAAACCCAGGAGAAAGGTGTAGACCACAAAGACAGCAGACCACGCTGGATGGGGCCAGTGCAGATTGCAGGCCACAGCCTGACCACCTCGAGTGGGTTTGGTATCTGCAAAGATGGTAATGGGCAGAGTGACGAGCAAGGAAGCCAGCCATACTCCTCCATTGATGAGCTTGGCCACACTAGGTCTTCGGTAAGTGGCAGCTCTCAGGGGGTGCACCACGGCAATATAGCGGTCTACACTGAGCACTGTCAGGCAGAAGACACTGGTAAACATATTGAGGCCATCAACACTCAGCACAGTCCTGCAGAGGGCAGAGCCAAAAGGCCAGTGGCGGAGGGCAGCCGAGGAAGCCACAAAGGGCACGCTGAGCATGAAGAGCTCATCAGCAATGGCCAGATTCAACAGGTAGATATTAGTAGCTGTCTTCATTTTGGCATAGCGGAGAATGACGAAGATAACTAAGGCATTGCCCACCAGTCCCACCAGGCACACCAGCGCATAGATGGACTGAATAACGATCATTCCAGCCTCACCCCCTGCCCCTCTTCCCTCCTCTTCCTCCCTGCCCAAGCTGCCAGGGGGGCGGCTGACATTAGGGGACCTGGGCCAGTCCGTGCCAAATTCAAAGATTCCTGAGGCTACGGTTTCCTCCACCCCGGGGCCCAGCGTCGGGGGACCGCTCATCCTGGCAGATGGCCCATCAATAGGCAGGCTGCGAATGATAGAAGAGACAAACCAGGAGGAGATGGAGAGACAGATGCCGCGGGAGCTCCTGCAGTCTGCCAGATGTGAAGTCCTCGGCTGGCCGGTCAGGAAAAGGGGAGGAGGTTGGAAGGGACTGTGGCTGTGCCTGCAGCAGCGGTGGTGAAGGCTCCGGAGGCTGCTGCAGCTGGAGCAGATGTGCGCTTCTTAGCTGCCACCAGGTCTGCCTAAATAGCGAGCGGCTGTCACCCACTTAAAGCTGCTTCCAATCCCGAGCCTGCTCGCGTTTGATTTGCTTCACACATACCCACTGTTGCATGACAATATGCTCTCTCCCTCTGGTTCTTCTTTTTCTCGCTCTCACCTCCCTCCTTTTCCCTCTTTCCAGATTCCCCTTTCCTGCTCCCCTCCCCTCTCCTACTTCTCCATCTCTTCAGTCTCCAGTAGCTGCCCTCACACTCTCTAACTGCGTTCTTTGTTCCCATCAGAATAAATCCGGAGGGAGAGGAATGAAAATGCAGCTTTTGTTTTTCACTTCTTTATCATTTTATATGCCTCAACCCACCTGAAGTCCTCTTCTTAATAACTGGAGGAGGGAAGGGGTGATAAAAGGGGATGAATGAGGAGGAGGAGGTAGAGTTGGAGTATGTCCCCAGGATGGTTACTTTTCAGGTCTTTGATGTCAGAGGTACATAGGTAGCAGCTAACCTGTGACTTTAGCCGGCTCCCCTAACTCTTTGGAAAGGGCAGGCATCTGGGAATAGGAACTCAATGTAGAGAACAGCCAAAGGTCTAGAGAGGGGGTAGTGTGAAGGGAAAAAGAGAAGAAAAAGTGAAGTAACCTAAAGCCCCACACTGCAGATCTCCCAGCTTGCTTAGTTTTTATGGGAGCTGTCCATGACTCCTAAATCCTAAAACCAGCAGAGATCCTGGTTAAGCAAAAACTGCCTTCTTGAATCTTCATCAACCTCTAGCACCTCAATTGCTCCCTCCCAAGGATAGTTGGTTGGGATGTGCTATTGGAAATAGAGGACTTTCTATAAGTTTTCTGTTTTAAAAACAACACATGTGTATGGAAGGATTAGATCCTAACTTAAATTTGAGAAGTGGGCAACTTATGGGCCCAGAATGATCCCTCACTCCTCCAAAATTCAGTTTTTAACCAAAGATATAACAGTTTTCCCTGAATTTGAGTCTCTCTTGTAGGGCTTCTCATAGATACAGCCTGTCTTCCCTCTTAATGGAAGATAGTAGAATAGTCAGTGACAGCTGGAAGAATACTTAGAGGTCATTAAGTCCAATCCATTCAATTTACTGTTGAATAAATAGGTTAAGGGACTTTCTCAAAGTTACAGACAAATGGAAGAGCTGAAATTTGAAACTTCAATCAAAACTTACCTTGGAGTAGAGGAGATGAGCCCAGTGTATAGAGCATCAGTCCTGTAGTCAAGAGAACCTGAGTTTAAATTCTATCTCAGAGACTCTAGTTAGATAACTGAGCAAGTCACTTTATCTGATTGCTTTCTCCATTCCAAAGGGTGGGGGAATGAACAGACCGGGGTTGATCAAATTTGGTTTCTCAGGTTCCTACACTAGTTTGGTGGGAAGGAGGGTGGTAAATAGCTTCCAGCAGCTCACTGGCTTGTTTGACTGGTGTTTATTTTTAAATCACCAGGATTCATTTAGTTCTTGTTTTCTGCCCCAGACATCAAAATTTAGGATGGAAACTCAAAAAAATCATTATCCTCTGAGCAGCATAATAACCAAGTTGCTGACTGCTATGCTATGGATCATTGTGGTGGGAAGTTTTTCTAACCTGCTTGCTTGGACTGAGTGTGCCTTTAAAGTTCTTTCCTAATTCTTCTCCCTTTGCCATTTAGGCCTTGCTAGATAATGGGGCAACTAAGTGGAACAGGCCTAAAACCAGGAAGACTCATCTCCTAAGTTCAAATCTGACCTCAGATACTTAGCAGCTATGTGATTCTAGGTAAGTCATTTAACCCTGTTTGCCTCAGTTTCCTTAATTGTAAAATGAGTTGGTGAAGGAAATGGCAAATGACTCCAGTAATTTTTGCTAGGAAAATGGTCACCAAAGAGTCAAACATGATTTTTAAAAAAATGAATCAATACAAAGAAAATAATACAACACTTCTAAATAATAACTCTTCAAATGTCTGAATATAGCTGCAAAGTTCTTTAATCTTGTTCAAATTATACATGATTGTGAAGAAATTTGAAAAAAAAGATGCTATCACTGAAAATTTCTTGGAGAAGTCTGAGCTTTGAGGACTGACTAGGAAATCAGAGGGAAAAAAGAGCTAAGCATTGATCTCACCTAAAGTGTATGGTATCCATGAAGTTGGCAACAATTCTGTGGGATAAAATGGAATTGAAGTCAGGGAGATCAGAGTTTGTCTAGCCTTAGACATTTACTAACTGTATGACCCTGAATATATAACTTTCCTTCTGTCTCGGTTTCTATAACTCTAACAGGCAAAATAATACCCACTATTCAAGGTTTGTTTCAAGCTAAAATGAAATAATATTTATAAAGCACTTTGTAAACCTTAAATGTATATGAACAGTAGCTATTAGGTACAATCTACATATGAAAGAATTTTCTACCAATTAGTTGTTTAAAGGTGAAATAGTGTGGTCTCAGAATATGGTGAGTTTCATCTCATTGCAGTTCATCCAAAAACTACATGACCTTTTGTAAGTTATATTGTAGAGTATCCTTGTTCAGGTACAAGTTAAAATGGATGGCCTCTGAAGTCTTTTCCAATTCCATGATTGTTTAATGGTTAGAGTACTGGACTTGGAGTGAAGAAGACAAATTCAAATACCATATCAGATATTTACTAATTGTCTAATCCTAGGTCAGTCACTTCAGTTTTTTTAGATTTTGTATTTATCTATACAATAGGAAGAATAATAGTACCTACATAACAATGTTCTTATGCAGATCAAATGAGAGAATAGCTGTAAAATGCTCAAATCTTAAAATGTTAAATAAATGTTAACTACTACATCATTTTTTTTAAATGAAAAGTTAAATTTGCCATGATTTAAGATAAAAGGCCTAGATTTGAATTCTACTTCAGATACTGACAAATTGTATGACTCCTGTGAGTCATTTAGCTCCTGTTTGCCTCAATTTCCTCATATGTAAAAGGGGGGATAATGATAGGATTCTTATCAGGATCAAATGGGATAGCATCTGTAGAAAATTTTCTAAACCCTAAAGTACTATATAAATTTTAGCTATTATTATTATTATTATTTGAATTAATGTAATAACACAAAAAACTATTAAGGTTACAAATTTCTTCCCTTTTAAACCCTATGAGGAAGGGAATATAAGTAATATTCCCATTTTGTAGATAGGGAAAGTAAAGTTCAGGGAAATTAAATAATCTGTTCATATCCAGTAAGATCTTTAGGTGAAGCATGTTATCTATTTTCATGAATTTTAAGAGTTCTCATATAATAGAAGATTTTGCTTTAGAGGACGTATAACCAAGAACACTATATTAAAATCACAGAAGAATATTTTAACTATATTAAGGAAAACAACAAAAGGAGCCAAAAAGTCAGGATTCCAAATCACATCTCATATTTTTCATTTTATAGTTTTCTCTTTTAGGGAAGGTCTTTACTATGGTGAGAGTAGAAATATAAAAAGTAGGGGGAATATGTGGGGGAAAAAAAAGCAAAAAGCAATATTCTTAGATTTCTCCATATATGTGTGTTATTGACAAGGACTGAAAAATCTTGCCCCAGTGGAGGCAATACATAAACCCTTTCTCATCCCAGAGTGGATAAGATAAATAAGACTGCTTTGCTTTAGACATGGAAGCAAAGAAAGTTTTCATTAAGAGAAGAAATAAGGAGATAAGATTAAAAGATTATTTTGGAACATAGGGCACTCAGAAAGAAAAAGTCCTGGGAGAGAGATTATGGAGGACCAGAGTAAGCATAGATTCAAGGTGCTTGGGGATGCTCTGAAGCTGGAGAACAGAAAAAGACATGCTTGTATTCCCCTAATTTATCATTTTGTCTCAGGCTTTCTCTTGTGTTTTTTGCTTTTTTTTCCTTTCAGAGGCCAAGTTGACTAGTCAGGTCTTACTAAGTGGAAGAAGCCAGTTTAGTTACTGAACTAGAAAGTCCAATTCCTAAACAGCAAACAGAAACTATGGGTGGAGTAATGTCATGATCCAGGAAGATGGGGAGGAATTATATTTAGGAGTTAGAACTACAAATTGAATTGTAAGGTAACAATCATTTAATAAGCACTTACAATGTGTCAGACACTATGTTAACTGCTGGGGATACAAATATAAGCAAAAATTAAGATATTCCCTGCCTTCAAGAAGCTTATGATTTAATGGATGAAGAGAACATATAAAAAAGAGTGGAAAAAAGATAAACTAGGTATAGGTGAAAAGGAGGAAGCCATACAGAAAATCAGTGGAATTTGGCTTGCTTGGGTCCTTTCCCAAAATGGAGTTCTCAAAAGGAATTTACCAATGAAAGATCAGCCTAGTAGAGGATAATTCTACTATGAGAATACCACAGGGACAGATAAATGTTCCAAGATAAAGAGATCCTAGGTATTAAAGGTATTGGTGTTTTAAATGTAGGAAGCCCTGTTAGGGAAAAAATACTAAAAGATTTAGATAAATCCTCAGAAAGCACATGGTTCATTCTTATTATATTTATAAGATATACCTCATAGTTCAAGAAAAATTTTTACAGTAAATGGGAAAGGGGAAACAGAAAGGAAGTGAGTGAACTTTATTCTTATAAGGTTCAAAGAGGAAATATTGGTTCAAAGAGGAAACTATATACACACTCAAATGGGTATAGAAATTTATTTTACCAGTTCCAGTAAATGGGATGAAAAATGTCATCTATAACCAGAGAGAGAACTATGGAAACTGTGGATCAAAGCATAGTATATTCACTTTTGTTTGTTTGCTTTTTCTTTTTTGTGTGTTTTTTTTTCATTTTTTGCTATGATTTGTCTTGTAGAACATGACAAATATGGAAATATATTTTAAAAGATTGTATACCACTTTATACCTCTCAGGATGGCTAAGATGGCAGGAAAAGATAATGATAAATGTTGGAGGGGATGTGGGAAGACTGGGACATTAATGCATTGTTGGGAGTGTTGTGAACAGATCCAGTTCATGCACATATAGTTATTACTCAAGTAATGGACAAGGACTATGCTGTTTTTTAAAAGTTTTAGTTTTGAATCTTCTTTTCCCTGAGATAATATATTGTACTGGTAGGTAACTTTAAGTCACTGTCATCTTCTTCCTTTTCATTCTCATCTGCCCTCTCTTTCTAATACTCCTCTCCATTTTATTTTCTCCCTCCTAGAGAATTCAAAATTTACAGTTCAAAGTATAATCCTTTGTAATTTCCATGTTGTCATAGTGAAACTTTTCTTTAATCAATTGACCAATAAAATAGCAAGCATTTATTAAATGTCTACTGTATAATAGAATTTGCACTGAACACTGGCAAAACAGATAAAAATTTGAAAGTCTCCTAAATCATGTAGTTTACATTCTACTGGGGGAATACAACTTGTTTCACTCTGTCTCTTTCATTCTTTCCTGTCTCCTCTCTTTGAATACATACATATACATATCTATGTGCAATCTCACTATACAATATACAATATAGATGCATTTATTTATAGCTGTGAATATATTTATATGTATCTGTGTATCTATATAGATAGATATTCACTTAGGAATTAGTAGGGGCGTCACTAATCAATTACCAAGTAAATAAGTATCTATTAAACATCTATTACTTTGCAATTTTCTGGGATGACCAGCTGCAAATGCTTAATGATTCACAACTACTCTGAAGTACTTATGATGAAAAATCCTATCAATAATAAGAAAAGAAACTGATTGTATTGATTGTATTTGAATACAGATCAAATCATTCCTCCCCTTCGCTGCTTCTCCCCCGCCCCCCCCCCCCCATCTCTCTCTCTTTCTCTTTTTTAAATTTTATTTTTCTTGAGGATTTTTTTATTAGGGTGAAAGATCTATGTTTTCTTTAACAACATGACTTTTGTGAAAATATTTTCTATAATTTCACATGTGGTTTCTTAATGGGAGCTAGGGGTAGGGATAAGGGAAAGAATCTGAAACTTAAAAGTTTTTTAAAAATGCAAAAAAAATGTAACCGAAGAAAATGATCAAATAAATATTTATTACATTAATTTTAATTTAAAATTTTTATAAATTACTTTTATAATTAAAATAATTTTTTAATTAAAACTAAAATAAATAAAACCCTGTTACCTTCTAAAGATGCTTCTAAGTGCTAAAGATATAAACATAGTAAATGAGACAATCCCAAATAACAAGGAGTTCATATTCTAATGTGGGAGACAAGAATGTATATAACCACCTAAAGAATAAATATAAAGTTTAAAAATCTTTTTTGTTTGTTTTTCACTGAGGCAATTGAGGTTAAATGACTTGCTTAGGATCACAAAGCTAGGAAATGTTAAATTTCTGAGATCAAATTTGAACTCAGGTCCTCCTGACTTAAGGACAGGTGTTCCATCCACTGTGCCACCTAGCTGCCCTAAGTTTAAAGATCTTAATCAATTCAAAAGTACTAAATACAAGGTAGTTGAGGAGGATAGTGTTTGAACCTGGGGATCTGAAAAGGCTTCACATACAAGGTGATAGTGAAATGCATCTTTGAAGAAGTGAGGGGTTCCATCAGTCTGAATTGAGGTAGAAGTGCATGCCAAGTATGGGAGTAAAATAGAGTTTTATGTGTGAGGAACAGTTTATCTGGACTACATAACATAGGAGGGGTAGTAATTCCCAATGAGGTTTGAAATATTGGTAAGGATTAGAAAATACTTTTAAAAACTAAATCAGCTTATATTTTGTTATAGAGGCAATAGGAATCTATTTGAATTCTTTGAAGAGGGAAGTAAATCTGCACTTAAGAAAATACTTATTGGTAGCATTGAGGAGGATGGGTTAAAGAAGAGAGATATTTAAAGCAGAGAGACTATTAGGAGTTATTGTACTAATTTAAGTCAAAAGTGAAGGAAGCCTGAACTAGGGTGAAGTTGTGTGATTAGAGAAAATGAGTCAATTAGAGATGTTGGAAAGGTAGAAATGCAATATTTAGCAACTAGATGGGTATGTGGGGTGAAAAAGAGTGAGGAATTAAGGAAAATAAAAAGGTTATGAATCTGAGAGAATTAAAGAATGATAGTCCCTTTGACGAAAATGATGAAATATGGAAAACGTGGCTTTTTTTTTCTATAAAGAATATTTAATTTAGTGATACTGTCCATAACAGTTATCACTGAACTGGTATAAGTTTTAAAAATAATAATTCCAAAATGAACCAGTAAAAAAAAAAAAAGGAACTCTCCAAATCTGAATCAGCTACCCAAAGCTAGCCGGATTCCATCCTCATCACCGGGTATATTGTGAGGTAGAAAGCTATTGGGGCTGGGGAGTGTTACTGAAGAATCTCAGTCAGTTGAAGGGGGGAAAAAAGGGAAAGAAGAGGTGAAAGACAGAATCAGAGGCAACCTCCAACTCCCAGATCCAGCCATTCCCCCCTAAACAGTATTTTCCTTCTTAATCTTTTCCTTCTGTCTCTGTCCTTCCCCTTTTCTCTCTCTTAAGGGTATCCAACAAACTTCCTACTTTCCTTAAGAAAGGCTTAAAACTCCCAGACAACTCTTCAGAACTATGGGGGCTAAGGCAATAAGACAGGGAAGATGGGGAAAGCGTGACAACCCCAACTACCATTGAAAAGTTTGAGGATGGGGAGGTTAAGGAACAGAATTTGACCCTTCAGACATCTTCATGGTTTAAGGCAGCTTTGGCAGGAGAGACCTTGCACTGAAAAGACCTCTTCAGGCTGGGAATGGATTAAAGGGAGAGAAGGCACCAGGACAGTCTAAGGCTAAGGTGGAAAAGAAAGCCATCCACAATAATCTCGGATGGTCTTTTAAAAAGCAGTTCCCTGGGTGTGAGATGGGGGGGCTGGAAGATTTTCTGGCCTCCTAACGGTAGTGTAGGGAAGGCAAAGGGATGTGAGCCTGTGTGACCTGAGCTCCCTAGGAGCAGGCTGCCTGAGCCTCCCCTAAGGCCTCAGTCAAGAACATGAATGTATAAGAGAAAGTGGGGTCTCCACCTCCCAAAATGCCTCTTGCCTGACTTCTCCGCGTCAGGCAGCTGCAGCCCTCACCCTCTTGTAGGAGCTGCCCATGAGTGCCCTCTGACTCCAGAAGAATTTAACCACCCACTTTCATGGAGCCTCCCAACAGAGGAAAAGGGGAACTCCACAGAGTTCTCCATCTTCTCCTCTTGGATGGCCCAAACCTTGGTGGCACCAGATACCAAAAGGGGACACTTCCTATCCTTCAGCAGGCCTGGAGTCCAGGATGAGAAAAGCTCATCCATGTAACACCTAGTCCAGCTCATATTTCTCACGGAATTGGCTGGTGAAGGGGAAGTAGGTGAGGTATTCAATCCAGGGCCAGTTGATGGGGTAGACATACAGCCAGATGACGAGGGAGGCAAAAAGACCTGCAAAGATCACCAGGGATACCAGGATCATGGCTCGTTTGCGGTACTTGTCTCCGGTACCAAAGGTGATGTAGGGCAGGAAAGTGAAGGAGAGGAGCAGGCCACTAAGAAACCCGAAAATGTGGGCAATGTTGTCGATCCAAGGCAGGACCCCACAGATGAAGAGGAAGAACACAATGCTCGACAGGTTCAGGAACGCCTTCCAGGGCTTTTCCAGGAGCTGCCAACTCTGGATGAGTTCCACAAAGAGGCAGGCCAGGATGCCAAACTGGGAGCCTGCAGGTCCCACCTCTGCTCTATATGGAAGGAAGATGGCACTGGCTAAATTGCCTGTGATCCCACTGAGGATAAAGATGATGGCAATTCGGAGCCAGCCTGCCAATTTTTCCAGGTCCCGCAGGATGGTCATTTGGAAGAGCACAGACACAAAGCAGTGCCCCAACCCAGCGTGGAGGAACAGAGACAACCACAGTCTGTAGAACTGATCAGGGACTTCAGGGTTCAGGAATGGCAGAAGCCCACATACTTTGTCCAAGCAGTGTATCTGAGAACAGAGTGTTGCTTCTTCATGGAAATAGCCATGCATGAACTCACAGTATTCCCGGGTTGTGATCTCACAGCTGCCCTTTGTACCAATGCAACACGGACGACCCTTGATCTGGCAGTCCATGTGAAGGAAGCCAGTGTGATTATTCTTGGCCTGGTCTGTGCAGATTGGCCACTTGGTGATATCATCTGGCCAAATATGAGCTCCGCTGGAGGCTGGCTCCTCACATGTCCTGGGGTCCTGGTGGCAAACAGCCCCTGCTGTCCACCTCAAGCTTGAGTTAGATTTGTCCATGGGGGGACCGGTGTCATCTTGCCATTTAGTGAAAGTAGCCAAAGTCTCTGAGCAGTCTGCCCGCTGAGTCTGGATGCAGCCCCAGTTGTCATTGTGGACACAGCAGCCTGAGTTCCGTTCCTGATCTCTTTCCCATTGGATCAACAGCTCGACTTGCCGATCCTTCCAGATGCATGGGGAAAACTTGGCCCCCAAATGGATCAAATCAATCGAGCTTGGGCCAATCCAGAAGTTCTCTTGTTGGATGTACTTTACGCTCTCATACACGCCTTTATTCTTTAGCACCAGCTGGGTGGTGACATGCTGAGCAAACCCAATAGGGGCAATGCCATAGGTGCCAATCACCAGGAGCATGATCAGGATGTGCACAACAGTCAGCCAGTAAGTAAAGTATGGCCGGTGGCTGCTAAAGTTCTCTAGTTGGTGCTGCACGGTACTGCTGATGCTACGTCGGTAGCTCCAGTTCAGCCAGCTCCCTACCACACCCAGCCCGTAGTGTCGCTTTTTCCGGTCAAAGGCAAAGTGTTTAACCTTGGAGGCAATGTGCTGGCCCCACTTAGTGGCTGGGGCTGGGGCCTGGGTGTAATCCTTCCTTACTAAAAAATGAGGACTCAAATGTGTCCATTCCATCCACCACATCCTCTTCATGGAAACTGGGGCAGGCAAAGCTTTGTTTGATCACCTAGCGCTTCTGGCCTGCCGGCTCCAGTACAGATCGTCCCTTGAGGAGAGCAGCTGCAGTATGAAAGCTCATTTATGCCACAGACATCCTCTTTCAATGGGGGAGGTGCGAGTAACCTGATCTAACACTGGTGAAGGAGCTAAGGGAGAATACACCTGGAGTCAGTGGTGGCAGTGGGGGGTGGTGCCGGTCCACCTCATCTGGGTGTCGGAATGCTCGGCCCCGGGCAAGTGGATCCACTATCATGTTGTGATCCACACTCAGTCTCCATGGTCTTCTCTCTGGGTGCAGATGGCTCTCATGGATTAGATTTCTACCTTACCTAAGGTACTTAAGCCTAAAAATTACTCTGGTTCTCACAGACAGACCCAAAAAGTGGCTTTTGAGGGGACAAATAATGTGTTCTATTTTGGACATTGCTTGAAATGTCTTTGGGACATCCAAGGCAATTTCAGTAGACTTTGGATAGCAAACATGATCTGCATCCAGAAATCTATGGAGATTGAATGCAAATCAACACATGCTATGTTCACTTTTTTTTTTCTTTTTTTTCCCTCTCCCATGGTTTTTCCCTTTTGTTCTGATTTTTCTCTCTCAACATAATTCATGAAGCAATGTATATTAAAAATAACTAAATGAATGAATGAATGAATAAAAACAAATGTCTTTGGGACATGTGTCAAATAAATGCTTGATGATGTAAAACTGGAGCTCAGGAGAGAAATTGAGATTGGATATGTATATTGGGGAGTCAGGTGCATATGGATGAAGTTACAGTTATGCTAGTTTATGAAGTTACCAACATAGAGAATAGAGAGAGAGGAATAGAAGGCTTAGGGCAGGGTCTTGGGAAACACTCTCATGGATTACTATCTGGATGATATACCAGAAAGGAACCCAAGGAATTGTTAAACAAGTAGGGTTAAAGTCAGAAGAGAATTGTATCACGAGAACTCAGAGAAGAAATATGATACAAGAGGAAAAGGTGGACAATAGGGTCCCATGCAGCTGACAAGGTGAGAAGGATGAGAACTGCCCAAGAATGGAAGAAAGAAGTAGAAAGTTGGGTATGATACCAAGAGGCTCGGAAATGAAGAAAAAGGAGAAAAAGGGGTTTTTCAGTCAAATGGCCTTAGTTTTCTTTACAAAATAAATGACTAAATATTTAATTGAAGGAAGAACATGGAAGTACAGGAATTTAATGAGAGAAGAGAAAGCTTAGACAAGTTTTTTTCAGGAGCAAAACAATAGGGAATTAATTTAAAAAAATAAAAGAATAGAAAAAGGAGCACCCAGTTGCACCTAAATAACATACATATTTAATGTACCCCAGTCAGCACAGTTTTATGAATTCCTCTAGCTTTATTCAGCAATTCATATGTAAGAGAGCTGAAAAGGCAAATGATGGGGGAAACCAGAGCTGAGATTTTCCAAGATATGAATTGTGATAGGGATTTAAGAGGAAAGTATAAAATAAAAAATGACTGTCTTTAACAACTGGATGAATGAAGGGGGACTCTTGAAGGAGATTTAAGTCTAAAAAGCTTGGTCTTAAAAGGACCCAGGGGTTCTAAAAAGCAGAAGTGAAGAGAAGTTGGAGGACAGTTTGTGCAAAATCACAGAAGGGAAAGTAATTTCAGATGTTGAATAACCATTTTTCTCTCTTTGAATGTGTTATAGTATGTAGTTTTAGAGAAGATGATTAACAATGATGTGGGCTATAACTACAGGAAAATTATGATAAAGGAAAGAAAAAGCAAAATATAGTAATTAAAATTATTTATGTGACATGCTAAATTTAATACTAATAGCAACCACTATAAAACTGTACTGTCATGCTAATTAATATTAATCAAAATGATTTATGTGAACTGCTTAATGTTAATGACCTATAGCCATACCACATAATGCTAATTAAAGCATTTATGCTAATTATTTGCTATTAACTAACTTTATATAGCATAAAACACTTTTCATAGTTCATCTCATTTGAACCTCCCGACAATCCTGGAAAGCAGGTAATACTGATATTATTCTTATATTATAAATGGGGAAAGCTGAGGCATAGATCAAAGACTACACAATTAGTAAATAATCGACTTAAGACTCAATTTCAGACTTCAAAGACATACAATAATAATTAATAATATTGACTATCTCCTAGTTAACTTTTTCAAGAATTTTATTTGATAATACCATTTTTTCTTCCTCTAAAATCAACTTCTGTAAGGATTATCCATTTTTGTAGCTGGATAATTATCTTGAAACTTAAAATAATGGAAAGAACATAAATTGATCACAGCTCATTTTTCATTGTGTATATAAATAAATACTTCCCTTCCTCTGTGCTTTCCTCCTCCTTCAGCTTTTCAAGTAAACATGATATTGATTATCCTCCCTCCCCCCGGCACTGTAGCCCACTGAGCCATTGCAAAGACTTGTTCAAAAGCTAAAAGAAGTTAATAAATCTGTTGAAAATTAAAAGAAAAAGGCTTGCTGACTTGTAGATATGTGGTCATATAAAACCTTCCCACGAAGGATGGGGAAAGGATATGAATAAACACTAAGTACCTACTTTGTGGGGGGGTGGGGTTCCTATCACTCCAATGTTTTCTAGTTTAGAGGCATAGATTTAGGACTGGAGTAGGACCTCAGTGGGCAGTGGTCAAGCCCCTCACTTTTCAGATGAGTTCATTTCATCCCAAAGAATTTATGTGACTTGTAGTCTGTACCTAAAAGAGCTCTCATAGCCCTCCATGTTACTATGAAAAGACACTGATTTGTACAATGCCCACACTTGCAGAGATTACAACTGACAAAATTAATAAAGTATAAAACTGATTCAGGTAGAGATTGGTAGGAGAGCTGGTGATGATATTTTTCATAACAAATAAAAGTAAGACAGTCTGGTTTCAAGTATTCAAACTTTCCTCAATCTGAAAAGGCAATGGATATGTCAATATGTTTCAATGGCTAGTGTAGATTAAGGTTAGATAAATGGAAACTGAGATGGAGGTAATCACTCCTCTAGGTTGTACTTTGCAAGCTGTGTACTGGAAATATTATAGACTATTGAGAGGAAGAAATTATATTCCACTAATCTTGTCTTCTGAACACATTTGAATCTCAAGTTTTTATTTAAAGTGTGTCTTGTCCAATGGAGAAATGATACTGTCTTGGCAATCAAGATACTCTTCTTCCTGACTTTCACAGACTCATAGATCTGAAACTATAAGGGATCTTATAGGTCCTCTAAGTCCCTCTCTTTATAGATCAAGAAAATGAAGTTCAAAATGGTTAAAAGGCTTGCCTAGTTACACAGATAGTCACTTCCAGAGCAAGGAAAAGTTGATTACTCAAAGTTTACAAATCTTTCTGCTGCTTCTCATTTCTTCTCAAAACAGCAATCAGAACCAGGATTTGAAAGCAGGTCTTCTTTCATGTTGAGTGTTCTTTTCACTCTGTGACTAGTACTCCAAATTACTTTCCCATCATTAAGTCTCTTAATCCTCATGCCTTATTTTTTTTTCTCAGTTAACAACTATTAACTCCTTGAATGCCAATCCCACAGTTGTGAGACTCAAATGAAGCAATATAGGTAAAGTCTGTGCAAAATTTAAACACAATGTTTCCCTACCTGTTAATGAAGTTTGAAGATTTAATGCCTTCTTTTAATGCAATAACAGGTTGGGAAACTCTCCTATTGGTGTCCCTAAATACTCCCTTTTATCTAATGAATTCTAGATTACTTTAACACTCTAAGAATTATAAAGCCTAGAAGAAACTCTAGAAGCTCTGGATTTTAAGACTATTCCTCAGCTCTTGATGCTCTCCTTTCCTATACCCTTTCCTTTCTTCCTACCCTTGCAACCACTTAAGTATCACTTTGTCAAAATGAAATGAATTAATGGAATTAGGGCAGTAAGTTGGGATGGCACATAGAGTGTCAGGCCTAGAGTCAGGAAGACTCATTTTCCTGAGTTCAAATATGATCTCAGACACTTAGTAGCTGTGTTACTCTGGGCAAGTCATTTAATCTTGATTTTCTTAGTTTACTAATCTATAAAATGATATATATCCTATAAAACAGAGAAGGAAATGGCAAATCACTACAATATCTTTGCCAAGAAAAGCCCAAATGTGGTCACAAAGCATCAGACAAGACTGAAAAATGAATGAACCACAACAATGTGAAAATAAACTTGATTCGCTAAATGTTCTGAGAAGTAACAAGAAGCTTTGGATCTCTGTTGCAATGTTGCATGTACTTGGCTCCCTTCCCAAATAAGGATTCATGTGATGAACCAGTAGCAAACTCTTTCAAGGGCAGCAAGCTTTCGCAAGAGAACATTGCATTCTTATAAAAGCATAGTAGTGTTTGAAATGGCCCACGTAAGCAGCTTTATTTTGAAATGGTCTTCTTTACTACATGCTCAGAAATTACATATTTTGCAGTGTGCAAATTCTCTTATTACCTCATACATACTAGGTATTTCAGAAAGATGATGATAGTGTTGACTTTGAATAAGTTCCTTGATTGTCTGGACAGGATTGCTGTTCTGATTCAATCTAGATTAAAGGGGATAACAGGTGATAACGTTTTTTTTTGGGGGGGGAGTGGGAAGAGGCAATCAGGGTTAAGTGATTTCCTTAGGATCACAAAGGTAGTCATGTTTGAGCTGAAATTTGAAGTCAAGTCCTCTAGGACCTATGTATACTCCACTGTGTCACCTAGCTTTCCCCAATTGATGACAACTTGGAGACAAAAGAACAAAATGAAGTCCTCTCAGCCTTCAAGAGTACATGGTCTTAAGGGTTTTTAATTACTTTTCTCAGCAAGTTGGGTGAAATCATGACATGATCTACAGATCTCCCTCAGAGATGATCTGCCAGAGGATCATAAATATAGGCTGGACGGGACTTCAGAGCCTTTCAGTCTAATTTCTTTCATTTCATATATGGAGAAAATAAGGCCTAGGGTGACCAAAAGTCTTACAGAAAATCACACAGATATTAAGTACAAGAAGCAGATTTGAACCTAGGCTATCTTACTCTGAAAATACCCTGAAGATAGGTACTGTGGAGAACAACTTATTGTTGTTATTTTAAGATTCCAGTACAAATAAGATTATCTAACTTTAGACAATAAATACTTGGGTGTCAGTATGATATTGAAAAGGGTCCTGGACTTTGAAACAAGAGAACCAGATTTGAATCTCACCACTTACTAGTTGTACATAAGCATCAGCAAGCCAGGCAGCCAAAGCAAACAGAACCTCAGTTTCCTTATCTGCAAAATAGGGATAATAATGCCTTCACCTAGTTAGAGGCAGTTGATTTATGTGTTGAGTTTAGAGTCAGTAATACTTGGGTGTAAACTCAATTCTATGTCACTTAAATTCTGGGCAAGCCATTTAACAACTTTGTGCTTCAAGCAAGCACTTCAAACAAATCCCAGATCCTTAATATAATATTTCCAAAATCCACGTCTAGGATTCTGGGAAGAGAAATCTGGAGAGATACATAAATACAAGTTATTATCAGTTTTATATAAAGTGATCGAGTGACTTTAGTCACAAAAACAGGTATCTATGAAATAAATTTTGTAAAGTGAATCTCATCTTAAGTATATAGTAGGTATCAGAATTTGAAGTAGGCTTTCAGAGAATCCTTCTGTTATGTGAAAAAAAAAACAAAAAAAACACTAGGCTGTAGAGGAAAGAGGATGGGAATTTAGAACCACAGAATCTGAGTTTAAACCTCCCTCTGTTACTATCTGATTGATTTCAGGCCAATTCCTTCCCTAAATTGCTCATTTGTATTTTCAATTTAGTTTGTATTAGATTATCCTTAAGGCCCCTTCCTATTCTAAATCCTATGGATTCTGTTAAATTATATTTGATCTCAAATTATCAAATTTTCTAACTATGGATATTTACACATAAATTTCAGATGAATTCCTATAATTACATAACACAAATATATTCTATTTCTTTTCCTTTGTTTTCTCCTTTCCTTTGCTTTCTCCTCCCCTCCCCTCTCTTCTCTCCTTTCCTTTTCTTTCTTTTCCTTTGTTTTCCTCTCCTTCTTTCTTTTTATCCTTTCTTTATTTTCCTTCCTTTGTCTTTTTTCAGTAGATGAGATGGAGAGTTGAAAGGGAAAAAAAGATAAATTTTTGATAATTGGGGGAGAAACACAAAGGTTACTATGCTTCTTTAGTCACAAGCCCAAGTTTGTAGAAATCAAGCATTCAGGATCTTTCTAGCTGAAAAAGTGTTTACTTTAATCATTGCTTATTTAATTAGGAAAAAATCATGATGCATTATTATCTAGAGAGTAGAAGCTGGAGTCTTGCCATTCAGTTATTGGTTGTCTTGGTTTTCCATAGCACTAACATGACCTGTAATACACTTATAGGAAACCTGGCCAACTTCCCTGGAGACACTGGGTGTGGTATTGTAAGGAAAGATATGGGATTCCCACAGTACATATTTGAATACATTCCTTTTCTAACTAAAATAACTGAAAGAAACTATTTAACCTTTTATGAAGCCTTGACAGCAACCAATATACACTCTATCTGAATTGGGCACATCTGTGTATACTTATTTATACTGATTGAGTACCAATAACATGCTGGTTGTTGGATGGGATTTGGAATTAAGAACAGTCCTGGCATAGTACGAAGTGAGAAGTATAACCCAAGATATTTGAATTGATATATACCATTAATAGAAATATTTGTAAAAGAAAGGAAACACTGAAATGTGAGTCTGTCAGTGCTGCACTATTGCTTTAGATAAATGGAAATGAAAGAAGCAATGCTAAAATAAGAGCCTTGGACATGGTCAGATTTTCATCTCTAACCACTACAACTAATAATGTATTTTAATATAAATAACACATAGTCTATATAGGGATTAGGTATTATATAATATATATATATATGTGTATATATTATAGTATACATTTCTTTATATGTATTCAGTATATTGTCATACACATATATTATTATAATATGCATATACATATATACATATTCCTTTTTACAATATTCCTTTTTGACACAAATTACAAAATGTGTGTAATCTTCTCTCCATCACTTTCTTAAGTCTTGACAATCAACAAAACAATAAATCCTGATTTGTGACCTTTGCTCATTTCTGAGGTGAAAATGTTTACATAGAAATTTTAACAATCAGCTCTCCCATATGAGTTTGAGCTGACTCCAGAACACCCCGAAGGGTTTCAGATTCATGCCATATGAAGACTAGTTGTAGATAAGTAAAGATTTTTATTTAAAAAAGACTTTAGATAGAGACATGGTAAGTTTCTTCAAGTATTTGAAAGATGGAATTTCATATGCAAAAGAATGAAACTTGTTCTTCTGATTTTCAATAAACAGAATTAGGGTCAAGGAACATATATTACAAAGAAGTAGGCTTGATATATAGGAAAACTTCCTAATATATAGAATTATCTCAAAATAAAATAGATTTACCTCAGGAGTTAGTAGTTTTTTCCTCTTTGGTAATCTTTAAGCAAAAGCTGGATAACATCTTGTTGGATGTATTACAGAGATTTTTTCCCCCAAGACTAGTTGGATGAGATGGCTTTGAGGCCTTCTCCGATTCTAAGGTTCTGTGACTGTGCAAATGTGTTTGAGAAGCAGGTAACCTAAGAGCTATTTGAAACTCTGCCTCTAATTTACTAGTTGACTTGGGTTCTAAGCTCTTTAAGAACAGAGGTGGTCTTAAGTGACAAATACAATGGATCTCCTCCAATGATTTCTATATGTACAATACAAAACCTTGAAAAGAATTGAGCTTGCCATCTATTTACTACTATTTATAAGATTTATAACATTGGGAAAATCAAGTAAGTCTTCTGAGTCTTATTTTCTCTCTCTATTTAAAAACATTGTTAACATATTAGCAATCTACCTAAAAGGATTGTTAGGAGGAATAAAAAGTATATGTGATCATATTTGCAACTATGAATACCAAATAAATGTAAGTTTTTAAGATAGGCAACAAGCATTTATTAGTAATTTTTTCATTATTATTTTTAGTTGTGAGAGGTAGCCTAATGTTTTGCATAGAAAGTTGGCCTTGTCACATTACTGAATATGTTACCCTGACCAAATCACTCTCTCAATAGTATTGATGTATTTCTCAATGTCCTCTCCAAATCTACCAAATTATAACATTTATTAAGTGCTTGCTATGTGCCAAGAATATGCTAAGTGCTTCACAAATATTATGTCATTTCATCCTTACAACAATCCCAGAAGATAGGTGCTTTTATTATCCCAATTTTACAGATGAAGAAATTGAGGCAGATAGTGCTTAAGAGACTTGTCCAGGATCACACAGTCAATAAGTATCAGACTGTATTTGAATTCTGTTGTCTTGCTGGGATGCTCCCTGTCTTGGAATGAACTTTGGAGTGGTGCAGTGGATAGAAAGCTGATTCTGGAGTCAGGAAG
Source organism: Sarcophilus harrisii (assembly GCF_902635505.1). Taxonomy (NCBI): domain Eukaryota; kingdom Metazoa; phylum Chordata; class Mammalia; order Dasyuromorphia; family Dasyuridae; genus Sarcophilus; species Sarcophilus harrisii. Next base: position 146,911,717 of record NC_045427.1, read on the forward strand.
ATTTGAATTCAAATCTGACCCTAGACATTGTAGATAGCACAGTGGACAGAACACTGAACTTGGAATCAAGAAAACTCATCCTCATGAGTTCAAATCTAACCTCAGACACTTACTAATTGTGTAACTCTGGACAAGTCACTTAACCCTGTTTGTTTGAGAAAGAAATGGCAAGCTGCTCTAGTATCTTTGCCAAGAAAGCCTCAAATGGGGGTTCCAAAAAGTTAGACACAACTGAACAACAAATCTTCCTGATTTTAAGCCTGGAACTCTCTCCATGGTGTTACTTAGTTGCTTCAAATTTTAGAAATACTGTTAACTTATATATATGTATATGTATATATAATATATATACTCACAAGTGAATATATGTATATGTATATATAATATATATACTCACAAGTGAATATATGTACACATATATACATGTACACATGCATATGTATACATATATACATGGATATATATATACATGTACTTATTTTATGGCTGTATATGTGCATACATGTGTGTGTATGTATATGTATGTATTGCATACACATATTTATGTTAAAGTTCCCCATATATCAGACATTACAGATCCCCAACCTCCCCCCTCTATTTGCAAGGTACCACACTTGTCACTACAGTTGCAAAGTTAAAGTGAAAGACTCGGAACTTCTGAGAACCAAGAGGACAGAATAAGCAGTAAATTGCTGTAGTCCTCTCATATTCACCTCCAAACAACCAACCAAATCCTGAAACAGCAAAAAGATAGGGTGTTGGCAGAAAAGGCCTGACTCACTCCGGTAAAAGGGGAGTGCAATCCAAGAAAGGAAGCACCACAGCAAGCCTGCAGCAAGCACTATCTCACTAAACAAGCAGGAGATCCTGAGTCCCAGGGTGGTGGCCCAGGCAAATGTGATAGCAGGAACCACATAACCCTAACATGCCTCAGCATATCCTGGGTAATGGGTAGACACCAGCTCTTAGAACTCCCATGTGCTTCAGCATAGCCCTGGACAAAACAGACAATGCTTTAAAAAAAAGGTAGACACCAACAATAGGACCCCACAGGTGCCTAAGCAAATGGACAGACACCAATGTTGGGACCCTACACATAACCCAGTATAGCAAGGTAAACAACAACCACCACAAATGATCTCCAATATCAGTACCCAAAAGAAACCTAAAAAGGTAAAGAGGAAAAAAGAAAACATAAGGGATTCCATAGAGTTAAATTATTTACATATCCATATGGAAAGGTGATACCTATAATTCTTAAAAACTGTCCACTAATAGTACAGCTAGAAGGAATAAACAGAGACAGAGGGTAGAGGTACAAGGTCAATTTGAGAGAATTACAAAAATAATTAATTAAGGAATGAGAAAGAAGAGTACACTGAGTGCAGAAGGAAGGGGAAGTAGAAGAGAATTGAACATGAAGACAGTGGAAGAAAAGATGAGAGGTTGGGTGATGAGCATTGCTTGAAACTTACTCTCACCAGTACTGGTTCACTGTAGGAATAATATACATTATCAGTTGAATATAGAAATCTATAATGCCAGAAAGGAAAGTAGGAGAGGAGAAAATTAAGTAAAGGAGGAGAAGGACTGACAGAAGACAGAGAAGATCAGGGAAAGTAGTAGACAGATGCAAAAACTAGTGAGAAGGAAAAGGGTGAAAGGAAAAAGAGGAAAACCAAAATAAATAAATAAATAGAATGGAGAGAAATTACACAGTGAGTAATTAAAACTGGGAACCAGAATGGGATGAATTCTCCCACAAAGAGGAAGCAGAAACTGATAGCAGAATGGATCAAAGACTGAATCTTGTAATGTGTTGTTTACAAGAAAGACATTTGAAGCAGAAAGATACCCAGGAAATAAAAGGCATTCAAACAGAATCTATTATGTGTTTGCTGAAGTGGAAAAAAAAGGCAGGGATAGCAATACTAACCTCAGACAAAGCAAAAGCAAAACTAGATCTAATTAAAAGAGGCAAGGAAAGAAAATAGGCCTTGCTAAAAGGTACCATAGATAATGAAGTAGTATCAGTACTTAACATATGGTATTTTTCATTCAAATTCGTAAAGGAGAAGAGAGTTGCAAGGAGAAATGGACAGCAAAACTATGTTAGGGAGAGACATCAACTGTTTCCTCTGAGAACTGTAAATATTCAACCAAAAAAAATAAACAGAAAAAAAAAACTAAGAAGGTAAAGAGAATATTGGTAGAAAAGTTAGATATAACTGAACTTTGGAAAAAACAAATGAAAACAGAAAGGAATATATGTTTTCTCAGCAGCACTTGGCACCTACTCAAAATTTGACTAAATATTAGGGTAGGAAACAAAACCCTCTAAAACAAATGTAGAAAGATAGAAATATTATACATTTTATTTTTAGGTCATAATGCAATAAAAATTACATTCAATGAAGGCCAGTGAAAAGATAGATTAAAATCAATTAGAAATTTAATAATTTAATCCTCAAGAATGAGTCAAAGAACAAATTATAAAAAGAACCAGTAATTTCATTAAAGTGAATGACAACAGTGAGACAATATGCAGAGTTTATGGGATGTAGCCAAAGCAGTTTTTGAGGAAATATTTATTTTTCTAAATTCTTACATCAATAAAATAGAGAAAGGGCAAAGCAAAGAACCAACCATACTTGCAAAAAAAAAAAAAAAAAAAAAAACTAGAAAAAGAACAAATTAAAAACTCACAATTGAGTTTTAATTAATTAATTTAATTAATTAATAAAACCAGGAGCTGATTTTCTGGGGGGAAAATCTGATAAGACAGACAAGCCATTAGTTAATTTTATTTTAAAAAAAGAAAGAAAGAAGAAAACCAGATATCCAGTATTAAAAATAAGAAATAATCACCAATGTAAAAGACATTAAAGCAATCATTAGGAAATATTTTACTTAATTTAATTGCATATAATATATTATTATTATCTAATTATTACTAAAGGATATATTATACATCTAATAATCTGAGTGAAATTGATGAATATTTATGAAAATATAAATTTCTCAGATTAACATATCAGAAAATAAATACCTAATACTCCATTTTAGGAAGAGAAATTAAGCAAATTATTAATTGAGTCCCAAAGAAAAAAATCTTCAAGGCCAAAAGGACTCATAAGTGAATTCTAAAAACATTTTAAAGCAATTAATCCCAATACTATATAAACTATTTGGAAAAATAGGTAAAGAAATGAAATTATAGACCAATTTTCCTAATGAATATTGATTCAAAATTTTTGAATAAAATACTAACAATTTGCAGCAGTGGTTGCAGTAATATATCACAAGGATTATATACTATGATCAAGAGGGATTTATGCGAGAAATGCAAGGTTGGTGTAATATTAGGAAAGCTATCAACATAATAGGCTATATCAATGACAAAACCAACAGAAATCATATGAATATCTCAAAAGATGCTGAAACATCCCCCATTCCTATGAAAACACTAGAGAATATAGGAATGAAGGAGTAATCCTTAAAATGATAAGCAATATCTATCTAAAAACAACAGCAAGCATTTTCTATAATGGATATAAGCTAGAAGCTTTCCCAATAAGAGCAGGGGTGAAGCAAGGATGCCCATTATCATCACTATAAATGTTAGCTATAATAATAAGAGAAAAAAAATACAAGGTATTTAAGATAGTCAATGAGGAAACAAAACTATCATTCTGCAGATAATATAATGGTTTACTTAGAAACCCTGGAGAACCAACTTTATATAATTAACAATTTTAACAAAGTTAAAGGATATAAAATAAATTCACATAAAGCAACAGCATTTCTTTATATGACTAATAAAGTTCAGCAGCAAGAGTTAGAAAGAGAAATTCCATATAAAATAACTATAAATTATACAAAGTATTTGGGAATCTATCTGTTAAGACAAAGCCAGGAATTATGTAAACATAATTACAAGATATTTTTCACCAAATAAAGTCAGTGGAACAATGGAACAATTGGAAACAAGTGGAAACATAATAATTGCTGATGGGTAAGCAGAGCCAATGTAAAAAAAAAATTATAATTTTGCCTAAACTAATTTACTTATTCAGTGCCCTAACAACTAAACTACCAAAAATTATATGATAGAATTAGAAAAAAATAACAACTAAATTCATCTAGAAGAACAAAACTCAATAATATCAAGGAAATTAATGGGAAAAAATACAAAGGAAGGTAGCCTAGCAATACCAGGTTTTAAACCATATTAATAAAGTTTCATCAAATCATCAAAGATATCTGCTACTGACCAATAAATAGAATAATGGGTCAATGGAATAGATCAGGTATACAAGACAGTAATAAATGTTCTTAGTAATTTGGTGTTTTATAAACACAGTGACCCTAGTAAGTAAAAATTTTCACAAAAACTGCTAGGAAAACAGGAAAATTATATAGCAGAAACTAGGCATAGATCAGCATCTCACACCATATACCAAGATATGGTCAAAATGAGCCCATGACTTAGACAAAAAGAGTGACACATGGGGCAGCTATATAGTGTATTGGATAGAGTGCTGACCCTGAAGTCAGGAGGACATGAATTCAAATCCAGCTTCAGACACTTACTACTTCCTAGCTGTGTGACCCTGGGCAAATCACTTAACCCCAATTGCCTCATAAAAACAAACAAACAAAAAACCCCCACCATAATCAAATTAGAAGAGCAAGGAATAATCTATCTGTTATCTATGGAGAAAAGAAAAATTCATGACCAAACAAGACATTGAGAGCATTACAAAATATAAAATAGATTATTTCAATTATATTAAAAAACTTTTGCACAAATAAAACAAAATTCATATAATCAAGATGAGAAAGGAAAGCAGAAAGTTTGTAAATAATCTTTACATCACGTGTTTCTGATAAAGGTTTCATTTCTCAAATATATAAAGAAGGGAGCCAGATCTATAAAAAGCTCTTCCTAAATTTATAAATAGTCAAAGGATATGAATAGGCAGTTTTTAGATGAAGAAATCAAAACTATCTACAGGCATATGAACAAGTGCTCTAAGTCACTTTTGATTAGAGAAATGAAAATTAAAAAAACTCTGAAGTATGACTGCAAACCTATCAGATTGACTAATATGATGAAAAAAGAAAATGATAAATGTTGGAAAGAATATGGGAAAATCAGGACACTAATGAATTGTTGGTAGAATTGTTAATTGCTCCAACCACTCTGGAGAGCAATTTGGAGTTGTAGCCAAAGGGTAATCAGACTGAGCATACCTTTTGCTCTAGAAATATCACTACTAGGTCTGTTTCTCAAAGATACCATAAAAAAGAGGAAAGGATCTTATGTAAAAAAAAATTTAATGAAATTGAGGGGATGCCTATCATTTGGAGATGGCTGAACAAGTGATGGTATATGAATGCAATGAAATCCTATTGTGTGATAAGAAATGATGAGCAGCAAAGCCAGGAAAGATTTGTATTAGCTAATGAAAAGTGAAATAAGTAGAACCAAGGAAACATACATAATATAATCAACATGCTTTGATGATAAAAACTATGAATGACTTAGCTCTTCTCAGAAACACAGTGATCTAAGACAAATACAAAGGACTCTGATAGAAATAGCTATCTACAGTCATATAAGGAACTGGTGAATTTTGAATGTAAATCAAAGCATACTTTTTTCATTCCTCCTAGGTTTCTTCTTTCACAATTATGACTAAATATATTTATGTTTTATGCAATTACAAATATATAACCTATATCAAACTGCTTACCTTTTTAGAAAGCAGGCAGGGGAGAGAGGAACAAAAAGCAGGAATTCAAAATCTTATAAAAATAAATGCTAAAAATTGTCTTGACATTCAATGGGGAAAAATAAATTACTACTTAAAAAATAAAATTCCAGACTTCTACTAGGAAAAAAAAAAACACTTATGTACATGGTAAGTCAATATAAGTTTAGGGTGAGAAGAGCGCCAATAATAACTGGGCAAATAAGGAAATTTGATGTGAGCTTTAATAGATGCCAGAAGTTCATTCTATGAGGCAAAGATATAGAGAGAAGCAAAGGAGGGAAAAGAGTTTGGATAAAGACTCAGAAGCAAAAAAATAAAAGAGTTGTAGGCAAGAAATAAAATGAAAGATTCTAACTATTGTTATGGATTAAAGAAAAGCAGATGACTATAAGACATGTCATGGATGTGGAATTGTCAAAAAATTGGCCATGAGAGATGACTGGATATGAAGGATAAAAAAGAGAGAAGTTGTGGATAACTACCAAGACTTGAGCCATTCCATTACATTATAACTCATCTTTTATTTTGAGATGAACCACAGCCTAGTCATGCTTTCCTATCTAGAAGGACTATTACTACTAAATATTATGGTTATGGTCAGCTAGGTGGCATGGTGGATAATGTTGGATTTGGAGTCAGAAAGACCCAAATTCAAATCTTGCCTCATATACTGTTTTTGTAATTTTTTTTCCTCTTAAACTTAAACACAAAATGAGAAAGAAAAAAAATTGCCATGTACCCAAAGAACATAAAAAAGGATCTGATATAAAACAATAAATTTCCATTTCAAGAAAAGCTGTAAAATAAGTGACCAATTGTTTTCAAAATTGCCCAGATTTTCTTTGCTTCATTTTTAGTTTTCTTTTGTTCTCTGCTACCTAATTTTTACTTTATTTTTCCCCTTCCTCCTTACCTCCACTCTCACCACCCTAAAGAAGGCTCCAATTAAGAAGGGACACACACACACACATTATATATATTCATACATACAGATACATATAAAGATACCCATATATATAAGATTATACAATGCTTATTTTCTCCTCTCATTTGTTCGCCTGAAGGTGGATAGAATCTTCCTTCAAAAGCCCAAGTCTTTCCATATTTTTCTAACTAGATCAACTCATCATTTCCAGAACAATATTCCAACCCAATCACATTTTATCTGAGAGATTGTTTTTGAAAGTCCCCCCCTTCAATTGTCTGCATTCCTTCTGTTCTTAGCTACAAAGATTTTTATCAATAAAAATTCAATTTAAAATGATCAAAATTACTCTTTTTTATACTGCAGCAATGCTCTCATGTAAAGGAAGAAGATTCAGCAGCCTGTAGTTTAAGGTATAATACTGCTGAATCTTCTTCCTTTACATATTCTCCCCCACCTCTCACTATTGTTTAAAGTTTCTGACTTTTTATTTTTCCAAATGAAATCCAATACTATTTTTGCTAACTCAATATAATAAATTTTTAGTAATTTAATTGGTATGACATTGAATAAAAAGATATAATAATAAAAAGGTAAAATTGCCATTTAAAAATTATATTGGCTTTACCTACCTATGAACAATAAACATTAATTATTTAGACCTGAGTTTATTTGTATAAAAAGTATCTTACAATTATGTTCACATAGTTTCTGGGTTTTTCCTGTATTTGCTCAGGTAATTTGTACTGTCTAGGTATTTAAATATTCCAAAACATGATTTCGTTAAGTTTTTTCACTTGCCCCCCATTTTTTACCTGAGAAGTTTTCATATGACACTGTCTCAAATTTGAGCCATTGTATTTCTGGTAGCATTTGTTTATGGACAGTGAAAAGTGCACTCTGTTTGTTCAGACCCAAGTGAAATCACATGATGAAACATTGGCAATCCTGCTAGATTCATTACATATTTAATTTTGAATAGATTTCTGCGTGGCATTCAGAAACCTTTTACTGTTGCCAAATTTTTCACAACAGCCACATTCAGTTATGCCACTCCATATGGGATTGAAACTCATAATTTAAGATGTACTAGTCTAAAGCAATATTGAATGATATTGATGATGCATAGCATAGTTTTTCTATTTTTCACTTTTGATTAAATCTGTTCTAACTTTAACTTAGTCTGAAGTCATGATTACTATTTTTGGATATTAAATTATACTCCTCCTATTTATTTTATTTTTGTGTGTATCTCTCATGTTTATAATGTTTCCTAAAAGCAAGATATTGTTGAATTCAAATTTTTAAACTCCTCTCCATTTCCATTTTATGGGTAAATTTGTCCCATTCACATTCTAAGCTACAATTACTTGTTGCATATTTTCTTCCCTCTTGTTTTTCCTCACTATCCTTCTTACTCTATTTATCCTATTCCTCCTCACTCCTCTGCTTTACTTCTACTCATTACCTTGCCCTCCTATTCCTTAATCTACTCACCCCTCTAAGAGTCCCTCCTTTATGTTTTCCCCTAATCTATCCCCTTGCCCTCTTATTTCTTTCAGCATTTAGAAGACTTTTATACCTTCTCTAGATATATATACTGTTCCCTCTTTAAACCATTTCCAAAGAGAGTTAGGTTCCAGCACTACCTACTCTCCTTTCTACTAACTTCTTAACTATTATTTTTCCCCTTTTATGTCTCATTAATATGACAATTATTCCTTTTTATCTCTCCCTACAGTTTTGCTTTTTTAAAGTCATCCCATCATCCTCAGTTCAGACCATGACTTTCTTTAAAACTACCTAAATAATGATGACAATCGTAAGACTACTGCTAAAATTTACATAGCACAGTAAGGTCTGCAAAATACTATACATGTGTTATTTCATTTGGTATTCATAACAATCCTGAAAAGTAGGTATAATTATTAGTCCCTTTTTTATAGATAAAGAAATAAGTGTATAAGGAAAGAATTTTAGGAATATGTTGGAGTAGGTCAGAAAACTTTCAGCTCTCTAAATTTCCTACACAAAAAAGACAGAACATCACCTAAGAGCAACAAAAATAAACACTGTGCTATGTAAATTTTAGCTATTAAATGTAAAGTATTTGACCAATGTGGTAGCCTTTCAAGATTTTTTTTAAACCACAAGGTTTCTAGTATATTAGCTTTGCCTTACAGCTTTGTCATCTGCAAATTTGATGAGTCCAACTATGACTTTATTCAAGCCCTTGATAAATGTTAAATAACAAAAAGCTAAGCATACATCCCTAAGATACTTCACCAGAGACTCTCCAAGCTGATAATGATCCATTAAGGAAAATGACTAATTAATCCTTTCAACAAATTTCTGAATCTACTAATCAATAGCTCTCATCTTGATCCCCACAAAATCATGAGATATTTTGTCATGTTTTTCCTACCATACTATGCTGTCTTCCACAAATATCATGAGGTCACTAAAGAGAGATGATTAAGAAATCCACTACCTAATTTCTGTTTTAACCATAACAACCACCTCATTTAGGGGGTAATCCCTAAACTGGGGAGTAATCCTGTCAGAGACCATTAGCAAAGCTAGGTCACCATTGATGGGTCATTTGGCTCTAGTTTGAAATTGGGAAACAAAAATGATATGGATCTTTGTATGAGAGAATTTCCCCAGCAAAGAATGTTTTGGGTCAATATCAGCAGAAATTGAGACAATTGTCCAAGGACAATAGAAAAAAAAAGCAGTGTAATATTACATCTTTTTCCCCCTTATGGGACCATAAAAGACCAATAACACAGCATGCTCCAAACATGTTCCTCTCTGGGTGGAAAACTATATTTTCTCAGTCTGGATGTTCTGATATGGTCATTCATTTTTCTAGAATTTGTTTATCTAAAAAGAGTTTGGGGAAGGTTCTTTGTGGTATTTTGCCTATTTTGACAGCTGAGTAATAAAATGTTATATTTGTGTTTATTGATATAATCACATCCAGAGAACCTTTCTTCAAGTAAAGATTTCATTTATGATGTTTTTTTTCGTTAGGGAATTAGAAAATATGCAATTACAAATTTATTTTAACCTGGCCTTTGTACACTGATTAGAAGAGCTTGAAAAAAATCATTAATACATTGTTGGAGTCTAGTGAATTAAGGGTATGAATTTATAGGGACCAGGAGGAGAAGTTTGAATTATGAACTCTTCAAAATTTATTGATCAGAAAGACAAATATATAAATATACACCGCCTTCCCTCCTTCCTTCTCTCCTTCCTTCCTTCCCTCCTTCCCTCCTTCCTTCTTTCCTTCGCTCCTTCCTTCCCTTCTTCCCTCTTTCCCTCCTTCCTTCCTTTCTTTCTTCCTTCCTTCCTTCCTTCCTTCTTTCCCTCCTTCCTTCCTTCCTTCTTTTTTCTTGTCAGGAGACATAGGAGATAGAAAAAATATTTTTTCTTAATTAGAAAAAAAATTGAGAAAAACTAAAACAATTGGCTCTTGGGGCAGAATGTCTTATTGGTGATTTAAAAAAAAAGGCTGTTCTTGGCAAAACTAAAAGGAAAATACAGAATGATGCTCCTTCAGGGGAAAAAAATTCCAGGAAGATTTTGTTTTGTTTTTTGCAGATTGATACCCAAATTAAATGGACAAAAGGGATATTAAAAACATACTGCTTTTTCTGAAAGAACTATTAATCAATTTAGAAAATCTTGGGAATTTGATTTAAAAGAATGAAAATCTACTCTTTTCATAAAGATATAAACAATTGCCAAGGTAAAATCAGAACCTAGAATTGGAGGGGCACTCTAAACCATAGAAGTGTTCCCTAAAAAGCTTCTCAACACTTAAAAAGTTAAAAATCTATCCACTTTGCAGCCCTAAAAATAATCTATATTTTTTTCTCTTATGAGGAAGCTCTGAAAATCTGATTAGAGAGAGCAGTTGAAGAGCTAAGAAGCATCATTAATCCTAACTAATATTTATTTCTAAGGCCATTGAGATGATAAAATACTCTGAAGTCCGTGGCCCAAATAAACAAATAATAATACTTCAGGATCATGTCAGGACTTACAGTCCCTCTCTCACTCTTCATTTCTTTTTCCACTCATCTCTCTCTTTCATTATGTGCCTGTTAAATGTGACTTCTGTTTGATTTCCTCTGCCTGTCTTTATGTTTTTCCATTTTATTCCCTGCCCACTGTCTCTGATCTTTTTCTCCTTCCCTTATTCTTTCTATCCTCTACTCCTATTTCATTTAACATATTTCAAAATGCTCATTGTATTTATCAAATGGAATTTTCCTCTACTGCTCAAAAAAGAATATGTAACAAAATTAAGCTACTTTTCTTCTTCCAGGTATCTCTCTCTCTCTCTCTTTCTCTCTCTCTCTCTCTCTCTCTCTCTCTCTCTCTCTCTCTCTCTCTCTCTCTCTCTCTCTCTCTCTCTCTGTGTGTGTGTGTGTGTGTGTGTATGTATTTTTCTTTGTTTGTTTGTCACTATTATTAGCTATGGTCAGCTAGGTGTCACACTGGATAAGATGCTGGACCTGACCTTACAAAGATTCTTCTTCATGAGTTCAAATTCAGTCTCACTAATTGTGTGACCTGGGCAAGTCATTTAGCCCTGCTTTTCTGTTTCCTCATTTGTAAAATGAATTGAAGAAAGAAATAGCAAAGTACTACATTACCTTGCCAAGAAAAAAAATCTCAAATAGGTTGCCTGGAAAGATTTAGAGAAAGGGGATGATAAAGAGTTCGGAAATGTGCCTGGAGTTCTCACCTGCTTGTGAGAATCAATTGCTGAACTTTCAGTATTATTACGATATCTCAAAAATCACTAATAGTGACAAATCAGGATTTTATTTTTTTTTGACTGTCTAGACTTAAGAAAGTTTTTATAATATAGAATAAATTTAAAAGTATATGTGTGGATATTATATATATATGTATATTACATATATATATATACATTTATATGTATATACCCATATAATCCATATATGCAATATATATGTATATATATAAAATATGTGTGTATGTCTATAGCCAAGCTTTTAAACATTATCTGAAAACCTTTCTATTACCCTATAAACATTGCTTAAGTGCAGTAAAATATTCAAGGAAAGAAGCTATTACTAGAGGGAGATCTGGTAACTGTAGATTAATAAAATATTGTACAATAAATATATAATAATCATTATTTTAAATATTTACATATCACTTTCAAGTTTTACAAAATGCTATATATTTATTATTTCATTTGAGCTTTTAATACTACAGGGCATTAATTTTTCTCAAAGTCTATTCATTTAAGCAGGGATACCTAATCTGGGATTCACAGACTGCTTGGGAGGCAGTGGATAAATTTTAGAGGGTCTATGAACTTGGATGGCGAAAAAAAAAATTTTCATTTTCATTTAATTTAAAATTAGCATTTCCTTCTATTATGAATGCAGGTGATTATTCTGAAACTGTTATTCCAAAAAGACTTCATCATATCGTCAAAGGAGTCAGTGATAGCCCCCTCTGAAATCATTAATAATCTTTTCTATAAAGTGAACACAACACATTCTAAGGGGTTCAATTCTAAGTGAGGTATTATTTTGCTTTCTTGGACAGTAAGATCTGCAAGTGCTGGTGCTCTGTGGTTTTTATGCCGCCCCAGAATGCTGCAGTCTATTAAAGGTGAAACAATTATTCAATACAATTTAACTTAACTATCTACAAAGCAAAAAATGTGAAGGAACAATGCCTTGTTATACAGCTAAATGGATAGATAATTTACAGAGCTTGTCTGTCAAAACTGATCCTGCATTTGAGTGAAGCATAGAAAAAGCACAATGAGCTGAACTCAGAAATGATTGGGAGAGGAAGAGTGAACCAGATTGTATTTAGGAAAGTACATAATGTTGTTAATAATCTCAGGCTTCACACTAGAGGAAAAAATTTTTTCCCTCTTCATAGTATCCCAGTGTTACTATATGACCATAAATCATGGCATAATAGTCTCCCAAAACCTAAAACTGTGAGTCGTCCAAAAAGCAGGGAAGAGTTGTATAGCAGGTGGGAGTAAAATGACATATTACCAATATACAATTACATAGAAGAAGTAATGTAAAGCATATCAGTAGAGAGATATATCATTGGGAAAAGAAAGTGAGCCGGTCATGTAGTAACAACCTTTGGACATGGACATGCCTTATTAAGTATCATGGGCCCTTTTGGTTGTCTGATGATACCCATAGACTTGAAAGAATAATGTCTGTCATCTATATTGATAATTGAAGGAAATGTAAAATTTCAGTTAGAGGCAAGTGAAAATCAAGATGTTATTTTTAAAGGATCCATGGACCTTGTGCAATCAATAAACACTTATTATGTGCCAAGCATTGTGTTAATCCTAGATTCCAATGATCTGAAAGATTACTATTTTTTTATCTTCATTGGACACCTTGTGGGGGATTTCTGTAAGGATACAGACTAGAAAATGATCAAAGGATTATAGATTGAGATCAGGAAGGGAACTCTGAGTCTATTTAGTCTTAACTCCTTCACTTTAAAATGAAGAAACAGAGACTCATGGAGGAGATTTGCCCAAGGTTGCAGTGTAGATGAATTGCTATTGGCCCAACTTAAGATAGTATTTACAATGATGAAAACACAGCTCTATAAAAATAATGAGAAGGAAGCAGGAGCCCCAGTATCAGATTTCTGTAGCTGCACATCATGCCCCTGGTCAGGGTCAAAGATATGAGGAAAGAAGAAGGGTTGAGGCTGCTATTTTGAGTTCAATCTTGCATGTAGCTGTTATTCTACTCAAAACAGAACTTCTAAACCTTCCCCCCTCCAGTGTTATAAACCCTGGGTAAAGCCTATGAATCCCTTCTCAAATAATATTTTTAAATACATAAAATAAAATACACAATATTACAAAGAAAGCTAATAATGCTAAAATACTGATATCAAAATGTTTAAAGCAAAATGAGTTCTTGAAATCTATCATCGGAATTTGCAGGCAATAAGGAAAGAACCCTCTGTTTAAAGATGATTCAGTTGTGTAGAGGTCCTAAACTCTGAAAAGATGTACTTGAATCAAGGACAGTAGGGTACTTATAGTTAAGCACCTACTCAGTGTGAGATAATGGTTCTCTAAACATATACTTAATGTGATCACTAATACTCCTCCAACTAGTAAGACATTTACCCTGTGATCCTATATGTCCCATATACAGTAAACTCTTTTAGATATACTGGGTGTCCTATGGGGCAGCATTGAGGCCCTGACTAATTAAGTATCATTTCTCTCACCTTCCTGATTTTGTTGTGGTTTTCTTTTTTTCTCTTAAATTTCTAACACCAATCAATGTCCTACTTATATAATACAAAATAAAATGTCCACAATGAAATCACTATCTTTCCATGTTGTTGGATTTATTTTTTCCTTCCTCAAATGACGTCAACAACTCTTTGAGCAAGCATTTGAACAAAATAAGGCATTTTTTGCTCACATCACATTCCCATCACCAAGGTATGGCTCAGAAGGAGAATTTTTTACAACTTCGTATTGACTTGCCTTTTGAGAATAAATGTTTCTTTTGCACTTTTGAAAACACTTGGGGAAAACAATGCTCATCAGGCATATTTTGTGAGGTAAGGTCATGGTCCCTAGGCTGATTTTTCTGATGAGGAAATAGAGTTCCACTGACAGGTTAAATAACCCAGCAAGGGCCTAATTTAATGAGCATTTATACTTCCAGCTGCTTAGCATCCTGCCTACTTCTTACCTCTCCAACCCGGAATATAGAGTTCATAGGTGAAGAATAATGGTGCTATTATCTAGATGGGATCCAGTAAGGTGTTTCATTATGTCCCACTGACTGGTGCCCTGCTGAACCCGTGACTGTATGACTCAAGTGTCTAATGCCAAATTAGTCTCAGACAGGAGAGAAAGGTTAAGTTTATTATGCATTGTTCTAGATCAAAGCTTTTTAAACTGTGGGTTGTGACCCCATATGGAGTCACATAACTGAATGTGGAAATCACAAAATTATGATTTATTATTAGTAAATGTTTGATTTGCATACCTACTTTATATATTTATATATCAGGGATTGCATAATTTTTTTTTTTTTTTTTTTTTTTTTTTGTCAAAAAGGGGTTGCAAGTAGAAAAAGTTCAGGATGAGGGCAAAGCAGGGCCCGGCAAGTGAAAATTAGGCCTGAAATTTTGGCTTAATTCAAGAACACCCTAAGGATGTTGGCTACACCAAAAATAGATGCTCTTTATTTTCAGGAAGTGAGTTCCCCATCACCAGAAGCCCTTAAACAAAGTGAGGAGACTGTCACTTTTAGGGAGGAAATGTATATCTCAGTTTGGACCATATTGATGAGGTCCTAGTTACATAGATGGTACTTGACTGAGACCCTGAATTACTGTATACAATCTGGAAGCCTAGCTACTCCCTGAAGCAAACAGGGATATTGGGAGGAAAACTGAAAAGATCATCTCAGCCTTAAGGAGGCCTTTTGTTCCTAAGTAGGCTTTTGTTCAAAAGAACTTTTGATTGCCATCCCATCCCATGTGGAGATCTCTAGAAACCCCACCTTTAGTATACCCAACCAGAAAGCCAAGTTATAATGTCAACCCCTCCCCAAGGACATATTTTTCCTATAAAATTATTATAAATTTATATAAGATATTTTGTATAAAATACTAAATTATTATTATATATAAAATTATTATAATATTATAGATTCCTGGCTCATATATTTAGCCTGCTCTTAGCAGACTAATAAAATCTTTGTCCCTTGATTTGGAGGATGTCTAAGCCTACAAATTTTTTGAGATTATTTGCAACACCAATCCATAACCCCAATATACTTTTGGGGTATCACCCTACACCCCATCATTTGATGACCAAACTCCATCTTTTTGGTGACCTGGTAAGGAAAGAATCTGTGTGTACCCTTAAGGTCAACATTGTCTTTAGTCTCCTTACACATTATTACCCTCTACATACTCTACAATAATGTGACTCTGGTCTTACTGTTCCTCACATAAGACACTCCATCTCTTGACCCTTAAGTGTTTGCAAAGCCTGTCTTCCATTTTTGGAGGAGCCATACCTCCATTTGAGTTTCTCCTCAGCTTTGTCTCCTGGCTTCTCTAGCTTCCTTCAAGTCTCAGTTACAGTCCCACCCATTTTCCTTGGGACTTGGGCACAAAATTTGTTTTTCTCTTCTTTATTTATTTTATCATTTCCTCCCTCCCAGAACTGGAATAATTTAATCCTTTTACCTCATTTTTTTTTCATTTATGATTTCTTGAAATATAGCTCTGAAAAAATAGGTTTTAATAAAGCCCATTGTATTAAAATGGACCTATTTGACCATGTCTTTAAACTCAAATCACTATGGCTATCACTAATTGGCCAATAATAGGTCCCAGCCCAAGCTTCACTTGTTCATTGTTTGGATGTTGATGGCTCTGAGTGTGAATAGCAATTCTGGCCAGATACATTCGGGGTCTTTTCTTCCCAGATAGTTTCTTTTGAGAAGATATCCCTGGAAAGTATATTGCCAAGGTAAGTGAACTTATCCACAGAAGTTAAAACTTCATCATTTGCCATAACTGATGGTTCCACAAAGTAGGCTATCTTTTGCCTCAGTTCTCTATACTTATTATTGCTGTTTTTCCTTCATTCCTGAAGTGGATTGTGACACTTGGGAGGTAATGCCATGGCATGTAATTGAATTGAATTTAAGTGAAAGAGAGCTATGCAAAATCACCAGCTACTTTCTCCTCCAGGACCATCTGGCTCCAGTGGCAAGATATAGACGGCCTTAGATACAGTGGGAGACCTTGGCCTTTTTAAGATAAAATCTTTACCAAGGCTAAGTTTGTCTGAGGTTATACCTAATCAATGAGTAAGTCCAGGTAAGAAATTTTACCTAGTCAAAAAAAAATCAATCTGGGAGGGAAAGATTTTTAGAGTTTCTGGCCAAAACAGAAACAATTGCTATTTACATTCCTTTTGTTCCAGCTGGGGCCCAAAGCTATCTTTTAATCATTGAATGGTAAGTCCTCAGACAAACTAAGACCTGGGAAAGGCCTTAGCTTGAAAATGTCTAGGCCTCCCACTCCATCCAGGGCCATCTCCAATCAAATCAGCTCATTCCTGAACTTCAACAACCCTGGAGGAAAGAGTAAGGCTGAAGACTTTACACAGTACAGCCTCACTTAAATCCAATTTACTTGCAAGTCAAGACATCATTCTCCTGATGTCATTGGTCCTCTCCAAAAATGAAAGATAAACAACAGTCCACCCTCTATAAAAGACTAAGTTTTGATCCTTAATCTTAGTGCTTTCCCTCTGAGGTTACCCCCAATTTATCCTGTTTATGTTTTGTATGCACACAATTGTTTGCATGTTGTCTCTTCCATTAGACTATTAGTTTCTTGAGAACAGGGTCTGTTTCTTTTTTAACTTTCTTTGTATCCCCAGTACTTAGTATAATACCTGTAACAGTGTATATTTCATAAATGTTAGTTGACTGATCGAAACAACATTAAACAAACAGATTTCAACTAGTCAATCAACATTTAGTTCATACCTGCTATGTGCCAGGCACTGTACTTAAGAATAGAAAAGGCAATAGCATGGTTCAAGGAACTCACATTCAAATGGGGGGAAACATATAACAATATGAACATATGAGATAAATATGATATAAATAAGAGATGATCACAAAGATATATAATGAAGGAAAGTATATGATATAATAGCATAATGAAGGAAATAAGTATATGTATGTATAGAAGATGGTTCCAAGTTGGAGAACATTCTCATCGGTCTTTCTCTTTCTTCTCAGGGCAGGGGTCAGTTGGATAGATCTCTCAGGCCCATTTATCTCACTAATTTCTCTATAAATCAGTTGATACAAGACATGTATGAAAAACTTACATATATATAAATATTTATATATTTACATGTGTATATATGTCATATCAATAAAGAAAACATACATGTATATGTGTGTATATGTAACTATATATATATGTATTATATATAATTATAATCCAAAAGAGAATAAGGTACATAAGAATTATGAGCAAGGTATATCAGAAGTTCATGGAGGAAGAAATTGTAATATTCTTCTCTAAAATATAATATTCTCTGGGAGCAGATTTCTTGGGGGGGCTTTTGGAGGCAGCCTTCATTTCAGTTCAGAGTAATCACTCCAAATGCAGCTAGCTGTTAAAGTCCAAATCCTTTATTGTCTCATTTCCTGGGGCCCAGTTAGCTTTCTTAGATGCCTATCTCTCTCCTTGGTTTCCTGAGAGCTCCTGCTGCTAGTCCTTTGCCTCTGCCAGCGTCAGCCTCCAGCCAGCACCAAGGTAGAAGATGGAATGAATCTTCTCCGTCTCCGAGAGTGGGCTTGCGTGTCTGGCCCTGAGAACTTCTTGCTTATATGCTGTACACTGAGTACACACCACTCATTAAATCACTAGGAAACCATTATTTGTTGTAAGATTAAATCACTGTCTTCTCAATTCCACTTAGTACCTTGTTTCAAGTTCTGGCCCATAACATCTCCATGCTAAATTAGATAATTATTGTCTCTATCAATTCCATTGTCTTAGTACCTTGTAAGAATCATAACAAGAAATTATGCCTAAAATTAGGAGTTAGGAAGGCTTAAGGAGAAGAAAGTTGAATCTTGAGGTATAGATAGAATTTCAATAAGTAAAAGTGTGTTGACAAATAAGATAGGAATAGAGAAGAGGGAAAAATATTTCACATATATGGGTCATTATAGGCTAAAGGGAAACAGAACATGTTTGAGATGATTAGTTTCAGTTGTGTCTGATTCTTTGTGACTCCATTTGAGGTTTTCTTGGCAAAGATATTGGAGTGGTTTTCCATTTCCTTCTCCAGCTCATTTTATAGATGAGGAAACTGAGGCAAATGGGATTAAAGTATCTTGCTCAGGGTCACACAGCTAGCACCTTTTCTGAAACCACATTTGAACTCTTATAGATGGTCTTCTTAATTCTGGACCCAGTGTTATATCCACTGTGCCATGTACCTGCCCCAAGTACAGATTCACTTACAGAAAATATGACTGAGTAGTATACTATCAGTAGTCAATCAGGTACCAAGTAAGATGATTTGGTAACAATGGGTATAATTAGTATAATAGAAAAATAAATAAAACTACATTTCAGTGAGGTATTGCAAAATGGTGTCTTATGATGAGTCTTATTAGAATGTACTAATGTTATTATTGAGAAATTACATTGATTAGGGCAATGTTATATGGAAAATGAATATTTTCCAACCTGATTATGATGTGTAGTAACCAAGAGGGATTCCAGTGATAAAAGGCTGGAAATGTAGATTACAGCCAGATTTTAGAGTATCCCCACTACTACCATCATCTCAAATTGTTTACTAGACTATGTTGCTCTCAGCAAAGCACTTTTGACATTTTCCCATTACATAGAACAACATTTAGTAGCATGAGAGTATTCTTCTTTGTGAAAGCCAAAATGAACTGAAATTCATAGAAGGCTTATGTTATTAGCCAGAACAGATAATACAAAAGTAAAATCCTAGGCTAGCTGCATTGGGCTGCTTTATTTTATTAGGGAAAAAAATAGCCCTGTTTCTTCAAATTTTTACTTCTAGATAAGTGGACCCTGGGTATTTGTGCTTCAAATACTCTTGCGGCCTGCTAATGCATGTATTGTGCTTATTATCAGGGCCCTGAAGTTGAAGGGAATAAAAGCAAGAACATATAAAGTGGGTTGAATGGGAAGACATACATCAGTCTTTGAAGAACAAGGCTCAGGAGGCATCTGACAAATAGCTAGCTTGCTTCCCTCTGAGCAAACAAAGCAGTGACATGTCTAAGTTATTATTTGTTTTCTTATTGCCTCATAGTGACTCATACTCCTTTGCTATTTGAGTCAATTAGATAAATGCTGTATCTCAGGCTATTAAGCTTTACATTTCTGGAGCAACCAAAAGGATTTGAATGGATTCTTTCCCCTCCTTAACACCTCCTCCACCCCCTCATAAAGGAGTCAGAAATCATTAGGAACCCATAAGTTAATCATAAATTGTTATCAAGAAGAGGAGGAATATATAACCAAGGTTTAAAACTTGGAAGCCATTCACAAATGAGGTGTCTAATGAGAAAAAATGTGCATACCTACACAAACACACACATAAACATGCACCATCAATTAATTGACAGACTTCTGCTAAATGTGTAAGATTCTGCTAAACACTAGAAATGCAAATTTCAAAAGTAAGCTAAGGTTTAAATTTAGAGAGACCTAAGACATATTTGGGAAATGATAGGTGTAAGTGTACTGTAGGTAAATTTTTATAGAAAATAAGGTGACACTATGTTAGAAATTCCTGCCCTCAAGAAATGAGGAAGAATTACATTTTAGATATTGTGGAAGAACCTGTGCAAAAATAGAGAAACAGAAGATGTGATGTTATAAAGAACAAAAAGGACTATTTGATTTGTACCAAATAATGCATAAATAGGAGTAGTTTATAACTTGGCTAGAGAGTTAGGTTGAATTGAGATTGAAGCCAGATAATGAATGAATAAATGGATAAAAATGCAGTTACTTTGTGTTTATTATATGCCAATTACTGAGGGTACATGTATAAAAACAAAGAACCTTTGGTTTTGAAGAAATTATATTCAAATGGAGGAGACAACAAACACAGAGGAATAGCATCAAGGGAGGGGTACATTGGCCTGGAAAGAGTAGAGACACAGGAGATTAGATTGATACACAACATCTAGGAAAATTAGAAGAGTTGAACTGATCATGATTTGTGATTTTAGAACTAGAGAAGGGTAGGGTAAGGAAGAAAACCAATAAGCTATCAAGGTGGAGAGGTGCCAGGTCTGCAGGTCCTAAGTCTAAAGAACAGCGAGTAAAATGAAGCTGAGCCCCAGAGTGGAATTTGGAAACGCTGTCAAGGCAGTGAGTGGGGCTATGGAAAAAGAGAAGTATGGAAAGGATGAAATGAAATGTATTAAAAATTAAGTGCATGATACACTAAAAAACAAAATTTGTGGAGAGCTTTCCAAACCTTAAGGTACCATATAAATATCACTTTTAATGTTTTAAAATTAATTCTACCAGTTCCTTTAAGTTTTTTAAAATTTTCCTTTCCCACTCCTTCACATAAACTAATTTTTTTATTCACCCTCTTTGTGACCATCTAGAACCTCACATTTATGACTTGCTTATCCTCAACTTTGGGAAACTCACCATTGAATTCTTACTACATCTAGGCTGCTGATTGTGTCAGATCCACAACTTCAGTTGACTATACTCAATATTTTATATACATTAAAGATTCAAGATATTCCAAACTAAACTAAAGAATGATAATTCATTCTTCTAAAACCAACATTTTATTTTTTTTAAACTATTTTTAAATAGTGCTATTGTTCCTTAGTATTGTTTGATTATTTTCCATACTACACCATTCATATCAATTTAGGGTGGATCATTGAGTGGTAAAATATAAATAAAAATCAATAAATATGTATGTCATATACCATTATAAATTTATGGTGTAGCTGACCCTTAAATACTGTTAGGTAGTCTTCCAAGTTGCTCTTAATGATTTACTCTGAAATTCTTAAGTAAATCAGTTGAAACTGCTAGATGATAATGGTTAGAGCACTGAATTTGGAGTAAGGAATCAATTCATCAATAAAAATTATCACTTATTACATATTTGAGCAAATAAAGCAGTAAAATGTCTAAGTTGTGATTTACTTTCTTATTGCTTTATTGAAGACTTATTATCCTTTGCTATGTGAATCAATAGGATTAAATCCTATGTCTCAGGCATCTAGGTGATGTAGTAGATGGAGTTCTGGGACTGGAATCAGGAAGATGAGTCTTCCTGAGTTCAAATTTGGCCTCAGACATTTCCTAGCTATTTGACACTGGGCAGGTTACTTAATCCTATTTGCTTCAGTTTCCTCATTAGTAAAATGAACTGGAGAAGAAAATGGCAAACTGTACCATTATCTTTGCCAAAAAACACCATGTGAAGTCATGAAGGGAAATCTATTAATGGGATCACTAACATTTTGATTCAACTGAAATAACTGGAGAACAACATATTAAAGGAGATCATATTTTAATGGTTAGACAACATGGAAAGAATTAAGTACACATATAATATATACAAAGCAGATGGAAGGCATTCTTATAGGGGAAACCTAGCAGAGGATGGTAGAAGGCTAAGAAAGACCTCAGCAGAAGATAGACAACTCATTTTTATGTAAGACAATTCAAAATTTAGAAAAGAGTTTTGCTGGCCACATATACATAACAAAGGCAGAAAGGTTGTCCACACCTGGTGCTCTGCATTCTCATCATCTACTTACTCTTTCCTCAGTCTCAACCTTTTACAATCTTTTTTTCCCCTGTTTTATATGCTTCATTAAAACTAATTGTTGTCACCAATGACAGCTTAATCATCTAACATATCCACACACATATTTCTCCTTAATATATCTATGTCTACAATGTTTGATATTGTTGATCTTGAAGATTTCCTCTTTTTTTTTGTCTTGAGGCAACATATTCCTTTGATTTCCCTAATGATCATTACTTCACTCCACTTACCCTCATTTTCTTTCTTTCTTTCTTTCTTTCTTTTTTTATCAGTTCTCAATAGTTAAGTAGATATTTCCCAAGGTTTTATCTTTAGTCTTCATTTCTTGTGTCTACACTCTTTATTTTTCCTCATTAGTCTCATTCAATAATAATAACATTTAAAGGATTCTTCCCTAAGTTCCAGATCCACATCTTGAAATGACTCTATTAAATGTCCCATATACACTTAAAATTTAAGGTATCCCAAAGTAAACTTTTAATAATTCTCTTCTTTTAAAACAAAGTTATTTGGGTTTCTCTACTTTTCAAATGGTACTGCTGTTCTTCAATATTGATTCATTCTTCTACTATACCTTCCATATCCTTTTGACTATGAAGCCCTATTGATTTACCCTATACAATTTCCTATATTATTTCTCCACCCTCACTCTCCATTCCCAAAGGGATGGAATCCCTATTACCAACCACTTGAACAATTGAAATACTCTGTAAGAGGATTTTCCTATTTTACTTTTGCCTCTTCTATTCTCTTCCCTTTCCTGACATCTCCAAATAACCATCCTCACTCTTACACTAACCATCTTCCTGAAACTGGAAACTAGAATTCTCTACCTACCTAATATGTAACACTTTTATTTGATTTCTCATTTTAAAATACTTCCCTTGCTTTCTACTTTCTTCCACTTTTATCTTTAAATTCCTTTAGAATGATATGTCAATTGTGTCTAAGGTCAAATGATGCTGTCAATAATTTTCCTCCATTTTATTCTCTAACGCTTTAAAATTTCACTTATATATCTTTTCATTGTAAACATTCTTTGATTGTAACTTTAAGTGATATAATAACACATTATTTGTAAAATAAAATTAATAATGATCTAAAGAGCAATGGAAAGATATATGGCAGCATAAGTGCTTTTAACATCAATAGTTTGAATTCAAGAAGTGGCATAAAAGTTTGCTAGGCAGCATTCATCAAACCATTTAGTATTGGCTAAGAAATAGGGTAGTTGATCAGTGGAATAGGTTAGGTTCACAGGACAAAATAGTCAATAACTGTAGTAATCTAGTGTTTGACAAACCCAAAGACTCCACCTTTTGGGATAAAACCTCACCATTTGACAAAAACTGCTGGGAAAATTGAAAACTAGTATGGCAGAAAATAGGTATTGACTCACACCTAATACCACATATCAAGATAAGGTCAAAATGGATTCATGATTTAGACATAAAGAGTGATATTATAAGCAACTTAGAAGAATATATGATACTTTACCTCTCAGATCTATGGAGAAGGAAGGAATTTGTGACCAAAATAAAACTGGAACTCATAATTAAACACTAAATAGATAATTTTGATTACATTAAGCTAAAAAGTTTTTGTACAAACAAAGCTAATGCAGACAAAATTAGAAGGGAAGCAATAAATTGGGAAAACATTTTTACATTTAAGAGTTCTGATAAAAGCCTCATTTCTAAAATATATAGAGAATTGACTCAAATGTATGAGAATTCAAGCCGTTCTCCAATTGGTAAATAGTCAAAGGATATCAACAGACAACTTTCAGATGAAAACATTAAAACCATTTCTAGTCATATGAAAAGCTGTTCTAAATCACTATTGATCAGAGGAATGTAAATTAAGACAACTCTGAGATATCACTACATACCTCTCAGATTGGCTAAGATGACAGAAAAAGGTAATGATGAATGTTGGAGGTGAAGTGAGAAAACTGGGACATTAATGCATTGTTGGTGGAGTTGTGAGTGGATCAAGCCATTCTGGAGAGCAATTTGGAACTCTGTTCAAAAAATTATCAAACTGTGTATACCCTTTGATCTAGCAGTATTTCTACTGGTCCAATATCCCAAAGAGATCTTAAAGGACGGATTTTGCACATGTGCAAAAATGTTTATGACAACCCTTTTTGTAGTGGCAAGAAACTAGAAACTAAGTGGCTGCCCATCAGTTGGAGAATGGCTAAATAAGCTATGGTATATGAATATTATGGAATATTATCATTCTATAAGGAATGATCAAGCCTGAAGAGACTTACATGAACTGATGCTAAGTGAAATGAGCAGAAGCAAGAGATCATCGTACATGGAAACAACAATATTATATGACAAACAATTCTGATGCATGTGACTCTTTCCAGTAGTGAGATGATTGAGGCCAGTTTCAATGATCTTGTCATGAAGAGAACCATCTACACCCAGAGAGAGGACTGTGGAAACTGAGTGTGGATCACAACATAATATTCTCACTCTTTTGTTGTTGTTCACTTGCATTTTGTTTTCTTATTAATTTTCTTTACTTTTTGATCTGATTTTTCTTGTGCAGCAAGATAATTGTATAAATATGTTTACACATACTGGATTTAACATAATTTTGCCATGTATAACATATATTGCATTGCTTGCCATCTAGGGGAGACGTGGGGGAAGGGGAGGGAAATTTGGAACACAAGGGTATGCAAGGGTCAATGTTAAAAAATTATCCATGCATATATTTTGAAAATAAAAAAAAAAACTTTAAAAAATGAGAAAAAGAGAAAAGAAAGTATCAATAAAGCATCAAAAATACACAATAAAGAACAGCAAGTCAGATGGGGACACCAGAAAGACAATATTGATACTACCAAGTTAAAGTTCTCATATACTTTACACACACATACAAACACACACACACACACACGTGTGTGTGTGTGTGTATACTTTAAAAGCTCTACCAAATAGAGACTTCATATTAAAATGTATATGTTTGTTAATATATCAAGTTCATCATAAAAATAAATTTCAAAAAAATGTGCCAGAACAAAAAAAAAATTGCTAGGAAACAAATGATCAACAAGGAAGTGGGATAGTCATAAAGCAAGGATAGCTAATGGAGAACCTAGATACTGTACAAGTATTCACAGAATATTATTAAAAGATTAAGTCAAAGTCATCTAGCACTCTTGGGAAATTCTTTATAGAAGATTTCTTAGACAACATAAAGGTTTCATAGAATGAAAAAGTATAGAAAAGTAGTGATCTCTCTTTTTGACAGAGAACTAAATAAACGTTGGTGTTATTCAGTTATTTCAGTCATGTCCAACTCTTTGCAATGTCATTTGGGTTTGTTGGTTTGTTTTTGGCACATATACTGGTTTGATTAGCCATTTCCTTCTATAGCTCATTTTACAGATAATCAAAACTTGACTGGAATCAAATAGCTATTAAGTGTCTGAGGCTAGATGTCTACTCAAGAGGTCTTCTTGACTTCAGACCCAGCATGCTATCCACTGCACCACCTAGCTGTACTACTGAACTCAGATACAATCAAAGGTCCATTAGAAAATTAGTGTTATTTGTGAATATGTCATATATATTTGCTATATTGTAAGCTCCATGAAAAAGGAGAGTAGTTTATTAAAATTGTGCATTTCCTTTGAAAACTTAACATAGTAGACACAGGATAGATGTATGCAGATGCTAATCCTTCCCTATTTTGGACTCTTATCACTTATTAGCTGCACCAAGACATCTAGGTGACATTGTAGATGGAGCACTGTGGATCATAGACACTGTCACATTGGCAAATCACTGTACCTCTATCTGTCTCAGACTCCTCATCTGTAAAAATGGAGACATTAATAGCATTTATCTCCTAGGGTTGTTGTGTGGATCAAATGAGATAATATTTGTAAATTATCTGGCACTTAGCAGGCACTTAATACTTGTTCTCTTTCCTTACCTCACCACCTAGTGTTCTGGAGGTCATATAATAGATACTCCATACACACACACACACACACACACACACACACACACACACACTATGATGCTTTGTGGTACGCCAATAGCTTCTCTTTTATTATTTCTTGTGTTCCTGACATTGACCCCACACAGTAGGTTTCGCAGCTATTATAATCACCATTTTACAGATCAGGAACTTGAATTTCAGAAAGATCACAAAACATTCCCAAAGTGACACAGTAGTGGAGTTGCTATTTGACTTTTTAAAGTACTTCCATTGGAATTGGTCTGGAATAAGCCTTATTAGGACTTAGGCAGCTACTGACTGAGTAGATCCTGCCATAGAAGGTGGTAGAGTGGTAATTTATAGCAAGTTAGGCATGGAGCAAAAAATGAACAGAAAGCTTTTCAAAGGAGAAGCATTTAAAATTTGTCCTTAATTTAAATATCTTTGCTCACAAGCTGCTTTGATCTTTACTAATTTCATATCCAAAATGATCTTTGCATGAACAGCATGATTTGTATTTTGTTCTTTTTTCTATCTGTTCTCCATGGAGAATGACGTGAGAGAGAAAAAGGATGGAGGGGAGGAAGGGAGAAAAAAGAGAAAGAGAGAATAAAGAGAAAGTATGTATGTATGACTCAAACTCAACTTGTTTCCTATAGGCTCTAATAGAATATAAAATGCCACCCTTTGTCCAAAATGATGATATATGTTTGAAAGGACTTTCTTCCTACTGAAGACACACACACATACAAACACAAACATACACACACACACACAGACAGAAGCACTGGGAAAATTTTAGAAGTCATTATATCTGTCTTATATTGAACAGATAACTGAATTATAAAATAATTGATGTCCATCAAGATTTTCATCATCAATTCTAAAGAAGCAGAAAATCTCAGCATTGGAAGGGACCTCAGAGGTTACCTCTTTCAATTTATACTGCCCTTCAAACCCTCACAATTCAATTTAGCTCAGTAAAATCCAATGAGTTTTTCTTAAACTTAGTGGCCCATCTAAGACAATGTATGTGAAATGATTTGTAAATTGTGAAGTGCTATATAAATTTATTATTGTCATTATCTTATTAACTATCCCATCCTTATATTATTGTTCTATAAGAAATGATCAGCTGAATGACTTCAGAAAGACATGGAGGGAGTTTTTGTTTGTATGAATTATAGATAGATATACATATGTATATACACACACATATATATATATATATTTACCATATTATAAATGAAAACTAATTTTGTATTTGTGGACTTTCTGAAGAGAACACCAGGTTTCTCTGGACTTTGAGAACGACTACTCTATTAGATTATAAGCTCCTTGAGAGCTGTGACTGCCTTTTTATTTGTATTTCAAGTGCTTACATGAACTGATACTAAGTGAAATGACTAGAAGCAAGAGAATACTACATACAGCAAAAAGATTATATTATGATCAACTGTGATGGACTTGGCTCTATATAAGAATGAGATGATTCAGGCCAATTCCTATAAACTTGTGATGGAGAGAGTCACCTGCATCCAGAAAGAGGACCATGGAAACTGAATTTTGGATCAAAATATAGTATTTTCACCTTTTGTTGTTGTTGTTCCCTTGCTTTTTTTTACTTCTTCATTTTTTGATCTGATTTTTCTTGTACAATATGATAAATGTGGAAATATGTTTAGAAGAACTGAACACACTTAACCTATATCAAATTGCTTGCTGTATGGGGAGGTGGAAGAGGAGAGATAAAAATCTGGAACACAAGATTTTTTTATTTATTTTTTAATAGCCTTTTATTTACAGGATATATGAATGGGTAACTTTACAGCATTAACAATTGCCAAACCTCTTGTTCCAATTTTTCACCTCTTACTCCCCCACCCCCTCCCCTAGATGGCAGGATGACCAGTAGATGTTAAATATATTAAAATATAAATTAGATACACAATAAGTATACATGACCAAAACGTTATTTTGCTGTACAAAAAGAATCAGACTCTGAAATATTGTACAATTAGTTTGTGAAGGAAATCAAAAATGCAGGTGTGCATAAATATAGGGATTGGGAATTCAATGTAATGGTTTTTAGTCATCTCCCAGAGTTCTTTTTCTGGGCATAGCTAGTTCAGTTCATTACTGCTCCATTAGAAATGATTTGGTTGATCTCGTTGCTGAGGATGGCCTGGTCCATCAGAACTGGTCATCATATAGTATTGTTGTTGAAGTATATAATGATCTCCTGGTCCTGGCTCATTTCACTCAGCATCAGTTCGTGTAAGTCTCTCCAGGCCTTTCTGAAATCATCCTGTTGGTCATTTCTTACAAAACAGTAATATTCCATAATATTCATATACCACAATTTATTCAGCCATTCTCCAACTGATGGACATCCATTCAGTTTCCAGTTTTTAGCCACTACAAAAAGGGCTGCCACAAACATTCGTGCACATACAGGTCCCTTTCCCTTCTTTATAATCTCTTTGGGATATAATCCCAGTAGTAACACTGCTGGATCAAAGGGATGCACAGTTTGATAACTTTTTGAGCATAGTTCCAAACTACTCTCCAAAATGGTTGGATTCGTTCACAACTCCACCAACAATGCATCAATGTCCCAGTTTTCCCGCATCCCCTCCAACAATCATCATTATTTTTTCCTGTCATCTTAGCCAACCTGACAGGAAACACAAGATTTTTTAAGAGTGAATATTGAAAACTATCTTTGCAAGCATTTTGAAAATAAAAAGTTATTATTTAAAAAAATCTTTCCTGTCATCATTTGATCTAATGATCTAAACTCCTGGGATAAACAAAAAATAACAAAAAAGCCTCTGGTGACCCACCATCCCACATTTCAGCTCCTTCTCATAACTTATGTTTCTCTATTACAATGGTCCTTGAACTTTTGTTCTCACTATCTTGTATTTCAGTGTCTGTCCAAAAAGTTTTTGTTTGTATGATACATGTATATGTGTGTGTGTGTATATATATATCATATAGAAATGAAAATTAATTTTGAATCTGTAGATCCTCTGAAAGTGTTTCAGAGACTCCCAGGATTCTCTGGACTTTGAGAACCACTGTTCTATTAGACTTCAAGCACCCTGAGAGCTGGGACTGTCCCTTTATTTATATTCCAAGTGCTTAGCATAGTGCCTATCCCATAGTGAGCGTTTAAGAAATGTTTATTGAATTCTCATTGAATTTTCACATTTCATCCCTTTTACTAGCTCTGATTTTGGGGTCAGATAAAACATCTTTTCATCAGTCAAAATAATTCCTAGTAAAGAATATCAAGTTCTTATGATTACCAATACAGGATACTTTCCTCCCCCTTCTATCATCAAATGAGTATATAGCTCCAACCCATTCTTTCATGCTCACATGGGGAAAAAAAGATCCTTATCCTCCAGTTCTTCCTTAAAATCAAAACTATAATGCATATGGAGATAATGAAGTAATGCATGAATTTCTGATTTTTTTTTTATTTTTAGGAAGTTTAGTTTAATGTCTACTCCTCTCTACCCCTAAGAGAATGAATGATATTTAAATGAGCCCAGACAATCTAAGACTTATCCAGGAAACAATTTGTTGGCCTACAAGGACTACTGACTCTGTGATTAGATTTATAGATCCTTCAGTGGTCTGAGACAATGGTCTTTCTATCTCGTTTGACTGCTTCTCTCTCTTAGGGGAAATAAAATAAGACCTACAAATATTTCTCAAAAATATTCAGGAAGGTATTGAAATGCTACTATTCTTGATGGCAGTCCATGAAATGGCGTGTTATTTAATGAGTTCCATCAATGCTTAGGAAGAAGGAAAAAATGCAAATAGCCCTAATCATGCAGAAAGATATGTCCAGACTTATAAAATCCTGAGAAATGCAGTTGCTTATATTAATGAGAAGAAATGAGGTTTTGTTGCAAAAAGTGGTATTTCAAACAAGTAAGAAAAACTATGTCATATTTGTGGGCAGCAATATGCCATAAATATCAAAATGACTCCTAATAGGAACAGTATTCTACCTTTAGACTAGAAGAATTTTGAAAACCAAGCTATGCCACAATGAACAAGACACAAGCTTAATCTTCTGGCCATAAAATGTCATATTGTTATGTGACTCACTCATTATATACAACTGTTTGAACTGACATTTTGAGATAATCCTCCAGAATGATAATTCAGTTTCCTTTATTACTCATCCAAAATGCCAGTTACTTGATTTTCAAGTGATATCTTTTTCTCTCAATTTGGCCACATCTTGCTGTTTATGACAACTGCAGTATACTTTGTAGTTATAGAATGGATAGTTATAGCACTGAGTGAGGAGTTTTCTTTCCAACTCAAATTTCACAACTATTTATTTTTACTTATATATTTATTTAGTATTGTGAGTATTGTCAGTAATCACTGTAAGATCATGTTGCCTGGATAACACGATAAAGGATTAGAGAGAGGCAAATGTTTTCTTGATTCAAAAATATGAAAGAGAATGGAGCTTTAAAGTTATAGATGTGTGAGTTTGACAAGTAGATTCACAACTGGTCAAATAGCTGGACACGAGAGAGTAGGCATTAATAAGACAATGTCAACATAGAAGGAAGTTATGTGGAGTGACCCAAGAAGCTGTTCTTCACAGGTGGCCATTTCAATATTTTTAATGATATGATTCTCAAGATTGTAATGATGTCAAGCTGTGAGGGATAGGCAACATATTAGATGATGGATTCTGTTCAGAAAGAATTTTGACAGATTAGAATTTGGGTTCAAACCTAAAATAAGTTCTGTAATATTTGTCCAATTTCAGACTTGGGTTAGAGAAAATTAAATTCATAAATACAGGATAGGAGAAGTATGACTAATTAACAATTTGCCTGAGAAAGATTCTGCATCTTTTATGAACTTTAAGGTTAATGTGAAAGAACTATGATCTGGCAGCCAAAAATACTATGGCAAATGTTACATTAAGAGACATAATATCCATGGCTATAAAATCCCATTGTACATTTGGGAATAAAAAAATTTCACAGTTACAGAATGGGAAATGCAGAGTTAGTAATAGTTTTTCCTCTAACACTACCCTTCCATCCCCCAACAACAACAACTTAGATCTTTGGATTTTAGTGGATTGTAAGCTTAAAAAAACAACTTGTATAATGTGATTATCAAAAAGTCCAAGGAAATTTGAGCTGAAGTAAAAGAGGCATAACTTCCGGGATTAAGAAGATAAGAGTCCCTCTGATTGAGTTGTGGTACAATTATTTACATCTGAGGTATTATGTTCAGTTTTATATGTTCCATTTGAAAATGACATTGATATGTGGGAAGTATGCAGAGGACAGCAGCCAGCACAATTTCAGACCTCCCTCCCTTCTTTCCTTCCCTTCCTTCCTTTCCTTCTTTCTTTCCCTTCCTTCCTTCCTTCCTTCCTTCCTTCCTTCCTTCCTTCCTTCCTTCCTTCCTTCCTTCCTTCCTTCCTTCCTTCCTTCCTTCCTTCCTTCCTTCCTTCCTTCCTTCCTTCCTCCTTCCTTTCCCTTCTTTCTTCCTTCTTTATTATGATGGGGAGTAGTAGTGGAGTTGGGCAAGGTAGTTCACAAAAAATTGAAGAATAATTAAAGTTGACTTTATACAACATTAGAATTTTATAAAAATGACATTTTATACAATTTGAGCCTCACAATAATCCTGTGAGTGCTATATAGATGTTACTGTTGTCATTTTATAGATGAAGAAATTGAGCTCAGAATTAAATGATCATATGTCAGAAGCAGTAATGAAATTCTCTTCTTCCTAATTTCAAGCTCAGATCTCTAATAATTAAAACATACTTGTCTCTTCCCCAATGCCTATTCAAAGCAATTGCCAACCCCTCTCAATTCAACCTCCACAACATCTCTCACTTCATTCTCCTTCTTTTCATTTATACAGCCTACTATAGTTGAAGTCCTAATTAGGCTTACTTCAGCTGTTGAAATAGATTCCTAATTGGTCTCCCTACTTCCAGTCTTTTCCTTCTCTAATCCATTCTCCACACAGCTGTCAAAACAGTTGTACTGCAGACAGATCTCCTAAAATCCCTCTTTTCCTAAAGGATCTTCACTGCTTCCATATTAAAGGAAGAAAACTAGCATTTATCATTGATTCTAGGATAAAGTAAAAGCTCTTTGGGTAAAAGTCAAAGTTCTTTTTAATGTTGCTCTAGGTCAGAGATGTCAAGCGAATTAGCAAACCAGACTAAAATGTAAATGGGAAATGTTTTACAAAAATAAATTTAAAAAACAATGAAATATTTTTTGTTCACTTGTATCTGACTCCTCATGACCCCATTTAGGATTTCCTTATTGAAGATATTAGCTTAAGTTGCTATTTCCTTTTCTAGTTCATTTTATAGATGAAGAAACTAAGGCAAACAGATCTGTGACTTGCCCAATCATAGAACTAGATCTGAGGCCAATTTTAGCTCATAAAGATGACTCTTCTTGACTTCAGGCCTAGCACTCTATCCTGTGCCATCTTGCTTACTTACAATTGGGTAACTCTTAAGTTAGTAACTTATGAAATATTGAAACAAGAACTGTTCTATTATTATGGGATAGTGTAATTCATTTTTTATGTACAGAAGGTATAAATTCGTAGCTAAACCATGAGGTCATGTTATTCATAGGGAAAATACAAGTGTTGAACCAATGAAAATAAGTTGGAAAAGGAAATGGCAAATCACTCATCTTCACCAAGAAATTTCTAAATGGGATAATAAAGAATGGGAAAAATTGGAATAGCTAAATAATTGATTGGCCCATGACATACTCAACTATAACAAATGCTTTAAAGTAGCGAGAAAGTCCAAGAGAAATAGTTGCAGTAGTTTATATCATGGTGTTATCTATTGCCTTTAGATCTGCAGATCAGAGAGGTAGTGTGATATCATTAGTAGAGAATGTGTTAGAACAAGGAAATGTGGGTTCAAGTCCCACCTCTGACACATACTGGCCATGTGTCTGTGGGTCAGTCAGCTGAGGCAAACAAGGTTAAGTGACTTTCCCAGGATCACTGTCTAATAAGTATCTGAAACTAGATTTGAACTTAAGAAAATGAGTTTTCTTGACTCTAGGACTAGCATGCTATCCACTGCCCAACCTAGCTGTTCATTATTAATCTGCATTAATAGAGGAAATTTCCTCACTTGGTAATCACCAATGATTGGAGGACATATCCTTATCCCCATAATTAGAGATTAAGATATTTTCATAGAATAATTGAATCTCAGAACTGGAAATGAATTTGGAAGATATTAAGATATTAAGGGATGCTTGGGCATCTCTCTAGCATCTTATATAACATCCATGAAAAAGGACCATCCAGCTCTTGCTTGAAGACCCCTATCTTAAGGGTAATATCTTAAGGTAGCCTATAGTACTTTTGGATATATTAGGATATTTTATCTCACATGTGTCCTAAGTCTTTCTCTTTTCAGCTTCAGGCCTTGCTACTAGTTTTGTCTTCTTAGAACTCTGATTTTCATTTTATTAGATTCAGCCCATTTTTTCCTCTTGTTGGGATCTTTTTGGAATTAACATCTGTTGCCTGATACATTCACTGTTTTTCAAGCTTTGTGTCATTTACAAATTTGAGAAGTATACCTTCTGTGCTTTAATATGAGTCACTGATAAAAATTTTGAGCAATACAGGGCCAAGAATAGATCTACTCTACTAAAAACCTCATACTAAGCTGTAATCAATCCATTAATGATTCTTTTTTTTTTTTTTACCCAAGGATCAAAATGTTCAATGGAGAATTCATTATCCTCCCTCCCCAATACTTTGAAAGGAAACAAATTCACAGAACAAAACCTATTTCCCCCTCCAGACTTCCCTTTCTCTATTGAAGTCATGGAATTTTTCAACTCAATTTTGCTAACTTGAAATTACCCTTGACTCTCCTTTATTCTCATTTCTTCCCCTCTATCCAATCAATTTCTATTTTGTTTTACTTCCACAACATCTTTTGTATCTGTCCCTTACTTCTCAATCAAATAGCCACCACCACTCTCCTATCATCTCTTCCTTGGGCTGTGGCAAGATTTCCTTACTTAGTCCCATAACTTTCAGTCTTTTTTTATCTCTAATATTTTCTAATATTGCACATTCATTCCATTTTTCTGTCTCTCTACCAGGAATTCACTGCTCTCTCACTTCAACTCATATAATCACATACTTTTTTCAAGGCCCAGATTCTATATGAAATCTTGTCTGATCCTCTTATTTTCTAGTACTTTCACCCTGAAATTACTTCATATGTATATTATGTTAACTTTTATATATTCAGATGTTTTTCTGCTGTCTAGAATATAATCTCATTGGAAGCAGAGCTTATGAATTTTTTCTACATTATATTCCAAGCACTTAGTACAGTGCCTGACACATAATAGGTAATTAACAGACAATCATGGTCAGATAATAACTTTAGAATTGGAAGAGATCTCATATGTTACCTAGTTCAACTTCTCATCTTGCAGGTGAGGAACCTGAGACTTAGAGACTTTGTCCAAGGTCATCTGGGTAGTAATCAATCAGTCAATTAATTGGTTCGTTGTTATCATTCATTCTCAATAAGGACCAAAATGATATCTCTGTGTTAGACTGGAGTTACATCTGACAGTCTGATTACACCAATATGAACTCAGAATAATTTGCCACCAGTCAGACACAAATATTCCCTGTGAACATTTGCGGTGGTCTCTAGCTTTAAAAATGGTATGGTGATGTCTTTTGATTCATGTATAAATTGGATTTAATTCAGGCAGAGTTGCACAAAGTCATCAGACTCACTATCTCTTCCTTGGATAGTAGAGCCACTACTATCCAATGGCAGTACAGAGTCAAGATGACTTGGTAATGACTTGAGATGTAATGGATGACCTTGGTGTCTTCAATATCTAGCCAGATCCTAAAACACCATAATACCTGCTTTACCTGCCTTTGTGGCCATTGAAAAATT
The DNA here is from genome assembly GCF_902635505.1 of Sarcophilus harrisii. Lineage (NCBI taxonomy): Eukaryota > Metazoa > Chordata > Mammalia > Dasyuromorphia > Dasyuridae > Sarcophilus > Sarcophilus harrisii. The sequence continues at coordinate 146,946,831 of NC_045427.1, forward strand.
TTGATTAATATATATTAAGCACTTATTATCCCCCTTAGTACTAGGAATATAAAAAAGAGCAAATGAAGCCTCTGACCTCAAGAATATTGTCTGAAAGAGACAGTATTCCAACAAATACACACACACACACATACACACACACACACACACACACACACACAGAGCAAGATATCTATAACATGTATAGAAGATAATTAACTGAAGAAAATGCACTGGGTTAAAAAAAATGGGGAAGACTAGAGAAAAAGATAGAGTGGAGAAGGGAGAGCATGCCAGGCATGGGGAGAGGACAACTGGAGGGACTTTGTGGAGCTAGAAAATGGAAAGTTATGGTTGTGGAACAATCAGAAGTTCAAGGTCATTGGATCAAAGAGAATGTGGTAGGGAGGGAGGTGTAAGAAAATGGAAAGGTGAGTTTTGGATGCCAGAGCATTTTGTTCTTGAATTTGTATTTGATTTTGGAAGGACAAGCTGAAGTTTGCGTGGCAGGGTGTCATATTATGGTAGATCATGATTCGAAGTTGAATCATCTGATTCCAAAAAACAGTGTTCTTTCCATCAAATGAAATGGTGGCTTTAAAGGAAAACAACCTAATTGTACACATGATTTACTAGATAGACCTTAAAAGCTATCTTGAGGCACAAAAACATCAAGTGATGTCTAGAGTTAGGCAGATAGCAAGTAGGAAAGTCAGGATTTGGACACAAAATTTCCAGATGCCCAAGACTAACACTTTATTCATCAGATTAGAGGAAGCTGCTTCTGTGACATGCCTACTCTCAACCTCTGAAAACCATTACTTAGATTATAAAAATCATCTGTTATGTTTAAAATGCTTTCAAATGTGTTAGCTTCTGAGATCCACAGTTTTTTTTTTTTGTTTGTTTTTTTGTTTTTTTTTTTTTTGAGATGAAAAGGACTAGGTACTATTACCCAGTCAGTTGCCTATTTTAATTGAGTCTAGCTTTTCAACTTTCCATTTGTTTCTTTTCACCAATATGGCCACCATTCTAACTTAGGTCCTTATCTCTCCCTCCTGGATTATTTCAAAAACCTTTATAGGTCTCTACTTCTTATTTCTTTCCTTCCACAAGTTTTTAAGGAAACTATAAATTTATTATTAAAATATTTTGATACCTTCATTTCAACATAATTGATTTCCATTATAATTCTGTTTTACTTTATGCAATTAAAATATTATTCTGAGAAGGGGGTAAACAGATTGCCAAATGGATCCATGACATGCATTCACTGAGATAGAAAGATTAAAACAAAATTGTATTTTATTGATAGAAAGAGATTGATTTGAGATATAACCACAAATAGGGAAACATTTCCTGGCCCAAAACTGAATGAGTGTTATCAAGTTTCATGTCAGAGATAAACATTTGTGTTTCATTTCTAGACATGGCTTTGATGCTCACTAGCTTGGAAATCTTAAGGAAGTGATTTAATCTCTCTGGGTATTACTAACTACTTCTTTAAGATGGAAATAATAGTACCTAGTCCTTTTCATCTCAAAAATACTGTGGATCTCTCAAATTAACACATTTGAAAGCATTTTAAACATGACAGATGCTTTCTATAATCATGTAAGTAATGTACAAGTGGAACTGGTTTGAATCATCTCAATGTTGAAGACAGCCCCATCCATCAGAATTGACATGCACACAAAAAATTTAGAACTCTTGTTCTAATCTCTTTCTGATCAGTCCTCCATTAAGATTTCAAAATAATCTTCCTAAAGCACTGTCCCCACTTCAGTAGTTTTAAGTCCCTTTGCATTACTTCTGAAATATAATGTAAACTATTCAGTTTGGTAATAAAGTCCTTCCCAATTTTGTTCCAGGGGATCAAACATGTGACTTTCTTCCCCCTCACCGTAATGTTGGACAACTTGCTGTTCTCTAACACCAAGTTTTCATCTCCCACTTTTATGCCTTTACATAAGTTGTCTTCTGACCTGAAGTATATTTCCTTCTTACTTTGTCCCATTGGAAACTATGACTTCTGTCAATGCTCTGCTCATGGGCCACTTCTTTCAGGGAGGCTATTCTGATCTTCCAAGATGATGGTGGCTTCTCTTTTCTAAAATAAAAAATAAATAAATAAAAAAACCTTGTTTGGGGCCCCCTGTTTATAAATGTCTCTTTATATTTTTGTAAGGAGTTTGAATAAAGGATCATTTTTAAAATGTATCTTTGTATCCTCAGTATCTAATACTGGGTCTTGCACAAAATGGCCTTTTAATAATCATTGAATTTAATTGGATCATCATTGAACCCGTTTTGAATCCATATAACTGTGCTGTTACTTAGTCCCAATTTCTTCTTCATCCACAAGAATAGCATGAGAGACTGACACATATTTTGTTAAAATCTAAGCACACTATATATGTAGTCACTCTGTTAAAATATAAGGAAATGAATTAACTCTGGCATGTCTGATTTCCATAGCAATGAATGCTCATGAAGATGACCACTTCCTTCTAAATTTTCACACACAAATCCTTTAAAATATCTTCTAAAACTTTGTCAGGATTTGCAGTCAAACTCGCCAGGCTATAGCATGTTGATTTATATCCTTTTTTATTTAATGGAAAATTTGAATATTTGTCCTTCTTCAGTCTTGAAGTACCCTTCCCATTTTCAACAGTCTTTTAGAGATCAATGACAGTAGCTTAGTAACCACATGCACACATTCAGGGTCAGACATATTAAAGAGAGAGAGTACTCATTCATTCTGCAATAGAAGTATGTTATTTTCAGTACTTGCCCTCACAGGAGAAAGTTAGCCAAATCTTGCAAGAATTAGTATTAGAGATGAATCTCATGCTTGTGATCTGCTCTGATTCCTTTTCTTAATCAAGCAGAGACTAATGTAAAGCAAGACATTCTGAAGATTTATTTCCTCATTTTTTTCCTCATTCAGTTTTTCAAATTCATATACTAATGGGTCTGTTGTTTGAATTGGAGTATTTACCTCTGAAATGTCCTATGAAATACTAATACAAAGGAAAATCTTTTCTTATGTTTGTAGAAAAGGGAACAAGACTCCTAACAATCTGTGTAGGTAGCAGGAAATAACTAGGGATCTTGCCTGAAGAGGTCAGAAGAACAATGACTATTAATGAAAATAATTCTCAGGCTAGACCATCTAGCTTTTGTTCTAATAGTATGAGGTTCTCCCATTTCTATTTTTATCTAATGAAGAAGACTGTTTTCACTTGGGGAATAAATAATTTGCTAGGTAAAAGTTGATTCCCAATCCATTAATAAGACTAAAATACGATTTTTATAGCATCTATTATATACCAGGCACTGTGATAAGTGCTTTCAAATATTATCTTATTTGGTCCTCACAACTAATCTGAAAGGCAAATGCTATTATCACCTCCATTTTATTATTGAGGAAACAGAGGTAGAGGTAAATGATTTGTCAGAAGTCTACATAGCTAGTGTCTAAGGTATGACTCCACACCCAGAACACTAAATGCCTCTAAACTAATAGCAATCCATCAGCAAGCATTAATTAAGTATGTACTATATTCTAGACACATTTTTAAGCATGGAAGATATTTTTCTAAAAAATGAAATAAAGAAGGAGGGGGAGTAGATGGCAGATTTTTTTTAAAAAAGGCATTACCTGAATTCTTCCCCAAAGCATTCTAAATTCTTTTAAATAATGACTCTAAAGCAAATTCTAGAGTAGTAGTGCCCACAAAAAGATGTTGTAAAGCAATTTTCCAGCCAAAGAAAACTTAGGTCAGCAAGAAAGAGCTGTTGCCCTAGGATGAGAGCAGAACATAGTCCAGCATAGGACATATCAGTTCAGACCAAGACCCAACAAACCAGATTTCAGCAAACAGAAGACGTTCTTGGGACCTCTGAATCAGTGCTTCCACATCTCTCAGCCCACAGATGTCAAAGATGACTTAGAAGTTCAACATGAAAGGTTTGTTATATTGGGGTGAGAGTGGAGTATAGTGGGGCATAGGCCACACTATTACAGCTCAGACCAAGGAGTAGGCTTTGAGAGCCTCTGAATCAGCAGTAGCAACTTCCAGAGGTCTCAGCCCACAAATAGTAAGGAGGTTGAACATCTAGCTAGAAAAAGGAGCCTCTTTGCTAGCACTATTGCTTAGCCCTTACTCAGATCCAGTACACAGTCCCAGGTCACAGTCCCATGGCAAGGAGGAGCACTAATTGGCACGTTAGAACTTGCAAACAGAGTGAAATGTGACCCTCTTCACAGTTCCAGGGCAGAAAAAAAGTACTTGTGGTCACTCATAGACCAGAGAACAGGTCATGAGAGTAGTAAACACCTCTCCTTACATCATACCACACTGAAAGAATAGGTTCCTAGAAGGATCTCTGAAAATAACTGCACAAACCCTCTGAATATTGATAAGTGATCAAAAGATATGAACAGTTTTCAGATGAAGTAATCAAAGCTATTTATAGCCATATAAAAATACTCTAATTCATTACTGATTGGATAAATGCAATTCAGAGGTAGTACCTCAGACTCATTAGATTAGCTAATAGGCCAGAAAAAGAAAATAATAAATGTTGAAGGTAATGTGAGGAAAATGAGACATAAATGCTGTTGGTAGGTATGTGAATTGATTCAACAATTTTTTTAGTTATTTGGAACTATACTCAAAGAGCTATAAAACCCTTTTCACCACCTTTCAATCTGTTTCCTAAAAGAGAATTTTTAAAAAGGATAAGGACTTGTATGTACAAAAATATTTATTAGTTCTTTTTAGGGACAAAGAATTAAAAATTGAGGGGTGCCCATTGATTGGGGAATGCCTGGGTAAATTGTGTTATGTAATTATGTTGAAATACTATTGTGCTACAAGAAATGATAAATGAGATGTTCTCAGAAAAACCTGGAAAGACTTCTTTGAACTGATGCAAATGAAATGTACTATGAACAAGGAAACAAATATAATGTAAGATCAGCTGTTATTCTCAGCAATACAATAATCCAGGACAACTCTGAGGAATTTATGATGAAAAATGTTATCCATATTCAGAGAAAGAATTGATTATGTCTCAATACAGACTGAAGCATATTTCTTTTATTTTATTTTTCTTGAGTTTTGGGGGGAGAGGGAGGGAGGATGGGTGGGAAGGTTCTACATTTTCTTTCATTATATGAATTTTATGGAAATGTTTCACATAACTTCACATTGCCTTCTCAGTGCGTGGAAGGGAGGGAAGAAGGGAGAGAATCTAGAGTTCAAAACTTTAAAAACAAATGTTAATTTTTTTTACATGTAACTGGGGGGAAAAACATTAAATAATGAAATAAGTGAAATTATCTCTGTCTTCATGGACCTTAAATTCTCTGGGAATACACAATATATTAGTGTATATGAAATAAAGGGTGACTGTGTGGAGGCATTATTAGCAGGTAGGCTATGGGGGAAATCTTCACAAAAGAGATGCACTTGAACTAAACTTTAAAGAAAACCAGGAATCTTAAAAATTATAAGGGAAGAGAAATAGGGTAAGGATAGCATCTTGTGTAAAGGCACAGAAATGGGAAATGATGTCTTGTGTAAAGAACAGCACACACACACACACACACACACACACACACACACACACAAGTTTGGCTGAACCGAAGAATGCATGAAATAATGTAGTATATAAGTTGGAAAAGTAATTTAGAGACAAATTATAGAGGGACTAGTTCTTTCATGAGTAATTTCATGAGGAAAGCACCCTCAGCTTAAATCTCCTTTGGGGGATTTATTTTTTTTAATGAAAGCATTTAGCCCCATTATTTTGGCTGACAGAAAAACTGAATTACTCTTGTTGAACCTCCAAGCACTAATGATAGTTACACTTACTTCTGTAAAGTTAGCTTTCTTAAGAGTTTATCATAAAGTTTATTTTTTTCTTTTCAGTTATATGATTGATTCATTATCTCTGCATCTTAGAGAAAGCCTGCTTTCTGTCACTTTATTGTTCCAGAATAGGAGTACAGTAAAGAATCCATTCTTCATGCTTATCTTCAGCTGTCATCTACAGTATTTGCTATATTTATTATCCCCACTGTCTTCTTTTGAGAAAGTTTTTAAAAATTGGGCAGAACCTTCCTAACTTTTTCAATTCTCTCTCCACTAATCTCATGCACTATTCTTTGTCTTCAAGTACTCTAAAATAAATATTTTAACCTATAGTTGTTCATTATTTAGAAACTTATTTTTCCTTCTCTTTACTGTCTTTGGAAATTTTTCTTCCTTTTTTTTTTTTTTTTTTTTGGCTGAGGCAATGGGGGTTAAGTGACTAGACTAGCTTAGGATCACACAGGTAGGAAGTATTAAATGACTGAGACTAGATTTGAACTCAGGTCCTCCTGACTTCAGGGCTGGTGCTCTATCCACTGTGCCACCTAGCTTCTCCCCTTTCTTAATCTGTCTTTTCCCCTCCTTTCCATCTTTCTTTCTTTCTTTTTCTCCATCTCTCTTTCTATCTTTCTTTCCATCTTTCCTTCCATCTTCTTTATTTCCTTCCTTTCTTCCTCCCTGCCTTCCTTTCCCCCTTCCCTCTCTCTTTCTCCTTCCTCTCGTCCTTCCATCCCTCCCCCCTTCCTCCCTCATTATTAGGCTTAGCCTCCTTCTTTTTTTTACTATCATACTATCATTTTTACTATCATACTATCATAGATTTAGAGTTATAAAATCCTATAGAACAAATGAACTTCAGATGACATCTAATTAAGTTTGAATCTCATCTATAATTTCACAAACTAGTAATAATCCAGCTTTTATTTTGAAGACCTCTACCGATATGATAGTTGCTATATTTAAAAGGAATTCACCCTATTTTTGGTAAGCACTTATTGCAAGAATATTGAGACCCAAATTTTCTTCCTTCTCTTTCTATCCACTAATATTAACTTTTACTGCCAAGCAGAATGTCTGATCCTTCTCTGTATTATAGTTCTTTAAATACATGGACAGATATCCTTCTGAACCTTCTTGTGACTATGCTGAATAGTCTCATTTATTTTAAGGGATTCATATTCTCATTAGAGCCTTATCCCCCTCTATTTCATCTACAATGTCTCAGCTAATCTTCTACTGTCTCCTCACACTACTGTTCTGAATATTCATTGTATTCTATTTAAGTCCACAACAAAGGGCTAGGGGTTGTTAACAAAAAAGACAAATATGCTTTAACCCATATATTATGTTGATCCAAGTCTTAGAGCCTCCAATATTATGATAATTTCAGTGGTGATTTTATTAACCCCAGACCTGCATGCATACACTATTTTGTTAGATTCTTTCTGGAGTAATTTTTGCCATAGCTATTAGTACTAGTATAAACATCTATTACACTGATTGATGATATGTATCTTTAAAATAGTTTCCTTTACCACAGAGGAGAAAATGATGAAAGTAATTTGAAAAAATATGCTGTAATACAAACCAAGTCCTAAGTTTCTCCTAAATGAAAACATTTTGAGGGAACACAGAACTGTTTACTATGACACAGGATGTTATTCTTAATACACAAAAGGGGGAACTTTCTTTCCTTTGATATATTATCATTACAGTCTAGAATTCGATATCAGACATAACATCTATATTCCAGACTTGCCTCATAAATTTTCAACAAATCTCTTCCTCTCTCTTGCTTCAGTTTTCTCTTTTGTAAAGTGAGCTATTCTGATTAGATCATTCTAGCAGTCTTTCTTACCTTTTGATTGTACAATATTTTAATACTTTATTCTCTTTGATGTAGAATTGTAAGGAACATTGACTGTCATCAAATCCAAGATCTACTTCATTTTACAAATGAAATACAGACCAGGGAATTTAAAGGCTATGAAAATAAGCATAAAGGGAATACATCCCTTATTGGAAAACAGTTTGGAATTATGCTCAAAAAGTTATTACTCTGTGCATACCCTTTGATCAAGCACTGTTTCTACAGAGATTATATCCCAAAGAGATCGTACAGGAGGTAAAGGGACCCTCATGTGCAAAAATGTTTGTGGCAGCCCTTTTTGTACTGGTAAGAAACTGGAAACTGAGTGGATGTTCATCAATTGAAAGTGGCTGAATAAGTTATGGTATATGAATGCTATGGAATACTATTGTTCTGTAAGAAACAACCAGCAGGATAATTTCAGAGAGGCCTGGAGAGACCTACATGAACTGACGCAAAGTGAAATGAGCAGAACCAGGAAATTATGATACATGGCAACAACAAGACTATAGTCTTGAAAATCAATTCTGATGGATGTGGCTCTCTTCAACATTGAGATGATTCAAACCAGTTTCACTTGTACAGTGATGAAGAGAGCCATCTACACCCAGAGAAAGAATGAGAACAGTATAGAATATAACATAGTATTCTCACTTTCTCTGTAGTTATTTGCTTGCATTTTTTTCTCAGTTTTTCTTTTTCTTCCTTCTTGATCTGATTTTTCTTGAGCAACAAGATAACTGTATAAATATGTATACATATATTAGATCTAATATGTATTTCAACATAAAAAAGAATAAATCTTAGCATCTGGGGTAGATTTTAAACCCAGCTTCTCTGCCTCCATAGATAGTGTTCTTTCCACCAAGGACCCTTAGTTCTGCTGGTGTGTGTCCTTCCGCTGACAAAGATCATAGGAGCAAAGCCTTTCCAATGTGCTTTGATCAATCATTTTCTTGAGTCAGGTATGTAAACAAGTTAATAGATAGATAGATAGACAGACAGATATATAAATTGATAGGTAGATTATAAATAGGAAAGAAAAAGAAGGGAAAGAAGAAAACAAGCAAGCAAGAAAGAAAAAGCAAGAAAACAAGAAAAGAAAGAAAGAAAAAACAGTGAGAGAAATGGACCCATTCCCAAATCTCTGCCATCTTGTTAGAAGCTGATTTGTTGCTTCATGATTTTAGTCTTGGAGAACTCAAGGTTACCTCTGAGTTACATGGATGTAGTATTAGAAGACTTTAGTGAAGGAAGTGGTTCAAATCTCACATTTGACAATCCCTATATAGTTGATATTGGGTAAACTGTAGGAATATATGTTATAGACTAAGATTGGAAAGGACCTAATTAGCTATCTAGTTCAAACCTAATTTCCACATTTTACAGATGTGGAAATTGATATAGTAAATATAGAATTGGACCTAGAGTCAGGAAGAATACAATTCAAAGTTGGCAATGACATGCCAGTTATGTGATGTTGGACAAACCTAACCTAAGTGTGCCTCAGTCTCTTATTTGTAAAATGGAGATAATAACAGTACCTACCTGGGCTGTTAGGCTCAAAGAAAATAACACTTGTAAAGTGTTTTGCAAAACTTTAAATGCTACATAAATTTGAATCATTATTATAAGCTAACTTTCCTGAGATCATATAGATAGTAAGCATTTGGAATGAGAATTGAACACAGGCCTCTTACTCTAGGGTTTGTTATTTTTCCTGAGCCATTTAATGTCTATGTGTCTCAAACAACTTCCTTGGACTTACCTCTTGAAATTATAGAGAGGTTGCTAACTGCATTAGTCAGTGGAAAGAATTCTCAATACTAGTAGGAGTCCCCTACTCTAATGACTTTCATAACTAACTTTTCTAATGAAGAGTCAGTGAGTCTAAGAGTTCTTTGCAGGCTGGGGAGATTAATCACAATGGAACAATGTACTCAAGGACTCTGGGGAGCAGTGTCATGAATGCTGGCTGAGAGATAGGTACCCAAAGGAGCTCATGAGTCAACAGACAACTGACCTGACTTATTTTTCCTATTAGAAATAATCCATCTTGTCCATGCTTTGACTTTAAAATCTCTTTAGACACTATAAAATTTCTGAGAAAGGGAGCTGTTGGGTTCAGATGACTCCTAAAATCTCTCTGGAATACAGCAGGGCTGCCTGAAAGTCATTGATGTAATCCGTTGATTCTCTCATTTTGGAAGGGTTCTGTTTCACTGCATTTGAATGTCCTTTTGGGAAACATGTTCCCTATTTGTCATCATTTTTTATTCTCTATCCTTTTGTTGCCTGCAGTTCCACTTTCACTAATTGATTCTCAGGTACTAATGGGAAATCAACTTTGAGGACAGTGTGATCCTGCTGAGGGTTTCTATGATGATAGTTGGCATTTACATAATGCTTAATGGCTATAAACACCTTTCTATAGCATGATCATCCTTAGTTATCATTACCATTATATGAGCTAGAAAATGAAAATATTTTCCAGTGAGGATTTGAGACTCAGACAATTTGTGGCAGAGTATATAATCTTGTGAAGGTCAGGTCTCCTGAATTTAATATCAGGACTCTGTTCGTTATCTTCATGATGCATATGTAGTCATAAAGTGGAATGAGATGCTATTTGAAAATAAAAACTGTGAAAGTTGTGGACAATCTCAGAATGAAGCAAGCAAACATCTATTGTCTTGTATGTGTAGTGCTAGATGTTGGAGATACAAATGCAAAAATGAATCAGTTTCTCCCTTTAAGAAACTTATATTATAATGAGGGAGATAATGTATACATATATATAGATGATTATAGAATACATATAAAGCAGGATGAAGTTCACTTTAGAGTAGAAATTAATAGCAAACACAAGGAGTAAGAAATCTTCATACAAAAAAAGAATATGAGCTGAGTCTGTATAGGAGAATTAAATGGTCAAAGTTTCTCTTTAAAGAGATTATTTTGGCAGGTACATAGAAAATGGATTTGACAAGGCAGGAGTTGGAAGTAGGAAGACTAATTAATAGGCTTTTACAATAATTCAGATAAAAAGTAATGAGCGTCTGAACTAAGCTAGTAGTTATGATTTGAGAGATGTCTTAGATGTAGAAATAAAAGATTTGGAAACAGATTGAGCATGGGGGTGAGGAAAAAAAGAAAAGTCTAGGATGTTTCATAGATTGTAAACCCAGGTGCTTGAAAAGGATGCTGGTTCCTTCAAAAGACAATCATTTTGTGATGGAGGGGAGCAGATTTAGGAGGAAAGAAAGTCAGTTTTATTTTAACATTAAAATCTGACATACCCAAGGACATCCAAAGCTATTAACTAGACAGTTGGTGATATGAGATTGCAACTCAGGAGAGAAATTAGAACAAGTTCACTCAATCTAACCATCAACTAATTAATTGGTGTGGATTAATTAATATGGGTTTCCACCTTTTCTCAAATTTAAGAGAGTAATTGTGAGCTATTCAGTGTGTGTGAGAAGTTCTGTAATATGGTGTTTCTACCTTTAAAACATTGTATATTTTGTATGGGGAGAGCTTGGACTATATAATTGCTAAAGTTTCTCCCAGCTTTTAGATTCCATGAACTATATTCTGGATACATTTAGAGAGCACAATTTTGAAAGTATGTATGTGTATATATATATATATATATATATATGTGTGTGTGTGTGTGTGTGTGTGTGTGCATGTGTGTTTATATGTGTGTATGTATATGTATGCACACACACACATATATATGCTTAGTTAGTTCTTTTTTTCATTAATCTTCAATAATCATTAATTATCAGTCACTGCTTAAATTTTGACTCTTACCCTTCTTTCTTACTTCACAACCAAATAGAGACAGTCTTGACTCACTTTCTGATGATCAAATATAGAAAAAGCTCTGAACTTAAGTCCCACTATCACAGTTGCTCTTGTACTTGGAAAAAACTTCAGTAACTATCTATGGAGTCAGCCTTTACGCACAAAAATAAATACTTATATCAACTTAGGCATCAACTTTGTTTAAAGATCTCTAGAAAGGATTGGGAGTGGGGGAGAATGCCATCCATTCCACATTTGGATGATTTTATTGTTGAATTTTTTTCTTTATGTAGTATTTGTATGTGTGCCTGTGGAAATTATTTATATACATGTGTCTTTCTAGATATGTTTTATAGGAAGATAAGAAGATATATTCCCATATATGCATACATACACATATACATGTATGTGTATATATATGTGTGTGTGTGTGTGTGTGTGTGTGTGTGTGTGTATACCTCCAGAGCCTCTTCTAAGCCACCCCTCTCAAAAGGAGACACCTGCCTTAGGAGAGCAAGTCATTGGGCCCATAAAGCTGGCTATTCTGTTCTCTTCAGAAAAGGAAGACAGAGCTAGAATTTTATCTGTCCCTTCCCACTGAAGACTGAGAGTTCAGGAGAATTAATTTTTAGGTTCAAACCACTTTCCTATTTTATATTTCCTAATGAGAAAAGAATATCCCAAAGTAAAAAAAAAACAGAGGTTTAAATCTTCCTACAAACCTCTAGTTATACAGACATAATGAATAGCAAATAAACCCATTTATCTAAGCTAATAGCAAACAGAAATCAGAGAAGTTATACATATTAGAACATACTAGAAAGTATACAGATTGAATGAGTTCTCCCACTGGGAGAGAGATATTTCAATTTAATTGAAAGAAAAAATCCCTAAACAAAATACAAAAAACAAACAAAGTAAGAAGAATAAGCAAACAAAACAGTATAGTTACTATGGGGAGGAGAAAATCAGTGTTCATATTCAAAGGAAGATAATAAAACCAAAAAATCTATTCTTTTGTCAATGAAAAACATCAAATGGTCCCAAGAACAAAAAAATATTTCTTAGAAGAACTTAAAAAAAAACTTTAGAAATCAAATAAGAGAGGTTAAGGAAAAATTAGGGGAAAAAAGAGGGAAAAATCAAGAAAAATATGAAAAGAAAGCCAATCAATTGGAAATAGAGAACTAAAAACTAAGGAAGAAAATAATTCCCTGCAAACTAGAATTGGACAAAGGGAGGTTAATGATGTTCTAAGACTCAAAGAAATAATAAACAAATGAAAAATTAGAAGAGAATGTGAATCATCTCATCAGAAAACAAATAATCTAGAGAACAAATCAAGGAGAAAGAATAGAATAATAGAACTGCCTGAAAATTATGATAAAAAAATCTTGATATAATATTGCAAAAACTTATCAAGGGAAATTACCTTGAAGTTTTAGAATGAGAAGGCAAAGCAGAAATAGAAAAAAATGTACTGATCACCACCTAGAAGAGAGGAAAACTTACAAGAGTTTCATAACCAAGTTTTAAAGCTCCCAGGTTAAGAAGAAAATATTGGAAGCAATAAGAAAAAAATAATTTAAATATAATTATGCTTCAATAAGGATGACACAGGAACTAGTAGTTACTATGTTAAAGGACTGTATGACTTGTAATATTATATGTCATTAAAAAAGCTGGGATTATAACCAAGGGTAATTTGTCCATTAAAGTTAAGTATAATCTCAAACAACAAAAACAACAACAACAAAAGTGAGCATTTAGTAAACTGAAATACTTTCAGATATTTGTTTCAAAAAAGTAGATTTTAAAGGAAAACTGAACATATAACATCCAGGAGAAACATAAAATAAACATTAAAGACCAAATAAGGAACTCAAAAAGATCAAATCTTTTACTTTTTACAAATGAAAATATTATCAGTTCTTTTATGATTGTCATTGTTTGTTTGAAAGAAAGATTTAGACTGAATTGAGTATGATGGAGTAACTGTAAAAAAAAATGTAAGGAGAAGCAAAAAAGAGAAAATAATTGCATAAGAATGTGTTAAAGAGAAACAATATATATGTGTGTATATATGTACACATAAAGACATAAAAGCCTTCTAAATTTAGAAAGAAATAAGAGAGCAAGGGTACAGGGTGGGGGGAGAAGACGAGAGAGGGATTCTCGGAAAGATGGATGGGTTGAGAAGTAGGTAAATAAAGTCATTATAATAAAAAGAGACACCTTTGCCTAACTAATCTAGCTGTGTAATCTTTCCCAATTAAATTGCTTAAAATTATTTTACTGAGTTACTAAAAATATAACAAACTTGAATTAGAAGAAAAAAAGATCAGGAATTTCAATTAAGACAAGAGAAAAAAAGATATAAAGTAAGCAAATTCAGTAGTATCAAACCTTAAAGCATATTATAAAGTGAGAGCACTGGTGAAGTATAAAATGGATAATTTTGATTGTTAAAATTAAATTTTCTTGAATAAATAAAAGTTATGCAGCAAAGAAGAGAAAGAATGCAAAGAATGGGAAAATGTTTTTATAAACAATCTCTCAAATAGAATGTTGTTGTGATCTAGAAAATGATGAGTTGGTTGACTTAGAAAAATATAAAAATTAGTATGCTCTTACATATATGTGTGTGAACGTGTATGTATATGTTTATGGATATATCTGTATATATCTGAAGCTATGTATGTATACATACACATATATATGCATGTATATGAACCTAATTATAGTCTAATTTGGGGAGGTTTGAAAGAGAGGGGGTAAAAATAAGCAGAGAATAAAAGAAGAAAAAAAGCAGAGAATAATAAGCAAGAAATCAAAGAAAAGCTAGACAGTTATGGAAGAAACGTGTAGTATTTATTACATAGATTTTTCTAGAAGTAGAAACATTGCTTTATATTGATAATTCAATACAATTTTTTCGTATTTTGTATGTGTTTCTTATTTTGTATTTAAGTTTAAATTAAGTTAATTTAAAAAGAAATCCCTGATCTCAATCAAGAGGAAATTCCTGAAAATCTATCTATGTTATAAACTGGAAGTAGGGACAGGTCAAATAGTATTTTTGCTTAGATATATGAGTAATCATAACTTAGATATGATATAGATATGAGATAAATAACCATAACTAGATATGATGCCAGTAATTATAATTTAATAACTGGTTTAAGGGGTCTAGGTTTTTTTGTTTTTTTGTTTGTTTTGTTTTGTTTAGTCACTGATTATTAGTTTCTTTTTCCAAGCTAGTGATTATACTCTCCTGGTTCTGCTCACTTCATTCTGATTCATTTCCTATAGATCTCTTTTATCATTTTTTATATCACAATAATTCCATCACCTTCATGTACTATAATTTCTTCAATCTTTTCTCAATTGATAGAAACTCTTCTAGTTTCAAGTCTTTGTCACAATAAAAAGAATAGCTATAAACATGTTGGTGCTTATAGATACTTTTAGAAGACTTTTTCTACGAGTGGTTTTTAGATGCAACTAGGTGGCATAGTGCATGGAGCATAAGTCCAAAAGTCAGGAAGACCTAATTCTAGATTCAGATAGATACTAGCTATGTGTCCTGAGCTTGTCACTTGATCTGATTTCTTTGAAAGTTTGTAAAATGCATTGCAAGTATCTCATTTGAATCTTCACAACAACTCTGGTAAATGGTATTGTTTTCTCCATTTTACATTTTGCAGAAATTGAGGATGAGATGTTAAAGGACTTGATTTCATATAACTAATAAGCATTTGAAGTTTGATTTGATCTCAAATCTTTCTGACTCCAAATCTAGTACTCTCTTCTCTGGAAATAAAGCTGAGATATCTGGATACATTAAACACCAAGCTGTTATATTAGTTTGTTTCCAGATGTTATATATTTAATCAGTTCCACTAAATGATCAGTACCTATTTTTTAAGCAGTACCAAATCATTTTGATGACTATGGCTTTTTGTATAGTTTGAAACATACTTCTAAGTCTCCTTTTCCCTATATTGTTTTTTCATTATTTTCCTTGCATTCTTGATATTTTTTCTTCCAGATGAATTTTATCATTGCTTTTATAGCTCCCTAAAGTAATTCATTGGAAATGTGATTGTTATGCACTGAATGAATAAATTAATTTAGGCAATATTTTCATTTTTATTATAGTGATTCAGCCCACCCATGAGCAATTAATATTTCTACAATCATTTAAGCCTGTTCTTGTTTCTATACAGAATAAGTTATGATTGCATTCATATAATTCCTAAGTTTCTTTTGGCAGATATATTCCCAAGTATTTCATAAATTCTTATTTTGAATAGAATATCTCTTTCTATCTCTTCCTATTAGGTTTTATTGGTAATATGGAGAAATTCTGATGATTTATATGTTTATTTCATATTTTGCAAGCTTGCTGAAATTATCGTTTCAATTTATTTTTAGTTTACTCCAGGGCTTTTTAAAGTAAACCATCATATCATCTACAAAAAGGAATAATTTTGTTTCTCCTATACTTTTATTATTATCTCAATTCCTTTTACTGTCTAATTGCTTCAGTAAGTATTTCTAGAACTACAGCAAACAGTAGTGGTAGCATTGGGACAATCTTGCTTTACACTTGATTATATTAGAAGGGATTCTCTCCATTACATATAATGTTGGCTCTAAATTTTAGATACTACTTATTATATTAAGGAAAGGCCAGATTATTCTTGTTTTCTAGTTAGTGTTTTAATAGGAATGTGTTCTGTACTTTTGTCAAAGAAATTTTCTGTTTATCTGTTGATATAATCACATGATTTTTGGCTTTGTCGTTAATAATAGGATCTATTATATTTACTGTTTTCCTAACATTTAACCAATTCTGTATTCTGTATTCTTCAAATAAATCCAACGTAGTTATAGCATATAATCCTTGCAAGTAGCTTCTCTGTGTACATATATATGTGTGTGTGTACATATATATAATTATGAACACTTATATGTATATGTTTATATTAATATAATATAAAATATTTATATATGTATATGTAGACAATATGCTTATATAAAGAAAATACACATATTCATTTATCACCAGTGTAGTAGCTAACTTTGATGCCATGTTTGTCCTCCCTGAAGGCATTTGATAACATGGCTGAAAACATCATGGTAAAAAGCATGGAAGCAGCACACAGCCTTGTTTCACTCCATTGGTGACTGAGAAAGTTCAAGAACATAGTCTATTGTCCAGAACCCAGGCAAGCTGGCCTTCATGAAATTGACATACTATACCATTGAACTCTGGGCAATCAAATTTCGACATAATTTCTCATAAACCCTCATGACTGAATAGTATCTTGATAAGATCTACAACTGTGTATACAGACCTCGCTTTTACTTCTGGTATTTGTCAAGTACCATACTGACTATTCTTCAGCCCCTTCTGAAGCCACACTGACTCTCAGGTAGACAACCTCTTTCCAGGTGTAGGATCAGTCTATTTTAAGGAGGACTCTGGCAAGAATCTTGAAAGCAGAAACTAATAGAGTGACTCTCCTATGATTGTCACAGGGCAATCTATTCCTTTTATCTTTTTAAGAGAAGAACAGTGAAAGCATCATTTAACTCCTTGGGGGCATAACCTCCTCTTGTCATATAATCTGGAAAATTTCAGTCAATTTTTGCTTGTGCAATGGACCCACTGCTCCATCTGTAAATCTTAGCTTGAATAGAATTAACACCAGATGTTTTGTCACATAAAAATTGGTTAATGGCATTCAAAATCTTTTCTTCAGTTGGAACTTTAGCTAGGGAGTTATTGATTTCAACCTGAGATTGAATGGCTTCAGCACTAGTTGATCATGGTCTGTTCAGACACTATGGAAAGGTTCAGCCATTCTCTCTAAGAACATACCTTTTTCCACTAATCAATATGGCTCCAATAATCCTGATGGTAAATGCATCAATTTGAAAAGGCTATGAGCCAAAACTAAACTGGAGGTAGTGATGGTGCATGATTTTTTGTTTGCAGAAGATTGTGCACATAATGCAGCTTCAGATGTTTAGATACAATAAAGTAGGGATAGATTCTCTGTTTTAGTGCTCATTTGGGCCTAACAATTTACACCAAGAGAACCTAGGTAATCCATCAGTCAGCACTATCCCATCTATATGTGGAACCACTGATAACAGCAAATGGAGAAGTTTTGAATACTGTGGATAAATTCACTTATGTTGGCAGTGTACTTTATAGCATTATACATATTGATAATGAAGTTGACACATGCATTGCTTTTGGAGAAACTCCAAAGGAAAGTGTAAGAGAGAAGAGGTATTAGACTACCAAATTGAAGGTCTACAGAGTCATTGTGCTGAGATCATTGTGGTATGCTTGTGAAACCTAAACAGTATACCAGTGCCATACTAAGAAACTGGATTGCTTCCATTTGAATTGTCTTAGGAAGATTCTTAAGATCACCTGTCAGGATAAGATATCAGACAGTGAGGTCCTGTGTTGAACAAAATTGCCAAACATTCAAACTCTGTTGAAGAGAGCACAACTCTATTGGCTGATCACATTGTTTGAATGCCAAATGTGTTTGCCAAAAAGACTATTTTATAAAGAACTCATGCAGGGCAAACAATCACAAGGTGGTCATAAAGAATGATTCAAGAAAATTTTCAAGGTTCCTCTTAAGAACTTTAGAACTGATTGTATGACATGGGAGACACTGGTACAGTACGACCCACTATGGCATGCCTTCATAAGAGAAAGTGCAGTGCTCTGTGACCAAAGCAGAATTGAATTAGTTCTGAAGAAATGCAATATTGTGAAGTTAGAGAATCCAATCCAAATGTTCATAGAAACTATTTTTGTCCAACTGGTAACAAAACACTCTGAGATTGTGTTCATTTGATCATCTACAGTCAGACACACTAACTTTTCTCTAACATAATGATGCCATTTTGTTCCTTTTTGAGAACAAAAGACACCAACCAACATGTATGTATATATATCCATCTATTAGATTTGGTGTTCTTATCTCATCAAAACTTGCTAATGGATTTGTCTTAAAATCAAAGTTCTTTCAAATAAATAGAGGCCATCTTGACTTTCATGTGCTCAAAAAACAAAACAATACAACTATCATTGACATAGCACATCTTGTGCCAGGCAATGTGCTAAGTGCTTTACAATTATTATCTCTTTTGATCCTTAACAACAACCCTGATGGTGGCTGCTATTATTGTGTATCCATGGATCTGATCCCATAGTTGAGCAATACGAGAGATTTGACCTTCTATGTTTTTGTCTTGGGATGATCAAACTTAATCAGATGGCTCTCACCTCTAGTGGTCTCATCACATTTGTCGTGGATTTAGCATAGATATTTAATCAGCTTAATACACAGCATCTCAGACTTCCTAATCTCAAGCAATTTACCAATCTTACTCTTCCTAGAAGCAGACTCCAGGTTTATACTGCCATTCTTTGTGCTAATATTTTAGTTAAGCTTTCTTTTTCGTTAATGATATTTATGAATTTGGGTCTATAATTTTCTTTCTCGATTTTGATACTCCATAGCTCAAAAATTAAAGTAATATTTGACTCACAAGAAAAAAAAAATTAGTAGGATTCCTTCTATTTCTATCTTTTCAAACAAAGAGTTAGGTTCAGATATTAGAATACTAGAATTATTATAATGATATTAGAATTAATATTAGAATATTAGAATTAATTATTTTTTGAATGAGAATTTTCTTTTGTAGTCATGCAGTTTGACTTTTTTACCTTTTGAATCTTATTCATGACATGTTCAATTTCTTATTTATGAAATTGGGCTATTTCAATTTTCTATTTCTTTTCCTAATAGTTGGGGAATTATACATTTTTGTAAATATTTATTTTATTTAACTAGTAAGTTTTATTTGCATGTAATTCAATAAAAGTTTCTAATTTTTCTTTCAATTTGAATTCTTTTTATTTTTGAGGTTAGTACTTTTTCTGTTTTCTAAAATTTTTAAAATCAAGCTAGCTGATGATTAATTTAGTTTTTGTATATTTTTTCAATAAAACTATCTTTGCTTGCTACTTTTATTAATAATTTGATAATAATTTGTTTTCTTTCAGTTTTGCTAATCTCTTCTTTGATTTAAAAAATTTCTCTTTTGATGTTTAAGAAGCATTTGAAATTTGATATTTGTTAAGAAAACTTTTGTTTGTTTAGTTGCATGCTCAATTCATTAAGTTATTCTTTTTCTGTTTTGCTGATATATATATTTAAAGATATGAATTTACCCCTAAAAGTTGCCTTGGCTGAATACAACAGGTTTAGATATGTTATTTACTTATCATTCTCTTTAAGAAAATTAGCAGGTTTCTTATGATTTATTGTTTAACTCACCAATTCTTTAGGAATAAATTATTTATTTCTAGTTTTACTCATTTCTTCAATATTCTTTATTAGTTAAATTTTATTACAGTATAGCATATAAATTTGTGCCTTAATGTGTTTACTTTTTTTTTTTTTATAAGGTATTGTGCTGAATACCTATTCAGCACCTATTCATTTTTATTAAGGAACCTTGCATAACTGACAAATATATATTTCTTTCTAATCTCATTTAGTAATTTATTGAAATCTCTCATATCTAAATTTTCTAAAATTCCATTCAAGAACCTAACTTGTTAATTTTTTGTTTAGATTTTTCTGGGTCTAAAGAGAAAGACTACAATCTTCTAATATTGTACTTTTACTGTACATTTCTTTTTATATCTCAGTTAGCTATTCCTTTAAGTATTTAGATTCTATTCCATTTAGGTACATAGATAAATACAAAATAATACAAAATATATGAGTATCAAGGAGAAAAAAAGGACTAACTCTAGGGAAATTGGCAACAAATACACACAAAAAGTTTCCTTTAGCTATGTTGGCTGCAAGAGGAAGAATAAGACTAAACAAAAAGCAAAGAAGATGGTTGGAAAGGAGTTTCCTCAGCACCACTGCCCTCTGCTTAATTCAGTCTGCTTCTATTCTCTTACTTTTCTTCCCTTTCTCTCACCCAAGTGTCAATCTCAAGTTCTTACCCTTTCTTTTTAAACCCGTCTTTGTAATTTAACTTTCTGAGGTTAGAGTTTATTTAGTTTATTACTGATTCCCTGTTTTCCCATTTCCTTCTATTTCCTTATTATGGGAAATGTATTTTTTCAACAAACTGCATATGTGTATAATAGTGCTCTTTTTGACCTATTACATAAAAAAGTTAGATTCAGATGTTACCCTCTCCTCTCATCCCTTTCTCCTTTTTTGTATTGTTTTCTACTTGATTGCTCCAATTATGTGATAGTTTCTCTCTGACTTTGTTCTCCCTCCACCCATTGTTGCCTTATTGTGGCATAGGACTTGTATAATTGAATGAAACTATGAGCTTTGCTATGATTCAAGACAGACATGTCCTGGTGGAGAGTTATGACAAAAAGTGATCCGCTGGAAAAGGAAATGAAAAACCACTTTAGTATCTTTGCCAGGAAAACTCCATGAATTGTAACAAAATGATAAGATATGAGATGAAATCAGAAAATAAGTCCCTCAAATCAGAAGAGCAGAGGACAACTATAAGTAGGTTCAGCACTAATTAAATGGGTAGGCAAAAGCCAAAAGGAAGTTAGATATGGATGTGTCTGGTGACAAAAAGAAAGACCAATGCTAAAAACATCAATTTTTTTAGGAACATATAATGTCAGATCTATGAACCAAGATAAGTTGAATGTGGTCAAAGACAAATGGAAAAATAAACGTTGACATCTTGAATCACAACGAATTTCATTGGGTGAAAAAGGGTGAATTTAATTCAGGTAATCACTACATATACTATTGTGGGCAAGAAAGGAAATAGCTGTCATAGTCAATAAAAGGATAAGAAAAGCAGTACTGGGGTGCAATTTTTAAAATGACCAATTAATATCTGTTTGAAGGCAAATCATTCAATTTCACAGTAATACAAGATTATGGTACAATCGCTGATGCTGAAAAGGTCAACATCTTCTAGAAATAATACCAAAAAAAAATGTCACATTCATTATAGGGGATTGGAATGCCAATCAGGACATCAAAAAATAATTGAAATAACAGGACAGTTTGGTGTTGAAGTACAAATAAGCTGGCTAGAAATTAATAGAATTTTGGGAAGATAACTCACTGATCATAACAAACCTTATTTTTCAACAACTCAAAAAGTGACTCTATGTATGGGTGTCACCAAATGGTCAATATGGAAATTGGATTGATTATATACTTTGTATTCAAAAATGAAGAAACTCTATACAATCAGTTATAACAATACCTGGAATTGACGATGGATAAAATCATGAACTTTTTTTGGAAAAATCAAATTTAAATTGCAGAAAGTTGGGAAAAATTATTAAGACTAAGTAGGTATGAATTATATGGAATCACTTATGAATATGAAATAGAAGTGACGAATAGATTTAAGAATTACATCTAGAGATTAGGTGTTTAAAGAACTATGGATTGAGGCTCACAACATTTTATAGGAGATACCAACAACAATAAAGAAAAAATAAAAAAAAAGGCAAGAAAGCAAAATAGTTGTCAGATGAGGCTTTCTAAATAGCTGAGGGAAAAAAGAAAGGGAAAGAGAAAGTAGAAAGGTAAAGATATGTCTAACTCAATGCAGAATTATAGAGAATAGCAAGGAGAGATAAGATATTTTTATATGAGGAGCAGAGAAATAAAGGTAAGCAATAGTTTGGGAAAGACAAGGCATCAAGAAAATTAGAAATATCAAGATAATGTTTCATGCAAAAAATGACTTTGCTAAACGACACAAGTGGTAGGAATATAACAGTTGTTATGGGCCAGAACTTGAAACAAGGTGCTAAGTAAGTGGAATTGAGGAGACAGTGATTAAATCTAGTTTAGAATTGATTTAATCCTACAACAAATAATGGTTTCCTAGTGATATAATGATTGGTGTACACTTAGTGTGGGATATATAAGGAGGAGCTGTCAGGGCCAGAAAGGACAAGCACACTAGAAGTTTTCAGAGGCTGAGACAGATTCATTCCATCTTCTACCTTTGTGCTGGCTGGAGACATTCGTAGGTAACTAGAGGCAGAAGCTGGCAGAGGCAACGGACTAGTGGCAGGAACTCTTGGAACCAAGGAGAGAGATAGGCCTCTAAGAAAGCTAACTGGGCCCAAGGAAGGAGACAAGACTTTGAAGGAGACCATAAAGGATCTGAACTTTAACTCCTGCCTGCATTTGGGGTAATTATATTGAACTGAAATGAAGGCTGCCTCCAGAAGCCCCCAAGAAATCTGCTCCCAGAGAAGATTAAATTTTAGAGAAGAATATTACAAACAAAAGCAGAAGGGATAAGAAAAAGTGGTGAGAATATTCAAAAGAACTATGCAAGAGACACCTTAATAATACCAATAACCACAATAGTGTGGCTATTGATCTAGAGCCATATAATCTGGCAAATAAACTCAATTCGACATCAGGAGGCATTACTAACAATAGGGTTAGTGGAGGTGATGAAATTATAGCTGAGCTATTTAAAATCCTAAAAGATGATATTGTTAAAGTGTTACACTTAGTATGACAGCAAAATTGGCAAACACAGCAGTTGTCACTGGATTGAAAAAAGTCAGTTTACATCCCAATCCCAAAGAAGGGCAATGTTAAGGAATGTTCAAATTACTAAACAATTTCGTCCATTTCACATGCCAGCAAGATTGTGTTTAAGACTAAGGTAGGCTTCAGCAATATGTTAACTGAGAATTACTAGAAGAGCAGGCTGGTTTTCAAAGAGGCAGAGCAATTGAGACCAAATTACTGACATTGATTGCTTGCTGGTATCCAATTTTCAATGTAGCTAATCCTTAAATCAGATTTTGTGTTTCTTTTATTAATCTATTAGTCTTTCAAGCTTTTCCTCCATTGTTCTTATTTTTTTTAAACATTCTTTTTCATAGCACTCTCATTTCATATGTAAGACCATTTAAAAATATTGTATTCTTGCTTCATTACTTCCAGTATTTCTAGTATAATTTGTGTCCCACTGTCCTTTTCTTTGAGGCCTTACACTTGTAAGTGTTTGGAATCACCCTGTTTTGGGTCCGTTACCATATTCATCCTTTAGATTAAGTATCTTTTTTTTGTTTCTTTCAGCTTCACTTTCTGAATTGAGATGTTGTCTAAGAAACATGCTGTTCACATTTCTGGAAAGAATGTCTGAGCCTTGCTTGGACTTCTTTTGTATTTTCTGGGGTCTTCCTACTTCTTTCTCAGAGTATTAGGTGCTGAGTTGTGGGACAAGTAAGGCTTGGTACCTGAACATTTTGGGTTTATTTAAAGTAGTCTGTTCCAAGCAGAAATTTGATTGCTGTTATTTTGGTCTGAGCTTTACACACTTCTGACTCCAGTTTGGGTTTAGTGGTATAATTGTAAGACTTAACCTTGGTTGGAGTTCCAGTAAACTGCTGCTGGCCCCAGGCCCCTTAGCTAGAATACTTTTCAAGTTAAGAGGATTGAAACAGTAAGTCTCTTTGGTTTGATGACCTTGCTTGTTTATTCATTTGCAGGTCTCAGTACTAGGAGTTAAATACAAGACCCTGTTCCATGGTCAGAATTATACTGCTACTGCTAGTCACTATTGTCACTTATCTAATGTATAGCCTTAGATCTGTCACTTCTTTTCTTTTCTTTTTTAATTTAATAGCCTTTTATTTACAGGTTATATGTATGGGTAACTTTACAGCATTAACAATTGCCAAACCTCTTGTTCCAATTTTTCACCTCTTACCCCCCACCTCCTCCCCCAGATGGCAGGATGACCAGTAGATGTTAAATATATTAAAATATAAATTAGATACACAATAAGTATACATGACCAAATCGTTATTTTGCTGTACAAAAAGAATCAGACTCTGAAATATTGTACAATTAGCTTGTGAAGGAAATCAAAAATGCAGGTGAACATAAATATAGGAATTGGGAATTCAATGTAATGGTTTTTAGTCATCTCCCAGAGTTCTTTCTCTGGGCGTAGCTGGTTCAGTTCATTACTGCTCCATTGGAAATGATTTGGCTGATCTCATTGCTGAGGATGGCCAGGTCCATCAGAACTGGTCATCATATAGTATTGTTGTTGAAGTATATAATGATCTCCTGGTCCTGCTCATTTCACTCAGCATCAGTTCGTGTCGCTTCTTTTCTTAGGCTCTCCTTAATCAAAATTGTATATGAGATCCATTGTGGGGTATAAACAATAAAGATGTCAGTTGACAACTGTTCTTGCTCCTTGCTCCAGTCAGGCCCGACCTTGCTGAGGATATAGAAGGTTTTTTTTTTTTTTTTTTTTTACCCTATTGTCAATTTGAAGATCTCAGTTCAGTTTCCACATTGGAATGGCTCTAAAGGGAATATTTCTGGATAGACTTTGTCCTTCAGTGTCTATTTCCTCATTCTTATCTGTTAATAGTAAAATGATTCACTATGATTTTTTTCTTAGAATTTTTGATAAGGATTTGTTCTAGGGGCTCTTTCACTGTCTTTGCTGGAATAAATACAGGAAAGAGTTGTGCTATTATGCTTCCTCTTACTCCACCATCTTTGTTCATCTCATTCTATGCTTTATCTATTCTTCTGGTTAAACCCTCCAGATTATCAAAGTCCTTCCTAAAAGTATGTGACCCAGAACAGACCACAATACTGAAGAGGGAAGGGAACTGTTCCCTTTAAGATTATCACTCTTAGAGATTGTGTTCCCTTTTCTGAGCTCAGAGATAAGGATCTCACAGGCTCCAAGGAAGTCTATAAAGATAAGAGAAGCAATACTATTCAGGGGCTAATCAACTCCCATAGAAATTCTTAATTTTCATTCAATTGAGGTATCTTAATCTGATTATCCCCCACCAAGAATTCTGGTCTGATCGCTCTGACTGTCCCAGCCCCCACCAAGATACCCAAAATAATAGCTTCCCTCAACTAAGGTCTTTGCAGATGGCCTGCGCACTTTGCTGAGACCCTTCCTGTTGAGCATTCTCTGCGTCAAAATTCCATTTCCCAATAGATCTCTGTCATTACAGAAGTCAGTCCCTTGTAAACTGATTTCTATCCAACAATTAACTTTCATTTTGCAATTAATAATTCAGGAATGAGTGAATTCTTTCACTCCTAAACCTGTAGCTGATCTAAAGGTGATATTTAACAACTCTCTTATTGCCACTAACCTCTTGACCACCAGGAATTGAGTCCATTCAAACTGCCTCAATACCTTAGCTATGGTCTTACTAAAACAAAATATGAAGTGATCATTGCTTCTCTTTTCTGGAAGCTAAAGCTTTCTTAAAACATCAAACAATCCCATTTACTTTTTTGACTGTCATATTGAATGAACCATTGAGTCACATTTAGCTTGCTATACATCAAAACACTTAAAGATGTTTCAATACTATTTTCCAACCATTTCTTCATCATCAAGGTTCACATCTAAGTTTTACCATTTATTATAACATGATTTTGGAAAAGTCATTTCTATTTTCTGGGGCTTAGTTTCCTCAACTATAAAATGAATGAGTTGGCCTCTCTCCCCTCCCCCCCTTTCCTCTACACTTCCTCCCCTCCTCTTATATTTCCTTTCAATTCTAAATCCCATAATTAATCCTGAGACAGTAGAACAGAATGGGGCTCTTGTTTTTTTGTTCTAATGTAATGCTTATTTAGTGAATGGCAGGGTACAAAGAGATAGGAAGCACAATTGGATTGCCAGGGAGGAAAAGGAACTCTTTTTTTATTCCTGGTAGATTATTTTTTTCCTTCAAACCACTTATTCCTCCTTCTCAGCTAAGATATACAGAGTAAACAAAGCTTTTAGACCTGACTGCTGACAAAGGGTGGAGACAGCATATCACTGTGCTTTTTGTTAACAGTAGAATTATATATACCAGAAACAGCCTGATATTTTGATAATGTACAACTAGAAAATGTCATATCTAAAAACTGTTGTCCACCTCTTTTTATGGCCATAAATATTCTAAAGACAGCAGTTGTTTTCTCCTTTTTTTATCCCTCAGGACTGAACAGTCTTACTTTAGAAAGGTATTTTGAGATGAGGAATAAACTACATCTAATATTGATGTTTTCCTGTTTCTTAAAACTCCAGTGCATTGGCAAGCACTCCTTCATGAATGCAACATAATATAAAATTATTTAATAACAGTAGCTGAATAATAATAGTTTGGTTTTGATAAAGTGGTTTATAACTATGCTATAAAGTTTTATTTACATTCTCATTTTAGTTTTACATTAAACATTTGTGGTAAGTAGGGTAAATGTGTTATAAATGAAGAAACTGGCCCTAGGAGATGAAGAAATTTGCCTAAATCCACATGTTGTTTGTTCTTCATTTTGAAGAGGATCAATGACATTACAAGTAGATTTGACTTGTGTATGAATTAGATTTAAGTGAGGCACAAAGTCATCAGCTTCGTTCTCAGCCAGGATAATCCAAGTCCAGTAGAAGGACAAAAGTCAGGACAACTGGAGACCAAGATCTAAGTGCTTCACAGCACCTGCTGCAACCATCTTCATGGTGGTTAGAACAAATTGCTCTCATCCATCCATTCCACCAAGGGAAGTCTTTACATGCTTCTCTAACTAATGATAGGTTTGAGAATGTATGTCCATACAACTAAGATATGAAAGAGGTAAACCTCTAATTCAGGTCTTCTGATTACATATCTGGTATTTTGGGGGATGTCTATTCTGCCAAATCTGAATACTTTAATTTCTACCCCCCCCCCTTACACTATATTCTTATGGATGATATGAAGAGGAGGAGAAAAAGGAGAAGGAGGAGAAGAAGAAGAAGATAAATGATATCATGAGAAATATTGTCACAATAAGGTGTCCTACATATATAAAAGATGATGCTTTTAGTATCTTCATTCTATCCTACTTTCTGATTGTTTTCCAACCAATAAGAAATTCAGATTATATTACTGGATTCTTGGTTCCAATACTTGAACATTTATCCTTCTCTCACCAGGAACTAAATCTCTACATCACTGCCACTTCCAGGACTTCACTCACTGATCATTTACACCCCCTGGAAATTTGAATCCCTTGAAACAATCTCCTTGAGGGGAGAAATTTAATTCTTATGTTTATATCATTAGTATTTAGCCAAGTAACTGGCACATAGCACACACTAAATGTTCTATCTACATATGTATTCACTCATCTTCAGTTAAGGTTATATGTTCCTTGAATTATTTTCCTCTTAGTTGGGATGTATTTACCTGAACTATACATATTCTTTCCTATAGTACCTATTTTTGACCTGACTGGCAAAGAATACAAATGTGGTCTACATCAATAAAGCAAACAAAACTAACTCATTTTTGTAGAGACTAGCCTTATGACTGAAACCTCATCATCTCCATGCTCTAACAAACTGAGCCAACCATTTATGGTTCAGATCATTGGCATCAATACACAGTGATACTGATTCAAGCCTTCTCTAGTGTCAAATAAATCAGTTTCACAAATAAATGTTTTGTCAGGAGATAAGCCAGTGCATGTAGCTATGGACAATAGCATCTGAACAGCAAAATTATTCTGCCCTCATTGCCATTTTCACTTTTTTATAGTTTTTTAGTTGGCTCTTTGTAGTTTGGAGCTGACCCAGTTTCTTGAAGGTTATGCCAATGGAATGTAAGTCCAGAAAGTTCTTCCAAGTTAGAATGGTTCTGACACAGGCTCTACTTACATTCTCAAGATGATCTTCCAAGGAGGTTTGATCACTGGGTTGAATTCTTCCTAGTGACTGCTCTACTTCTTTTGTTTCTGCTGTTGTATTAGTGGCACTTGTCAAGGTAAAATTTCACATTGCTTATTTTTTTGAATATTCATTTTGATAAATGCCCTGTTCACAATATTTTTGTACTCATCCAATATTTTACAATATGAAGCCTTTTAAATCTTCCAATAATATTAAGCATTATAATGCAGAAAAATACACGAAATATTCCAGAATCCCCATATAAGTATTTCTCTAGTAGAATGTAAGGTCCTTGAAAGAAAGATCTGTTTCATTTTCATCTTTTTATCCCTAGCACCTAACACAATGTCTGGAATTTAGGACCTGCTCAGTTATGGATGTATGAACAAAAATCAAGTCTCTTGGCATCATTTCTCACCTCCCTAGCTGCATGTCAACAAAAAGCTAGCAACAAAAGCAACTAGCAATTAAGTATGATTTGTTTTTCCTTGCCACCTGGAGTATATAATCCAAGCCACTCCCTGATAGATTGTTTGACCTCCAAAAATTAAAGTATTTCTCTTAGTTCTTGACCATTAGGAGCTCTGTGGAGGTGACTGGATTTGGGGTGAGGAATGGGGGTGGAAGAGAAAAAATCTGGCTTTAAATGTCCTGCTGATTTCCTAGAGTTTTTATTACCAGCTTAAAGAAACTGCAGATATGGTTACTTTCCTTCTCTTTATTTCTCCCCAGAAAGCATTCATTTCATTATAATCCTAATAAAAACATATGTTGGGGAAAATGGAGGAAAGTAGGAAAGGAGTCATCTTTGAGAGCAAACTGACTGTAAATATCCCAGCACAAGGGCACTTTCTCCTTTCAAGAAAGCTGTCTTTATAGGGCTTTCAGCTAGTTATCTTTAGTGTGTTTGTAAATGTCATTAATTTTGAAGTATTCCTAGTCAGCCCCTAAAATAAAACTGCCTGAATTGATTTGTGAAAAAAATGAGTGAGGTACAAGTTTGGTTGATTAGTTGTCAGCTGTATTTTTGCATGCCTTTTGAAAAAAAATAGTTACCTTGGAGATGAAATATCAGTGTTTAAATGCTACAAAAGCATACAAAGAGGAAAAATAGCTAATAGGGTCAATCTCATCTCTGTGCTGCAACTTGACACTGAAAGTGCTTTTGGTTAAGATAAAGTCAAGCCTGAGTTGCATGCTCATCTCATGAGCATGGTTTCACTGTCAACTTATCTGGCTTTCTCCAGATACATATTACTTTTATAAGAAGTTGCAGTTTCCAAAGCATGGTGGAGGTGGGAAACATATTAAGATGGAGCCAACATTAGAACCAGTGACTTTCAATTGCTTTATAACTTGTAATCAATTCAATTCAATTGATACTTTGCCATTTGTTCTATGTCAGGCACAGTACTAGGCACTGGACATACAAAATAAAAAAAAAAAAATCCCCCTTCCCTCAAAGTGTTTACATTCTATTGGATCATGCACAGATGTAAACAAAATTGAAGTCTACAAAATAATGCAAAATTTTTTCAAGAGCAGAATGAGCATTGACTCTTGAATTCAGGGAAGACTTTGCATAAGAGATGTTCTTTGAAGGAAATTAGACATGCCATGAGGGATAAGAAGGGAACACATTCCAGACACAAAGAACCAACTATAAAAAGGCATGAAGATAGGATAGGGAACATTTTATAGGTCATTTTGACTGGAACAGAGAGTACTCAAATGAAAGTAATATGAAATATAACTGTAAATCATGTGGTAGTAAGCCTGGGGGATATTAAACTACAATCAGACTGTGGATTTTATATTTTTTCCTAAAGGTATGATTTTATATTATAATTTATGCTTTTTAATACTTTTCACAACTCTTACTTCATATGATTCTTTTAACGAACAACTTCATGAAGTAGATAGAGGGTATTTTACTTTTTCCATCTTACAGATGAGGAAATTTGAGGCCCTGTATTATATATATATATATATATATATATATATATTATAGAGAGAAATAGAGATAGAAATAATATTGGCTTAAAACTACAACCTAAACTAGACTAAAAGGTAGATTTCTTGGTTCCTACCATAGGGTTCTTTCTAAAACACCAGCTAGTGGCTTCTTAATTAAATTGCGTACTACTTTTCTTATGTGTTGAGTGGGCCCCAAAATTTCTTCTTCTCCTTTCTCCTGTACCATTCATCTCATTAAAATAGACTCCCAGACAATTTCTTGCTGTATAGTCCATAGAGCTAGAGAAAATGATAGGAATAATTAATCACAGTTTGGTTCTGTGATATATAGACCTGAGAGGATTTAAAATCCCTAGTTCATCACTCTTCTTCCCATCCCCATTTATTCAATGCATGGTGTACCAGAAGATTATGATAGGGTCTGGTTGGCTGGCTCCATTTTCTCAGCATGCAGATATTTTAAAAGCAAGAAGAAGCTCTCAAACAGTAAGTTTTGCTTCCCATAGCTCTGTCTAAAATGTTATTACTTTGCCTCCAGAAAATCCACCTAATTTTATCCTATAGTAACTTTACTTTATAACCTGATTTTTCTAAGAACTCTTAAAAAATGAGCCTCAGGTTTTTCATCTATAAAACAGGTGAGTTGGACCAGATGATCTGAGACCCCTTTTAATACTTTCATTTTTATTTTGATACAAATACCAAATGATTGATTATCAGTGGAATAAGATATAATTTCCCTCAATATTAAACCTACTTTCTTTTTTTGTTTGTTTTTTTTTTCAAGAGGAAGATATGAAGTGAGACATGATATCCCTTTCTGATAAAAGTATCATAAAGTTAAGACTATAGTAAAAAGCCTAGAGTAGGCAGTTTGACATCATACTCTTGGAGTTGAGAATACTTGGGTTGTAGTCTTGTCACTGATACATAATTGTTGTACAAGGATAGGAAATAACTCAGCCCATATAGGAAGTTTTTGAAGGTTATAAATTATAAACAGTGATTTGTTGGTAAATGTTTAATTGTCAATTTGAAAAAAAAATACACATCACACACTTTTTAGTTTAATCTGCATTATTAATATCTTTTTTTATCACTTTTTATTATTATTAAAACTTTTAATTTTCAAAACATATGCACAAATTTTTTCAACATTGACCCTTGTATAACCTTGTGCTCCAAATTTTACCCTCCTTCTCCTCACCCCCTTCCTTAGATAGCCAGTAATCCAATATATGTTATACATATTAAAATATATATTAAATCCAATATATGTAAACATATTTGTACAATTATCTTGTTGCACAAGAAAGAGCAGATCAAAAGGAAAGAAAAAGAATAAGAAAACAAAATGTAAATGAACAACAATAAAAAGAGTGAGAATGTTATGTTATGATCCACACTTAGTTCCCACAGTCCTCTCTCTTGGTATAGATGGCTTTATTCATCACGAGATAACTGAAACTGGCCTCAATCATCTCATTGTTGGAAAGAGTCATGTCCATGTTGTTCATGTTCAATGATCTCCTGGTTCTGTTCATTCACTTAGCATCAGTTCATGTAAGTTTCTCCAGGCCTTTCTAAAAATCATCCTATTTTCTATCATTTTCTTAAGTCTAGAAAACAAAACAACAAATCAAACTCTGACTGGTAGATTAGTGATTTTTATGGTGTACATATACATACTAAAAATATAATAATCTGTTCTCGATAACTTGTATAACCTAGTTCCAGCACACCCCTGCTACAGATGAGTTGCTGGATAAGCAGGAATGGGCAAAATTTGATACTAGCAGAAATCACAGGTTCGGATCAAATTTGAGGCATAAAAATCCCAGAAACATGAAATTTGCTATATCTTTAGAAATTATTAAATCTAACCCTGATCTACTTCACTCCTTCCCCAACATTATTATACCTATCACCTGAGTAATAGTGATATTGAAATCTAGATGTATGACATGATTTGACCATAGCTAACTAACAGCACAGAGCAGTAATAGAATTTAAATATGAATCCAGACAGAGCAATTCATATTTAAGCAAGGATTCTAAAAATAGATGTCCTTGAGAGATTTGGAATTATACCCAAAGTGTAATCAAACTTTGCATACACTTTGATCTAGCAATACCATTATTAGATCTGCATCCCAAAGAGATTAAAAAAAAAAAAAAAAGGTAACTACATATACAGAATATTTAAAGCAGCTCCTTTTGTGGTGGCAAAGAAATGATAATTGAAAGACTGTCTATCAGTTGGGGGAGTGGTTGGAGAAGTTATGTTGCATGAATGAAATGGGATACTATTGTGCTATAAGAAATGAGGAGTAGGCTGATTTCAGAAAAAAATCCTGAAAAGACTTATATGAACTAATTCTGATCAGAGCCAGAAGAATATTGGATACAGTAACAGCAGCATTGTACAATGATCAATTATGATAGACTTAATTCTTTTCAGTAACACTGTAGTAACAGAGTAAGTCTGAGAAAAGACTCATGATGGGAAAATGCTATCTACTTCCAGAAAAATAACCATGGAGTCTGAATGCAGATCAGAGTGCCATTTTCACTTCTTGGAGCTTTTTGTGATTTTTGTTGTTGTTGTTGTTGTTGTTCCGTTTCTTCTTTCACAGCATGACTAATATAGAAATATATTAAGCATTATTGCACATGTATAACTTTTATCTGATTGCTTATCATCTTGAGGAGGACAGAGGAATAAAGGAGAAAAATTTGGAACTCAAAATCTTACCAAAAAATGAATATATATATATATATATATATATATATATATGTAATAGCAAATAGCAAGATAAATTAAGGAACAAGTGCACAGCAGAGAACAAAAGAATAACCTATAATGAAGCAAAGAATATAGATATATATATATATAATACACATATATACATTTTTTGAATACAATCTCTTCTATTATTATACATGCTTTCTTTAAATGGAAATTTATTGTTATATATTTTGAATCCTCCCCGATATTCTGTTGGATAAATGACAATGTTTTGTTTTGTTTTTCTTTTCTGACTTTTTATATTCTGTTTTTTTTTTTTCTTTTCTTATTTTGTACTCAGTTCAATTTTAAAAAAAAGATAAAAAGGAAAATAACAGACATGGAAGCTAGTCACATGGGGAAAAAATCTAAATCCCTATTTATTAGAAAAAATGCAAATTAAAACAACTCTGAGGTATCACCTCACATCTATAATATTGGTTAACTTTACAAGAAAGGGAAATGACAATTGCTAGAGGGAATGTGGAAAAATTGGGACACTAATGCACTCAATGGAGTTGTGAACTAGTTTAGCCTTTCTGGAAAACAATTTGAAATTGTAGTTCCAAAAGGCTACAAAACTTCAAAGAGTACAATGACCCATATGAATATTTGGAATGGATTATTTTGTTATATGGCTAATATGAAAATGTTTTGCATAATCTTAAACCTGTAATTGAAATAAAATTGATTGCTTTTTATGGGGAAGGAACAGAACAAAGGCAGGAAATTTGGAACTCAAAAAATTTTTAAATGATTGCTACTTTTTTTTACATGTAACCAGAAAATAGTTAAAATATATATTTTTCTTAAAAAAAATATAACTGAGGCAATGACATCAGGGTCATTGTATTCTTTATGTGTAGAGGCAGGAAAGATGTGGACAAATGGGTGCTCATGGGGTTGCAAGGGGGCTAAGCTAAAAACAGAAAAAAAGAAATCTGCATTCATTATTGGCTCAGTCAAGGGATCTGCAATTATCAATACTCCCATATTTTTAAAAATAATATATTCCTGTGAAAATATTTTTACCTCTTGATTTTCTCATAGCATGAAGATAATTATATTTGTGTAATGGGCAGCCAGCCTTAAAGTCATTAAGGAATGAAGGAAGGAGGAAAGGAAGGAAAGAAGGAAGGAAGGAAGGAAGAAAGGAGGGAAGGAGGGAAGGAGGGAAAAAAGAAAGGAAGGAAGGAAGGAAGGAAGGAAGGAAGGAAGGAAGGAAGGAAGGAAGGAAGGAAGGAAGGAAGGAAAGAAGGAAAAAAGGATGTTCTATTCCATAATCCATAATTCCATAATCATTTATTAACTGTTCACATTATACTAGATAACACTATGAAGGATTTGGCATAGAGAGACAGAAATGAAATGATAACTGACATCAAAGAGTATATTCTCCTGAGCCGGTATAACATTCATCCAAATAAGTAAATACAAAATCACTGGTGAAAGGGAGAGAGCATTAAAAATGATGGGCATCAATCAAAACTCCTGATATCTCAGCTCAATTTTGACACAAGCTAGGTATTCTAAAATAGATAGAGAAAAGAAGAATATTCTAGGGAATGGGGGACTAATTGGACAGAGGTTCAGAGACAGGAATTGGAATAACATATAAAACAAATAAGTCAATTTATATGGAACATAAAGTATATGAGGCAAAGCTATAGGCTAACGGCAGATTTGAAAAGAGTTTAACATTAAAGAAATTTGTTTTTTATTAGTATTTGTTATGATTATTGTTATTTTTGTTAGTTGTCCTTCATTTGTGAAGAGGACCAATAACATCACAGGGTGATTGATGTCTTAACTCATGTGTGAACTGGATTTAAGAGAGGGTCTGTTACTCAACATCATCAGTCTTTCACTTCCTGACTCATCAAAGGCCAGTAGAAAGACAAAAGTCAGGATGGCTGGTGATGGCTATGTTTGTCATTATCATTGTTATTAATGCAATTACAATTAAAAGGCACGTTAAGAAAAACTTAACACTTCCTTATATTTTTCTATATATCAACATCATATGGGAGTTAAAAAGGGTATTAAAATGAAATATTGTTGTACCTGTAAAAAGTTAAAAAAAAACTTTTCAAAATATAGCACTATATAGAAACCTGAGCAAATTTATCAGGATTTTTCCTCTGTTCCTCATTCCCCATCCCAATTCTGAAGGACAAAGAAGGGAAAGAAAGGGTCATTCTTTAGATTTTTGTTGGGTTTTTTTTTTGTTGTTGTGGATATGTATGTATGTACAGGAATTTTTCTAACCAAATTACCACTCAGACTGAAGTGATTTGTTTGCCTCTAAAGAAATCATCTCTAACTCAACTCACTCTATGAGATTATTTTGCCAAGTTACAAATAATAATTCTAGCATTCTGCTTTTGAAGGTTGCCAGAAATGCTCTTTACATGTATTTGTGTTTGCAAATCTAGCAAATATTAAATCATATTTTTTTGTAGCCCATGGTAAACTTTACTGAAGTCTCATGTGGACCCAGACCCCAAATCAGGTTAGAATAGTCAAGAACCATTTTCCCAAAATAACTTTGGACTTATCATTCCCTAAATCTACTAAAAAATGGATAGGCTAGCCTTTTAGTGTTCAAATATAAACATCAAAAAAAAAAAAAAAAAACTGACTTCAAAAACTTTCTTTCACAATTCTCCAGCTAACCACAATAAATTGAAAGGCATGGTTTTATTACATCAAGTATTCCATTAGCAGTTTCTTATATTTTCCCATATATGTAGAATTTGCATATTATTTTTCATTCATAGGCAGGAATTCAAAGGAAAATTTGGCCTATGTGTAAGTAACCACTGAAAATTAACTCCTTGGAATATAACTTGTTATATCAGCTCAAGCAAAATGTTGACTGTTTACTTCCTCAAGAAAATCTAGGGCCACAATGTAAATTAGAAATGTCTTGCTCTGGGTTTAGTGGTGCGTCTTAGAAGCTGTGTGTGTCTTAAAGAGTCTTAGTGTGTCTAAAGTGTCTAAAGTCTTAGTGTGTGTCTTAAAACTGAGAAATTAAAAGCCTTCAGGGAAAGTTATAATATAAGGTACTTTTCCTAAAATAATAGTAATTAAGGACTGTGTTCTTTCTCTTTGTATTTGTTCATTATGAACACTAAAAAATTATTTAATAACGATTTACTATGTACAAAATACATAATAAATATGTACATTTGCATGGCATAATAGATAACAAAAACATATATCTATTTCTATATCTACATGTGTGTGTGTGTGTGTGTGTGTGTGTGTGTGTGTATCCTCTTTAAATCTTCCTAAAAATTCTATGAGATGAATAGGATAACTATTGTCATTCCCACTTTCAAGTGGTTCAAAGGATATTGGGTTGTGGAAGAGCTTCAGACTGAAGTTATGTCAAGTCAATAAACACTTATTAAATGTCTACAATGTACCAGATACTGTGCTAGGTGCTCAGTATATTGATAATGACAAAAATAGTTCCTGCTCTCAAGGACTATACAGTCTAATGGTGAACATGACATGTAAACAACAATGTATGAAAGATATATACCGGATCAATAGGAGAAAGTCAATAAGGGAAAAATAATAATATTAAAGGGGGCCAAGAAAGGCTTCTTTTAGAAGGTGGGATTTTAGATGAGATTTAAAGGATGCCAGATTAGAGTTGGAGTAAAGGAGTAAAGAGATTTCAATCTTGGGGGAGAAGCAGTGAGAATCCCTGAATTGGGAAATAGAATGATTTGTGGAAGAACAACAAGGAAGCCACTGTATCATACAGTAAGTGAAAAAGAGGAAAGTAGAAGACTAAAAAGATATGAGGAGTCTTACTTCTGAAGGCTTTTGAAAGGTAAAAAGAATATTTTATATTTGATACTGGAGAGATCCACTAAAGAATATTGTTTAGAAGTTTTCCTTCTTGTTCAGACATTGATAAAATTTTATATTTGTAAGTTATTTCATCTCTAGACCTGAATTTCCTCTGATATTAAATAAGGTAATTAAATTAAATGATCCTTAAGGCCTCTTCTAGCTCTAAAATCCTAAAGTATTCATTACTAGGAACTGTTTGCTTACAGGATTTCAAGGAATTTAGTTTTTGCTAAAGTGAAAATTTCCTCCCCTTATTTACATAGTTTCTTCCAGAATCTCCTTTCCTTTATATTAGAAGTTGCCAGATCTTGCATAACCCTGACTAGTTCATTAGCACTTTAAGTTCTTTCTGAATACTTGGAATATTTGTTTTTCTTGGTGTAGTCATTGGATTTTCACTATGACTTTTTTTGTATTTTTTTTCCCTTTGGAGTATTTTTCAGATAGTCATTAGTGGATTCTTTTAATCTTTAATTTGTTCTCAAGTTCTAGTGAATTTGCTTAATTTTCTATGATTTCTTTAAATTTAATGTCCAGATTTTGTTTTTAATTATGGTTTTCAGAAACACTGAAATGATGTTTCCTTGACATATTTTTGTGACAATTTTTTATATCACATACATTACATCTATTTTATATTTTTCAATTTTCAAAATTTTGTTCATACACACACACACACACACACACACACACACTTTTTTCCCCCCCAGTGTCATGAAGTCATTAATTTTTGTTTGTTCTATCCTGGTTTTCAGTAAGTTCATTTCTTGAATAGGATTTTTATGACTTTTCATACTAAGCTATTTATCCTCCTTCCAATTCTTTTAGATCTTAGATTTCATTTTTTTTTAAATCTTTTGCTTCATTTCTTCTATGTATTCACATAGTTCTTGTGGGAAATCCCTTTTTAGCTTTGAATCTTTTTTGCAGTTGTTGATATTGATTGGTATTCTCTTTGATTTATACTCCTTTCTAGTTTTGGCTTTCTGTCAAAGTTAGACTCTTTCCCCATCTCCCTTTCTCTTTTGAGTGAGATAGATGGATGGCCCTGCTTAATCTCTTAGCATCCCTATGTTTGCGCACTATGTTGCCTCCCAGGTTTGGGCCCTTCTAGACCTTTGAAGTTCAGAGTGTTAGCTCTTTAGGGTTATCTCTGGTATCTCAAGAGAGTCTTAGGAAATGGAAACACTGAGATGGAGTTTGAGTGTTGCAGCATCACAGTAATCACTGGTTGTTGCACAACACTGACTTTCTATGACCTCTAAGGTCTCAGCTCTGGACTTTCTGACCATCCTCTGCATTTCTCAGGGAAGTTTTCTTTTCTTGATGGTTCTGGTCACAAAGCCTCATAGGTTACCAGTTTATAGGTGGCCACGATTGGAATTTGTGTTCCACTGGCACTGCTTCTATTGGTAGGGACCTCCTCTCCTATTATCTATGGGTTTCCAGCTACCATTTTGTGTTGTTCTGAGGTGAGAAAAGTCACTTACTATAGTTTATTATTTGGTTTTATGATCATTTTATTCTAGTGTGAGTCAGAATTTTTATGGATGGGACCTGTGTTGGTCTGCCTCTTATTCTATCAATGATCTAGGAGGAAAGTATGTAAGATCTTGTCAGATGCTTTTCTTTAAAAAAAAAAAATAAATTCTTATTTTAAAAAATTACAACATCAAATAAACATTTTGGTTGTCTTAGTATCCTTCCCCTCCTGTGTAACAAATATTATTTTTGTATTATTTATTTTTTATTATAGCTTTTTATTTACAAGTTATATGCATGGGTAATTTTATAGCATTGACAATTGCCAAACATTTTGTTCCAATTTTTTCCCTCCTTCTCCCCATCCCCTCCCCCAGATGGCAGGTTGACCAATACATGTTAAATATGTTAAAGTATAAATTAAATACAATATAAGTATGCATGTCCAAGCAGTTATTTTGCTGTACAAAAAGAATCAGACTTTGAAATTAGCCTGAGAAGGAAATCAAAAATGCAGGTGGGCAAAAATATAGGGATTGGGAATTCTATGTAATGGTTCATAGTCATCTCCAAGAGTTCTTTCGCTGGGTATAGCTGGTTCAATTCATTACTGCTCTATTGGGACTTATTTGGTTCATCTCATTGCTGGAGATGGCCACGTCCATCAGAATTGATCATCATATAGTATTGTTGTTGAAATATATAATGATCTCCTGGTCCTGCTCATTTCACTCAATTCATGCAAGTCTTTCCAGGCCTTTCTGAAATCATCCTGCTGGGCATTTCTTACAGAACAATAATATTCCAACATATTCATATACCACAATTTATTCAGCCATTCTCCAATTGATGGGCATCCACTCAGTTTCCAGTTTCTGGCCACTACAAAGAGAGATGCCACAAACATTCTTGCACATACAGGTCCCTTTCCCTTCTTTAAGATTTCTTTGGGATATAAGCCCAATAGAAACACTGCTGCATCAAAGGGTTTTGCACAGTTTGATAACTTTTTGAGGATAGTTCCAAATTGCTCTCCAGAATGGCTGGATGTAACAAATATTATTTTTAAAGAAAAAAAGGAAGAAAAAGGAAATACTCCAATTGATCAATTTATGTATTTTTTAAAAAGTCTGAAAATATGTAGAATATATCATAATTGTGAACCACCTGGGGGAGGTGATTCTCATATCTCTTTTTTGGAGTCATGCTTGTCTTTTATAATTTTGTAGCTTTCATTTTTCACTTTTCACTTTCACTTATTTTAAGGTTGTTTTCCCATGTGCATTAGTTTAGTCTCTCTCTCTCTCTCTCTCTCTCTCCACACACACATATGTGTATATATATACATGTAGTTTTCCTGGTTCTTCATTCTATGCATTAAATTATATAAATATTTTCATGTTTCTCTATATTCTCATGATGATTTTTTATAGCACAGTAATATTCCATACTATTTGTACACTATTTGTATACTTCAATTTATTTTTCATCAATTTTTGTCATATAAATATTCCTTATTTATATAATTTATGTTTTCTAGATTTGTTAAAGGCTGGAATGTTGAGTTCCATTCTTTCATATTCTTTTTTGTGTTATTGATTCCATTGTCTAGTCTATTTTTAAACTAATAAAAATGTTTTTGGTATTAGATTGCTATTTTACAATGTAGTTTAGAAGAGCAATTGTCTGTTAATCATTATTTTTATTCATTCATTCATCTATTTATTTATTTATTTATTTGTTTGTTTGTTTATTTTTGATGAGACAATGGGGAGCTAAGTGATTTGCCCAGGGTCACACAACTAGTAAGTGTCAAATGTTTAAGATCAGATTTGAGTTCAGATTCTCCTGACTCTAGGGCCAGTGTTTTACCCATCATGCTCCTGGCTGTTCAGATAATTACATCTAAAAATTATTGTCTTTGATATTCTAGAATTTTTGTTTCTCCAAAGAAATTTAATTATTTCTATCTAGTTTTATAAAAATGGTGTTTTACTAGAAAGATACATATTCTTTAGCAGACCCACTATATATATATTACATATATATCTATATATATTATATATATGTATCTAGTTTCTCCAAAAAGTTTTCTAATTTTTTTATTTTTTTATTAATCTCTCAGATTTGTCCAAAATAGAGAAAAAATAAAATCTTCTACTGTTATTGTATTTTTGTACATGACTTTTTTCATAATTCATTCAATTTTTCTTTTATAAATTGAGATGCTAAGGAATTTGGGGCATATAATTTTAATATTGGGAATGTTTTTGTTTGTTTGTTTTGTCTTTGGTTTCTTTCAGCATAATGTTGCTTTCTTGTTTATATTTTTATGGCGTGAATTTTTAATTTTTGCTCTAATAGTTTGATCTCAACTCTCCCTTTTAAAGTTTTGCCATTCATTCATTTTCATCCTTTTCATGCCTTTGTTGTTCCCTGTAAATAATAGGCTGAGAAGGGGTTGTTTTCTATTTCTATTTGTCAAGATTTATCAAATTGTTTAATCTCTTCACACTTAAAGATATGAGAGTTACCTTTATGTGTTTTTCTATTTGTTATTAATATTGTTGGAGTTTAGCATTTGTTTGTTTTCATTTGTGAATTAGATTTTTTTGTGTTCCTTTTTTTTTTTTAGAAAAGAAAGTACTTTGTTTCTTCAAGTATTGATACTTATTCTACTCTAAGATAATTTATAACTAAAGAAGGTTTTCTTCTCTTCACTGTCAAGACACACTACCTCTTATTTACCACCCTTTGCTCTTGTTTTAGAGCATTTTTTCCTATTAATTCATTTTTTCTTTCTTTTATTTCATTATCCCTCTTTTTATTGCCCTCTTTTTCTCTCTCGTCTAATTTGACAATGAAACATCTTTTCCTCTCTTCTGGTTCAATTTGTTTTGTTTGTTAGGTTTTTTTTTTTCTTTTTCACTTTCCATTCCTTTTTTTTTTCCTAAAAAGGATATATTTTCTCTCTCCTCATGAATCTTTCCCCTTTCTATCTTTTCTATATCTTTATTCTTTGATATATGTTTCTTATATTTATTTATTAATTCTCACTTTCTGCATTTCTCATAGAATTAACTCTTCTAAGGTAGCTATTTTGAGTATAGTATATAATATGATAGTTTTGTAGCCCTTGTACTCTATTTTTTTGCTTTTGTTGCATTTCACTTTCAGATATATCCATTGCTAGGGAAGAAAGAAGAATAGAATTATTGTGTCAGGTTAGAAATCTTTCTATATCTCTGGTCATTTCATCACTACACTTTGTTCTTCCTATGATACTCCTCTCACTCTATGTCTCACATACACACACACACACACACACACACACACACATTTTCTATAATAAAATCTATTTTCTGAGTCCTTATCTTTTCACATTTCTGGATGTTAGTAACTCTTTCTGTCTTCTCCCCCCCACCCCGAGGAGTTCTGTGTACCTTTCTGAGAAAAGATACTGTCCATGGAAGCATAGTACTCTTTCAGAGATACTTGCCTTTCTCTGTATCAAATCCCTGAAGATTTCATTGTAAGGTCCCCATCAAACATCTCTCTTCTCCTAGAGACTGTTCTTCAGTGGAATCCCATCATACAATTCAATCAAGATTTTTCTCTTTATTTCTCCCTATTTCAGTCCCTCCCTTTACCATCTAACCCATTTTCCTGCAGATCCTCTTCTTCCTAAAAGATTAAAGCAGTTATTTTTCCTGGGCTTACTGTTTCTGTTACTGTTACTGTTACGGTTACGGTTACTGTTACTGTTTCCTGGGTTTACTGGGCTATCATGTTAGTATCATAGTAGTAGTTAGTACCATGTTAGTTGCAGGACAGCTAACTAAAAGTAAGAATTAATGATGGGATTATAAATTAGAGTTTGAAAACCCCTTAGAGAACATCCAGTTCAATCCCCTAATTTTAAACATGAAAAAAAAAAAAGAATGGTTCAGTGACTTCATCAATGTCACACAGCTAATAAACATTTGAACCTGGAACTGAACATAGGTCTTCTTATCTCCATGTCTACTATCGTATTCACCATATCATGCTGTTTCTCAGAATAAATAGTTTGAGACATAATATCTGTTTGAGCATGTGAGTGAAATTTCTGGGAAGTAATGTATACAGATAGGTGAGAAGGCACAAAGACCATCTAATTTAGAATCAAAAGATTTGAATTTTAGTTTTATGATGTTAATTATAAAGCATGTGAACTTAGACAAGTTATGTGACCTCTCTGGGACCAAGGATGATGAGGTTCATCTTGAAATTGGGATAATAATAATAAAAAATTAAAATTT
The DNA here is from genome assembly GCF_902635505.1 of Sarcophilus harrisii. Lineage (NCBI taxonomy): Eukaryota > Metazoa > Chordata > Mammalia > Dasyuromorphia > Dasyuridae > Sarcophilus > Sarcophilus harrisii. The sequence continues at coordinate 146,989,590 of NC_045427.1, forward strand.
TTTATAAAATAAATAAATTAAAAATTAAAAACAAAATAAATAAATAGAAAAATAAAGAAGAATAAAAACATAATTAAAAAATAAAAATAATAATTTTGAATGAATGAAGAGTCCAATTTGCGAAGCACTGTGCTTAGTGATGAGGACAGAAAAAGAAAAATAATAAGTCATTGTCAAGAGGTCATATTCTAATGAAGAAGACAATATATATGGAAGTTTTAGCTGCAAGTCAGATATGAAAAGCCCCATGGTGCTTGGGGGGGGGGGGAGGTGGCAAAACAATTGTTAATAAATATTCAATATTATTTATTATTACTATTCCCAGGACTCTTGAGTTCAGGGTCTCAGTGAACATGATAGTCAATGTAATGGTGGTTTGACTTCCCTGGCACATACTACCTTCTGTCTTTCCCTTGGAGTGAATTGTTGCTTTAAGTAGATTACCTCACCTGCTCTGTGTCATGCCACTGATTGGCAGTTGATAAGAACAACTAGCCCTTTGTCCATAGTCATAACTTCCCTAGATGAAGCTGCAATTTTAATGCCAATATACTTCTGCTGGTGTAACTTGATTGTGAAAACATTCATACCTCCATCTCTGCCAAACTAAAATTATAGGTGACCTCAAAGGGCAATAAAAAGAAACAGGTTGAAATCATTTCCAATGGAGCAGTAATGAACTGAACCAGCTACGCCCAGCAAAAGAACTCTGGGAGAGGACTAAAAACCATTACATTGAATTCCCAATCCCTATATTTTTGCCCACCTGCATTTTTGATTTCCTTCACAAGCTAATTGTACAATATTTCAGAGTCTGATTCTTTTTGTACAGCAAAATAACGGTTTGGTCATGTATACTTATTGTGTATCTAATTTATATTTTAATATATTTAACATCTACTGGTCATCCTGCCATCTGGGGGAGGGGGTGGGGGGAAGGAGGAGAAAAATTGGAACAAGAGGTTTGGCAATTGTCAATGCTGTAAAGTTACCCATACATATAACCTGCAAATAAAAGGCTCTTAAATGAAATTAAAAAAAAAAATAAAAATAAATAAAAAAAAAAAGAAACCGGTTGAGCATATGTTGTAAGAAGTGGCTTAAAATATATCTTTATAAAATTATATTTATATATATATATGCACATATACATACATGTATATATACACACACGGATATATGTTTATATATATGTTTATATATCCATGTGTGTATTTCAGGTTTGAAGTGTTATATAAATATGAACTATCAATTACATTTCAATCCCTACCTCAATCCAATACTAATGCTATTGCTTCAAATATTTTCACATGCCACCTTTAGCATGTTTTTTTTTTAACTCTGCCACATTTATTATATCTGGAAAGATATGATCTTGACCTATACAAAATAATCTAATATGAGTATGAACAAGCCATACTATATAGCAAAATTCTGCTTCTATTCTTCCTTGAAACTATTCATACGAAAAAGGCAAAAGACATTTATTGATCTTCAAAAATTATAACTGTGACCTCCCACATTGACATTCCATACTTTTATTGACTCAGCTACTATTTTCAAAGAACGAAAATTCAAGGTTTTACTTGCAGCGAACATACTAGATTTTACTCATACATAAAGGTTTCATGATTACTTCGCCTAACTGCAGTAAAAAGTAACTGATACAAACTGCCTAGAATGACAGGGAAAGATAATGCAGAATGTTGGAGGGGATGTGGGAAAACAGGGACATTAATACATTGTTGGTGGAACTGTGAATACATCCAATCATTCTGGAGAGCAATTTGGAACTATGCTCAAAAAGTTATCAAACTGTGCATACCCTTTGATCCTGCAGTGTTACTACTGGGCTTATATCCCAAAGAGATTTTAAAGAAGGGAAAGGGACCTGTATGTGGCAAGCCTCTTTGTGGTGGCCAGAAACTGGAAACTGAGTAAATGCCCATCAATTGGAGAATGGCTGAATAAATTATGGTATATGAATATTATTGTTCGGTAAGAAATGACCAGCAGGACAATTTCAGAAAGGCCTGGAGAGACTTGCATGAACTGATGCTGAGTGAAAGAGCAGGACCAGGAGATTATTATATACTTCAACAACAATACTATATGATGATCAATTCTGATGGACCTGGCCATCTTCAGCAATGAGATGAACCAAATCAGTTCCAATGGAGCAGTAATGAACTGAACCAGCTACACCCAGCAAAAGAACTCTGAGAGATGACGAAGAACCATTACATTGAATTCTCAGTCCCTTTATTTTTGCCTGCCTGCATTTTTGATTTCCTTCACGGGCTAATTGTACAATATTTCAGAGTCCAATTCTTTTTGTACAGCAAAACAACGGTTTGGTTATGTATACTTATTTTGTATTTAATTTATACTTTAATATATTTAACATGTATTGGTCATCCTGCCATTTAGGGGAGAGGGTAGGGGGAAAGGGGAAAAATTGGAACAAAAAGTTTGGCAATTGTCAGTGTTGTAAAATTACCCATGCATATAACTTGCAAATAAAAAGCTATTTTTAAAAAAGTAACTGATACTCAAAGTTGTTAGTGTTTCTGTTGAATTACTTTTTTCAGTTTTGTCCTTCTCTTTGTGACTCCATTTTATGTTTTCTGGGCAAAGAAGCTGACGTGATTTGTCGATTCCTTTTCCAGCTTATTTTATAGATGGGAAAACTGAGGTAAATAGGGTTAAAGTAACTTCAAGGATACGGCGGTATATGAGGTCTAGTAGTGGCGTGGAATTCCCAATAAAAGCATTTATTGGCCCAGAGAGCTAGATTAATAAAAGAGGTTTATTACTGAGTTTAGAAGTAGGAGATAGATGAAGGTAGAGATAAGGAGGGCACTGGACAGAGGGTCCAGTGGACAGAGGGTCCTCACATGGCGACCATGTTTGGAATTTCTGCAAAGAGGGGTTCCCAGTGTGGTCCTTTTAAGTCGGAGACTTAGCTCGAGGGGCTTTGGGGTGTAGCCCCAAAGTTGGCTCAGATCCAGGTGGGGCTGGGACAGGTCCAGACCTTCTATTGGAATTCAAAGGGAACAGGATTTGTGAGTCAAAGGGTAATTTACATTAACTAGGGGGGTTGGGAATCAAAGATTGGAATCTTTCCAGCATCACTATTATCCTCATTAAGAAAAAAAATTAGAAGTAAATTCATGAAAGAAAAAATAACTTCATCCCAAAGATATCCAGAAGTGAAATGAATTATATTGTGAGATGGCAGGGTTTTTCCTTACTAAAGATATGTTTCATACTAAATGATCCCTAAGATCCCTCCCAAAGCTGAAATTCTATGACTCTGAGAAGTATGGCAAAAATGACCTTCTATATAGTGCTTACTATATATGCTCAGGCACTGTGGTAATTACTTTATAGTTATTAACTTATTCGATCCTCACAACTATTCTGATAGGTAGTCACTATTATCTCCATTTTACAGATCAAAAAACTAAAGCAAATGTCAGTTAAGCAACTTACCTAGAATCACACAACAGTAAGTTTCTGCAGTCAAATTTGAACTCATCATCCTGATACCAAGTCTAGTGGTTCTACAGACATTATGCTACTTATTTGCCAATTGAGATATAGGAAAATCACTCAAACTGATTGATCAAGATTCTTGGGGACAAAAGGAAATGAAGAATGAAGTTTGATGAGTTGTTTCCAAGTAGTCTGGGCACAGATTCCTTTATTTACATCTATCCATTAATTCATTACTTTCTTCATACATACAAAGTATGTATGTATGTACCTCCTGTGTAAAATTCGATTCTACAAACATTGACTTACAGAGGCCAAAACACTAATGCTAAATATATTAACTGTAGTCATGATTTAAGACATATTCCTTTGCATAAAAGAAACAGTATTTGCTAAGCTCCAATTAAACCAAGAAAACTCAGGTCCCCCCCTCAGCCAGCACTTCACCAACTATATGTGGAACCATCAGTTATAGTAAATGGTGAAGTTTTGAATGCTGTTGGAACCTTGGCAGTATACTTTTTAGTGATGTCTTCATTGATAATGAAATTGAGACCTGAATCGCCAAGGCTAGCTCAATACAGGCTGAGATAGTTTCTCTTGAAGACCCTACCCTAAGCTCAGTTTTGTTGGTCCTTGTTATTATTGTTTCTGTTGTTTTCAATTTGTTATTGTTGGTTTTTTGTTTGTTTGTTTGTTTTGTTTTTAAATTTAAAAGGTATTGAAACTCCCTTTGACACTTGATTGGCTCAGATTGTTGATGTGATTTTCTAGATGCCTAATTACCAGAGACCATTTGGAATTTCAACTCCCTCTCTGAAGCTGACTGTAGATTCACAGATGGTTCACTATTGGAAGTATGCTTAGCTGAGTCAACATAGAATCCTCATTGAATATTGAGATTGATTATTCTTCTCCTGTTATGTTAAATGAACTTTGGATGTCTCATTTCATATTCATGTCTGAACTAAGCTATTAAGGGACTGGCCTGAGTCAGATACAGTTTAATATAAAAAGCTCTTCTATGTTCTATGTACAGCATATTTGTGTCTTTTAAATCCTAAAATCATAGACTCATAGAACATCAGAGCTGAAAGGAAACTCAGAGGATCTAATCTAAACTATTTTTGTTATAGATGGGGTATTTTAGAATAATATTCAATTTGTAATGTATTAGACAATGAATCTCATGTTTTAAAAATCCTATTTTTTCACTATTAAAATAGGATTACCATTTCCAAGTGGACTAGGGAAAAGCTCCTGGTAGCATTTATGTTATTCCAGGTAAAAACTGGTTTTTGACTCTCTGGTATTGTCTTCCCAAGCTGTGCTTGGCAATCCTGCCTCTTCCTAGTAAACATTTCCCTTTGTACTTCCTCAGTTCTGGGCATATTTATGTTATCTGGGATTTGTTTGGAAATTTTAGGCCCTTTTTCTTTTTTCTTTTTTTTTTAATACCCTGATGTCTTTATGCACCAAAGGACATGGCCCTGTTGGCTTGATTCCCAACAGTCACTTTTTCCTGGGTGGGTTCCTTGTAAAGTGAATATTAACTGTAATGCTGGGTCAACACACTGTTTCTTCCCCCTCTTATTACCAACACTACTCTATTTTATCACCCTGTGTTCCCCCTTTCCCCCCAAACATATAGTATGTTTAGCTATAAAATAGAAATATGGGATCACATATTGAGAGTTTGAAGTTTCCTTAAAAGCCAAATTGTCTATCAGACTCATATTTTGGTTCAAAGTCAGTGTTCTTTCCACCACACTATAGCATTTCCCTTAAGTGATTAGTTTGTGAAGAACAGGCTTCAAGTATGGAGTATTGATAAATTTTATATTGATCATCAAAAGGCGATTTCCTTGAATTCAGAGAAACATTATCAGACTCAATAATTCACTTTAAAAAAATCTATTACTCCTAGTATTATTTCTACTGTTATTTCTGTTACTTTTCTTAAAACTCTACTGCTGCTATTGCTAGGGCAAGTAGGTATCACAATAGATAGAGAAATAGGAATGGAATCGGGAAAAACTGAGTTCAAATTTGACCTTAGACACTTTCTTTCCAGGTCACCCTGGGCAAGTCATTCAGTTTTTCAACTTTTGGCTTCAGTTTCTTTATCTGCAAAATGATCTCAAGAAGGAAATAGCAAAATATTCCATTGTCTTTTCCAGGAAAATGCTAAATGGATTCATGAAGAGTTAGACATGACTGAAAATGACTGAACAAAACAAAGTAGCTACTGCATCTCTGTGACTTCTATGGCTGTCATTATTACTATTGCTCCTACAGCTACAGCTGGTACTGTTACTTGGCACTTCAAAGAACTTTCAAGTTTGCAAAGCATTTAATATTATTATTTCATCTGAGCTTTACAATAAATGTGAAAAAAATTAAGAGTATTTACTGTTAAAGAAACTGCCACTCAAATATTTTGAGTTAATTGCTCAAAAGCTATGATCCAAAGTAAAGTCTTAGCTGTCACCAGGCTTCTTTTGATTCCAAGTCTAGTACTATCTTCTTTCCCTTAGATGAAGTGAGGAATCCCTAATCCTTGAAATATAAAAGTACATATGAAAGCTAAATAGATGAAAAGTTGAAAGATAGAACTGGATTTGGGGCCTAACGTTTCACTGAAAGCATCCCATACCTATAGTAGCACTAATGCCCTTTGACTTGGTAACAAGTATTCTTTTTCTGAAATCTGAGTCTGTCTTTTTTTTATTCTGTCTTCATTTGAGCATATTAAAGAATCTGCAGATTTGTCTCAATAATAAGTCTGTTTCTTAGAAACAAGAAAGGTAAAATTATTTTAACATAGTACTCTCACCCTCTCCAAAGAACACTCCAAAGAATAAGTGCTTTATAACAAACTTTTATTCATTATCCCTGAGAATGGCTAAGTGGAAGGAGGAGGCACCAAGAAATATTATCCACAATTTGCAAAATTGAAAACAGCAATCAAATAGCTGGCCTAAGGCAATCTAACAAGGCAGGATTGAAATTTTAAAAATCATCAGCTTTTATCCCTACATTCAATTAAGGTTAGCTTTCAAGTTTGTCTTTCTCAGTTTTCTAATGCAAGAATATGGTTTGGTTTAAATAAACACTTCTAAGTCATTGAATAACTTTCTGAAACACACATCTGAACTTACTTGGTTTACTATACTAATTTGGTCTATTTGCCACTCCCAGGAGAATGGGGAATGTACATCTGCTTTCTTGCAAGATTGTTAACATAATGCCATGGACTTTTTCCCTGGGAAAAGGCATTAGGAAAGGGGATGGACAATGTTTTCATTTTTAAAAATTCTTAATTAACTATGAATTTCTCAGACAAACATGGATTTCAAAGTGTAATAAAACTAGGTTACAATGGGAATCATATTAATTTGGCCATATTGGGATAGAGTTCCAGCACTTCCAAAAGCATGCAAATTGAGAAGTGAAATACGATCTTTGACAATGAAAGAGAGTATAATGATTACCAACCAGAAAAGCATGGCAGTCTGTGATAAACTGTCCGAATGTCAATCTTAGCTGTAGTTGCTATGGATCAGGTCAGCAGAGAGCTGAATAGAACTTATAGTCCAGTGATCTGGCTGAGGGGTTGAAAACAGTGATCAAGTAGGAGTATGTTTGGTCAGAATATAGAGTGGGCAAGAGAAGGAGTAAAGATTAGGTAATATATGGCAGTTTATGGCAGGATTGGTCAGAAAGATAGATTGATGTGTGATCACAAACAGGAATCAGAAATCATTAGAAAAATAAATTGAAGCTTAATGGATAAGCAGAGGTCAAGACTAAAATGTCAGATGAGGCAGAATCTAGGTTTAGGCTGTGCCATAGTACATAATTTTCCTGTAGCTCTGATAGGAATTTAGAGGAGAGACAGGATTTCCCCAAACAGAATTATCCCAAATGAATTTTTCTTAGTGTAACAGATATGGGAGATAAAGGACTACATTTCCCAGAATACCAGGACTTGAAACTTGAACACTTATTTGGAGAATTTTCAGGATTCCATTTCTCAGGAGATAATTGTGCCTATGAAGCAGAGAGGTTATGTCTAAACAGATGATAATCATTCAAAAATTGCAATTTTTGCTGTAACATGAAGAGAGATAGTCTTAAGCAACACAAGTGTGATCATAGTTCAGATACTGAACATTGTCACCAACCAGGCAAGCTAAGAACTTTACAAATTTATGGAATGAGAAAATGGATGATAGATAATAATGTATATGCTGAAGGCTTATTTCATTTATCAAACACTTTTAAAGTGACTTATATGGGCAGATATTTGCTAGATCAAAAGAAGAAGAAAATGTTGTGTGTCTCCAGAAGTATAGCTACTCTTTTTTTCTGGTGGAATTATAAAGGAAACCAATAAGATACCTATTAATTAAGGAATAGTTGAAAAAAATGATACATGAATATAATGGAATACTATTTTGATATAAAAAATTAATGAAGTGGGTAGATTCAAAGAAGCCTGGCAGGACTTAAATGCACTTATTCAGTGAGGTGATGAGAACCAGGAAACATTTGTACAGTAATGATAATAATTTATACATTATAGACATCATAAATGCAAACAACTTTAAAAGACTCAAGGAGTCTGATAAATGCATGGTCAAACACAAATTCAGGGTTTCCTTGATGAAACATACTACTCACTTCTAGATACTCCCTAACATTGAGGCTAAAATGGAAAGAATTTAATATATTTTTATGATCCTAGATCAGAATTTTTTCTAATTAAATAATCTCTTATCACAAAAGTACACATGCTTGCATGTATATATGAAGTGATAAATTAAAATTATATATTGAAACATAACTTTTGAACACGGACAATACAGAACTTTGTTTTATTTAATTATGCCATTTGTTATAAAGGATTTTTTCTTTTTCTTTTTTCCAGGGGGAAGTGATATATGGAGGTAGAAAGGAGAGAAAACAGATTTTTATTGAATGACAAAAATAACATTTAATTTTTAAAATTTCACTAATTTAGAATATTTGTGTAAATGGAACACCTTCATTTTCTGATCCCAGCAAAACAATAAATCATTTGCATGTGGCATAAAATGAATATATTTCCTTTTCTTATTTTATCACAATAGTGATAGTGAAGATTTATATATAATAAAATATATGCAATATATAAATAAAAGCAGGAAAGAAAGAAATACCAGCTAATACAAGAGAGGAAAAAGCCTATATGGACATGCACATTTTTATTCACTTGTCCACCTGTTCTTTATTAAACACAAAAGTCTCTCTTTGATTCTCTAAATAGATTTTTGGAACACATGCTTTTTTCCCTCTCTTACCTTTGCCTCTTTTGCTTTCTTAGTGATCACACTTGTTTGGACTAAAGAAAGAGCCAAGTAAATGGAACAGGAGAGTGAGATAGAGGAGAAAACAGAGCTAAGTATTTTCAGAAAGGAAACATCATTAATTACTGTGAAATCATCATTACTCCAGGGGTTAAGCTAAAACCAAAAGAAAATCAAGGGTATGTTTTTGTGATCCTAGGACAGACTTTCTTCTGATTAAAAAATCTCTGATTGCAAAAATATGCATGTATATGTTTGTGTATCTTCATAATATAATTTGGATCTGGGAATGGTGGAGATGGTGTAGGTACAGATAAAATTATTCTAATTAAATTGCTTTAATTAATAAACAAAGGTGATTTCACTGACCATCATTGCACTAGGAAGTTGTTTGCCCAGTTGCTTTATTTATTCTGTTCTCATTGTCTTGCCCAGTCTAACTTGAGAATATTTACTTTTAAATGAAGTAGACTTCATTTCATTCACTTCAAATGAAGTGAGCACTATTAATAGGTGTAGGACAGAATGAAAGTAGAAAATCCAATCAGGTGGAAGTGATTTCAGTATCTGGACTGCAATGGGCCTGATCATAAAGTGCTTAATCTCAAAACTTTGATAGAAAAGTGGAGGTCAAATATCATGCATCAGATTGATTAGAGTTTTAGTCCAGAGAAATAAGAAAGGTGAAAAAGAAGTAGGTAAATATTGGGAGGAGTGGGAATAAGGCCAAAATCACATATGGGGTGACAGCCTAGTCAAACTCCTCTATAGAGTGTACTCTGTGAAATATGTCTATATTTCTTTCTCCTCCCTGACCCCCCAAACCTTGAGGTTCAAACCAATTGAAGATTGAAGAGCTTTGGCTAGTAAGAAATGAGCAGTACAGTATAGTAGAATCAACAAATTAGACTAAGAATCAAGAGACAAGTTTTAGCCTCAGCTCTCCCATTAAATAACTATGTGACCTCAAGTATCTAACTCCTCTGAGCTTCCTTGTCCTAGTTTATAAAATAATGTCTTTGTACTAAATGATTCCCAAAGTCCTTTTCATCTTTAAAAGTATGTGACTAAGTGGAAAAAATTAGAATTTTAAAAATTTACCCTTAAATTTTCTTAAATTATTCCTAAATTTTATATCTTAAATTTGTGTAAAGCAATAAATTTATATTTAATTTTTTAAATATTATTAAATAATATTGTTATTTTGGTCATTAAAATGCCACAGAATATCACAGGACCACTGATTTGAAATTGGAAGAAATTTTAAAGGTTGCCTAATTCAACCATCTTGTTTTATAGGTAAGGAAACAAAAGTCTGTTTCCTCACCCAGTGAAATTAAATAGAATGAACATTTGAGTATATCAGTATGGGAACTTCATCATACCTTCTCAAAAACTAAATAATTACTAAGGGTTTGTCTATGGTACACAAGTGATTGTCCAGGGTAACATAGCTAGTAAGAATCAGAGAGAGATTTGAATCTGGGCTTTTCTCAAAGTCCAGAACTCTACTCATTAAGCTATGATACCTGCATTATGATATAATGTGCTCCAATAGATTTATATATTTTAAAAAGGGACTGTTTCTTTAATCTTTATTTCACCAAATCTCAGTGCCTGATAAATATCCTTGAATTTTTATTGAATCAAATTCTATATACAAAAGAAAGCATAAGAAATTAGCACAGAGCTTTAGGGTCCAATGGAAAGCACATTCACTTTAAAATGAGAGGATAGTGTTCTGAAGACAGATGACCTGTTTCAAATCCCATTGCTGTGCTGACTACTTGTGTAACTTTGCACTAGTTACTTGACCTCCTTCCTGAACTAATAATATGGGAGATTAGAGTAAATGGCTTCTGGAATCCTTTCTAATTCTATATGCATGATTCCATGATTTCCTTCAGATCACAGCAGAAATATTTTCCCTCCAAATTAAGAAAAAATTTAAAAAGTCTTTTTTAAAGGGTAAGAAAAAGAAGGAGATTGAGGATATTTATATATATAATATATATTATTATTTTATAATAATTATAATTATATTATACTTTATATATATAAATTTTATTTTATATAAATATTATTATTATATTAATTATATTTATATATTATATAATTAGAATTATATTATATAAATATTATTTTATATAATATAATTATAATGTATTATATATATATTGGAATAGGCTTGAAATCTTTGCTCCTGAGCCAACTAGGCTAGGTTAGAAACGTAATGAGTAAAAGCTCCTATACTTGTCAATAATGAGAGTAGTCCTACAGTATATATACTTCTATACTTCCAGTGTAATGAAATAGGGAGGTGCAATCCCTAAATAAATAATATTTAAAGTACATATCTAGGGATAGCTAGATAGCACAGTGGATAGAAAACCAGCTCTGGAGTCAAGAGGACCTGAGGTCAAATCAGCCTCAGACATTTAACACTTCCTAGCTGTGTGACCTTGGGCATGTCACTTAATCCCAATTGTCTCACAAAAAAATAAAATAAAACAAAGTACATGTCATATCTATATAAACACATGTAGCTATAGATACATTTCTGTCTATGTGAAAACATCTATAGAATATATACTTTTCAGTCTGATTAAAATTAAAAGAATTAGAAATTACACAGGTTTCTGCTCTTGCAGGCTTACACAGCACAGGGAAAGAATGAATTCCTATATATTTATTCATATATATAAATAAGTCCTTATTTTTCAAGACTATTTGAAACAGCAGTCTCTAGGGAAAATTACCAAAGTAATCTGATATTCCTTCTGGCTTCTACAAATCTTTTTTAGGGATCTTGTCACATTGTTATTGGAGAGGCTGTGTTTTTTTAAAAATACATTTGAAACTTTGAATACATTTGCCTTGCTTTACTGAGATATGAGAACCTGCCAGAAATAAATTTATTTACACAGCTATTGACGGGTGGTGCTTTAGCATGGTAAGTGACTAGTTCAGTGGAGCATGAAATACCCTTTCAACATTTGCACCCATCAACTGAAACTATAGACAGAAACTCACATGGCATAGGAGTGGGGAAAGGAAAAAAGAACCTGACAGAAATATGGCTCTGGGTAAATAACAGAAATCTTTCAACCTCTTACTTTTCTTTTCTGGAAAATTAGGTAATTGACCTACCTCCTGGGAAGAACTATAGAAATTGGTTAAGGACAATAGCAATAATAAAGACTATAACCTCAACAAAAATTGTTCTGAATATACATTCAACATTTCCTGATTTCAAGTCAGATTTTTGAGGTGAGAATATGCCTTGTTGCCGGCTCAGCCAACATATTAGCTGGCAAATCTTCTCACTGGTCAGGGGCAATTCCTTTTGAATAAAAAGAGCTCTTGAAGATAAAAAAATTGTCAAGATATGAAATTAAACTGAGGGAGTGACAGAACAATATTTGAGAATAGAAAGCCATTCTTATGCTCCCAAAATCAGATCATGTAATAATCACTCATAAAACCTTTCAGTTGATAGGGATACAAACTATAACTAAGATGTAGTGACTAATACTTTTCACTATACATTGGAGCTGCTGATTGCACTTACACTACTTCTATAGGTTCTATAGGTTAAGAATACAATTAAAATAAGAATCTGGAATCCGTCCCAACCTTAGATATTGACACCTAAATTCCTCTCTCCAATTACATTCAACTAAATTTGTGTTACAAAGATGATTTCATTGTCCCATGGCAATGTTGACGAGTTGATGTTCTACGTGGTACTTTCAACATTGTCTGATCTAACTCCTGAAATGCATATGTTCCATACATCAGAAGGATCCTCCCTTCAATTTTTTGCCTTTTCAATTCCTGCACAACCTTTTAAATTAAACTTTGTTTCCCCAAATCCCTTTATCAATACAACCTCTCTTCTATATATTAATATTGATCTTTGATTGGCATCTTTTTAAATGAACTTTTGTTATATATAATTACAAGCAATAATAGTATATTATCCAGTTTGTCCTTATGATGGAAATGATGAGACACTCACTACTTCAGGAGACAGATGATCCATAGTCAGCTCAAATACTACCAAAATCTGCATTGCCCTTACTTCTACCCATTGTCATAGTTTTTCTTTCTCATAATAGCTCTTAAAATATTTGAAAATGTCTAAGCACTCAATAAATGCTTGTTGATTGTTATGAATACCCTACATTTTTTCTTTCAAGATTATTAAGAACAATGAACATTTCACAGTCCTTAAAAATAAGAAAATTGCTGTATGCATATTTAATTTTTTGCTTTATATATCAATCTTCATAGACTATGAAGTAAATGCTACATATTATTATGCCCATTTCATAGATCAGTAAACCAAAGATGAACTTAAGTGAATGGAGTGGACTAGGGTCATATAGTTAGTGTGGAATTTGGGATTTCAAAGCCAGGATTTCCTGCCTCTTAAATTCAGCAAGCTAGTCACAAATACCGCACTGTTTCACATTGATTAAAAATCTCTAATTTCAACTTCCAGCCAAGATGGGGAGAGGATACATACATCTATCTAAGCTCCTTCTTGCCCTCAGAATACTTTTTTTCATGACAAGACCTCGGAATTAGTGCTTGACTGAAAATAACCATGAATACATTACCAACAGAAGATATCCTCAAAATTCACCAGAAAAGGTCTGTTTTTGCTTGTGGGCAGAATGGTTAGATCAGGTGCAGACTGAAGGCAGGCAGCAAAAGCGTTGTAGGCAGCGAGAGTACAGAAGGCAGCTCACACTGACCAAACCAGAGCGGGGCGGGATATGATCTCAGCCAGGAGAAAATCTGCAGGGAGAACTTTACCACAGTGTGGCTACTTTGCCCTGGCAGCAAGCCAGTAGATCAGCAGAGAAGCTACAAACACAGGGGGTAAAGACTATAACCCCAAAAAGATAGGGTTTCTTGGGACCTGGCCACATCCACCCAACACCCAGTGACTCAGCGCACTCTCAAAATCTCAGAGTGCAGACGCAGAGCAGCCATAGCTGTTTTGGTAGTGCCTCACCTCCTGCAGTCTGTAGAGAAAGGTTGGTAATACCATTCAGCAGACCACATTTGCTTTTTTTGTTAGTTTGTTTTCTTTGATTCTTCTTTGACAAAATGAGCAAAAAATCAAAGTGGGATCTAACAACAGATAGCTTCTACATGGATAGAGAGCAGATTTCAAACCCTGAGGAGACTAAAAACAGATTGTCTCCAGATGAATCCCCAAAGGGGAATATGATCTGGTCTCCAACACACAAGACTCTCATAGAAGAGACTATTGAAAAGGCTCTCACAAGAGAGCTAGAGAAAAAATGGGGAAAGCAAAGGGAAGCTTGGAAAGAGGGTCTGGATAAGTCATCCCATCATTTGAAGATGGATAAAGAAATTAAATCCTTGAAAAACAGAATTAGTGAAATGGAAAAGGTAAACAATTCTAAGGAAAACAGAATTAGTGAACTGGAAAAAGACAATAGCTCTCTAAAAAATAAAATTGGTGAAATGGAAAAAAATTCCATAGAACAAAACAACTCACTTAAAAATTCAATTGGACAATTACAAAAAGAAATATAAAAAGTAAATGAAGAAACTAATTCATTAAAAATCAGAACTGAACAAATGGAAATGAATGACTTGAAGAGACCAAGAATCAGTCAAGTAAAACCAAAAAAATGAAACAATGGAAAAATGTCAAATATCTTCTGGGGAAAACAACAGACCTAGAAAATAGATCTAGGAGAGATAATCTGAGAATTATTGGGATTCCTGAAAAATATGATGAAAAAAAGAGCCTAGACACCATTTTCCAGGAAATTATCAAAGAGAACTGCTCAGATGTTACAGAAACAAAGGGTAAAATAGACAGTGAAAGAATTCATCGGTCACCTACTGAAAGAGACCCTAAAATCAAAATTCCAAGAAATATTATGGCTAAATTCCAGAACTATCAGATTAAGGAAAAATACTACAAGCAGCTAGGAAAAAAAATTCAAATACAAAGGAGCTACAATAAGAATTACTTAGGATCTAGCAGTAGCCACATTAAAGGATCAAAGGGCCTGGAATCTGATTTTCCAAAAGGCTAAGGAACTTGATATGCAGCCAAGAACTTACCCAGCCAAAATGAATATTTTTTTCCCCAGGGAAGAAGATGGACAGTCAATGAGGTGAATTTATCTACTTCTGATGAAAAAACTGGAACTAAACAAAAAAAGTTTGATCTCCAAATATAGGACTCAAGAAAAATATAAAAAGGTAAAAAGAAATCTTGGGAACTATATTTCTGTTATAAATATCCATAAAGAACACACATATAATTTGTTCTAGAAACAAGAGGTAGAAAGGAAATTGTACCAGAAAAAGGGTAAAGTGGGGGTTCTACATCTCATGAAGAGTCAAGGAAACCTATTATATCTGAGGGAAAGAAGGGAGGGGGGATGAACATAGTGTGTATCTTACTCTCATCAGAATTGGCTTAAAGAGAAAAATATTAGACATTTAAATTATGGAGAAACTTCTCCCACTTTATTGAAAAGTGGGAGGGGAAAAGTGAAAAGGGAAGGAGTAAGCTAAACTGAAGGGAATACAGAAATTGTGAGGAAAAGGAGTAAGAAAGGGGGATGAACTCTAAGGTGGGGAAAGGGATCCTAAAAAGGGAGGACTGAAAGAGGCAAGTGATGTTCACAACTTTAATACTGGGAAGGGAGGTAAGAGGGAAGGAAAGGAGAAAAGCATGAAACAGGGGTTAACAAGATGGCAAGTAATACATAATTAGTAATTTTAACCATAAATGTGAATGGGGTAAGCTCCCCCATAAAGTGGAGGTAGATAGCAGACTAAATTAAAAGCCAGAATCCTACAATATGTTTTTACAGGAAACACACTTGAAGAAGGGTGATACATGCAGAGTAAAGGTAAAAGGCTTGAGCAGAATCTACTATGCTTCAGCTGAAGTTAAAAAAAAAAAAAAGCAGGAGTAGCCATCCTGATCTCAGATCAAGTAAAAGCAAAAATTGATCTAATTAAAAGAGTTAAGGAATGGCACTAAATCTTGCTAAAGGGTGGCATAGATAATGAAGCAATATCAGTATTAAACATATATGCACCAAGTGGTGTAGCATCTAAATTCCTAAAGGAAAAATGTTAAGAGAGCTGCAAGAAGAAATAGACAGCAAAATTATAACAGTGGGAGATATCAACCTTGCACTCTCAAAATTAGATAAATCAAACCACAAAATAAATAAGAAATAAGTCAAAAAGGTAAATAGAATACTAGAAAAGTTAGGTATGATAGATCTTTGGAGGAAACGAAATGGAGACAGAAAGGAGTACACTTTCTTCTCAGCAGTTCATGGAACCTATACAAAAAATTGACCATATATTAGGACATAAAGATCTCAAATTTAAATGCAGAAAGGCAGAAATAGTAAATGCATCCTTTTCATATCACGATGTGATGAAAATTACATTCAATAAAAAGCCAGGGGAAAATAGACCAAAAATTAATTGGAAACTAAATAATCTCATACTAAAGAAAGATTGGGTGAAACAGCAAATCATAGACATTATTAATAATTTCACCCAAGAAAATGACAATAATGAGACAACATACCAAAATGTATGGGATGCAGCCAAAGCAATAATAAGGGGAAAATTTATATCTCTAGAGGCCTACTTGCATAAAATAGAGAAAGAGGTCAATGAACTAGACTTGCAACTGAAAAAGCTAGAAAAGGAACAAATTTAAACAAATTTAAAAAGGAACAAATTCAAACACTAAACTTGAAATTCTAAAAATAAAAAGAGAGATTAATGAAATTGAAAGTAAAAAAAAAACTATTGAATTAATAAATAAAAGTAAGAGTTGCTTCTATGAAAAAAACAACAAAATAGATAAACCCTTGGTAAATCTGATTAAAAAAAGGAAAGAGGAAAATCAAATTGTTAGTCTAAAAAATGAAAAGGGAGAACTCACCACTAAGGAAGAGGAAATTAGAGCAATAATTAGGAGTTACTTTGCCCAACTTTATGCCAATAAATTTGATAACTTAAGTGAAATGGAATAATACCTTCAAAAATTTCCCAAATTAACAGAGGAAGAAATAAATTGATTAAACAGTCCCATTTTAGAAAAAGAAATAGAACAAGTTATTAATCAACTCCCTAAGAAAAAATCCCCAGGACCAGATGGATTTACATGTGAATTCTATCAAACATTTAAAGAACAATTAACTTTAATGCTATATAAACTATTTGAAAAAATAGGGATTGAAGGAGTCCTACCAAATTCCATTTATGACACAGACATGGTACTAATACCCAGATAGGTTGAAAACAGAGAAAGAAAATTATAGAACAATCTCCCTAATGAATATTGATGCTAAAATCTTAAATAAAATATTAGCAAAAAGATTACAGAAAATCATCCCCAGGATAATACACCATAACCAAGTAGGATTTATACCAGGAATGCAGGGCTGGTTCAATATTAGGAAAACTATTAGCAAAATTGAGTATATCAATGACCAAATTAACAAAAACCATATGATCATCTCAATAGATGCAGAAAAAGCATTTCATAAAATCAAACATCCATTCCTAATAAAA
This sequence comes from Sarcophilus harrisii, assembly GCF_902635505.1. NCBI lineage: Eukaryota > Metazoa > Chordata > Mammalia > Dasyuromorphia > Dasyuridae > Sarcophilus > Sarcophilus harrisii. Next base: position 147,007,049 of record NC_045427.1, read on the forward strand.
ACACTTCGGAGTATAGGAATAAATGGACTTTTCCTTAAAATAGTCAGGAGCATCTATTTAAAACTGTCAGTAAGCATCATATATAATGGGATTAAACTGGAACCATTCCCAATAAGATCAGGAGTGAAACAAGGTTGCCCACTGTCACTATTACTATTCAATATTGTATTAGAAATGCTAGCTTTGGCAATAAGAGTTCAGAAAGAGGTTAAAGGAATTAAAGTAGGTAATGAGGAAATCAAATTATCACTCTTTGCAGATGATATGATGGTATACTTAGAGAAGAGATTCTACTAAAAACCTATTAGATATAATTCACAACTTTAGCAAAGTTGCAGGACACAAAACAAATCCACATAAATCTTCAGCATTTTTATATATCACCAACAAAATCCAACAGCAAGAGATACAAAGAGAAATTCCATTGAAAATAACTGTCGATAGCATAGAATATATTTGGGAATCTATCTACCAAAGGAAAGTCAGGCATTATATGAGCAAAATTACAAAACATTTTCCACACAAATAAAGTCAGATTTAAATAACTGGAAAAAATATTAAGTGCTCTTGGATAAGCCAAGCAAATATAATAAAAATGACAATGCTACCTAAGTTAATCTATTTATTTAGTGCTATACCAATCAAACTCCCAAGAAACTATTTTAATGACCTAGAAAAAATAACAACAAAATTCATCTGGAAAAACAAAAGGTCAAGAATTTCAAGTGAACTAATGGAAAAAAAAAATCAAATAAAGGTGGCCTAGCTGTACCTCATCTAAAAGTATATTATAAAACAGCAGTCACCAAAACCATTTGATATTGGCTAAGAAATAGACTAGCTGATCTGTAGAATAGATTAGGTTCACAGGACAAAATAGTCAATAACTGTAGCAATGTAGTATTCGACAAACCCAAAGATCCCAACTTTTGGCATAAGAATTCACTACTTGACAAAAACTGCTGGGAAAACTGGAAATTAGTATGGCAGAAACTATGAATGGACCCACACTTAACACTGTACACCAAGATAAGATCAAAATGGGTCCATGATTTAGGCATAAAGAACAAGATTATAAGAAAATTACAGGAACATAGGATAGTTTACCCCTGGTAAACTCTCAGACTTGTGGAGGAGGAAGGAATTCGTGACCAAAGAAGAACTAGAGATCATTATTGGTCACAAAAAAAAAAAATTGATTATATCAAATTAAAAAGCTTTTGTACAAACAAAATTAATGCAGACAAGATTAGAAGGGAAGCAATAAACTGGGAAAACATTTTTACAGTTAAAGGTTCTGATAAAGTCCTCATTTCCAAAAGATAGAGAGAATTGACTCTAATTTATAAGAAATCAAGCCATTTTCCAGTTAATAAATGGTCAAAGGATATGAACAGAAAATTTTTGGATGATGAAATTGAAGCTCTTTCTACTCATATGAAAGGGTGTTCCAAATCACTATTGATCAGAGGAATGCAAATTAAGATAACTCTGAGATACACTACACACCTGTCAGATTGGCTAAGATGACAGGAAAAGATAGTTATGAATGTTGGAAGGGATGCAGGAAAACTAGGACACTGATACATTGTTGGTGGAGTTGTGAATTAATTCAACCATTCTGGACAGCAATTTGGAACTATGCTCAAAAATTATCAATCTGTGCATACCATTTGATCCAACAGTGTTACTACTGGGTTTATATCCCAAAAAAGATATTAAAGAAGGGAAAGGGACCTGTATGTGCCAAAATGTTTGTGGCAGCCCTTTTTATAGTGGCTAGAAACTGGAAAATGAATGGATGCCCATCAATTGAAGAATGGTTGGGTAAATTGTGGTATATGAATGTTATGGAATATTATTGTCCTATAAGAAATGACCAGCAGGATGAATACAGAGAGGCTTGGAGAGCCTTACATGAACTGATGCTGAGTGAAATGAGCAGAACCAGGAGATCATTATACATTTCAACAACAATACTATATGAAGATGTATTCTGATGGAAGTGGATATCTTTGACAAAGAAAAGATCTAATTCAGTTCCAGTTGATCAATGATGGACAGAATCAGCCATTCCCAGAGAAGGAACACTGAGAAATGAATGTGAACTACTTGCATTTTTGTTTTTCTTCCCAGGTTATTTTTATCTTCAAATCCAATTCTTCTTGTGCAACCAAGAGAATTGTATGGATCTGCACACATATATTATGTCTAGGATATACTTTAACATGTTTAACATATATAAGACTGTCTGCCATCTAGGGGAGGAGGTGGAGGGAGGGAAGGGAAAAGTTGGAAGAGAAGTAAGTGCAAGGGACAATGTTGTAAAATATTACCTATGCATATGTTCTGTCAATAAAAAGCTATAATTAAAAAAAAATCTCTAATTTCTTTGACAATGTTTCCTATGGCATTGTTTTTTTTTTTTCTCTCCTTACCATTCTGATCATGCTCAAGTTTTTCAATATTCTTACCAAAATGAGACACTACTATACAGCCTAGAGCCACAAATATGATCTGATCAGTGTGATATGATTCTTAACTCACTTGTAGGCTGAGTCCTAACTTAGAATTTATCTAATAATTGGCAAAATTTACTATTAGTTAATATCTATCAGCTCTATTGTATAGTATTCTAGTACTTTATTTCTAATATCTGAAGTCAAGATTCTATCCTGTTTCACACGTATTAATTTATATTATCTACTCCTTTCCATTTTGTGTTTTTAGAATATGCATTCTTTGAGGGCAAGAGCCATCATTTCTCACCCCTGTATCTGTGTTGCCTGGTAAGGTGTCTTAGACATAAGAAAAGTTTCTTGACTAAAAATTTGTAAGGTTTAATGAGTGAGAAGAAAGACCTCTGAGAGTAGAGATCAATCTATCAGTTCCATATTTTTCTGAGATATGAGTAGAGTTTACTAGTACATCGAGAAGGGACCTTGGAAGTCTGTTAATCTGATCCTAACATTTTCAGTAGTAGAGAATTAATTTCCAAAAAATGATTACCCCAACATCACACAGTTAGTAAGAGAAACACAACAATGACATTTAGAAATATAGGTTGTCCGAAAAATCCTAGTGCAGTTTTAAGGTATTAAAGATTAAAATTCTACTAAGACTTTTGGGGAAATCTATATATTCAGTATAAATGTAGACAGAGTAAATACAAACATATACAAATAAAACCTAGTGGAAGAAATAAAAATTCCTATTTTAAATAAAATTCTCATATAAAATAAATTCTTATTTAGAAAAATTTATATTTTAAATAAAAGGTAGTTTAACAGGGATGAGACTACAAGTTGAGAGGATCCAGAAAGACTTCTTATAGAGCATGGTGCTTGAGCTTTACTTTAAAGTAAAACTACTTAAACTGGGGGCAAAGGTTTTATTTGTATATCTATTTTATATAACCATATACCTAAGATGCCATAAAAATTTCCCAGATGAAAAGGGGTTGAGAGTGAAAGAAGTTTAAACCCTGTTTTAAAAGAAAAGAGAGACTGTAGGAAACAAAGGTAGGGAGGAGGTGCATTCCTGAGTTGTGGGATGATCTGAATACATGAGATTGAGTATCATACGTGTAAAACAGAAAAAAAAAATTGCCAGTTTGGCTGAATTAAAGTTTTCAGAAGTGAAAATAATATCTAATGAAACTTAAGATGGGCTGGGCCAAGTTTGTAAAAACTTTACAAGGTAAAACACAGTTTATGTTATATCCTAGGGGGAAAAGAAGACACTAGGTTAACTGATGGAATGTAAGAGTCAGATATCTGCTAAAGAAAAATTACTTTGGCAGCAGCATGGAAGTTGGATTGAAAGAGGAAGGGCTTGAGGCAGCAACTAATTAAGATACCATTATAGTTAATGTAGGCTATAGGCAAGGAGTGACAAAGATCAGAATTATGATGATAAATTTATGAGTGGAGGAGATAGTCTGTTGTGAGATATGTTGTTGAAATAAAAATAGCAAGAAGGAAGACAGCTAAATTTTTACAACCTAAATTGATCCCTACCATTGATTTGCTAAAACTTTTATAGATAATATTTATGTCCTTAAAGATAAGCTATCTGCAGCTGATAATCATTAACAACTACTTTTGTATCCATTAATCTCCATGACTTAGCAGTATATTCAATGTTTTTTTTGACATTGATAAACTGTTTTGCTATGTCTTCCTATTTAGCTAGGAAATTATATTTAGGAGAGAAAATAATTAATTTAGGGCTAAGCAGAAGCATGAATGACTTTAATTATTTCTCTGGAATTTAACACACTTTATATCAGTTGTTCTTATAATAATTGTGTTAGACATTCATTTAGGGAATTACTGTTCCATGTGGACATCAAATGCTAGAGTTTTCACTACAATTAGCTCTATTTTATATATTTGCAAAATATGAATATCATGAATGTAGAACTGAATTAAAGACTTTATGATCATAAATGAAAACAAAATAAAAGGTACATTGCATCTCTTAGATTTTTTATGTATCCTTTTTTTGTCCTCAGAAAAAAATATTATATGCTTTTGAGTGTTTATTAGGTTTTTTTCAGTGATATGAACTGTGAATGCTTTATATAAGCATATATTTATATATATATATATATGTTTATATATATAGATTTACATATATATATGTATTCTGTATTCAGAGAGGTTGTTGTTTTTCTCATCTTTTAGATAAGAATAGCTTGAATCTGTTAGGAAATTGGTAAAGAATCTTTCTATCATTCAAATGCTACTTTAAAATGTTTGACACAATAATTATGAATTTGTTCATCTCTACCACTTTCCAATTTTGTAGAGAAGAAAGTTGCAGTACTTACCTTAAGATAACTGTTTGGTTTTTCAAAGTTATTAATGAAGTACAAACATCTTATTTCACATTTAATCTAATTTATTTATTAATTGTGTTAAACTTAGCTGAAAATGGGGATAATTATAGCACTTACTTCCCAAGGTTGTTGTGTGAATAAAATAGTATAACACACATAGAAGTGCTTTGAAATCTTAAAACTGCTGTACATAAAAGTGCTGTTAAACAGCAAAATGAGAAGATCAGACTAGATTATTACTAACATCCTTTAAACTTTAAGTTCTGTGTTCTATTAAAAGTTAATATTCTATACTTTTTTAGAGAAAAAATCTGGCTAGTAGTTTTCAGTCCAAGAAATACAAAAGACAATATTCTGTCAAGAATTGCTAGGCTATAGGATGTAGTAGGGAGGGAGAAAAAGGCACTTCTCTTTTTCCTTATGGAAAAGAAGCATGACATTATGAAAGGATCTCTGAGCCAGGAATAAGAGTGAAGAAAGAATTAAGAACACTTATTAGTGTTTTATAATGGACAAACCATTCCATCTCTAGTTATGTTTCCACATCTCTTAAATAGGAACGTGCAAATAAGATACTCCACGTAGATCACAATGTAACTATTTCTTCTTGTTTGTCCTTCATTTTTGAAGAGGACCAATGACATCAAGGGATGATGACTGCTTTGCTCTCTCTTCCAAAGTCATTGAAGTTAGGTGACAAGCCAAGATGACTAGCAATGGTCTGGGGTGAAGTGGATGATCTTTGAGTTTTTGATGCTGCCCAGGTTCTTAGTGCTCCACAGCAAATGCTTCAGTCACTTTCTTGGCTGTTAAAAAAAAATGCTCTCATCTACCAATTCTTCTTAAGAAAGTCCTCACATGCTTAGGGTAGACACTCCTCCTAATCCACCAATGGGTTGGAGACCCAACGGCTATCCTCAACTTCATTTTAGTTCATCTGCTAAAATTGTTTACTGGTGTGTATGATACAGCTTCTTAGAGCGATAGGTAAGAGGTGAGTGCCAATGGTGGATAAGCAGCACTGAAAAAGGATTGGCAATGTCTCACACTAAAAGTGGTAGCCCTCTTTGAACATCATATTACACTTTATATTCTTAGAGAATTGCTTTTGCCTCAGAAAACTTGTCATTTCATTCCAAATGTGGCAAGTATCAGATACAGGATTTGAAACTAGGTTTTCCTGACTTCAAGTTGATCACTATAGTGACTACAACTAATTACTTTTCACAGTATTATTATTATCATAGAAATAATGTGATCATAGATTCATAATCTGATATCAGGGAACTATTATGCGCACACACACACACACACACACACACACATGCATTTTTTCAATGTAATTCATTTCCTTTGTATTTTATTTCATTTATTTAAAATATTAATCTGAAAATGGGTATCTGTGCTTCACTAAATTGTCAATGAATTCTATTACACAAAAAGGTTAAGAATCCTGGAATAAGATAGTTTGAATATAGTTTGTCTTGGAGATAGAGGAAAGATAGAATGATATATATTTTCTTCTTCTAAAAACCATATAGTCTAGTCATGTTTAAAAACCACATTTTTATATACCTCATATCCCCTTTACTGCTATAAAAATCTTTATGATTATAATCTATACACATGTATGGGTAGGGGTAGAAACTACTACCCTAATTAATGTAAACACAAAAGGTCCAGTTATCTGGGCTGAATCAATCAATCAATCTAAAGTTATTGTGATTGAAAAAATCATTAACCAATCTCTTCCAGTCTTTGCTTCTTGTTAGAAAGAATATGCTTTCAGTTTTCCCCTAAGATAGGCCTTGAATATGTTGGGTATGTGCCCTCTGGTCCCTTACTATGCCTGACCAAATGAATTTGATATAATGTAATAAAATAATTGATTCATAGTTCCAGATGAATAAATAATTTTAACACTCAGTCAGCTTACATAGCAACTATATTACAAAATATCTTACACAATTCCTCCATCCAGGCAAAAGCTATGCTTCTAAATTATCCAGGAACTATAATTTTTTTTTTTTTTTAGTATTTGTCAGTGAAATGTACCAGATGGAGGCAGATTGGAGTTGTAAAAATCAATTCTTTAGGAAATAAAACACACAATACTTTTTGCTTCTTTGTAAGGCTACACACACACACACACACACACACACACTATCACACAGATTTTGTTATTTCTCATTTCTCAGTATAATTGTTCATGACAAATTGCTCTTTGCACATTTAGATGACTCATCACATCACCTATCGCCTAGTTTTTAAAAAGAGTGAGAAATAAAAACATCCTTTCTCTAACAAGTGCTTTTAGTGTTGACACCTCCTTCATCCCTCAAACTAAAAGAGACTTAAATGGACCTTCTACCAGCTTGCCCTTTCTTAGGAGGAAATGTCTTTGTTTAACAAGATTAAAAAATAAAAGCAGTGAAATAATGGCAGAAGAGTTAGAAGTGGCTAGAGGCTTTTCCTTTTTTCTTGTTCAAAGAAAGTTTCTTCAAGGTTCTGGTCAATTTGTGCTTCCTACCCCCATCCCCCCTCTAACAAAATCCTTGGTCAAGATCAAAGCTCCTTATCTAGAAAACTGGACTGCCTACTTTAAAGCTTTAGCATTGTAGATAATAAAAGAAACTTCTTCACAGATAATTTTATACTCAGTATTCACTCTAGCTGAGGGACTTTTCTACAGCATATGGGATCATAGGTATTATATTTGGAAGGGACATATCCATGAAACTGGGAAGAAAGGAGTAGGAATGGAAATTAATGAATAGGCTGGAGCCAGAGAAGAAACCGAACCAACAGAGGAAATGAATTATGTGCTCATAGATTCCCTGTAGAAGTTGTATCTTTGGATTGATGAATTGTTGCTGTAGCATTTGTAACCAGTCCCACTTCGGTTCTCGAATGGTAAATGAATAAGTAGAATGAAGAAGTCACAACTAATTATTGCAAAGTTATAATTTCAGGATTCATCTTCTGACACATGCTTCACATGATGGGTTTTCTCAGAGTATCAGATTATGATCATTATTTGCAACCAAACATGTTTCATTTTCTCTTTCTCATTGTATTTTACTGAAATCTATAGATCCTACTTCATGGAATATTAAAGCTGAAATAAGGTTTTAAACATTACCTAGCTGTAGAATCAGAATTAACAACTAAAAGAAACCTAGAGATCATATGATCCAAAAGCCTCTCCCTGTTTTATATATGAAACACTGAGCTCCAGAGAAATGAAACTAAATGACATTCAAATAAAATCACATAGAGTTTTTTTTTTTTTTTAAATGGACCTCAAGTCTTTTCATTCCATCTCACATGAGTCAGTAGACATGGTTTTAAATCCTATTTCTGACATTTAACAGTTTTATTGTTGTGGCCAAATCAGTTAACATTATGACTTCAGTTTCTTTATGTTTAAAATCAAATGGGACATTTCTCTTAGCTACCTTACCTGGTTGTTGTAAGCACTTTGAACAATTTGAATATTTTATATACATGTAAGTTATTCCTATTTCCATAAAGAAGCATGTCACTTTTCCTAAGACCACTCTACTAGGCCTCAAATAGTGGCAGAGTTAGGAAGATAACTCATCTTTAGTTTAATTTATGTTTGATCTTGGCACCAAAGAATACAAAGTAAATAAAGGAAATCTTCAGAGACAATGGGAAAAATGCTATAAGACTGGAAATATAAGGAGAAGGGAGATTGAAAATATATTTTAATTTGGCATCAACTCCTGGAAAATTTCTAAAATGCTACAACAAAGGGATAGTTAGTAAGGAAGCAGTGAACAAGAAAAAGCTACATGACTTCATCAAGAACAGCTCATGCCAGATTAACATTATATGCTCTTTTGACAGCATATTAATCTGGCATTTTGTAGAGAATACTATAGAAATAGTTTAACAATAATTTAGCAAAATAGATTTCAAAATCTCTTGTTGGAAAATTGGAAAGATTTGGGCTAAGTTGAACTTAGCAACGGTTTCATCAACTAACCCAGAGAGTAATCAGAAATTTGATGTTAACTTGGCAGGAGATCTTCAGGGGACTACCTTAGAGATCTCTGTGTATTCTTATATCATATAACATTTTAAATCAATGTTCAGATAAGGCATGGATAACAACTCTATCAGACTTCAGATGATAAAATATTGGAAAGGAGTTAACATATTTGAAAATGGAGTAAGAATTTTTAAAGGTCTTCACACAGCAGACAATTGGTATGATGCCAAAAAGATGAAATGAACAGGGATAAATTCAAAGTCTCAAACTTGGGTTTGAGAAGATTGACTCTAGATCAATAATCAAGAAATACACATGTATTAAATGCTTTTCATATACCAGGCATTATGTGAGATGCTTAAGGACTATATGGTAAACCAGACATTTAAAGAAAATTTGAAGGTATTAGTAAATTGCAACTCAATATAAAGGAGCAGTTTGATTTGAGAGGACAAGAAGCCAAAGGAGATTTAAGATACATTGAGAGACTCTTATTTTGAAAGACTAGAGAAATCATGGATCTATGCATTCTGCTATTATCAGATTAAATCAGAAGCATTATGTTTGGCTCTGTTTACCATCACAGAAGGAGGAGGTATTGATAAGGTGGAAGGTGTCTAAAATATGGTGAAAGGCCTTCAAGTTCATTCAGGATTTTCTGAAGAAACTGAGAGTGCTAAGTCAGTAGAAAATGTAGCAAAAGGGATATCTTATTTCCTTTTCTGGTCATAGATTTCTTTGATTTTTTAAAGCAGCTTAATATATAATTTTTTGTATGTATTATCATGTAACCCATTTATAGCTATTATGTGTTTCCTCATTGCCCTGTTTTCCTAGTTCTGAAACAAACAAATCAATATTAACTTGATGAAAAGAAAAGTTACCTAACAATTAGAATTATTCAAAAGTGGAGTGGGTTACCTTAGGGATTAATGAACTATTTGGTTCTATTCCTTCTATGACACAGACATGGTACTGATACCTAAACCAGGTAGGCTGAAAACAGAGAAAGAAAATTATAGACCAATCTCCCTAATGAATATTGATGCTAAAATCTTAAATAAGATATTAGCAAAAAGACTACAGAAAATCATCTCCAAGATAATGCACTATGATCAAGTGGGATTTATACCAGGAATGCAGGGCTGGTTCAATATTAGGAAAACTATTAATATAATTGGCCATGTTAATAACCAAATTAACAAAAACCATATGATCATCTCAATAGATGCAGAAAAAGCATTTGATAAAATCCAACATCCATTCCTATTAAAAACACTTGAGAGTATAGGAATAAATGGACTTTTCCTTAAAATAATCAGCAGCATCTATTTAAAACCATCAGTAAGCATCATATGTAATGGAGACAAACTGCAACCATTCCCAATAAGATCTGGAGTGAAACAAGGTTGCCCACTATCACCGTTACTATTTAATATTGTATTAGAAACGCTAGCTATAGCAATAAGAGCTGAGAAAAAGATTAAAGGAATAAGAATAGGCAATGAGGAAGCCAAATTATCACTCTTTGCCGATGACATGATGGTATACTTAGAGAACCCCAGAGATTCTGCTAAAAAGTTATTAGAAATAATCCACAACTTTAGCAAAGTTGCTGGTTATAAAATAAACCCACATAAGTCATCAGCATTCTTATATATCACTAACAAAATCCAACAGTCAGAGTTACAAAGAGAAATTCCATTTAAAGTAACTACTGATAATATAAAATATTTAGGAATCTATCTGCCAAGGGAAAATCAGAAACTTTATGAGCAAAATTACAGACCACTTTTCACACAAATTAAGTCTGATCTAACCAATTGGAAAAATATTAAATGCTCTTGGATAGGGCGAGCAAATATAATAAAGATGACAATATTACCTAAACTAATCTATTTATTTAGCGCTATACCAATCAGACTCCCAAAAAACTATTTTAATGACCTAGAAAAAATAACAACAAAGTTCATATGGAAAAATAAAAGGTCAAGAATTTCAAGGGAATTAATGAAAAAAAAAATCAAATGAATGAACTATTTGGTTCTAACCTTTGTCTGTCTGCCTGTCTGTTTCTCTCTGTCACTCACTCTCTAAATCTGTGTCTCTGTTATCTCATGTCTTTTTCTCGCTGCCTCTCTGTATATATCTCTTTGTGTGTCTATGTTTCTTTCTCTCTCTCTATTTATTTCTCTATTTCCCCACCCTCACTGTCTTCCAGAGGTTTACTATATGTGTACCTGAGCAAAGGAAGGGGGGAAAGGACTACACACACACACACACACACACACACACACACACACATTTTGTATCTATATCTATTGTATTGTCAATTAGAATTCATTTTCTAAATAAAATTGCACTAGCAAAGTCATGATGTTTTCTTAAAGCTATGGTAACTGAATCAAATGTAAATAGAAGTTAATATTTCTTCAATATTTCCTGACTGAGAGACATGAACTATATTAGATCAGAAATATTAAAACCTTAAAGAAAAAAATTCTGGAGGAAACTTTTATTTTTCCCCTTAAGGCTTATGTTTCCTATCAAAAATGGAAATATTTAGAATTATGATATTTTTAGAAGTATGAATAAAATGCTTAAAATCAGGACTCATGTATATCTATTCAACTTTTATTCCTCCAAAATTATTTCTAAAAACTGTGCAAAAAAGAAAATTCACAGACCATAAAACTATCTATAGTATCAAATTACACTTCTCATAATAACCAAGGACAAACAATAAGCATCAAATCTCACATGAAAAGGTATGATTTATTTTTCTTTGTGGAAGTCACACTATTTTTTTACTAACTCTAGGATCATGAGTGAATCACAGATTCTCAGCTTCTTCATCTGTAAAGTGGGGCTAATTGCACTGAGTTGAAAACATCATGGGATAATTAAGGGGAAAAAAAGTTTTTTGCCAATATGAATGTGGTATATGTAATAAGAGACCTTTAAGGATGTAGAGTTATTTTACATTTATTCGGAGAAAGGACAAAGGCTGACTCCTCCTCTTGTGACTTGGTAAATGTTCATCTTATGACAATATATCCTACAAAAGGAAAGGAGCAATAAAGAGCTTTTGTTGGTGGTGGTGGTGGTATTGGGGGTTTTTGTAATTTTTTTTTCTACTTTGCATTATGTCAGTGAAAGTAACCATAGGAGACAGCCCGTTATCTATATGTTGTTGTGATAGAACATGTATCCAACCTTTCTTCTTAAGTAAGAAAAATTGAGCATATTCCAACAGTTTTAGAAAAAAATCTTATAAAATATAAATATTTTGTCCATGCGTAATATTTTCAAACATCAAAGAAAAGATTTTTCAAATGCTTCATTTAGATGTATGATTTATATATCCTTCATATGATTATGGAAATCCAAAACAAATTAAAAAGAATAGAGAATTAGATGTGCTAGGCACCTAGAACAAGTTAATCTCTAGTTGAAAATTGGGTTAATCTTTAAACTTTATGGTAGTGAAAGTAAAGGGGAAACATGTTGGATTGTATAATTCTCTTTGTCTAATTAAAGAAGAAACAAGTTCATCTGGAAAGACAAACATTTCTAGTACTGAATCTTAGGTGGAATTTTTCATGCAGTCCCTTATATAAATGATCTTGAGTAATATAATAGATAAAAATCATTTTGTTAATTATCCTTTTTAAAAGTTTTATTTTCACTTCTAAATTCTCTCTCTCTCTTCAATCCCTCCTCCATCCATTGACAAGACAAACAATATACATGAAGTCATGCAAAACATATTTCCATATTAGTCCTGTTTGCAAATGATTTTTTGCAAAATATATATATATATATGTACATTTTCAAAGAAAGGGTTCATATTGGTCTGCTCTAAAATCTGAATTTATTATCAAAACTATCTGAGGTACTCATATAATGTAGTCCATGGACTTGAAATGTTTGGTCATCTAATAATCAGTACAACAACATAAAAAATCAGAGAAAAAGATTTATACCTATTAAGCTCTCCAAAAGCAAGCAAGGCTGAATTCTCTGATTGAAGCTTCCTCTAGAGTGGATATTTTATGCCATTGGTTAAGACAGCTTCATAGACTTTTAATTCCAGATTGCACATGGAGTTGCATTCTCTAACAAATATTTAGGAATCTGGCTAATATAAGCATTTTCATCCAGAAGGAGAAATAGGCCAGTGAGCTTGGAAATAGGGGTGGAGAAATTAGGATCATATTGTGGGGAAAGAAATTGAATATGAGAATGAATCTGTATAGTAAAAGTTGCTTGGGAGAAATAGGAATATCTTCTGAGAGTTAACAGAAAAACAGGTAAGCTTTTCAAGGAACAACCTTAATTGAGGACCTTAAAAGTACTGGGGAATATAAAGAGCACTATATTTTAAGAGCAAGAGATTATGGGTTTTGTGTTGAAAGGGGTCTGGGAATATAACCTTCACATTTTGGATAAGAATGCTGACAGCCTAGAGAGATTAAGCAATATGTTCAAACACATATAGGAAACAAATAGAGGTGCCAGGATTCAATTCCAGCTGCTCTAATTCCAAGTTCATCACCCTTTTATTGTGTTATATTTGGTTTCTGAGTAATTGGCACACTCCTGGATTGCCTTAGAACCAAAGATGAAATTAATAAGGAAAATGGGCCAGTAGCAGGCTGAGAAAGGAGCAATCACCCCCACTTTGCCTACATGTGATAGCTGTCAATTACATTTTGATGTCATCCCAACTTTGTCATTGCAAAGATCTGCAAAACAAGACTTAAACCTTTGGCCTCTTGGATACTTTCTAGCTCTAAATCTATTGATTTATATGGTGATCCAGTTAAGCCTTCTATATAAATATCAATTAATAAATCAATCAATAAATATTAAGCACCTACTATATATCAGACATTCATTGAGAAATAAACAGAACTCATAACTTTTTTTTAGAAGAAAGTTTCACGCTGTAAAGTTAGTTACCCATGCATATAACCTGTAAATAAAAAGCTATTAAATAAAAAAAAAGAAGAAAGTTTCAGAGCAATTTTATTTTATTTTTTTCTCAATAATGTTCTATTTTTCCAAATATATGTAAAGATAATTTTCTTATTTGTAATAAGAATGTAATAACATTTTTATTTGTAAGACTTAGTGTTCCAAATTTAACTCTCTTCCTCCTTACTTCCCTCCCCAAGACAGCAAGCAATCTGACATAGGTTAAACATATGCAATCCTTTTAAATATGTTTCTTACTTTTTATGTTGTACAGGAATAATCAGACCAAAAGGGAAAAAAAATCATGAGGAAAGAAAAAGCAAAAAAAAGGTAAGAATACATTGCTATGATCCACATTCAATATCCATTGCTCTCTCTTTGGATTTGGATGGCATTTTCCTATTGGAATTGTCTTGGATCACCACATTGCTGAGAATAGCCAAGTCCATTACAACTGATCATCACATAATCTTGCTTTTACAGTGTGGAATATTCTCATAATTCTGTCACCTCACTTCACCTCACTCAGCATTCACTCATGTAGGTCTTTCCAGGCTTTCCTAAAATCAGCCTGCTAATCATTTCTTAAAGAACAATAATATTCCATTATCATAACTTATTCAACCATTCCCCAGTTAAGGAGCATCCACTTAATTTCTACTTCCTTCCTGCCTCAAAAAAGCTGCTATCATAATTTTTGCACATATGGGTCCTTTCCCCTCTTCGATATACAGATCTAACAGCAAACTGCTGGATCAAAGGGGGTACAGAGTTTTATAGCCTTTGGAGGCATAAGAAATTTTAGAACTTGATGTGGTAAAGATATATAACAGAACTTCATTAGGTGTATGATCCAAATACACACACACACACACACACACACACACACACACACACATACATATATAATTGGTCAAATATATCTCCTGAAACAAAGGTTTGGATCAAATAAATTGAGTGGTTTAGGTAATCATTTCTCTATTTCTGGGTTTATTTTTCTCATCTGCCAAATCAGGATACTGGACAAGGTCCCATTGGGTTCTAAAATTTAATGTTGCTGACATAGCCTCTGGTTCGTTTTGTTTCTCCCTGTTTTTGGTTCTTCTAAGTCCTTTAGTATGAGAAAGAAATTAGTCTACATTGATGTAATGCATGTTTCAGAACTCTTGGAAAGTGAGTGAAATCAATTAGGAGGCAAAGGTTCAAGAAAATTATTGTCTATGAATTCCCTGATCAGGCCACATGTAGCTTCTATGTTTTTCTTTTCACTTCTGTTTCAAATCCCAATATTCCAGCTCTGTAGGCAACACCTTTACAAAGCTCTCATGGGGTCCTGCTACATGGCAGTTATTACTCTTCTTTGGGGAAATAGCAACCCAGCATCAGTTCCAATCTGCTGAGCTCTTTCAGAAAGGAATAAATGATGAAAAGTGTTGAAAATAAGCTGATCCAACCCATTGAGACTCATTTTTATTGACTATATGTGATCCTCCCTTCCAGATTCCATCTTGCCAAGGGTAGCCAAATCTTCATCTTAGTTATAACTCCAGCTATGGCACAGTGGAAAGAGTTTGAAATCAGAAGACCAGGTAAATTTGATGAGTGACCTTGGAAAGTCATTGAACCTCAAGGCTTCAGTTTTTTCATCTATATGAAACAAGAGTGTTGAAATACAAAACCTCTGCAGTCCCTTCCAACATTAAATAAATCTATGCTCATGAATTTTAATTTAGGTATTGTCTTGTCCTTGTCAAGGATTTCAACAGAGGTTTATATCTCCAAAAGCTTATGAAACTGAGTAGCAAACTGTTTTAATTTCTACATTTATTGTCACCAGGGTCCTTTCTGGCTCTGAATTACTGATTTAGTGATACCATGATCTTGTGATATGACAAAAACAATTGCCAATATGCAAAATAAATTAGTATACTACAAAGGAGAGAAGTTTATTTCAAGATGAACAAATAGTTTTCAGAAGACAGTAAACAAAAATCACCAGAACAAACAGAACCTGTTCTGTGTGTATGTAGGTGGGAAGGCAAGTTCCTCCATAAGAAAATGAGCCTGATGAAAAGTTTCACATGACCAAAGATGCATTTAATTTTTGGTTTTTGTTTTCCTACACATTTTTTAATATCACAAAATCCTAATGTTCTGATGCAGTTCTCCCTGTTTTCTAATCAATCCTGTCTTAGAGAAATGATTAAAAATCTTCTGGTGTTCAGGACTAATAACAGTTTAACCTTCATTGTTTTTACAGGGACATTCATATTTTAACAGCTACAGAAGTCTTGGGCTAAAAGAATAAAGCTTTGGGGGTGAAATTACAGGAATAAGTATTTAGGAAAAATAGTGGGGCCAATTCAATTCAATTTAATAAATATCTATTTTCTGAAACACATAGTAAGAGTTGCTAAAAACAAAGAGACCAAAATGAAACAAAATCTGCCCAAAAAGACTTGATTTCCTATTGGGAGTAGAAGTTGGGGTGAGGAGAGCTACAACAGGTACATAGGTAAGGAAATGCGATGTGTATGCAAGGTAACAAGAGAGCAACACCAAGCCACCTAGAGTGATGGAAAAAAAAAGTCTCAGCAGTAGGTCCTGAACTTTGGTAAAAAGTTCTATAAGATGGAGAGGAATAAGTAGTACATCACACACACAAAAGGACACTGAGCAAAAAGGCAATGAAGTGGAAATGAAATGTAGCATACAAGAAAGATCCAAAGGGTCACTTTGTTTGGAACACAGTATACATGAGAGAATGAGAAGTGGGATAATTAAAAATACTAGAAAGAGCTATGAGATGAAAGACTTTAAATGTCCAGTTGATAATTTTGCATTTTATCTTAGAATAATAGGGAGCAACTAAAGTTTTGTGAATAAAGAAGAACTTGGTATATAAACTCGATATCTATGTGAAAGTTAAATTGAAGACAAGAAACTCTGGAGGTGGGAAGACCAGTTAGCTGGAGATTATCACAATAGACTATCCTAATAGAATAGTAAGAATACCCCTGAATTTTATGATAAAAATAATTTCTATTTTTTCAATTCTCCCTACTAATTGGAAGAAAGGAAAGAAGGAAAGAAAGAAGAAAGGCAGACACACAGAGAGAGAAGAAGGAGGAGGGGGAGGAGAAAGAGAGGAAGGGAGAGGACGAGGGGCAGGAGGAAGTAGAAGGAAGAAGGGAGGGAAAGAGGAAAATAAGAAAGGATGTAGGAAGGGAAGGAGAAAGGGGGGAAGGAGGGAAGGAAGGAGGGGGAGAGGGAAGGAAGAAGGGAGGAAGGAAGGAAGAAGGAAGGAAGGAAGGAAGGAAAAAAGGAAGGAAGGAAGAAAGGAAGGAAAAGGGAGGGAGGGGGAAGAAGGGAGGGAGGAAGGAGGAAGGGAGGGAGAGAAGGAGGAAGGAAGGAAGGAAGGAAGAAAGGAAAAGGGAGGGAGGGAGGAAGAAGGGAGGGAGAAAGAAAGGAGGGAAGAAGGAAGAAAGGAGGGAGGAAGGGAAGGAGGAAGGAAGAAAGAAAGGAAGGAAAGGAGGAAGGGAAGGAAGGAAGGAAAGAAGGAAAGAAGGAAGAAAGGGAGAGAGGGAGGGAGGAAGAGAGGGAGAGAAGGAGAGAGGGAGGGAAGAAAGAAGGGAGGGAGGAAGGAAGGAAGGCAGGAAGGAAGGAAGGAAGGAAGAGGAGGGGGGGAGTGAAGGGAGCCCTGTATCACATATGTACTATAAAACACACATACACAGAGTCCCATATTGGTCATGTTCAAAAACGAATTTCTTCTTTTTCATATTAATCCATTACCTTTATTATATAGTTAATGATAATAGTTAACATTTATGTGTCACTTGTAAAATTTACAAAGCCTTTTAAATATGTTACATCATTTAAACCTCACAACAATCTTGTGAATTACATATGTATTGTTATTATTTCCTTTTCTCAAACAAGGAAACCAAAGCTGAAGGATGCTAAGTGATTCCCCCATGATCACACAACTAGTTTAAAAGAGAATTCAATTTCTATTTTTCTTGACTTCAAGGTCAGCACTCCTTATAATTACCTAGAAAATGTACCTTGTAGGTGATTACCTATTCCACCCTTGTGGAAGATTGGCCAAAGAAGCCTTTAGAAGAGTACAAGTCTACTTTGCATAGAATTTTTGAGGAATGAAACTTGGAAATATTGTCAAAAATGAAAACATATTGTAGAAATGGATATAAGGTAGGGGGGATGGGTGAGGGAGGAAAAGGCTGGAGGAGAAGACCATTATTATTAATAACTCATGTTTGGACAACCCTTTGCTCACAATGACTCTGTGATTTAGGTAACTGCTATTTTACAGATAAGAGTACCGCAGTCATTATCTAACTTAGCCCCACAATTAGTCAATATCAGAGCCAGGTCCTTAGCTTTTGGGCCTAGAGATGTCTTTATATTTAGTAAGGTCTTAGATTCAAGGAAAACTCAATTTACAATGCTCACTCCAGCCATCTGTGATTCTTTAAATTTAATGTCTAAGTTTCTGAATGGATTAGAAAAAATGTGGTTAATGACTTCCCTAGTGAATATAGCTTTTTTACAGTGCCTTTGATCTTTTTAGAGTTTAGGACTAACAGAATATCACAAACTGTGCTCAGAGATATGTACACTTTGTTCTTCAGTCTGGTTTTGATATTCCTTAGGAAAATCTGACTGTGCCAGAGGAATATGAAGCACAGTTGATGTGAATTTATAAGGCTTGTAAACACTGGCCTACTCATTTTTGAAAGTTTTCATTGTTACCAGAGGTTTAAGCACCACACTAGTAAGTCTGAACAAGTATATCACTTTTCATTTTCATTTCTAGGTTCTGAAAAGAATACTATTTTTCTTTTCTTCTTATTCAGTCTCACTTATTGTCCTATACTTCTTGGATAAAAAAAAAATTCAATCTGTTTCTGAATACTATCTTTGGATGTAGCTTGGACTTCACAGATTTTTGTTTAAGATTGCCCCCAGACCTGCTAGGTTGGGCAGCTTTATCCATCAAGAATTTTGCTTATTTTTCTCAGAGAATAATTATCTGGATTGAAAAAAAAATGTCAACAGTTCTCCTGACAGCTAGAAAAACAACAGTCATGCTAATTGCCGAGTTTGAAACATCCCAGTTTTCTTACCATCAATACAAACACATATGAAAATTAATCCTTCAACATTGTCAATAAGTTCACTAGTGTTTTATAAACTAATTATAAGAATACTTTTTCTTCCCTCCACTACTTTATTTCCAGAAGCTATTACAGAATCATGATTGTCTTGGGTTATAAAGCACAGGACAATTTTCAAAGGAAGAAAGAACACTAGATCCTTCCTTTGATGTAAGGAACTTCCCCTTCCCATTGGTAGCCATTTTATCTATTTTATTATAAATTGTGACACATTGTAAATCTGTGAAGGCTCAGGTAATTATTGCTTTTGGGATGGGATATAAAGTCATAATTCATCAAAGCAGGTACAATATTTCAAGTAAGGAAACTCCTGGATCTGCTTTCCATATCCAATAAATCTTTCTCTCTGTTGCCTTGTACATAATAGGGACTTATAAATAATTACTAATTGATTTTCACCTTCTGTGTTTGTCCATTTCCTACCCAAACTATTCCTTTATTTTGCTATTTTTGCATCATAACTAATTTCTGAACTGCCTATTGTACTTTTGACACTCTACCTCTTGCCTTTACACAGGTAAAAAGATATAATATTTCTTTCTAAATTCTACAAGGGCCAAGGCCAAGGAAGGACCTTGTTGGTTATTTCTTTTTCTCTCTAGATAGATCCTCTGCACCAGACCATGCTAAGAAATCCTCAGGGACCTTGGGGTAGCTGACCCCAATTCTGAGGTCTCATGAATGGCAAATAGTGTTCCTCAAGCTTTTTCATGAGTTAAGTGTGAATCAATCAGAGACATATGGGGTAAATTTTCCTTTGCTTTGCATATTAGCTTAAAAAGTTAGTGGGAGAGTAGAGGAGGGGCTTTGCAAAATGTGTTTGAGGTTTTTCTAAAATGAAAACATTTCAGAAATAGTTGGAGATGTTAAATGCCCTTGGGCTCTTCATCCCAAATACTTGCTCTGGTGTTTCAATCATTAGACAATTTTTTTTCTGTTCAGAAAATACAATTTCTTAAAAATATAGAGTATATCCAGACTTTCAGACTGAATTGACTAGTTTCATGTTGTTTTCCAGTTCTTCATGAGATAATCCTCAGAATACCTAGGAAGTTAGGTCACGCATATGTTATTTCTATCCTCACTTTATGGATCAGAAATGGAGATCTCACAGCTGCAATTGCGTTTTCTGGTTTTGGGTGGACTCTTTTGGCTGTGATTTCAAATTAAAACAATACAAAATAAAACAAATATCACTATAAGGGATCCAAAAGCTCCTCTTGTTGGATTCCTTTGCCTATACAACATCTCATTTCCCTTTCTCTCCATTCTTATGGCCAGTCTCTCAAGTTCAGATTCTTATATCACCTCTTTCCTAGACTATGCCTCCTAATTGGTCTTCATGCATTGTATCTTTTCTTCTCTAATCTATCTATCAATAAATCAATTAATAAATTTGTTAAATATCTACTATATTAAGCCTCTAGTACTTAACATATAGTAGTGCACTTGTCATTTCATTGTTGTAAGGAATTCCTAGAGAAGGAGACTCATTCTTCCAAAGAAGGTAAGCACTTCCCTTGCAAATTGTAATTCTAGAAAGTTGCCTAGATACTCACTGAAAGTTGAGTGACTAGCTTAGGGTCACCTCACCCGAATGGAGGACGGAATGGAGTAGGGAGAGGCTTGAGGCAAGCAGACCCTCTAGCAGATTACTACAGTAGTCTTAATATGAGGCAAAGAAGGCCTGAACCAAAGTGGTGGCAGTGTCAGAGAAGAAAAGGAGATATTTTTGAGAAATGTTGCAATGGTGGTATTGATAGGCCTTGACAATAGATTGGATATGGGAGGAGGAAGAAGTGATTGTAAGGAATGCAGGATAACTCCTAGGTTGTGAAACTAAGCAACAGAGAGGATGATGCTGTCTTTTATAGTAATAGAGAAGGTAGGATGAGAAGAGAGTTTAGAGTGAAAGTATGAATTCTGTTTTTTATACCTATTGAGTATAAAATGTCTATTGGACATCCAGTTTGAGATATCTGAAAGGTAGTTAGAGATGCAAGATTCAGGCTCGCAGTTTAGGACAGGAAAGATATAATTAGGAAGCATTAACACCAAGATGGTAATTAAATTCATGGGAGCCTATGAGATAATCAATTGAAGTAGGATAGATGGAAAAGAAGAAGACCCAGGACAGAATCCTGAGACTTATTTATAGTTAGAGGATGTGATTTGGATGAAGATTCAGCAAAGGAGACAGAGCAGGCGTGGTCAGCTTGGTAAAGAGGAAAACCAAGAAAGAGTGATATTCTGAAAAACCTAGAGAGAAGAAACTGTCAAGGGGAAGATAGTGATCCACAATATCAAAGATAGCAGAGAGGTCATGGTGAATGATGTTAGAGAAAAGGGCATTGGATTTGGCAACTGAAACATCATTAGTGACTTAGGAGAGAACAATTTCAATGGGTTGATAAGGCTGGAATCCTTATTGTAAGGGTTAAGAGGAGAGTGAGAGGAGAAGAGATGGAGGCATACATGTAGATGGCCTTTTCAAGGAATTTAGGTACAAAGAGTAGAAGAGAAATAAGATAATAATTAGTGGGGGTGGGAGGATCAAATGATGGGTTTTTTCTAGGATAGAAAAGACACTGACAATTTTGTAGGCAGAAGAAAATGAGCTAGTAGAAAGGGAGAGATTTAAATTAAGTGAAAGAGTGGGGATAACAAATGGGTCATTATGCTATATGCCACACAGGTCCTATTCTCAAGGAGCTTAAATTCTATCTTTGCAAAATTGTCAAAATGGAATTCCTAAAACATATATCTGACTGTATCACTTTCCTTCTCAATAAAGTCCAATGACATCCTACTACCTCTAGGATCCAAACTTCTCAGATTCACCTCCCACCTACATGTCTTTGAATAGACCTAATATGCCAGGGATGTATTCTTTTCTTATCTTTTCCTCTTATAATCCCTAACTTCCTTCAAAGTTTAGCTTAAATACTAATTGCTATATGAAGTCTTTCTAGATCTACAATTACTAGAGCTTCCACCTCAAAATATCCTTGAATATTATATATGTACATATACCTATTTTGAATGTATGTATATATATATATGTGTGTGTGTATGTGTGTGTGTGTGTGTGTGTATAAACACACACACACATACACACCCACATAGATACATACTTGCACCTTCACCTTGAAAAAGTTACAAGGCAAAATCAAAGTAAAGATGATGTTGGCACTAAAATTCTCCTGCAGAGAGCACAATCCAATGGTCTGGCCATATTGTTCAAATGCCCAATATACACTTGCTTAAAAGACTATTTTATGGAGAATTCACACAGAGCAAGCACTCATTTGATGGTCAGAGAAATGATACCAGGACATTCTCAAGGAAGGTCTCTCTTAACAACATTGAAATTGCATGGCATGCCATTATCAGAGAAATGTGCTGTGCTATGAACAAAGCAGAACTGAAGTAGCTCAAAAGAAACAAGAGATGCACATATTTGGAGAAGCCACCCCAAATATTGGCATGGACTATTCATTCCTAACCTGTGATAAAACATCCCAAACTCATATAGGTCTGATTAGCCACAGTTGTATATACTGTAGCTTGACTCGAACATGTGATAATATTTTGATCCTCCTCAAGAATGAAGGACAATAGACTTCCATATATGTGCATACACAATAACAGTGTATATATGTATATATATTTACACATATTTATATTTTGCATACATACAAATATTTATATATATTTACAGATATTTTATATTTTGCATACATACAAATATGAAATTATCTTCCATAGTAGGAAAGAAGCTCCTTGAGAAGTGGAGAGGGGAAAACAATTCATTTTTACTTTTGGATCCTTAGCACCTAGCATAGTACCTAGTAGCTAATTATTAAGTGCATTTTGAATAACTGAACAAATTGCATGTATGAATCTCTTCTGCAGCTTCCATGAAGAAGCTATCCAATCTCTTCCTGAGTTCTCCTAGTGATAAGGAGTTCTGCCTATTGACTTCTTCAGTTTTTCTAATGAAGATCCCATCCTATGCCAGAGAATGGGATATGTGGGATCACTCTGAGCATGACCAGAAAGCAGGTCATAGATTAAAAAGTCTTTTGAACTGGTTACTAGTGATAAGCATACTTCTTGTTATCTGATATAATACTTATCCTGAACAAGACAATGACCATGAAATTGAACCAGAACCACATATTTTAATTCAACAAACATTCATTAGGAATCAGCTATATGCAGGACACTGTTAAGTTCTGGACTTGCAAAAACAAAATCAAAAAAATGAATTATAAGACAAAGCGTAAACAAAGTGGTCCTTAGCCTCAAAGAGCTTAATTCTACTTGGTGATACAAAAGGTAAAGAGTAAAGTAAATACAAATAATGTAAGAGAGAAACACTATTAAGAAATTAGAGGATAAAAAAGGCTTCCTATGGAAGGTGGCACTTGAATTAAACCTTGAAGGAAGATAAGATTTTAAGAAGCAGGGATAATGAAAGAGGTCATTTCAAGCAACTGGGACAGTCTTTACAAAGACACAGAGGTAAGGAGATAGAATTCTGATTTCTGGGAACAGCATATAGTCAAACTGTCTGGAATGATAAATTCATAGAGGGAATAGGTCTGCATAATGCAGAATTTGAAAGATATTAAATTTAAAGGGCTTAGGTATTAGTCATTTAACAGGCATTTTTGAAAGCTCTTATTATGTTCTAGGCATTGTGGTAAGTGCTGGGGATTGAAAGAAAGGAAAAAAAACAA
This sequence comes from Sarcophilus harrisii, assembly GCF_902635505.1. Taxonomy (NCBI): domain Eukaryota; kingdom Metazoa; phylum Chordata; class Mammalia; order Dasyuromorphia; family Dasyuridae; genus Sarcophilus; species Sarcophilus harrisii. The sequence continues at coordinate 147,030,836 of NC_045427.1, forward strand.
AATCTGTCCTCAGGAATTATTATTCTAATTAAAACAACATGCAAGCAATAATGTACATGCAAGGAATACACAGAATGGATAGTAAGTAACCTTAGAAGGAAAAAATATTAGTTACAGTGGAGATAGGGAAGAACATCCTGCAGAAAATAAGATTTGGAATAAGTCTTGAAATATCCTTGAAGTCAAGGATGTTTAGAAGACTAAGGTGAAAAAAAAAGACTGAGGTGAGGGGTAGAACATTCAAATCAAGGGAGTTAGCCAGTACAAAAGTAGGACACAAGATGGAATATCTTATGCACAGAATAAGAAGTTTTATTGTAGAATTCTGAAAGGGAATAATGTGTAAGAAAAATGAAAAGGTAGGAGAGGACCAAGTTAGGAAGAGTTTTAAATACCTAAAAGAGAAATTTATATTTCATCCTAGAGATAATAGGAAGTCTAGTAACTAGTATTTACTGAACAGGTAGGTGAATAATACAGTCAGATTTAGTCTTTAGAAAAATTTAGTTGAAGTAAAGGATGGAATGGAATGAGGGATCTCTGAAGCAGGGAGATCAGTTAGAAGACTGTTTTGGTTGTCTGGAATATAGGTTATAAGGGCCTGAATTAGGACAGTGGTCATGTGAATGTAAAAAAGGCAATTCATAAGAAGAAACACTGAAGGGGAATGATATGTTTGAATTTTTGTCTTTTTTTTTTTTTTCAATTCTATAGAAGTGAGAGGGAAAAAGACTTAAGGCAGGACTGAGTCAGGAGACCATACTACTTTATACAGATCAAGATACTAGCAGCATACATGAGCATTTTCACAGCAAGGAATTGCCAAGATTAATAGAATTAGCAGCAAATGAGTGTGAATGAATACATAAGTTCAGGTCGGTCATAAACTGACAGAGTTTTTATTGTGGCCTTTGAGGTATTATGACATTTTTAGTCCTTGAGGTTACAAAAGAAAAAAATAGATTATGGACATTCCTCCACCCCACTGAAACTAGGAGAATGGGCAAATAAAAAGGGAACAAAGATGAGGAGGAAAATGAAAGTCAGGATAGAGGACAGAACAAAATGTGAGACTGGAAATGACAGAGCTTACAAATGCTTTTTATCCCCTCAGAAATGAGGAAAAAAAATTAAAAAAATAAAATAAAAAATAAAAAATCACCAAAAGAAGATCTAGGAAACTACTCTTCCCTTCACTTTTCCCTTCTATTTTTCTACAACTTTGGATTTTTAGTATGCATTTCCATAGTTTTTCTCAAAATGTTTCTACTGTTTCTTATTGGTAATTATCAGTGGTCATTCTGGTCCTAGGTCTTTGGACTACAGAAGTATCAAACACACATGCAGCTTGCAACATTCCCTAATGTGGCCCAAACCAGATTAAAATGTAATTAAGAAATATATTAAAATAATTTAAAACACAATTAAACATTGAAGACATTACATTTCAAAACCAAGTTAATATGAGTCCCACAGTGATCTTTTTATGGTGTTTGGTTGTCTACATTTCTGTCAGTTTGACATCACTGGCTTATATCAAAACCATTTTAAATGATTTAATTTTCAGATTTGTAACACTAAAGTTGCATTTAAAAAGGTTTGTTCATTTTCTGAATCCTTTCTTTCCATTTTGTTCCTCTTCACTTCTCTTCATTCTTATTACCTTCCTCTTTCCTCCTTAATATAGTGAGCCTTGAACTCAGAATAAGAATACTTAATTGTAATTCTCTTCTCTGCAGCTCACTAGTTTTGCACATTCTTGATCAAGTTGCTTAACCTCACCATATTTCTGTTTCCTCATATCTAAGACTTAGTTAATATTCACCCTAATCTCCACAGAGTGACTCCAAGAACAAATTTTGGGAGACAGTATCCTATAGTAAGAAAAAAAAATCTATCATTCTGGAGTCATAGAATCTAGGTTGAACTCTTGTCTCACTTGCTTATTATCTGTATGTTCTTGAATAAATTGGCTTACCTCTATTAGTTTCCTCGTAGGTAAAAATAAAGCTATTTTATTAAATGATCTTTTAGGACTCTTCCCAGTGTAGAGCCATGATTTTAGGTATATAAAACACATATAAATGTAAGCTATTATTATCTGTACTCATCTTCCCAGAAAGTCTTTTTCTCCCCATTTCCCTTATATAGTTTTTTTTAAGAAAGAAAAAAAAGAAGACAAATTTAATTGGTCTAGGAAAATCCCACTAAGAAAACTTTCTAATATAGACAGTTGCTTTGATTCTTATAATCTTACAATTGTCTGAAACACTGAGAATTTAATGCTCAGCATAATACAGAATGTGTCAGAGACAAGTCTTGAATGCACACTTTTCTGACTCCAAGACCAGTCATCTGTCCAATATGTCATACTGTTATAATATTTTGGGAAGAAGAACTGGACCTGCAGTTTCACTAGTATGAGGAAGAAATTCCTAGATGAGTAAATACCCTCTACCAAAGCAGGATGGCACATTTTCTGCAACTCATAAATCTTATAGAATTGCCTTAAAGCATTTAAAAGTTAAGTAACTTACTCAAGATTACATAGACAGTACATGTCAGAGGTGGGATTGGAATATAATTCTGAGTGCTTAGCAAACTGCTTAGGATACAGTAAACACTTTATAAATTCTTGTTTAGCTGAAAAACTATTTATTGACTTCCTGCTTTTGAGGCTGCTCTCTATCTAAAATGTCATATTGCCTCTATTGTATAACAATCCATGCATAGTTTCTTAGTTAACTAAAAATTATATTAATCTAGGGACTTTATGTATATTAATTTTATGACAGAGAAAATTAAACTATTAGCCAATGATGGATTATATTATGTAGTTATCATATATTTACATGATGCTATTTCCTATCATAAAATCAACATATACATGAGTTCCTTACATTAATAACATGTTTAATTATTTGTGATGCTGGCATATTCATTGAAATGACTACTATCATTCTAATAAGGAAATCTGACCTTATATAATATGGGTCTGGAAAAGACATACATTGACATTTTAATTTGTTATGGTTATTAGATCTGAGAATAGAGGAAACCATAGGTTTGATCTAGTCTAATTTACTCATTTTACAGACAGAGAAACAAAGAGAGGTCCTTAGAGGTAGCATGGCTTACCAAAAGACACACATTTAGAAAACAGAGACAAAATTTGAATTCAGGTCTTTTTTGCCATCTAGGTTAATTCTCCTTTTAATGGAGCCAGGTTGATTCCTTACAGAGCAAATGTTCAAGGGGAAAAAAAGCCATTTGTGAACTGAGTGTCTTGTCTATTCAAATATAACAGCAGCAGTTTACACTGAAATTTTCTATCTCCTTTCTCCCATTAACTGAAATGTCAATTTGTTATAGAATACCTAATTTTTGAAGTCACAGAGGAAAAATAAAAGGATGATTTGTTTTGTTTTCAGTTATGGCTTTCTCTTTTTTTCCCCCCTTAGACTAGCCTTAGATCTTGGCTCCTATTTTAAGTGACTTAGATTGAAAACATGTGTACTTCCTTAGCTGTGACGCCTCATCTCACCAAACCACTTATTATTTAGTCAGATTTTTCCATGGAGATCCAAATCATTCAAATTTTAATCACGATTACTAGTCCCTAAACTCATCTTCTGGTAAAGTTTTAGCCAAGCTCCTAGAGTATATTGGAGTATTCATGAAGAACTAGTCTCTCAATGTGAGGGCTTATCACACCCTTTTCAGCACTGCTCATCCACCTTTGGTGTCTATTTTTGACTAAACTTCCCTGTGGCTCCAAGAAGCTGTAGCATGTGCAGTGACCACACTCTAGTAAAAGTATCTTGGAAAAGAGGCTAAAAAGGGTTGAAGATAACTGACAGTCCTCAAACTCATTGGTGATTTAGGGAGATATCTATCCTAAGCAAATAGTCCTAGTGGACTGGATAGAAAAGTAAAATTCATTCCAAAGGCCATTCTCATTAAGGCAGCTAAAGCAAGTGTCGTGGAGTACTTAGAACTTGATCATACATCAAAGATGGCAAGGTCATCCATTGCATCCTGGACTATTATAGGTTATCTTCACTTTGGTCTTGCCACTGAAATTTGATGACTGAAGAGAGAATGAGATTAATGACTTTGTGTGACAAAAAATTATATTATTATTCACACACAAATCATGATATCACCCTATGATGTCAATGAGCCTCTTTGAAACAGAGAATGAACAGAAGTCAGTCTCTAAGTGTAAGTAAAATATCTACCCCTTCCTATTTTCTACCTGAGACCTACAGAACCATTTTTTTTTCTTTTTCAGCCAAGATGAAGGAGTTGATGGGGAAGAATGGAGGGTTTTCTAATTACCTTGCTTGACCAGTTCCACATCATTCCACAGAAACTGGACTTACAATGGCCCAAAAGTAATTTTATATTTCCCCAGTGAGTAAAGTGCCAGAGCACTGCCATATTTTCTCTAATCCCAAACTGAAACAATAAAATGTCTTCATTTAACAGATGAATTAGGTTTATAAAGTCATCCTTGTTATTTTATTTTTTAATCAACAGTTATTTCTTCAGCACGTACAATAAGTAAGCATATTTTATTTCTGAATAATAAATATAAGGAGTAATTTCAGGCTATTTCATGGAATTTAATTAAGTCCATAGAGAAAGAAGTTATTTATGATTGCATTGACCAGAAAAAATGTCATTGGTTAGAATTATTATTTTTTTTACCAGTTCCAGCTAAGAAATGCCAAAGTATTTTATTCCAAATTTTATTACTGCAGACTGGAAAAGGAATGGGTTATAGAACATCAAGATTTAAAGAAGACAAATTCCTTCTTGTAAAGCATTCTAATCTCTAGTGATTAGTTTATTTCCCTCATTTCAGGTCTCAGTTCTTGGCATTATTTTAAAATTTATAGCTAAAATACTTTCCCATTTTCTGAGTTATTTCATCCCATCCAGTACCTCATGATTAAGGAGTTGGAATTACTAACCAGATAGGTTTCCCTCCTCATGGGGAAACATATTAGGTACAGAATCAAAGGTCTTTGCTTTAAACCACCCCCACCCTCACACACACTTTTTTTGCTTGTTACTACTTGTGTGACTTTGGATAAACCACTTAACTTTTCTGGACCTCAGTTTCCATATATGTAAAGAAAGGGAAATGTACTATGTGACTTTCCATGACTCTTCCAGTTTTAAATCTTGTTACTGAGTCTGGAATTAAGAATTCTGTTTAAAGGGCTGGATTGAACTTGTTTCTGTTAATTTTTCTGATAGCAAACTTTCACATGTTCTGGTATCACCTAGACTATAGACCAGATCTTTTACTCCACATCCAAGTAACCTAATTCATGCAGCCAGAATTTGGCAATTCAAAAGTTACCACCATGGTTTTCTTTATCATTCCAAACAATACAACTCTGAAGTCTCATTCTGACATGGAGATGATTCTAAATTCCTGAAGACTATACCAATGGAGTATAACCTCTGAAAGTTTCTGTCATGCTGAAGAAACATTGAATATGGACCTGCAAACACAGTATGTCTGCTTTCTAAGGGTCTTGAATACTTTGTGCTAATTTTTTTTTGGCCATGGAAATCCATAAAACAACAACCACAAAAAAAAAAATTCTTTGAAATCACTCTTAGTCAATTGAAACCTCACCTTTTTTCCTCTTTAAATATATTTTTATTAAAAATACCAGAATATAAAAAAGAAAGACAATGAAAATGAAACAAAATAAAACAGAACATTGTCATGTGGATAATGCCTCTGTTTATTTTTCTTCTGCACCTCATTTGTATGACATAATTACTATTTTTGCCTTTTCCTATATATAGTTTTGCTTTTTAGACTCAGATCATACTCAACTTTGCCCCAATATTTCTTCTGAACTACCCAGTGCCTGATGTCAATCTTAAACATATAGTATATATTTCCATTTAAAAACACAAACAATTTGTCTATGTTAAGTTGAAATTTAACTTTTATAATGAATCTTATATTTGTAATTGTTTGGGTTTCATTTAAAGTCCTAAAAATCTGCAAGTTTATTGAATGCCTATTTTTTTCATTCAATATTATAGATAATTTTTGCTGGATATGATATTTTTGGCCATAAGACTAGTTGTTTTGATTGCTGGTATATATGATTCCAGGACCTCTGGTCTCTTATTGTGGCTGCTAACAAGTCTTGCACAATTCTAATTGTATCTCCAGAATTTTTGAATTGTTTTTTGTTGTTTGTTTGCTTGTTTGTTTCTTACAAAATATTCTCTGACCTGGAGGTTTCAAAATTTAGCAATGATATTGCTATGTATTTTACACAAAGGATCTCTTTTGAGATATGATCTGTGGATTTTTTCTACTTCTACTTTCCCCTCAAATTTTATCACTCCAGAACACTTTTCTTGCATTATTGTGTCAAGATTATTTTTTTTTTTTGTCAAAGCTTTTGGATATTCCAATTATTTTATATTTTCTCTTCTTGATCTGTTCTCAAGATCTGTTGTTTTTCGGATGTTTCTCATTCATTTTTATTTTTTCATTTTTATATTTCTTTTGTCATTTCTTGGTTTCTTATACCTTTACTGATTTCTCCTTGTCCAATTCTAATTATCAAAAAAATATTCTTCTATAGCTGGGCCTGGAATTCCTAGTCAGCATAGGTTTTTTTCAGTCTTTATGGACTCAGACCCCTGCTGTCCTGAAGATGAAAGTCTCTGTGGTTAGGGCTGAGCATCCAGCCAAACCCAGTTAGTCCCAGGGTTCCCCATTTGGTGTTTCTATGGAGCTAGCCTGGAGATGTTTGCATTTCACACTGATTAAACCCCAGTCTGGGGTCTTTCTTTAGAGCCTGTTGGGTTGTACCAGGAGGGCCCCATTTCTGCCCCACATCTTGATTTTTCACTAGTCTATATTCATCTTGAAATGCAAATTTGTTCTGTTTGTAGGGGAAATTTGGAGAGCTTGAATTTATTAACCTACTCTATCATCTTCCCAAAATCCTCCCAGGCTCCTTTTTCTTTGACAGTAAGAGTGTTAAGGAGAGCAAAAGGCACTAAGAATTATGCATAGTTTTTAAACTATTGAGTTTGATTTAATTCTTTGTATTTTAAATGTGAAATCCCTAACCAGTGATTATTAAATGGACAAGCTGCTGAGAATCTAAGTAAACAACTTTGAAATTCTTTTTATAAACAAAACCAGAAGAAAAAGTCATAGCTAAGTGGAAGGATGGCTCATAAGTATTCACTCTCGGAGAAGGAGAACAAGAAGTTGGTAACTGATTTTATCATATTTCTAAAGGAAACAAAAAACATTTTTACGTAATATTATTGCATCTACTATTGCAATACTAAGCAATGGGAAGCATTTGCAAAAAAGACCACCATAAAAATAATTATAGCTTGTATACCAAAGTCAATTATTGTGGATGAAAAGGGAAGAATTCTATGAAGAATTCTTATATAACATTTTATAAGCACCTGAATGCAGCACATTCTAAATTATTACCAAAATTGTAAGAGCATGATAATTAAAAAGATAAACAAAAATTATATTAAAAGCTAATTATACAGAAAACAAATTGGTACAATGGTTTCAGTAGTATTTTAATTTATTTATGTATTTATTATTTTAAGGTAAAATTGAGGGCTCAGATTTTAATAAAAAGCTAAACTTGTGAAGACCATAAATCTCATTTCCATTTCTCCTTATCACTTTTCTTAATCTGTTCCTCACCAATCTTTCCATTATCATAAGAAGCATATTTAGCAATTTAGTTATCCAGATTTAGAATATGTCTTTGACTCCTCTTCACAGTTAAGAAGTCATCAAATCCTTATTCATTTATTCTCAAAATTTCTAAAATGTAGATTTCTTATTAGTCTCCCCATCTCTTTTATCATTTGGAGAAATCAGAACCTGGGTTCTCGAGAGGCGGTTTTTCAACTATTCAAGTAATTCAATCATGTGAGATTAAGGCATAAACATATGATGATATTGGAAATGAAAAATTAAAGTGGTGAATAAGAGAAACATTTGAAAGTAAAAAGACCTTGAATGATTAGATAGTATGCATGAAGCACAACTTTTTTTCTTCTTCAGCTTACCAATATCCTTTTTTGAATGTGGTTACCAGAACTACTCTCAATGTGGTCTCATGAGTCCTATGATAAGCATACCTTTTCAGATATATGACGTTCTTAACTCCAGTGTATTCTATACTAGTCAAACTACATTGCTCAGTTTGGGGGTCCACATTTTAGGAATGACATTATTAATTAGATGGAAAAGTAGCTACATTGGTGAAGAGTCTCAAAATTATTTCATATACTTTCTTGAAGGAATTAGGATAGTTTGGTTTAAAAGAGAGTTAAGAGGAACACAGTAGCTATGTTGAAGTATTAGGTGGTGGTAGAAAGTAAATAGAAGAAAGGCTAATTCTGATTTGCGGCAGATAATAGACCTAAAGACAAATGGAAGTTTCAAAGAGACCTTAGTCTTGACAGAAGGGAAAAGTATTGCTACTAATCATTAATTTCCAAAAGTAGAATGAGGTGCCTTGGGACACTATATGTCCCACTGCCCCCTACTCTTATTCACAAAGAGTCTTTTGTAGATAGGAGGGAGCTGTTGTAAAGGAGATTGCTGTTCAGGTAGAGAGTTGAACCTAGCAAGTCATTTGACCCCAATTGCCTGAGTAAATATATATATATATATATATATATATATATACTTAGGCAATTGGGGTTAAGTGACTTGCCCAGGGTTACACAGGTTAGTTTTCAATTGCAAATAAAATTCAATTTTAAAAATTATCTCTAGGATTGTGTACATTTCAAAATGCTTATGCTTCTAGGCTTAATAACACATGCAATAAATTCAAGTTACCACATAAAAACTTTGAATCACTTTATTGTTTTGCTATATAAACTCGTTTCCACAATCAACAATTTTCAACTCAAAGAAAATTATCTTCTACATGATGAAATTCTAATGTCAATGTTTCTTCTAAAAGTAGCAGGATATTGTGTTCTAGGATAATAGTAAACACATTATTCCTTTAACTTAAAAAATGTTACCTCAAAACAAAGAGAACTTGTTTTTTTAGTAATGTAGCCTATATACAAAGTTACAATCTTTAATGAAGTTTTAAGCTACTAAAACAGTTGTTCAGAAAAGTATTAGGGTGAATACACTGGGGTACAGGTTCAATACTGGGAAAACTTATCTTGAGTAGAAAATTCCAGTAGAATATAAAATGCTTAAAGGCAGATGTGTTTTGTTTTGTTTTGTTTTGTTTTCATTTATGTCTGAATTCTGATTGCCTGACATAGAGTAGTAAGTGCTTAATACTTATTGTATCAAAGTGAAAAATGACCAAGAGGACATATCACTTATCTTGTGTCAGGTGACATCTTCTAAAAAGAGTGATTGAAATTACTCAGTACATTTCCACATTATTTGTGCATACAGACATACGTTATTCCTTTTTTCCTTCTTAATGTTTATCCCTGTGTTCCCCTCCTAAATCTCCATTAGGCAAATGCATAGAACTTTGGCTCTTTGAGGCTTTCCATAAGAAAGATTTGTTTTGAAAATGACACAAAATTTGATGTGAAAATATTTTCTCTGTGGTACAGTCTCTTAATTTGCTCAGTTCTCAGTTTCCTCATTTATAAAATGAGATTGCTTGATTAGATGTCTCTGAGGTACCTTATAGATAATGATTCTCTGTTGTTTCAAGTGAACATCAAAACAACAAATTATTCAACAATTTTTGCTAATCCAAATCTGATGAACTCCAGGATCTAGAGATATCTAAGGTTTGTGAAATAACAGCATTTATCTAAGATAATTCTCCTCCCTGGAACTTTTTTTTTTTTTTTTTTTTTTTGGATCTAGAAGCTCCAGGACTAGAGTATGTGAACCACAGTAGCTACCTGAATCCTTTCTTGAAGCTAAAACCCTATGCAAAGGAATCACTGGAAGAAGGATAAATGGAATCATAAAATCATAGTAAGCAAATTGGAAAGGATTTTAGAGGCCTAATCTAATTTAATCCAATTAGTAATCTAATTCAACCACTAAGGCCCAGAGAATTTCAATGGCATAATCTACTTTGCATAGTATAATAATTGACAGAAGCAAGATTTGAATTCTGATTCTGAATGAAGAGCTCAATTCATGCCACTTCTCTTAGATATTATCCTTTTCTGCTTCCTGAGTTTATAGGTAGAGACTGAGATCTTCGTCCACCAAGGGCCCTCAAAAACATTAATTCAAATTTGTTATATTTTATGGGTCTGTACCTATTAAATCCATCTTTCCTTGATATATTCAGTTTTACTAGAAGAATCATTAGTTGGAAACAAACAAAATCTCATCAGACATCATAGTAAATAAAATGAAAAAACCTATGCACAATTTTGTATACTCACAGGTTATTACATGACTAGTAGGGAAGGGCACTTATGAACAAAATGTGAATGATCTAGAAATAGACATGCATAGAAAACATTTTTTGGTGGAGCACATATGACCAGGAAATATATATAAAAATTCAAGCATGCCCATCAGCCTCAGTCCCTGATTCACAGTTCTTGCTTCAGTTTTCATACCTGCTAGTAAGTTCTCTGGTCTTTGAGATGCATTGTAGCCCAATATAAACTTTACTGGACTTAAATGGACTCCCAATGACTCCCAACTTTTTTTTCATCTACCACAGCTGCCTTCCTCTGTGGAACAGGGTTGAAAAGGGAACATATGCCCTCTGAAGCACTTATGAGAGTCACAACAAGGAAAATGGAAAGGAACAGCTTGTGTTTTTTTGTATCCTGGAAGATTTTTTGGTTATTTTTCTGGAACTAAAATTTAAATTTTCTGGCCCTGCTGGTTATTTACTGAAGGAAGGGAAGGAACAAGAAAAGGGAGATAGATGCTGGAGTGTTCATAACAATTAAAGAATAATCAGTTGGAAAACAGCACTTCAGCTCCTTCACAAGAAAATAAGGTTAGAGATTTTAAATGAAGTTAATAATAATTCAGGAAAACAAAAAGCATAATAGAGACTTGTGCCAAAGACAGAAAGGAAGATATTCTCAGTGAGAGTCATACTATTTTCTTTTGTTGGTGACATTTTGAAGTAAGATTCATATTTTTCCCTATGTACAAGACTATTAAGCATTTCAGTCACAACAAACATGAAATAATTTTCTCTCTGCTTCTCTGTCCCTCTCTGTTTCTGTCTGTCTCTCTCTCTTCCATTTTTTTTTCTCTCTACATCTTTCTCTGACTCTGCAAAAACGAAATAGTTCTTGCCTTCAAGGAGCTTAAATTCTGTGATGGAAGACTATGCACATCAAATGTGAATATAAAATATAGGTTTTGTGATATTTAAAAGTTTGAGAGATGTAGTTTCTGTGTAAATAATTATTTTATTAATCATGCTAGCAGATAATTAAAGGAGTTAGTGGCACTCTTTATGGAACCCATTCAGTGCTTAAATGTCCTTAGAAGAGTGGGTGTTCCTGAGGGTAACAATCATTTCTGATTTATTAACAAGTAGTAAGAATAAATATTATAATCAGAAGTGGTCCTATTGTATTGAGAGGATTGGGGAATGTAACTTTGATTATGTCATCTACTTCCAGACTGTCTCCAGCCTTAGGCAATCTAGACAAAGGATCTACAGCCCCACCCAAGCCTGAATAGAACACATTGGACCAAAATTCAAATTAGATTAATTAAATTCTATATGTTTTTCTATTTGAGTGGGGCAACAACTCCCACCCAAGATCCAAAGAATGTGCCCCTGAGGTTTGGACAATCTCATCCATCAACAATGTCCTTCAATTCAATGTCCTTAGTAACCTATAGACTTTTGAAAAATTTCTAGTCCTAATTCAATAATTAATTGTTAATATGAAAGAGAAATAAGCATAAATAATCATTTTTCTCAGATCCAAAGTAGTTTACATTATAAAATATGTGCTACAAAGCAGTTTCAGGAAAAGATAAAACTAACAACTTGAGATGAAATAGGAAAGCTTCCTATAAGGATATGCCACCAGAGCTAAGTCTAGAAATGAGCTCTCAATTCCAAGAGTTAGAACTGATAAAAGAAAACCTTCAATGTAAAAGTGCAACCTGTGCAAAGCCATGAAGGTGGGAGATGGAAAGTCATAATGGGGAGAAGCAAGTAAGAGAACTGTAAAAGACATGATGAATAGTAATTTTTTAATCAGATTGGGGAAAAATGTTTGAGCCAGATTTGAAGGGCCTCTGATGCCAATAATAATATTTCCTCCTACAGGCAATAGGAAATGACAGGAACTTCTTGATCTTAGTGATTGATATCACTGAACCTGAGCTTTAAGCATAGATTGTGCAATTGTGTAGACAATAGGCTAGTGAGGGAGCAGATTAAATATAAAGAGATGAGGCTAGATCAGGAGAGAAGTGTTGAGAGAGTGTAATAGTCAAATGCATAGAGAGAAGGAGATAAATATGAGAAGTATTGTGGAGGTAGAATTGACAATAAAAATTGTTACAATATGACTTGATGGAGGTAACAGTAGGGAGAGGGAAGAAATGAAAATAAGGTCAAGATTTCAAACCTGAATGTCATCGATAATAACAGGAAAGTTAGGAAGAATGGTTGGTTTGTAAAGCAGCCAATATGTTCCATTTTCAGACATGTTGAGTCAAAGATGTCTATCAGACTTCCAGGTAGATGTGGCAGGAGGCAGTTGATGATGTAGGCTCCAAGACTGACATGAGCATCAAATAGGCAGATTTGGGCATCATCTACAGAGATGATAATTGAACCCCAGGGAACTAATGAGATTATAGTCATCATAGAGAGAAGAGAAGAGGATCCAGGACAGAATCTTATGGGAACACTCACATAAAGAGAGCATGTTACATTATAAATGATGAGACCATTCAACTTGTGATGAAAGTATTATTATTATATTCATTTTAATTTTGAGTAAATAGAAGTAGATGGAGATTAGATGACATGCTTAAAATCACATACTCATCATTGCCAGAAGCTGGATTTGAATTCAGGTTTTCCTGACTTCATACAAACATTTGAAGCACTGTGTAATCTAATTGCATAGCATAAATATAGCAAAGAAATCAATAGCTTGTAGCATAGTGAATCTGAGTCTGAATGGGAATATTTATGTAAAACTCTTACTGACTGGGGTAAGCAAGTTTTCAGTATAGGAAGAAACATGGAATAAAAATTATCAGAGACCAGTTAAAGAAAATAGATCTTGGAGTAGATATTCAATAGTGTTAAAAACTGAAAAATGAAAGCCTGAGAAAAGGCTTCAGCAATTAAGAGAGCATTGGGGAGAGCTCTCCGTTGGGAGAACAGCTTCAGCTGATTGTTGAGATTAGAAACTAGAAGTAAAAGTAGTTTTTAAGAAGCAAGTAGAATATGAGAAAGTGGAAGGAATGATGCTAGGTAGCTTTTTCTCTTGACTAATAGCAAAGGAAAACATACCACTAATTTTGAAACTCTATTGGAAGGACAAAACTTAAAGAAGAAGTTATTAGTTCATAGAAGCAAAATATAATGAAAAGAGGCAGGCTAGTTTCAGAGTCAAAATCTCTGATTTCAAATCCTGGGGTGGGGAGATCACAAACTTTCTGCTTCTCAGTTTCCTTAACTGTTAAAATGAATTAAAATGGAAATAGTAATCCTTGTATTATCTAGAAACCTGAAATCCTATACATATCTGAGTCATTACTATTAAATAGCCATTTATTCAAAATTCAAAGAACCAGAACAGTAAAATAGAGCCAATTTTTTTTTTTTGTATATTTGATATATGTTTGTATATTTGAAGTTTCTAAGAATCCCATGGGATTTTAAGATTAAATTATGTTCACTCATTTGAATATTATATGTTATATTACATGCTACTTCTCCCAACATGGCTAATCTAACTTGTGGTATTGCTGAATAATCAAGGATATTCAAGTAATCAGAATTCTTCATTCTCAACATTCTGGATAGACAAAAATGTAATATTCATGCTCTAGTAGAAGAAAAGAGAGAACACTGTAATGCTTTTCTCCCCCTTCAGTGGTTTTTATGTTCTTACCATTTCTATGAATGTCCTTTTTATTGCAAAAGAACTGTTTCCCAATTCTTGAAGAGAACAAAATATATTGATTTGATTTGTCTCAGTGGTTGAAAAAAAATCAATAACTTCCATTGCTTCTAGCAAGGTCATTATGAGTTTTAGTTTCTCTAGCCAACACTTTCCAACTCATCAGAAATGGCATCAGTTCACTTTAGGAACATTTTCATTTTATTAATACATTAGGCCAAATCACATTCTCCAAGAATGGAAAGGTAAAGAAAATGTATCATCACCAAGATTCATAAGGATTTCTGTTTCATAAGAGTTGTTTTGTTTCAGTCAATGTTTCCATTAAATTGCTGAACTCAAACCACATTCTATGCTATTAGGCCAGGCCCAGACTTTTTTCCAAAAGTAAATTATTATTTCTGAGAAAAGAAATTGGGTTTTAAACAGATTCTTAGGGTTTCATTCTTTTCTTTCATAGTTAATTTTTTTTTTTGGAAGGTAGGAGAAGGCACAGGAAAACTTGTTTGTTAAATTCAGGCCTTCATAACTGAAGGCTAACTTATTTTCCTTATTTAAGCATGTAGAGAGAACAAGAAAGGGGGATCTCTTAGAAACTAATATATTTTAAAACAACAATGACAACAATAACAACTGAGGAACGTGAAATGTTGAAGAAGTTTGGCTACAACAATAATAGCAAGGGCAATTAGAAACTAAATTCAAAAAACCAAGACTGATAATTTCTATCTGCAGAAAGTGGTAAAATAGGGTGAGGAAGCCTTCAGCAAAAATTTTTTTGATGAATTCTATAAATAAAGGAGGTTAAATATTGCATAATATAATTTCAACCATGAAGAGAGAAATAAAATTGTCTAAACTAGTCATGAATAACACAATTCAATTGTCAAGAGAACTCAGAAGACTTTATCATGTTGAGCTTTTGTGTTTTTTTGTTTTTGTTTTTGTTTTAATAGCCTTATCTGTAAAATGGATATAATGACATCAGTCCTAGCTCCACTATAACACGGAAATGATCAGATGACCAAATTCATGGAAATACATTGAGACATAAAAGCATCATTTTGTAAAGGTCTATCCATTTACAACACAAGGTACCACTCTACAGAAAGGTACGTCCACCTGACTTTTCAGTTTCTGATATTACATAAGGAAAGAATGTAGTAATAAATGAACAGATTAGGCAATTCTACCTAGTGAATCACCTATCTGTAGTAAGAAGAGCACTGTATTTTGAGTTAGGATCTGGCTTCAAATTATGGGTCTGCTGATTCCTAATTGTAAGATTTTGATTAAGTCATTTAAGTGTTCTGGGTCTTATTTTTCTTTTCAAAATAGAAGAATTTGGGACTAGATGATCTCGAATTTCCTTTCTAAATCTAAATCATATGACCAAAACAAAAATGAATCTAAAAACTGGTGGTTGCCTCTCAGTGTCATCCACAAGATAAGCCCAAAGAAGACAATTTTGTCTTAGGACAGACACTCTTATAAATAGAAAACTGATGAGAGACTTTTACAGAGTATTTCAATAAATTATCCTGGAAAAGACAGGAAGAACAAGGGAAATTTACTGTAAAAACGTGCTTTGCTGGAGATGAGGGGAAATAGAAATTAGTTGAAACATTTAAGGGGAAGAAAGGATGGGAACACAGGCTAGTGGATATAGGCCTGGCCACAACTGCTGTATGGGGAATAGATTGGTATGTTAGCAGAGAGATGAATAGACTCTTAAGTCTAATAAGTCCTTGGGTTGCATGGAAAATCACAATTAATGAACTGGGTAGCAACCCTGGGGAATCTTTCCTTAAATAGTCACTGGTATGTGCTTTATTGGTCTTTTAAGATTAAAGGTATTTGGTATTTAAAGGTATTATTTCACTGACATAGTTCATAATTACTGAATCTTAGTGGATTTGCCAAATATATACACACACACACACATACATGCATATACATACACACATACAGATACATACAGATAGATAGAGAGATATGTCATTCTACAGCCAAGTGGATAGATATTCAGTCTCCATGAATTTAGGCTAATCTTCAGATATAGAGCATAGCAGGATTAATATTTAAGATCTGTTCCCCCGGGGGTGGAGCCAAGATGACGAAGAAGACATATGGGTCATTCTAAGCTCCCCTTCTACCTTCACTATTAATTACCAATTTCTCCCACTATTATAGTTTTGCTGTCTATTTCTTCTTGCAACTTTTATGCAACTTTTAATTCTCCTTTAGGAAGTTAGATGCTATACCACTTGTGCATATATGTTTAGTATTGATATTGCTTCATTGTCTATGCTACCCTAAACCAAGATATAGTTTCCTTCCTTATCTCTTTTAATTAGATCAATTTTTGTTTTTACTGTATCTGAGATGAGGATGGCTACCCCTGCTTTTTTTATTTCATCTGAAGCACACTAGATTCTGCTCCAGCCTTTTACCTTTACTCTGTATGTATCACCCTGTTTTAAATGTGTTTCCTGTAAACAACATATTATAGGTTTCTAGTTTTTGATCCAGTCTGCTATCCGCTTCCACTTTATGGGAAAGTTCATCCCATTCACATTTACAGTTAAAATTATTAATTCTATATTTCCTGCCATATTGTTATCCCCAGATTATGCTTTTCTTTTTCTTTCCCCTCTCACCTCCCTCCCCAGTATTAAACTTATGGGCACCACTTGCCTCACTCAACTCTCAGATCACAATGCAATGTAAATTACATTCAATAAAAAACCAGAGGAAAATAGACCAAAAAATAATTGGAAACTAAATAATCTCATCCTAAAGAATGATTAGGTGAAATAGCAATTCATAGACACAATTAATCATTTCACCCAAGAAAATGACAATAATGAGATGCCATACCAAAATGTGTGAGATGCAGCCAAAGAGGTAATAAGGGGAAATTTTATATCTCTAGAGGCCGACTTGCATAAAATAAGGAAAGGGAAGGTCTACAAATTGGGTTTGCAACTAAAAAAACTAGCAAATTAAAAACTTTTCACCACAATAGGTTTGGCACATCAAGAAACACTTAAAAGTGAAATGATTACCATTGGTCATACAACTAGTATTTTTCAAAGGATGAACTTAAATACTTGAAATCAAGTCTTTCCAACTCCAAGGTTGTCTTTCTATTTACTATGACATATTGCTCTAAATATTATTATAATGATGAATTTTAATCTTAATAATAATTATTATAATATATAATATATATAATATTATAATTATACAATAATATAATAATAATAAAGATTAAAATTCTTACTATATACATAAATATATAAAATATATTATTACTAATAATTGTTATTACTGTGATCATCACCTCAGGGCATTAAAACAAAAAGCCATAATAAAGGGAATCCTCATAACATTGGCATTTAATGACAAAGAGACAGGAAAATGAGAGGTTTGGGAACATTAACCATCCTTATTCATAACTGTGATTTTTCACTCCAAGTATCAAAGCACAGTTTTTGTTTTTGTTTTTTAGGAGCTTTTCATAAAAAGAAATTCATTTCCACCACCTCAGGTCCTCCACTACTCCAGGGTTAGTGTTCTATCTGCAGCACCATCAATTTAGATTGACATCACTAAATATGGTCCATTTCCTCACTATTCTGGTGGTGGTAATCCAGCATTACCTGAATTATGACTTTTGTCTTGATATGCTTCCTTCCCAACAAGAATACTTTGCCTATAGTGGATTTAAAGCTTATCAGAGTTGAAGTCAACAGAGTCTAGCTTCCATAATCACCTCAAGCCACCTTTTTAAAGCATGGTTACCATTCCCATATATTAAGGAATGGCCTTTAAAAAGCGGCATTCTATTGATATTCAATCCACATAAATTAAAATTCTATTACATTGGCATTTCATACACAGGAAAACTGCACAACACTTAGATTATTTTATTCTTCAACTTTACTCTTATTCCAGATGCCACCTTAGCTATACTATATTCAGCTAGTGTGAAAACTCAGCTTAACTATCTATATTGTACACTCACACCTTTAAATTTTATTACCAAGTTATGACCATTCATCTAACAGTAGCACAAAGTTTTGAATCTGTCCAGCCCCTATCTTTATTTTCTGAAATATGACTCAGATGTATCTTAATATGTTTGAAATACAATTTAAAAACAACTAGTAATAAAAATGTGAAAGCCATTTAAATAGTAACATGTACATATTTACCACATACCTTACAAAACAGTTTTTAAAATGCTTATTTAAACAAGGGATAAAGTTCATTTACTTAGATGTTTGAAATACAATGATATTATGGACTAAACAAAAAAGGCAGGGGAATGACAGTAACAAAAAAGATTCATCACTGAATATTGTGATGGGACTGCAGCAGTCTTATATTTGAAACTCAAGGGATGCAATTGTGATCCAAAGCAGCTAAATCTACAGGTCCAAAATATGAATTACATATTATAAACTGTCACATTCACTCTGAAGTACATTCATCTCCTTCAGCATCCCAAAGATTAAGTACATGTTCTGCTAAGCTATATAATAAAGTAGCAAAAATGCTATACCACTGACATCACAGGACACTTGCCTATAAAACTAGACATCTGATGCTGGGTTCTTGCTTCATTTCCTTATAGATCATCTTCATCAGGGAGTGCAGTTATCTCAGTTCATACTGTGCTGCAAATGGTGGATCCATAACAACCTGTAGAGGTGCAAGAGCAGGCATGGCAATAAACTCCAAATAAGGGTCTCCAATAAATTTTCTAGAAAGCCAAGGACTTCTCAAAGTTGTAGTTACTTTTGGCTAAAATATCATAGTATTGGAGATTTTTCTTCCTGTGGAAAACAATTAATTTCGCCTTGATTTTTTTATCCTTAATGTCCACTTTGTTACCACACAACACTGTAGGGCTATTTTCACATGCTTGTACCAGATCTCTATGCCAGTGAGGTACATTCTTGAAAGTAACTCGATGTTACATTAAACATTGTAATGGCACACCGACCTTGGAGCAATAATCATCTCTCAGACTACCAAATTTCTCTTGGCAAGCTGTATCATATGTTGAATTTAATAGTTATTAAATATTAATAGTTGTCTCTGTTAGTATAGCACACCAGAGGATGAACCTCAACACTCAAGACAGCTATATACTTCTCATATTCACAAGTCAAGTGACATTTTACAAATATTATTTTTCCAGCACTCCATCACTAATACAAGTTTGAACTGCACTTGAAGTTCTCCTTGAGTGGCCTTCATGATTGTTCTTCTAGAATCATCTCCATCTCTGCTTGACTGGACAATGGTAAACAGATTTTTTTAAAGAAAATAGGACAATTCATTTGTACCAGACCTATGGAATCATAAGACAAAGATACATTTGCCTGTTGTTTTAACTACCACTTTTAAATATTTCTGAGATTATGGTTTGCTAAATCCTTTCTCTTGTCCTCATCTCTGAAGAAATCTGTATATCAAAAGTATTCTACTAATACAAATTATCAGAAAACATTATAAAATGTATAGACTAATCATCTTTTCTTCTTCTTGTTCCTGTTCTTCTTATTCCTCTTGTTCTTCTTCTTATGTTCTTGTTCTTATTTTTCTTGTTCTTTTTATTCTTCTTCTTCTTGTTCTTCTTTTTGTTCTTCTTGTTCTTGTCCTTTTTGTTCTTCGTGTTCTTGTTCTTCTTTTTGTTCTTCTTCATCTTCTTTTTCACTCTTTTTTCTCCTCACCCATTTCATTATTTGATATCTATCTTTAATTATTCTTTCTCCTTGATTTTCATTTCTGTATTGACCTCTCTTTCACTCTCTCTCTCTCTCTCCTCCTTTCTCTCCCTCTCTCTCCTTTCTACCCCCTTTTCTCCCTATCTCCCCTTTTTCTTACTCTCTTCCCTCTCTCTCCCCCCTTTCCATTATTTTCCTTTCCTTCTCACTCTCCCTCTCTCTCTCCCCCTCCTCCCTCCCTTTTGCACTCGATAGGGCATAGCTGCTGACTTTGTACCAGAAGGAAACTCAATAACTATAATTATAGTACATAAGGAGGGAGCAATTAATTTAACTTAGAGAAAAGTCTAATAAAACATTTTAAAAAGAAATCAATCACTGCTTTCAAGGTCATAGAGTAACACTACTATTAGGATTGTAGCCATGGGAAATCATATAATGTTTTAACAAATAAAAATCAGTCAAATAAAAACATAATTTAGATAAAGAGGGGAAGGGGAAATTGTATAAAGAAACTAACATGGATGCAAAAGAAACTTGTCAACTATTTGAGTGTTTTTTAAAAGAAGACATGAGCAAGAGCAGATAATGTGGAAAAAAAAGAAACCAGACATAAAAAGTAAGGCACAGCCCTGGAAGATTAACTTTTGGGAGTATCAACATTATACCAAAATGTGATTGCCTGCAAATTAAAAAGACAAAAGCAGGACTTTTTTGTATTTATATTGGAAGCAAGAGGGAGAGCAAGGAAAGGATAGGACTACTGCTTGGGGTTGATGGGACAATAATGACAGATCACAGAATGATAAATTTAGAGCTGGAAGGGACCACTGGACTCATCTAGTCTAATTTCCTCATTTTATGGATGATAAAACTGAGGCTCAAGGGCTGGTTTTCAATAGAATGCTTTTAACAATAGTGACTGCTCTAATTTATTAATAATTTCATTCTTTATGCCTAGGTCATGAACCCATTTTGACCTTATCTTGGTGTACGGTGTTAAGTATGGATCAATGCCTAGTTTCTTCCATATTAGTTTCCAATTTTCCCAGCAATTTTTATCAAACAGTAAGTTCTTATCCCAAAAGCTGGGATTTTGGGTTTGTCAAAGACTAGGTTGCTATATTTGCTGACCATTTTATCCCTTGAACCTAATCTATTCCACTGATCAACTAATCTATTCCTTAGCCAATACCAAATAGTTTTGGTAACTGCTGCTCTATAATATAATTTTAGATCTGGTACAGCTAAGCCACCTTCATTTGATTTTTTTTTCATTAATTCCCTTGAAATTCTTGACCTTTTGTTTTTCCATATGAACTTTGTTGTTATTTTTTCTAGGTCATTAAAATAGTTTTTTGGGACTCTGATTGGTATAGCACTAAATAAATAGATTAGTTTAGGTAATACTGGGATTATATCCCAAAGAGATTATAAAGAAGGGAAAGGGACCTGTATGTGCACGAATGTTTGTGGCAGCCCTTTTTGTAGTGGCTAAAAACTGGAAACTGAATGGATGTCCATCAGTTGGAGAATGGCTGAATAAATTGTGGTATATGAATATTATGGAATATTACTGTTTTGTAAGAAATGACCAACAGGATGATTTCAGAAAGGCCTGGAGAGACTTACACGAACTGATGCTGAGTGAAATGAGCAGGACCAGGAGATCATTATATACTTCACCAACAATACTATATGATGACCAGTTCTGATGGACCAGGCCATCCTCAGCAACGAGATCAACCAAATCATTTCCAATGGAGCAGTAATGAACTGAACCAGCTATGCCCAGTAAAAGAACTCTGGGAGGATGACTAAAAACCATTACATTGAATTCCCAATCCCTATATTTATGCACACCTGCATTTTTGATTTCCTTCACAAACTAATTGTACAATATTTCAGAGTCTGATTCTTTTTGTACAGAAAAATAACGTTTTGGTCATGTATACTTATTGTGTATCTAATTTATATTTTAATATATTTAACATCTACTGGTCATCCTGACATCTAGGGGAGGGGGTGGGGGGGTAAGAGGTGAAAAATTGGAACAAGAGATTTGGCAGTTGTTAATGCTGTAAAGTTACCCATGCATATATCCTGTAAATAAAAGGCTATTAAATTTAAAAAAAAAAAAAAAAACAATAGTGACTGCTCAACAACTTGTAAAATTCTGACTTAGAAAAATGGTAGGAAAACTATTTTGCTTCTTTTTCCTCTGGCAAGAATAATATTTTGAAAGAGAATTTTTTAAATGGGTGACTATATTTTGTCTGGTGAAAACCAAGATTTAAAGATTTAAAGAGAACTCCCAGTTAATTCAAGTCAACAAACTAAGATGAACTAATTCTTAGGGTACCAAAGAAGAATTCCTTAATGGGTTCATATCATTTTAAAGGAATAGCTCTGGCATGTTTTTCAACTTTTTTGATTCTATAAAGCTGAGAGGGATAACTGATATATGGGATGACAGAGGATATGGAATCCTCTTAGAATAGAACAATGAACTGAATGAAATTAGATGAAATTTATTTTGGTTTTATTCTGAACTTAATACAAAAAGAAAATAACAATTTCCATATATAAAAAATTACACCAGAAGGGGATGGTTTATAGAACTGTGAATTTCTATTCAACACCACTTGTTTTCATAAAAAAACATAAAGCCTTTAATTTTCATCTGTGCTTCTTTATAAACTATCTTCTATACTCTTCTCTATACTTTAAAAATGTTTCCATAATTTTTTCCTAATATACTTTCATACTCTTGCCTGAATAAATGTTTCAAATTTTAAGTTTCCTTTAGTTTGTGTAGTTTGGGAAAGAACACTTATAAATGATGCCTCAGACAGAGGAAGAAATTTGAACCTGGAGTTGAGGATTTTAAGCTGTTCTATTTAATATCTACACAACATGGGCCAAGTTATTTAATCTCTAGGGGTTTCTATGATTAGGTTCAATTAAGTGACTTCAGAGTTCCCTTCTAGATCTAAATCTATATTCCTATGAAAATACCTAGGATGGTTAGATAATTGAAGAACATATTATGAGTTGAAAGAACTAGTGATGCTTAGAAGTCAAATGAGTAATTTTTGTAAAGTGCTTTGTAAGTCCTAAACAGTTAACTATAAATGTCAGCTATGTTTAGGCTAGTTAAGAGAAACCTTAGTAATAATATGAGATATGTTGAAAAATTCAAAACTTCCATAAAGGTATATTAGACTTATTCTGCTTGGATCCAGGAATCTAGAATTAACAGAGAAAGGAAGAGAAATGAACATTATTATAGTACATATTATGTTCCAAGCATTATGCCAGCCTCTTTTTTTATAAATGGTATCTCATTTGATCTTCATAACTCTGAGAGTTTAGTGCTATTATTTTCCTTATTTTGCCATTGAGGAAACTGAGGCAAACAAAGGTTAAATAAGTCATATAAGTAGTAAGTATCTGAGGCCAGATTTGAGCTAAGGTCTTGTTGACTCCAGGTTCAGTATTCTATCCATTATACTACCAAATGTAATAGGTACATTTTCCAGAAAAATGGATATTCTCACTGTTTCCAAGTATTTTCTCTTACCAATCCATCTTCCACATAATCACCAAAATATTTTTCCCAATGCCTACATTAAAAAAAAAAATTAATAGCTTTTTATTTACAAGTTCTATGCATGGGTAATTTTATAGCATTGACAATTGCCAAACCTTTTGTTTCAATTTTTCCCTTCCTTCCCCCCACCCCCTCCCCTAGATGTCAGGATGACCAATATATGTTAAATATATTAAAGTATAAATTAAATACAAAATAAGTATACATGTACAAACCGTTATTTTGCTGTACAAAAAGAATTGGACTCAAATATTGTATAATTAGCCTGTGAAGGAAATCCAAAATGCAGGTGGACAAAAATATAGGGATTGGGAATTCAATGTAATGGTTCTTAGTCATCTCCCAGAGTTCTTTTGCTGGGTGTAGCTGGTTCAGTTCATTACTGCTCCATTAGAACTGATTTGGTTCATCTCATTGTTGAAGATGGCCAGGTTCATCAGAATTGATCATAATATAGTATTGTTGTTGAAGTATATAATGATCTCCTGGCTCTGCTCATTTCAGCATCAGTTTGTGTAAGTCTCTCCAGCCCTTTCTGAAATCATCCTGTTGGTCATTTCTTACCAAACAATAATATTCTATAATATTCATATACCACAATTTATTCAGCCATTCTCCAACTGAGGGGTATCCATTCAGTTTCCAGTTTCTGGCCACTACAAAGAGGGCTGCCACAAACATTCTTGCACAGAATCCTTTCCCTTCTTTAAGATCTCTTTGGGATATAAGCCCAGTAGTAACACTTCTGGGTCAAAGGGTATGCACAGTTTGATAACTTTTTGAGCATAGTTCTAAATTGCTCTCCAGAATGGCTGGATGTATTCACAATTCCACCAACAATGTATTAGTGTCCCTGTTTTCCCACATCCCCTCCAATATTCTGCATTATCTTTCCCTGTCATTCTAGCCAGTCTGACAGGTGTGTAGTGGTATCTCAGAGTTGGCTTATTTTGTATTTCTTTGATTAATAATGACTTGAAGCCCAATGCCTATATTTGACTATTTGATTGCCCTACTCTAAAATCTGTAGTAACTCCTCATTTCTCCGGGACAAAATCTCAGATTTGCAAGTAAAGCCCTCAACATCCTATCTGGAACCTAACTTTCTAGCTTTGTTTCATATTTCCCCTTAAATGTATTTTCCAGCAAAATTGCATTACTTGCTGTTTTCTAAACTCAAGAATTCCATTTTTTATCTCTGTCTCATTTGAGAGACTGTCTCCTTTTCCAGGAATGACTCCCCTCCTTATTCACCTTTCAGTAGTCTTATATTCCTTTAAAGTTCATTTCAATTGGATCCAAGACCACAAAATTTAAGTGCCAACTAACAACAAACTCACCCCTGATTTCAAATAATTTATGTGGTAAAGGAGTGAAATATAAGGGGTGGTAGGGCTCAGGCAATGAATATATATGAGCAAGTAAATACAAAGGATTTTTTGTTTGTTTTCTTTTGAATTTTCACTTAGATATTTAGTTTCATCAGTATAGGGAACTCTGGAAATTCCCTCCACTTATAAAGATTGGCAAGTCAGATGATATTACAGTAAATGGATAATTTATTCCCAATTCCTCAAAACTTTTGGAATGGCCCTGAGATTCACACTTTCTTCTAGTTGTGGTTCTACATCTGACTGAGAGATATGGTTTCTTTAATAAAAATATATTAAGCAACTTCCTGTTAAAAGCAGTGCTAAAATAGTAAAAATAGATCAAAAAAGTCCACAAGAGATAAAAATAGCCTGCAAGAATATTCCCTGGGCATCTCAGGAGTTCCCCACTACAATGGAAAATTTCTTTTTATGTATTCCCTGCTTAAAGAATCCACAATAATGTCTCAGATCAACCTACCTGGGAATTGCTCCAGTCCTGTTAAAGGGAGCCTTGGGCCACAAGAGCCCTGATTGGTACTCCAAAATATTGGGCTTAACTTAATCTGGTCCTATTCCATTAGAATTTAGGTCCCCCATAGACATCCATGGAAAGGTTAAGCTACTTTGGTGATTCCTAAATCAATAATTCCTTTTCCATTGAACCAGCATTATCTCAATGGCTGATTGGTTTCTTAGTAGAAGCAGATCACTTCTCATTCCTCAAAAAATAGGGTGACATTCATTTTTCTCTCAGGATCAGGAAATTATTTTCTTTCTCTTAAAAGATCTAATAGTTGCATTCTTAAATTTTGGAGCTCTTGAATTTGCTAAGACCCATGAGGCAGCCATTAAGGCTGGGAGTCCTCAGTGGGCATACACATCTTTACTTCTGCCCCGAACTTCCATAGGAACTGTGGTCTTACCTTTACCATCTTTTGAGCTGGAGAAGATTGCTCCAAGTATCTGTTCTCTTAGACTGAGTGCACATAAAACAACTATATGTTTCTGAAGGAATTATCTCTATGTCTCAGGTGCTACTATGCTAAGGAATTCTGATGTGTTTAGAAGTTATGAAATCTTTTCAAATAGGGAATAAGAAAATCTCTTTTGACCATGCTCTTCATCAAATCTCTCAATGTTCCATCTGCTACCGTCTTTAAAGCTGAAAAAGTCCACTCTCAGGTTTCTCTTCTTTGACTGGGTAAGAGGATATGTACCTCTGCCATTTGCTTCTGTTCTAAGGCAACCATTTCATATCCTGATCAGAAAAAAAGGCTTTCTTCTTCCAAGGATAAGGTCCTCTTACTGCTGACTAGTCTAGCTCTAAAAGGTAAAAATGAAGATCAAGAATAGAAATCTCCCAATATTCAGTATTAGAGTTTTGGATGCACACAGGTTTTTGAATGAGAGAATGAGAGAACTCCTAAGTGGACAAGAAGTAATCAGATATGTAAAAAGAAAACCAGAGACAGAATCAGAGAGACAGAACATTATCATGGAGGCCAGAAAAAGGAAGAAGATGAATTCTAGGAGGATATTATGATAATGTTAAATAGATAAAAATCTATAAGAATGAAGCCTGAGGGGGGGAAGTCATTGAATTCAACAAATAAGAGATTGTTGATTATAGGATATAAAAAAAAAATGCAACATCATTTTTATACATTACCAACAAAGCCCAACAAAAAAAGAGAGAAATTTCGTTTCAAATAATGGCAGAAAACACTTGGGAATATATCTGCGAAGATAAACCAGGAACTATATGAACACAATTATAAAACGCTTTTTGCATGAATAAAGCTAAATCTAAACTACTGAAGAAATATTAATTGCTCATGGGTAGACTCAGTCAATATAAGAAAAAATGAAAAATTTACCTATATTATCTACTTATTGCCATACCAATTAAAACAACAAAAATTATTTTATAGAGCTAGAAAAAATGATTTTAAAAATCCACCTGGAAGTGAATTGAACTAATCAATGAAAAAAAAAAATATGAAGGAAGGCGACCTAACAATACTACATCTCAAACTGTCTTATGAAACAGTAATCATTGAAACCATTTAGTATTAGCTAAGGAATAGAATGGCAAATAATTACAATGGATTAGGTATCTAAAACTCACTAGTAAATCACCATAGTAATCTAGTATTTGATAAATGCAAATATCTAATCTTTGGAAAAAAGAATCGACTATTTGAAAAAAAAATTGCTGGAAAAGAAAAACCTGGAAAATCATTTGGCAAAAACTAAAGCTAGATCAACATTTCACACCATATAACAAGATTAGATCAAAACGAGTAATGATTTAGAAAAGAAAGGTGATTTCATGAGAGATTAGGGGAGTATGGAATACTTTATTTACCTATGATAAGGGAAGAATTTATGACCAAATAAGAGATAAAAAACATCATGAGATATAAAGCAGATAATTTTAAAAGTTATTTTTTTTTCTACAAAGAAAACTAATGCTTCCAAAATTAGAAGAAATGCAGCAAACTGGGGTTTGGGGGGGGTAGTATTTTCAGCAAATTCCTCTGATAAAGGTCTCACTTCTCAAATTTATAGAAAACTGAGCCAATATGTAAAAAATATAACTCATTTCCTAATTGATAAATGCTCAAAGAATATGAATAGGTAGCTTTCAGAAGAAGAAATCAGTTATCTACAGTCATATTAAAATACTTTAAATCATTATTGATTTCAGAAATATAAACTAAAATAATTCTGAGGTATCATCTCATACCTATCAGATTATTTAAGATCATAGAAATGAAAAATGATAAATGTGGGAAAGGGTATAAAAATTTAAAACTAATGAATACTTGGTGAAGTTGTACATTGATCAACAATTTTGAAGAGCAATTTGGAATTATTCCCAAAGGGTTATAAAACTGTGCATACATATTACTCAATAATAATACTGCTGTTAAGTTTATATCCCAAAGAGATCAAAGAAAAGAAAATGATTCTATGTGAATATACACATATATATTTTTTCAGGTTTTTTTTTTTGTAGTGACAAAAAATTAGAAGTTTAAGGGATGTCCTTTAATTAGGGAGTGGCTGAACAAATTGTGACATAATTGTGATGAAATTCTATTATAGTATAAGAAATAATAAGCAGAATGATTTCAGAATCATCCTGGAAGACTTACATGAATTAATACAAGTAAAGTAAACAGAGGCAAGAGATCATTGTATACAATAATAGCAATATTGTATGATGATCCACTGTGAATGACTTAGCTACTGTCAGCAGTAGGATGTATGAAAAATGTTATCCATCTCCAGAGAGAGAACTGATAGAACCTGAATGCAGATCAAAGCATACTTTTAAAACTTTATTTTTCTTTTTTTTCTCTTGTTAATTTTTTGATATGTGTTCTCTTTTATAACATGGCTAATATGAATTGCATGATTGCATGCACATGGATAATCTATATCAAAGTGCTTGCTTTCTCAGGGAGGAGGAAGAAAAGGAAAATTTAAATTATAAAGTTATAAAAATTATATAAAACAAATGTTTTTATTTAATTAGGGAAAATATAGAAACATTACTTTTTAAAAGAGAGAGTATTTATAACCATGGAGAGAACAGTTTCATTGAGTGATAGAATTAGAAGATGGATTACAAGTAATTGAATAATCACTTTTAGTAAAAGAGTTGAGGCTGGGCATTTGGCATTTCTAGGCATTTGGCTAAGAGAAGGGGAAAATTATAGCACAATAGTTTGAAGAAACAACAGTTTTTGAAAGTTTTTTGTTTGCTTGCTTATTTTACTTTAAAGATGGAAAAGACAAGAGCACACTTGTAGGTGTCTAGGAATGAGCAGATAAGGCAAAACTAAAAATTAGAACATAGGAGAGAATTTTGAAGGGAGAAACTTTCAGACAAGACCAGAAAAGAATGAATCAAGCGCAAAAGTATAGGGATTAGAATTAGAAAGGGGTGGGGGGAAACACATATATCTTCCCACATTAAACTGTGAGCTCCTTGAGTGAAGGGAATGTCTTTTGCCTTTCTTTGTATCTCTAGCATTTAGTGTGGTACCTGACACATTGAAGTTGATAAATAAATATCTATTGATTCTAATTCTGACTCTATGTGTGACCCTTGGCAAATTTTTTAATCTTTCAGATCCTTAATTTCTTAATTTATAGAATGAGGAGCTTGGACTAAAGGATTTCTAGGGTCCTTTGAAACTATTGATCATTGATCTTAAGGTCTTATAGTTTTCTGGATCTGGAATTATCTAAGTGATAAAGACTTCCTATGCTAGGGAACTATGTTAGGTAGATAAGCTAAAGGTATAATGTACTTAGTGGTTATCACAAATATCCTACTACTTCTTTGTTTATTATATACAAATGTTGAACTTGGTAAGTGGAAGATTAAGTATCAACCAAAGCAAAAAGTTTCCTTCCCCTTCTTCAACATCTGCAGAGTTGAAGGTCCACTTTACTGCCTTCTGTTTTTGTCAACTGGCATCTTCTAGCCATTGTCCTCTCCTGAATATTCAATGTACCAATTTTATTTGATCCCAGAAAGGGAAGCTAAAAATACTTTCTTATCTGGCTCTGGTTTATAATTCCCAGTTCAGAGCTCTAACTGTGAAATGTCAGTACTTGGAATTCTTTTTCCTGAAGCTTATCATCTCAATTCACAGATGAACTGACTGTGTATACTCAGAAGAGCAAAGCCTTTGTGTCACTTCCTAGCAATGACCCACCCTTTCTCCTTGGGATGTCTCCCATCCAGCCCTTCCCTCCCACTGCTACACTAAAGCCAAAGCCACTAACACTATTTTCAGACTAAAACCTCATATGAACCCTGATATCCTTCTTTATCTTTGACTTTAGGGGTGGGTATCCTTTCCCTATGAGAATACTCCCTACCGGTCTCAGTAGACACACCTGAATTGTTACCCAATTTATTCTCATACACTGGCTAAAAATAGCCAGATTACTCCAGGTATCACCTGAAATTTTCCTAAATCTGATTGGAAAAGGGGAAAATCAGGATTCAGAATCCAGGGACTCAAATAAACTGGATTAAGTGGAGAATAACTAACAGAATATGATTGTTCTTGTGATGAAATCAGTTTCAATAGATTTATAAGTATGTTCAGTGCCAAGACAAAATGGGAAAGTTCTTGGATAAAGTGCAAGTGCAAGTGCAAGTATATGCATAGATCTGGAGCATTTGTGTGTCTTAGGAGTTAAGTCCTAACTGTGATTTCATTGAAAAGAATCATAAAATAAAAAAGTAAAAGTCATAGAAGTTAGTCTACCCATCATAGCCAGTAGAAAGTTCGGAGTTGGTAAGAGTGATAGTCAGGAAGAGAGGTGTTCAAATTTGGCTTTAGACACTTATTAGCTGTGTGATTCTGGGCAAATTGCTTAAATTCTGTTTATCTCCCAGAGAAGGAAGTGACATACCACTCCAGTATCTTTGCCAAAACCCACAGACAATATAGTCCACAGGTCATGAAGAATTGGACATCATGCACTCAATTCAACAAACATTTATTGAGCGTCTGATTTTTTTTTCCTTGCAAGGGATCATTTGTTCTTAGGAGAATTGTAGCACTGCCTTTGGCTTTTTAAAAGATCAAGTCACTATCCTTATCTTTATCCTGAGTTCCTTTGCCTTGAGGAGTAGAACAATGAAGAAATAACAAAGAGAAAATTATCTATGCAATTCAACATTTTTTGATCTAGTTCAAAATCTTACCCAGGCCACATATAATTTCAAAAATGATTTCAATTTGAATGAATCATGGGGATAGGAGTGGCTGTTAATAATTCATCTGACAAATCAGTTGATTTAAGGAGCAGGAAATTAACTCAACTGTGGAAAGTGCAATCTGAAAGGTCAGAGTTGAATGGACCATAAAAAATGATTCATGACCTCCCACTAAAATTATCTCATCTAAGAATGTGAAATTGAGTTGAATCAATTTTTTTTAAGACAAAACTGAATTTTTGCAAGAATTAGGTATCGTTGCCAATACTACAATGGTGTATATAGAATTGTCTATCAGAGAGCTTTTTGTACTGTCAAGAAGAAAATGACCAAATGATAGAACTAAATGACAAAAAAGCATAATTATTATGATGTATTGTTATCATTTGATGATAATAAGATATTTAGTTAGGTATTTCAATGAACGTGTTTGCTCATCTATAAAATGGGCATAAAAATATCACCTGCCTCCAGGATTATTGTGAGGATCAAATGACATAACTAATCTAATGATCTTTGCAAATCTTAAACCTCTATATAAATGCTATTTATTATTATTATTAAATGTTAGCTATAAACAACTACAAGATTCAGGTCTTGCAACTTTTGATTCACGAGTTAGTAGTACATTATAGTATTATTTCAATAAAACATATTTGGAGAACACTTTTCAAGCAGCACTAGCTCAACCCGCTTAGCAAACACCCCTCTCCATTTACATCTTGCTGATCAGTGAATTTTAACTCATTCGGAAATTGGGAATCTTAACCCAACTTGGGAGAGAGATTTTCATGAGGAATGAGCAAATTAAACATTGCTTAGTATTTGAACTCAACCTTAGCTGTTTTTAAAAATTTGGACAGCTCTCTGACTCATTATTTTTCATCTTTGTCCTTCTTGATTGATTTTAGTCCAAACAAAAATAAGGGCACAAGTAGTCTTCAATTGTTTGCCAACACACTTTTAATTTCTTTTTTTTTTTTTAATAATTAAGAGTTTAAGAGGATTATGCAATCCAAGTGAAGTTCAACCAATCACCCAATATCATAAAATGATGTCATCTTAAAACAAGGTGTAAAAGAGTATTCAGTATCTTAAACATGTTCTGCTAGCTTAGAAATCTTCACTGTCTCTCTATTGTCTCAAGGATTAAATGTGATAAGGCAAACAAGGCCATTTTTTGGCCTCAATTTTTATCAAGCTGTTAATTATTGAAAGGGAATTGCCTCAGACAAATTGAGATCTGGGAAAGACAGCTTAAAAAGATCAAGATCTCCCAGTGCATCCAGGCCTTCACCAGTTATCTATGTTTTGTCTACTGGGCTCAGATGATTCTGGAGGAAAAAGTGAAGTTCACTTACATCCAAATTACTTGCAAGTCAAGACATCCTCCTCATGTCATTGATCCTCTTCAAGAATGAAGGATTAATAACAACAAATAAACAACAACAGTATTTAATACACAATCCTCAGCCTAGCATTTAAAATCTTCCTCAAAAAATGCTGTCATCTACCCTTTTGAGTACTTTCTTATGATATTTTGATTGCTGAAACCTTAGAAAGTATCTTGAGGTTTACAGGCTAAGATCATGTCTGAAACCCCAAATACCTTGGCTCTCATAGATTGACCAACAAGAGGTGCTTGGTTAAGTCCAAATTGGGATATTTTGGGGCCCTGTTTGACTCAGAGTAAATAGCTATTGTTTCAGTTTTGACCAGAAATTCTGAGGGTCTTCCCTTCCCAAAATAAGTTTTGGTTTTGACTAGGCAAAATTTTCTTCCTAATTTCTTACCCCCAGCCCCTTAATCACTGTTTGGGTATTGCCTCAGTCAAACTGAGACCTGTTAAAGACCTTACATTAAAAAGTCCAAGGTCTTCAAGTGCCTCCAGGGTCATCTGTTGTCTTGGTCTCTATCTTGCCACTGGACCAAAATGGCTCCAGAGGAGAAAGTGAGGTTGGAAGTTTTGCATAACCCTACCATTGAGAAAATAATAGAATAAAGCTTATATTTAGATTTTCATAGATATGAGGAAAAATGTTTCTAGCTCTTATAATAATTACAATTCTTAGTACTCCAAAAACACTTTAAATTCATTATCTAAAATGATCTTCAACAGTCCTGTGAGGTAGGTGTTGTGATTATCCCCAATTTATAGATGATGAAACTCAGATTGGGAATGATTAAATGACTTGTCTGGGGTCACATAGATAATATATATATTTGAAGTAGGATTTCAGTATGTGTCTTCTTGACTCCAAAGTCAATATTTTATATATTATGTTGTGGCAAATTTCTACAGGAACTTAAAAGAACATGTATTAAATGAAGAGAAGAAAGCATTTATTTCATCTCAGGGGCAGTGAAGTACAATGGATTTAACAAGTATTAAAAACAATTGTTTTTCTTGAAAAAGTTCTACTTTTTCATGTCCATGGTTTAGATTGCCCTCAATAGGGAATTAAATTTTAAGTTGTCATTAGAATAATTCTTGCTTATAGTAGAATCTTGCAACATTAAGTCTATACTTGGAGTGTTACCCTATATTTTAAATTTTTTCAGAAAAGGACAATATCATTTGGAGCTTCAGGACAGGAAAAACTCATTCCAATTGTAGATAACTACACTATCTGAATAATGTGGCAATAGTATGATCAAAATGCTGGTCTTTTGCTCTCTCTTTCTCTTCTGGTGTTTGATGCTTAGTCTTCCAACTGTAAAGGACAAAGATGAGCAATACTATTCTTTCTCTCTGAGAGTCATATTATTTCAGAAATTCCCTTTCTCTGGATAAAGAAGCCAGCAACATACCAAAACTCTTAAACTTTCAATAACTTGTCAAGCAACTCCCAAGGTTGGTGCTACCCTGTAAATCCCCCTTCTGATCAGAAGGCCAGATTCCAGGATCCCACTGTATAGGAAATCCCCATCTAACTAAAAGGCAAAAGATCAGGGACAACAGTGTCCAGGAAGTCTTATCTTAGGTCATGTGGTCTTCCTCTACCATGTGTTATCTCTAAAGCTTCCACTAACAGCCCCCCAGGAGCAAGATGAGGGAAGAGTGAACCCATTTTTAATCCTGCTACCATATCTCATGACTTTCAAAGAAAAGCAGGGGGGAAAAAAAAAATAAGGTTCAAAACAGTCTATTGATTCAATTTTTTTTAGGCCAGGACAAAGATGAGCCTTCCCATGAGAGTTAGTCAACCAATTCATATCAATTGCAGTAGCCATCAATAAAGCACATTCTTCTGGAGGAGCATTACCAATATCTTTTATAGGAATAAAAATCCTGAGCAAAGTCTAATAGTTCTATAAACCAATTAAACTATAGGGGAGCTTCCCTAATAACTCCTTACATCAACAATCCTACATTTTATATTACATTCTCAAAAGATTGTTTAAACTGTTTCATTACTGCTCCATTTATCCTTGAAATTATTTTCTATCATTTTATACATATTTTGCAATTTGTAGCTATCTATCTATCTATCTAATGTCTTTTTGGCTTTTGCTTTAAAAAATTAACCAGCATTTATCAAGTTCCTAATATGTGCCAGGCACTCTGTTTAGTGCTTTACAAATATCTCATTCATTCTTCGCAACCATCTTAATACATAGATGCAGTTCTTTCTCCTATTTTACAGGTGAGAAGGACACAGACAGATGTTAGCTGATTTATCCAGTCATTTAGCTAATAAGGGTCTGAGATGAGATTTGAACTTAGATGTTTTGTGATTCCAAGTTCAGAGTTCTATGAACCAAACTGATTTCCTGCATATTCCTGGAGAGCAGGTATAGCTTTCTTTCTTTCTTTCTTTTTTTTTTTTTGTATGCATTCCCAGCTCCTTGTGCAATGCCTTGTGCATACAAGGCAATAGACATTCAATTAATGTTTATTGAGTTGAATTACATCATAATGAAAAGTTGTAGGGGAAGCCATGATTAGCCCACTCCCAAAACGTTCTTAGATAGCTCAGTCTTTAGGCAGTTAGGTAGCACAGAAGATAGAATGCTGGGTCTCGAATGAGGAAGTCCTTCCATACTGAGTTTAAATCGGGTCTCAGGCACTTAACAATTTCATTATCCTGAGCAAGTCATTTGACCCTGTTTGTCTCAATTTGCTCATCTATAAAATGAGCTGAAGATGGAAATGGCAAACTACTCCAGTATCTTTGCCAAGAAAACCCCAAATGGGGTCATAGGGCATCAGATACAATTGAAATAATCCTTTAAGAGTCAATCTGCACCCTTCTTTTATTTTTGAACATGTTTTTAAAAATGTACTCTTAATCATATAAGTGTAGCTCCCTTTCCACCTCTGCCCTTATCTAAAGGTATAGTCAGCTAGAGTTTCATAACAAAGTTTGGAATGGGATTGCTTCCAGATACATCTAGATTGCATGATGGTGGCCCTTCCCAACTCCTTGCTTTAGAGAAAGCACAATGAAAGTCCTAATGACTCAGATTTGTAGGTAAGGTAACAAGGAAATTTCTGAACTGGCACTTTCAAGGAAATGCTAAAAAGTAGTCAACTCCACCCTGGATTTACTCTCCTAATGCACATTGAAATATTAGATGAGATTTCTAGAGGTAGCTATGTGCCACAATTGATGGAGCTCCGGATTTCCAGTCAGGAACACAAGTTTAAATCCAGCTTCAAATACTTACCAGTTTTGTGATTCTGGGCAAGTCATTTAACCAGTGCCTGTCTTGTAAGAATCAAATGGGATAATTATAAAGTGTTTAACACAGTATCTGGAACATAGTAAATGCTATACAAACATTAGCTATTAATTTTAAAAATTAAACCTAAGGGATTGGGGTTTCTATCACTTAAAAGCCCTTGTCTATATACTACCTAAGAATAATCAACCAGTTTGATGTCAGTGGGCTTTTCCAAAAAGACATTAACTGAGAAGGTATTATAGTAAAAAGGTAACTGGTGAGTATGCTCTCCCCTTACACATAAACAAAAAGCCTGCTAAGAATGTGCTCAAATTTAAAGTTAGGGCATACATGTGGCTAAAGTTTATGTCATATCTTTGGTCCTAAGCTTCCTTTTCTCCCATCATTAAATCCCCAACAAGTTTGCTTCAGGTTGAGGTATCATTAATGGACCTAAATTTCCTTGATCAGTCTAGCTGGCTCTTTATAAAGCAGCTTATCTCATTTGAAAGGAAAATTCATTTGTGGGCTGTATCAAGTAGGTCAGTTAACTCTAAAAGTGGCTCTTCACCAGACTTGGCTGCTGACACCATTAGCTGCTGGTTGGAAATATCTAATTACTATATACAGCATACATGTGAAATAACAAACTGAGGGAAAACTCTAGAATTAAGAGGAGTTGGGAAAGGCTTCTTAGAAAAGATAGGGTTTTAGATGAAACCTAAAGAAAGTCAGGAAATTCAGTAAGTGGGGCTGAAAAGGAAGGACATTCTAGTCATTCTAGGTATGAGGGATAGACAGGGGAAAAAAAAAAAGCCTCCAAAGCCAAGAGATGAACCACTTACTAGTAAGTAGACACAAGTTATTTAATAAAAGCATATGGTCTATTAGATCTGGGAAAAGCCTTATTTATCGTTTAATCCAAATCCTTTATTTAACAGATCAAGAAACTTGGGCGCAGAGAAATTTGGGTAATTAATGAAAGTCACAGAGATAGCAAATAGCAGAGTCAGGATTCAAGCTCAGATCTTTATCACCTCAAATTGTCAGAATCAAGGAAAGCTTAATGGAAGAGGTGGCCTATGAGTAGAGAGGTTTGCTCTGAAAATGCAATAAAGGAAAATTGATAGGTAAAAATAGGATTATCTTTGACTTATAGAAATTTACATTCAATCTCTCCAATATCTTCTTTTTTAGTTCAGTCAACTTGAGACACCATGTGTCATTGTGGTAATAGGAGATATGCTTGAGTTCTCATGAAAGGTGGATTTAATCAAATGTCTAATAAAGACAGGTAGACTGGGTTCAATTTGGAGATTTGGTAATCGCATCATGCTCACTCTCCCTCACGGGGTTCTCCTGAGCACATTGACTTTGACTTATTTCTAACTTTCTTCCAAGTGGGTTAAGTTCTCTTGTCAGCACCAAGTTATCCAAGAATATGGAACATAGAGGATTCATTACATAAAATTTTTAAAACAGAAAAAAGGATTTGTGCCTAAAACAATAAACAAAAAACTTTCCCCTTTGCTAGGGCTCACACAGTTATTTCAGACTCATTGCCAACCCCTGTGGTTAAGCACCCCACCTACTCTGACAGGTCTCAACAAGCAAACCTTGAGCGTTAATCAATACATAGCCAGCTCTATTGTTAGTCAACCTTGAATACCTTCACAATGCCTTATAAAAGGAGATATTTGGTAAGATGTCTAAACTAAAAGGTTCCTATCTTTAACAGGAAACTTGGGCATGAATTAGCCTAGAGTCTAATATAGAATTTTATTCTCCAGAGAGCAGAGGAAAATGGAAGGAAAAAAATAAAAATCTAAAAATGTACAGGAATTTAGAACATATTCATGACAGTGCCCATTCAAGATACTTTTTTGCTTCAAGATGTAAACTGTATGACTACTTTTGATGTTATCTAGCTTCTAGGGGACACAACAATGATTTTGTGGTACCCTGATTTTGGGGGGACTTCTGTTCTAACAACAAATCAGTAATCCTAAATCTTCTGACTTTGAAGTCTGCCTCAGGAAACTCCCACACCCAATCTGTCTAATTCTGAATAGACCACTCCTCAGTCAGATAGCTTCTGGACTCAGGTTAGTCTCACAGATCAAACTCCTGAGACAATAGTGAATAGACTACTCCTCAATTCATTGCTGACTGTCAGATAGATAATCTGTTGGTCAGTGATAACCAAATTACAAAGACCACTCCCCTGGCCATAGAATTAGCATGTCAATGATAGAAAGCTGGG
The DNA here is from genome assembly GCF_902635505.1 of Sarcophilus harrisii. Classification (NCBI taxonomy): domain Eukaryota; kingdom Metazoa; phylum Chordata; class Mammalia; order Dasyuromorphia; family Dasyuridae; genus Sarcophilus; species Sarcophilus harrisii. The sequence goes on from NC_045427.1 coordinate 147,068,373, forward strand.
TAAAGGGAACTCCTCTCTCTTATTACTTTACTAATTTCTTACCCTGCTTGTAATGGCATTACAATTATAATAAAACTTTGTCCTTTGATTAGGAAATGGGTTCAAGCCTGCAAATTCTTTTGAGACACTGGTCTGGGACTCCAAACTCTTGAGGTTTCCCCTTCCCAACCTCAGCACTTTTATCTCCATTTTACTCTAATATATACACCACCAAGAGGCTCCCCACTAAGTCTTTTTTTTTTTTTTTTTGTCATAGAAACATTGGAAGTAGTAGAAACACTACAAGGAAAAGAGGTAAACTACATTCTAACTACAACAGCGATGCTCATGTCATCATTACTTGTTTGTTGCTTGCTTTATACTGTTTTAGTTTTTACCTCATGATATGAAGAATAGTAAACTCTGGCACTGGAAGTATTAAGCAAAACCTAGATGAATTCTAGTTTCTGGCAGTATACTTTGAATGCCTTCAGAAGGAGATGGGTTGAGGCTACTTATAAAGTCCTTTTGAATTCTAAGTTTATCATTCTGTGACATCAAATATAGTTTTCATTGTCCTCTTTATTTCACTGTTTATTACCCATGTTTCATGGGCCTATCGTAAGATTTCACTGTCCTACTTTTACTGCTTTTTCTTTTTCATTCAATTTTACTTTTTTATTTTTTTTATTACATATTAACTAGAATAAACTTATTTTAATAGGCCTAAGGGAATTGGATAGAAGGTTCTCTAAATCCCTGGACTTCATAATTCTGTCTGTATCATAATCTATTAATATGTCTTAAATTAATGGTTTGGAGTTAAGAATAGCAGATATCTGAGCAGGGCTTTTTAAATGATGTACAAAGGGGTAAAACATGATTTTATAGCACATAGTGATAATCTATAAACTCAGGATTGTATAAAGAACCAAATATTTGTTTTGTTGAATGATACATGCCAAGAGCATAGGGCTTAAAAGGTATAATGACCGACAGATCTAGTTTAACTCAAACTATAAAGAAGATTGTTTATTGCTACTTTTGGCCACTAGAGCTCTTTTAGCCAATTTTAAAGAATTTAAGATGCAAAAGGTTCCATTGGGATGGTCTGGAGGAAAACTAGGACTGAGTTCTGTATTTTGAAATCTTTTTTTTTAACATCACTGGCAAAACAATAGGTTTAAATCTACTGACTTTCAGATTTGTTATTGATAGATTCATTAGATAATTGCGGGAAATCTATAACTGGTTTTGTGCAGTGTCTCATACGCACAGTTGTGGTTGTCATAAAGAGAATAAGGAAAAAATGACCATTCAGTGCATGACAGATATAAAAAGTAACATATTAATAATGTGTGTTCATAAGTAATGTCAGGAAACTTGGGTGTGCATTAGCCTGGGGTTTAATAAGGAGTTTTATTCTCCAGAGACATGAGGACAATAGAACTGAGGACAAAATTTTAAAAAAAATTACAGGAATTTAGACCATATTGATGACAATGTCTATTCAAGAGAATTTTTAAAGTAGAGATGGATAAATAGATGATAGATTGGTAATTAGATAGATAGGTGATAAGCAAATGATAGGTAAATAGATGAACAGATTAGATATATACATAGATGAAAAAACAAAAATGTATCGTTTACTGTGTGTCAAGTATTATAGAGACAAATACAAAAAAACTTAATGGTCTTTGCTTTCACAAAACTTATATTCTAACAGGAAGACAAATTATAAAGAAGAGCTGAAAAGTATGAATGGAGAGGGAAAGAGGAAGGAAGATATACATAAGAATACAAGGTTAATGGTAAGGAGGTAGAACAATGAGATTAAACCCTGCCTTAATATATATGTACATGATCAAGTAGATTAGTGACAGGGACCAACTTTAAAATGTTTTGAAGGATCTTTGAGTAAATCCTATCCTTTTAGCTCACAAGCCATCCATGTCTTACTCCAAGTGATTCTTGACCATATCCACCTGGAAGTGATTCACAAAGCATTAGCCAACTTCCTAAAGGCCTTCTTTAAATCTCTTGTGAATAGGTATATGCCAATGTAGCATTTAGACTGCTCAGTTATTGATTTTGTTCTAGTTGTGTCTATTTTTTAAAGTTATTTTCTAGCCTAATATCTTAATTGTAATAACTATCTTACCTTTTTGGATGGCATTTTGGAGAGAGAATCATCATTAAGTACCACTTTCATATGTGTGTGTGTGTTTTCCCCAATGTGAGGAATTTCAATAATGTATTATTTCATAAAATTGTTCTCAACTTTTAGATAGCAAATATAATTCAGATCATTGATCTTTTCTCAATAGCTAGCTTTATTGATATAAAGGGGAGGTATGCCTAGATAAGAGAACAAAGAAGAAAACAGCAATAGCAAGAAAAAAATTAGAGAGCTTTAAGGGACAAGAATTATAATAAAATAATCTTAATGATTGCTCTTTTATTTATGAATGTGTATTTTATCTAATAAAAGTTATGTTTATAAAATGTTTATAAAAGTGAGCGTCTTTTTCACTCATGGAACCAATAAAGATTCCCTACTTCTAGATCAGAATTCTCTTCAAACCATAGTATGCAAATTTTTCCAAATGTATATAACTTGTCATTCAGTCATATTTAAGTCATAGCTAACTTTTTATTACTCCTTTGAAGCTTTCTTGAAAAAGGTACTAGGTTGTCATTTCCTTCTCCAGTCCATTTCAAGATGAGTAAACTGAGGCAGACAGGATTTAGTCACACATTCAGTATCTGAGGGCACATTTGAACTAAGGAAGATTTTAAGCTCTGGCACCCTATCTACTATTTCATCTAGCTGTATAATTTATTAGTCAAATAAAGAATATATATAAGCCTAGTAAATAATTTGGCGATATTGTTATTTGAGGAGAGTGAGGAATAATAGTCAAAAGCAATTACTTTTTAGTAAAACAGCATAACAATGAAAACAACAATACAAGATTCCTCCAATAAACCTTGAGGTCACTATATCCCAAATAAAAATACCTACAGTGAGAAGAATAGATATGCATGAGCATTGTATACAAGGCATACAAATGTGAAAAACACATGACAAGCACAAGAATCGAGGGGCAACTAATGTCTTCCGATTATATAACTGTTCTGTACTCCACAATAATTATTGCAGGGCTATGCCCTGCCTGGAATTACTCTCCTGCTTTCTGCTCTGTGTTACAACTGGTCTTTAAGTATCCAACTATCTTCTGGGTTACCTAATACCCTACACGGGTGATGCTATGATTAGTAATACCACAGAGCATTCTCTAACAGTCAACTCTTTTAGCTAACTACGGTCTACTGTGGGGACTGGTGGTAGGAATACCTTGCATTTCTAAGACTGCAGATATTACAATTAGTAGTCTTGAAGTTCTTTTATTCTCCATTATGCCCCAGCTATTGTCTTTAGCGGAAGAATTATCATTAAAACAACCTATTCCTCTGTTCTCCCACTACAGGTTGCTATTGTGAGTAAATCTATCCCCTGCAAGGACAACTACAGGTCTTCTCAATCAGCTCATCTAACTAATGCTTTTGGAACTCTTACAGTCTTCCCATGGATGCCAAGATTTTCTCTTCATCCAGGCTGCTCAAAGAATACAACAGATGTCCAGCATAAAACTATATCTACTTTTTTTTTTTTTTTTTTTTGCTGAGCAATTGGGGTTAAGTGACTTGCCCAGGGTCACACAGCTAGGAAGTGTTAAGTGTCTGAGATCAGATTTGAACTCGGGTCATTCTGACTTCAGGGCTGGCAATCTATCCACTGTGTCACCTAGCTGCCCCAACTATATCTACTTTTAAAACTTTTTTAAATTCTTCTTTCCCATGATACCTTATTGGAATTCCTCAGTTCAGTTATCATCTTTTTTTTTTTTTTTTTTTTTTTTTTTTTTTTTTTTACAATCAGAAACCTATTTTAATTCTTAGTTCTTATTATAACCCTCTAGCTGGGACAAGATCCCCAGGGCTCGTCTTCCTTAAAACAAAAACGAATTGAGTGAAACTGGTGAGGAAGCTGTTTAATCTATTCTGTCTTGCTCAATTCTAATTGAATTCCAAAAGTTGGTCTTGTTAGTGAAATCTAAAAATATGGGAGGATGTCATCCCACCCCACAGCAAATCACAACTTCATCTCTCCATACTGACACTAAATCTTTGATTGATTCAGTTGAATAGATTATCATTGCTTTCTCAATCGCTACATGTTTTTTTCTCTTTCACTCTTTTTTCAAAACCAAAAAAATAGATTCTCTCCCCACCTCCCCACTGGGTGGGGTGGGGGGAGGAGTAAGGAACCGAAAGAAAGCAGCACCAGACATTAGATTACCAAGCTAGGATTTCTACCTGAGTTTTGACAAAAGTCACAAGGACTGTTTTTGAGTCATCTGACCAAATCAGTGTTATTCAGAATCACTAAAGCACTTCCAACTATTCATATCTGAGACTTCTAGGTAAGGCAAAAAATGATTGCCTTTTCCCTTAACATAGTTGCACATGTTTTTCATTATTCTGTTATGTTGTAATAATCATCATTAGTCGCTGCAGCAACATTACTAAACCATCTATTTTGTACTGAATTAACTTCATGACTTATGAATGTGGTTTGGATGTTAAATGTTAGTTTGTGTGAACAATACTAATTGTGTGTGTGTGTGTGTGTGTGTGTGTGTGTGTGTAATTCATACTTTTCAAATTTCTTAAATCTGCCATCATTTTGAGTTTAGAAGTCATCTGGCTCCACTCCTTCATTTTGCTGATTAGGAAATTGCTGAAGATGGTTACTAACTAACAGCTACCTAACAACTAATTACTGGAAGGTCTAGGACTAGAGCCAATGGATTATTGTTTTTGTTCCTTTTCCCCTCTAATTCTCGGTCCAGAGTACTTTGTATCATTCTCTCTGTCCCTTTCTGTCTCTGGCTCTCTGTGTCTCTCTGACTCTGGCTCTCTCTGTGTCTCTCTCTGTATCTGTCTGGCTCTGGCTCTCTCTCTCTAAAAAACAATAATACAACATCACACAGAGTTAGTGTATATGACTTGTGACATATGAGAAATATATATCAGAATTTCAGGAAGACATTTTGCAAAAATTTTCATAAAATCCATTTAACTGAACTTTATAGATTTGGATATAATGATAATATGAGTGAACTTGGAATCAATCAACTGATTGGATTCAAAGAGTAGGAATGAATAGATTGAAGACAATCTGGAGAGGATGGCTCTATTAGAGTGGTGCAGGCATATGCCTTGACCCATTTCTATTCAACATTTTTATTGAATAATTTATAGGCATAAATAGCATGCTAATCTGTAGTGATCTGTAGTGTGCTTTCTAGATTCCCCCAAGTTGGGGTGCCAAAATGTACTATGCTTTCTAAACCCTCCCATGCTGGGGTTCCAAAATATTCCATCCAGCCTAGCTTTCTGGAGGATCTCTGGGCCAGCCAGAATCCTTGGTCTTAGTGGAGGAGTGATGAGGCGAGATTCCTATGGATGATCAGAACATGGAGTCAGTTTATTACAAATTCTCTCACCCTAATATACCCTAATACCCTTGTATAATATGTATAAATTATATAATAATGTACATGCACTAACTATATACTGTGAACATGTGGGACCACTAAACAACTTGTTATTGTATGTAGATTGCCACTTGGTATTACTCTTTGCCACCTGGTATTACTTTTTTCCACCTGGCATCACTCTGCTTCAATCACAACATAGGTTGTCACTGCCTCCTGACTTTTCAGGAAAGCCCAGAGCCCTTAGGGGAGATGGGGAGCCAAACCAGACATTGTTAGCAGGTATAGAACATTGCAAATAATGGCAGATTGTTTTTCAATGTATTAGTTTTCTTGAAATTTTTTCTCTTTTTTTCTAAATACATTATTATTCTTTCTCTAGAAGGGAAGAGAAGGACTGACATAGGGGAAATTTTAATATTAGGAAAACAAAAGATCAATAAAATTTTATTAAAAAAAAAAGAATGTTCATTTCATGAGGGAAGGGCCTGTTTTGCTTATTCATGTTTTGTATTCCCAATACTTAGCACCATGTCTAGTACCTACAAAATCCTTCATAAATTTTTTTTATTCATTAAGCAAATAGGAATAAATATGTTGTTGACCTGGGGGGAAAAACCTGGGTTTCAAGCCAGATTGCATCCAAAACAATTACCAAATTGGTAACAAATCTTGAAATTATACATGAAAAGATCTGTCACATGATCCAGATATATTTCAACCTGAAGAAAAAAATACTTTGGGCTTATCATGACAGTTTTCAAACATTTAAAGGATTCTCCCACAGAAGATGGATTTAATTTGTTTTACTTGATCTCAAAGAGCAAAACAAGTATCGAGTCATTGTTTTAAGGAAGCAGATTTTGAGTAAATACAAAGAATATCTTGAGCTATCAAAAATGTAAAGTGTTGTCTCCAAACATAGTAAGTTCTCTGGTACTAGATATCTTCTAACAAGCATGAGTACCTTATTATTATGGTGTACATAGGATTCATGTATTGGGCAGGATTCAAATTCCAGTTCTGATACTACCTATGTGATTTTAAACAAGTCACTTGACTTCCCTAAAGACCAGTTTCCTCATCTGTAAAATGAGAAAGTTGGACAAAATGATCTCTAAAAGCTAAATCTATGTTCCTACAATCTATACTCTGAATATATTCAGAAAGTTTGCTGGTCAAAACAAATTCCCTAAAACATAAAATTCATTAGAGCCAAAAATATAGCTATTTTATTAGATGATAGATTATCATGTCCCCCAAAATCATTGTTTTAAAGGAGATTTGTGGGGTACTTTAATGATTCAGGCTGAGTTTTGAATCATAGAGGCTAAAGAAGTATCTCAGATATATTGTTGCTAATTTTTCTTTTTTTGTGGGATGAAGGAAGGGATCTAGGAAATGTCCCCACATTCCTACAGGGTTCATAATTATGTGCAACACAAATATTATGGCTAGCATTCTATCACCTTATGCAAAGGTGTGAGAAAGATTGCTCCCTTTTATAGTATTCACTCTGTGTTCTTTCTGACTCCATAGGTTCTAAATTGCATCTCCAAATTCTGTTTCCCCCCCTTTTTCTATCCTTTAAAAAATTCTCAAATGAAGGAAAACAAAAATTAGCATTTCAATATATTTTGTATAATGGAAGATGATTATACATGAATCCCCACTATGTAAAACCCTTTCTCTCAGAACTGCTTTCCAACAATTCCTTTTCTTACATGCCTTGTGATTTGCATTTTGTTACCTCATGAATTTTGACTTGGCCTGGCATAATACCCATGTTACATCTTTGGATTATGGCTTGGACTATATCTTTTTTAACCAGAAGGATTCTTTCCCTCAGTCTTATTAAATCAAGGCTAGAATTAGCCTTATATTTCTTCCCTCTTTCTCTGGAGAGATAAAAATACCATGAAATCTGACAATGTGATTTCCTCATCATTAAAGTATGTCACAAAAATCCAAAGGTTGGCATTTTCAGTCTCATCATCATTCCTGCTTTTAAGATACTGGCTATGCTTCTTCTTTTTTCCCTTACTTTTCCTAGAGTCTTAACACAGTATCATTGAGGAAAAAGCATTGGAGAACGGTTAGTCTTTTTGTATGATATATACTCGTCCACAGTGATTACTATCTATAAAAGTGAAAAGTGGTAGAAGTCTAGGCTTGGAGTCAAGATTCTTGGGTAATTCCTCTTAGATATTTGCTAGTTGCATAATTGTGGGCATGATCACTGAATCTCTCAAAGCTTTGTTTCCTTATAATGCATATAATAACCCTTGAATTACCTATCTCAGAGTGTGATTGTGAAGAAAGCAATTATTAAAACTTAAAGAACTATATAAATGTGTTGTTAGAGTAAGTACTCAACTAAATCTTATGGATTAATTTGGAAACAATAGTTTGTATTATAGAATTCTTCATCCATGTATTAGTACAAGGAACAAAGAATATCTTCTTAGTTTGTCCATCTTGCTGCCTCTAGGAATATCTGATACCTTTGAAATCCATGATCAATTCTCAATGGATTTCCCCATATCTTTAAAAAAAATTAGGATAAGGATCAGGATCCCTGATTGCATTAGTATGAAGACATGCCTAGTAAAGTCCTGCCTTTTATGAGTGACAATTACCATCTCTGTAACCATAACTCTTAAAGAATTGCCTGGGCACTCTGAGAACTTAGGTAACATGAATAGTGTCACTCAAACAATATGTGTCAGAAAAGATTTAAACCCATGCATTCTCTGATGGCTCTCTCTATATATAGTATACTACACTATTTCTGTCTTAAAAACAATTTTCCTTATAAAATCATAAAATTATGGATCTAAACTTGGAAGGAATATCAAAGACTCTATTTCAAACCCTTCTTATTTGACATATGAAGGAGGTTATGACTTTTAACCAAAGTCACAAAAGTAGCAAACTTGAGAGGTAGAGTTTGAACTGTACATATGTGTAGAGGATGTGCCAGAAGCCCTAATGTCTCAAAAATATTTTGTATTATTTTCAAAATTGTACATAAATTAAATTTAGTCAATAAAAATTAAGTTTCACTTAATTTTTATTTTTTCATTCTGAAGAATAAACTGCCCTTTGTGATTCACTATGCAATAAACTTTTTCCTTAAACAAATAAATAATATTTCTTAGGTGTACACCATATTGATATGTGCTGAGCAAGCCTATGCTTATTATATGTTTTTTCATTCCAGAAAAATTGGACTATTCTTGGCCCTTTATTCATTCTCTGTGCTCTTATGAAAATTTCTGGAATGTCTTCCTTTCCTCTTGTCAATCATTTCTTCCCATATTTTAGAAACTAAATAGAATGCCACTTCCCTGATGTCTTTATGAATCCTGACTCTTGATAATGCCCTTTCTATTTGGGATTCATATGGAAATTTTTCTTTCTTTCTTTTTTTTCTTTTCCCAGATTCTGACTGTGATGTATTTTTGGTCTCATACATTGAATACTACTTCCAGTGATATAGAATACATGGATATCTATCCATACTTTCTCAGCCTGTGTTGTTTTTCTCTACATCTTTCTCTAAATGTCCCATACAGGATATATTCTTTGCACTTATGACTTTGCTCTGCATTTTTCAATATGTCATGGATATCCATATCATACTTCAATATTTAGGCCATCCAGCTCTGATTACTGGATCTTGTGATAAGAAAATCCCATCTCCATTTCTTGTCATGTTCTTGATGATGAGACTTTTATGCCACCTTTGAAGCAATTCATCATTGATAATGGACTTAGTAACAATAAACCACACTTAGGTGCATCATAAGTGTCTCCATTGCCCTTTTGATTGCCTACAATTCTGATTAACCTGACACAAGAGTTCTGTGATTTGTAACCATGCAGTACAAATCAGAGAACATTACTGTGAAAAGAAAGGTCTTGGCAGTAGAAAGTAGTTTGAGTGCCACCTGAAGAAGCTGTTTAATTTCTGAAAAGATTCAACATTCTCACTTCTTCTTGATCTATGCTGAATTCAATTAATTCTGGAAGATCATTCCAAAGTAAAAATAATGATTAAGTCAATGGAGTATTATTTTGTAATTTAGACCAAAATAATTACAATTATTTTGTAATTTAATCCAAATTCTTTTCTTAATCACATAACTCTATCTGTTAAATAAAATGATCATAAATCTTTAAAATGTTTGTTTCTAAATTACGTACATGCAGTTCTATTATCTGCATTATAAAACACATTAAAAAGAAATATGAAATTATAATGATGAAATCAACATGTTAAAAAAGCTTTTTTTGAGAGAGCAATATGATTAAAATGCTTAATTTTTAAAAATAGCTTTGCTTTAACATTTTGTGATAGAGATTCAAAGGTAAGGTTCTAAGAAAAAATTTATTTTGATACTTAGTTTTGATGAATATTTTAATTAAAAAGATGTTACCAAATACATAGACACAAGTGGAAGAGTACATCATAGGCTATATAGAATAATCACAATACTTACTTTCTATCTCATCCACCAATTATGTAAAAATTTTGGTTTAAAATTCAGCTAGTAAATTTACATCTTCCTAAATGTATATGTGTAGTATTGGGTGGGAAGAAGGGGTAGCCTATTCTCTTAATGTCAGATCCCGGATCTAGAGAGTGGTTGTTCCATTGGGTGAAATAGGCAATATCAGGGTGGCTGGCAAGATGCTTTGTATGTCCTAGTACAAAGTTTGAAAGGTAAGGTTCTAAGAGCAATGAATTTTGATACTTAGTTTTAATGAATGTCAACTAAAAAGATACTCCATAAACATGCATAGACCATTGATATAAGCACCATCCATTCTTCATTCACTTTTCCCCCCACTTGTAAATCACAGAGTCAATCTCATTTATGGCCATAGGTCTCATTGGGATGTCCCTATAATTTTCAAGGGATTGACCTTGTCAGCAAAATGTCATTTTCAATCAGGAATTTTTGGAAGATAAATAATAATCAACAATAGTAATTCCACCAATATTTTGTTTTAAGTTTCACTTAATAATAGTAGTCTGATCTTTGGACAAAAATAATTCTGATTGTAGCTATTAACCAACATAGTATTATCTTAACATAAGCTTGGGAGACATATGTAAGATCATTTCATGTTTTGCTGAGTCAAAAAAATAAGACTGTATAATATGAGATTTACAGTTAAAAGAGACCTTAGAAAACATTTAATCTATTCCATATAGTCTAGAAGAAAGAAAACTTAGACTAGTGAGGTTAATTGACTTATCCAGTCACACAGTAAAAAGCAAATTTAGAATTCAAATCCAAATCTAAAGTTTCAACATCTGGCAGAGTTTCTATTATATCACACTTGCTCTCCAAAGTGTTTGTTTTGTTTTTAATCAAAAATTAACAAAGCAGGATTTTGTGCTTTTTACCCATCTATATCATGTGTGTTGACTTTGGACATGTACTCTACTGTGGAAAATCATCACTAAAATTTGATTGGTCCCATATAATTTTAGAAAAGACACCCTTGAGGTATGGGCAGACCTTTTCCACAAAGAAATGAGAGATAATAAAGTGGAGATATGACTTGGTGATAGATCTTATCTTTTTTTCTGTCTTTGAGATATGTTAAAAATCAATAAACAAGTGATATTAAAATTGTGACACTCCCCAGAATGAATTTCCTTAGTGTATTTATTCAGGTGCATCTGTTCTTCCTGACTTCATTTCCTTGAGTACCATTTTCATATAAATCAGATATCAGGTTGAGTATTTAGATTCTAAATATAGTAGTTCCACTGTCATTGACAATGAGTAAAATTCATTATAGAAATTCTGAAATATCTATTCTATTCATGCATTTATGTGTATATATATATATATATATATATATGTGTGTGTGTGTGTGTGTATGTGTGTATGTGTGTGTGTGTGTGTGTGTGTGTACATATAATTGCATATAGTGATCCTTGAAAGTTCTGGATGCCTATATAAATACTTGAAGGTTGAAAAGGCTTAGTTAGATTTCTCTCATGATAAATTATTTGCAGATTATTTTCCCCACCACTGTTTTTTTTTTTTTCATTTTCAGAGCTTATGTTCTTCCTCTATCATTCTCCTTTATACCATTTCCAATAAGCTTTTATTCTAAATAATATATTCTGTAATTCTGTGTTGCTTTTAGTTTTCTTTCATGTTTTCTACTTGACAGAGAACTGGCATGTTTGTTGGCTGAAGTAGTTTGTAGGTTCTTTAGGACTTCTTGTGATAATATATTTACATATATTAAACTGCCCTATTAAGTAGAGATAATTGATATACAAAACAATCCAGCAAAAAGCCTCCCAGAAGCTTTGTCACCTCCTTTGCCACATGTGCTCCAGGCTTTAATTCACTATATCTTAATGTACTTAAAGAAAAATGTGCCATAGATTTTGGAGGGGATAATATTTTGTACTAACCAAAGTGTTCCTATGATACTACTCCATTAAATACACTTAAATAAAAATTAATTCAGTTTTGTCAGCTAATTTATGATAATTGGACTTTATAACATTAGAAAAGAATCCCTAACTGCTCCAGGATAACTCTCAGAACTCTCAGAGCAGCAGCAGCAGACATCTTCTGGTCTTCTAGTTTGCCAGTGTCAATGCCATTTAGGTGATTGAGCCCAGAATTTGTGCATTATGAGAAAAATAATGGGGATCGTGGACAAAAAAGATAATATAGCATATCTCCTTTCTCCAGGCAGAGAGATAGGGGATGCCTAAAGCAAAATGCTTAAGATGTCACATATTTTCTCTATATATTGAGTGTTTTTGTTCAATTTTCTGTTATAAAAGAGACATCAATCTGGGAAAGTGAGAGATTTCCTTCACTTCCAGAAGTTATTTTAGGTAAAATAAAATCACCAGAAAAGGCATTTGAACGTAGTTTGTTTTTAAAACAAGCATATTATTCTTGCCAATTAATAAGAATTTAAAAAAAAATCTGTCCGCATTATTTCTTCATTGAGCAAGTTAAAAAAAAAAACAGGCCTAAAAACATAGAGGCATACATCATTCAGGAAAATAAGTTTATACATTAACCATGCCCCCAAAAAAGTGTCTCTAAGGCACAATAACATTCTATTAATTCATATACCACTATGTGGTTAGTCATTCCAAATAAGATCTTCTCTTAGTTTCAAATTTTTGAAATATCTCCAAAAAGGCTGCTATAAATTTGATAGAAATGTACATATATATGTATGTATATGTGTGTGTATAGTTTCTACATATATAGTACAGTTTTTATGTATATGTGTCTATATTTTTCTATGTATATATGTGTGTAAATATATATAGAAAGAGACAAAGAGACAGGGAGACAAAGAAAGAGACAGAGACAGAGAGACAGACACAGAGATATACAAATATAGATAAAGATCATATAGATGATAAATACACACACATACACACATATTTTAATATGGATCCTTTTAAAACTTTCTTTTCAATTTGAAATAAGTTTCTCTGATAAAGATCTTATATCTAAAATATATTAGAAAAATATTGAAATTTATAAGACAAAAAGACTATACGAGTATTCCCTAATATGTCGATGGTTAAATGATATAGAGAATATAAAAGATTCCAAGTTATCAACAATCATATAAAAATACTAGCAATTAGAGAAAAGCAAATTAATATACTTTTGAAATAACTGATGAACTGGCAAAGAAGACAAAAGAGGAAATAATAAATGTTGGGTTACTGTGGAGAAACAAGTATGCTGGTGCTCTGTTAATGGTGTTGTGAATCGATCCAGTCATTCTACTAACTAATTTCTAGCTATGCCCAGAAAGTTACCAAACACTGCATAACTTTTGACCTAAGTATTCTAGACCTCTACCCCCAAATAAATTTAATCTTTATCAGAGAAATCTGCTGCAAAAATTTTCCTACAGTTAATTATATCCTTCCTAATTTTAACAAATTTCAACAATGTAACTAGTTTTAACAATCCATACTAAAAGTATTTCCATCCTTGTTCTTCTAATTTTTGATTATTATTTTTGTATACGTCATATATTCATTTAGAGCTCATCTTAACATATGGTGTGAGATGTTAGTCTAAATATAATTTTTGTCAGATTGATGTTAGGTTTTTCCAACAGTTTCTATCAAATTGTGTGTTCTTAACTTCAATATTTGATATAATTTGTTTTTTTCAAAATATAGTACTATCACTTCCAGCTCTAAATTTAAAAGCCTATAGTCTTATGCACATTGTTTCCTATATATTATATTCGTATTCTGTTCCACTGATCATCCACCCTATTTTTTAAACTTATACCGAATAATTTCAATGACTATTCTTTTATAATATAATTTGAGATTTGAAACTGCTAGATTCTTTTCCTTCCTGGTTTTTCCCCATTATTTCCCTAAAGGTATATAAACCTATATATTCCCTTTTAAAGGTATGTCATAGATACATACACACACACATATATATATATGTATGCATGCACATACACATGCATATACACACATATATATGTTTTATATTATTTTATTTTTCCAAATACATGCAAAGATAGCTTTTAACATTCACTTTTGCAAAAGCTTGTGTTCCAAATTTTTCTCCCTCTCCTCCTCTTTCCCCCTCCAGCAAGCAATCCAACAAGGATTAAACAATACATATACATATATATTCTAGAGGTGTATATATGTGAATATTATCTGGAGGCATATATATATATATGTATATATATATATATACATATATATGTATATATATACACATACCAAGATGTTATTGATCTTTTATTCCTTAACATTGATTACCTTCTTTTTTTTAGCTCACCAAATTTTTTTTCTGTAGTTTGGTTAATATGGAACTGAATAGATAAATTAGGCCAACTACATAACGTAATGGATAGAGTGCCAGGCCTGGATTATAAAGATTCACATTGCTAGGTTCAAATCTGGCCTCAGACCCAACTATATATGATCCTGGGCAAGTCACAATCCTGTTGGCCTCTATTTCCCCATCTGTAAAATGAAGTAGAGAAGGAAATAGTAAACTACCCCTGTATTCTTGCTAAGAAAACTCCAAATGGGATCACAAAGAATCAGACATGACTGAAAAATAACTGAACAACAATGAATAGCTAAATTTATTTATATAGTATTGTCATTTTTGACTATGAATAATTTCTGCTTATTTAATTAGTTCCATCTTTATTTCCATGAATTGTTTTATAGACTTATTTAAATAGTTTCTTTGTCTGTTTTGGTTGGGAGTCCCAATATCTATAGTTATTTTGAATGAAATCTCTTTTTCTATTACTTTTTTCTGGATTTTGTTGGTATGCAGCAATATTGATGATTTGTGGGAGCTTCATATTTTGTCTTGAAACTTTACTGGTTATTAATTGTTTCAGTTAATGAATAATATTCAAGTGATCACTACAAGAACACAAGACAGAAATATACATCTCTAAATTAATTATTCATGCAATGAAAAGAAGCAGTGACATAAATTGCCATGGGTATTAAAATGAGGATAATGGCACTCAAGGGCATGAACTGTTTATTCATCTTACATTGCTCTACTATGTAGCCAAGGTCCTCTTTGTACATGGTAATTATTTAATGAATGCCTATTAAATAGAATTTAATCACATGTCTGATTTACCTTCTATATAAATATAGGTTATATATAAATTATATGACATAATTAAAACATATAATTATATTACAATGTATAATTATAAATGCATAATCTTCCAAATTGCATTTCTAATAGTTGTAGAGCCTTAGATAAGTGTGTGACACTCATTCTCCTTATTAATAAAATGGGGAGATTGGACAATATGGCTTCTGAGGTCTTTCCTAGATTTCTGAATGTGAAATAAATTCATATTATGATCCTATGTTTAGGATCACAGTTTTTGCCTCCACTTTGTCTTAAAAAAAAAAAAAAAAAAAACCAGCACAACAACAACACTTCCTTTGATTGTCTGGGAAAAGTCAGGAAGCCTCCTTGTAGCTTAAAGGTAAATTAAAGTCATTTGCTCACCTTTATCTGCTCTCTGTTCTATCTAGATGATGAGCAAAGGGCATGGGAGAATCCTGCTGGTCTTATCCAGCTCACAGAGTATGCATTGCCTTTTCCCACCCTTTTCAGAAAGGATATCCTTCATATCCTTTTCCTTCAAGTCATAATGAGGACACATTGTCTCAGGAAATGAGACTCCTCCTTAATGGAGCTCGGGAATACCATTCCACAGCAATTCATACTACTTCCCGTTCTCCTTCCTGCTCTTTGCCACAGCCGCCCTTTTGCTTGGGAGAGGCCCATGGGGTTATCAGCTCAATCTTGGCACAGGTCACTTGGGTCTCTAGGCAAAGAGCTATCTGCCTGAATCTTTTTGCTTATTAACGGGTTAACTCTATAGTTTTTGTGGGAGGTTTCTTTCCTACTCATAAAAGTCAAAAAGGGGCTAAGGTATTAAGAGTTCCCAAAACAGAATTGCTTTCAGGTTCCCCTTAAAAAACAAAAACAAAAACAAACAAACAACAACAACAACAACAAAAAACTCTCTCCTGTTCATCATTTGAGTCTGCAGTGCACCTAGGCTACGATTCCAAAACTCACTCATGAAACTATTGACTGCAGTCTTATCATATTCTACCAGTGTGCTACTGAGCAGGCCAATTAATTCTCTTGGGGATGGATATATATATATATATATATATATATATATATATATATATATATATATATATATATTTGTTAAGTGGGAGTGTTAGAATGGTCTGCTTACTAATGAGGAAGAGAGATTAGACTGCACAGCTTAGTCCCAGACCTCAGAACTGAGATCAATGGCTAGAAGCTGCAAAACAATAATTTTAGGGTTGATACAGGGCAGAAAACCATTCTTAGCAAGAATTACCCCAAAGCAAAATGAGTTGCCTGGGGGAGGAAGTAGATTTCTCCTCATTAGAAGTCTTCAAGAAAAGAGAAAAAAAGCAACCTTTGTCAACAGTGTGGTAGAGATTTTTTTCAGGTATGGTTTGAACAAGGTGATCAGTGAGATCTCTTACAACTTAAATTTTCTGATTCTACTTCAAAGGGCTATAATAATAGCAATAAGGAAGAATTGTAAGAATTTTTATTTTGTTTTGTTTTAGCAAGATCCATGTGACCTTTCCTAACTTCCATCTCCAGGTACCCAGTGCTTACCTATTTTCCTTCATTACAGTATTCCACAAAGAACAACCATTTTTACATTCCAGACCTTCCCCAGTCCTTTCTCTCCAGAACAAAATCATCATCATTTACCCACGTTTTTCGTTGATTCAACAACAATTTTATTTAATGAGTGGGCTAAGGAAAATAAATGGATCAATAAGACAATTGCCTGCTCATGAAAATATTTAAGGAAGTAGAACACTGCTCCCTTAGGATCCTATTGTTTAGTTTCTAATCTGATAAACTAATCCATTCTAATATATTAATAAGCACTAATATGCTATTTATGTCTCCTTCCTCACAAAGAGTATATGTATGTATGCTTGTATGTATAACTTTTAAGAATATTTCTGCAAAGATGTTTTAATGCAAAAAAGTAATACTTATATTAAGATATCAGGCAAAGCAATGGTCAACTCTGGGAGCATGTGCAGGAGTTCCCACAAGCATGTCTGGAAGGAAGTTCATGATGAAATGGAAAGCAGAGCTGCTCTAACACAAAATTCCATATACAGACTCACCAAACATTAATTTATGCCTCTTGACCATGTTCTCAGAACTGGGTTACTATGTCACATCATTTTATCTTCCCAACAATCCAGGAGGTAGGAATTTTTATTATCGCCATTTTATAGATGAAATAACTGATGCTGATTGACTTTCTCAGAGTTACATAGATATTAAATCTAGAAAACAGAATTTAATTACATCCAGTTTTCCTGACTCCAGGTCCAATACTTTATCCATTGCTATTCAATGGCATCCTGGATTAATGAAGTGTATTTTTTGACAAATACATTTTGTAACACTATTCAAATCAAATGGCTTTCTTTTTCTTTGAATGTTCTATGTAGGCTGGTAAGATGGCTCAGTAGATAGAGTGCTAGACCTGTAGTTAAGAGAACTAGAGTTTAAATACAATCTCAGGTTTTTACAAACTATATGATGCTGAGCAAATGACCTAATAACTGTCTGCCTCAGTTTCCTCTATTATAAAATGGGGATAATAATAGCAATTACCCTCCAAGGGATGACACAATAAGTGATATTTGTAAAATACTTAGCACAGTGCCTAGCACATAAGGGGTACTTTAATAAATGCTTTTTCCCCTTCTCTTCACCTACAAGACAGTGAAATAAAGTGTTATAATTTATTTCCTCTTCAATGGAAAAGAACTGTCCTTTAATTACCTCATTAAGTGGATCAGCTGAGGAGTATGTTATCTGAATTTCAGATCCCATATTAGTTGACCACATGTGGGGGCTATTTCCAGATAGCATCATAAAGTCATTTCCACTTTGACAAAATAACTTGGTAATTAGCAGATTAGAAATCCAATTCAATAAACAATTATCAAGAACCTACTATAGGGTAGGCACTGTTCTGAGCTTGTGTGTGTGTGTGTGTGTGTGTGTGTGTGTGTGTGCCCGCGTGCGCGGGCTGGGGAAGGGAGTTGCAAATAAGAAAAAGACAGTTCTTGACCCCAAGGAGTTTATAATCTAATAGAGAAGAGCTTATAAAAAAGGAAGTTGGAAAGAGGGGTTGCACTAGATAATACCTGATACTCAATATTTGATTGTGGAATGGAAACCAGGGAAAGCCACCACCGATGGAAAATAGAAAAGTACTTGGAAAGATTTTGGTGGGGTTTTTTTTTTTGTATGTTTATTTTTTTGGTTTGATTTGTTTTTTTTAAAATAGGAAATATATTACTCCTCCCTCTTTTCTCATATCAGAGGGGAGAGAAGCAAGTGAGGAAGTTGAGAAGGTATTGAGTTTCAAAAGTTGAGTTAATCTGCATGGTGATGAAATTTCAACTGAGATAGGGTACTGGTGTAGGTAACTGGTGCTACTTAAACACACCTGAGGAAGGTATCTGGCAAAGAGCAGGAGGTCTTGGGAAATGTGGAGTCAGAATTAGGGTGGAGGGAAAGAGGGTAATGACAATTACTGAAATTTAGCCAATTGACCCAAGCAATAGTATCATCTGTCAGTGAGAACAATTGGACTGATAGTATATGGAAGTCCTGGCAACCCTGCTGATGAAACCAAGAAAGAAAATGTGCTAGCCAATCTCACTAAAAAGTATATAACTTAAAGCATGAAATAGCATGCAAAAGATTTTTATTCTTTGCTAAAAGAACATTGCAATGGTTCAAGCCACAGGTCCCTCACTTAATAGTTGTGTGGCCCTAGCCAAAATTCTTCATCTCTCTGTACCTTAATAATGCCTTTAAAAATAATTAAATAAGTAAGTCAATAGGTTCTAAAGATTCATCTGAAGTTTTGGGAGAACCATGTTTACAGCTAGATTACATGTTTGATTCAGGTTTTTAAGATTATGCAATTTTTACTTTTACTTCTATTTTCTGATGATTCTGCAATCTTATAAATACTGAAACTCTTTTTTAATGGAGCAGATTATTACCTGTCCATACCATATTAGAGGAGAAACATTGTCAGGAGGTCTCAATCTTGGGTTCATATGCTTATTTTTAAAATATTGTACTAATCATATTTCAAAGATTAGCTTCCTCTGCCATAAGATTATATATTAAAAGGGCTTTTGAGTGTGTGTGTGTTTTTTCCCCATAAAGGTATTAAGCTTCCTCAGATAGCCAAGAATCCAAGACACAAAAAAAGGTTAAGGACCTCTGCTTTAATGTATTTATTTTTTGTTCTTTCAAATCAAATGCTTATTTTTTCCTCTCAAAATAATGAAGAAATAAAGTATTGGGGATTCTTGTTCTGTGATTATATCAATGTGGTCTATTATAGAAGACCGACTGAAAAAGTTGTCTTGTTTTCTTTTTTTATTATTATTAAAGCTTTTTATTTTCAAAACATATGCATGGATAATTTTTCAACATTGACCCTTACAAAACTGGTGTTCCAAATTTTCTCCTCCTTCCCCCCCCCCCCGCCCCGTTCCCCTAGATGGCAAGTAATCCAAAATATGTTAAACATGTTAAAAACATATGTTAAATCCAATATGTGGATTTATTTATACAATAATCTTACTGCACAAGAGAATTATTTTCTTCTCTTTCTTCAAGAACGCCTTTAGTATATGCATAGATTATTCTTATAATTTTATAGAGATGGGAAAATAAGCATGTTTCAGTAGTTACTAACATTTTTCTTAGTGTTAGTTTTATGTTTTTTTGCAAGTATAGCTTTCAAGATATTTTCCAGGCATCTGATATCCTCTCCTCTTTCAGATATCCCCTTTACCCATTACAACAAAACCCTCTGCTTAACTCTATTATAACTTTACACACCTTCTTCCTTTTATAATTAAAATTCAAGAACAAGTAGTCAACATTCATTATTATCACCTAAGAAAGAAATATGTTCTTAGTTAAGGCATTTATCATTTTGCTGGAGCAAATCCAAACCATGTTAACTCCAGCATAGATTTCTTTGATGTATATTTGGACTAGTTCAATAGTTTTTCTTTTCTTTGCTCTCTTTAGCATTATTTCTCCTTCTTCATGCAGCATATAAAGAACTATGATATCAGAATCCACATGTGGAGGAACCAGCATCTTGATGGATAAAAGGGCTTCTCATTTCCTTTTCAAACTCAGTCATTCAACTATTACTTATTAAGCACCTACTATGTGCTAGATGTTATACTAAATGCTAAAGGTATAAATAAAAACAAAAGATAAATGTATATACATGCACATATACCATCCATGCTGTCAAGGACTTTAGAGTCTAATGGAGGAGGCAACATCCAAAAATTGTGAACAATAAAGATGTATCAAAAATTAATTGGTATAAGAAACCAAGCCATTCTCCAATTGATAAATGGTCAAAGGATATGAACAGACAATTTTCATATGATGAAATTGAAATCATTACCACTCATGAAAGAGTGTTCCAAATCATTATTAATCAGAGAAATGCAAATTAAGACAACTCTGAGATACCACTACACACCTGTCAGATTGGCTAAGATGACAGGAAAAAATAATGATGATTGTTGGAGGGGATGCAGGAAAACTGGGACACTGATACATTGTTGGTGGAGCTGTGAACGAATCCAACCATTCTGGAGAGCAATCTGGAATTATGCCCCAAAAGTTATCAAACTGTGCATACCCTTTGATCCAGCAGTGTTTCTACTGGGCTTATACCCCAAGGAGATACTAAAGAAGGGAAAGGGACCAGTATGTGCCAAAATGTTTGTGACAGCCCTGTTTGTAGTGGCTAGAAGCTGAAAACTGAGTGGATGCCCATCAATTGGAGAATGGTTGGGTAAATTGTGGTATATGAATGTTATGGAATATTATTGTTCTGTAAGAAATGACCAGCAAGATGAATACAGAGAAGCTTGGAGAGAATTACATGAACTGATGCTAAGTGAAATGAGCAGAACCAAGAGATCATTATATATGTCAACAACGATACTGTATGAAGATATAATCTGATGGAAGTGGATTTCTTTGACAAAGAGACCTAATTCAGTTTCAATTGATCAGTGATGGACAGAAGCAGCTACACCCAAAGAAAAAACACTGGGAAATGAATGTAAACTGTTTGCATTTTTGTTTTTCTTCCCGGATTATTTCTACCTTCTGAATCCAATTCTCCCTGTGCAACAAGAAAACTGTTTGGATCTGCACACATATATTGCATCTAGGACATACTAGGACATATTCAACATATATAGGACTGCTTGCCATCTGGGGGAGAGGGTGGAGGGGGGGAGGGAAAAATCGGAACAGAAGTGAGTACAAGGGATAATGTTGTAAAAAAAAATTACCCTGGCATGGATTCTGTCAATAAAAAGTTACTATAATAAAAAAAAAAGAAAAAGAAAAAAAATTAATTGGGAGTAGTCTCACAGGAAGGGACTAGAATTAAGGAGGACTTGTAAAGTCTTGCCAAAGAAGGTGGGACTGAAACTGAAAACTGAAGGAAGTCAAAAAGAAGAGGGAGAGAATTCTTGTGATAGGAGACTGTGAAAGAAAATGTTTAGAATCTGGAGATGGATATTCTTATGTAAGGAAAAGCAAGGAAGCCAGTGTCTCTGTATCACAGAATACAAAGAAAGCAGTAAGATATCAAAAAACAAGAAAGGGATAGGTTTTGAATGTCTTTGAGAACTAAACAGAGAATTTTATGTTTGATCATGGAGACAATAAGTAGCCCCTGGAGTCTATTGAGTGTGTGTGTGTGTGTGTGTGTGTGTGTGACATGGTCAGATTTATTTTAGGAAGATCAACTTGACAGTTGAGTGGAAGATGTATTGAAGTATGTAGCTACTCCAACTTGGAATATTCACCAGGCAATAGTCCAGGCATGAGGTGATGAGGGTCTACATCAAACTAATGGCTATGTTATGAAAAATGGGACCAATATGCAAGATATTATAAAATTAGAAATGAAAAGATCTGACAACTTAGTAGATATTATGGTGGAGAAATAGGAAATAAAGAATTAAAAATGACACCTAAATTGTGAGTCTGGGTGATTGGGGAATTAATGGTGTTCTTAAAAGTAATAGAAAAGCTAAGAAGGGAGAGTTTTCTTTTGGGTGGGGATAAGTTTAGTTTTGGACATGATGAGATTCCAGTGTCTATGGGACTTTGGTTTAATACATCCAGGAGGCAACTGGAGGAAATAAAGTTAAGGCTAGTCAGGTAGATTTGAGAGTCATCTGCAAGGAGGCAATAATTGAAAACATGGATGCTGATGAGATCACAAAGTGAACTAATACAGAAGAAGAAAATTAGACTTATAGCAGAGTCTTTGTAAGGGGGAAGACACCATCATATAGGAGAATGAGGAGTCAACAGGATCATAAAAATCTGGAAAAATAAGATTATTAAGAAGAAAAGGGTGATTAAATATCAAAATCTTCAGAGAGGATAAGAAGGATGAGGATAGAGAATAGAGAAAAGACCAATCAATTAGGTAACTGTGAAATCATTAATACCTTTGGAGAGGACAATTTCAGCTGAATGATGAGATATAAAGCTATACTACAAGGAGTTAAGAAGAGATTGAGAAGAAAGGAAGAGTTAGGTCCAAGAACAGAAGGCTTTTTCAGGAAGTTTGGTCCCAAAAGGAAGAAAAGATATGGGAGGATAGCTAACATGAATGAATAGACCAAGTGAGGATTATGGGGGGGATTATGAAGGTGGGGGAGATATAGGCATGATAGGCAGTATGGGATAGGGAAGCAACCAATAAATGCAAAACATTTAAATAGTAATGAAAACAAATGAATAGTAATATAATAAACATGATAGAGAAGACAATCTACTAGAGAACGCAGGATAGAATGGGACCACCTCTACAAGGAGAGAGTTTGTTTTGTCAGGAAGAAAAGTCACCTTTTCATATGAAACAGAGGTGAAATAAGATGATGACAGAAGGTAGTAGTAATTCATACCTATGTATAAGATGTGTGATGAGGAACAGGGGAGAAGAAGGAGCTTCTCTGTGAATGACTTCAGTTTTTATTTCCTGTCAAATCTTTTCCTTCATATTATTTCTCTTTCCTCCTCCATTTTTATATTTCCCTCTCACAAGCTTTGTTCCCCAATGCCAAGAATTTCTTGGGCTTTAAAATCTGACTCTTTATGGCTTCTCCTTCATCTTCTACGTCACTGAATTTATCTAATCCCCAAAAGAGCAGTAGCAACAAGTATAGAAATAACAGGGGAAAGTAAGAGGAGAAGCTTTTTATAATACTATGATTGGATGAATGATTCCTGAATGACAGAGAATTGGCTGTATACTTGTTGATGAATATTAATTAAGAACATATATTTGAAAGGTAAGGATAGCTGACTTTGCATTCCAGATCTGGCCAAAGAGAGCCCCAAGCCACAGGAACTTTGACATGAGGTTGAAAGCAATTCATTCAAGGGATCAGATTCTTCATCTCAAATTGTTCTCTATTGTTTTCAAAGTGCAAGATGCAGTTCTTAAAACAGAACTGAGCCTGTGTGTCCATCAACATCACAGCAAGGATTATAGAAATATCTAATGTAAGAATGATTACCAGAGAAATCAACTATATATTTAGATAATAGATTCAGAAAGGGCAATGACCAATAAAATAATACACTTAAACACTTCTTGTACATAGTGCCAAGAGCTTGGAAATATGGTAATATTTTCCAGGGAATAGTATGTGATGAATGTTATATTCTAATCAGGACCATGTAATCATATTTATATTACTCAGCTAATGATTGATATTGCTATTTTTCTTTATTTTTTTATTACTGTAGAAATTTTTTCTCTCCTGAATTTTCAGAAACTAAAACTTTTAGGTTGTTAGGTAGCAATATAATTAGCTAGATACTTAACTGATAGTAGTAATTCATACCTATGTATAAGTTTAATGTCTACAAAGTCTAACCACCTGGTGGTGAAATCCAGCCTCAGGCAGTTACTTAGCTGTGTGATCCTGAGCAAGGTGCTTAACTTCTCTCAGCCTTAGTTTCTTCATTCAAAGAATGGGAATAATATCATTAGTCTAACTGTTATTGTGAGACCCAAAAGAGGCATTTGTAAAGCATTCTACAAACTTAAAGTGCTCTATAAATGCTAGCTATTATTATTTTCATCTTATCATCAAGTTTATATAACAGATTAGCATGAGCATTATTGCTCTTATTATACAATTTATACAATTATACAATTAAGAAAAACAAGACTTAAAGATTAAGTGTCTTTCCTCTAGCCACACAGCTTTTAAGTGATTAAACCTATGTTGAAATCAAATAGTATTTGAGATAACATTTGTAAAGTGCTTAGTACCATGTGTGACACATCATGCATGGCATATAAATGCTACATATTATTATTATTAAATCCATATCTTCTGTGTCCAAACCCAGGCCTCTTTTTGCAGACCCATATAATGGATATTAATGGTCTGAGATTTGAATTAATGATCCTGGATAGATGAATAATTATTTTGAATGTGTTTCCTAATAAGAATATTATGAACTAATAATGAATTTTTACAAACTATCACTGATACATTGGAATTACGCCAGTATTTAATATTCGCTTCTCTCTGTTTTCTAAAGAGTATATTCTCCTTATCTTCTTCCTATTTGTCCTGCTACCTTTTCTCTGTCCCTTTTACTGAATCTTCATCCACAAGATGTTTTCTAATATTCTCTTCTAGGCCCCAGTTTCCTCTCCTCTCTAGGTTCCAATTATTATCTCTATGCAGATGACACTCAGATCTACTTCTGAAATAATTTTTTAGCCCTAACATCTCTCCTGACTTCCAATCTCAACTATCTAAGTATCTGTTGGACGCATCAAACTGGATGCTCTTTAGAAACTTAATTTCATTATGTCCCAAATCAAACTGTTCATGTTCATGTCCTGCTCCCAGTACTACTCTCTTAGTAACTTCCTTATTGCTATAGAGGAAATTGCCATATTTTTAATCACCTAGGCTCTCAACTTGGGTGTTATTCTTGACTCCTCATTCTCTGTCATTTCCCCTCCAATTTATCCAATCAGTTGTAAAGTTCTATTGTTTCTACCCTATGACATCTCTTTCATATGCCTCCTTCTCTCTTCTCGCAACCCTGATGTAGGCTCTTAGCATCTCTCACTTGGACTAGTACAGTAACCCATTAGTTGGTGTTCCTCCCTCTCTATTCCATTTCACTTCCTACTTGACTAATCTTTCTAAAGTATGTCTGATAATGTCATCAGCATCCCCGTTCAATAAACTCTATTGGCTCCTTCGTTCTTCTGAGATCAAATACAAAATCCTTCTAGTCTTTTAAAGCTTTCAAAACCTATGTCCTCCCAGCTTTCGAATTCTTTACATTTATCCCTCCATGTACTGCAATTTACAGGAAGTCAGTTGACTTCCTTGCTGTTTTATATATAGTACAATCTATCTGCAGATTCTGAACATTTTCATTGGTTGACCCAAAGCCTTCAATTTCCCCCCCATCCTTTCACATTCATTAGCTTCCTTCAAATCTCAACTAAAGTTCTATCTTTTACATAAATCCTTAATCTTAGATTCTTCCCTCTCAGTCTATCCTAAATGTATCCTCTCTTGTTATTCCATAGTTGTTTGTATATTATTTCCTTCACAGGTTATGAACTCCTTGAGAGAAATGATCACTCTTTGCTCTGTGCCTTTCTTCATATCACAGGAAACTCAGTGTCTTATACAGAATAGTATCCAATAAGTGCTAATTGTATGATTGATTTTGATGGGTGTGTAATCTCATCATGGAATATCCTCTCATGACTCATCCATGCCCTATCATGCTGTATGTCTCTGGTCTATGTCCTCCTGTCAGTCCTCTACAGAGAGTTCATCCAGAATAATTCATGACTTCTTCTAGCCTTTTGTGTTTGTTTGTTATCTCTGGTAAAGGCAAATAAGATATATGCTAATATTGCTAAAGGAAATTAGACTTTACTATGAGCTTATTAAATTAAATCTTGCATATCTAAACAAAAACTCTAATTCTAGAGAGGCCTTCTTTAATTTCTAGATGTCCTGTGGTATATTTGAAACATCTAGAAGAAGTAGAATTCAAATCTTGGCTTTCCCATTTGTGTGACCTTAAGCAAATTATTTAATCTTGTTAAACCTTAGCTTCCTCTTCTTGAAATTGACTGAAATAGGTGATCTCTAATGTCACTTCTAATTCTACTTTAGTGTTTCTAGAGAGGTCAGGAAGTATAAAATATATAGAAAATATTTTCCTATTCTATCCATAGGAGCAATTGAAAGTGAAAGCATAATCACATCCTTAAAAAAAAAACTAGTTCTTCTTTCTTGTCATTTAAAATATGTTAAGTCATTTCACATTAGAAAAAACAATTACCATGATTCAGGGTACTTCCAATAGTTTGCTTTTATAAAAAATCATCTGTAATATAGAGAATATCTCTAGAGATGTTCTGCTGCAATGAGGGTCTGTCAAATGGAGCTAGGAAGAGTTGATAAACAAATAATATCATTCTATGTTACTCAAATTTGTGTTGTTCTCTTCCATTACTCAAGGTGTTTCCAGTTATCTCAAGGGAATATAGTGGTATCTTCAAAAGGCTCTTGAAACAAAAGTAAATTCATTTAAATTGCTCAAATAGAGTACAATGAGATAAAATCACTAAGTTGCTGAAGAGCAATTTTAGAGCCCATGTTGTTTTATTATTTGCAGAAACTCCAGAGAATATGATTTCTTTTATATTTTTGAATTTGTTGCTGTTATTGTAAACATATTTGTTCTTGCCAATGAATTTGGAATTTATTTCAACAGGTGATTTATGTCTATATTTTTACATATATACATATATATGTGATTATAAATGTATGTGCTTGCTAAAACTAAGTTGGCAGGAGTCTTATAGATTATCTGGTATAACCTTTTTATTTAAAAAAGTGTAAGTTTTATTGATACCCTTTGCTTTAGTGTCACATTTATTTCTTACCAGGAAATTTTTTCTTTGTAAACTTGTTTTTAATCCGCAAAATCAACCAACATATAGACCATATCTGTTAGTATATGTAACATTCTATATGGCTAGTCCCTTATACTTATATTCTACTTATGCTTATAGTAAGGTAGATATCTATTCTTATTTTGTCTATAGGCCAAAGAGTGGTCAATATGATTATCTTTCATTTTTCATTTTATTGGTATTTTCTATTGAGATTTTTGTAGATATTTTGTATACTTTTCTCCTGGTCTTCTTACTTCTTTCTGCATTAGTTCATATGTCTTATAACTTTCTCTGAGTTCCTCATATTCATCATTCATTAAGTACAATGGTACCCCCATTACATCAGCGTGTCACAATTTGTTTAGCCATTTCCAAATTAATTTGTGCCTATTTTGTTACTGATTCTTTGATCCTATAAAAATACTATCATGAGTTTGTGCAATCCTTTTGGTTTTAAACCCCTTCAGACAGATGTCTAGCAAAGGCATCAACGTGAATGACTATTTTAATCACTTTTTTTTCTTAATTCCTTCAATTTACAAGAAAAACAAATGAGGCTCAAAGAAAGTAAATAAACAGTGTTGTAGATAAAATACTAGAATTAGATTCAGAAGACCTAAATGTGACATCTCAGCTATAGCACTTTCTACCAAGTGGGACCTTAGAAAAGTTACTGTTAACTTATCTAAACCTCAGTTCCCTATCTCTAAATCTGGGGGATTAAGTGATCACAAAATCTGGTTACATATTTAAAAGTCATGGATTTGATTGTTCATATAATACCACAAAGCCAAAGGCAAAAGGAGAACTGACTCCAAGGACTACTCTTTCCTCTTCCTATAGTCATATGCACAGAGTCACTTTCTCTGTATATGCTTGTGGCATGTCGATGGATACATATATACAAAGTTCTATCACTACAAAGAGTGGTAATCTTTTTAGTCATAATGTGTTTCAAAGACTGCCTTTTAGGTCATAAACGTCTGTGATTTTCATAGTAGACATATTGTCCACACCAAAGAAATCACAAGACTTTGAAGTGTATACAGAGTGGAGTGCTGCCTTTTCTAGTGTGATTTTGGTTAAGCTAATTTTCTTCTCTATGCTTTAAAATTCTTTAAAAGAAAGATTGATTTGTGAAGTCTTTGCAGTTCTAAATCCTAAATATGATACTATATTTGTATGGTGTCTTTATTCACTCTATAATGTACTAATCATTTTCATACAGATTGTCATTTGAACATCATAACAAACGTTCGTAACATGCAGGGCAAGTAATATCCCTTTCAGGACATAGGTTCAAAGAGATTGAGATTTAAATCAGGACACACAACTGTGTGAACTAAAGCAAAACCAATACTAGAACTTATCCAGTCTAGTGCCCTAAGGTAACTCCATATAAAAAACATCCTCCTCTACCCAACTTCTAAATTGTATCTATTCTGGGGTCTCTCCAGAATCTGATTAAGTCCAAAAGCTTGAAGCCCATTCAAACTCACCCTTGAGTAGACAAATCTCTATATGGTCTTCTCTTTTTTCTTTTAAAATAATGGGGATTATTTTTTAAAAATAACTGTATTGTGTTTCCTTTTAAATCTAATATATTTTATTTTAAGTATTTAGAAAGATTTTGAGAATAGATTTCACCAAATTGTGGAAGGGATCCATGATACACAGAGAGCTAAGAATTCCTCCTCTAAACCTTTGTTACTGATTGTACAAGTTTATTATTGTTCCAATCTGAAATGGATAGCACTGGTTTCATGCCTTGATTTCCATAACTTCCTTTAAAACTATATTGAAGTTTTTTAAAAAGAATTTATAGAAAGAAATACCATTTATCTCTTCCTTGAGATTCTACCTAGGGGTATTCCTTTGATTGCTTATTCTTGTCTATTGCCTGAGTCAACAAGGAAAACTTTCATCAATCATTGATAAATTCTGTTTCTCAGACATGAGCAACAGAAAGGAGTGCAAAGCAAGGGAGAGAGTTATAGTATTCTTTATGCAATTATTGAATTATTTTGTAGCATCAGCAATTTACTGTGATATGAGGAAAGGCAAAAAAGTCATGAACCCTTACCAAGGGTATTTCATAAGCTAAAGAGTTGGATAATTTAAGAGAAGTCTCCTGTCTTTGGGATACATACAGGAATTAATTATCAAGTCTTTTGTTCAATCTTCTTTTGTGACTGGGTCTAATTAGAGATTTTAGAACTTGTTGGGAAGCCAATGTCACAAAACAGATTCATCCTTGTTTTCAAAAGGTAATCTTTTTAAATTTCCTGTTTCTTTATGATGAAGATATATATATATATATATATATATATATATATATATATATATATATATCCCAGAGATGAATCTATATTGCTTGTCTCAAGTGAAAAGAGAGTGTTTTTATTTTTTTTTTTTTAGAAAAAAACACCTTTTCATCACTCACAAAATACTTAATGAAGAAAATGAAAGAGCTTGAGTAAAATTCTGTCTGCAAAAATGTAAGATAGGAACCCTTCTAAAGAGAAAAGGATGCTCTCTTCCCAAGTATTTCCCTTTAAAGAGTACTGCCACTACTGGGTGAAGTTTCAGACATTTTAAAGTAGCCACTTGATATTTGAAAATAGCAAATTGTTTTTTGTTTTTTAAAGGTGTAGGGTCTCCATTAAAAGGGTTAGTGTGCCTTCTTCTCAAGTTCACCATCTTGTCTTTTCAGAACCTAGGACAATACTGACATGTGTGTGTGTGTTTTTGAGTTTTACCATAAGAGAAGACTAGAAAACTTTATTAGAATTTAATGAAAGGATGAGAAGAAAAGTGGTAAATCATAACAAGCCCCGAGCAGGAAAGCACAATTACTGGTCAACTGAAGAAAGCAAAACCAGCCCTGATTTGTTTTCCTTCTGAAGGAGGGGGATATCGTTTCCTTAAACAAAATCCTGCTGACTATGGATGGTCTAATAACACAGACCTTGGGAGCCAGGGGAGGGAGGAGAGTCAAAATAAACATCAGTTTTGTTTAATGTTTAAAATGCCATGGGCATTTAAGAATCCTCCCAATAAAGAAACAAATACTTGAAAAAGAATGTTTTTGCTACCGCAAAATTGTTGCTGTTTCATGCATGCCTATGGTGATGAAGAAAGATATATCGATGTCTGGGAGAAACTGGTCATTTTTTATTATTTTCTGCTCATCTTCAATCATTTCCTTGTAGTAACTGGATGTATTCTTTCAGCACGTGATATTTAGATACTACAATCTCTTTTCATACATCTCAGAATTTGGGTTTTAGAACCAGCAAGATAATTTCCTTCTGCTTTGGAATATGTATTGGCATTGATTCTTCAACTTGATCATTACAAAATATAGTTTTACCCACTAATTTTCAAAAAAAAATCAGCTTCATTTATTTGACTTTATTAATCAACTACAATAAGCAAAGTAGATATAACTAGCAAATATAATTTGAAATTGCATTAGTAGAAATTGTTGCTGGTTTTTCTTGCAAGACAGTTCCTCAAAGAGATTTATTTTATTTAATTTAATGAAACAAGATAAATAAATAGTATCTCTATATATAAAACATGAATATATGTCCATATATACACATACATATATACAGATGTTTATATTGTTTGTATATGTGTATGTGTACACATATATAAATAATATGCAAATACAAGTATATGTTGAAAATCAGCAAAGATAGTGTGTCTAAAATGAAAACAAATTTAATTACATCCTAAGTTTAATGGCATCTATAATAAAAAAATACAGTATAGCTATATTGACAAAGATATTTCCTTTTATGCATTTATTTGTCATTTTTCTTACTTTGCTTTATAGTATTTAAGAAACTAGTTGAGTTTCAATCATATCTCAGATGGTTAGTAATTGTACAACCTTAGACAAGTCACTTAAACTCTGAATTTCAATTTTCTCATTTGTTAAATGAGAATGAACATAGAATGTACTTCATAAGGCAGATATGAAGATTGAATAAGATAGTGTAGGTAAAACATATTCCAAACATCGAAGAATTATGTAAATATCAACTCTATTATTTATTTTTATTTGGAATGAAATTAGCTGATATTTGATAATGGTAAAAGTAATGTTTAAAGTAGCCACTTGATATTTGAAAATAGCAAATTGTTTTTTTTTTTTTTTTAAAGGTGTAGGGTCTCCACTAAAAGGGTTAGTGTGCCTTCTTCTCAAGTTCACCATCTTGTCTTTTCAGAACCTAGAAAGAAAAAATATGTTCAACAATTATGTTAGTTCAACACAGCTGATCCAGTAAACAATACATATAATCCTGAACTTTAAATGTCCAGTCACATTTTAATCCTCAACAACAACAAAAAAATCTTAGTTTTCCCATTTTTTTTCAGATATACTATTATCTTATTCTAATGTTTATGTATTCATCATGCCTTCTGGATGTGTTTATGGTAATTTTTCCTGTATGTTTAAAGTTAGATTTTCTTTTTTCACCAACAGTTAATTATTCATTTTTAACTGGCAAAAACAAATTTTCTTTGGGTGTTTTGCTTTTGCCTTGTTAAGTTTAAAAAATTTTTTTATTAAATTTTATAGTTTTTCAATTAACAAGAATTTATTTTTTTTATTCCTCTCATCCTCTTTCCCACTGGGGGGGGGGGGGGAAAGAAGAAAAGGAAACTAAAAACATAAAAGATATGTTTTGACAAGCAAAACAGATTCCTATATTGACCCTTCCCAAAACCATGTGTTTCATTCTTTACTCTTGAGTCCATTATCTCTCTGTCAGGAGGATCCTTAATCATAAGTCTTCTGGAATCATGGTTGATCATTGCACTGAACAGTTTTGTTTCTACAATGAGGCTGCTTTCCCATAAATTGTCTTTTACTACTCTATCATTTTGCAATAATTCATAAAAATCTTGGAAAGTTTCTCTGAAGCATCTCTTTCATCATTTATTATATCACAATAGCATTTTGTTACATCTATATAACACAATTTATTCAACCATTTGCCTTGATAGGAGTTCCTTTAGCTTCTAATTCTTTTTCTTTGCCAGAGATACAGAGATAGAGACAGACAGAGACAGAGACACAGAGACAGACAGAAAAAAAGACAAATAGACAGAGGCAGAGAGAGACAGAGAGAAAGAAGGAGGAAGGGAGGAAAGGAGGAAGGAAAAGAGGGAGGGAGAGAAGGAGGGAAGAGGACAGGGAGAAAGGGGAAAGGGGAAGAAATTCCTGTTACTAGTGATATCAGTGCATCAAAAGGTATTCTAAGTTCGGTAACTTTTGGAAAGAATTTCCAAATTGTTTTCCAGAATGGCTGAACCAGTTCACAACTTCATCCATACTGTTTAATGTGTTTGCTTTCCAACTAATCCTCCTATATTTGTTATTTTCCTTTCATTATAAATTTTGCCAAAATAAGAGGTGTATCATGAAATCTCAGAGTTGCTTTAATTTTAAAATCTCTAAATATTGGTGAATTACCGCATTTTTCCATGATTATTGAATGCTTAGATTTATTCCTTAGATAATTTCCTGTTTATATCTTTGAAACATTTATATTTTGGTGGAATCATTCATTCATAAAAATGTTAATCATTCCCATATATAGGAAAGAGACCATAAATAAGAAAAAAAATGCTGCAAAGATTTTTTTCCCCCAGAGTTACTTGGTTACCTACTAATTTTAGCTGTATTAGTTTTGTTTGTAAGACATATATGTATGTATATTGTATATATGTTTATCTATAGATTATATATGTGTATAATCTTTATATATATATTTATTTATCTACTTAATATTTATCCATATTATCTTATCAAGAACTGTTCCCTTTACCATAGAGGTGAAAGGTAAATTTTCCCCTTCTTTAATTTTTTTTTTTTTTGATAGGAAAATCAGAAAATCTCAACACCAAAATGTGTTAATAACATATTTCTTATCTTACCCCATGCACATGTTTCACATATATTCTGATTTCACTCTCTCAAAGTTGGACCAGCCACATCTGCCCCTCAGGTAATATTTATTAATTAATTTTAATTAATTGATTGGTTATTAATTTTTCTTTCTCCCT
Source organism: Sarcophilus harrisii (assembly GCF_902635505.1). NCBI lineage: Eukaryota > Metazoa > Chordata > Mammalia > Dasyuromorphia > Dasyuridae > Sarcophilus > Sarcophilus harrisii. Next base: position 147,101,702 of record NC_045427.1, read on the forward strand.
TCCTTTGTTCCTGCCTTCTTGCCTTTCTTCTTCCTTCTTTAGTTTTTCCCTCCCTTCTTCCTTTCCTTTTCCTTTCCTTTCCCCCTTCCTTTTTCTTTCCTTCCTTCATTTCTTACTCCTTACATTCCTTTTTCCTTCCTTCTTTTCTTCCCTCTTTCCTTCTTCTTTCTCCTCCATTTTTTCCTCTTTTTTCTTAGTTTACCGTGTTCTAGATATAGAGCTATCAAGAAATCCTAGCTTTGCCTAACTCTAGCAACAACCTTCAAAGCTAAGGAAATGTTCTAGAATCTTTCTCCTCTCTGACAAACAAGCTTAGAAGATTAAATATATTTTTAAAATTGCCAAACCACTAAGTCATATTATACAGAAAGGTCATTTTGCACATAGGTGTTCAACATTATTTAAACCAGAAAATGTTTTGTTTAATTTTTAAAAAAGAATCTAAAGCCTAAGTTGTGAAATTATCAGAGTATATATAAGAAAAAAGTGAAAATGTATAAAATGTACTCTAGTTCATGCCAAACAATTTATATCTGAAATAATAACAACAAAAATATAAGATGGCAGGATTGGAAATGGAAAATATAGAGTTATAATAAAATATCTCTTTCTTCATCATCAAGGTCTTGATTAAAGAACTGAAATAAACTTTATGACAATAAGTATCAACATGTTTATTGTTTTCCAAGGCTCTTTAATTGCTCTTGGGAACCAAGGTATCCCTTCAAGGAGAAAAATGCACCAATGTTTACTTTGAGGATAAAAGCAGAAAACATAACTATTTAGAAATTATATAATTAGAAAAGATCTTCAAATATAGAAAACTGGCAGTTTTACAAAGGCTTTTAAAATCTAACTTCATTGGGTTCCCACGCCATGGAACCTTTATAAGCTTCCACAGAAAGCTAAAGTTCTAAAATACAAGTGGAAAGACCTCAATCAGCTCTTAGTATCAGTCATGATTGAACTTGAACTATTTTAGACAAATGCATCTCATTTATGAAATAAAACAATGCAATCCAGTTTATGAAATAAAACAAAATGTCTGGACAAGATGTTTGCATAGTCTCCCTCAGGTACCTATTCCAATGTCTAGTAACTCTCACTATTCAGAAGGGATTGTTTTATTTTGTTTTTGCTAACCCAAATCCCTTTCCTAATCTACCATCAGTCCAAAGGGCACAGCTGGTGACCATCTGAACAATATCTTTTCTACTCAGAGTAGGCTATTACTTTGTCCCTTGGCTTGATTCTCTCCAGGTTATATATTCCTTTGTGCTTTTTCTATTGAGTCTAAGATTCCAACTCTCTAAGGAGGTATAATGACTTAGCAGAACAAGAAAATCCTTGGCCCTGGTAGTGGGATGCCCATCTAATCCCTGGTTCACCTTGTCAGACCATGTTATTGTGACATGGAAAACTCTATCTTATGGGAGAATGATTTTCCTAGTTTTCTAGTTTCCAATATTCATTACAATTAAGATTCTCTTTCATCAAGAAGTTCTCAAGTAGTTAGAAGACCACAAAAGGCATTCCACTGTATATCATAACAGAATCCAACAAGAGGTGCTACTCTAATATGTATGTTCCCATTATAGCATGTTCCAGATGTGGCCACTTACAATGATGCTCTTAAAACAGATTTCTGGCTCACTATGGATAACATCATGATCTTTCTCTTTTTATAGCATGACACATCATAAACAGGATGGAAGGGGTATTGTCCTCCTTGTTTCTTAGTTTCATTATTCAGCAAACAACTCTATTTAGGCAGTGATACAATGGAGAATTTCATTGCATTTTTTAATTAAGCTGCTTGCATGCATGTTAAGGCAGCATCTTTGTCCTCAATGAGGTCTGGTAGAGTCAGTGAAGTAAAGTAAGTTTTTGATAGCATAACAGGGATGTGGGCTGTACCCTGCTCCTCAACAAAATAACAACAACAATTTGCTTTTTCTTCTACTTCCAGTTACTAGAAATACTCATTGGCTTGTTTTTGTCCTTATCTACTTATATCTCCTTTTTTGAATGTAACACATCTAGTCATTGATAACAAATAATTTACAAGTCAGAGTGATCTGTATGATCTATAGGAAGAAATTACATAAATTGCAAGTGATGGTATATAAGGGAAATACATCTAAGCATATATTTCTAGGCCCTCTTTTGTCTTTTCCCTGTATTCTATTTTTTTGATGACTTCTTCAGTGCTCATGGATTCAATGAACATTTCTATGCTGATCCAGTGGTAAACACAGTGCCTGGGAAATAGTAGAAGCTAAGTGGAACAGTAGATACAACAATGGACTTGGAATCAAGAAGACTTCTGTTTCAGACACTTCTTTAGATGTATGACTCTGGACAAATAATCTTGTTTGCCTCAGTTTCTTCATTTATAAAATGGGCTAAAGAAGGAAATATTAAACTATTGTAATATCCTTGTCAAGAAAAACCTAAATGAGGTCACAATTAGTCTTACATACCAGAACTCAACCAAACAGCAAAATAAATATTCACTGACTGCTTAGCTAATAATGATTCTCCAGTCTACTTATTGAACCCTAACATCCAGAAATTTATCTCCAAATATGTCATTTAGTAACCTATTATTTTTAAGTGCCTTCTATGATCTTTTAAGTATCTTCTATGTACTATACTAAGCACAAAGGATAAAAAAAAGGCAAGAATCTATTCCTGCATCAGAAAGCATGTTTCTAATAGAGAAGGAAGCAACTATGTATAAATAAGATACATACAACATGAACTGGGTATAATTTTAAAGGGAGGGCAAAATATTGAGGACTAGTAAAAGCTTGCTTTAGAAAGTGAAACATTAGTTAAAACTTAAAGAAAGCTAGGAGGTAGAGATGAGGAGGGAGACAGGCATGGAAGGATAAGAAATGTCAAGAAACAGAGTAGCATTTTTCAAAGAATAACAAAACTATCAATGTTGCTGAATCACAGGGGAGAGTAATAAAATATAAAAAGAATGGAAAAGTATGAAGGGCCTAGCTTATGAAGGACTTTAAAAACCAAACAGGATTTTCTATATTATTTTAGAGGTAACAATCAATTGATTTTATTGGATGAGGAGGTGAGAAGGAATAAGAAACAGCTGAACCTATGCTTTAGAAAGTTAAGTTTGACAGATGAGTGGAGAAAAATTAGAATGGGGAGATAGATGAGGAGATAATGGGGAAAGGAGACCAACCAGCTAGCTATTGAAATAGTCCAAGCATGAAGAATTGAGAGCTCACACCAAGATGATAGCAAAGCCACAAGAAAGAACTATATAGGGACTTATATAAGAGATGTGAGTGGACAGGAATTAATAACTGTTTGATTATGGGAAGTAAAGTGGGGTAAGAGAAATTAATTGAGAATTACACCTATATTGTGGGCTTGGGTCACTGGTCAGAAACTCATAAACATCTTAAACTCAACATACCCAAAACAGAAATCATTGTCTTTCCCCTAAAACCCTCTCTTCCTATTAATTTTTCTATTAACTTTTGAGGGCACCACCATCCTTCTAATTATCCAGTCTCTTAACCTAATTATTATCTTTGACTCTTCACTTTCATTCCCCATACCCAATCAATTGGTAAGACCTGTGCCTTTATGTTCTCTCCTAAAGACTCCATTCTCTTTTATGATATCACCACTACCAGAGTGCAGGATTTCAATACCGCAAGTCAGGACTATTGCATTAATCTTATAGTTGGTTTCTCCCTCTTCGATTCATCCTGCACTCAGGTCAGCTACATCTTCTTAAAGCATGGGACCTTGTCTACCCTCTTAGTCAATAATGTCCAATAGGACTCCCTTTTACTTCCAGGATCAAATATCACATCTTCTCTTTGGCTTCTAAAACTGTTCATAACCTAGACCCAATCCTACCTTTTTAGTCTTCCTTTATATTAGCACCCTTCACTTAATATGATCTAGTGACACTGGTCTTGATATTCTTCATGCAAGATCCTTCATTTCCAGATTCTGAGCATTTTCCCTGATAATCCCCCATGCCCAAATGCTTTTCTTCATCCTCTTTGCTGCCTATCTTCCCTGGCTTCCTTCAAGTCTCTGCTAAAGTCCCACTTTATTCAGAAAGCCCTTTTCAATCTTCATTTTAGTGCATTCCTTCTGAGCCCACCCCCATTTATCCTGTATAGTTCTTATTTATACATAGTTGATTTCATGTTATCTCCCCCATTAAACTGTGAGCTCCTTGCTGGCAGTGACTATTTACTCTTTTTTTTTTTAAGCCTCAGTATTTAATACAGTGCCTGGTGCAGTAAGTGATTGTAGAATGAATGACTGAGTGACTAGATCAATACCAACCAACTGGTCTAATTGCAAAAACCCAGGAATAAAAGGTGTAATTTCAATTTCTTTTCCCACCCCACCCCCATATGTGGGCTAGCACTTCACCATGTTTAATGAAAGAAATGCAGGTAAATACTTCTGTTCCACAATGCAGAGAGAGAAGGTGATCTCAGAAAATACCAATCCTATCTTGTATGTGTGTGACATCTGTGTGACCCTAGTTAAATCACAACTCCTCCCGGCCTCAGTTTCCTCATCTGTAAAATGTAAAATGTTGTTATTCATCCTTCATTTTCAAAGAAGTTCAATGACATCATGGGGTGATATCTTGACTTGAAAGTGAATTTGGATTTAAATGAGGAAGAGTTACTCTCTCTTCTGTCAGCCTTACTCTCTCTTCCAGCCATTAAAGTTCAGTGGTAAGACAAAAGTTAGCACAACTCGCTATGGGCCTGGATGGTCTTGGTGTCTTCAATGTCTGACTAAACTCTTAGAGCTCCATGACATCTAATCTAGAATCTTTAATAAATATTGAAAAAAATTATCTACTCAGCCAATACCTCACATTCTTAACCTTGACATCCCCACTCCTTTAACTCACCAATGGGTTTGAGGCCAATTAATTAGCTCAACCTGGGTTAGTCTGTCTCAACATTTTACTGAGGTGTGAGCTTTGTGCATGCAAAAGTTTCTTGAAACCACTGGTGAGAAAGTTGAATATGAAAGGTGGATGAGCAGCACTGAAAAAGGCTTGGTAAGACCTCACACTAGTTCTAGTTCTAGTTCCCCATTTCAAAATAAAGATACCAATATCCCCTGACTCATAAAGTTGTTGTGGAGGTCAAATGAGAAAATATATGTAAAATAATGCATAAATCTTAAAATAATTTGTAAATATTTATTATTATTAGCTAGTCCTTTGATGATTTTTTTAGTTACTGGGAAGGGGTTAACTTCCTAAGGCAATACAAGTCATTTTGGGACATCTCTAATTAATAAAATAGTGAAGAATCGGAACTTTTTTCCTGAATCAGAGGAGTCTAAGCTAGGGAGTTATCTCCCTCTCTTTCAAACATCTTTGCAAAGCCAGGATCATTTGCATAACCCAATCCAGCTCTTCCAAAATAAGAAAGAAGGGAAATCAAAGTTAAGAATCAAAGATTTTCCAGATCCTAAAAAGTTCAGTGGAAATTATTGATATGAATGGGAGGCATAAACTTCATATATTGAAGGTGGATGAAATGAACAGATATGGATTCAGTATGAGTAAACCAAGAGTGGATAACAGTCCCATTTTAATAATCCAAGAAAAAGATGTCCCCATAATCACTTAGGGGAAAAAACACACACACACACACAACTCTGTATTTAAAGTAACTAGAAACATGTGCAAAACAACAGAATTTTAGATAGTCTGCAGGTACTTGCTACCCTAGAGGCAAGCTAAGGCTCAAATATAATCACTTAATTAATTGGTTCCTAAGGAGGAAGGAACTAAATAGCCTTAGTGATTAGAGCACAGAGCCTGAAGTCAGGAAATCTTCATTTCAAATAGTATCTGTGTGATTCTGGGCAAGTCATTTAACTTCTATATTCTCTAAGCTTCTGGAGAAGGAAATGGCAAAAAATTCTAGTATCTTTGCCAAGAAAACCCTATGGATAACATTTGCTTGGTAGGGTTCATAAGGTCATTACTGAAGGACTCAACAACAAAGAGAGGCGGTAACTACTACCACCTGCTGGAATAAAGAAGAATATCACTTTATAATCAATAAAAGGCCAGGGAAAGATAGAATAAAAACCAATTGGTAATTAAATAGTCTGATTCTAAAGAATGAGTGGGACAAACTACAAATCACAGAAACAATCCACAGTTTCATCCAAGAAAATGTCAATAATGAGACAACATATCAAAATCTATGAGATGCGTCCAAAACACCTCTTAGGGGAAATTTTATATCTCTAAATAGCTACATAAATAAAGAGACCAAAGAACTAGACATTAAACTAAAAAAGGCAGAAAAAGAACAAATTAAAAACTCCAATTAAGTGGCAAATTAGAGACTTTGAAACTCAAAGGAGAGATTAATAGAGACTAAGAAAACTATTGAACTATAAAATTAAGAGTTGGTTTTATGAAATAAAAAACTAGCAAAAAAGATAAACTTTTGGCTAATTTGATCAGAAAAGGAAGGAAAAAACCAAATCACCGGAACCAAAAATGAAGGGGTGAACTCACCACCAATGAAAAAGAAATTAAAGCAATAATTAGGAGCTATTTTGCTCAACTCTATAGAAGCAAGTATGACAATCTAACTGAAATGGATGAATATTCACAAAAATATAAATTGCCCAGGTTAACAGAAGAGGAAATAAAATGCTTAAATTGTGAATCAGGTGGTGAATCAGGAGAATAGATTAGATACACATGACACAATAATCAAGGCCTATAACAATCTAATATTTGATAAACACCTAAACAGCATCTTCTGGAATAAGAACTCACTATCTGACAATCCAGATACATTGTGGAATGTAATGTTCTTCTCTAAAATATAATCGTTCTCTGAAAGCAGGTTTCTTGTGGGGCTTCTGGAGGCAGCCTTAGTTTCAGTTCAGAGTAATAATCACCTCAAATGCAGCCAGGAGTTAAAGTCCAGATCTTTTGTTTCATTCAAAATAGCCCTGTTAGTTTTCTTAGAGGCCTATCTCTTTCCTTGGTTCCAACAGCTCTTGCTGCTAGTCCTTTGTCTCTTCCAGCTTCAGCCTCTTGCTCCCTCCGAATCCAAAGCCTCCAGCCAGCACAAAAGCAGAAGTTGAAACGAATCTTGACTCCTCCTCTGAGAGTGGGATTGTGGGCTTCTGATTTGTGAATCTCCCAAAGTTTCTAGTTGGCTTGTGGCTCTCTTAAAGGTGTATGAACTCTAATGTGTGAACTCTCTTAAAGGTGTGAACTCTAAAGGTGTGAACTAAGTACATAAGCATTGTCTCTATTAATTCCAGTGACTTAGCACCTTGTTTCAAGTTCTGGCCCATAACAGTGGAAAACTGGAAAACAATATGTCAGAAACTTGGCACAGACCTACATCTCACACCCCATACCAAAATAGATCAAAGCGGATACATGATTTGGGTATAAAGGATGATATCATAAACAAATTAGGAGAACAAGGGATAATTTTCCTATCAAATCTTTGGAGAAGGGAGGAATTTATGATCACAGAAGAAGTAAAGGACATTATGAAAGGCAAAATAAATGACTTTGCTTACGTCAAATTAAAAAGTTTTTGCATAAACAAAACCAACAGAAACAAGATTAAAAAGAAAGTATATAGCTGGGGAAAAAATCTTTACTACCAGTTTTTCTGATAAAGATCTCATTTCTAAAATACATAAAGAGCTGTTTCAAATGTATAAGAATATGTTATTCCCCAGTTGACAAATGGTCAAAGGATGTGATCAGACAATTTTCAGATGATGAAATTAAGCCATTTATATTTATATGAAAAAATTCTCTAAATCACCATTGATTAGAGAAATGCAAATTAAAACAACTCTGAGGTACTACCTCACACCTTTCAGATTTGTTAAGATGACAAAAAAAGATAATGATAAATGTTGGAGGGAATATGGGAAAAAGTAGGACATTAATGCATTGTTAGTGGAGTTGTGAACTGATCGAATCCATCTGGAGAACAGTGTGGAACTATGCCCAAAAGACTATAAAACTGTGCATATCTTTGACCCAGGAGTGCCATTACTGGCTCTGTATCCCAAAGAAATTATAAAGAATGGAAAAGGACCACACGTACACAAATATTTGTACCACCTCTTTTTGTGGTAGCACAAGGAATGGATGCTTATCAATTGATGAATGGCTGAACAAGTTGTGGTACCTGAAGGTAATAGAATATTATTGTTATATGAAAAAATGATGAACAATATGATTATTGAAAGGCCTAGAAAGATTTACATGAACTGATGCTTAGTGAAACAAGCAGAACCAGGAATACAATGTACACAGTAACAGCAAGAATGTGTAATGATCAACTATGAAAGGTTTGATTCTTCTCAGTAGTTCAGTGATCCAAAGCAATCCTAATATATTTTGGACAGGAAATGCCATCTGCATCCAGAAGAACTAAGGAGATTGAATATAAATCAACACATGCTATATTCACTTCTTCTTTTCTATTTTTTATCTCTCCCATGATTTTTCCCTTTTGCTCTGATTTTTTCTCCCAACATGATTCATAAAGGAATGTGTATTAAATATAAATAAACTACAATAGAAAAAAAAAAGGAATAGCACTTATCAGTGAAGCAAATAGAAGGAGAACAAAAGGGCCTTTTTCACCTGCTAAAAGTGAAAAACAGTGAAAGCGAAACATAAACACTAGCCTTCTCCCTTCCTGGGTGAGGCCCCATCGGGATATATATGATCCCGATGGGGCCTTACTCAGCAATGGAGAAGGCCAGACCTCTTGATCAGATGAATAAAGAAAAAGTAAAGAGTTGCTGGAGAGATACAAATGGCAAATTCTGGCTATTGAATGAATAGGTGGAGTTTGATTTAGGGGTCCAAGACAAGATTGAAATGCAAATCTGGGAAGCTAAATGGATGTTGGTACCCTCCACAGGAAGAGAAATTTAGAAGAGGAGTGGGTTTGTAGGTGAAGATAAAATATTTCGTTTTGAACATCATTAAGTCTGAGCTGTTTATCAGATATAGAATTTGAAATGGACAATAGTTCATTGGTGATATAAAAGAGAGACTAAGGCTCTAAAAGAAATTTGCATAAAGATAACGTTTAAACAAATGAGATCTTTTGAGGTCACCAAATATGCGAGTATAATATACACAATGCATAAAATGTTTGACATATAACAAGTTTTCATTTATCAGACTGAATAATGGCATATAGTATTGAACTTAGAAGCTCAGTCTATAAATGGATAATAATAAAATATTAGAAGTAGAAGGAAAGATTTTTCTCCTACACAGGTTTAAGAACTATATAAAGTCAACTGCAGGGGTCTGTGTAAAAGACATAAATGGAGAAAATTTACAAATAGAAACTACTGAAAATACTTCAGTTCATTAAGTTATATTCTCTCCAACTCACTGGAAAACTTGGAGGAAATTGATTATTTATTAAATGATATTTTAGTTCCTTTGCTTTACTACTTAAGGAAATTTAAGACTTGTCCAGTGTTAGCATGCCACCATGTGGGGGCACAATGATATCCTCAGCACCAATTTAATTCATAAGGTCAACACAATAACCTAAATGCAGAGAGACATGGGGAGGCTCGGAATGAAATTTAATGACCAGGGCAATGGAAATTTATAACAGGCACCCATATTTTTCAGTCCAAGATAATGTAACTGTAATTCAGGGGGAAAAGAGAAAAAGAAAGACAGTCTGTTACCTACAATAAATTTAGTTAATGATAGAGAAGAAAGATGGGAATATCTTTTTCCCACTATGAATTTCCTTAGGTAGCTATAAAGAGTCAAAGAATGTCTTTATTCGAGTCCTGCTGACTTTACTTTCTATCACTTTATCAAGTATTTTCTTTTTCTTTCTGAAATAATCATGCTTGTCATTTCTTATCGCACAAAAATTTTCCATTATAATCATATATCATAACTTGTTCAGCCATCCCAGTTGAGGGGAAACCTTCAATTTCCAATTCTTAACCACCACAACAAGCAGCTCATTTTACAAATGAGGAACTAAGGCAAACAGGGATAAGTGACTTACCCATGATCACATTACTAGCAAGTGTCTGAAGTGGATTTGAACTTTCGAAAATGAGTCTTCCTGATTCCAAGCCCAATGCTTTCTTTAGTGAACCATCCTTATTGCTTATTATTATATTTTCTTATTTTTTCAATCTTTATTACTAAGGAGAATTTCCTGAATAGAGGATGGGAGAGGGATATATCCTAAAATGAATTTCATATAAAAATAAAAGATATCACAATTATCTTAAAAAGATAAAGTTTTATTAATTACCACTAATTTTCATTGATGCCTCTTTTTGATGCAATTAGAAGGGCCAGTGTTTGAGGATTCTTTTCAAGAAATGATAATTTAGAAATTATTTTCACTGAAGTATTAGACATCCTGAAATAATGAGCTTTTAATACATGGGCACTCAAATGTGTAGATAAATTCTGATATTCCTTATGTTCCACCCAGTTAGTCCAAATTGTCTAAAATTAAGGACTAAGAATCCCCAACTGATTTGTATTAATCCCGTTTTTTACTCTTGTTTTCCAATATCTGGATTACCTCTGGGTTAGAATGCTTCTCTTGGATTCAATTGCTTTAAAAACATAAAAATGGAAAGATTTGTGTCTACCCATGGAGTAGTAAGGGAGAAGAGGCTATGGGATCTGACTAACCTAGTAATACATAGACACCAGTACCATGAATTTGAACGCAAACTCTAACCTGTTATGTACCCATTAGCATAAATTGAAATGGCAATGTAATTGAACAGCTCTATGAAAATGAGAAGTTGCTATAGGATTGGACTTAAGTTATATGGAATTTTAGAAGGAGCACAACACTGGGATCAAGAAGACCAAGATTCTGATTCTAGGCCTATCACTAACCAATAAAGTCATCTAAAACAAATAATTTCATTTCTCCAGGACTCCCTTATAAAATGAGTGAATTGGTAGGATGTTGCTATAATGACAAAAGATTAAAATAATCAATTCTGAAAAATCTATGGAAAGACAGGAACACATTTTTGATAGATCTAAAAAGCATTACAAAAATTCTGGAAAGCAAATTGTAATTATGCTAAAATGACTATAATATTTATTCTCTTTGATTTTAAGAAGATTAAAGGCATAAAGAAAGGTCTCATATGAACCAAATTATTTTTTAAAATAGTTTTTCTGTTAGTAAAGAATTGGAATTGATGCCTGTAAATTAGAACATGGGAAATATTGTAAGAAACCAAAAATATAAAGAATTCAGAGAACATGGGTAGACATCCTAATTCTGGTTTCTGGCATGAAGGATATCAAGTCTCAAACATCTTCCACATGACAGCCCTGAAAGGTAACTTTCTTGTTTTCTCATGTCCTTACTAAATATTGCAGAAATGGGCTAAAAGAAATCTGTTAGATAGAGGGCTAGATTTGGAGTGAGAACTATGTTTTGTCTCATTTTGGAAGAAGGACATGTAGACTCAGACATGTTCCTTAGAGATTATTCATGGATATGGGTAGATAAATATGAATAATTGCATAGATCTGAAAGATGATTGTACAAATATGATAAAAGAAAATAATAAAAGAACATATAAGCAAATGAAGATAGTGTTTCAAAAGATAATAAGACACACATTCTTTTGAAAAGTTGGAAGAAGTGACAGAAGGACTTGATGGCAATCACTGGAATTAAATAAAATCACAAAAGGAAGGGAAAAAATCATCTCCTCTTTCCCTCCTGCCAAAAAAAAGAACTATATTTATATTCTACCTGGGTGACTTAGTATCTGTGATCAAGACATATCATAGAACCTATTTGGATCCTAATTTCCACAGCTGTTAAAATAAGGAGATTGAACTACATGCTTTTACAGGTGCCTTGCAGTTCTAATTTGGTCATCTTATGAAATGTTTTGCTCTATGGTTTCCATTTTTTTGCTTCCAATTCTTCTACTATAGTCAGACAGAATAAGTTTATCTCCTATCCTGAATCACAGCACTTCAAATATGTCTTTTTTTGTCTCTCTCAAATCTTCTCTTCTCTAAGTTTTCATGTCCCCAAAAGAAAATGATTCAGCTTAGTATTTTTGATAAATCAACCTATGTTTAATACCTTCCTCCTGAATACACAACATACAGAAACATACACCTACACTGACACATACAATAAATTGACCAAAATTATGATATGCACATTTTATAACTTTTTCTTTGAATTTCACAGATTTTTCTTATTGATATGCTTCTTCTGAGTACAAGGTTGAATATTTTATGTGGATCCCATTAAGTTCTTGTTAAGCTACTTTCTTGTTGAGGAAAATTTCTCTTTTAAGGCTATTGAAATCCATACCTAAATATAGTATGTGACTCTCCCTGATGCTGGGACAGGGAGACTGGAAGCTTTCTTTGTTGCTAATGACATTAGTCAACACACCCATCCTGCCTTGCTGAAGACCCACAGGGGAGACAAGACAATACTTTACCTACAGTAAAGGAAAGAGGAAAAGTGAGTCTGCCTTTTCTATTCTAAAGTGAAATTAGTAACATGCTTGATAAAACCATTTCTATCCCCACCCACCTCCTAATTCTCGAGTGACAGAAGGAGCTTGTCCCTTAAGTTTAAGAAAGGTGGGGGGAAAAAAGGAAGCAGTTCTTTCTTACAAGAGACAATAAAGATAATTTGCATACAATATAATTTTTAAATGTTCACAATATTGACTAACCTGACCTAATGGCCTACCCTTAACAGTCTTATTCCTGACCTCTCCTGACCCTCTTTCCCATAAAGTATTACTTTATACCTTTTCCAGTCCTTTCCAAAGTTCTGCTGCTCTTGTACTGGTTCCTAGTTAGTAACATAGACACAGACAAATCTGTATCTTTTATTGGATTGTTTGTGGATCGAAATTTGCTAGCTAATGTTAGGATGGTACTTACTTAATCATCCTTGGAAATATTGTAGTTGTAGTTAATAAAGTTATTTTCTGAGTTTATTCATTTCCAGAATAATTTGACACTCACATGATTTCAAATAGAGCGCACAAACAGTGGATCCCATTGAATTGCATCAGGTAGATTGAAGAGATAATATTCTATTAACAGGGCAATAACCTCTTTATTAGAAACTATCCTGTGTCTTAGAAAGAGATTCTTACTGACTTTCAGAAATAGCTTCCAGAACTTGGAGAATAGAAGGTACAATATTGTTTCTGATTTTCCAAGGGAAAAAACTTGAGAGTCAATTAGGGGCTTTTTAATATAACACACCTTGACCTGAAGTAATATATTGACATTTAATGCCGGTCTTCATTTTGCACATTCCAGCAGCTTTATCTTGCCCTGGCAAATTGAATAGGAAGCTACATTTAGCTCCTTCATTTCTCCTTGGTAAGGGATAGTAGGTTGTAGAAAGGTGTTAATCCATTTATCATTTCCATGGATATCTGCCTCACAGGTTTTTGTTTGTTTGCTTCAGTTGTGTTTACAATTTGTGATAGGTTCATATGTTTGTTAAACATTTCCCCAACAATATATTTAAAAATTCTCTCCTTTTTTTCTTCCTCCTCTTCCTTCTAAAACCCAAAAAAACACCCAACAATCAAAATATAATGCTTTTTAAAAATTCAAATATTATCACTCACAGTGAGAGTTAGGAGTTTGGCCTCAAAGAAGAAACATAAAAATGTACTTCCCTCCCTTCTTTGAAGACATATGGGAAGGGAACATTGCATATACTACCAGCCTTGATTGATGTATTAATTAATTTTGCTGAAGTTTTATGGGTTTTTTTCCAAAAAAAGTTTTGTTATAAGGGATGGTTTTCTGGATAAGAGAAGGGGAAAGATAATTGTAATAAAAATATAATAATATAAATAATTAGAATATAAAATATATGTGTATATGCACACATATGGATATAAATGCATGTATGCATGTATATGTATATATATATGCATATATGTTTGCATATATATACATATACATCATTTAAAAAAATATTCCTCTTTCTTTAAGTAGAATAGAAATATGATCATCAAATGCATGTAGGAACTTCAGTGAATAAAAGAGTATATGTGAATAGTAAATATATTGTCAACCTCAAAAGAAAAATACATTCTTGGCAAAGATGCTAGATAGATAAATAGATGGATAGATAGGTAGATAGATAGATATAGATAGATGAATAGATAGATGGATGGATGGATGGATAGATAGATAGATAGATGGATGGATGGATAGATAGATAGATAGGTAGAGAGATAGCTAGTTAGATAAGCAAAAGAGTAATGTGTGGTGATTTTATTGATATAACTGGATTTTTATCCTATCATATTAGACTGGCTTTTCAAATCTTTCCTTTCTGAAAGGATCTACATGATTCCTTCCTAGAACTCCATCAATGCCTTTTTCTGCTTTCCATCATAGGCACTTTCTACTCTGTCCCTGGTCAAGACCACTTGGTATGCTTCCTATTAAATGTCTGTTTTTTCAACCTCCCTGCCATGGTGGCTTAGTTTGGAAAATCAGAGACGCTAGTTTCCTTCTTACTGCTGCCTGAACTTGCTTCAACAAGAGGACTTTTTAAAAATCATAAAATCATAAGGATAATCTTTGAATTACAAATACCCAAGAATAAGATCACTGAGGCATATCCATGCCAAGATATAAATCAATGACATAGAAACTTTACTGAGAGCACTTCAGGTGACATAGAGCAGGTAGGATGTCCAAATATATCATTATAATCATTATGAAACTTATTCTCTATTTTGTATATTTTATAACACTCTCTGAGAAACTATAATTATCATATTTTTTAAAGTGACATATTGTACAATACTTGATTTAAACACAGGGTCAAGAAGTGATAAAGTGACAGATTTTAACTAATAGCAAAGAATTCCTCCCATCAATAAAGTATGTCCCACATACTTCCTGCTAATAGCTTCCCCTACCTCCTTGTGTTTTTCAGGAAACTATCAGTTTCTTTTTGAAACTTTTTCTTTCATATTTGACACATTTCATCATTATTTCTCATTCATCACTTGTTTTAGTTTTCCTTAGTGCAAGAAGTCTTGTTTCTGTCAAGGATTGTTTTTGCCCTTTGCCATTTTTCCTTAAAGATCCCTGCTTCCCATATGTGTTACTTCGCCATTTATGGTACCAATCTTCCTATTTGTTCTTGGGGATTTTTTAAATTAAAAGGAAGTTCCTTTTCCTGATGCTACACAGTTGAATCATTTCCCTATTTTGGAATAATAGCGATTTTCAGTGTTCTGAATATCTATTTTATCAGAACATGTGATTTCCTTTCCCTCTCATCTTGTGTTTTGATGTATAGTTCATCTCCCAAAGAGATGTCAGGTTAACATACCCAGGAGTATAGGAAGCCATGGGATGGCATGGAGAGTCTTTTGCACATGTAGTCCTAATTGAATAGTCACAGTTATCCAAACTCAGATAAGGAAAATTAAATCTCACACTTGACAAGAAACTGGCTTTCTGAGACAAAACCACTGCCTTTAGGGCTCAGGAAAGCGTTCTCCCATGCCGGGGATTGCAAGGCTGGCTGCCTGGCTAGGGACTGTGGGAGATTGAGTGTTTTGGTCTACTCATGCTGCAGGGGAAAATACCAGACTCAAGGGATCATTGCATTCAACCTCCCACTGCATATATCACAAGATCTGCTTGGCTTGTTTGCTTCCAAGAAGATGTGAGGAAATGTGAATTCACTGGGAAATTTCCCTAACAAGGATCCCCATATTCAAAAAATTTGAAAATCGGTCTTCCTGACCAGAAACACCTCCTTATTCTAGTACCCAGACGGAAAAATGCTGGGCTTTAACACTTAAATCTCAATCCCTGCTCAATTTGCCTGTATGTAATTATTAACAGTCTTAGAATTGCGGTGGAAACCATTCCTGTTTATTATTGCTTTTTTCTTAAGGTATAGAATGCTTGGAGAAAACAAAACAAAGCCTTCTGCCAACTTATACTATATAAAGCCAGCAAGCCAAGTTTTGGTTCTGGCTGTCTCTCTCTCTCTCTCTCTCTCTCTCTCTCTCATTGAACAACTATATAAAGGCTGGCTCTTGCTATTGAACAGCACGATTTTAAGTAGTTTAAGAATTCTTCTATAAAAATCATATACACACACACAAAATATAGTGAGATATTCAATTCAAATAAAATGAATTAAGTTCCTTCTCTGAATAGTGGCTTTTGTTCCACAAGGGAGATAACAAAGTCTTACACAAAGGCCTTCTTTCAAGGAGTTTGCAAAGGAAGAAGAGGGGTTTTACTCAGGACATGTGTACAAGGAGTTCAGGCAGAACAAGTAGCTTTGGTGTGAGGACTTGCCAATCCCTTTTCAGGTCTGCTTATCTACCTTTCATAATCTACCTGTCACCCATCTCCAACCTGAAGCTCCAACAATCTGTTCCAACAATCTGTAGCATTCTCCATTGTCATATCCTAGTATACATCTTGGCAGACAAACTGAACCAGGTTGGGGTAACCTACAGGCCTCAAACTGAATGGTAAATTAGGGGAATATCTGCCCCACGTATGGGAAGACTTTGGAATGGGTGGATAAGACTAATGCTTCCAATGGCCATAAAAGCAGCTGAAGCAGATGCTGTGCTTGGTCAGCTATTAAAGACACCAATTGTACACTGAATCCCAGACCATTGCCAGTCTGCTTGATTTTTGTTTTGCCACTGGACTTGGATAACTCAGGAAGAGAGAATGAGACTGATGACTTTATGCAACTCTGCCTCACTTAAAACCAATATATAAGCAAAACAAGAACAATATGGATAACTAGGACAGAAGGAAGATGGAGATACATGCAAAGATGCTGTAGAGGGAAAATGCTAGGATCACAGCATTACTAATATTAATTTACAGACTTAGAAGTAAAAAAACAGTCAGTCAGGCAGAGTTACTTTATAAACCTAGATGAACTAATAACAAAATCCATTAGGAGAAACAAAAAGTCAAAACTGCAAGGAAAAGAAGGAGAAAGGAAAAGGGCCCTAGAAGTACCAGTATTCAAAGCACCAGAATACAAAGTAATAATCACTGAAATTATGGTACTTTTTTTAAATTAGAAAAGTGGGTCAATGAAACATTAATGAAGCACAATGAAAAAAAAAGAAAGACCTGAGCATAATAGCATAGTGTTCAATAAAGCCAAAGACACTGGCTAGGGAGATAAAGACTCATTAATTGATTCTCCTCTTCTGACTCCAAATAATAGATTATTTTAACTATAGAAAAAATTATCAACTAAACAATCTCATGGTGGGAGGAGTAATGTAATTTTTATTCTCCATGGTCAAACATCATCCAGGAAGGATTAGAGTTGAGGTTTGAACTCAGTTTCATTCACTGCCTTTTCCATTACATCAGATAATTATAGATATTAGAATATACTAAACCAATAGGTAGAATTTTGATGGTGGTGTTATTTTTCTAAATGAATTAATATTTTAATATTTAAATGGCCTTTTAATATAATGAATCACTTTTATATAAATTAACAACCCCCTTGCCCCAACTACTATGCCTTTTCATAACTAGTGAAATAATTATGCTTTGTTAGCTTCTGTACTTGGAAGACCATGTATTAATAAGAAAGTTAAATGTGAGAGGTCTGATACATGTTGGAATTCAGGGGAGAAGCTTTCTGTCCTAGTCTATCAAGGAAGGCTCCATAAAAGAAGTGACATTTAAGTTTCTCCTATAAAGAATGGCTAGGAAATATCATGGTTAGAAAAGAGCATTATGGGTGAACAGGAATAAGATAAGTAAAGGTAAAGAGATATATAGCAAGGAGAAAGTCACAATCCAAAACTGCTGGATATAATTTTTCTAAGCAATTAATCAATCACTAAGAGTAGGGTCAAAACAGGATGATTTCAGAAAGGCCTGGAGAGACTTACACAAACTGATGCTGAGTGAAATGAGCAGGGCCAAGAGATCATTATATACTTCAACAATAATACTATATGATGACCAATTCTGATGGACTTGGCCATCCTCAGCAATGAGATCAACCAAATCATTTCCAATGGAGCAGTAATGAACTGAACCAGCTACACCCAGCAAAAGAACTCTGGGAGATGACTAAAAACCATTACATTGAATTCCCAATTCCTATATTTTTGCTCACCTGCATTTTGGATTTCCTTCACAGGCTAATTGTACAATATTTCAGAGTCCAATTCTTTTTGTACAGCAAAATAACGGTTTGGTCATGTATACTTATTGTGTATCTAATTTATATTTTAATATATTTAACATCTACTAGTCATCCTGCCATCTGGGGGAGGGGAGAGGAAATTGGAACAAGAGGTTTGGCAATTATCAATGCTGTAAAGTTACCCATACATATAACCTGTAAATAAAAGGCTATTAAATTAAAAAAAAAAAAAAGTAATTTACTAATCTAGAAAAAAAAAGCGTAGGGTCAAATGGCTACCTAATTTAGGGTGGGCAAATAAATTTTCTCGGCAGAATAATCCTTTATTTTGAATCTCATCATATTGGTTATATCCTATCTCTGTTTTTTTGTTTTTGTTTTTCTTTTGTTTTTGTTTTTGCTTTTGTGTGACATTGAGCAAATCCCTTCACATTGGTTGCCTTCAATTTCCAAAACTATAAAATGAGAGGGTTAGACTTGATAATCTCAACATTTCCTTTGAGCTTCAAATTTTATGAATGGATGTGAACTTGTTAGTTTCAAAGTGTGTCCTAGAAAGTACCATACTCTTCATGGCTACTTCCAAAGTGTAATAGAAAACAAATATGAAGAGCCCTGAATTATTTATGTCTTCAAGAAGTTACCACTCTGAAAAAAATTATTTTTTCTTTTTTTAAAGATGTGAATTTTCACATTTAAAGATGTGTGCAAAGAAGGAATTTTCTCCTTCATGGTCAGGCTGGAAATACAGAAGCCATTTGTGGGTCTGGCATTACTCCAATTGGAACAGTACCATTGCCCTTGTTCTATTTACAAACTGGGCCAGTTTGCTTCTTCTTAAGTAATCTAATGACCCCCTTTTTACAGGGAGTTATATGAACTCTAGGGCTTGCCCTACTGCAGCTCATAATGTCTGATGTATGTGTGTATATATGCATGAGTGTGTCTATTTATCTGATTGGGTAAAAGAAGCCATTCTCTACCTCATTTGTTACATAGATGTAATTACTGACTGGGCATTGACTCATTCAAATTAAGACTAGTTAAAGATCTTACTTTAAAAAGGCCAAAGTCTTCCACTGCATCCTAGGCCATCTCCAACTCTTCCTGAACTGTATCTTACCACTGGACTTCCATGACTGCAGAGGACAGAGTAAGACTAATGATGTTGCACAGCCCTATATCACTTAAATCCAATTCATTGGCAAGTTAAGACATCATTCTCCTGATGTATATATAATACATGCCATCTCCCCCCATTAGAATGTACATTCCTTGAAATCAAGGTCTGTTTTACTCTTGTCTTCATATTCTCAGCATTTAACATGGTACCTGACACATTGTCCAGTGCTTAATACATGTCTGTTAATTGACTGACTGTTCTGTACAATAATGGACTCCCATTCCATGGACTGTGGAAGCAATTATCACACAAGAGAAGTTTAAGTGCCATCTGATCTAAACCATATTAAAGGAAGGGATTTTCTTAAGGATGTTTTACTATGAAATATTCAATCTTCATTTTCAGGTTTTTGACTGATAATCTATTAGACAAGAGAACAAAGTAAGTAGCTATTTTATTTAAAACTTATATAGCTATAGCCTGTTCTCTGTACTAATTCTAATTCTAACTAGCTAGTTTGTGACACAATGACTAGAGTGTTGGACTCAAGAAGTTGTCCAGTCATTTCAGTGGTGTCTGACTCTGATCACATTTTGGGTTTTCTTAGCAAAGATACTGGAGTAGTTTGCCATTTCTTTCTCTAGATAACTTTACAGATGAAAAAACTAAGGCACATAGGATTAAGTGACTTGCCTAGGGTCACATAGCTAATAAGTGTCAGAGGCTAGATTTGAACTCAAGAAGAGCGTTTTCTTGACTCTATGCACAGCAACCCATCCATTACACCATCTAGCTCAAATCTGGTCTCAGATGCTAGCTATATGATTGAGCAAGTCACATAATCTCTGTTTGCCTATTTCTTCATCAGGAAAATGGTGATCCACAGTGGTTGCCAAATAGTAGGTATGATATAAATGTTAGTTATCATTATTATGTAAGCTATTACTTGAGTCTGAAACCTAAATTATACATTTAGTAGATGTATGATCTTGGGCATGACACAATCTCTCTCAGCTCCAGTTTCTCCATCTTTAAAAGGAACATAGTATTAGTAACTACCTTACTCTTGATTGTGAGGATTAAATGAAATAATACTTGTGAAATGCTTTGCAATCCTTTAAGTATTACATAAATGCTAACTTTTAAGCTTGTTTCAGAAAGTTCCTATCCCAGGTCTTTTGTAACTTTCTAGGCTTATTTTGGGATCAGGCTGCCTGAGGAATCTTTTTAAAAGAGTATTATTTGTTGGGTATTCTTCCTTTTAAAAATTATTTCTTGAGCATATATCTAAGGGGACTACAGGAATTAGTCTATTTTGGCATCTGGGTGACACAGTGGATAGAGCACAAGACTTGGAGCCAGGGAGAACTGAATTCATATTTTGCTTCTGAGTCTTCCTAACATGGTGTTTCTGGGTAAGTCATTTTACCTTTGTTTGCTTCTTTTTCCTTATCTGTAAAGTGCTGATGATAATAGCACCTACCTTTCAAGGTTGTTTTGAGTTCAAAATGGATTGACAGGAATAAAGCATTTTTCAAACCTTAAACCACTATGTAAATGTTAGTTATTATTATGGTGAGGCTGAGCTCAAGAGAAATGTACACTTAGGAAGAATAAAAAGTTAACTAACACAGGAAAGGACAATTCAAATTTCAACTAGTATCATATGTTCCTCTAATAATGGGTTCATATTCCTTGGAGTCTTTCCTTGGCTCATAAAAGTGAGTTTTAGCTGCTTGGTCACTTATAAATTCCACTAGCCTTTAATTTTCTTTTTCTTTTCCTATACTGTTGCCATGAACCTCATTTCCTTCCTAATTCCCTCCTTGTTCTGGAATGCTACTTCAGTTTTTACTTATTTATTTTCTTTCTTTCTTTCTTTTTTTTTTTTTTTTTTTTTTTTTTTTTTTTTTTTTTTTTTTTTTTTTTTTTTTTTTTTTTTTTTTTTACTAAATAATGCAATTAATAGTTATAAAAGACTTTGGAGATGGAAAGCTTAGCAGAGCCATGTCCACAGGTAAACAATCATTCAGAAGATATAGAAATTCCAATTCAGTGGCAACTCTGTAGGGACTCCATAGAATTAGATTGTCCATAGAATTAGATTGTTCTCTCATATTTTCCCTCTCTCTTGCCCCTACAATTTTCTTATAACTGATCTATTTGGCAATATAAGCATGGCTGAACTGGGTTGTTATTTCACAAAACAAGACACTGGAACACTTTTCCTTTCATCTCAAACAGTTCATAATGAGTTCCAAGGTTAGGAGCTGGATTTAATTTACAAAGCTGTTGTACCTTACATTAGGTTATGTGTGGCCACACATCACAGCAAGCTGTGACAAGTGATCTGGCACCTACCTCAAACACACACACACACACACACACACACACACACACACACACACAGTGCCTATAGCCAGCAAAGTCAGCCCTAGCTCACTCTATATTGTATTTGTTGGGTGTATTATACTGGGAGTTCTTTTATGTATAGGTTGGACTATATGGTCTCTGAGATTCTTTCCAACTCTCAAATTATATGATTCTGTGAAATAAATTTTTAAAGGTAAATTCAAGTCACAAACTAGATACTGGGAAGAGCCCTCATTGACAGATACAATTTTCTATCTTACTGAATGGAAATTTTTTGTTCTTATTGTTCACTAACTTCAGTAACTTCATATCTGACTTTTCATGACTCCATTTGGAATTTTCTTAGTCAAAGATATTGGAGAAATCTTCCACTTCCTTCTCCTGCTCATCTTACAAAAGAGGAAACTGAAGAGTTAAGTGATTTGCTCAGGATCTCAATCTAGTGTCTGAGATCAGATTTAAATTCAGGAAGATGAGGACCACTATCTACTATGTCATCTAGCTTTCCCAGATGGAATCCTGGGGCACCATCATGTTTATATCTAAGAGTTTAATGCTAAGATGGGAAGCAGGGTAGGGCAAAATCTTGTGGGAAGTATTCTAGGGGTGTGGACACTTGGAGAGAGCAATGTACTTTCTGGTTGCTCACTATTTTAATTAATTATTTTTACTATCTTCAAATTTCCAAGACTTCAAATTTAGTCAAGTTGCTAATGTTCCTTCATAAAGAACATTCCTCACTGGAAACTTTCTATACTGGTGAAATCAGACTTCTGGCTCTCTCCAAACTATTTGTTACTAAATAAGTGCTGAACTCAGCTGAAAGAATATACATACAGTCAGTACCCTTTGGTAGTCTGGAGAAGGGGGAAAGGCACCAGCCTACATACCTCTCCTCAGAATAATGATTTTAAATATATAAATAAAATAGAATTCCAAAGGAGACCAATTCTATTTAAGTACAATTATACAAAAATTACATTTCACATTACGAACCCCTGCTCTAAATATTGGTGCCATGGGACATAGTCTCAGTCCCCATAACCTAATTAAAAAGCTATGACTGCAGAATTAAAAATTCAGGTGACTCAGAGTATAGTGGAAAGACTCCTGAAGGAATAAGTAGGTTGAAGTTTACTACTAATATGTACGCATACATGAGAAGAGTATAAAGTGCATTCTTAAAGACATGATCAGAAAAATAATATGGGTCAAGCATGTGGGAACAGTGAATTATAAAAGAAAGGCTGAATGCTACATTTGCATCAAGAAAATATTAAAGGAATTAATGGAACTATCAAGTATTTATTAATCACCTGTTATATGCTAGACACATTGTTAGGAAGTGAGGACACAAGGACCAAAAAATGGCACAATGTTTATCTCAAGTAGTTCATATTTTATCATGCATGAGGGAAAAGCCTCAAAGAATTCAGAGAAGTTTGGAAAAGGATGACACAGAATAATAAGGTATGAGATGAGTTGTAATCTACAAAAGCAAAGGGAGTACCCAGACTGTTGACATCATGATATCATGTATTCATCAAACTATACACTCATCAGTTTACAAGATCTAGTCCACATCTCTTCTTGCGTTAAGTTGCTGTTCTGAATATAAATATATGAAAAGGGAAATGATCATTTCATTAGGCTTTTGCTTCTGCCATAAAACTGACCAGGAAATAAATAAAAATACATCAACACAGTGAATCCCTTCAATTTGAAATTACAAAAGAAGCATAATTTTCTTTGTATAGATTAATTCCAAAGTTTTCTAGCTATAGTTGTTGTTGTAGATATATGTAATATATATATATATAAAACACATATATAGCATTGTGTATTTATATGAAAGTGTATGCAAATGTGTGTATACATTGGTATGTATATAATATTGCACTTATATGTATCTGCATTTATGTTTTATGCAATGTATATCTAAATGCATACTAGTATATTTATATATCCACAGCTATCCATCCATATCATAACTTTTCCAATCATGGTTTCAATATATCATAATTTCTTAAATGGAAATTTTGGGGTAGTTTAGCAGAAGCTGCAGATGTGAAGGTCAACAGAAAATACAAAGCCTATGACCAAACTCAATGTAAATTTTACAATAAAGTACAATAAACACCCAATAAAAGAAAAAGAAAAAAAATCAAACTTTTTCCCTGGTACACTGAGAGAGCCAAAAAAAAAATCTTTATTTATTTATTTATTTTTATTTAATAGACTTTTATTTACAGTTTATATGTATGGGTAACATTACAGCATTGACAATTGCCAAACCTCTTGTTTCAATTTTTCCCCCCTTTCCCCCACCCCCTCCCCCAGAAGGCAGGATGACCAGTAGATGTTAAATATATTAAAATATAAATTAGATACACAATAAGTATACATGACCAAACCGTTATTTTGCTGTACAAAAAGAATCAGACTCTGAAATATTGTACGATTAGCCTGTGAAGGAAATCAAAAATGCAGGTGGAGCCAAAAAAATTTCATGTGGATTTTCCAGATCACAGGGGCGCTATGCCCCTAAGCTCCACCAAATACATGCACACACATGTAATTTACATGTGCATGCATACCTTTCTACGAATTGTCCATATACAAACATATGTATACATATGTACTTGTGTATATAAACCACACATATGAATATATAAATAAAATACTAAGTCATTTGTAATGAAGAGATCCTAGCATCTAGACTTTGAGTGCATTAGGGAAAGGTCTCAGAAGGCAAGCTCAGCTTTGAAGGGAACTAGAGATTCAGAGAGGCAGGAGTTAAGAAGATGTAGGACCACAGTAATGTTTAAGGCAGCTCATTCTGGCTCAGAAGAGTAATTGTTAAATTTTCAGTGTCAGCAAATATTACAGATCAGGGCTTGATTTATTATCTTGTTGATTGTCTAGATTTTCAAAAAAGGTATAAAAATATTAATGATGATTCTTAAACTTCTTGAATATACAAAGATACGGGAGATAAAATATTGTATGTGGAAGAGAGTGAGGCCATTTGGTTGCATCCTTGAATTGTATGAAAGTAAGAAATGTGTAATAATTTGGTAAAGATTGTCTGGATCTAGACTGTGAAAAGGCATTAAATGATAAATATAGGATTTTAAATTTGTTCCTAAAGGCAAAGAGGGAAACCACTCAAGATTTTTGAGTAGAAGAGTGAGAAAGTCAGAATTTTGCAGTAAATAGTTGATTTTGGCAGTTGTTTTCAGGATATATTAGAAAAAGGGGGGAAAAAATCCTAGGAGCAGGAATACAAATTAGTGGTTTTTTTGTCTTTTGTTTAAAGTTATACACCAAGATTCCTAAAAAGAAGAAGAAATTTAGGGTTAGGGAATAAGAGAATTAGTTCCATTATGGATATGCTGAATTTGAAAATGCTAGTTGGACATCCAGCAAGGTGGACATCCAGCTAGTTGGACATCCAGCTAGTTATCTAGAATGTTAGATCATTGGGACTAAGGATGGTTTCATTCCTTGTAACTGATTCCTTAATGTCTGGCACATAGAAGGAGATTAATCAATATCTTTTGATTGATCAAATGGAATAAAGATGAAATAGAGTTCAGGAGAGGGAATATGGCTGGAAATATAGCATGGAAACTATTGCTCTCTTCCTCTTGAAATTACTTTTTTTCATTTTTTGTAGTTCTACAAGACCAAATTTAAGTACGTTTAATTTCTCTCAGCTGTTCTACAAAGAACTTTAAGTTCTTTTCCCCTTTCTCATGTACCCAATATCTTTCACCAGCTTTTATAGTAAGTCATTACATGTTAGTTAAAATGCCTTTCAGGAATCTTATGGATATAATCTCATATATATCCATAATCTTATGGATATAATATATATATGAATATATATATGTAATAACTATCCATAGATTATATAGGGAGGGTTATTAAAGTTAAAGTTAAATATAATTTGTATATTCTAATTTGTGTTGATGCTAATTGCTTCTCCCCACATCTTATAGATAATCAGATCCTTATATCTGTAAGCTCAATACCTAAGACATTGCCTTGAATACAGTAGGTACTTTATAAATGTTACTTCAATTGAATTTAATTGAATTATCATTTTCATAAAGGTAATCATTCAAACCATTGGAATAGATGATATTACCAAAAGAAAAATTCAACAGATAAAAGATTCAGGAGAAGGTCATGTCTTTTGAGAGCAAGAAGGGAATAGTGTTCCAACTAAGAAGCTAAAAATAAAAGAATTATCAAAGAAGACAGAGGAACATATATTTCTGAAGTTACAGGTTCAAATGTGAAGAACATAAGTTGGAATGGTCAACAATGTCAAAAACTTCAGAATAATCAAGGCAAATGTACATTGGGAAATAGTCATTATATTTAGCAATTACTATCATTGGTCAATTTTGAGAGAGAAGTAGGAATCTTTTGAATTTGGAATCTTTCATGTTTTCTTGTTTTCTTTCTTTTCTTCCTTCCTTTTTATTTTGTGCAAAATCTTTGCGTACAAAAGAACTACAGAAATAAACACTCAGAATTTACAAAATGTGAATAATGAGGATTTTCCTATTTTAGACTTTGTAATAAGCAAATGTTTTGACAGTATCCAAATGATTTTTGACACAGAACACATTGTCTGACTATTAATATTTAAAAATCTTTCTTTCCATTGATTTCCCTCTATAATAGACATTAAGTAAACACTGCAGTTTCTTAGAGGGTGAAGAACCTTATTTATAATTTGAGATTTTTTCTTGAGAAGGCTCTGAACATGAGCCTGTGCTGTGAAGTAAAGAATTATCATTAAAAGAAAAAAAATTAAATTCCATGAGACAAGCATTGCCAACAGGGTCTACCAAATATTTGCTCATTATCAAATGGTAAACACAAGGAAATTCCATCATCCTCTCAAAAATATGTTGAAAGCATTTTTGGATTTTCATTTCAATGACCAAGCCTGCCTATTTCATTCTTTTTCTTTTTCTTAATTTGGCCAAAATCTTGGAAAATGTTATGCTTTAAATTTCAGATCATTACTTCATAATTGTTATGATTTAATAAATTTTATGAACTTTACCATTGTAGATACTTGTTCCAATGAATCAGAGGACACCCATCCATGCTTTTTCATTCTGTGCAATTTGACCCATGTCCTTCCTTAAATATTCCACAAGGGATTCACTCTAGGTGTTGAGTATCTTTCTATAGATTGCTTCACATTACATGTCTATCAGTAGATTACTGTCCATTGATTGTCTTTCACAATTGTCAAATGACTTGATCACTTTATTTTCTGGTCATACAAATATTTCTGTATTACTATCCTTTAACCAAACTTTTATTTTCAATTATTAGTTAGTAATGTATTGCAGGCTTCTCATACTGATAGCATGCCTCTCCACTGTAGGTTGTATTCAATGTAAATTCATTGAATTTGGTAATATTCCATGACTCTTTATCTAAAAATAAATGTTTTCTTAAGATGAATCTTCAGAAGGAAGGAAAATGTCATTTGAGGAAAAATATTTGCATCAAATGCCCATCATAAAGATCTCATATTCAACACGTAGAGGAGTATAGGTAACTATAAGTATGCATAGAGCAGAAGCCAGGTGTAATGACACATCCTGGGATAAAATTCATATTGACTTTTGACCTTCCCTCAAGGGAATGTTTCCTGGCACATCTAGAATGTACTCTATTCATGCCTGTTTTGGGAACAAACAAAAATATAAGATGGAGAATTCTTCCCTAAAGGAAAAATACGAAAAGTATATGAACAAATAGCTCTCAAAAGAAGAATCAAAAGCTATTAAATATATAGGAAATATCTGATGCTCTATTAGAAGTAAACAACTTATCTCCCTTGATAGAGGAAATTTTCTTAATAAGAATTATATTATCAATGAGAATATAGGTAAAATAAAAATATGAAGGCTTATTCCAAATAATTAATTATCAGATATTTAAATGAGATTTGTTTCACTCTGAAGTGTGCAATCAAAAATGCACTGCACAATCAAAAAATTGGCAAATATAACATAATATGGGAAGTCATTGAGAGTGTGTATGGAAACATAGATATTTTAGTACATGACTGATGGATCCATAAACTTGGTCTAAATTTTAAGGAAGGCAATTTAAATTTATGCTAAGAAAGTAACTAAAATGTACATATTCAGAGATGCAATTTCATATCAGGCAAATATCCCAAGCTAACTTTAACCAAGGAGATAAAAAAAAAATCCCATACACACGACAATATAACCAGGAGTCAGTTGCCACATAGCACTGGGTTAGGCATTGAAAATACAAAGAAAGTCAAAAAACAATCCTTGTTTTCAAGGAACTCACAACACTTTCTATGGTAGTAAAGAACTGGAAATAAAAATGTCTTCACAATTGGGAGAGTGGTTAAACAAATTATATTATATGAATGGTACTGTGATTTAAGAAATGTGAAAAAGTTCTTTTCAGAGGTCATTTTATGAGTGTGAAAGACTGCATAAACTATCAGATTGGGTTAGTAATGTTTAATTTCCTTGAATCTTTTTTTTAGTTTTGTTTTATTTTCCCCCATCTTTTTCCCCCCTTTATTTTGTTACAAAGAATAGCTCCCTAGGCATGGGGTGGCAAAGGATATATTTTGAAATAAAGGTGACATAAAATAAAAATGCATCAATTAAAAAAAAAAACCTTAATTACTTGGAGAATCTTGGTATCATCAAAATCATTGTTAATATTTCCAGAGCAATTCTCCTGACCCTATTCTCCTCCTTCTGTTAATTCTGAGCCAGTTAGATATGTATGTATATGTGCATGTGTATATATATATATGTATCAGTTTATATTTTGAATGTGTCTATAAATATAAATATACATATACATACATGTATATGTGTATATTCACACATCTATGCACAGACATTTAAGGAAGCATTCTACATAGGTGTTCATTTAACTGTGTTTTATAGTCTAAACATTTGGCATTCTCACTCACTAATTTTTCCCAGCTTTAATAATTAGATCAAATGCTTTTGAATAATTATGAATAATTAACAAGTTAGGAATTTGCTACTCCATCTAGGACGCTCTACAATATTCTGAGACTTGATGCTCTTAGCCTGATGGTAGATCAGAACATCTAGAGGACCTCATGATCTGTAATGATCGTCTCTTCCATCTGGACTCTGCATCAAAAGATCAGATTAACTTACAATGAGTAAAATTTTGTTTCTTTTTTTCCTTTTAAGAGCAGGTCAAAACAGATTTTAAGTAGATGTTACAATGCATTCATCAAGCAGTTTTCTGGAAAATTTAGATCAATGACTAAGAGAAGTAAGAGAATGACTAAGAGAACACATTAACTCAGAAGACACTCCAGTTTACAAAGCAAGAGAATAAAGATTTGAATCCAGATTGTCTCTTTCTAATCCAGTGATTTTTCCAATCCATCTTAGGTGAATTGGGTAGATGTTGCTGAACTATATATGTGGGATATTAAGTAGAGGAACATCAGGTTTCTGGAGAAATGACTTAAGTTTCACATTAATATTTAGGTAAATGATGAGGAAGAACTAAATAAAAATGATTTTTCAGTTCTTCAGGATATTATGATCTTGTTTGGAGCCCCAGAACTCATTTACACATTATATGACAGCAGAGAACTTTAGATCTACTATGAGAGAATTATTTCTATGTGGGTGGTGGTGGCAGGAAGAAATGCTTAGAATGTTTACACTGAAATCACTTTCCCCCTAATCTATTATCACACAAGAAGATGAGGTGATTGTGATTTCTTTGTCACTTAAAAATATCCAAACTCACTCTGAGGAAATTAAAATAAATATAGCTGCTCAAAATTAGCCAAAAGCATATAAACTTCAATGCTCTTACTTTGCCACATCCAACAATTACTTCCAAGAGTTTACATTGAAATACATGTTTTCTTATATTCTAAAAGTAAGACATCAAACAAGGACCACCAGAATAAAAAAAAAATCTTGATATAATTTTATAGGACATTAGATTCAGGGATATTGTCCTGGGGATTCATGAATAGGG
This sequence comes from Sarcophilus harrisii, assembly GCF_902635505.1. Classification (NCBI taxonomy): domain Eukaryota; kingdom Metazoa; phylum Chordata; class Mammalia; order Dasyuromorphia; family Dasyuridae; genus Sarcophilus; species Sarcophilus harrisii. The sequence goes on from NC_045427.1 coordinate 147,131,540, forward strand.
TGGGAGCTTGAGCTAAATAATTACTAAAATTTCTTCTAACTTTCAGATTCTATGTATTATGAATAATGTAATAAAATCTCTATTTGTCATGACTTACACGCATGCCCAAGTTGTGGTTTATTGACTTCTTCTGAGTGCTCTTTTCCTCCCTATAGCAAATACTACTAGAGGCTCAGAATTATTCTATTCTTATATCTTTACACATATGAAGGCTTTCTGCTGTCACTATTCCCCAATGATAATCACTTTGAGAGGTGAGGAGGCTAAGTCACACAACCTCTTTAGTCAGTTACATAGACAGCCACCTTAAAACCCACTTTTCCCATGTAAATAATAACTCAATAATCACCCACTCTGAATTAAGAATTAGCCCTTTGTGTCTAAACTTGAACATTTTTACTTTTGTATACCTGACAATTACCTACAAGAATTTGCATTGTGATATATATTCTTCTTCACATTCTTCCTCCAAATACCTAAATGAAACATTAGATAAGGATCACCAGCATCAGAAAACATCTTGAAATTATTTTTATAATCCTGGAGAGATTTGTATTTAGTAAATACAGAGAGCTGTGCCAATGTTCCATCTTCCCTCAACCAAGGTCTACCTGTTCTTTAGTTCTCAGTCCTCACAATGTGATTCTGCAATGTATTTTCTCTATTATCTAGAGAACCAAAAACTACCTAAATTAACTTGAGCACACTAATTTACTTTCCTGACATTAGACAAAAAGTTCATTTTCAAGATTAGGGATGGAGAATGTAAGAAGAGAAAGGGCATCTGAGATCTGAACTCATTTGGAACTGATTTCAAGGAGATTGAGGAGGAAGCCAATTTAAAAGAGGGTCAGGTTCTTTCTGTGACCCTTTGATTCCCCAAAGTAAAATTCTAGATGAAATTTCAAGAACCAAGCTTTAGGTAATGTTCAGCTCTTAGGTCATTCAAATTGTGTATAATAGAGTATTCTCCCCAAAAATGTTCATACTGTATAATTAGGATATAAAGTATCTTTTACTTCTACCATATAGAAATACACAAAATGAAAAAGATCCAAGTCAATCGTGAACAAGTTCAAAAACTCTAAAATACTCAAATACTCAAAAAACTCACATAAGTGGGTTGGGACCCCAGGCTAATAGCATCCAGATTCAATGTATTTTATGGATTCATAATTCTAGAATTATAGTTCATAAACTCCCATGGTGAGTTTACTTTTAATGATCAGTCAGGAAACAATTAGGGGGAAGCAAAGACATTTAGCAGCATCATATCATAAGTAAAGTACTATTAAGGAAATCTCCCTATGGGAAGCTAAAGCTGGATGTTAGAATTCAGGACTTTATGATTTCAGGACTACCACTTTAAGATTTCAGGACTACCATCAAGGAAAGTGAAAAGACTGGAAACATCCATTCTTTTGGAGGCAGCCATGAATTTGGTGTATAAGAATTTTTTGTCTCAGGCTCACCTGGGCAAGCACATGTTTCCTAGTAGGTAGTACCATGTGCTTTTTCTGTTAGTCACCTTTGATAACTTGTTCAAGGAGAGGAGAACTGTTATCCTCCTCTTTTTTATAGCACTTATAACACTTTAGTGTCCAAGAAGCTTTTTTATTTTTTTTAATCTGAGGTTCTTCAGACAAGTCATTCTTCCTGACTCCTGGAGTCAGTCAAGTCACTGGCGATTAAATCACAAGAGGTTTCCTCTTGCAACAGGGTCAAACAAGTTTAGAGCTCTCCAATTAGGATGCTTAGTCTCCCCCCTAACTCACAGAGTCTATATCCTAACTTACCCTAAAACAATTGTGATTAGTTCTGCAGGGATAGCACAGGAATTATGATTTAATTATACTGGCTCCAAATATAATAAGGATGACAATACTATCTAAACTAATCTATTTGTTTAGCGCTATACCAATCGGACTCCCAAAAACTATTTTAATGACCTAGAAAAAATAACAACAAAATTCATATGGAAAAAAAAGGTCAAGAATTTCAAGAGAATTAATGAAAAAAAAATCAAATGAAGGTGGCTTAGCTGTACCAGATCTAAAATTATATTATAGAGCAATTACCAAAAACCATTTGGTATTGGCTAAAAAAACTAGTTGATCAATGGAATAAGTTAGCTTCAAAGGACAAAACAAATAACTTTAATTCTAGTGTTTACAAACCCAAAGACCCCAGTTTTTGGGATAAGAACTCATTATTTGACAAAAATTGCTGGGGAAATTGGAAATTAGTATGGCAGAAACTAGGCATTGACCCACACTTAACACTGTACACCAAGATAAGGTCAAAATGGGTTCATAACCTAGGCATAAAGAATGAGATTATAAATAAATTAGAGGAACATAGGATAGTTTACCTCTCAGACCTGTGGAAGAGGAAGGAATTTATAACCAAAAAAGAACTAGAATTTACCGTCACAAAATAGAAAAAGTTATACCAAACTGAAAAGTTTTGTCAAACAAACTAATCAGACAAGATTAGAAGAAACAATAAACTGGGAAAATATTTTTTACAAAAGGTTCTGATAAAGGATTCATTTCCAAAATATATAGAAAATTGACTCTAATTTATAAGAAACCAAGCCATTCTCCAACTGATAAATGGTCAAAGGATATGAACAGACAATTCTCAGATGAAGAAATTGAAACTATTTCTAGCCATATGAAAAGATGCTCCAAGTCATTATTAATCAGAGAAATGCAAATTAAGACAACTCTGAGATATCACTACACACCTGTCAGACTGGCTAGAATGACAAGGAAAGATAATGCAGAATGTTGGAGGGGATGTGGGAAAACTGGGACACTAATACATTGTTGGTGGAACTGTGAATACATGCAACCATTCTGGAGAGCAATTTGGAACTATGCTCAAAAAGTTATCAAACTGCATACCCTTTGATCCAGCAGTGTTACTACTGGGCTTATATCCCAAAGAGATCATAAAGAAGGGAAAGGGATCTGTATGTGTACGAATGTTTGTGGCAGCCCTCTTTTTAGTGGCCAGAAACTGAAAATTGAGTGGATGCCCATCAATTGGAGAATGGCTGAATAAATTGTGGTATATGAATATTATGGAATATTATTGTTTGGTAAGAAATGACCAACAGGATGATTCAGAAAGGCCTGGAGAGACTTACATGAACTGATGCTGAGTGAAACAAGCAGGGCCAGGAGATCATTATATACTTCAACAACAATACTATATGACGACCAATTCTGATGGACCTGGCCATCCTTAGCAATGAGATGAACCAAATCAGTTCCAATGGAGCAGTAATGAACTGAACCAGCTATGCCTAGTGAAAGAACTCTGGGAGATGGCTAAGAACCATTACATTGAATTCCCAATCCCTATATTTTTGCCCACCTGCATTTTGGATTTCCTTCACAGGCTACTTTTACAATATTTCAGAATCCAATTCTTTTTGTACAGCAAAATAACGGTTTGGTCATGTATACTTATTGTGTATCTAATTTATACTTTAATATATTTAACATCTACTGCTCATCCTGCCATCTGGGGGAGGGGGTGGGGGAAAGAAGGGGAAAAATTGGAACGAGGTTTGGCAATTATCAATGCTGTAAAGTTACCCATACATATAACTTGTAAATCAAAGGCTATTAAAATAAAAAAAAAATTTAAATAAAATAAAAAATAAAAAATCAATTATACTAGCTCCAAACAAATAATTGCAAACTCAAATCTCAAAGTGAACTTAAATCAATGGCATTTAATATAAGTAGTTAATTTATTATGTCATTGAATTAAAATTGAGTAAAACACTAACTATAATTTGAAAAACAGATACTTAAAAGTGCTGACACCAGGAAAAATGCAATCATTATTTTAAAGAAAAATAGATATGCTCTCTGATAGTTTTATGTTGGGGAACAACTGTTCAACATGAAGAAAGGAAATTCAAATACTGGACTGTTATAGATGAGCTTGTTGTCTTTCAAGCACAGGGATATAGACAAGCAGAATTCTGAAATCTTTTAGAGCCCTGATTTCTTAAATGTAATGACATTTTCTCCTATTCATTGAAAGGTCGTTTTTGTAATATGAAAAGGGCAATAGCTACATTGCTATATTTTCTTCTTTTCTTATTTTCCTGACCAGGAGGAAACAAAAATATTTCTGAGGTGACATATTGTTTTTTTGTCATATTAAGTTTGAGGTCATCAGACCAAAAGTGTCAGGAATGGTAAAATTCCACCAAAGCTTATGCAGGCCCTCATATATATACAGAGAGAGAGGGGGGGGGCAGTGAATCTGGTCATTCACTTAGCATTCATGGGAAAATTCAACATTGAATATAGAACCCCTAAGAAAGAAAGATTTTTGGAGTTGGAGTTGGGAGAGTTGTAGTCTCAAATCTGATCTCTAATACTAGCCATGAGACCTTGGGACAATGTGGTTCGAATACATAGTTTATAGGATGTAATTGGGTATTTAACCATGGAAGTTTAAAGTTGAGACATGGATTCAAATTTTATCTCTGATACTAACTATGTGACTTTATAAAGGATATTTAACATCACTGAGTCTCAGTTTTTTATCTGTAAAATAGGAATGATACAATAGTACTTTCCTTTGGCATTGTAATAGCCACAATCACATTTACATAGCACTTTAAGTTTTGCACAGTGCTTTATATATGGCATTTCATTTGATCCTCAGAAGTCTAGGGAGTAGGTTATAAGAATCAAGTAAAATATAAAGCAAAGTTTAAAGTGCTTTTATGTAGATATTATTATATCTTTAGGAACACAACACTAAGAAAATTACTTCAAATCATAATTAGACCTAAAAGGAACATTTTTGTTATTCATTAATTCAATTCTTTGAGATCCCATGGATCACAGCATGCCAGGCCCTTCTATCTTCCACAATCTCTTGAAGTCAATAAAAGCTCATGTTTATTATTTCTCTGACAATATCTATCCATCTCATTCTCTGTTGATCCCTTTTCCTTTCGCCCTCCATCTTTAGCAAAATCTATATCATAAGAAAAAGGAGCAATCACATAGAGGTCAACCCTTATTTTAAAGGTAAGGAGCCTAACATATAGGGTGATTAAATAACTTTTAAGAGACAGTTTTATGCAAATACACTTAGTTTTCATTCTCATTGTGCTATTTCACTATCTTCAGAAATTAATGTGATATAAAAGATAAGGCAGTAATAAAATAGAAAAAAATTAAAAGTAACAATACAATATCTCTCACACAAAACAGAGAGAGAGGACTCATAGTTAGAGAGTGAATATATGAAGAAGCAGGATACATGAATAGAGAAAAAATTCATACTTTCCAGCTGCTGAAAATCTGTTAATATCTTCTCATGTTATTTTCCTACAAGGTCTGCTCCCCAATGGTTTTATGTTGAATGTGGCTTCTGACAAACATGTAGTGTATGGTGAATATTGAATCTCCAAAAGACATCTAATATCTATCAGGCACCGCTCCCTATTCATTCCAATGGACATGAAGTTATGAAGATGCTCTCTATTTCCAAACTTTGGCTATAGTTGCAGTCTTTTGTCAGGGTACTTCTCATCTCATTAGATGACTGGATTCTGTCATGCTCTATTAGTCAGAAACACTGAAATTTTCCTAGAGACAACTTTGTTAGAAAAAAGGAAGCTCCTCTTCAACAATGAGATAATTCAGATCTATTCCAATGTTCTTTTGATGAAGACAGCTATCTATACCCAGAGAGAGGACTGTGAAAACTGAGTGTGATTCACAACATAGCATTTTCACTCTTTTTGTTGTTGTTTGCTTGCATTTTATTTTCTTTACCGTTTTTTTATGGTTTGATTTGATTTTTCTTGTGCAGTAAGGTAACTATATAAATATGTATGTGTATCATACATATATTGGATTTAACATATTTTTACCATGTTTAACATAAATTGGACTACTTGACATCTGGGAAAGGGAGTGGAGAAGGGGAGGAAATTGGAACATAAGGTTCTGTAAGGGTTAATGTTGAAGAATTATCCATGCATATGTGTTGAAAAATAAGAAGCTTTAATAAAGGGGGAAAAAAGAAAGCAGCTCAAAAAACAAACCCATTAGCCCTGACATTTCATAAACAAAGTAAAGTGCTTTGTTCACTCCATGTTCTTGTAAAAGAATATCAGATTTTGAAACTAATAATAATGCTCACATACATCTTCTAAGGTGTTTAAGGGGAAAATTGCTGTATTTATGAAAAACTAGAACTAAAATTTGATTTATGAAAGTAAAATAGAAAAAAGAGAAATAATAAAAAAAAAAAAAAACAGAAGCCCTTAATATTCCCATCTATAAGACTGGAGGAGGGGAGAAGGAGATGCCATTCTAGAGGTTTTTAATATATTGTTGTAGAGTGAATTTTTTTACCCCTTTTATTTCTTTCAGACCCTTTCTTAGAAAATACTTTCCTTTCTAAAAGGAGATTCTTTATCCCAAGCACCAAGCTTCTTTGGGACACAGAAAATCACTTCAAGTTAGGTACTTTTCTCTGGGTTATATGATACTTTGAACCCTATTTCCTGATAATTAAGATTTGCACTTCTGTCAAAGAACTTTTTTTTTTATAGCAAAAGACTTAGAAAGTCTTTTAAGTTCCCTGTTTAATTTGTGTTAGTTAAGCAGCGCCTAGTAAACTTTTAGGAAGATGCTTTTTTTTTCTAAGAATTGCTAGGAATCTGGGCATCAAGGCCCACCCCCAGTTTCTCAATTCTAAAACTTTTTCTCTCCCATAAAAATGAGTAGGCAAAGGAATGGTATCAGCACCAATAAACCCAAGGGTCATTATATTCTGTTGCAAGACAAAATCCTTTCAATGTCAACAACAATGTCAAAAACAAAAACAAAATAAAAACCATCCTAAATGTTGAGTCACTCCTTATACAAAGAATTGTTTTGTTTGAGGGAAATGTTTTAATTTAGAATAAATCCATCGTTTAACTAATCATGTTTTTATGTCATTTCATTTCTAGTTACCATTGCAGTGAATTGGCATCTCTATCTTAAATCTCTAAGCATAACACTCTATCTTCCATAATGCTATCAAAGTGACTTTCCTAAAGCTTAGACCATGTGACACCCTTATACAAAAAGCTTCAGTTATTCCCTATTACTTATAAGATTAAATGTAAACTCCTTTAGTAGTAATTTAAAGACTTTCACAATCTAAACACAGACCACCTTGCCAGTCTTATTATGCATTATTCCCCTTCATCTCCAAGAATAGCAATTTTCTTATTGTTTATGCTATTCAATATTGCTAAGAAATGAATATGAAGCAAAGATATTCTTTGGCCTAAGTGCTGTAAGCTAAAAGATAATCTAATTTGAAGCTAGGAAGAAAAAAGAGAAAACCTCAATCAGGATTATTCTAGAAAGGAAGCAAGAGATTGATCAGGAGTGACAGTAACTCTTTGTGGGTTCTTCCTATAAAGACTTTCAAAGGTAGTGTAGTCTCCGGTGAACAGAAAGAGAAAGTCATTTTTCTCCAAGTAGACACTGGTCAAAATTGGCAGGGATTGTATTACAGCTACACCAAAGTCTTCCTGCCATAGGGGTACTCTAGTCAAAAACACCATGGCAGTGATTCAAAAACATGTTGACATGGAACCAATACCCATATTTCTCTCCCTCAGAGTTATGGCAGCCAGGCTTAGGCCATTGTGGATGGGGTTGAAAGACTAACCTTTGAAACTACCTTCTTCTCAGGATGTTGTGAAAAGCAACTGAGAAAACAGATGTGAAACTGGTGCATTTCTAAAGCCACATGGCTGCAAGAAAGAAGCAGCCAAACCTAGGGGATAGCAAGCTGGACACTGAGAAGGGTTTAAATTTTCTGACATTCCTAGTTGCATGACTATAGGTAAAGTCATCTATTGCTTTGAACCTCAATTTCCTTATTAGAAAAAATGGTTGTAATAATAACTTGCATAATTGTCTACAGAATTGTTGTGTGGGTCAGATAAGACAATATACAGATCAGCTTGTAGACTTTAAAGGGATATCTAATTGCCACATACTATTATAAAAATATTATTATCATTATCATTCTTGTCCATTTGAAGTGGTTCTTATACCTAAATAAATCCTGAGAGCATTTTCCAATTTTTGAAAACTTTTATAAACTTGACTGAAATATTTCATATGTAGGATCTTGAGGAACTTTAAAGTAGACTTAATTTACATAAATTCAAATGGAATTTAAAGTTACAAGACCAACAGTAAGAATGATTGGGGCTAAAAAACAAAGACAGAAATAAAATCAAAAATAGAGCTCTAATTCCTCAGTACTATAACAACTAGTATCTTTGCTATCTGATACCAAATCATGCAAAGGTTATTTTAATAGCTCTAAGACAGGGCATGGAAAAAGAAATAAGGCAGATGTGGAGAACTGTTGTATTTCAGCTCTATGAAGCTGATTTGAAGGATGATTATTGTCTGGTAGTATTTGTGATTTTGGTGAAAATCCAAAAAAGGGGTACAATTTGCTCCATTTTATGAAATCATCCTCTTTATCATTAATCATCTTTCATCAAACTAAACCGAATTAATAGGACAGTAAAGTAGAAGGAAAGTTCACCTCCTGATTCTTGCTACTTAAATTCTTTTTCAAAGGACAAGTCACTCACTCAACCAACCAAGCAACTGACAAGCATTTATTAAGTGTTTATCATGTTAACTGTATAAATATGTATATATATACATATATTGTATTTAACATATACTTTAACATATTTAACATGCATTAGACTACCTACCATCTAGGGGAGGGGGTGGGGGGAAGAAGGGGAAAAGTTGGAATAGAACGTTTTTGCAAGGGTCAATGCTGAAAAATTACACATGCATATGTTTTGTAAATAAAAAGCTATAATTAAAAAAAATTTAAAACAAAAACCAAAAATACTCTGAAAAAAAGTGTTTATCATGTTCTAGATACTGATTTGGGAACTGCAATTCCAAAAACAAAAATAAAACAAAATAAAATAATTTTTACTTTCAAAGTGATATAACGATGAGTAAAGTCATCTAACTCCTTTGAACCTCAATTTGCTTATCGGCAAAATGGCTGTAATGACAGCTTTCATAATTGTCTACAGTATTGTTGTGTGGGTCAGGATAACAATACTGATAATAAAGAAAATGAAGGAGAGAGGATGAGTTTCCTTACCTCGAAAATGAAGGAGTTGGGCTAGATGCTCTATAAAGTCCCTTCTAATACCCAATCCAATAATTAATAAAAGTTGACATATAGTGCTTTAAGGTTTAAGATTCCTTTGCATACATTTTCATTTGAGCTTCATAATAACCCTGTGAGCTCTCCTCCCTCCTTCCACTTTTTTTTAAATAAGGAAAATGAGCTTAGAAAACTTAAGTGAGTTTACCCATGCTCACATCATTAAGCATCATTGTCTGAATAGAAATCTAGTCTTCCCCAACACTACACTAACAGTCTTTCCTTTGTGCAATATAAGTAGCCTCTATTTCAGGTCTTTTTAACTTCTTCAGAAATACGCAGCTATTCTCTTCTCTTTAAAGAGAACCAGTTCTGTCTTGACTTCTCCAAAACATTTGCAGAAATTCTACTTTTTCATGGCCAATTTATGAGATTACAGTAGAAAGATTTCTAACATACACTGAGAGCTTTCTTTCTAATGAGATCACTTTCTCATTTCAGCCCAAGAATTATGCCTTTACATCTCCTGTGGAATAGTTGTTGCAGAATAGAATTTAGACAGATAAACATATGGTCATTGCCTCACATAGGTCACTGAGATTTTTAGTAAATACTACTGAAAAAGATCTAAGCTTTGGTGATAAGAACTTATTATTTGTCAAACACTGTTAGGAAAGGTGAAGAGCAATCTGGTAGAAACTAAGCATAAACCAATAGCTCACCCCAAATGTCAAAATAAAAGCAAAATCTGTACATGATTTAGACACAAAGGGTGATAATATAAACATATGGGAACCTGGAAAAATTTACCTGTCAAACCTATAGATAAGGGGAAAATTTGTGACCAAACAAGAGAGAGGATCACATGAATTAAAATGGATAATTTTTATTTTGTGAAGCTAAAACATTTTTGCACAAACAAAACCAATAAAGAATTAGAAAGAAAGCAAGAACCTAGATACAGGGGAAGGGTTTACAGTAAGTTTCTCTTTAAAAAAGACAAATGAAGCCGAGTCAAATTTCTAAAAATAAGAGATTCCCCAAATAATCAATAACTAAAAGTTATAAGCAAATAGGTTTCAGAAGAAGGCTAGAAAACTGCACATACCCTTTGACCCAGAAATAACACTCCTGGGTCTATATCCAAAAGAAATTAAAGAAAACAAAAATGGATTTATATGTTCAAAATATTTAAAGTATCTCTCTTTGTAGTAGCAAAGAATTAGAAATTGAAGCATTGTACATCAATTAGAGAATGGGTAAACAAGTTTTAGTACATGAGTATGAAGGAACACTGTGTTACAAGAAATAACAAGGGAAATAGTTTCAGAATAAACATAGGAGGACTTACATGAACTGATACAAAGTGACATGACTTTGTTTTCCCAAGACCAGGAGAACATTGTACATAGTAACAGCAATATTGTAATGATCAAATATGAGACTCAGCTACTCCGATCAATTTAGTGAACCACAACAATTGCAAAATATTCATGATGAAAACTGTTGCACAACTCCAGAAAAAAAATATTGACGAATACTCAGGGCAAATTGAAGCATGTTGGTTTTTTTTTTTACCTTCTTTATTTTACTTGGTTTTCCCCCTCCCCCACTTGACTAATGAAGAAGTATGTTTTACATGACTTCACATCTGTAATGGTTATCATATTGGTTGTCTTCTCAATGGATGAGAGATCTTTCAGTGTCCCAAGTGTGAGGGTTAAAAAGCCTCTAGAAGCAAGGGATGCAGCTCAAGTCATGTGGGAGGATCTGAGGGATGAGAGGTACTAAGGAGCAGGCTAGCCCTACGTGGAGGTGGGGCATAGCCCAAGGAGGCTGTGTCTGATCCCAGGTGCCATGTCTCCCTCCTTAGTGCTCTCAAAGCCTAGCACACCTCCCTCCCTCTTCTTGGGCCAATCCCATTATGCCAGGTTCCTAGAGGACCTCCCCCTTCCCCCAGATATCCCAGGGGATATAAATATGTGCTATCTGAGAATAAAGTTCTCTTTCGCTTCACCCCTACCTCCTGGTGGTCTGTCTCTGTGGGATCTGGGTTGGTGCCCAAAGACGGATAAGTCTTGGCCTAGCTGTGCTGTCAATGGACAGGCATTAAAGTAGCTAAAAGGGAAGCTACAAGGTTATGGTAGCATTAAGAGACACTACAAGTGGCACCTGAACAGGGACAATTTTGGTTAGGACCTCACCTTGTAGCAGGCCTACAGGTGGGAAGAGTGACAGAAATCTGCACTAGTGAGTAGAAAGTTAAGAAATGGGACAAATTATTGTGAGAGTCCCAGACCAGGAGGGGCCTGGAAAAGAAGCTTATAGAATAGTAAAAGAAAGCAGGATTGGAAATGGATTTTAAAGAGTGGGAGATAGTAGGTAGTCAGATGGCTTCTTACTTAAGGAAACTCCAGGAGCCATCCCGGAACTGTATCAAATGATTGGGAGCACTTTAAGAGGTGCAAGCCACAATCCATAAAAAGTAGATAATGAAGTACAAATGGAGAGTCATAAAACAAATGAGGGTTGTAAACAGGCACTCACACTCACCAGTGTCCATAAAATGGAGGCAGTGGAAGTTACCTGTGGGAAAGAATCGGGAAATAAACAAGAAGATGAAGAAGGTGGATGTGATGTGAAAGAAGGAAGAGGTAGTGAGGAAGAAGCAGTTAAGTGATATAATGGAAGAGAAGGGGACAGGGATAAGAAGAGTAATGAGAAAGTAAACAGAGAGACATATGACCTTGAAGAAAAGGATGGTGACAAAGGAGGAGAAAGAGAACAGAGGGAAGGTTGCCTCTGTCTCTGAGGCATGACTGCCCTCCCTGAGAAGAAATGTCTCCTGTCCGCTCCCTCATCACCCCTTTGTAAAGTCTTTGGAGATTCCCAGATAAGTTTGGGACAAATAAACAGAAAGCTAGAAAGTATAAAAGAAATGAGGATCAAATGCAGTATGATGCAGGTGAATACTCAACCTATTTCAGAAACTGGTTGGACAAATTCAATGGTTAAGGGTTCATGCCCTTATTCCTATTTCTTTGATGAAGGCTTTATATGACATCTTGAAAGGATGTAAGAGATACCCAGAACCCATTAACATCATATCAAGTAGCTTATATGCTGTCTGGGTGCTCAGAGGCATTGAGGATTCTGTCTTACAACCTCAGAATTCTTCAATTGCTAACCTTCTTGCTGAATTGCAGCTGATTTTACAGCCTAGGAAACATCCCATTTACATCCTGCATGTATATTCTCACAAGTGCTGTGCAGGAGGCATATTTAGAGGCAATGAGGTGGCGGACCATGCTTTACAATGCTCCCTTCTCACAGTCGCTACCACCCCCTGAACATGTCCCTGAATTTCTCCACTTACCACTAATTCTCTACATTGCTTTTATGGCCTCACCTGGGAACAAGCCCAACAGATAGAGAAACAGTGTGTTCAGTTTCTCCCTCCTCTGCCTAATAAAGGAGTGAATCCCTGGGATTTATTCCCCAATGATTTGTGGCAAATGGATGTGGCACATGTGGGCCGTGTAGCCATCCACATCTGGGCTTTGCTAGATTCCTTTGGGCCTTCTCATGAGAGCATTTCTTTGGTCATTAAACATTTATATAGTTGCTTCTCTTCTCACGGAGTTCCTAATACAATAAAGACAAACAATGGACCAGTTTATACCTCTAAACTGATGGCTATCTTCTTCGCTATGTTCGCCATTAAACATGTTACAGGGATTCCCTATAATCCACAGTGTCAGGCCCTAGTGGAATGGGCCCATCATACTCTGAAGGCCACCCTTATTAAACAGAAAAAGGGGGAGGAAGTAGACAGTATCCCCAATGGCTCACACAGGTAGATGTGAATAAGACTTTATATACTTACAATTTTTTGTGCCTGGATAGATATAACAGCCTCAGGATAGAAAATTAAGCTCCATGAAAACTGTGCTTCAAGTGCCGGAGAACATTCAAAAGGTCTTTTGGAAGAATGAAGAAGGACATTGGCAAGGTCCATCCTAAGTACTTTGGAGAGCGCTGGGATATTTATGTCTTCCAGGTTCTAATGGGGAAGGCCTCTGGATTCCAGAAAAAAAGGGCAAGGAAAGTTGCCTCTATTAAAACAGGGACTGAAGAAGAAGAGAAGGAGATGACCCAAAAGACACCCAAGACAGCACCATAGCAGAGAGATGACCACACTTGCCAGACTGGCTTAGTGATTGGATCCAACATACTTCCTTTCCCATCCCCTTCTACTGTATTTCATGGGCTCTATGTAGCCATTTTTGTATTGTTGCTTCTTTTGCTTTTGCCTACTTTGCTAGGAGGCTTAATACATATTCTTAAAAAAAATTCTTTAGAGGTGTTTATGGAAGAGCTCCTCATCATGACATGAGAACACTTGGTCTTATTAATAAAAGAGGGGGAGATATAAGGGTTAAAAAGCCTCTAGAAGCAAGGAATGCAGCTCAAGTTATGTGGGAGGTCCTGAGGGATGAGAGGAATTGAGGTGCAAGTGAGTCCTACATGATGGTGGGGCATAGCTCTAAGAGGCGGTGTCTGACCCCAGGTACCATGTCTTCCTCCTTTCTGTTCTCAGAGCCCAGCATACCTCCCTCCCTCTTCTTGGGCCAATCCCATTATGCCAGGTTCCTAGAAGACCTCCCCTTCCCCCAGATCCTCAGGAGGGTATAAATATATTCTATCTAAGAATAAAGTTCTCTTTTGCTTCACTCCTACCTCCTAGTGGGGGTCTCTGTGGAATCCAGGTTGGTGCCCGAAGACAGGTAAGTGTGGCCTAGCCATGCCATCTACGGAGGAGCATGAGAATAGCTCAAAGGGGAGCTACAAGGTTAAGGAAGCATTAAGAGACACTACATCCAGGCAACTCTATTAGATTGAAATAATGTAGAGTAGGTATTTACTTACTATAGGAAGTTCTCTTTAACAATGAAATCCTAGGTCAAATGCAAATTGATGCATGAATTCACCAATCTTGAACTAGGAGCATTGCTTAAAAATATTTTCTTAATGTTCCAATCTTATCACCCACTGTCTTAAGAAGATAAAATCATGACTACCCAGAAGAGAAATTCAATGTAGTCAAATGTTCTGGGTTTGGTATTTGATTCCCTTAATGATCTTCTAATGGAGTCTAAAACAGGGGTCATTTCTCTCCTTTCTATTTCTTTATACACCTTTGTGTCTGAAGGAAACAGAATGATAGTCATTTAGATATAAGAATTTTAGGGATTATCTAATCTGGTTCTCTTTCCCTTTTTAAAGTTAGCTCTGATGACTTAGAAAAGGTATGAATGCTCATTATCCATATGTGGATTATCCAGGGATAATATTTAATCCTAGACTGCCTTCTCCATTGCCACTGATGAAGGACTACCAAATTCCTTTATTCTTATTTAATATGTTCTCAAACAAACTGATTTGGAAACTAAAATGAACAAAGCAATTAGTATACATGTGTGTGTGTGTGTGTGTGTGTGTGTGTGTGTGTGTATATACACACATACATGTATACATGTATATACAGTTTGCAGGTAAGGAAACAAACTTTGAGGTGAAGTAACTTTCTCATCATCATCACTCAGGGAGAAGGTGTCAAAACTCAGATAGGAACCCCGGGTTTTTTATTCAGTATAGTGGGGAAAATCATTAGATTTGTATTCATAGTACCTGGGGTGCAATTCTGGCCTCCCTATTAACCACTACACAAGATGATCTCTCTGGACCTCTGTATTTTCATATATAACAAGGTGGAGTTGGACTAGATGATCTCTAAAATCCCTTTGATCTCTGAGCCTATGATCTTATAATTTCTGTGCTATAAAGTAATGAGTACTGGACTAGTTAGGCAAACTCCTTTCTATTTCTAGCTTTGCCATTAATTAGTTATGTGATTTACAAAAGAATCATTGAACTTTTCTGAAATTCAATTTTCTCATCTGTAAAATGAAGTTCAACTTAAAGGGATGTTTCCTTTAACAGAAACTAAGGTTCTTTTCAGTGAAAATACTCTGTCTATGTGTTTATCAGTTATTCTAGTTGAAAACATTCAGTGGACTTTGTCCAAACTGGAAAATGACACATATGTCCTTTAAAAACATTATGATATAAAGTTATAAATTCAAGTAAATAGCATTAAAAAGTTTTCACCTGCATGAAGACCACTTCTACTATCTATATGTATTTTTGTAACTCATTAGAGTTTAGTTTTCAAATGCTCAATATCTCCTAATTATTTCATTGCTTTTTTATTGTTATACTTCCATTACAAATATTTGTTCCCCATTTAAGAAGATTTTTAAAATACCAACTATATTGAAAGCACTCTATGAGGCTCTAAGTTTACTGATTTAAAACAACAAAAATAATTAATAATCTTTGTTCTTGAGAATCTTTACATTTTACTTGGGCAATACATCCTGTATATAGAAATAATAAACAAAAGATCATTTGAAGAGTAAGAGAGCAGAAAGATCTAAAGAAGGCAGATTAAAATCCACCTATTTTTTTTTACTAAATTGATTAATTAAAAATAACTATTGAACATAAATACAGCTAAACTTGTTTAATAACTATGCAGAATTAAATTAATTTCAATACAAAATAACTTGTTTTTTTTTTCTTTGCACCCGGGAAGGAAATGTCCTCATAGATATTGTTGACTCTATGTCCATTCTTTCTTCATAAGTTCATAAGAAGGAGAATCAAACCAAAGATCATTAAAATTTCAAACCTAAATGAGGGGGCCTATATTGTAGCCTTTAGCAGAAATAATCAACTCAAAAAGAAGATCCATCTTGGAAATAAAAAAAAAGAGTTTCAAACTTATGTATGCTAAGTTTGAAGTGGCTTAAAAGTTATCCAGATAGTCCTCTTTCCTGTGAAGGAACCTAGAAACCAAAAATACTAGGAAAAATTAGGAGATTTATGTATGCATATGTGTTTGAAAGTATAAATTCCATAAATTTTGATCTACATCTGAAATTTATTATTTACACTTTTGAGAATCACAGATGCAGTACTCAAAGACAAAAAGACAAAATTGTGGAATAGGTACATTCTCTGAGAAAGAGGAGAATAATTATGTCTGATAGGCATGGGGAAATCAAGAAGGGGAATAAGCACTTATGTGATACTTTTTAGGCAGCTTGGTGGCACAGTGAAGAAAATGTCAGACCTGAAGCTAGGAAAACCTGAGTACAAAACTAGTCTCAAAGACATACTAGTTTGGAGAACCTGAGAAAATCACTTAACCTTGTTTGCCTCAGTTTTCTCATCTACAACATGATCTGAATAAGGAAATGGCAAAGGATTCATTATCTTTGTCAAAAAACTCCTCAAAAGGGGGTTACAAACGATTGTACATGATTGAAAGTTATTTAAAAAAAGAACAAAAGCATCTACTATGTAGCAGGCAGATACTGTACAGATAAAATTCATTTATAAAAGGAAAGAAAATATTTGACATATTTAATATAGAGGAATGTCTCTTCTGAGTCCATAGTTGCATGGTACAAGGTTCTAGTTTGGAAAAGATATCGGGATATCCCAGTGGATACATCCACATTTTTTTGGGGGGTGGGGAAATTCCTGCAACAGCCAATTTGAAACCTTGTATAATTTTATATATTTTCCTCTAAGAAAATGTACTCCTTTGTGTAGTGGGAACACAGAAAAATGAAAGCACAGGAGAATATGTTTCTTAAACTATTCAGGTTCAGGCATATGGTACCATTCCAAGATGCTGGCGACTTTCTGCATCTTTATTTGCATTTCACTTTTGTTCACTTCCTTTCAGAGCTTTTCCCAAGCTCACTCAGCCTGGATGAAAACATGGTTTAATAACAGCCCCTTTCTTTTATTTTTTTCCTCTCCCTTTTGCCCCTGGGTAGTAATAAACTCAATTGTAAAATTTAGCAAAACAGGCTGTTGATACAGACAACAGAGGAGTTTTGTTGCTTTTCAGACCTCTTGTTTCTGCTTGGGAGAAGCACATTTCTATAGTATAGTAGGCTTAAGAGCTACTTTAATTTTGCTAGGTTGATTGGGTATTATCTGCTATTTGTTATAATCACAGAAGAATGTACAACTGCTACCAAAAGACCAGGTCCTCAACAGGGAATATTGAAGCAATTGAAGAATTGAAACTCATTTCATTTATATCATCAGCTATTAAAAAAATAGAATAAATACATTCCAAATGATGGTCTGAGATCTTTTTATTGTATATGCCCTCTCTCTCCTTGGAAATAAGGGTATTTATTTCATTCTCTGGAAAGCTGAGGCTAGGAACAATACCTTGAACTAGCCAATCCCAGAAAGGCAATGAGCAGCAAGATTATGCAATCTCTCTCATGGTTTAGCTAATTCCCCTCAATCAAGTTTGGCTACTATCATCAAAAATTCTTTTGAATTCAGTGTTAAACATTAACACAACTAATGAAAAATTCATTATAACTATTCACATTTAGATAAAATGACTTCAATAGATAAAATGTAACATTTTTAAATCTATCACTCTAAATTCCCAGTAAGATAATTTTTTGGTCATTCTTTCTCATTTACTTTTTCTCTTCTATTTACATAGTATGTACTCCATTTTTAATTTTTTTTATTTTGCATTATTTTATAAAAATCTTTTGAGATTTCTTTTTAGTCCTCATTTTTCCATTGAAATATTTCATTGCAGCTAAATTACAAAGTAGAAAGAGCACCAGCCCTGAAGTCAGGAGGATCTGAGTTCAAATCCAGCCTCAGACACTTAATAAATACTACTAGCTATGTGACACTGGGCAAGTCACTTAACCCCAGTTGCCTCACAAAAAAATGAACATGTTATTTCATTAATGTACTATAATTCATTTAATCATTCATGCCCTGTCAGACATTTAGTTTGCTTTACTTTTTTACATTTAAATATAATTTTATGACCATCTTTGAAGAGATAATTTCTTATATATATATATATATATACATGTTTGTATTCATATGTACATAATTTATGTGTGTATACATGTAAATACATATAGCGATACACATATGATAGAGTTCTTAGATATGCATACATTTATAAATACAGAAACATATACACATATATATGTATGTGTAAATATCATGGCACATTCTCAACAATGGAATTATTGAGTTTGTATATATTTGTATCTTTTAAAGTATATATCAGAGAGCTCTGGAAAAAAACAACTACCAGTAGCAAATGAATCCACCTATTTTTCTACAAATTCACCAAAAATTAATTTTTTGTTGATTTAAATTATCTTTGACATTTAATTCACTTTAATTTCATTTTTTGAAAATTGATTTGTGGGTGTGAAAGCTCTTTTTTGTTTTGTAGTAGTTTTTTTGTGTGTTTTAAACAAAACCTACCACATCATAGTGGATGATAATAATCTGAATGGTAAATTAGTAGTTTGTCTATGCCTGGGACCCAAGATCCCCAACAGCCTGCTTTCACCCTTTTCAGTATAATTCATAGTATGTGCTGCACAATAGCCAAACTTGACAATTTTTTGTCATCCTGGCTTTTTTAACTCCATACCATTATCCAGGTAGTTCTCTGTACCTCTATTCTTTCTTTTTTATCTTAGTGTGGGGAGAAAGCATTGAATTTCTAGCCATCTTTTAAAGTCTAAATCATATGCCATCCACTGAAGGAACCATCCTCTTATCAGTCTTCCTTCCTAATTGGTAGTGATTTTTCCCCTCAGATCCCACATAACACTTTGATTTGTAGCCCATAATATATCCACCATATAATTATATACATTATTTAGTTTCTTAGTATTGTAACTGAAAAGACATTAGGAATCATCTATTTGAACTCCTTTATTTTTACACATAAAGAATCTGAGGTTCAGAGAAAGTGATTTACCCAAAGTTATATATTAGAGTTAGACTTCAAATCCACACCTTTTCAATCCAAATACAGTGCTATTTTTCATTCCAGCACATTGTCTCAATACTGTTCCTTTATTTTCTTACTAGACTGTAAGATTTTTATGCTTCTTGAAGTCAGGAACCATATCTTCTCTAAGGTATGATTTATGAAGTAGACTTCTCCATGAACCCATAACTTGGAGCATTTTCAATTATTCCATGCTTAATTGGATTCTATGCACAAATGTAGAAGCTTTGGGGGAGGCCACTTAGATCCTAATGACTCAAGGAGAGATTTTCACTATGTAATGACAAAGAATTGTCCAATTAATTCTTGAGAGTACAATAACTGATGACCCAGGAGTTGCTGAACTAGAATACAATAAAATAGAAAAGGGATGACCTGCCAACATTTTTATGCTTTTGGGATTTGCACTGGAAGGACTGCTTGGAGTTGCCTCTCTAAACTAGAAGAAAGGGCTGTCTTATTTCCTACCTAGCATTGGTGCCAGTCTAACACACCATCTCATTTTCTACTTAGAACACATTCTAAGTTATAGATCATTATACTCATGAGTTCTGTGTATACTTGTGGGAAACAACTCATAAGATTCAGGGGGGGATATTTTGACTAACTGTTCTTAGTACTTTTACTTTAATCTATTCCTTTTCTAAAAGCAAATTGAGTCTATTGCTAGTTTTTAATGGGGAGCACAGTTATAATGGGGGGCTCATGAGCAATAGTGCTAGAAGTATAATTCTTTGGAATTTACAAAATCCTGAAAGTGCTTATTTTCAGTTGTCTTCAGGGGCCTCCTGAAGTCATGAAGTTTGAGTACAGAATTGAAGCCCAGATCAGGTGCTACATATATATCTTCCCTAGAACTTAGCTGAAAGTATGTTAGAGTAGATGCTTAATAATTGTGTATTGCAGCGTGCTGCATTCAATAATGTTTCTTTGTTGTTTCATGATGAAATTGACTAAGTTCCCTAAAGATGGATATTTTGCTTAATAACATGGTAAACATTATGGCAACATCTGATTATCCAGAGAAGCTTATCAGTATCTTACATCAGTTTCATGAAGGCATGGTGGAATGGGCTCTGGATAATGAAGGATACTCCTGTGATTTATGAGTCACCTATGGACTGAAGCAGGCATATCTGCTTAACTCTTATGCTTTTTAGCATGATGTTTTCAGCATCATCATTAAATGCCTTCAATGAGGATGCAAAGAGCATCAAGGTCAGTTACCACAACTGACAATAAATTATTTAACTTGAAAGGGCTATAGAGTAAGACCAAAGTGGAGGAAGAGTTAGCACGTGAGTTTTGGCATGTGTACAAATGATTGTATGCTCAGTGTAACCCCTGAGACCAAGATGCAACAAAGTATGGATCCATTTTTATTGCCTGAGCTAATTTTGGTCTAATAATTAGTATTAAGAAAACAGAGGTTCTCCACCAGCCAGAATTGTACCATCCATATATGGAACCATTGGTTAAAGCAAATAGAGAAATTTTGAATGCTGTGCAAAAGTTCACCTACCTTGGCAGTATATTTTCCAAGGACATATACATAGATGATGACATTGATAAATCCATTGCCAGAACTAGCTCAGGATTTGGGAGGCTCTGAAGGAAAGTGTGGGAAAGAAGAGTTATTAGACTGTCTACCAAAATGAAGGTCTACAGAAAATGAGGTGCTGACCTCATTTCTTTATATCCATAAAATATGGACAGTATAGCAGCACCATCTTAGGAAAATTTGAAGACCATATGGCAAGATAAGGTACCAGACCCTGAGGTTCTTTCTTGAGCTGAACTGCCAAGCATTCAAACTCTTCTGCAGAAAGCAACTCTGGTGGACTGGTCACATTGTTCAAATGCCAAATATATATTTGCCTTAAAGAATATTTTATGGAGGACTCACAGAAAGCAACTGCTTACACAGAGGTCTGAAGAAGCAGTACAAAGACACTCTCAGGTTCTCTCTGGGGACAGCTAGATTGCACAGGATAGAGCACCAATCCTAGAGTCAGGAGGACTAGAGTTCAAATCTGACTTTAACATTTCCTAGCTGTGTGACTTAACCCCAATTGCCTCTCAAAATGTTTTTAAAGTTCTCTTTTAGAATCAACTGTGAAGCACTGGAGACACTGGTATAGGATCATCCATTGTGGCTTGCCTGCATCAAAGAGCTCTGTTCTATGAGCAAAGCAGGAAATGCAATAGCCCAACATGTGATATGCAAAGTTAGAGACATCTCTACTATAAATGTTCATATGGATCATTAAATCTGAATGATCCAGTAATATTGGGAATTGTTGGGGACACTGTACCTTGACCCCAACATAGTGATGTCATTTTAGTCCTCTTCAAGAACAAAGGACAACAACATGATAAACAGTAGATTATAGACCTGGATAGACATGGAAGAAAGAGAATTAAAGATATGAGTTGAGCCAATGTTTATCTAATAGTCTACTGAAATTTTGAGTGATTAAAGAATATTTTCACCTGCCTAGAGAATCATAGTAAAAATTTTTATAGATAAGCAACCTTTTTTATAACTTAATTTTCTTGTGTTTTTGATTGATAACTTATATCATTGAAGATTATTTTATTGTTATTATGATTATAAGTAGAGTAACATATAAGTCACAACAAGATAGATGGCACTGTGTTGATTAAAAGATACCAGATTATTTCCAAAAGATCATAATGTTTAGTATTTGGATTGAGTCAGGAACACCTGGATTCAAAACCTACCTTCCATAACTAGTGACTTCTTTACTATGAGTCTCTTTAAAATAAGACTAACAGTACTATAAAACTTATCTAATAAGGCTATTGTTAAGCTTCAATGAGAGAACGTACATGGTACATTTTGAAAACCTTGAAATACCATCTAAATGACAGTTGTTTGTTATTGTTTTTAACTATCATCATTATTATTAAATTGGGAAGTGAATTCTCTCAGAAAAAAATAGGACTAAGATTTTTTTTTCAGGAAAAGCTAATTCTTAATATATTTTTTGAAGAAGAAAATGAATAAAGATATCATGAAGGAAATCATTATGATGGGAAGATGGATTCATTAAATCATGAGGACAAGGTAGGCCTATGGTTTCCATTTGTACCCTCATTATGTTAGGGAAAAAAACTAAGGACACATTGAGAGAACCCTTTGGGAGGTCATAAACAAGAAACGCAAAAGATAGATACTAACAAATAGGTTGTGGTCTATATATAGGAAGTAAACTTCCAAATAAATGGAATCACAGATTCACTTGAATGACATCTAGTAATTAATCTACTGATAGAGTTGATGTCCATGTGAGAAACAGCTAAGGTGGGTAATCCCTTCAGCAATGCAGATAAGTGATTCTGTTTGCCTCAGTTTCCTTCACTGTAAAATGTGAATAATAATACTACCTCACAGAATAATATTATTGTTGTTCAGTCATTTCTGACTTTTCATGATCCTATTTGTGATTTCCTTGGTAAAGATACTGGATGGATTTGCAATTTCCTTCTCCAGTTCATTTACAAATGAGGAAAATGGGGCAAACTGGGTAAGTGACTTGCTCAAGATCACACAACTATTATGTGTCTGAAGTCATGAAAGTTGAACCTTCCTGATTTCAGGCCCAGAACTGTATCCATTGTGCTACCACAACAGCAAATTTGTCATGAGGATAAAATGGGATAAATTGGGATAAAATGTAATGATATTTGTCAAATGCTTAGCCTAATACATGACACATAATAAGATCCTTAATGTGTGTTCCTTTGTAATTTCTAAAGCTTATGTTTGTTTCATAGAACTACCCATCTGCCACCCCTTCCTCCAGTAGTGCTTTAATGAATTATATTTTTTCTGAAACATATATATATATATATATATATATATATGCATAGGTGTGTGTATTTGTGTGTGTGTATAATAATTTATCAATCTTCCTTTTCTGCATTACTCTCTACCTCTCCCCTCTCTTCCAGTTTCCACATCTTTGTCAATCTTTAGCTATTGTGTTATCAAGGAGCTAAGCTTTTGTTTTATATTTTATTAGCATTGCCCAACCTTAAACTGATACCATTGTGACTTGTGGCAATTTGACATTCATTTGGCCTGGTCTCTATGAATTCTCATTAGGAATTAAAATATGACATTTTTCAATCCACATGATATTGTATATGGACTTTTGGAAAACTCCCTCAGGAAGTTAGATTAGTCCATATTGTTTCCAAGAATCTGTCTCAGCTATAAGTACTGAAAGATTTTCACAACCTCCTGCTATTGATTTCAAATTGCCTCTCATGATTGAAGCAAAAAAAAAAAAAAAAAGAATTGGGATTTGCACCTTTTGATACATCTACTGATAGCATAAAGCTAATGCATTCTTTAGAGCTCTATAGGGCTGTTTTATGGAGGCAGGCATCATAGCATCGCAGAATTTTAGAGTTAAAAAATCCTTAAAATTATTTATCATTTTCCCTGAGATCTAGAGATATTAAGCTTCTTGATCAAAGTCACATAGCCAATTGTTGTTGTTGTCACATCCACATCAGGGAAGTGATACCATGACATGCAAGTGAATTGGATTTAAGTGAGGGAGGGTAGTGCAAAGTACCTACTTCACTTTTCCCTACAGAGCCATCTGGTTCCAATGGCCAGATACTGATCAAAAGAATTGGAAATGGCCCCGGATGAAATGGGAGGCCTTTGCCTTTTAAAGCTAAAATCTTCAACAGATTTCAGTTTGACTAAGGCCTCATCCATTCAGTAAATAATGCTAGATAATCATTGAAGCAACGAATCTCCTCTTTCACCTAGTCTAAAAAATTCTAGATAAATAAATGAATCCAGGAGGGGAAGACCTCAGGGTTTTTGGCCAAAACAGAAATGATTGCTATTTACATTCAATATGAGTTAATCAGTTCCCTATCAAAGACCAAATGGGGATTGACCTAGGATCCATTAGTGATCAATGAGGATGAAGTTAGGCCAAACCCCATTTGGACATAGTTAATTGAAGAGCAGGGACTAGGAAGACTAGGATGTGGATCTTCCAAATGGTACCCCAGTTGCCTTTTCATATGCTGATAACTTTAATTGGCTCTATAAAGATAATGGTTTTGTTCTTCTCGAGTGAAAATGAATTTTCTTTGGAGTTTATTTCTGTTACTAAACTTATGCCAAATATTAAATTTTATGGCTCTTGAAAGCATGATTTCTATTTGATTCCATCTGTGCTAGGCAGCTAAGTGATGGTAGATAGAGCACTGGACTTGAAGAAAGAGAGACCTTAGTTCAAATAGGATCATATTAGGCACAATATGAATGTTTGTAGAATTGAAATGACCAGAAAAATCTTGTGTGAACTCAGTTGTCTTATACCATTCAGGCTCACTTACTCCTTCCTTCAGAATTTGATGACTCAAAAATGTAGAATTCAAATAAATGTTATGCTATGACTTCTCTGTGTAAGGAAAATGTAGGAAATTACAAGCAACAAAATATTTAATAGAAAGAACTGAATCTGAAATAGAGTCTATACTTTGTGAGTTTGGTGATATATTAATAAATGTTTGAAGCCTAAATGGAAATGAACACTATAACAAAACCTAAGTTATCCAGAACCCAAATAATCAGAATTTTCAAGGAACTCAGATTATTTCATGGATTTCTCGTTCATAAAAAGAAAGAATACACAGAAAACAAGGAATAATTGAGTTGCTTTTTGTTGCTTTTGTTGCTGCTGCTCTGATCGTTGCTATAGCTTGGTACATAGAGTGCTGGTTCTGCACTCAGGACATCTGTGTTCAAATCCTGTTCCAGACCCTTACTATACATGTGATCCTGGGCAAGTCATATAACCTCTCTCCATGGAAGTTTCCTTATCTCTAAAATGGGGATAATAACAGCACTTACCTCCCAGGGTTATTGTAAAAATCAAGTGAGGTAATATTTGAACAATGATTTGCAACCTTAAGACACTATATAAATGTTAACTGTTATCACTGAGCAATTTCCAGGGATTAACTTTTGGTCCATTATTGGACAGATACCTTCCAATAGGCTACACTTGCTACTTCTAAAAGTCACTCTAGGTCATGGCTAGTATTCATAAAGAGCTTAAAGGTTTTCAAAGTTCTTTACATTTGGATGCCATTTGATCTTCATAACAACTCTGGGAAGCAGGTGCTATTCTTATTTCCATTTTAGAGATGAAGAAACTGAGGTTGAGAGATGAATTGCCTCAGGCCACACATCTACTAAGTATAAAGCAGGAATTCAGAGCTTCTTGATTCAAAGTCCAGCACTTTATCCACTATGCCATTTCAAAATGCTTTTAAACTGTGCATACCCTTTGATCCAGCAGTGTTTCTACTGGGCTTATACCCCAAAGAGATACTAAAGAAGGGGAAGGGACCTGTATGTGCCAAAATGTTTGTGGCAGCCCTGTTTGTAGTGGCCAGAAGCTGGAAAATGAATGGATGCCCATCAATTGGAGAATGGTTGATTAAATTGTGGTATATCAATATTATGGAATATTATTGTTCTGTAAGAAATGACCAGCAGGACAAATACAGAGAGGATTGGCGAGACTTACATGAACTGATGCTGAGTGAAATGAGCAGAACCAGGAAATCATTATATACCTCAACAACGATACTGTATGAGGATGTATTCTGATGGAAGTGAATTTCTTCAACAAAGAGAAGATCAAACTTAGTTTCAATTGATCAAGGATGGACAGAAGCAGTTACACCCAAAGAAAGAACACTAGGAAATGAATGTAAACTGCTTGCATTTTTGTTCTTCTTCCCAGGTTATTTATACCTTCTAAATCCTATTCTCCCTGAGCAACAAGAGAACTGTTCGGTTCTGCACACATATATTGTATCCAAGATCTACTGTAACTTATTTAATATGTATAGGGCTGCTTGCCATCTGGGGGAGAGGGTGGAGGGAGGGAGGGGAAAAATCGGAACAGAAGTGAGCGCAAGGGATAATGCTGTAAAAAAATTACCCTGGCATGGGTTCTGTCAATAAAAAGTTATTTAAAAAAATAAAAAAAAGACAAAATGCTTTTAATAATAGCATGTATTTTAATATTTTCAAAGTACTTAATATACATGGTGTCCTAAAAGTCTTGGTGCAGTTTTAAGCTGAAGACTTTTAGAGCATCCCTTTATATCATCTCACTTTTTTCAAGTTGGCAATTGATTTTCTGAATGATAAAATAGAGGCACTATAAGGTACTTGATCTTCTCTGAAATATTCAGTTATCATCATTATACTCCTCTTACAAAGGCAGTGCAATTTCAGTGTTTCAAAAAGATTTTCTGTTAGCTATAGAAAATCAGAATTGAGAAAATTTTATAAAGAATACTGAATATTAGGCAGCTATATGGTGGGAGATAGAGCACTGGACTTGAAGAGAGGGAAACCTAAGTTTAAATAGGATCTCAGATATCTACTAACTGTATAAGTGAGAAAGTTACTTAACTTCATCTGCCTCAGTGCCCTCAGCTATAAAATGGGGCCAATGTTAGCATGCACATGTCAGAATTATTGTGAAGACAAGCAGAAAATATTTGTAAAATATTGTGAAAATTTTAAAGCATTGTATATATATTAGCTGTTATGAACTGGAGATGAGTACACAGAATGTTTGATATCCATTCTACCTTCATATAAGGGTGGGATGTTGGCGGCTGGTACTGCAGCATATCTCAGCATGGGAGTTTAACTGTGTGGTCTGAGCAACAGGAGGTGAGGGCTTGGGTTTCTAATTCTGGCTTAATCACCAACTCTCCCTATGTCCTTTTGGGTAAGTTAGTTTAACCTTTCCATCTGTCTTTATATTCCAACTGGAAAGTATATGTGATAACAATGATATGTCATTTGGGGGTTACAAGAATGAATTGGCATTCTTATATGGCTTAAAAATCACAGGTAAATGATGTTAAAATGTATTTAAGGAAATATCAATTGTCATTCTAGAATGGATGGAAAGCTCAGAATCTATACTAGGCCATTCCCAACTATTGGCTCACAGAAGGAATAATACTGCCAACGTACTTTGTCTCACTTTTACAAGGACTAAATACTATATATCAAAGCCAAAAACAATCTCTTCATTAGGAAAAAATGTGTATGCCAATGGTGGGGTGCGGAGAAAGTTCATTGGGTGTGTTTATGGGATAAGATCTATAAAAATAAAGAAGTATAAAAAGAATGCAGTGAAAAAAGTAAGATCAAATTTTTGCTTGAATTTACACTTTACTTTAGAATCTCCCAAGTGAATATGTAGCCATTTATTTTTTATTGGATTTCAATGATTACAAAAGTAATTTCATCATTACCAGCAAATTTCAACCTTCTAGTTTAGATTCTTTTATATTGGACGCTATATAGATGTTGATTGTTGGCAGGGCTGTGTTGAAACAGAAATCTATTTGTGTTCGATTTGAGTAATGTCCCTTAATGTTAATATAGATTGAGCTGAATATTATTGCAGAGTCAGTCAGCTCCTGGACAATTAGGATGTGGTCCTTTTCAAAAGAAAGATAAGTTTCCTTCTTTGAATCAGAGTTAAAAGGATAAGAGGGAAGAAGATGAAAATCATCATAAAGATCATATGGCTCAGTGGAAAGCTACAGATTTGGAATCAGAGAATCTGAATTCAAATTCTACTTTTGACATATGGCCTTGAACAAATCCTTTTGTCTTTATGGGACTCCTTTTCCTCATCTATAAAATTAGTGGATTTCTAAAGTCCCTTCTACCTCCAGAACCAGTTGTGTTTTAAAGGACATTATTTATGACCTACTCCACTCTACATTATTGGCAGGACAGAAACAAGCTCTGCAGGGAAGAAGTGCCTTTGGCTGGAGTGCTAAAAGGAGATGTACCATTCTGAGGAACAGTACAGTAAGATTTTCATACTATTCCTGAGTGAATTCTTGGTGCATCCAAAGGAAAGTTTAAAAAGCAAGAACCATGTGGAAGGCAAAAAAACTTCAGAGTTGGTAATTTGGGCAGGCATAATCTTTGGAAGTGAGGGAGTGTTGCCTACAATGAGTAAATTGGTGAAGGGGAAGTGGCTGAGCTCACCAAGGAAGAGAAGAACTCAAAGTCTTTCACTGAGTTCATCCTTGAACCCTGTGGTTAACTAAAAGAACAACCCCTATCAAGTGGTAGCTGTTGGAACTCTTCATGGTTAGAGTTAATAGATTTTAGTTTTTAAAAAAAGACCTTTTAGACTGAAAAACACCAATAACTAATGGAATTGAAGTTGTATATCTGCCACAACCAGAGAAATATTAATGAAACAGTCTCAAATCCATGGAAAGAGATTTTTTTGAGTTTTGTCATTTTAAAAGATTATATAGAAGAATAGGATAAAGGACATTTTGACTGCATAGGCTTTTGCAAGTCTTCCAGATTACATATTTACAAGAAGAGAAGCAATTTATATGAAATAGAGTCATTCTGCATTGAGTTCTTAAGCTGTCATTGTCACAGTAGCTAACATTTCTATATAATATAGGCACTAATATATTCAAGCTAATATATATATATATGTATATGTATACACATATGATTTCAGTAACAATGTATAAAATCCTGGTTTTATTTTCTTTAGAGGTAGTCATCTAACATTTATTGAGTATCTAGTATATCTGAGGCCCTGGGCTAAGTGCTGGGATAAGAAAATGAAACAAAACAGGCCCTGACCTCAAGGAGCTCACAGTCTAATTTTCAATTTTAAAATGTAGAGTTTTCTTTTCTAAATAGCATGGATTTTTTTTTTAAATTATGGACATAATCTTGGCAAGGTTAGTGGATTTTAGTCTTATAAGGTGTGTGAATAATACAACATTTAAGTTGCAGGGGGAAAGGGGGAGAGAATAGAATTATAGAAGAACTGTGTATAAGAAGATTCTTCATCTTTTGATTGTAAGTTACACTGAGAACTAGACAATGTGGAACTTTATTAGCCTTCATGATTACTCTGGTGCATTGTAGTCAGTATGCTTGTAAAGGAGAACTTGTTTTCTTTTTCTTTTCCCCAGTGTATGGGGGAGATGAAAGAAAGAGGAAATAAGTTCTTTTAATTAAAAAAAAAAATTAGATGGTGACAGTTTGCCCAGTGGAGATAGAATCTCTTGTTTCAGGGTAGAGAATTGAGCCAAATGAATTGCGATATCCCTCCAAAAATCATAATTGGGTCACTTTGTGTCATGGATATCTTAGACTTAAGGATTATATCAAGGCTAAAACAAAGAGACATAGCAAAACATTCAGCATTTAGCATAGAACCTCTCCTCCTAAGCCCATTTTTCCATCTTCCCTCCCTATTTCTGTTGAAGGCACCATCATTTTTCTAATCTACCAAAGATCACAGGCTCAGAGTTATTCTTGACACTTGATTCTTCCTCTCCCCCAATGTCAAGTCAATTGCAAAGTCTTGTGAATTGTACCTCATCTCTCACCTTTGTTACCTTCTATAACTCATACAGCTATCATTCACTCTAGATCAGGTCTTTATGTGAAAGACCTTTCACCTGGACATTGAAACAGGATATAAATGCTTTTCAACTAACAAATGTACCAATTTGTATTTTTAAAACACAAGTTTAACCATGGCCCTATTCTGGTCAAAATGTTTCAATGACTCGCAATAAGATAAAATATAAAATTCTCTTCTTCACATTATGACAGTACTGTTTTCCAGATTTACTTCATAAAGTTCCCTCTCTTATCTCTATAGTCAAATTTGCCTGCTAGTCATTTCCCATTCATAACATTCTTCCTATTTTTGTGCTTTTGCATCCCAAGGCTGGGATGTTCTTCCTTTTGACCTATACTTCTTGGAGTTCCCATCTCCCTTTAAAGTTCATCTGGAAATAGTTACTACCTTTTTACTGTTTATTATGTTATATACTATTTATAATATTTTTATTATATGATTTTTTTATCCTCTCTATTGTTAGTGATCTCTTTTCCTCAAAGTACTTTGTTTGTTTTGCATATTATTTCATTGACTTCTATATAAATGTTATGTATCTCTTCACAGTAACAAGCTCTTTGAGGCCAGAGACAATGCCATTTATGTTTTTGTATTTCAATGTAATACACATAGTAAATGCTAAATAAATGCTTATAAAATTGAATTGAATAGTAAGTATCCAAATGTTGTTCAATAAAATCTCAGTATTTTCTTTCTAATACTTGATTTCTAGACTATTTAGTTAAAGATATAGTTTTGCAGTTTTACTACTTAAATACTTCCAATGTTTTATAATCATAAAACTTACCTGCCTATCCATGTCATATGGAATTTCATATGGTCAGTAATTACTGGAAAATAATTTTTGAAAAGCTAGAAACTAATTTTATTTGTATATCATTCTTTTCTTGTTTCTGAACAATAAGAAAAAATAAAGAGATAGAAAGGGACACAAAAATGCTAGTTTTAAGAGGAGAACATGCTTAGGAAGACATCCATTCAGGCTCATTTCCAAATGAAGATTTCTTCAAGGTGCTACCATTAGCAATCAGCTGTGAACCAAAAGCAGGTGGAAAATCTCTCTTGGAAAGAGATTCACTGACAGTTCCCATAAAGGCTTTGGGATTCCATAGTCCATTTGTTTTGTTTTGGGTTTTTTTTTATGAGAGTTTAAAAGAAGTCTTTGCCTCAGGGAACTGAGTAAATCCCAGACTGTGGCCAATTTCTTGATCACTCACATCATTCCCAGTGCTCTGAGCCAAAAAAAAAAAAGACTCTTCAGCTCACATAATTGTGAATTCAGCACTATCTCATCCAAAGGTCATTGACCTTCAAATTAGCTTTCAGGTAAAAGTAGCTCTGAGAACTTGATCCAGGCTTGTAGAAATAACTAATTTATGATTTAGCAAGTTGAGATGGGATGGGCAGTAACAATCATAAAAAAACAGGTTCAAGACCAATTCTATTTTATTCCTCCCACCTAATTTGGGGATGAAATGAGGCACTTAAAAATCACTGAAGAGCTAACAAAAAGGTTTATTTTGCACTACTTCAGCATTGTTACATAAGAATATAGCAGCATTTATCTTTGATATATGTGACTTCTTTGATCTTTTAGAAATACATATAGTCAGCAAATCATTGGGGCAAGACAACTGGTGTAAACTCAGGTATCTACAGTGTAAGGTATCTACACTCCTTCTCTTTATAGGAGTGACATCAATTCTTCTAACAATGTTCCAATGATGATGAGACATTGTACAAGAAGGAACATTCCAAGGCCACCACATCCCCATAGTCCAAAAAGATCTACGTTATGGCATAATTCTTCATGGAGCTGAGATTTTTTATGCCCTTTCATGACCAGAAAGTTGTGTCAGGGATGCCTGGGCCAATCAGATCCCAGGGATATATTTATTTCCTTCTAGGGAAAACTGTTCCCTATCACAAGAGGGGAAGAAAAAAAGTATCAGCCTGAAAATGTTATGTTAAGATTAGTTTTGGTCATTGGAGTGTAGATTTCACATGAACAACTGGAAGTGGCAACTGTGGCAAGTAGTATTCTGTACTAACTTGGGTACTAAACTGGTCATTAAGGAATGCAGATTAAATGATTGAAAGAATGGTAAAACATATATTAAGCACTTCCTTCTATGTATCACGTACTCTGCTAAGCATTAGAGATACAAATCTTTAAAATTCAAAGCAATCCACTTACATTATGGGGTATTTTGGTTTAGTAAATCACAAAGATATGACTGGAGTCATAGAACATTTGGTTGTCACATCCTTACCAGGAATAGTAATTTTGATTGACTATTGTTGGCAGATCTAGAGATGGAAAACAGGAATGCAGAGAAGGAAGAGTATGAACCTAGAAAATAAATAGATTATATAATATAATATATATTATTATAGCTAAGTGTGAGTTAGGCTTGCTTTTGAGGACTCCTGTCAATTCAAGTTTCATGGGTCCCAGATTGGGAAATAGTATACCATATAGGAGACCACAAGTAAACTGAGGAAGCATGAAGTAGCTGGAGAATATTTTGAAGTTTTCTCCATTATTGACTACCTTTGTGTTTTGAACAAACACCTTAGCCTTCTCTGGACTTGTTTCTATAGAATAAGGGAATTTAACTAGATCCACTTCAGTTCCTCATGTCCACACAACCAAAAGAACAAAGTGTGTCAGAGTGTGTCAGAGTATCAATTAAATTAATCAAATGACTAGTAAACACAGGGATCTTTAAGAGATGTTTTAGAAGAATTTAGTTTATTTCAGTAAAGCAAAGCTGTTCCTAAGAAAGTAGACCTACCAACTGATTTTGGTATTCACAGGTCTGGAGATAGGGGAGCTGGGCTCTAATGACTTTGAAAATTCCTTCTTGTTCTGCCTTTCCACAGTTATAGGGATTGAAAGTCAACCTACTTCCTCTGCACACTTCATGAAAAGAATCTCTTTACTCTGACCTGAAATTTATGCCTTTTGGCCTATTTGGGTCAGTCATAATACCAACTGAGTTTCTTGGTTATCAAAGGAAAGCCAGAAAATCCTGAACTGAGCAATTTCATCTATAAAATTTCAGGCATAATATTTAAGGAAGAAACATGAAAGTATATCATAGGAGTTGCTGATTCCATTAAAAGTGACTGTTCATGGTGGGGGGGAGGATTCTAGGAATATCATGGAGTAGATCAGAAAATTCCAAGACTTCCAGATTTCCCCACAAACAAAATAAAATTGTATCTCAGAATGAACAAAGATTATCTCCAGGATCCGATGAGAAAATCTCTAACTTTCAAAATCCTTAATAGCCTGGTCTTTTCCTATCTCACATGGCATGAGTATATGTTTGTGTGTGTGTGTGTGTGTGTGTGTGTGTGTGTGTGTATGTCCAAACATCAACAAAATTAATTGTTGTGGAGTGGAAACAATCACTATATCTCCCAGACCTGTCCTCTTCCCCTACAGCAGTGTTTCCCAAAGTGCGGTACATGTACCCCCAGGGGTATGGGATGAGTTTGGTGGGAGTATGCATTGCATTGGAGTTTGGTGGGGATGTGCACTGCACCAGGCTTAGCTGCGCCTAATTCTACATTCTTATGAGTCAAGTGAAGACAATCTTGTGAGGCATGAGATGGTTCAGTATGACATGGCGAGAATATACCACATTTTGTTACAGAGACAATTTATTTCATTAATAGTCAGTGGCTTCGACAGGTGCCTGTGTATTTTTAGTGCAATTTTTCTTATAGGAAAGGTTTGTTATGCGCTTTAGTGAGTCCCACTGATTTTAATTATTTTTATATAGAAGGATGAAATTGTTTGTGCTGAGATAATAGATCATCATAATTTGATTTCCTGGTTGTTAATTTTAATCTGAGATGTGGCTCCACATCCAATAGTCTGTTCCTGGTTTTCGACTTAATGTCTACAAATGCTGAAAAAGCAACTTCACATAAATATGAGGCAAGATGTATTTCAGAATGTTTTCTGTTAAAACAGGATACACGTTGCATTTGCAACCAGAATGATGTTAAAGTACACTCTTTATGTTTATTTTTTAAGAATCTATCTGAAGCCAATTCCAACAATTGCTCTTCTTCCACATGCAATAAACCTTCTGGCATGGATTTATATTTTATTATGAATAATTTTATTTTTGTTTATAATTATTTTGTGTATATACCAAAAAGAAAAAAATAAATATATTTTGATTGTCATTAAAATACATCCATTTTTTTTGATGAGGGGAACTCAGCATTATGAAAATTATAGAAGGGGTACACATATGTCAAAAGTTTGGGAAACACTGCTCTAGATTCTTTTCTATCTGCTTTTGATGAATAAATGATT
Organism: Sarcophilus harrisii; assembly: GCF_902635505.1. NCBI lineage: Eukaryota > Metazoa > Chordata > Mammalia > Dasyuromorphia > Dasyuridae > Sarcophilus > Sarcophilus harrisii. Next base: position 147,165,558 of record NC_045427.1, read on the forward strand.
TCCCAAGTTGTGATACCTTGAAGGAAGTTTCCTTTAGAAGTTAGCCTGAATATATGAGAATGTGTATACACAAATATTTATCTTATGTAATAAATCTGATCATTATTTTTTCATGTTTGTCTTTCTTTTTTTCTTTTTCTTCTTTAACAGTATTTTCCCCAATTACACATCAAAAAGACAATTTTAACATTCATTTTTTACATAATCTTGAGTTGCAAAATTTTTTCCCTCCTTCTCCTTCCCTCTTCCAAAAATGGAAGACAATTTGATATAGATTATATATGTGCTATGATGTAAAACATATTTCCATACTAGTTACAGCTATAAATGAAGAAATAGATCAAAAGGAAAAAATGAATAAGAATAAGGTATGTGAAAAATATATATGCTTCAATCTGCATTCAGAGGTCATCAATTCTTTGGCTGTGGATAGGATTTTTCTTTGTGAGTCTTTTACTTGTCTTGGATCATTGTATTGCTGAGAAGAGCTGAGTCATTCATAGTTGGTCATCACAAACTATTGATATTACCTACAAGATTTTCTAGTTCTGCCCACTTCACTTTGCATCAGTTAATGTAAGTCTTTCCAGGTTTGTTTGTTTGTTGGTTTTTAAATCTTCCTGTTCATCATTTCTTATTGCTCAATAGCATTTCATTACATTCATATAACACAGCTTGTTCAACCATCCCCCAACTAATGGGCATTTTGTTCTTTTCCAATATTTTGCCACAATGAAAAGGACAGTGAAAAAATATTTTTGCACATGTAGGTCTTTTCTCCATTTTTATGATCTCTTTGGAATACAAATGTAGCAGTTGTATTTCTAGATCAAAGTGTATGCAAAGTTTGGTTGCCCTTTGGGTATAGTTCCAAATTGCTCTCTAGAATGGTTGAATCAATTCATAATTCAAAAAATAGTGCATTAGTGTTCCAATTTTCTTGCATCTTTTCCAACATTTATCATTTTTCTTTTTTGTCATATTAGCCATTCTGATAGATATGAGGTAGCATCTCAGAGTTGTTTTAATTTGCATTTCTCTAATCAAAAATGATTTAGAGCACTTCTTCATATGTCTTCAGATAACTGATTCCTTCATCTAAAAACTTCCTTTTCCTATACTTTTACTATTTATCAATTGGGGAATGTCTTGAATTCTTATAAATTTACTCAGTTCTCTATATATTGAGAAATGAGGCCTTTATCTGAATCACTTTTAAAGATTATTTCCCAACTTTCTGCTTTCCTTTTAAACTTTGTTGCATTGGTTTCATTTGGGCAAAAGCTTTTTTATTTTAATATAATCAAAATTGTCTATTTTACATCTTATAATGTTCTATCTCTTATTTGGTTATGAATTCTTCCCTTCTGCTTAGATCCGACAGATAAACTATTCCTTGTTCTTCTAATTTGCTTATTGTATAATTATTTGTGTCTAAATCACATATCCATTTTGACCTTATCTTGGTCAGTATCCATTTATTAAGCTTTTAATGTTTGCCAGAAACTGTTTTAGGTATTGGGGGAAGGGAAGAAGACAAAGAATGGAACAGTTTTTCCTCTTAAGGAGCTTACCTATTGTTTCTGTGTATGTATATGCACATATTTATATTTATGCATTCATATTCATGTTTATATTTTGATACCTCATATTTTTATATTGTATAGTTACTTCATTTTTATGTGTGTATAATCTTTTTCAATATCTTCATAAAAACATCTATCTTAATGTCATAAGACGTTAATTTTTTCTTATGGTCAATGGAGACAGAATCATATCCCAATTTCTTTCTGCAGGATATGGTAATAGTGCTGAATTCCAGTACAAGATATGAGACCCCATTTATTCATTTTATCCCATTTAATTTGTCTTCATAATTCTTGCAAGTTTGTTTCTCATCCTTGCCTTCTCCTGAAATTAACTAATATGGTTTTGTTGTAACATGTTTACTTATTTATAAGAATCATGGTTTGCCACAAAAACAATAAGATGGGAGTTTGCATTACTACAAGTTTGTTCTGGTGAGGTTTGGGGGGATTTTTTGGTTGGGTTATTTTTTTTTTGCCAAGAAACATTTGTGTCATTCACAAGTTACATCCTCCATTTAGCTTTTGTTAATTATATTTCTTTTGAAAGACTTGGGGAATTGTGCATGGATTTAGATGACTCCAAAGTTCCATCTTTTTCATATCAATATTCTTTGGTGATGCTGTATGACTTCTAATCATGGAATGCAAGTCTCCGAAGAATGAAAGCATAGGGTCACCCAAAGGGTAATGGAGCAGCACATGTTCTGTGTATTCAGGCTGTAACACTTTATAAGTGAAGAATTATGAAAGAGAATGAAAGTAAAGAATGCCATTGGATTGATGAGTAACCAGGATAGGAAAAAAAGATGGATCAGTCACATAATCACATGGTGAGAATGATGGACATTGATATAACCATACAATGTCAAAAGAAGTAGAAAATGACTTGCTAGAACACTGAGTTTTCCCACATCGTCCAGATGTGGAAATGTGAGTAAGACTTATAGAGGCATAACAGAAATGGATAGCATTTCCATTGTTGGAATGCCATCCCAGATTAGGAGATTATAGATGCAATGAAATTTTAATATAAATGAAGACTTACCTCTTCTTATATAGGGACTTTTTAGACCTCAATGATCTAAGATACCAAGAAATCTAATATGATAAAAAACAAACAAACAAAATACCCCCCAAAACAAAACAAAAATTAAAAAACAGTGAATTAAAAGTTGAAAAGGCTAATCCCTAATGCTCTCTTCCTCATTATCCCCTCCCCAACTGGCTACCACATCTTGATAGAGAAGCACAAGTGGACCCAGGGTCTTATGACCAAACTTAACTCCATCTATTCCAACAATCACAAAAAAATCAGAAATTTGCTCTGGATGAGACTATATTATGATAATGTTCTATGTTTTTACCATATTTACTTAAAGAATTGAATAATAGCAGAAACTGGGGTGGGATGCCAACATTTGGGTCAATTCCACTAATGCTGAAAGAAAGATGATTGACATCCATCTTGGGCCATCTGTACTCCTCAAGAAATCCCTTGAAGTATAGTCTCTAGTCTCGAGAGAGAACATGAACTATCAACTTTGTGGGGCAGTTGAGAAGATTTTGAAGTCCAGCCCCTAATGAAAGCATAACGAAGGGGGAAAGAAGTTAGTGAACAAGGAAAGTAAAAGAGGGAAAAAGAAATTGTCAAAGATCTCAGATGGAAGAAAACTCAGTTAAAAATCCTCAGCACAAGCAGATGAATTAATAAGGAACATATCAATAAGAGAAAGTAATATGGTTTTCAGATAATCAAAATAAGTACAAAAACTCTAAATAAATATTTCAAGATGAAGAAAAATAAATAAATATCTGATGAGACAGAACATCTGTGAAGGGCTTCTCACAAGAGAGAATGGAACCACAGGAAGATGTACTTGAATGGCTCCAGAGAAATACAAATAGTGAAAGAAAAATTCATGGCCTATATATCAGAAATAAAAGAATAGAAAAAAGATCTTGAAATCCCAGTGGCAGTCCTCACCAAATAAAGAAAAGAGAAAACATATAATTGGGCATGGAAATATACAAAAGTGAAGGAAAATCTAGAAAAATGAAATCAAAAAGACAATGAGATTAAAATAAAACATGACTTCATGCTAGCAAAACATCAATCTTATAAAATAAAATGCAAGGGATAACAAACAAATTCTATAAATTACACATAAAAACAACATTTTGAACCCACTAGAAAATGGGAAATAGAATATTTTGAGAAGAAAAAAATAAGTTCAAGATGCAACCCAATATAACTTATCCTGAAAACCTGAATCTAATCATCAAGAAAAAAAAAAATGGAAAATACCAAGATCATCCATTACATCCACAGCAAATCTTGATTTTTGTCCTGACATTGAACCTCTATGGTTTTGGAAGCAAGAGAGGCTTATAATTGTAAAACTCTGCTTCATTTAAATCCAATTCTCACTCAAGTAAAGACATTACCCATATTGTCCTTGGCCTTTTCAAAATGAAGAATGAACAAATAACAACACTAGCAAGCATCACTCAATAAAAAGAATAAAATAAATAAATATAAAATAAAATAGAAAGAAATATTTGAATTATTTCCAAAAAAGACCCAGATTAGTTGTTTCTCAAATAGCCCAGACAATAAAAAGGCAAAAAAAGATAATTACAGCAACCAAGGATGATAGCAGTAAAAGAAGAGCAGAGAAACCATTATATTTCTTTCTTTGATTTTCTTTCTTTCTTAAAATATTCCCCATTTCCTCTAAGAATTTCAGTTTCTTAAGACAGTGACTATTTATTTTAGTATCTTTCTATCACTAGTGCTTGACATAAGTGTTCCATTCACCATTCTTATTTAATAGGTGGTAACTGAATCAAATTAAATGATGGTATAATGCCTTCCAAAGCTAACTGAAGTATGATTGATATTTTTGGATACTGGGCTAGTCTCCAATAATTTCTGTATATAGCTCCTACAAAATAGTAGAATATAATAGTGAAATAGCTTTTGTTAATCACTTATAGACAACAAAACTCCCAACTTATTGTTCTTACTGGACAAAATTTATTCTGGAGATAGCCCATTTTCTGTTGGAATATTCTCTATTACCCCAGTTTTCCTTTTACCTATTTTTTGGCTTTAGCTTCTTAGTGAAGTTTCTGGAGGAGCTGCTAGGAAATACTTCTTTGTGAATATGAGGTTCCCAGAGAACTTAGTGGAATTCCTGCATTAAGTATAGTCATTGAGACCAATCTTCCCATGCTTTTTGTGGTCATTTCTCTAACATCTCTTAAGCTGTCATCAGTTTATTCATTTTTTAAGGGTCAGGAGGAATCTTAAAGACTTTCAATTCTAATTTTCTCACCTTGTATATGTAAAAACTGAAAGGGAAGTGAATTTTCATCATGCTTCTCAGTGATAGAACTTGGACTAGTTTCCTTACTTCTATCTAGGTTATCACTCTGAAATGGGGATCATGAACTTCTTTTCTGCTCATCTCTGATGGGTCATACTTCACTTACACTGATTTATGGGGATTTAATATACATACATATATATGTATGTTGTATACATATACACACAAGCTCACTCACATATGTACACACCTAGCGTTTGCTTATTTGTTTAAACTATTATAATTGGCGATTCCTGGTTAGCTGTGTCTGTTTATGCTTTGTCAAATGACCAGTCATCACTAGAATAGAGAACAACTAGAGAAGGTGAATTATTGAATCTAGAGTCAGAAAGATCTGAATTCAAATCTAGTATTACTCACTAGTAGACAAGGTAATTAATCTTTTTTTCTGCTTCAGTTTCCTTACCTGTAAAATGGAGATATTAATTGAATCTACTTCCTATTGTTATTATAAGTATAAAAATGAGGTGATATTTCCAAAATGTTCTGCACAGTAAAGCACAGAATAAATGCTAGCTATTATAATTATCTTCTTAACCACATCCTTTTAGAGATACAAAAGTTAATGCTAATGCATTTCTTATAGGCAGAAAAGCTAATTAGGTTTCACACATTGAATTGAAATCTTTGCTTGTTGAACATCCTTTTTAATGTAAATTGGATATTTTACAGCATATAACTGTATGGGAGTTTGGATACTTTCGCTCCTCTCTGAGAAGTACAGGTCTATATAGTTTCACCACTATTTCAAAGTTGACCTTTCCTCATCTCTGTCACGCTCTGCTTGAATGCCTCCTTTGCTGTTTCTACCTTAGACAAGTTTCCTCTACCCCAAGAAAATATTTTTGCCATGATCATTGTGGGAGTTCTGATTAAAAGGCTTCTACTTTTCCAGGATGAATTGATAAATAGGATGCTAATATTTAGAGATGGAAGTAGTGGGGTGCTGGTAAATGTTTAACAAAAGATTTTCAGGGAGGGGATGCATAAACATAGACTTTTGAGTTTAATTTGCATTGTTAACATTTTCTACCTCACTTTCTTAAGTCTAAACAATCAACAAGACAATAAATCAATCCCTATTTGTACTGTTTTCCTATTTCCAAAGTGCAAATGATCACTTCAAAAATTTTAAATTAGGTTCTGACAGATAGGTTGGGTTGATGGAATACACTGGGTACAAGGGAATGCATGTATGTGTGTGTGTGTGTGTGTGTGTGTACACACAAATCTCATTTAAGAGACGAGACAAATCAACTGTGTAGTAAGTAGAAGAGCTAGAATTCAAACAAAGTTGTTCTGCCTTAAGTTAAATCAAATTAAGGATTTAACTTGAAATTTTTTGGAAAGGTCAGAAATTTGATTTATACTTTTTAAGTTGACATTTTTTATCCACTGTTTTGACACTCAAGAGGAGTATAATTATAATATGTATCTGGGCAGCGAAGTAATTGAAAAATAAGAGTCCTAATACTTCCTTGAAGACTTACTTCTAAGGAGGAAAAGGATTTATACTTAAATCATTGATCTTAGATCTTGAATAGAAGACCTTTCAGTGGAAACACATAGAATAATGGAAAGAACTTTGGATTTGGTATCTGAAATCCTGGGTTTGAGTCCTGGCTTTTCTACTGACAACTTTGTGACAATGGGCAAGTCTTTACTGTTCTGGTCTCACATGATCCTACTCAAATAAACAACCTTTGAGGTCCTTTCCAACTCTAAATGCTAGGGTTTCTTCACTTTGGCACTTTTGATATTATTAGATGGTCTCTGAGTGAATTCTCGCTTATTTTCTGGGAACTACATCAGAGACTCAGGAAAAGATTCAAGTGCTTGAATGATGCCATAATGGTTTTGCCCATCCTTGAGGGAGGGCATTGCGCACTTTCTGAGATTTTCAGTTTCCCTTGAACAAATCCTCCATCCAAGCCAATGAATACCATTTGTGAGTCATTTCTTCCTTTGTCTTTAATATTATTATTATTATTTTATTCTTTTGGGGTTTGTTGATTGCTGCTTTTATGCCACTTCAGGCATGACATGACATTCCTCAAACATCTACTGGGGAATCTGCTTGTGTCTGAGGGGTTTTTGCCCTTCTGGGGATGGGTTAAGATTAAAGGACATGTGGTTAGGATTTCACACTGAACTTGGCTTTCCTGTGGAATTTCCATTATGTTTGACAATCCCATAGATCCCCTGGCATGCCTGGCCTTCTTTGTTTCATGTCTCATTTGGATGGCTGAATTAAATTCTGGGACTGTCTCCTGGTTTCAGGAAAAGCTGGAACACTTGCATGTATTGTAGGAAACACCCCAACATACCTTCTTTCCTATAAGAAGAAATTTCATTCATTTCCTAGAATTAACTGTTTTGCCTCCTTAGTTACCTTTTCTTTCTTAATTGCTCATATAAATATATTTAGGCATACAAATAACAAGGATTCTTCCTCTATGAGTCTCTCTTCCTTTGGGAAATATGCTTTAATATGATTTCAGGGAGGAGGACAACAACCACATCCCATAAGCTATTTTGGTCATTACAGACATATTATGGCGTAGAAGGAAATACCTTGGAAACATATATGAGCTGATGTAAAGTACACAGAATCACACAGTGATGAAAAAATAAATAAGGAAGAAAGACAGATGATCATGGCAAGGCAGATAGACATAGAAAGGTCAGAAGGAGTGTGAAAGTCAGAGAGAGGAAAAAGAGTGGAAAGAAGAGATGAAAGAAGAAACAGAGAGATACAGAGAGAAAGAAAAAGTAAAAGAGAAAGAGAACAGAAATGTCAGAGGGAGAGGGAAAGTAAAAAACACTGAGAAGATAGAGGCACAGAGACACAAACAGAAATGGGAAAGAAAGTATTCTGGATTTGAAGTTCCATAGCTGGGGCTTCAAAGAGAGGATTTCAAATTCTGGTTCCACTATTTATAAGTTGTGTGAGCTTGGGCAAGATGCATAACCTCTCTGGGCCTCATATTTTTTCAAATGAAGTTAACAATATTACATTCACAGGATTGTTGGGAGGATAAAAATGAAATAATCCATATAAAGAGCTTTGTAATTATAAAGAGCTGTGAAACACAAACTAATATTTTGAAAACTGGTCTTTTTTTTAAACTTCCATCAAACTATAATTGAAAATACACACAAGGTATAGAGATAGACACAAGTAAACTTTCTTGTCAGTTTCCCATTCTTTTGTCTTAGCTTTAAGTTTCATGGCCTATCCCTACCCTTTATTTTTTGTCTTCCATCATTATTCTCTGAAGGAAACTATATTTGGCATATGAATGAATACCTAGCCTAAAATACTAGAGACGTTTATATAATCTCTAGTCACTAGTGAGCCTGAGTCCTAGGGTCTGTCCATTAATTATCCTTCTTAAATGGATAATATCTGCTTTCTTATTAAGAGAATAAGCCTTTGGCAAAATTGAATTTACAACCTCTGAGGTAAAACTCGAAGATTTGTCTCTTCCCAGGACTTATCACATCTTTACTCTGAGAGTGAAATTCTAAGTAATAAGATCTTTAAAGCTAAAGGGACAACATTAATATCTCCTCTACCACCAAGTGTTATATGCTGTATATAAGAGTTAATTAATAATTGATGTTGTTGATGTGACATAATTGCTGTAACGTACAAATAGAGATATACATTGAAAGGAAATTTCTTCTTTCTCCAAAGAAGTAAGAATGTGATCATTGATCAGTAAGACAATCTAGATTTACATATGAACAATAAAATATTTCTACTTCCCAAAATTTCCAGAAAATCCATGTAAAATTTTTGGTCCCACTTTTGTCACCAGAAAAAAAAGTCTGATTTTTTTTCTCATTTTCTTTTTAACAGTACCTTATTGTAAAAATTTAAGTTAAGTGTTTTATTATAGGCTTGATTATTGCAAAACTTCCCCCCAAAAAACTTGCCATTTAATTTCTTCTTTCAACCCACAATATATTGAAACTACAATAGGAAAAGTTGCAAGGTGGAAAGAATAACTAAATATCTCCAGCAAGTAGTTTCCAATATATTTGAAATAGGGGGAGTCTTCTAAAAATCTTTTAAAGCTTTTCCTCTTTTCACCCTTGAGCTCCAATATCTTTATTATACTTTTCACTCTTATTTTAAAATAATAGTCTTTCAGGATTAGTAATTTTTCCCTTTCTTATTTTAGAAGCCTTTCTCTTTTCATTCAACTCAGAACATATTCTATATAAACAAAAACAAATATTTGAAAAACACAGGTATTCAATCAAGGTCATTATCTGGTATTATATATATATATATATATATATATATATATATATATTTATATAAATGTATTCAATGAAAATTGATACAAATAATGATTTAAATTTTTAAAAGTTCTATACATAGAATCATTCATTTGGTTTTTACAATAACCCAAGAAGGTAGAAACAACACATTATTATTCCCTCCCTTTTTAAAAATGAAAAATTGATAGTCAGAAAAAGTGAGAGAGAAAGAGAGAATCAAGTTTTATAGTCTTATCTAGTAGTTCATTCAATATCAATCTGAATAGATGATCTCTATTTAGTAACCATGCATGAAATGATACTATACTGATGGTAGAAAATATATATATATATATACTGATATTCATGTTCTAAATGACATTATCAAGATTATCTGTTTCTAGAAGAAGAGATAAACAGGTAATATAGCAAGAATGAAAGACAATGGATAAAAAGCCTGAGAAGTCTCTGCCCACCTTAGTTGCTCTTTTATAAAGGGTTTCTGGGAAGATATGGATAAGATTTTCAAATAAGGGGTTATTGTTTACACTGGTAATAGAAACTACCAATGAGCTCAAAGGAAGCATATACCTTTTAATGTTAACTGTTATCATTACTACTACTACTATTACTATTACTATTACTAAAATTATATTAGTGGGGTCCTTTACCATTACAATATTCTTTGTGTGTTCCTCATATACAAGATTTCCTTTAGTGCTTCCCTAATTTTGCATAGGTAATCTCTCACATCTGGAACACATTCCTTCCTCCCCTTTGCAACTTTGGTTCCCTCCAAGATAAGCTCAGGGTTCACCTCCTGATGTTTCTGATTCCCCCAAATGCTAAATCTTCCTCAGTTCTCCCAAAACTATCTTTAATTTATTTTGTTTTGCTTAAAAATTTTATATGAGTACATAGCATCATAGGATCGTAGATCTTGAACTTATAGAGACTTTGGAGGCCATTTAGTTCAACCTCTTAATTTGATAGATGAGGAGACTGACGCCCTGGAAGGCTGTTAACAGTGTCAGAGACAAAATGTTATTTCCACAGAATGCAAGCTCCTTGATATCAATGATTATGGCACTTTTGTCTTTATGAAGCCAGAGACTAGAATTGGCACAAAGTTGGAGTTTCTGAAGGGTTTATGAAATGATTCATCATTTTTCTGCATAATCTGATTTAACTCCTACAAAAATGCAATAATCTGAAGTTCCCTGAAACATAGACCTAGTAAAAAGTGGAACTATCTCCATTAGACTATAGAGCATTTCATGATGTTTAAACCCCATGACCCCCAAGAGCACAGTCATTTGTTTGTTGTCTATGAACCCAGCTACTTTTTTCTTCATCTTTCTTGATCTCTACCATTTTCCTTCCCTAAATGCCTATAGAGATAGCAAGTAAGTTCCTAGAACTTCATTTACCACATTATTGCTGAAGTATTAGGGTGAACAGTACTTACTGAAGGTGTCATTTTACTCAGCCTCTGCTGCCAGAGGATTCAAATTTGATTCTAAAGTTTGAAATGAAAAAAATAATCAGTACCAACTGCTGATGTACAGATCAATCTCAGGAAGGGAAAAAAAAAATCTAACAATAAAGAGCTAAATAGACCACAAAAGGAAAAAAAAAACTTTTTCAAACTTTTTGATGCATTACTATGGAACTTCCAGGTCAACCCCTGAATATACTTTTTAAAGTCATATCCAATAATTTTTATCCATTAGGTGAAAAATAAGTAAATTAAAGCTATAAAACAGATATATAGAGAGGGGGAAGTTAGCATATCCTATGAGTAACTTTAAAAATTCTTAAAAAGTTTTAAATTGAATTTATGTTAAATTGTTTATAGCAACAAGACAGTTTTGTGGTATATTAATAAATATCCCATCATTTTGGCAGTATTTGTGAGGAAAGGTTCCAAATTAAAAAAATACTCAACTTTTCAGAAGAAAGAGAAGCCAGTTTCTTCACACTAGGTTCAGGAACTAACAAAGTTCTCTTCTCTTGAGGTCCCAAACTATCAAGTAAAATGGTAGGTAACATATAAATTGAAAGAATGACAGTAGGAAAAGGTCATTTGATCACTTAAGCTCCCCAATAATCTTTGTTTATTCAGCCTGTATTTGCTTTCCTTCCTATTTTCCTAATCTTCAGAAACTCATGTGGATTTTACTTGAATTCGTTTATTCTCTCTTTTTGTTGTTGTTTTCCCTCTCATGAGCTGCTCCCTGCCCTCCACCTCTCTCCATCCTTCCATTTAACATTTTCCCTCTTTATAATAAGATCATAATAAATGTTGATAGGCTCTTGTGATTATAAAATGTCAGAGAAGAAAGTAACCCCTGGAGAAACAATTCTTGAGCTAACCAGTGACTGTTATCTGACCTTCTTATACTCCTCAGACCAAACAACCAATCAATCAACAAACATTTCATTTAGTATCTACTCTGTGCCAGATGGTATTAAAACAATTATAAAAGCAAAATACTCAGTGCCTTTGAGAAGTTCATGTTGTATCAGAGGAAACTCTATAAATGTATATAAGTATACACAAAATAGATTCATGAGGATTTGGGAAAAGATACTAGCAGCTAGGGAGGTCAAGAGAGATTTCATGTAGAAAGTGTCACTTGAGTAGATCTTTGACATAAACTGATTTTTCTGAGAAAGAAAAATAATAATTTTTTATTTAGAGATGAAAAAGACTTAGGAATTAAGAAGAGAACTGAAGTGTCATCTGAGGAAAAATAAAGGTAATTTGGCTGTCCAGTATTTTTGTGGAAGGGAAAAATATGTAACAGGGCTAGCAAAGCAGTCTGGGTCCAGTTTGTGATGTGCTTTAAAACCCACTGAGTAGTTTATTTTTATCTGCTTTATGATTCTGAGTGCTTTGTAAAAAGGCTCTCTTTATTTAATCTGAATATGTCATCAACCCATCAATCCCACAATGGCAAAGCTCTTACTTGTAGAAAGCATTTGCTCCAAATCCATTTCTATATCATGTCACTTTTCCATATTTCTTCTCCCTGCCAGGGTTCCTAAGCAACTACATAGAGCAGTTTTCCACAATTCCTAAATCTTTTCCCTTGCCACATCGAATTCATTAAGCCTGGTTGGACTAGATAAAATCTACTGGGGGAGGTCTGTGTTTGATTTTCTTTTGGGGGGCAACCTTTTGATTCTTAAATTTTCCTGTACTTTCTTCCCTAACCATGGCTTTTCTCCCATCCACATTCCACAAACCTCAACCTCCAATATAGAGGTCACCTTACAATTTAAAATTATCTTTCACTATGGTGTCATACAATGTTTCCACTATCCCATAATGAAAGGGTAACATCAGTTCCTCCCTTCAATACCTCTAGAATCAGAGAATCTCAGAAGTAGAAGGGACAATAAGGAGTTCTTTAAAGCAATCTTCTCATTTTATGGGTGAAGGAATTTTAAAGCAATTAACTTATCCAAAGTTGCATAGATAGTTGGTCTCAAAAGTTAATGCAGGCTTTGAAACAAACAATAATGTTAACTACTATTTACATTGCATCTTAAAGTCTACAATGCACTTTCCCTATAACAACTCCATAAGTAAGGAATTTAAAGTTTTTATTTTTTCTATTTTACAGATAAATATAAGGGGTTATGTAATTTAGATTAATCAATCACTTTTGAAGCATTTATTGTTTATACTGCCAGGTACTGTACTCTGGCATGAGATAGAAATTCAAAGAATTAAATAATATCTACTGCTCAAGAATATCTAGAGATGGAAGGAACTTCAAAAGCCAACTAGTTCAACACCCTCTTTTACAGATGAAAAAAAAAATGAGCCCCAGAGAGGTAGTAACTTTTGAAAGTCACACAGGTAGTAAGATAAAAATCAGATTTGATAATAGGTTTTCTGGCTCCGAAAAGAGTGTTCTCTCCATGATAACTGGTATCTCACTTGTTCATGGTCACATATCTCTTAAATAACAGAATCAGAAACTGAACACAATTTTCTTGATTCTAACTCTAGCATATTGCTCCAGAACAAGATTCACTCCAAACCCAATCCTGATCTTAAGAAAGAAGTGGTTTCACATGGTGGAAAGAGAAGTAAAAAGAAAAGGAAAGGGACTCTATCAAAATCTTCTTTAAATGAGAAATATGCACAATTGACCATAAGAGAGAGTCAAAATACCTTTTTGATCTATTAGTGTCTCTATTGGATTTGTATCCCAAAGATATCATAAAAAAGAGGAAAGGACCCAGATATACAAAAATGTTTGTAGCAGCCCTTTTTGTAGTGGTAAAAAACTGGAAACTGAGTGGATGCCCACCAGTTGGAGAATTGTTGAATGAGTTATGGCATATGGATATTATGGGAAATTATTTTTCTATAAGAAACAATCAGCAGGGTGATTTCAGAAAGACCTGGAGATTTAGATGAACTGATGCCAAGTGAAGTGTGTAGAACCAAGAGAACATTGTGCACAGTAACAAGATTATGTGATGATCAACTGATGTACTTGACTCTTCAACAGTGAGCTAATTCAGACCAATTGCAATAGATTTGTGATGGAGAGATCCATCTACATCCAGAATGAGACTGTGGAGACTGAATATAGATCACAACATAGTATTTTCACCTTTGTTGTTGTTGTTTGCTTGCTTTTTTCTTCCTTTTTCATTTTCCCTGCCCTTTTCATCTGATTTTTCTTATATACCCTTATAAATGTGGAAATATGTATAGAATAATTGCACATGTTTAACATATATTAGATTACTAGCTATCCAAGGGAGAAGTGGGGAAAGTGGAAGAGAAAAAATTAGAATACAAGATTTTACAAGGGTGAATGTCAAAAACTATCTTTGCATATATTTTGAAAATAAAAAGTCATTGTTAAGAGAGAGAGAGAGCCAAAAATTAGACCAAATTCTATTCAAAAATATGTCCTAGGAAGAAACAAGCCAGATGGAACAAATCAGTGACTCCCCTTCATAGATAGGTGAAGATCAACAAACTCCATCTTTAAGTCTCCCATGATACATTAACCAACCACCCTGCCCCATGTTTCCTGTTTTTCCACCATTAATTTATTAGTGCCAAACATGTCTGCACAGACTCTAGGCAGGTGTTAATTTGTTAAACATTTACTGAAAGGATAGTTACAGTTTGTTGCTGATTTTATTTGAAGGTCCCACACACTAGCAGAACAGAGAATTTGCCTGAGTTAGCTCTGACCTTCCTTTGCTTTACTTTGGCTACCAGGTGTTGCCTTTTATTTATTCCTCACTATGAGTTTTAAAATAGAGTAAGGTTGGTTTCTATATACCAAATTAGAAAAGTTGAAAGGTCTGGAATTTCCTAGAAATAGCCAGTTCTTGGCTTTTCAGTTGTAATCACTTTCCCTCATTTGAAGTTTTTGTTTATATAACCCAACTTCCCAATCTTCCACTTAATTGGTACGTCTTTGAAATTTAACACCCACAAACACATACTCCTATACATATTTTCACACACACATACACACCTCTTTAAAAAACTATATATTTGTTATTTAAATATTATATATCTATTAATCCACAGATATAATTTCCATTTATAGAATGTAAATTCCTTGAGGTTAGAGACTGTCAAATTTTTGTACTTTGTATCCCTATTTCCTCCCACAAAATTTTAGAGAATAATGATATTTCAAAATGTTTATTGGTTGCTTGACTATAATGTTAACTAGGGTAGAGCAATGGAGAATCTGTTTCCCATTTAGGTTTCCTGAAATTTGGAGGTAACAAAAATTCAAAACACTCCAGAAGAACAGAGTAACTAATTCCTCCACCAATCTACTGAATCTTTCCTTTTTAAAAATGTTCATCATATGAATTATAAAGTTAACTTGAGGACATGTTCTGGACAACTTTCATTAAGTATCATTTGTGTTGTTTGCTCTCCATGTTATAGATGCTAGTTATGGCCCTGTAAAAATTTGGAATTAAGCCTAGATTTTTAGATCATCCTGATACTTTTAAATGACAGAACTGACCTGTAAACAGTACTTGCTTTTGAAGTAATCATTAAATCAAAGTTCACAAGGAAGAAAAGGGTTCATTGAGAATTTTTTTGTAATTATATAGTAGGTATATAATTATAATTTTATGATTTTATTAAATAATTTCATTTGACTCACTTTATTTCTATTGCAAAATTTTCTATTTGCTGCATCTCTCTCTAGCACTTCAATGGATTTATGATCTAATTGCTTTGGTATTCACTCCAGTGATATAGATTTCATCCCATTCATTACTGCCTGCCCCATGCATTTCTCTTCAATGTCTTCCCATAGATTTCCTACCTCAGATGACTGAGACCTCCCTGCAATTCTTTTGACTTTATATGTGCCAAAAGAATACAGAAACTCTACTGGCCAATTCTTATTGTTGCTACATATTACATCTCTTCTTTGATTATGCTTTTGTAACATTTTTCCTGCATGATTCTCTGTTTTATAATGTTGTGACCTCTCATACCATACATATGCCTTTCTACTTACTGACTGTTGGATAATCTTCTATTTCAATTCTTCAGAGATTATATAGCTTTCCATGGTTCACAGTCATACAACATAAAAAAAGGTTTCAAATCTGCCCTCAGAAATCTATTAGCTGTATTGACCTTGGGCAAGTCACTTAACTGTTCCAGTTAATTCCTCATCTGTAAAATGAACTAGATAAGAAAATGACAAGTCACTCCAATGTCTTTGCCAAGAAAATCCCAAAAGAGACCATTAAAATGTTGACCATACTAAAAACAAGTGAACAATAACAATTCTGATGCTTCTTTTTTTCAGATCCTATTGTTCAGGTTTCATGAATCCAGGATTATTATAGATCCTACTAAATGGGATGCCTAAATGTTCAAGAGTTTGACCCAATTATCATATAGGAAAAGAGGAAGAATGATGTTGATTGTACAGACTATGATGTGCAATTAGTTGTACATACTAAGAGAGTATATCAATCAGTAAATACATCTTTGATGGAAATGACAAATAAATGATGAATGGGGTTCAGAAATAAAAGGTGGAGGAGAATTGGTTCAATTGCCTTTCAGAAATTGAAAAAAGCATCTTTTAATGGCCTATCTCTGTGAATTATTTGGTTCTTTACTAATAAAAATAATTAGTATCTGAGGGTGACAGGTTGTGTTCTCTGTACTTTTTTTTTGTCCTTGGGAATCATGATGAATGAAGTATTATGCTTATATTATATCCAAAGCCAGAGATATCCATCTATCCTCCTTTCTTCTTCCTTTCCAAGATAGTTACAATATTGAATAAGTCAGGGAGAAAAGTTGCTGTGAGGAACTTCACAAGTATCTTTAATGGTTCTGTGTATCAGTTTCTTCATCTGTCAAGTAGTAAAGATAACACCTTTCCTGTATCCAAGGATTGTTAGACCAATGAAATGGAATCTTATCTATGAAAGTATCATGAAAAGCATAAACTGCTAAGAGATATGTAAGTTTTGATTCTTACATATCAAACTATTGCATACAAAGTCCTTTCCCTCTTAAAAATAAAAGAATAATAACTGGGCCAGATCTCAAGAACACCAGGCTCTTGTAAAAGAAGGAATTTTGAACTTACCACCCACAGCATGAGTGATACTTTGACTTTTCTTTTTGTTTTCCATTTGGGTTGTTAGTAGAATCCTGCCCAAAGTTCTATAATAGAAAGCAAGCTTGAGACCCTAATTTAACTTCAGGAAAAGAGAACTTGGGAAGCAAATATGTTGACCTCTGGGAAACCCACCCTTTAGAGACTGGCTATATTTTGGTTTATTTAATTTAATTTTTGTTTAAAAGATACAGCATGGGAGGCAAAACTAGCATTTTCTCCAAATAGACTCAAGTTCCCAAAGGGAATGGGACCATATCTTATTTTCTTTCAGCCTTACTTAGCATTAGGCCTTGCACTAAGTATGTAAACTCTGTCTATTACCATTGGATCATAGACTTAGTTTCCAAGAGAAATTAAAGGTACTCTTGTCCAGCTCCTTCATCATGAGGGATAGTATCCTTTATAAAAGAGCAAACTGAATAAGTGAAGCACCCAAGATCATCTGTAATAAGTTATGCGACAGGCATAAATTTTAGTCAGAAGCTGAATCCAATTAATTTGACTGATTCCTGGGATTTTCCCAAATCTGTGTTGATTTTAACCTGTTTTGATTCTTTCTAGTACAGACTAATTTGGCCAAGTTAAATTTGATCTCTAGTTCTCCTAAAATGATTTCTTTTAAAATTCTTTCTCCTTTTTTACCACCTGCCATAATCTACCCAGGATTTGCTTTCAGTAACTGTGAATAAGGGTGGGATCTGCCTTTGGCAGTGGAATCCCAACTTATGCACAGAAAATCCTGATGTCCTGGTCATATTTTGAATACTTTATCATTGAGTACTGGCTCTTCTCTCAAAATCATTATTGACCTCCCACTGAGCTGGCCTTAACAAGTGTCCTGGGCTTTTACCATTTCCCCAAATGGGAATGATCTCATGTGGACTCAGTAAAAAGGGGGGAAGGGAGACTCTGATTTGGCAGTAACTAGTTGATTTTCTTCCCAATTAGAGAAGGCTTGCTTGACATGCTAAGATAGTCTCACTGGGTCATTCTGCTTGCAACAGAACATGTGGAACTAGATCATAGGGGCTGGGGGATAGTAAGGAGAAAAACAAGGCATACCTCCCATGGAGTTAATAATTCCATAAGGGAAGAAATTATTAACATATTTGTATTTGTTGTTCCAGTACCTAGCATAGAATCTTTAAACAACCAATCACACAACAGACATTAAGCACTGGGAATACAAAAAAGGTAAAAGACTGCTCCTGTTCTCAAAAGACTTACATTCTAATGGGGAGACAAATGCCATAATTATATTCAAAATAAGCTATATAAAGCATTTATAAGAGATAATCAACAGAGGGAAAATAGTAGAATTCAGAGAGATTGGGGAAGGCTTCTTGTAAAAGGAGAGATTTTGGTTGAGTCTTAAAGGAAGCATTCCAGATCCCATTCCTGGAAACAGCTAGAGAAAATAACCCTGGAACTCAGAGATGAATTGCATTGTTAGTGGAATAGCAGAGGAATGAAATCATAAGATTTAAGTTTATATGACAGGGAGTAATATATGCGAAGATTGGAAAGGCAGGAGCTGGTGAGGTTATGAGGGGTTTTAAATGCCAAGCAGAGTATTTTGTATTTATTCCTGGAGGTTAAAGTAGGAAGCCATAGGAGTTTATTGAGTTGAACAGACCTGTACATTAGTAAAAATCACTTTAGTGGTTGAATAGAAGATAAATTAGAAAAACCAAAACTTGAAACATACAGACCCGCTAACAGTTCATTGCAGTAATACAGGCATAAAGTGACTAGGGCCTGCACTGCAGTCTCAGGAGAGAGAAGAGAGAAATTGATACATTTGGCAAAAGATTAGACATGGAAGGTAAGAAATAGAGAAGAACTGTGTGAAATAGGGGAAATAAGACCACTGACTTTCCAGGGTTGTTATGAGAATCAAGTGAGATAATATTTATAAAGTGTTTAGTACAGTGTTGACATATAGTAGGCACTTAATAAATGTTTGTTTCCTTCCCTCCTAGTGCTTTTATTATCTTGCATGGTGAGCTCATAAGTTTCCAAGGGTTCAAATATCATTTCTATGTAAATATTTTCTTCCATCCCAATCTCTCCTTTGAACTCTAGTCTGGCATCATCAGTTGCCATTTGGACATCTCAAATTAGATGCCTTTTGGTGTCTCAAAGTCAACATGTTTAATAATTTTTTTTCTTTACATCAAACCCTCCTTTCTTCTCAATTTTCCTATTATTATTGAGGGCACCACCAAGCTCCAGTCACTCAGGCTAATGACCTTGCTCTTATCCTTGATTCCTCAATGTAATTTATTACACATATCAATCTATTTCTAACTACAGTTAGAAATAGAATAAATTCACAATCTCTCTAGCATACACCATCTTTTCTCTACTTATTCAGCTATCACTATAAATCAGACCCTCATTAATTCTCGCATGCACTATTACAATAATTTTGCAATTAGTGTCCCCGTTTCATTTCTGTTCCCACTCCAAACTATTCCATAATCATCTGACAAAGAGTTTTTCCAAAGCACAGGCCAAATCATTTCACCTCCCCTATTCAATATAATTTGATTGCTGCCTATTACCTCCAGAATCAAATATAAAATTCTATGTTTAGTATTTCAAGCTTTTCACAGCATAGTTCCTGTCTACCTTTCCAATTTTCTTGTACTTAAACTCCTCCATCCACATTATCCTCCTTACTGTTCTTCATTCATGGTACTTCTTCCCTAGCGCTCATGCCTTTGCAATGGCTGATTGTGGAATTGGAATGCTTTCTCTCTACCTGCTGGCTTCTTCCAAGTCTCAGCTCAAATCCCACCTTCTATAGGATGTCTTGCCTTTATTACTGCTCCCACTGCTAGTGTCTTCTCTCAGCAATTACATTCCATGTTACCATATGTATCTTATAGGCAATAGTTATTGTCATGTCTTCTCCCTTGTCAGAATATGAGATCCTGGAGCATGGGAAATTTGCTTTTGCCCATACTATTTCCAAGTCCATTGCTTTTTCTGCCCCTGTTCCATAGGATGGAGAAGAAATAAAATCCCCCACACCCCTTCACAGACAGTGAACATATGAAGCATAGGCAGATACCATCAGACGAACTGATATGCCAAGAAAAGCAAATGTTGAACTATTAATCAATCACACCGCATCTACAATTAAGCACTTAACTATACTCTAGGCACTGTGTTCAAGTTTAGAGTAAAAAGCAAAAATGAAGAAGTCTGTGCCCTCAAAGAGCTTAATTTCTATTGGGTACATATATAAATATATGTAAATAAATACATATATATACATATATATATTTGTATACATAAACATAAAAATAAATACAGAATATAAGCTAAATAGTAACTTGAGTGGGGAGGCACAAACTGTTGGAGGAATCTAAAAAACCTTGCATCTGAGTTAGGCTTTGACAGAAACTAGGGTTTTTTAAGAGGCAAACCAAAGATGAAGAGGAAATACATCTGAAACAGTAAAGACAGGGAATTCAGAGCCACCAAGAAAATAGCTGAAGCATTATGAATTAAGTGCAGTAGGAACTAGGTCAATTTCTCTAGACAGTACTATGGAAAGAACAATAAGCCTTAGAAAGTAGACTAGAGCCAAATTTGGAAAGGTGTTCAGTGCCAAACAGAGGAGTTTGTATTTTATGTTTGAATCAACAAGATTGAACAGGTAGTAAGTGGCAGGCCAGTGTTTTTAGAAAATCACTTTGGTAGCTATGAATAGGATGGGTAGGAGAAGGAAGAGACTTGAGACCAAGATGCTAAATAGGAAGTTGCAACAACAGTAGAAAAGAGGAAGAAGTGATGAAGGCTTAACTAATAAGGGGGAGTAGTAACTATGTGCGAGTGTGTGTGTGTGTGTGTGTGTGTGTGTGCTCATGTATAATTTAGGAAATCATTTTGTCCCTCTAGGCATCATTTCTTCATAAAATGAATGTAGTAAACTAATGATATCTAAGGTCCTTACTAGCTTTATATTTCCATGATCTAGTAAGACTGTTAATTCGATTTGTGAAATTTAGTTCTTTAACCAAGGTGGCATTGGTAATATATATGTTTTTTTTCAATTCTTTCACAAGTTAATTTTAAAAAATCTAAAGTTTAGCTCTTAAAATGTGAGTCATGACTCCATATGGGGTCTTGTAACTTAATGTGGGGGGGGTCGTGAAATTATGACTTATTATTAGTTAAGTGTTTGATTCATATAATTATTTTATATATCTATAGACTTGGAGAGGTCACATAAAAGTTTCTTTGTTAAAAAAGAGTCGCAAATGTATAAATGTTAAGAAGCCCTGGTTTTACATAAAGTAGGGATGAAAGGTAATAACAATTTTTTATATTCATATATATATGTATGTATATATATATATATATATATATATATATATATATATATATATATAAAGCTTTTTATTTTCAAAACATATGTGCGGATAATTTGACAACATTGACCTTTGCATAGTCTTGTGTTTCAGATTTTCTCCTCCTTCTCCCCACCCCCTCCCATAGATAGCAAGCAATTCAATATAGGTTAAGCATGTTAAATATATGTTAAATCCAATATTTATAAACATATTTATAAAATTATCTTGTTCACAAGAAAAATCAGATCAAATAAAGAAAATAAATGAGTAAGAAAACAAAATGTAAGTGAACAACAAAAAGAGTGAGAATGTTATATTGTGATCCATATTCAGTCCCTACAGTCCTCTCTCTGGCTGTAGATGGCTCTCTTCATCACAAGATCATTGGAACAAGCATCAATAATCTCATTGCTAGAAAGAGTCACATTCATGAGAATTGATCATCATATAACATTGATGTTGTTGTGTACAATAATCTCCTGGTTCTGCTCATTTCACTTAGCATCAGTTCATATAAGTCTCTCCAGGCCTTTCTAAAATCATCCTCCTGATCATTTCTTATAGAACAATAATATTCCATAACACTCATATACCATAACTTATTCATCAATTCTCCAACAAATGGGCATCTACTCAGTTTCCAGTTTCTTGCCACTGTGAAAAAGACTACCACAAACATTTTGTCTCTTTAGGATATAGGCCCAATAGAAATACTGCTGTG
Organism: Sarcophilus harrisii; assembly: GCF_902635505.1. Lineage (NCBI taxonomy): Eukaryota > Metazoa > Chordata > Mammalia > Dasyuromorphia > Dasyuridae > Sarcophilus > Sarcophilus harrisii. Next base: position 147,187,563 of record NC_045427.1, read on the forward strand.
TCAAAGGGTATGCACAGTTTGATAACTTTTTGAACATAGTTCCAAATTGATCTCCAGAATGGCTGGATCCATTCAAAACTGCACCAACAATATATGTGTCCCAGTTTTCCCACATCCCCTCCAACTTTCATACTTGTCAGCCTACCAAAGCTGAGAGTTGTGTAGTGGTATCTCAGAGTTGTCTTAATTTGTATTTTTCTGATCCATAGTGATTTAGAGCACTTTCTCATATGATCAAAAATAGTTTTGATTTCTTCATCTGAAAATTGCCTGTTCATATCCTTTGACCATTTATCAATTGGAGAATGGCTTGGATTCTTATAAATTTGAGTCAATTTTCTATATATTTTAAAAATGAGGCCTTTATCAGAACCCTTAAATGTAAAAATGATTTCCCAATTTATTGCTTATCTTTTGATCTTATCTGCATTTGTTTTGTTTGTATAGAAACTTTTTAACATAATATAATCAAAATTACCTATTTGGTAGTCAATGATGAGTTCCAGTTCTTCTTTGGACACAAATTTCTTCCTTCTCCACATATCTGAGAGGTAAACTATCCTATGTTCCTCTAACTTGCTTATAATTTCATTTTATGTCTAAATCATGAATCCATTTAGATCTTGTCTTGTTATGTGGTGTTAAGTGTGGGTCAAGCTCTAATTTGTTCCATACTTGTTTCCAATTTTTCCACCAGTTTTTGTCAAATAGTGAATTCTTATCCCAAAATCTGGGGTCTTTGGGTTTGTCAAACACTAGATTGTTATGGTTATTGACTATTTTGTCCAGTGATACTAACCTATTGCACTGATCAATTTCTCTATTTCTTAGCCAGTATCAAAAGGTTTTGATGACCACTGCTTTATAATATAGTTTTAGGTCTGGCACATATAGGTCACCTTCATTAACATTTTTTCATTAATTCCTTGAAATTCTTGACCTCTTGCTCTTCCAATTAAATTTTGTTACTAGTTTTTCCTAGCTCTGTAAAATAATTTCTTGGGAGTTTGATTGTTATGTCACTACATAAATATATTAATTTAGGTAGCATTGTCATTTTTATTATATTTGCTTGGCCTACCTATGAGCACTTGATATTTTTCCAAATGATTAGGTCTGACTTTATTTGTGTGGAAAGTGTTTTGTAGTTGTGTTTGTAAAGTTCCTTACTTTCCCTTGGCAAATAGATTCCCACATATTTTAAACTATCAACAGTTATTTTGATTGGAATTTCTTTTTGTATCTCTTGCTTCTGGACTTTGTTGGTAATATATTAAAATGCTGATAATTCTTGTGGATTTATTTTGTATCCTGCAACTTGGCTAAAGTTGTGAATTGCTTCTAGTAGTTTTTTAATTGATTCTCTAGGATTCTCTAAGTATATCATCATATCATATGCAAAGAGTGATAATTTGATTTTCTAATCACTTACTCTAATTCCTTTAATCTCTTTTTCTTCTGTTATTGCCAAAGCTAACATTTCTAATACAATATTGAATAGTGTTGGTGATAATGGGCAGTCATATTTCACTCCTGATTTTATTGAGAATGGTTCTACTTTATCCCCATTACATATGATGCTTGCTGATGGTTTTAAATAGATACTACTGATTATTTCAGGAAAAGTCCATTTATTCCTATACTCTCTAGTGATTTTAATAGAAATGGGTGTTGGATTTTATCAAATGCTTTTTCAGATGATTTTTATTAGTTTGGTTATTTATATAGTTGATTATGATGATAATTTTCCTAATATTGAACCAGCCCTGCATTTTTGGTATAAATCCTACCTGGTCACAGTGTAGTATTCTAGGGATAACTTTCTGTAATCTCATTGCTAATATTTTATTTAATATTTTTGCATCAATATTCATTAGGGAAATTGGTCTATAATTTTCTTTCTCTGTTTTCACCTTGCCTGGGTTAGCTATCAGCACCATATCTGTATCATAAAAGGAATTTGGTAGGACTCCTTCATTCCCTATTTTTTCAAATAGTTTATATAGCATTGGAGTTAATTGTTCTTTGAATATTTGGTAGAATTCACATGTAAATCCATTTGGTTCTGGGGATTTTTTCTTAGGGAATTGATTAATAGCTTGTTCTATTTATTTTTATAAAATAGGACTATTTAAATAAGTTATTTCCTCTTATGTTAACCTGGGTAATCTATATTTTTGTAGATATTGCTCCATTTCATTTAGAGTATCAAATTTATTGGCATATAACTTGCCAAAATAACTCCCAATTATTGCTCTAATTTCCTCTTTATTGATGGAAAGTTCTCTCTTTTCATTTTTGAGACTAACAATTTGGTTTTCTTTTTTCCTTATTCTAATCAAATTAGCTAAAGGTTTATCTATTTTGTTGGGTTTTTTCATAAAACCAACACTTAGGTTTATTTATTAATTTAATAGTTTTTTATTTTCAATTTTATTAATCTCTCCTTTTAGTTTCAGAATTTCAAATTTGGTATTTAATTGAGGGTTTTTAATTTATTCTTTTCTTTACTTTTTTAGTTGTAAGCCCAATTCATTAATCTTCTCTTTCTCTATTTTATGCAAGTAAGCATCTAGAGATGTAAAATTTCACCTTATAGCCATTTTGGCTGTATCCCACAAATTCTGATATGCTATCTCATTATTGTCATTCGCTTGGATTAAATTACTGATTGTATCTATGATTTGCTGTTTCATCCATTCATTCTTTAGGATTAAATTATTTAATTTTCAATTAACTTTTGGTCTATTTTCTCTTGAACTTATATTGCATGTGATTTTTATTGCATTATGATTGGAAAAATGAATTTCCTGTTTCTGCCCTTCTGTATTTTATTTTGAGGTTTTTAATGCCCTAATACATGGTCAATTTTTGTATAAGTTCCATGAACCGCTGAGAAAAAAGTAAACTCCTTTCTGTCTCCCCAATTTTCTCCAAAGATCTATCATACCTAACATTTCTAACATTTTGTTTGCCTTCTTAACTTCTTTCTTATTTATTTTGTGCTTTGATTTATCTAGTTCTGAGAGCAAGGTTGAGATCCCCCACTAGTATAGTTTTGCTGTCTATTTCTTCTTGCATCTCTCTTAACTTCTCTTCTAGGAATTTGGATGCTATACCACTTGGTGCATATATGTTTAGTATTGATATTGCTTCATTGATATAGTTTCCTTCCTTATCTCTTTTAATTAGATCTATCTTTGCTTTTACTTGATCTGAGACCAGGATTGCTACACCTGCTTTTTTACTTCACCTGAAGCATAATAGAATCTATGCCAGCCCTTTACCTTCACTCTGTATGTATCACTAGGCTTTAAATGTGTTTAAAATAAACAATATATTGTATGGTTCTGGCTTTTAATCCAGTCTGTTATCTGCTTCTGTTTTATGGGGGAGTTTATCTCATTCACATTCACAGTTAAAATAACTAATTCTTTATTTCCTACCATCTTATTTACTCTAGATTATGCTTTTCTCTTTCCTATTCCCTTTCACTCCTCTCCAGTATTTTGTTTTTGATGACTACCTCCCTCTCACTGTCCTCCCCTTTTAGAGCCCCTCCCCCTTTTTTACACCTTTTCCCTAATGCTTGTGTTTTCCCTTCTACTAGCCTTTCTTTTTTTCCTCCCTTTCTTTCCCACTTTCCTATAAGGTGAGACAAGTTTCTATGTGAAAGAAAATATGTCTGATTTTCTCTCTTAGAGATAAATCTGATGAGAGTAAGATTCACACAATATTCACCTCACCCCTTTCTTCTTTCCTTCAATTATAATAGGTTTTCTTTGCCTATTCATGAGATATAATTTCAGTGAGGTCCTACTATTTATCTACTTAATTGGCAAAAATAACAACAAAAGGAAAATGACCAATTTTGGATGAATTGAAATAAAATGTACACATTGATACCCTGTTGGTAGAGCTATGAATGGGTCTAAATCATTCTGGAAATCAATTTAGTTCTGAGTCCCCAAAGCCACTAAGATATGAAAAACCTTGACCATAAATATCTATTCTCCATTAAGCCTATTCCCCAAAGACATCAAAAATATGGAAAAGGACACAATATGTTTCTTAGTCTTTTGAACTGGTCTTTCCTATTCTATAGTGGGATCAACACCGTTCTATTACATGCCAGTTTTTTATGGCCTCCTCCCTGCTTCATCCTGGAAGTATAAAGCAATAATATTCCATCACACTATTTCAGCCTATAGGGAAAAATAGAAATTCCATTCTATCATCTTTCTCCCACTGATCCACTCACTAAAGAAAAAAATCAAACATCTTTTGGGAACCCCACCCAAAGACTAAATTCCTAGAGATATTGATAATTCACCATAATTCATTTGTCAGAGATTAAGAAATTTCCAATTAGTTCTGCCCTCTTTATCTTAGTAATTCTGAATTCTCACTGTCATTATTTTAACTTCACCCCCCAATGTCCACTACCTTATTCCCATCAACCCAAACTAGAAATGTCCAACTCAAGATCTAAGAACCCCTTTCACTGAGCATTCTAGAATGTTTTTTCTATATACAACAAACTTTTTTCATCTTACATATATTTTCAACCTCCTTCCATCTTCTATCACTGTGACGACTCCTACTTGAGAGCACAGATTTTTTGGCCATCCTTTCCAGCATATATTGCACATTTACTCATTCTCCAATGAGTTGGAATGCTCATTTTTCCTTATTGCCATTCTCAAATTCACCCTTTACTACCTCTTCCTATAAAGTTTATAATCTAATCAGAATTTTGGTCACTGATTTCTGCAGATCTCTGTGACATTCCCCTTCTTCCCTCAATTAATTCAGTATCTGACAGACTTTCTTTCTCACCCTTTTACTTGAGCACTTCCATACTGATATCTCAAACACACAAATTTTCCTGTTCTTTAGCTTACATGCTAACATACACCTAAACCCCACCTCAACTACACACAGAGGGAAAATACAGTTTTAAAAAAACCTGGAGAGATATCCAAATATGCAAATTTATCCCAAAAGTTTCTGAGAATGAAACTAGAATGAATTCAATAAAGAAATGAAAAATTAAAAGGGAAAAAGAAAGAATCAATATAAATGTTCATAATGGACCCTCTTCTCAATCGATGATTGAACTATTACATCTATATTCCAAAATCACAGTCCCTAAGAGTATAAATGGGGAAGTAGAAGTGCCACTAAATATATATACAATGAGATACACAGTTAACCTGGCTCAAATATATAGAGTGGATGTCTATGCCAAAGGAAATACAGCTTTGAAGGTAAATTGAGTAAATTCTCAAGGAATATTAAAAAAGTATATATTAGATTTTTAAAATATCTCACATTTTGGGCAACTAGATGGCACAGTGGATAGAGCACCAGCCCTGAAATCAGGAAGACTTGAGTTCAAATCCGGCCTCAGACATTTAACACTTCCTAGCTTTGTGACCCTGGACAAGTCACTTAACCCCAATTGCCTCAGCAAAAAAAAAAAAAAAAAAAAAAAAAAATCAAATTTTAATCTTACTGTAGGGAGAAGTGACTAAGTGCAAACAATTAATTGCCAAGTCATATGTTTATTTTCTCATCTGTCTCAAATATTTATGGTAATAATACTACATATGCATACACATTCTTTAGGAAAGTATGAGAAGGAAACAGATGGGTTTTCACAAATGATATTCTAGAGTAGACCAGATCAAAAAATACTTGCTCAAAAGCAGAGAATTACAATACTATTCCTCCCTCATCATTCACCTCCCTTCTTTCCTCCTCATTCCTCCCCCTCTTCTCTTATTCTCTCTACTCTTTTTCACTTGAAAATTTTTCTTTCCTCCCTCCCTTCCTCTCTCTCTCTCTCTCTCTCTCTCTCTCTCTCTCTCTTTCTCTCTTTCTCTCTTTCTCTCTCTCTGTGTCTATCTTTACCCCTTTCCTTTATCTTCAGTCTTCCCGCTTCCCAAGCTGTCCTACCAACATCCCTATAAATAGATGACAAAATGGCATAAGTAGAGTTTGTTTTCTTTTGGAAAGACAAAATTGAGTAAACGTGTGGCAATTGACCCCATATATAAAATAGCCTGTTGTTTCTATCTTTTTTTTTTATCCTTCTGGGCAGTAGTAACCAGGTCTGTTCCTCTCCAGTTCCATCCTGCCCTCTTTTCTTTGACATGCTGTGTTCTTTCCTTCTGATTATAGGTACTAAGAAGCAAGCTCAGCAGGGAAGAAGAGAAGGTAATATGGTTCTGTAATAAGGAAAGAAAAAAGGGGAGGATGTGTTTGTTTATAATGGAAGGTACAGGAATGGTTGATGGAAAAAGGTCAAAAACCTAGAAAAAATAATAGAAATAAAATCATATTTAAAACATTCACAGAGTGAGCTCCTTCCAAAGCAAAGGTCAGGGCAGGAGGCATTGGAGGGAAATCTTATCCTAACTTCTTTCAACAGGCCCAGAAGGGTTCTGGACATCAAATAGCTTTGGAAAAAAACATCCAAATGAGTTTGGGGTAAATGAATCAGAAACACATGGAGGATAGTCCCCTGCCAAGTCACAGGGGTTTACAAATGAAGGGCAAAGGTTGTTAGAACAAATAGGGAGATTTTTATTGACCCTAGACTTTGGGGGTATCAGGATATTCCAGCACTGTAATACAAAGTCACCTTCATCTTGCCCATCCCATAACAGTATCTAAGAATCCTAAATAGTTTAAGCTTCAGAAGCATTATTGTGGAATATAGGGGGAAGAGAGTACTTTGTGTGAGCTCAGATTTGGTATTGGAGTGCATTTGACCCCTTCACTTTTCATCATTATTTATCTTTGACCTCTTGCAATTTTCTGAGATCAAAATGGCATGATTCACATTCAAGAATTTAAAAAGTAATAAAACAGAGAAACCAAGTGATTTTTCCAAAGACACATAGTAATAACAGCTAACACTTATATGCTGCTTACTATATGCTAAGTGCTTTATAGTTATTATCTCATTTGATCCTCACAACAACCCTGGGAGGTAAGTGATATTATTATCCCCATTTTACAGATGATGAAAATGAAACAAATAGAAGTTGTCACTTGCTCAACTTAATAAATGTTTGAGGCCTAATAACAACTCAGGGTTTTTGACTCTAGACCCTTCACTTTATCTGACACAACACCTAGCTAATTAATATCAAAATTCAGGTCTTCCAACCTTCAAATCTAATAATCTGGCTACTGTACCACCACATCCAATCAAGCTTGAACTCCTATTTCTTATTTTTCCTTTATAAATTGGTCACTCATAATATACAACCTCTCTAATACTGGAATATTAGTATGTCTTTATCAGATTGAGTATTACATCTAAATTTTCATTAAAAAGATTTTTAAAGGGGGGAGGGAAAGAGAGTACAAAAGGAGGGAGTCATTTTCCTCATAGATATTTGTTTCTCAGTTATTAAAAGATGGAGGGTAGATATCTGAGGTGTGGTTTTTTTTCTGTTTTTTTTTTAACTTAAGGAATCATAAACTATATTTCTACCACTGTTGTCAAAATAATAACTCATTCTTGGCTTGGCTGTCATCCAATAAACCCTTCTCCTTTAATTCCCCTCAATTTATTCTTTTGGACTCTTTCTCAACCCATTCAGTCTGACACTTACTCAATCTTGCATTGAAGGAATTATCCTAGGAAAACCCATCCTGTTGTCCAGCCAAACAAGGTCTGAATCCATTCAGATCTGCTCTCTTTTTGCTCATAAGTTGCTGATTTTCATCACACTTAGACAGCTTTCCATATCTCTTGGATCCCAGTACCATCCCTATCATCATCATAAATATCATTTATATGGTGCTGTAAGGAATGTAAAGCAATTTACATAACTTTTCTTACTTGACCCTCTATGTTGTCATTTTTCAATCATGTCCAACCCTCTATGACCCCATTTGGAGTTTTCTCAGCAAAGATACTGGAATGGATTACCATTTCCTTTTCCAGTTCATTTTATAGATGAGGAACTGAGACAAACAGGGTTAAGTGGACTTCTCAGGATCACACAGCTACTAAGTGTCTCAGACCAGATTTAAACTCAGGAAGATGAGTCTTCCTGAATTCAGACCTGGTGCTCTATTCACTATGCCACCTAGCTGCTTCTTGACCCTCATAACCATGTGAAGTAGATCTTGTGTTTATCTATTTATTAAATAAAGAGGAAAATTATTCACTGGAAGATTCTGATTTCCCTAGATTCAGATCCTGATAAGTGTCTGAAGCAGGATTTGAATCTAGCTCTTTTTGATTGCAAGCTTAGTACAATGTTACATCACCTTAACCAGAGATGTGGGGTGGTCTCACAATGAGAAAAACTTGTTAACAAGTAGATGCCTCTGCTACATTCCTCCTTAAGTATCCAGGGTACCCAGAAGATTTTACAAATGTTTCTATTTCTTTAAGAATAACAGATCAAGCCCCCATTAGCTATATTTTCTTTTCTTTTCTTTTTTTTTTTTATTAAATAACTTTTTATTGACAGAACCCATGCCAGGGTAATTTTTTACAACATTATGCCTTGCACTCACTTCTGTTCCGATTTTTCCCCTCCCTCCCTCCACCCTCTCCCCAAGATGGCAAGCAGTCCTATACATGTTAAATAGGTTACAGTAGATCTTGGATACAATATATGTGTGCAGAACCGAATAGTTTTCTTGTTGCTCAGGGAGAATTGGATTTAGAAGGTATAAATAACCTGGGAAAAAGAACAAAAATGCAAGCAGTTTACATTCATTTCCTAGTGTTATTTCTTTGGGTGTAGCTGCTTCTGTCCATCCTTGATCAATTGAAACTGTTAGATCTTTTCTTTGTTGAAGAAATCCACTTCCTTCAGAATACATCCTCATACAGTATCGTTGAGGTATATAATGATTTCCTGGTTCTGCTCATTTCGCTCAGCATCAGTTCATGTAAGTCTCGCCAATCCTCTCTGTATTTGTCCTGCTGGTCATTTCTTACAGAACAATAATATTCCATAACATTCATATACCACAATTTACTCAACCATTCTCCAATTGATGGGCATCCATTCATTTTCCAGCTTCTGGCCACTACAAACAGAGCTGCCACAAACATTTTGGCACATACAGGTCCCTTTCCCTTCTTTAGTATCTCTTTGGGGTATAAGCCCAGTAGTCTCTATGCACTCATATCTCATTTGTTTATGCTAAAAATGTATGCAAGTCACGACATAGATCATGATTTTTTTTTCCCCAGTGCAACTCCTGTTTGGTTTTGGTAACTGATGGGAAGTTTATATTTGAACCATGATAACTGATTTTCTATAGGTATGTTATACTTCAAAACAAAATAATAGAACTATATCCTATAGACATGACTTTGCCAGGAGCTGGGCAATTATCCAGGTACCTCATATCCATCCTACTCTATTCCTTTTTTTTTCAAACAACAACAACCTCATTCCCTTCTGCTGAGAGTATTCATCGGTAGAGGACTTCCTTACCAAGACATTAAGTTTGGATGCTGAAGTGAACAGATACTGTGAGCTTCTGTCAAGGCAACTAGAAGGCTGAGAAGGTCTTTGGCATATTACTGAACCTTGTGAATGTGTTGATTACTGTAAGGTAGGATGCAAGTCCATGTTTTAATACTGCGATGATGACTATAGGATCACCACTTACTCAAATAAGCTGGAAGATTTTGGGTTTCTAGTTACTTTGAATGTAATAAAGACAGATATACTGTTTTGCAGTAATTAAATGTACTTTGAAATCTTTTCAATACATAGGAAAAAAGCTCTAAGGGAATACAAGGGAAGCAGGATAATCATTGTAAAACGAAGAAAGCATTGGACTAGGGGATCCAGAAAACAGAGTTTTAGATTACACTTTGCTTCCAAATTATTTATTATATGACAGTAGGCAAACCATGTAACCTCTCTGGAACTCATCTGTCTCGTATGTAAAGTGAGGTGGTTAGATGAGCTTAATCAGTCAAGTATTCATTTAGCAAATATTATATATCAGTACTAGTCTATGTATTAAAGATGCAAAAACAAAGATAAAACAAACCCCAATTTCAAAGAGCTTACTTTTATTAAGGGAAACATGAAAATACATAAGGAATATATATAGAATAATCATAATGATTTACTTACTAATTTTCTCCAAGTTATAAGAAGCTATTGTCTGGGGAAGCAGAAGCAGAATCAGGAAAAGGAGAAGGAGAAGGAGAGGAGAAGCAGAAACAGAAGAAGAAAGAAGAAGAAGAAGAAGAAGAAGAAGAAGAAGAAGAAGAAGAAGAAGAAGAAGAAGAAGAAGAAGAAGAAGAAGAAGAAGAAGAAGAAGAAGAGAAAAAGAAAAGAAAAGAAGAGAAAAAGAAAAAGAAGAGAAAAAGAAAAAGAAGAGAAAAAGAAAAAGAAGAGAAAAAGAAAAGAAGAAGAGAAAAAGAAAAGAAGAAGAAGAATGATAAGGAGTGATATAGCATATCTCCAAGCATATGCTAATAGAATATTGTCTAATTGGTAATTAGCCTTGAGTGCTCAGACCTCAGTGCATCTGCTCAGTTTCAGCCCATTACAAAGGAGGAAGAGAAAGTGAAAGAAGAGGAGGAAAAAGAACATATAGTGCTTTAATGTTTACAAGGTACTTTATACATATACATATTATCCTCATAATAACTCTGGAAGACAATTGCAATTATTTTATCCATTTTCCAGATGAGGAAACAGGCTGAAAAAGATTAAGTGAGTTATCCAAAGTTACACAGTTGCCAAACTGAGGCAAAATTTGAATTTGGTTCTTCCAGACTCCAGATCCAAAATCTTTTTACTGCACATCGCTGCTTATATAAAAAGTCACCTGTGTGATCCTGGGCAAATCACTTAACCCCAAATGCCTCAACAAAAAAAGAGAGTTCACTCCATCACACTCATTCACCATACTACAGAAACATCATCATCTTGCAAGATAATCATATCAGCCTGGCTGGGTATGCACACATCATCAATACCTTCTGCCTCATTGAAGGGTAGAATGAAGAGTTTGTCTCAAAACTTTGATTTGATGAGGTCATCTAGACCAGACACAGCTTCACTGCTCTTCTCTGATCAGTGACAACCCTTAAGAACCCTTTTTATATTTTTATTCCCAGCACTTAGCATTGTATCTGGCATATGGCATAAGTTTAATATATGTTTCTTGACTATGGACTGACTAAAATACATTTGTAGATACTTTATTTTTAAGTCTTTCCCCCTTTTTAATTCTTTCTTACTTTCAGTAACTTATATGGATTAAATCATGAATAAAGTATTCTGAACATTTCAATACTTTTATGCTCTTAGATGTCAGTTTCATATTCAATGTTCCTGAATCCTTGACTTTGAGTAGGGGCACATTTTTATGCAATTCCTCATACTTTTGTTAAAACAGACTTTCTGCTCCTTTTGCATGCTTCTAAATAATGTTCCTCATGGTTTTGGAGTCTGGATAGCAGTTTCTTCTATAACAATAACCTTTGTGAAGAAATTGTTTTTAAGAACCCATCCTTCCATAAAGATATTTGTTGCTTTCTTTTTATCAAAATTCATAAAAATTAATCATTGCTTTGAATAGATTCACATCTCATTAAGCTTTCTGGGGTCAGTGAGTTTTAGGCTACTTATGGATTTTATAGCCAAGTCTTATTCTTCACAATCAACCTGTCTTTGAAAAAAAAATCATGATTTTGTTCTATAGTCCAGAGGATAGGTCTGCCCCATTTTACCTTTTCCATATGTCACTGAATTACTTATTTTTGTGTCCTTCAACCTTTTCACACACAGCATATTTAGTGAATTTGATTTTCTTAAGAGCCATTGGAGATTATTATAGTTTCATGACTCATACTAATTAACAACACAGTGGATAGCTTACAAAACCTAACTTAAACCACAAAATAAAACGTGTCTTGATTTCTCTGAACTTGACTTGAAAACCAATTTTTAAACTTAATGATAAGAGCTTACATTTAGAACTAGATGTAACTTCTGAGATCATCTCTTCATATGTTAAAGATCATAGATTAGGACTAGAAATGACCATCCAGTCCACCCTCCTTATTCTATTGATAAAGAAATTAAATCCCAGGGAGTTCTTGCTTAAAGTGATTTGGATTTTAGGTACTTAATGATTGAGTAAGAATTTGAACTAAAGTTCCCTGAACTTCCTTTTTTACTGTGTCCCTTCTGACTTCTTTAATCACACACACACATGCACACACATGCACACACACACACATGTCATTAAGCACTTGCAGTGTTCTAAGCACTGTCCTAGGTGCTAAGCTTACAAAAACAAAAATTAAGTAATCTCCTGAACTTGAAGAACTTACATCCTACTATGAAAGACAACACATATACATATAAACACAAAAGTAATACATAAATATAAAAATAAGATAATTTAGCACAGAGACACTAATGTAATAATTGAGGGGGGGGGAAAGGAAAGGTCTCATTAAAAAAATGGTGATAGAGGTGAGCATTGAAGGACTCAATGATTACACAAGGTACACATGATAAAGGAGCAAACCCCAGGAAAGGGGAAGGGAGATGAAGTACCATATGTGAGTAATAGGAAAAGGGCCAGTTCAACCATATGAAGACAACCTGAGCAATGTATGATAAACCTGTAATAATAAGTTGGAACCAACTACATGTATATGGGAAATATTTTAATGACAGGGGGAATTTGTATTTTATCATAGAGGAAAAGGAGTCCGTAGAATTATTTAATAGAAAAGTGTCATAATTAGACCTGCATTCCCATAAGTTGTATGAAGAATGCATTGGAGAGGAACAATGAGACTAATAAGGAAGCTATTTTGATTTTATAGGGGAGGGAACTGAAATCCATCATTGAATGATTTTTTTGAAGGTCTTAAATGGCATGAGTATAAAGTGGCAATACTAGAAATGAAAAAAGTTCTCTAACATCAAATCTTTCTGCTACACTGCCCTTTTAAAAGCAATTCTGATTTTCACTTTGGTTGGACATTACTTTAATAATGAACTGCAATCACATAGTTAACTGTGGAATATGGTCTTTTTATCTCCCAAATAGCTTTTAAAGGTAGAAAAGATTACCTAAAGATTTCCACAAATAGAAAACTTCAGGGAAACTTATGAAAAATGTCCATCCTTAAAAAAAAAGACAAATTTATTGCAAAAAGATTGGGAAGGAAATACAAGGGACATTTTGTAATGAGGTCAAGAGAAGAAAAACATTTGTTTGAATTTGTTCAAACAAACATTTCACAGACATTTCTTAAGTATCTGCTACTTCCAAGGCACTATCCTATCCCTGTGATACAAAAGTGCTGCAAAAATATAAATAATGAGCATTATTATCCTTTCGCAGCATGTGGGTTGTAATTTATTATTTCTTTCCAAGACAAATATACCAACCTCATTAGCAACTTCATTCCTCTTTGAGAACTTCAGTTTAAGTCAGCAAACATTTCTAAATATATGTAAGGCACTATGCTGGTCACCAGGGATGTAATAATGAAAATAAAATAATCCTTTTCCCAAGATCTTCAAAAGGAAAACAATATGTACATTTGGATGTAAAGGTGATGTATATTTATAATAATACAGAATACTTTTAAAAGGGAGAATGTGTTAATAAATGGTAAAGAGGGAGGATCAGAAGGAACTCATGCATGTGCTTTAAACATGGGCTTTCAAGAAAGATAGAATTCTTTGAAACAGAGGTAAGAGGGTAGTAGGGAATTCCAGGAGGCATGGGGGAATGTACAAATACATAAAGGTAGGAGAGTCTGTCCCTTTTTTTGCCAAAACATCATCATCATCATCATTGTTTATTATTATTATTATTATTAATTATTATTATTATTTTGTCTAACCAAGATCATCTCTAGCCAGCTAATCAAAATTCCTAATCTCTGTTTATATTCTATCTCCTAAATCTATGGAATTTTCCTAACAATAGAACTCATCACACTACTTGCTGTGATGACTGCGTTAGCACCCTGGATACTTTAAAATCAGCAGGAGTCAGGATAAGCAAAAGTCCTTGATCTTTATTCTTTATTGAAGGGAGAGAAGAGAGCCATGGACACAGGAATCTCCTCTTTCTTCTACCACAGGGAGTCACACTTGCTTGTCCTACTCCACTTTTTTTTCCCTCCTCCTAATCTTCTTATACATCAACCAATCAAGCCAGCACAGAATGGTGGGGCAGGCCATCTTCCAAGCAAATGCTAATTGAGTATTGTCCAATTGGTAGTTAGCCTTAAGTGCTTGCTTGTCCCAACCTCGGTGCATGAACTCAAGAGTTTCAGCCCTTTACAGCTTGCCTCTGAAAATAACTTCTCGGCATCTCCTTCCTTCAACATACTTCTCAGAAAAGTTTCTTCTCTGTGAAAACATTAACCCCATCAAGTCAGTTTGCTAATCCCAACATTAAAGCTATTAAGAATACTGCCAATGACTTACCTTTTAAGGAGTCTATGTTTTTCATATTTTCTGAATATTATAGTCATTGAATAAAACAAAATTACCTTTAAATAAGATTATAAACTTTGTTCACAAAGTTGTAGGAAGAAAAGCCTTAGAGAAGTGAAATATGATAACAGCTCAACTCAATGATAAAGATTAAAATCTTTTAAAGAGCTTGTCCCTTTGGAAGAGGAAAACACACATCATCTTAGAGGTATCATGTGGGTGTCTGGAAAAGGCTAGCTGAGTTTTTCTTTTTTTATAATTTATTTTATTTTTAATTTGTGGAATAAAATAAACATTTCCATAATATAGTACAGTAAACATATGATTGTACATGAAATCTACCTTGAGCATCTTATTATTCCTTTCAAATATACAACAAAATTCTACAAATTTCTTTTCCACTCTTTTTTCTTCTTCCCTATACCTCCTATTCTAGGGACAGCTACCATTAGATATAAGTAGGGAAAAATACACACACACACACACACACAAGTATGTGTAAATAAAATTTTCTATATGTATTTTTATTTATTAGTTCTCTCCCTGGATGCAATGTTATTCATCATATGTTCTTTATAGTTAATTTGGATATTTATAATAATCAGAAAATCTTATTTGCTCATTCTTAAAACAATATTGCTATTGCTATATGCAATGTTCTCTTGATTCTGCTCATTTCATTCTTCATTATTTTGCATGTCTTTCCACATTTTTCCAAAATTATTGAGCTCATCACTACTTATAACACAGTAGTATTGCATCACAGTCACATACTACAGCTTCGTCAGGCAATCCCCAGCTCATGGACATCCCCATGATACCCAGCTCTCTACCAGCACACAAAGAGCTTCCATAAACATTTTAGAACATACAAGTTATTTTCCCTTTCCCCTTCCTAATCATCTTTGGAAACAGACTAAGTAGTGGTGTCTCTTGGGTCAAATAGTATAGGGAGTTCAATAACTCTTTGAGCATAGTTCCAGATTGTTCTCCAAATTAGCCAGACCAGTCCATAATTCCAGCAACAATGAATCCATGTCCCAACTTTTTCACATCCCCTCCAATCTGTCAGGTATGATATAATATGTGGAGGCTTTTTCTAACTTGCATTTCTCTAATCAATAATGATCTAGAACATTTTTTTTCACATGATTATCAATTGTTTTGATTTCTTCATTGGAACACTGCCTATTTGCATCCCTAACTACCCATTATCTGGAGAATGACTCACATTCTTACAGAATTGACAAAAATTTTAATACATTTTATATGAGATATTTATCAAACTCTCTCTAATAATTTAATATATAAAATTTAAAGCTTAGTGTCATAAAAAACAATGGGATTGTAGATTGAAAATAAAGAAATAAGCATTGATTAGACACCTACAGACACTGGTAAATGCTTTATCAATAATACCGTATGTTCTCTTCCTAATAATAATCTCTGGGAAGTAGCTGCTATTATTATCCACATTTTATAGCTGAGAAAACTGAAGCAGAGAAAAAATAAATAATTTTACTGGACTCATCCTGCTAGTTATTGTCTGAGACTGGATTTGAACTCAGGTCCATCTAGCCTGCAAAGCACTCCATCTACCGAATTGCCTCTTGAAAAGCTAACCTTGAGTCTCAGGTTTCTTCCTGGAGTCTAGAAAGTCTTGATCTTTTTGTTTGTTTTCCTCAGAATAATATCTTTCAATTAATAATTTTTAAAATTATAAAAGAAACTGATTACACTAAAATATAATTATCAAAATATATTTTAAAATGTTCACAAATCTTAGGTTAAACAACCTCTGTTAGATTCACAATTTGTGGTGAGCAAATTATTTTATAGGCTTATAAGTGAAAGAGACATTAGAAGCCAGTTAGTCTAACTCCCTCATTTTACCATTGAAGAAACTATAGTCCAGTCAGATCAAGTGACTTGCTTAAGATCATATATATATATATATATATATATATATATATATATATATATATATATATATATGTGGATTTTGAGTTCAAGGCTTCTGACTCCATGTCAATAAATACCTGTTCACTTTAGCTTCTCTAAACCTCACTTTCCCCTTAAGTTATTCCTTCAATACTTCTTAATTAATGTACAAATGTGAAAGAATTACAATATTGTGAACTTTACGATAATGTCTTGAATTTCCAAGAGAAATAGAAGATAACAGATTCACTATCACACATTGAATTTCACTGACTTTTGATTTTGCATCTGTTTCCCATGAATTTCTCATATTGAGCTTGTAATCCCCCTCAACCTCCACATTTCAGACAAATCTGTGTAGCCACATCTCACCATTTTGTACTTGCAAATTGTGAGCCCAAAGGTACAACTTTATATCTATCCTATGATGACCCCAGTAGCTCCCATGCCAATAAATAAAGAAGGACTAAAGAATCTCAAAATTTCTGAATCACCAGATACCTTTCCTGGCCCTGAAAAACTGGAATATCAACTAGCTGCCAATTCTCTAGAAGTCTTTGCCTCCTCCCATCCCACGAACCCCTAACATCGATCTACACCACTCTCTAGATCTAGAATCCTCACTACTTTCCTCTATTGCCTCCTCCTGCTAGACCCATATAAGAACTCTATAAAAATCCACCAGAAATTCCTGATTTGGGAGATTGTCTCAATTCTTCTGGGACCCCAGTAGGACATTCCCAACTTTTTCTACCTGTTCTGCTGATTACTTTTCATGTACTGTCTGTACTCTATAAAGCTTGGCTTGCTTTACTATCTACATTTCTTTGTACTTGATCTTGGTCTCTAGAATCCTTCTAAGAATGCATTACAACATGTCTCTTATTAAATTTCATTCATCTTGACAGATTAAGCCCGATGTTTTAGTCCATTAAAAACTTTTTGAATCTTAATTCAAGTCATCCAAAAGAATGATGTAAGCTTCCTTTGCTCCTCACATTCCCTTCTCACTGGGAACTAAAGCTTTGATGATTTGTACTTATACCAATTTAAATATTTTTTTCCTCCTTGCTCTTTCAGTTCATCTCTTTAGAATACTTAGTTGCACAATTGCAGATACCCATCCTGCTGTTCCCCACATTTAAAATAATCTGAAATTCAAGCTGACTTGAAGATACCACTGGATTCTCAAAGCTAACCTATGCCCAGAAAGGTCCATCAAGGACATGGGTCCTAAGAGCCCTAAATTTTATAATTTTATTTGTGTCATGGAAACTCTCAGAATTATGTTTTAAATTGATAAAATAAAACACATAGGAATACAAAGGAAATAAATAATTTTGTTATATAGCTATTTGTGTGTGTGTGTGTGTGTGTGTGTGTGTGTGTGTGTGTGTGTGTATATAAAACCAAGTTCAGGGACTCTAGGTTAAGAACTTTTTATCTAGTTGTCTACTCCAAATTCTTTTAAGAATGAGAAAAGCAAAGCCTAAAATGAATTGCCCAGGATCACACCATCTTAAGCATCAACACCATATGCAGGGGGTGAGTATTCAATGCTTAATCACACTGCAATCAAACTGAGGAACTGTATTTGAAAATGAGATTAGAAGTGTTTTTGCTACATAGGAGTCTCACAGGAGAAGTCATAATTCAGGAGAAGGGAGGTGGGGGAAGGAAAAAGCATTTATTGAACATGTACTATGTGCCAGGCACTGTTATGTGATTTGCAAGTATTTTCTCACTTGATCTTCTCAACAACTTTGTGAAATAGGTATTATTATTATTATCTACATTTTACAGTTGAAAATGCTGGTAGAAGTTAAATGATTTGCTCAGGATCACAACTATGAAGAGTCTGAGATTAGATTCGAACTCAGTTCTGAGAATCTGACAAATTTAACAGTTGCCAGATCAAAATTAAATGCGATGAAGAATCTGACAGGTTGGACCAGTCTTCATCTGAAATAGTATTAATGCCAGGATACTCAGAAGCAGGTAAAGGGAACAAATAGCAATTTGAAGAAGGATCTATTTTTTCCCCAACCGATCTTAGCAGAAAATCAGTACTCAATGCCTAAAATAAGTTTTTTAAATATAATTTTCTGACTTTTCCTTTTTGCTAGTCATTTCAAACCCTTTGTAATCTTTTTTTGTATTGTTGTTGTTATTGGGTAATCAGATAGGGAAGGTTCTGTATCTTCTCCGATATTGGCAGCAAATATCCAGTGTAATTAACTTCATAAATGTAGTTCTTAAACTCCTCTAAGATTTATAATCTTAAAGAGGGGCCTAAGGCACTGAAAGGTCATCCAGCTGTAATTACTAGCAATAAAACGCTTAGAAAAATCAAAGGAAGGATTTATACTTATTTCAGGGCCAGCAGAGTAAGAAAAAGAATAGTTTAGAAGTCTGCACCCCCTCTTCAGAGGAGAGAAACTTAAGTTAAAGGGCAAGAAGAGGGATGATCTTTGAAGGATAGTCTTTGAACAGGCCCTAGGATGTCAGGTGGCCAAAAGAGGAATGATTGGACCTGACCCAAGCTCCAGTCTTAGACATTCCAGGAGCTTTCTTGAACATTTTGGACATAATTGTTTCTAATATTTGATCATATGGTGACTGACTCTTTGGGATGAAGTTGAGGTAATAGCGTAAGCAAGACTTCAGAATCAAAAACACTGAAAGAGGTAAAGACATTTTGTCCATCCTAGTCTTCATACCCATGATTTTATTACCATCTTCTAGGCAACATTTCCACATAAGGTTGGCCTTGGTCATAGTGGCAGCATTTAAAAGCACATATTTCTGTGGATACATTTAACCTAGTGTTTCTTCTCTTCTGATTCCCTTGTCTCCAATAACTTGTAGGATGGAAATGTGTAGTGTTCTAGTTGGTTTTCTGGAGGTCCTGGGAGCAGCCTTCCTTTCAGTAGAGTAATCACCACAAGAATAGTCAGGTATTAAAGTCCAAATTCTTTATTGTCTCCTTGCCTGGGGCCCGGGCTACCTTGTTCTCAGTGGAGGAAACGAAAGAGGATAGGCCAGCCACCATAGTGGTGTGAAATGGAATGAATTTGTCTGGCTGAGTTTGTCCCAGCTTATATGCTCTATTATAATTACATTATCATAGGTATGAATCTTGTAGAATAGGTGTCAATCTTGTAGAACTACATTAAGTACTAAGTGCATGTACTGAACTAAAGAACTATTAATCACCATGCTAAAATAGATAACCATTGTCTTATCAATTCCACTAAGTTAGCATCTTGTAAGAATCCTTATTTCAAGTACAGAGTTCTGGCCCATAACAGAAATGTTTCCATATGCTAGAAACTGGACTCACCATTTTGCTGAGTGGAAAAACAAAAATATAGTTTAGTGGCAAGCTTGTATATAAACACTGAGCTAAAGTAAATAATGGGTCCATACTCAATTTAATAATGGGGTCCCTGCCTCCTCAAAGTAAAAGCTAACCAATTTCTAATCAAAAAGTCTCATGTCATAGCTAAATCTAGGAAGATGATTATACCATTAAACATTCTATTAGTAGAGATTCAAACATGACATATAGGTTATAAAATATGCTCCTCTAGGTAAAATGCAGTTTAATATTCTGAACTCAGAAACATTTTAACTCAGACAAAGAGTTCAAACTTCACAGCCTGAGGTTCAAAGTTTTCACCAGTTAGGATTTTGGCTGACATTATTTCTACATCTGTGCTTTTTATAGTAGAGGATTATAGATTTAGAGCTACAAGGGACTTGAGATGTTATGCAGTCTTCCCTCTCATTTTTACAGATGAGAAAGATGAGAGGGAGAGAGATTATGTGCCCAAGATTGTACAGTCCATAAATGTCAGAGGTTTCACCTGAACTTGAGTTCAAATGTGAGACTTATCCTCCAAGGCCAGCATTCTGAATCCCTATTGTATCCCCATTAGCTGACAATTAAGATTTATTTACCATCATCAAGAATATCTCTAATCCTAGGATGTCTAGGATTTTGGGAATAACAGAAACATTTCTGCCAGTGGAAGAAGATGTAAAGGACCTAGATGTTGTCGGTGTATGAAAGGGAGTGACTTTGCGTGTGGATCTCTGGCAAGAAGAATTCATGTTCCAGTGAGACTTCAAGTTGAGAGAATGTCTGTGTGTTGGTGACTAGTACCAAAAACAAATGAAAAATCTCAGCATTTTCATGAGCTGTGATGTTAATAAGCTCATGAGAACTGAATGAAAGAGATATCAAACTGGTACCATTTCCTCCATTTCTCATGGAATTTTTATGAACCTAAAACATGCAGAATCTTTGAGATAAAACTGTAGTACCTAGAGAGATTGGTAGTACAGTAGAAAGAGTCTCAGAACCTAAAACTTTTCCCAGTTCTCCTTAATATTAGTGCATTCCTTCTTAGTTAAGTCCAGTTTACTTTGTATAAATTTTTTGTTTGTACTCTGTTTTTTACCTGTTGGTTCCCTCATTAAATTGTACATCCCTTGAGGCAGGAACTGTTTGTGCTCTGTTTTGTATCAGCATCACTTAGGATGATACCTGGCACATAATAGAACTTAATAATTGTTTATTGATGAAATAAAGAAGAAATTAAGACTTTTAAAATTGTATTTATTAACAGTATATTATTTCTCACCACATCCCACACCCCAAATCCAAAAACTTCTTTTGTGTGGTCTGAATTTACTTATCAGTGTCCAAGTTGTTTTTCCCAGGAGAATGTCAGGTTCTTGGTGGTAGGACTATTTTGCTTTTGTCTTTGTTTTCATGTGATTTGGTACAAGGTGGATATTTTGTAAATGTCTATTAAATTGAAATGTCTTTTTACATCCTTTCTCTATACATAGCCTTTCCCAAGTTAATATATTGAGAAACAAACGACTGAACAACAAAGGACAGTCAGTTTCTATACTGTTTGTGTGAGAGCAAACCAAAACGGTTAAATAGGCTAGTACACATCTTACTGAGTTCTTCTCAATTCAGGTTCTACTTCATGAATATGAGACATTCCAGTCCACCAATATGAATTCCTAGTCTACTACCTCCTCTACCTTCAAACCACAATGCTTCAGTTACTCTTAGGAAGAGAAAACAAATACTTCATGCAGTCAGTCTCAGATTGCCTTCTACTTACAGCTCTTCTTACTACTTCTTACCAGATCAAACTCTATTCTTTAATTTTATCCATCATGCCCTTCCACTTCTATTCCTAAAATTCCCTAAATCACAATTTGCTCCCACCCTAATTTCCACACTTTACTTTGAAGGGAAAAGAAAAAACATCCTTACTCAGGAAAATGCCTTGCTGACCCACATTCATAGCTGAGCTGTTCTTATGCATGCTAAATGAATAAATGCAGTTGTGTAAGCAAGTGTCATTTGGATAACTAGAGGAACAGATAATATCAGCCTGGCAAGATATAAATCATTATCACATGATTCAATTTGTATTGCCTAAGTCCCAGGCAATCTGGATTAATTTTGGGGTAGCCACAGGGGTATAGTATGCAACAGTCCAGGAATCTTGCAGTGATTTATCTTGAAGACATCTTGTTTAGAGTCTTGGAAAAGCTGCTCTCTTAACTTTTCATTCTCACTTAGTGACTAGGTTCATTCAAAGAGCAGATAGCAAGGCTTAACATTACCTGGTTCCATCTGCCAGCAGAAGTTGATGTCACTTAGAATGATTAGTTTCCCCTAAAACCAGGCTTGTTCTAGACAATTAAAAGAACTATTTGGCAAAGTGGGTCACTGACAGTCCAGCTCAGCAATATCCCCGGCTCCAGCCTCTTTTCTTTGAATTGCCAAAGTCACGTAGTCATGTTCATATGACTAGAAGGAGATATGCCGGGACAGTGAACAACAAATAGAGAAGGGAAGATGGAAATTGAGAAAGGATTGAGGGAAACACCCATTTTTTTTCTTACCAAATGATTTTCTATTTGTAGACATATGTTTGTAGTGTTTTTCATTGACTCATAAAGCTGCAGGATCACTGGTAAAGAAAATGAAATGCTAGACATTATGTAAGGAACTAAATTGTAATAGGGCACAACTCCCATCTGATCATCTAGGAAACTGTTACCCAGGACAACCAAGAGTCATAAGTCTCTTCTTTACCAAACATTTTAATGTCCTAGCCCCTTTCTGTTGTCTCCAGACTAGGATATAGGGTTTATCTATCACATCAAAGTTAAAAATATCAAACCATCCTCAGCCCTTTAATCTTAATGATTTTCTTCTAAGATTATCTCTAGTTTATCCTTTCTATATCTTGTTTGTACCAAGTTGTTTGCATGTTGCCTTCTCTATTAAACTGTGATCTCCTTGAGAACAGAGACAGTTTTTGTGCCTTTGCCTTTCATTTTGTTATTGTTCCTTATTGTCTACCTAGCATAGTGCCTACCATATCTTAGCTATATAATACATACTTATTAACTTATTAAATTTCAGTACTAGGCCACCACACGGATAGAGTTAGTCATCCATTCCCAGAGGTCCCAGTCCCTGGAAGTTTCCAGAAAGCTCTGGATGCAAAATTCCTGGGATGTCCTCTATGGTCTCAATCAACCTCTTTGCCTAAATGGAATATGTATTTTAAGGAACCATTATTTGACTTGGTTCTATTCTGTCCATCACAAACTACTATATAGTTTCATGAACAAGGAATTCTTTTAGTAAAGAAAAAGGTATTAATTAATTAAGAATTAAGTCTTAGTTATCCTTCTGGTAATGATCATCTTGGAACTGAGCTAAACTCAGTTTCAATTGATAAGTATATGGTCATCACGAGCCTACACTCAAAACTTTTCTACTGTGATTTGGCACACCAGAAAATTTGCTTATATATAGCCTATGATTTCAGGATAAAAGAATGAATTTGTGTCAAAAATAATTAAAATTCATATATTTTCAAAATCCTATCTTTTTATGAATACTTTCTTGATCTCCCTCCCACATTGCTAGTACCTTCTCTTTTATATTGCTTACCACTTATAACTATGTATACACACGTGTACATACAATATTTACTGAAATATGTAATATATATGTTACATATAATATATTATGTAAAATATATCTATCTATAGAAATGTTTTCCTATGTTGTAGCCCTGCCCATTAGAATCTTAGATTGTTTATGGGTAAATGAAAAGCAGTACAAACATATGTATACAAATAGGAAAGCATTTGTTAAGCAAGCAAACAAACAAACATCTTTGTATCCCCCAGAGCTTAGCATAATGACTAGTACAAATACTTATTGACTAACCCAAGCAGACAATTTATGTGAAAATATTTTATAACTATAAAGAATCTTTCTTTTAATTCCCTCTTCCTCTTCCTTTTCTGAGTCATTCTTTATAACAAGAATAGTTTTAAAAGAAAAAAAAAAGTAAGAAAAAATAAATTAGCAAGACCAATCAATATACATAAAATAAAATCTTACATTATAATGAGTATTTTATATCTATGGACAATGCCTTTTGCAGAGAATTATAGGAGGTAGCTTCTCTTCTTTGGAGTCAAATTTGTTCTTTATAATTGTGCAAAATGTTATTTTAGTTGATTTATTCTTTGTTGATCTTCTTGTTTACATTGTATAGAATCTCTGTGTGTGTCTTCTCTCTCTCTTCTCCATTTATGTATGTATATTATATATCTACACACACAGCCATACATATACACATATATATCCATATAGAAATGCATTAATACATATATGTCTATATAAACCAATGTGTATATGTATATATATATGTTTATATATATATGTTTATATATATATATATATATATATATGATAGAGGTTGTCCTTTATTTTCAAAGAGGACCAAAATGACATCACTATGTTAAAGTCGAGTTACAGTATGTCCAGCTGTGGCTGATCAGATCAATATGAGCTTGAAATGCTCTGCCACAGGTTGGACACAGATAGTCCATATGAACAGTTGGGGTAGCTCCTCTAACTTTGCACATCTTGCATTGCTTCTGAGCTACTTCAATTCTGCTTTGCTCATAGAACACAGCACCTTCTCTGATGAGAGCCTGTCATGTTGGGAGATTCTATGCCAGTGTCTCCTATGTCATACAATCAATTCTAAAGTTTTATTTTGTTTTGTTTTGTTTTGCTTTTGCTGAGGCAATTAAAGTTAAGTGACTTAACCAGTGTCACATAGCTAGGACGTATTAAATGTCTCAGGTCTGATTTGAACTCAAATCCTCCTGACTTCCAGGCTGGTGCTCTATTCACTGCACCATCTAGTTGCCCCAACTGTTGTGCTCTCTGCAATAGAGTTTAAACTTTTTTTGCATATATGCATGGAGAGAGAGGAAGAAAAGAAGAATAAGCATAGAAAAGGAAGTGGAGAAGGAGGTAAACAAGATGAAGTTTAGTAATGATGGGTCTGAAATTAGTAAAGTATTATGAAGTAAATTAATTAGTAATGATGGGAAAGAAATATGAAAATAAAATATACATTTAATAATGTCATCTTTTATGGGGATTTGAAAAAATTTAGCAGGACTTCTGAAAACAGTACTCTAGGTCTTACTATAAAATTTTGCATAATTGACTAAAAGTTAGTCAACGTCTCTGTTTTCTGACTATAAAAATCATTAGATTTGTTAAGATATAGTGCCACCTTCAAGGTTCCTCCAACAAGGTATCACCAACACCTATATTTAAATTATGCAAGATACCTTGGAGTACTTAACAGCATAACAGCAGAAATATCTTTATTTGATTGCCCACTAATTATAAATATCAACTAAGGCTTAAAGCAGAATGATTTTATAAATATATATATATATATATATATATATATATATATATATATATATATTACCAAATGTATTTTCCAGTATTCTAGGAGCTATTCACCACACAGTTCAAATGAGAAGAGGCTTCTTTATAGATCAGATGTTCTTAAACTAGGATCCATGGATGCCCAAATGATCCATGAATAGATTTCAAAGGGACTATAAACCTGGATTAGGAAAAAATACATATTTTTACTAACCTTTAACATATATTTAACATTCCCTTCAATTATATGAAAGTGTTTTTTTCTGAGAAAGGATCCCTAGGCTTCAACTGACTGACCCACAACAGTCACAAAAAGCATAAGAACCCCTCAAAAGATGATGAAATCCTATATACAACCATGTTTGCAGATAATCTTGTGCTAATTGTGTGAAAACTTGAAGCCCTGTAAAGGTTTCTAAATAACATCCATAATGACTTAAAAGGATGCAGCCTAGCTGTCCACAGTATAGGGAGGAGGAGGGGAAGAGAAGACAAATTGATTAGGGATGACATGTCCAGGCTATGATTTGTAACTAGATGAACAGTCTATAAGCCTAGTCTATTAGATTTGGACATACCATGCAAATGAACAGTAACTAATCATTAGCAATAAATATTTCAGAATTGTTCAGGTGAAGGGAATAGTTGGATTTAACTTGGAAAATTTCCAGTGCTTTTAATGATCACAGGCTTTTTGCTAAAACAAATGCTTATTACGTTAGCATCAATATTCTGCCTAGGATGTAGCATAGCTACAAAGCATAGAATTCTATAATGACATAAGAATTAAAATTGCAGATTACCCAGAAACAATGGAGAGACACATGTGGTGGAGCAGGATATGGCAAAAGTAGGTTGAAGTATATTTCCACAGGAAAGGTAGCATAAAAGATGTAATTAAATGTTTATATAGAATGAGCTAATCATATGTAGTGAGGGTAAGAGAAAGCCAGACTTTATTCCACATTATCCCTTATACAATGTCAAAAGATCTAAAAGATGGACACCATCATGTTGGATGGACACACATTCTCCCATAGAGCATTTATAGGATTACATGAATTTAAATTGCATAAGAAGGTATGAATAAATTCTATTCTATTGAATGAGACAGCCATATAAATGAGACCACAGATTCCTAGAAAAAGATAAAAGTATGTAAAGCTTAGAAAGCCAACATTGTCAGAATCACTGTTTTTGAAAAGAATGAAATAAGTCACAATGATAATGACAGTTTTTTTTTTTTAATATTCTGAGGCTTTTTCCTGGAAATTCCTAGAAGGCAGAGCTAAGGATCAAGAAAGAAGACTGTTGAAAGAGGTAGATTTTAGCCCAATAAAGTGAAATTCTTTAGAACACTTTAGAGATATCCAGAAGTATAGGGAGATCCCTTGATAATTAGTGAGTTTTACCTCCCTAAAGGTATTCAAACAGAGGCTAAATAACCACTAGTCACATCTTTTTACACAGGGGTTTGTTCACATATGAGTAGGACTAAATTACTTCTGAAATTTATTCTGACTTTATAGTCTGTGCTTCTATATTTTGTAAATCATAAACAATACTGAAAACATTGTTCTTATCAACATTCAAAATCAACTACAATAATGCTGCCTTTTTTCTTTAGCCTATTTTTCAGTAGGTGATACCTTGCTTTTGTTTCAAACAAGTCTCTATAACATTAAGAAACACTGCTGCCTTGTGGTTATTTCGAGAAGTGCTTACATCTTCAGAAAATATACTATATTGAGTATTTCAAAGAAATATGAAAATATGGAGGCTTTTTCCCACTTTTACTCTTTCTCTAACAGCTTTTGACTTTCTATTATTAACAAAGGAATTTAAAATTATTATAATTTGAGGGGAAAAGTTCACTGTTTTCCAATACACGTCACTGGTATGTCACTGAATTCAGAGGCCAGGAAGCTTAAATTCCATTTTCTAACTGTACCAGGACAAAAATTAGGTGGGGGGATTTTTCATATTCAAGTTCCATAAATATTTTCATTAACAATCTCATTTGTGAAGCACAAATGCATTCTGGTTCATGTCCATGAACCATGAAGTACTAGCTGGTAAGTGTGGTAGATGAGTTACAAACCCAAATGAAGAAAACTTGAAAGGAGGGCTCATTTATCACAAACATTTTTGTTACTGGATCTCTCTCTTTTCCAGAGGATAAGGAAGTGACATATCCACTTCTCAGCAATGCTTAACATGACAACCAGTTGCTTTTTCCATTTGTTACAGGAAAGAAAGAAAAAAAAAATCCAATAAACCCTATTGGCAATGTTATGTGAAAATTGCATTTAGGCTGTATGTAAATTATTCCATTGATCTAAGGGAGGTCCCTTAGTTATCTGTGTCCTTCATCTAGATTGCCCTTGACCCCAGTCATCCTTCAACACAACAAGCATTATAAAAGCACATTGCTTTTGCCAGGAACTGAGCTCAGTACATACTGAACACAAACACAAATCAAATAGACCCTGACCTAAACAAACATGAATTCTATTGGGGCAGAAGTAATATGCACATAAAAAATTAAATCCAAAACATAAACAACATGGTTTTCAAGATTCTGAGTGAAGCTATTGATTAGGTAATCAGTGTATCTTTCATATAGCAGTGGTAGTGGTAGTTTACTATTATTACCTAAGTGAGAAGTAAAAGGAGGTACTCAGAAGAATCATAAAGGTAGATGTCAAGTCTCTGGTACTGACTGGTCAGAGTATTGGTTAACATTATCCTGGACCTCACTAGTTATAGAGGGGCAAGAAGGGCAAGGCATGATTATAATACTCAATTTCCAATCCTTAACCAGGGCAGCTCTACCAGAGGACTTACTCTGATGCTTTATTGATTACCTGTGCTTGGAGAAGGGATGGTGTTTGAGAAGGCAGATTTGCTCTCTGACTGGTGACTGGAAAATGTCACTTTTTTATGAAGCCTTCCTACATCACCCAACAAGCATTTATTATGCTCTTATTATGTGCCAGGTATTACGATAGGAATGCTTAACATTTTAAACAGACTTTTTGTGCCTACTTAATGATTTGCAAATAATTCTAATATTTGCATATCACATCTGCTCTATAAAATTGTAAGATATCTGACTTTCAACACTATACTGTGAGTGTTATTTTTTCCTTTAGTATCCTAAGTGCCTAGTATAATGCTTAGCACAAAATAAGTGCTACCTGACCCTTGAAGGGAGATGGATATAGTGAGGCAATTTCAGTATCTCTCTCTATTCAACTTCTATCTAACTTCAGGTCTCTTGTGGCAAACAACCTTTCAGGTTCTCAAATGTCAGACAATGATCTATAGAATTGCTCTCAAATCCTTTTCCTGAACTGCTAGTATTTTGCCTCGAGGGTTGCCATTGACTAAAGAGAATGAAAGAACAAAAAGACAAACTATCATTGATTTATTATTTATTTGGATAATACTTAAAGGCATAACATCTGGATTACTTACATAAAATTACCTATGGATAAAGTTTATGCATTTATACAAATCAGCTGACAAAACTTTATAAATGTGTATATGTATATGTTTAACCTGTATTCCCTAATGAATAACTAATTTCATTGATTCAACATATCTACTAAAAAACCATTCTAATCCTTAATGTTAGTACAGAGGTGACCTTGAGTTCTCAAAAGCTATGTCCAGAAAAGCAATGTTGGTACTTTTTCCACTGGGCCACTTCACTGCTCTTTAATTTCTCTTAACCTCAGTTTTTTCTTGGTTAAATAACTGGATTGAATTTGATGATGATCAATTAGGTTCTTTCAGCCATAAATAGACAGACTCTAAGACTTCTTCAAGCCCCAACACTGAATCCATAAAAATTAATAATTATTAATAATAATTAAAGTTCATTGCCCCTCTTTGCCTAAATGTTTGCCATTTCTCCTACTTTCAGGAGCCAGGGAGTAATTGACTAGCAAGGGACTTAAGAGAGAAAATAAATGAAATGGCTGTCTCACATTCAATTTTATGTCTTTTGAGTACCTAACAGGTTTTTAATATTAGGTATTATTACCTGTCCTTAATAAATATCTCTGCTTTGAGAAACTAATCTGGAAGCAGACTGTGCAGGCTTATAAGTATGCTTTATGTAATCAAACTGATTTGTCATAATTTGAGTATTGTATCATAATGATCATGAATTTTTATATAGATTTTGAAATTGGTTAATATGAGAGGACTCAAGTCATCTCCAGGAGTAAATTTTCTCTTTGGCATCTAAAGCCATTCATAACCAAGCCATCTACATTACCTTTCCAGTCTTCTTATACCCTACTCCCCCATGCATATTCTTCAAGTCAGTGACAAGATACTCTATCTCTCAGCATTCCGTCTTGCTATCTTTAATGTCTGGTCTCCTTGACTTCCTTTAACTGCCAACAAAACAGAAAACCTTTCCTAATCTCCCTTAATTCCACTGCTTTCCCTCTTTTAATAATTAATGATTTCTTTTGTGTATATAGCTTGCCTTGTATAAATCTGCTTATTGTCTCCCTTTAGATTGTAAATTTTTTTTTGAGAGAAGAGACTGTCTTTTGCCGCGTTTGGTATCTTCAAGGCTTAAAACATAGTAGGTATTTTATAAATATGTTGATTGTTTAATAGGGTATAATTGGGCCAGAGCCAAAAATTCAATCCCAATGCCTTCTGCCACAATGCCCTCAATTAGTAGCAACAGTGGTGGAGAGTATTACTGAATATGAGAAACAGGGAGGAGACTTCTATGCAGATTAGAAGTAGACTTGGAGCTAGGTAGAATAACTAACTTGAGACAAATCCATAACAGGACAATGAAATCCTTTTGAGGAAAACAAACCACTTAGATTTACTAGGATTTCAACAGCTGCCTAGTATTTGTCTCACTATCTGCTCATCTCACAGACGTGCTAAACATCTGCTGAACAGCTGCAGCCTGACAATCCCTAGAGGGAAGATTGGTGAGACTGAGCATATCCTTAGAAAATATGCATATGGAGTAGTCAGTAAAATAATTTAGGAGTGTATAAGAAACAGCAAGGAGGTCAGTATAATTAGGTACACACAACTTGAGGGGAATAAGGTGTTAGAAGACCAAAAAAGTAAGAAGGGGCTGGCTTATAAAGGGTTTTGAATGACACTGAATTTTATATTTGATCCTGGCAGAGACAGAGAGATATGGCAACAGTAGAAGGGAGAGGAGGGGAGTCGGATCATTTTTGTATAGCACAACAGACATTTTCATGCACATCTCACATCAGGATGTAGAGTAAAATACACAGATCTTAAAATCAGAAGCCCTAGGTTTGAGTCTTCAACTTACAGGCTACATGATGATTGGCAACTGATTTTTCCCTATCCTTTCAATCTGTTAGACATTCTTTCCTCTCTCCCTATGCAAATCCTACCCATCCTTCAAGATTTAGCTTTTCAGCTCCTCCATAAAGACTTACTTCCCTTCATTTTTCAAATGTTTGTGCTTCTTTGAATTTATTCATCTTTCCCAGGAACCTTATCATCCTGCCAGATGACACTTCTAATGCTCACATTTCCCCTATTCCATAGTCTCCCACTTTTGATTGGAAATTGGAGAACAAAAGACTCCACACAAAACCTCAATTTAAAGAGGGCATGCAGGCCATCCATCTTCTCATTTTCTACCTGACTATAGGAATTCCTAATTTTATTGCATTTAACTTTATTGAACTTCATTGTGGGTTTTTGGTTTGTAGTAAACTTACCTCAATCAAGTCTAGAGGTGCCATGTTTGCAATAGCATGTACTCACATTATGGCTTTGCATCACATTTAGGTGATTCTTACAATATTTCAAACTTTTTCATCATTATTATCTCTGTTATGGTCATCTGTGATTAGTGAACTTTGAAATTATTATTACAATTATTAGGGAGCACCACAAACCAGGTCCATCTAAGAGAGCAAACTTAATAGATAGATGTGTATATTCTGACTACTTCACCCACCTGCTTGCTGTTGTGTTCTCTCTCTCTCTCTCTCTCTCTCTCTCTCTCTCTCTCTCTCTCTCTCTCTTTCTCCCTCTCTTCCTCTCCCCCCCTCTTTCTCTCCATTTTCCCTCCATCTCTGTGTCTATCTGTAGGTATCTCTCTTACCCCTCCTTAAACCTCCTTATTCCCTGAGACACAGAAATAGTGAAATTAAGTCAATCAATAACCCTACAACAACCTTTAAATGTTCAGTCAAAAGGAAGTAGAATATTTTGGCAAATCGCATTATTCTCTTATCTTAGGAAATTGCCACAACCATCCCAACCTTCAATAACCATAATCCCGCTCAGTCAACAGCCATCAACAACATTTGAGTTTTAATTCCCAAACTTGCAATAAATCGCAAGACCTGTGAGCAAGTTGCTTATACTTTCTCAGCCTTGCTTTCCTCATACGTAAAATGCAAGATGAAAGAAATGTTATATATGGTTGTGCTGTGATACAATCTTCACAAAGATTACTTCTCAGGATGGTGATTTAGAGCTTTAATCTTGGATTGAAGGCTTGGATTTGTATCCATCAAGGTCTGAGGGGATATGTGGTCAAGGTAGTGGTGGTGGCTTGATTTGTCTGTCACATGTTGCCTACATCTTTCCAGAGTGCCCAGTTCCTTTAACTAACTTGTCTGCCATAATAGTGCCAATTGGTTGATTTTTGATGAGACTTTTTCATTCCTTCTCTTCAGGAGTTCATTCCCAGATGATTGCTATGAGAAATCTGAGAAAGTCAAGAATATTTGCCTCTGACTCAATGCCATTACCTCTGAATGGAATGTGATCACTAGAAGCAACACTATATCTCATCTAACTCAACCAACTCATTTTCTAATGGAGAAAAATGTTATAAATGAGGCTAAGTGTTACACGTTAATGTCAGAACTCAAATTCAAGTTCAGATCTATTCATTCTTCTTATGCTCCTTCATGTTCACTCATTCAAAAACTTTGCATATAAATTTCTTAAATGACAGTACCATTTCTTTGTATCTTCAATAAATTTTATACAAGTCAGAATTTCATAAATGCTTGCTGAGATAAATTACATTGTTCAGAGATCATATTGAAGGGAATATAAAATTATTAAATAAGGAAAATGAAATTCTAAGAGATTAAAATGACTAATATTGATGGGTCTACAGCTAAGAAGTCATGGTGGGATTCCAAAATAAAGCATTAATGTGTGGCCTAAGGAATTAAAATGTGATCATGAAATACATCATAGCACAAATGACATTTGAACTGTGGTGAGGATACACAGGAAGAAAGGTAGTAAAGTGACTAGGTTTGGCTGAAATATTTTGATTTTGAAGAGGGGAATAATGTTTCAATATTTCAAACCTCTCTAATTTCATTGTATTGACCAATGTAGACTATAATTTTTGTGATTTAGAGAATGATTTTAGAGAAACAATGGCTTAAAAATAGTCTTTCAATCAACTTATTGGTTGAACCTCTTGGAATGGAAGAAAGTTGGCCCTTAAACAACAGGACCAGGATAAGAATTAGTTATTGATACTTGGAGATTTTCAAGTTTGAACCTGCCAGAACTTGAGTTTTATTGGCCTAGGCTTGGAGAACTCAAGATCCCCTCTAGGCTATGAAGAAGCTTTCAAGTAAGATTTTAATGGAAGCTAGCAAAATCAATAACAATTTATATTTCTGTAGCAGTTTGTAGTTGCCAAGCACTTTAGATACAATATTTTGTACTATTCTTGCAGTAATCTTATGAGGTTGGTTTATATTATTTTTAAGCTTATTTCCTCAACTAGAAAATAAGAATAATGTCTTCATATGGCTTCCTCATAGAGTCCAAGGGTTCGTTTAGATGAAGATAAAGTGTCCTTTTGTATAGGAGGCCTTTCCTAATTTCTTTCTTTCTGTCCTTTTGTCTTTCTTTGTTCCTTCCTTCCTTCCTTTTTCTTTCTTTCTCTTTCTTTTACTTCTTTCTTTCTATCTTTCTTTCTTTTTCTTTTACTTCTTTCTTTCTTTCTTTCTTTCTTTCTTTCTTTCTTTCTTTCTTTCTTTCTTTCTTTTATTTTCTGATACAATCGGGGTTAAGTGACTTTCTCAGGATCACACAGCCAGGAAGTGTTAAGTGTCTGAGGCCAGATTTAAACTCAAGTCCTCCTGATTTCAGGGCTGATGCTCTATCCACTGCACCACTTAGCTGCCCCCCTAATTTTTTTAGTTGTTAATTCTTCCATTACCAAAGAAATTGTGTTGTCTACCTATTCTCCATGTTTTTATACACTTATCTATGAATGTGTTATTTTCCCCCATAGTCTATAAATTCCTTAATGGCCAGGTCCATTTGATTTTTGTTTTTCTATCTGAAGTACGTAGGGCAGTACTTGACACATTGGAGGTGTTCATAAAATGCTTATGGAATTGACTTAAAATGAGACTTTCTTACATTTCTTAACTTAGAAGCATAGCTGTAACTAGGGAAGTATGATCAGGCAGCTATATAACAGAGTAGATAGAGCATTAGACTTAGAATCAGTAAGATCTGAGTTCAAATTCTACCTCAGATACTTAGCTGCATTTTCATGGGTCAGTCTCTTAACCTTTCTCAGCCTCAGTGCCTCACTTTGTAAAATAGGGATAATAATACGCATAGATTTGTTTTATAGATTTCATTTGGGTAGCTAAGTGACATAATAAATAGAGCACCAAGCCTGGAGTCAAGAAGATTCAAGTGTTTATATTCAAATCCAGCCTTAAACACTTATTTAATTGTGTGACGCTGGTTAAGTCACTAAATCTTATTTGCCTCAATTTCCTCAACTGTAAAAATGAACTGGAGAAGGAAATGGCAAACCATTCCAGTATCTCTATCAAGAAAATTTTAAATGGGGTCACAGAGAGTTGATCCTTACTGAA
Source organism: Sarcophilus harrisii (assembly GCF_902635505.1). Taxonomy (NCBI): domain Eukaryota; kingdom Metazoa; phylum Chordata; class Mammalia; order Dasyuromorphia; family Dasyuridae; genus Sarcophilus; species Sarcophilus harrisii. The sequence goes on from NC_045427.1 coordinate 147,221,732, forward strand.
ATGATTCAATAACAAACACAACCAAAATGGATTTGTTGAAAGTATCATATAAGATAGAATATAAATGCGAGATATTATTAGTATTTCTCCAGATCACCAAAAAATTGAGGTCTCAGAAATTTAATCCACATACTCTTCTAGTAGTTTAAAAATAAATAAGCTTATCAACTCAATAGAAACAACAATTAGTTGAAATAAAAAGTTATGGCAGCTAATTATCTCAGTAATTCAAGTGAATTTATTTTAATGATTTTCTCAACTGTTTTCATATAATGAATTATAAAGGTAATTTTAAGGTGTGTTTCATACTGTTTCCCTTAGATGTCAAGATTTCTAGTTATGACACGGTTCAGAAATTTGTAGTGCTTTGTAAATTGCAAATGTTATATTATCACTAATATTTCTAGTAAACACAACACAGAGAATGTTCAATATTTCTGCTTTAAGCTCATATCCTGGGAATAAACCAAAAGAAATTATTAAGTCAATGGATAAAGAAGAAAATACATAGTTTCCCATGTTGAAAGTTCTATACTATCTTATGCATCTCTGGCTAGAATTCATTTTGATTACAGTTGCCCTGACACCAAAAGCACATACCATGTAATAAAATTAGAGAAAGGAAAATAGTGGCATTCCTTCCAAGAACTGAGATGCCTATGCCTGCTGGCATTGATTTTCCCTCTTCCATAGTGTTCTGGTGGTAGAATTGGCTGGCAGCCTAGATTAGAGTCAAGAATCCCTTCAATGACGCAGAATCAATCACAGAATCTCAGAGTTGAAAGAAACTCAGTGGTCATTTAGCCCAGCCTTTACCTAAAAAAATGTTCTCTATAGTCTATCTGACAAATATTCAAGCACAAAAGCCTACAATACCTCCTAGAACTTGCTACATTTTTAAAATAATTTGTTAAGAAGTTATTTCCTTGATCAAGCCAAAATTGCTTTCTTTATAACTACCTTTGCTCTTGGTACTGTCCTATGTGACCAAACAGAGCAAATATAATCCCTCTGTTAATTATTCCCTATTTATCCTATATATGTCTTCCTTTGCACATATGTTTGCATATATTTCTTCCATTAGCCTGCAAGTTCCTTGAGAGCAAAAATGGTCTTTTACTTCTTTTTGTATCCTCAGCACTTAGCATAGTGTTTGGCATGTAAAAGATGTTTAATAAATGTTTCTTGATTAATTTATTGTGCCATATATTTATTAGGTGTTATTTGCCCTTGTCTTCTTTAAATAAAAATGCCAACTTCTTCCAAATAATTACCATATAATATTAATGTAAGGTCCTTTACCATCCTGTTTCCCCTCCTCTGGATGCTCACTGAAAATGCAAACATTCTTTAGGGCCAGGAATAACATATATCTGTATTTCCTGTTACTGAAGGAGGCAGAGGCTGATGCATCATTTGATTACTGACAGGATGTTTACAATTCATACATTCAAGAGAGACTTTTAAGTTTTGTCTTCATTATTATCATTTTCTATAGTCTAGTCTATCATTGAAACAATAAATGAAGCTGGGATTTATAGCATGTGTCTATTGTTTTTCTAAGGTATAAATACTCTCACAATTTTCACAATTGGTCTGTATGAACTAATTCTAATACACCCCTGACTGGAAGTTCTGAGTTACAAAAGAACTAAATCTGATTCAGTATGTGCTCTAAGTTCAGCACAAATATTGTGAGAAATATGAGTGTATCAGTCCAAGTCAGAAAAATAAAGCAGGTTGAAGTTTCCAGGCAGAAGATTATTGGGATCAGACCAGAGATGTGCTAGAGACAGTTTATATCTGCAGGAAGAGTGAGTGGAAAATTTTTCACGTGAGCATTTACACCTCTGCCAACACTACAAATCAGATCATGATTTATTGTATTGTTCACTGTATAGACTTTAAAAATATAGAGAAAATGTCAATATCATAAGTTAAATTTAAAACCATAGAGATCTGTTTTCTTAAACATTACTAAAGCAACCCTAGATCATACTTACAAGTGACTGCTATGGAGTCAGCCTTAGTAAAAGAAGGAGACTTAATCTCAAAAAAAAAAAAAATGAACACAATCAATCTATAACCAATGTCCTCATGAATTGTGATACCCATAATTAAATACAATACTTCAGATATTATCGACCAGGGCACAGAATATAGTTACTATCTCTTCTCTGATTTGGACTCCAATCCCTTCTTAAGATAGCCTAAGATAATGTTAGGGTATTTTTTTTGTCTCTATTTTTAACTATTGACTCCTGATAAGCATTAATACATCCCAAATCCCACATTTCCTTCAAACAAATGGCTATTCTATCTTGCTTTCTCAATGCAATCCTTTGGAATTTGTTTAAATCCAAACATAAGCATTTACCTTTACCACTTTAAATTTCATCATTTTTCATGCAAGCCAATATCCTAATCTTAAAAAGATTTTTTAAAATCTTGATTGTGTCATCTTTGCATCTTTTTGTCACTGTGTCCCTGTCTCTGTCTCTGTCACTTGGCCTTTGTCTATTTGTCCTTGTCTCTGTCTCTGTCTCTTTGCTATCTCCCCCCAAAAATCTAGAGAGATCTTTAGAGAGGAATGGGAGGATTGCTTTTATTTTAAGGAGACCAACATCTCCTATTGCAGCTAAGTAAATAAGACCCAGATCATTAGTCTGCAGAAAAACCATGTTTCCACCAAACAACAGATGGAAAATCAGAACATGGCCAGTCAGCTAAGAAATGAAAAAAAAAAAAAAGAAAAAGCTAGTGGTGCTGGCTTAGATGGAGATAGTAAGAAAGTATTTTCAAGAAAATGCTGAGAATTTTCTCTAAACAAATTCCAAAATTAAGGGAAGCTTATCAATAGTGACAGTCCAGCTTCCCCTTCAGAGCCCTTCTTCCTGCTAGGTCCTACCCCCTATCTTTTGTTGGTTTTGGTAAGTAGTTATTATTGAGTAGTTATTATTGAGAGATTGGCTGATCACGCTTAGGAAGTTACCTTACCAAGGGAATTTGCATTATAACAGGAGACTATTAATTTAATCCAATTCAACATTTATTGAGTAATCTTGATGTATCAGTTACCATAATAAGTTATGGTAATTTGGTCATTGTCTTTTCAGACCTTACATTGTATTGAACCAAAAAAATGTATTCTTAATTGTGAAAGTTCAGGTATTTTGAATAGAAATGATATCTTTGCCTAGCTAAAGGTTCACAAATCTATTTTCTCACCCACACATATGGCTGATCTTCCTAAGGAGCACAGTCATATGGATGTAGATAACACCTTCCTCTAGGCAGTCTCATCCTTTCTAACTTCCCAAGTAGTTAAATAGACTGGTTGGCCTTAAGTGTTATGCTTTTAAAGAGCCTGGAGTTTAACTTCAGATGGAGCTGTTTTAAGCCAGTATTGACTCAAACTGGTCTGGGCATTCTAGTTTTGGACTAGAACCAAGTGAAATACTAATAGTACTGGATGAGCAAACTTTTAACAAGAGGAGGCTCACTTGCCAAAATCATGATTCAGTTGGGTGACACCATGCTTTCACATCTGCCTTGGTGGTATGCATAGTTAGAAGGCTCAAATCTGAAGAATACACACACACACACACACACACACACACACACACACACTTTTTCTGTCCTGGGGTTTTATGTTGAGATGACCAGGAATCTATGTGAAAGGTTTAAGGATTATTCCCTTGAATAAATTAAATGTGAGGATGATTTCATTACCATTTACGGAAAAACTAGTCAAGTTTACATGTCTTAGTAGCTATTGCTCCTAACACAAGGCCAGTCTGTCCCTGAAGACCAGGAGTGTCCACTCCCAGCTCCACCTTCCCATTCTCCATCCTTCCTGCTCTGTAATAAACTCTTTCTTAAGTGACACACCCAACAGGCTACACACTCTGGCAAAGGCCATAAAAACAATAGAGTTGATAGCTGTCTGCATACTTTGATATGATTACTTATCAGGAATCATATAGAGCAATTGTGCTTTCTGCTATAGTTTAGACTAGACTTACTAAGAGCATTGGGTTTAGTCTAATAAGATGCAATTCAATAGAGATAAATATGAAGATGTATCCTTGATTTTAAAATCTAACAACTTCATTAGTTCATTATATAGCTATTCATCAGGTCATCTTTTTAAAAAAAAAAGATTTTTTTTTTAGTGAATTGCAATTTGAATATGTCAACAATATAACAACCAAGAAACTGATACAATCTTAGACTATATATATTTTTCTTTTAAAATAGTATTTTATTTTTTAATTACATGTAAAGACAATTTTTATACTATTTTTTTATTTTGAATTCCAAATTATCTCCCTTCCTCACCTTCCCTTACCCTCAAATGGTAAGCAATTTGATATAGATTAAATATGTGCAACCATGTAAAGCATATTTCCATATTAATCATATTGTGAAAGAAGAAACAAATCAAAAGAAGAAAATGACAAAAAAAATAAAGAATCGAAAACAGTATGCTTTGATCTACATTCAAACACCATCAATTTGTTCTCTGGATGTGATAGCAGTTTCTATCACAAGACCTTTGGAATTGAATCTTAGACTATATTAAAAGAGACAAACACATGGGAATAAAGAATACATAAGGAAGAACCACAGGCATGATGAAGAACAAAATAATAAAGGGCCTTGAGATCACCACCAGAACAACAATAGTGAGCATTTATATAGCATTTACTGTTTGCCACATATTAGCATTTTATAATCATTATCTCATTTGACCCACACAACAATTCTGGAAGATAGGTGCTATTATTATTCTCATTTTAAAGATGGGAAAACTGAGGTAAGCACATGCACAGCTAGCATCTGAGCCCAAATTTGAACTCTGGTCTTTGACTTTAGGCCCCATGGAACCACATTGTACCACCTAGATATTCCCTTTAAAATAATGTCCAATAGGGATCAATGGAAGGAAAGAGATACCTTTATTGTTGAGAAAACTTAGAAGTATATGAAAAAGTCTTCAAGAAGGACTGTTCTTTTTTACTTCAAGGGTAAAATTTTAAGCAAGATGTAGAAGATGCACAGAAGCAAATTTAAGCTTCAAGAAAGGAGGGGGGAAGCACTTTCTAATAATTGAAGTAATCCCAAAGTAGAATGAAGGACCTTGAAAGACAATGTGGTTCCCTTTCATTGGATGTTTTCAAGCAAATATCAGAATGGACTCTGTCCTCTGTGTTGAGTCCTTTTTAAATATATCTACTGAGGTCCCTTATAGCTCTGAAATCCTGTGACTATGTGATCCTTCTTACTAACATTCAGTTTCCATATTCCACTTAATTTTCTAGGGTTTAACTCACTGTCACATTTCACAAAATAGAGCAAAGAATTATTCAGGAGGATTCATCAGAGTACTTAGAACTCAATTAAACCTTGGACATAAGGGTTTTGTTTTTTGTTGTTTTTTTTTAGATCTAGATTTAGACTTAGATTTAGTGTTAGAAATGTAGGGGCAGCTAGATGGCACAGTAAATAGAGTATCAACCCTGAAGTCAGGAAGATCTGAGTTCAAATCTGACCTCAGACACTTAATACTTCCTAGCTGTGTGACCCAAGGCAAGTCAGATGTATGAGGAGGCAGAAAATGGAGCAAAAGAAGCAGAATATGGTCACTCAAGACAAATATTGTCTGCTTTGCCAATGATCTAGTTGAACACTATTTAAATTTGCTTGAGAAATTGGCAAGCATTTATGTAAAATGCTTTTTACATCCTCTAAAAACACCCATGACGAAAGCTTTTCACCATATGTAGTACGCCATCTCCTCATGAATCCCCCTAAACGTGTTTCCTCAGCAGGTATAGGCTGACCATGAAAGGAGACAAAACTTAAGTACAGGGACCTAATAGAGTTTGATCCCTGGTTAAGTAGGTGCTGGGTTACTTCTGATTGGGGAAATTCTCTGGCCTATAGGCAAATAGAATTTCATTAAGTTTCTAAAGCAAAATCTTGAAATTAAATTAAATTAATCAAGCACATACACCAAAAAGCCAACTAATGTAATGCCGAAGAAACTGAGGCAAGATAGAGATCAGAGAGTTTTTAATATTTTATTTGGATTTCTGTGAAATATATATATTTCAATATATATATATATATATATATATATATATATATATATATATATATATTCACACACATTTATCTCCAAGCTCGGGTAGCTAAACAAAGGTGAGGGATGGAGTCCAAACTCTGATGAGGGGGAATCTCCAGGCAGGGACCATCAATCTGGTTCTGAGAGGTTGGGAGTAGGACCATAAATTCTAACAAACTGGGAATTAAGGAGGTGTCCAACTAGAGCCAGGAAGTCTGAAATTTAGAGATATAAACTATGCCAATTAGGCATCTGTGATAAGACATCTGGAGTCTTATCTTCTGGAATGTCAGATCTCCATAGAACTAATTATCTCAGTTTTAATGAGCAGAAAAGGGGGGTTGCAACAGGGAAACTGAGGCAGAACAATTTAGGGAAACTGAGGCAGGACAATTAGGGAGCTTGAGGAAAGACAATAAAAGGCAACTGTGGCACAACACCAAGACCTAAGATTTTGTCTCTAGAAGGATGGCTACTTCAAAGATCCGTCCCATGCTGCTTCAACAATCAGTGCCCAGAAACATGGTTGAAGGGAAGGAAGAACATAAATATCTTGGGAATTTTCTGGTCAAATTCTACCCCGCCCTAGTTTTACTCAGATCATGTACCCACCTGAAGCTGTAGGGTTTCCTAAAGTACAAATCTGAACATCATATTCAGAGCTCAGTAAGCACCTGTTGGCTTACTAGGACATCCAGAATCAAATATGAATCCCTTTGTTTGGAATTTTAAAGACCTTTACATCCTGAACCCAACCTACCCTTACAGGTGTATGATAAATTACTCTTTTCCTACACCCTAGTCCAAGGGTCTTCAAACTTTTCAAATAGGGGGCCAGTTCACTGTCCCTCAGACTGCTGGAGGGCCGGACTATAGTAAAAACAAAAACTGTGTTTTGTGGGCCTTTAAATAAAGAAACTTCATAGCCCTGGGTGACGGGGATAAACTCCTCAGCTGCTGCATCTGACCCATGGGCCATAGTTTGAGGACCGCTGCTAGTCTATCCAAACTAACCTTCTAGTAGATCCTAGTACTTCCCTCCCTCCTCTGTATTTCTCCCAAATAATTAATTTATATTGCTGAAAAGGAGTAAATGAGATCATCAAGGGAATTTGCAAATGTAAAGGATGATTTTAAATCATGTCTATTAGAGGCAGGTAGGTGGCATAGCAAATAGAGTACTGGACATGGAATAGGGAAGAACTGAATTCAAATCCAGTTCAGATACTTACTAACTACGTGATGCTGACAAGTCACTTCATCTCTCTCAGGCCTAGTTTCCTCAGGTGGTTTCATGGAATTGTAATAGCACTTACTTCATAGAGTTGTTGAATAGATCAGGTATGATAACATAAATAGCCCTTTGCAAAGTTTAAAGAGGTATATAAATGCTTAAGACTTTGCTTTCTGTATGATCCAATGACAAGGAAGGTCAACAGATGAAGTCACTTAACTACTCTGAGCCTTAATTTTCTCAGGCTGAAAAATGGAGATGATCACCCATGTAGTATCTACTTCAGAAAGTTGTTGGGAAGTTCATTTATGACTAGATACAAAAGTATTAGGTAAATATCAGTGGCTGTATCACAGGATGCCTCAGTAAAAATTGTGAGCCACAGTTTATTAATTATGACAGGCACTGCAAGCTGATTTGTATTTACCTGGACATTGCAATGAAAATAGCCAGCTGTATAAGATTCAAGGGATGTAGACCTATAGATTCTTCTGAAGAATCTCTTCAGGATGTTTAATTTTAAATTAAAATTAATTTAATAATTAATAATAATATCTTCTTTGGCATACTTTCCAAAACTTCTTGGAGGAAAAGGATAATAAAGATGGGAGATTAAAAAGATTAGTTTTATACTTGCACTAAACTATTTCAAGGACAAAAATTATGTAATTGTCATCCTTTATGCATGAAAAAACTGTGGAGTTTGAAAGGAATTACTTCCACATTTCCCCTTTAGAGCCATAAGACACACACACACACACACACACATATTACATATTCAACATTGTTGTAAAACTTTCATTTTGGCTCAGATGGTTCCATTTACCTAGGAGCAGTATGGAAAATGAGGCCCTATTTATGGATGAAGGAATGGCTAAAAGAGCAGGCACAGCAGTGATAGCCAGACTGATAGGAAAGCAGGAGGGAAATAAGCACATTCAAATGTGAAAGGGTAATTCTGCCTTCAGAGATGAGCTTCATGATTTATTGGATTGGAAGGAATCTTGGCTTCTTATCAATTTAGACATGGATTTTTCCAGATTCTTATCAGCATACAACTTGGTAGCTGAAACAAGAATTCATATTCAAACATGTGAATTCTGTTTTCATCAACTAGAGAAGAGAGTTTACTTAAAATGGTAAATTCTAAATTTTTTTCCTTCGCTTAGAGTTTTGGGCACTGAGCTTAGAATTAGAAAAACCTAGATTCTAACACCACCTCTGACACTTAGTAGCTAAGCAAACATGGGTACGTTATTCTATTTCCTTCAGCTTCTGCTTAATTTTTACAAAATAGGTAAAATCATTTTTTCATGACATCTCAAAGGGTTGTCTTGAAGTAGGTACTTTTGTAGTACTTGAAGAACTGTATGAATGTTTATCATGATCATATACAATTTATGAATCTCCTATTCCAGTTATAAGTGATGTTAACTCCAGGTGAAATCAGAACAATAATGATAATTAATATTTACATAGCTCTTACAATGTGCCAGGCACTGTGGTAAGAGCTTTATAATTATAGGTTCAATGGTGATTCTCATTTTTTTTTCACAGATGAGGAAATAGATAATGAGGGACTTGTTCATGACCATACAGATAATAAGTCTTGACTCCAGGTCCCAGTGCACTCTATTCACTGAGCCACCAAACTGCACCAATAGCAGCAGAATGACTAAAGAATCACCTAATTTACTACTTCATGGTGGGTAAAAAAGAAAGTGGCATAAAATTCAAAGACTAATGTCTATAAGATGGCCTGGAGTCACCAAAATAATTAAATAAATTATATACAATATGCTTTTTTTTTTTAGGAAATCAGAGAAATTCTAGAAATATTTGCAGTCATTTTGACTTGTTTAAAAGGAAAAAAAAAGGTTGAAGTTTAAGGTATGTGTGTGGAGGGGGGGGGCACTAACTTAAGTATATGCAAATTCAGACACGTTTTCCCTACTCTTGCTTTAAGAGCCTAAGCAAGCTAACATTTGGGGTTGTTCCAAAAAGGCTCTATTCCACAATTTCCTGTCTAACAGAAATATCATTACAGATTTCGGTATGATTTCAATGATTTCTCCTACTGGATTCCCTCCAAGTAATAAGAATGCCACAAACTTATGCTCTTTTCCTAGATTTTAACTACCGTTCCCCTGGATCTATTTTCAGTCTTCCTTTGGGAAGAGGATAGAAAGTACCATAACCAAGAAGGAAGAATCTTCATCTGGGACTGAGCTATTCATCAACTTCTCTTGAGCTATGCCTTAAGGGAAACTAAGAATTCTAAGACACAAAAGTAGGAAGCAATACATTCCAAGCATAGCAGACCATCAGTGCAAATATATAGAAACAGGAAATAGAAGTGTCATATGGAACACTGAAGCAGCCAATTTGTCTCAACAATAGTGTGCTACACAAAAAAGTGTCTAAAATAGAACTCACCATTCTCCCCAAACTTCCCCCCCCAACCTAATTTATCTGTTGCTATTGAGGACACAGAAATTTTCTAGGGATGTACATGGATATAATGAGGTTTATGCACGCATTGAGAGAGCTAGCTCAGTTTGGGAGATTCCAAAAGAACATGAGGGACAGAAAAATATATTAGGTTGCACTGAGTGAACAATCATCTGCAAACAAAAAGTTGCTCAGCACCTGCCTTCTATTTTGGTCTTGGACTATAGTCTTTTTTCAAGTAAAATACTTTACCATCAGTATGGTAGACATGCCATCAATTTTTGTTCTCCTTGAAGATCAAAAAATAGTAAGCTAAAAAGCATGCTAGAGTGCCAGGACTAGAGTTAGGAAGATCTGAGTTCAAATCTTACCTCAGTCACTTAGTAGCTATGTGACACTGGACAAGACACTTAAACTCAGTCTTAGTTTCTTCAACTATATATATAGTTGAATATATATATATATATATATATATATATATATATATATATATATATATATATACATATAGTTGAATATATATAGATAAAAAACAATCTTTCTCACAAGGTTCTCACAGAGTTGCTAAGATATTCAAATAAATTTTTTTTCAAAAATAGCACATAATAGGTGCTAAAAATGTTTCTTTCCTTTTCTTAGTAATTCTCTTTAACTGACCCTATGAAAGTCTTGCTTATTGTTATTCCCTGTTGTCTATTAAAATGTGAATACCTCGAGGGGTGAAAACATTAATTTTTTTTTTTATTTTATCCTTACTGCTTAGTACAGTGTCTGGTACATAGTAAATATTTAATAAATACTTAATTGAATGAATGAAGGACTCCAATATGTAATAAAGCTAGAAAGGTAATGTAGAGACAAAAATGTGATATTCTAGATTTTTACTGTCTGCTAAATAAAATTCTTAGAATATATCATCAGGAGGAAAGAGTCTGACTTTAAGCATAGGAGAAAATGGCTTTAAAGCTGATCTCTGATTCTTATCACCCATGTGACACACATCAGGTCTCAGTCTCCTTGGCTATAAAATGTGTAATGTGGACTCTGAGGTTCCTTTTAACCCTAAACCTCTGAATCTATGACTCCCACAAGAAGCAGCAGGATCTTTTCAGCACTGATTAATGCATATTATCACAGATACTTTTCTTTTATTCATCAAGGTCACTAAGCCATTATTGTTTCATTTCTTCATGAGCCTTTTGCTCCAAGGGGAATAGATTTACTTTTTAAGGCAATGGGAGGTTTGCACTGTATAAATGCGTTCTTGTTAAGCTTTAAGGAAACCTAACAAGCTTAGCATTGTTCATGCTTCTCTCTATTCTTTCTACTTGCCAATCATCCTTTTCTAAGACAATCTATCATATTTTTTTTTCTTTTGATATGGTCTTGATTCTATAAAACTTTGCTGTGATTGATTTTAAGCAAAAAAAAAAAAATATATATATATATATATATATATATATATATATATATATATATTAATGGTTCACTATTGTTCTATTCAACTCTAAAAAAAGCCATGACTTTTGAGAAGGTAGTGGGGAAGATGAAAATATTTAATTTTTAAATCAAGTCTGATTTTAGCCCATCATGGTGTGAGGTTTGCATCAGATTACTTTAAAAAACATAACAATGGCCTTGCTTTCCCCCAAAGACCAGCATATTTCTTAATATGGCAAAAGAGAAACTGGAAACAAGGGATTTCTTTCCTCTACGGATTGAGAAGGCGCCAGTACACTATCTGGAAACAGCAGGAAGCAGTTCTTTCCAGTGATCTGGGGAGAGTTTCAGTTGTTTGGTAAACTTTCCTCATAATGACAGTCTTGTTATTGTTATATATTTTTCTTAGCTCATCAAAGACTCACTCCTTGTTTCCTTTGTCCTTGAAGCTCACAGTCAAAGGTTATTATTAGCTCATTAGTCCTTTATCTCTCTGTGTTCCCCAGATTCCCCAGTTTATTTTTTGATCGAATCATTTTTGCTTCTTTGTTGTATTTTTCCTTGACCAAAAATGTTCATCATTCCTGCTCTGAAATATAAAAGTTCAGGTCTCTCATTGCAGATATTAACATCAAATCTTCTCTCATGGTTTTTGTGCAAGTCAGTTTTTTCCAGGTATCATTTTAATGTCTTCCTTATGAATATTAAACTTGAACATATAATAATTAGAATTAGTATGACACCTCTTTCAGGGGAGTTAGCACACTTTAAATATCTCATCCCATCAATACATACAATGTTCCCATGAAGGCAACTTTACCCTTATTTTAAAATCAGGGAAATCAAGATTCTTGAGAAACAATGACCCAATCAAAATTATACTATGAATAAAGAACCACTTTTCTAATTGAAAGGAGCAGTGAAATGACCCAGAAAGTACATTATATATAATATAGTAATGATAATAATGAAATTCAGAATAATAATGAAAGTCAGAGTTCAATTTCCCTTCAGTATCTGCTATCACAATGAAGAAATTATTCTAAAATGATATTGTTTTTGTGTCTACACAGAAAATCAATGTGATGACTTTGAAAATCACTTTCATTGGTTGGCATATAATAAAAATAGCTATGAGTAAATCAGTCAATGAATTCTTTGTCTCATCCATCTTGAGAATTTCTCCCTTTAAGCTGACTCCCAAGATGGATCTTTGACTAGGTATATCCTCATGCTTCTTGAAGTCAGTTCTCCACCAATTTATCTGATATTTACTTATCTGTTAGTATGCTGAGATCCCTAGAAGAATCATGAGAACAGGAGTTGCTTTTGACTGTTTTTCCTTATACCTTAAAATCTCCATGATACATGGCAACAGGAAGAATAGGAATGAAACAATGTCCAATGAACTGATAGTTAAAACTACACAAAGGGGAATGAAGAAGCCTCTAGTAAATGGATCTAGAGGCTATAAAATAGAATTAATGAGGAGCTCTGAAGAAGAGGAGTAAAAAACATCATCACAGAATTGTATGATAAGAAGAGAAGATGGGGTAATGATGTTGGTAAGGGATGGTGATTTATAATAGTAAAATCTGGAGAAACTGTCCTTTAGTAAGTTACATGGACATTCATAGTGAACTTAAGAGAGAACATGGACTACAATTTATAGACTGGGCAGGCATGGGTGGGTTTCTATCTCCTTTGTTAGAGGGAACTTCTTAACCAATCAGATCCATTTGAGTATCCCAGAACCTAGCAAAATACTGATAGGTTCTCATTACTGATTTATTAAGTAATTTCATTTGTATACCTTTCATCTGCCTACTTCTCCTGAGAAGCTTACTCTGTGGTTATAAAGTCCAACTTGTTGTTTAGTCATTTTTCAATCACGTCCAACTCTTTGTGACCCTATTTGGAGTTTTCTTGGAAAAGATACTGGAACAGTTTGCTATTTCTTTTTCCAACTCATTTTACAAATGAAGAAACTTACATGAACTGACGCTAAGTGTATTGAGTAGATCCAGGAGAAGATTGTATGCAGAAACAGTGAAATTATATGATGGTCAATTCTGATAGACATAGCTCTTTTCCACAGTGAGGTAATTCAGACCATTTCCAATGGTCTTGTGATGAAGAGAGCCATCTGCACTCAGAAAGAGGACTGTGGGAACTAAGTATGGATCACAACATAGTATTTTTTGTTGTTTGCTTGCATTTTGTTTTCTTTTTCATCTTTCTTGTGCATCATGATAATTGTGGAAATATGTAGAGAAGAATAGATCATCTTTAACATATATTGAATTACTTGCTATCTAGGAGAGAGGTGAGAGGAATGGAGGGATACAATTTTTGTAACAAAGTTTTTCAAGGGTGAATGTTGAAAATTATCTGTGTATATGTTTTGAAAATTTTAAAAAACCTTTAATAAAACAAAGAAAAAAGAAAAAAGAGTTAAGTCATAGATTTAAGGTTGGAAAAAAAACCTTACAAGTGATTTTGTTCAACCTCATCATTTAATAAATATCACTAAGGAAAATAGATTGTGAAAGGTTACGTGACCTCTTCAAGCTAACACAGGTTAAGTGAAAAAGTTGGAATTCAAGTCCTTTGTTTCCAAATTCAGTGCAACTAGTTTTAGAGGCAGGGCTTTGATCCTAGGTCTTCTAAGTTTAATGTTTTTACACAACACTTATGCTTTAATCTCAGTCACAAGAATGTAAGAATTGCTATACTAAGTCAGACACAGGTAGATTGAGTTTTAGTCAATAGTGCCAAGAGACAATTTGTGGAACAATATTGCAGGAAGATTATAGTATCAAAAATTAAGAGTTGCTAGAGGGTTTTAGTCCATCATCTTCATTTTTATAAATGAAGAACTGAAGCCTGATAAGGTTAAGTAATTTATTTGTGGTCACACAATTAGTAAATGGCACTTCAGGATTTAAACAGAGATCCTTAGGCTCCCCTGATTCAAAATCCAGATCTCTTTCTACTGTATCATTTTATGTATATAAAAACTAAAATAAAAAATTAATTCTAAAATTTCAAGCTTGAGTAAATGGTGAAAATATTGGTGACATTGATAGAGACAAGTAATTTGGGGGGAGAAATATGAGAGCTATTTTGAGAAAAAATCATAAGAAGATCATAAATTTGAGCTAGAAGTCACCTAGTCTAAACATTCTTGAGTGCTGTCAAAATCAGATTAAAATGTAATTGGGAAATATTCACTAATAAAAATACAATAAAATGGCATGGGCCATAGTGACAGTCAAAGGCTTCAAAGGCCTCAACTCATAAGAGTTCTCTTTATTAGCACTAAGGAAAGACTTGCTTTAGCACACTGTGTCTTACAGCTACCCTGGGGCAAGGAAACTCCTAACAACTCCAATGCAGAAAAGGGGGCTTATGGTCAGATATCTAGAAAGATCTCTAAAAACAGCTGCACAAAACCCCTGAAGTTTGGGACAGTGTGTCCTCCATCCTGAAAACAGATCCCTACTTTAACAAACAATTAAAGGCAGAATAATAGGCTAAAAAATAAACAAAAAAAAATTCTGACATAGAAAGTTGCTCTGGTGACAAAGAAGATCAAAACATATTCTCAAAAGAAGATAACATACTCAAAGTTTCTAATGCAAAGCTTCTAAAAAAATAAAATATGGGCTATGGCCATAGAAGAGTTTAAAAAGGATTTTGAAAATCAAGTAAGAAATATAGAGGAAAAGTTAGGAAGAGAATTAAGAGTTATCCAGAAGGCAAAACAAAAAACTAATGAAGAATACTTTTAAAAAGCATATTTGGCCAAAAGAGAAAGGAGGTCCAAAAGCTCACTGAAGAAAATAATTCTTTGAAAATTAGAATTGAGCAAATGGAAGTTGATGACTTTATGAAAAATCAAGATGTAATAAAGGAGAAACAAAAATGAAAAAAATATGGGGAAAATATGATATCTCATTGGAAGAAAAACAACTAAAAATAGATCCAGAAAAGATAATTTCAAAATGCTTGGTTTATGTGAAAATCATGATCAACAAAGAGCCTGGACATCATTTTTCAAGAAATTATCAAGGAAAACTATCCTGATATTCTAAAAATGGAGGACAAAATAGAAATAGAAAGAATCCACTGATCACTTCCTGAAAGAGATCCCAAAATGAAACTCCCAGTATAATTATATCCAAATTCTAGAAATCCAAGGTCAAATAAAAAATATTACAAGCATTCAGAAAGAAACAATTTAAGTATAGTGGAGCCACAGTCAGGTTAACACAAGATTTAGCAGTTTCTACATTAAAAGATTGGAGGACTAGGAATATGATATTTCAGAAAGCAATGGAGAGAGGATTACAATCAAGAATCACCTACTCAGCAAAACTGAGTATAATCCTATAGGGATACAGTAGGAATTCAATGAAATAGTGATTTTCAAGCATTTGTGATGAAAAGAACAAAGCCAAATAGAAAATTTGATGTTCAAATGCAGGACTCAGGAGAAGCATAAAGAGGTAATCAGGAGGGGCGGAGCCAAGATGACAGAGAGGACACATGCTTCATTCCGAGCTTCCCTTCCATCCTCACTACTGAGTACAAAATTCAGCCTCTGAAATAGTGCTTGACTGGTAGAATTCATGAATATTGGGAGTACAACAAATCACCAGCAGAAGATAATTTGGAAGGTCACCAGAAAAAGTCTGTCTTGATTGGGCAGGAGGAAGCCAACATGGGCAGGAAGGCAGAACACAGAGGCCAGTGCACACTAAGCATGGGGGAGGAGGGAAAAGGGGGGTGGGGTGCAGTCTCTGCAAGTGGAAAATTTGCAGGGAGGACTCTACCACGATTGGCTGCTCTGCTTCGGTTGCAAAGCAGTAGATCAGCAGAGAAGTTACACAAATGCAAAAGGTAGAGTATACCCCAAAACACCAGAGTTTCATAGGACCTGGCCATTTATCCACCCAGCATCAGGAGTGACTCAGAAAGATCAAAGCACAGTCACAGTCTGCAGCACTGCCTATCTTCCCAGGGCAGTCGGACTTCCACAGCATGGCCATCCTTCCCAAGGCAGTCAAACTTCTGCAGCACAACCACTCTTCACAGCCTGTTTGCAGGACAGCCACTGTCCATCTGAACCTGTTCTGTAGAGGAAGCTGGGAAACTCCTTCCCCTGAAGGCAGACCCCAAGGATTTTTTTTTTTTTAAAATGAGTAAAACAGCCAAGCAAACTCTAACTTTAGATACTTTCTATACTAAAAGAGAACAGATTTCCAACCCTGAAGAGACTAATACCTGACAGTCTCCCGACAAAACTGAAAAGGGGGATATAATCTAGTCCCCACCAAACAAGGCTCTCCTAGGAGAAATTTTAAAAGATCTTAAAAGAGAGCTAGAAGAAAAATGGGGAAGGAAAAGAGAAGCTCTGCAAGAGAGTATGGACAAGGCATATAACTCATTAAAAGAAAGATTTGAAAAAGAAAACAACTTTCTGAAATATGAATTGGAAAAGGTAAAGAATTCCCAAGGAAACAGAATTTGTGAATTGGAAAAGATAAAGAACTCCCAGGAAAGTAGGATTTATGATTTAGAAAAAGAAAATAACTCATTTTAAAAAATTTGTGAAATGGAAAAAAATTCCATAGTGCAAATCAACTCATTTAAAAATTCAATTGGACATATACAAAAAGAAGTAAAAAAAAAAGTAAATGAAGAAAATAATGCATTAAAAATCAGAACTGAACAAATGGAAATGAATGATTCATTGAGACATCAAGAATCAATCAAGCAAAACCAAAACAATGAAAAAATAGAAAAAAAAATGTTAAATATCTACTTGGGAAAACAACAGACCTGGAAAATAGACCTAGGAGAAATAATCTAAGGATTATTGGGCTCCCTGAAAACCATGATTGAAAAAAAGAGCCTAGACACTATTTTTAGGTAATTGTCAAGAACTGTCCAGATATAATAGAATAAGAAGGCAAAATAGGCATTGAAAGAATTCATTAAACACCTTCTGAAAGAAATCCCAAAATAAAAACTCCAAGGAATATTGTGGCTAACTTTCAGAACGATCAGACTAAGGAAAAAATTTTACAAGCATCCAGAAAAAAAAAAAAACAATTCACATACCAAGGATCCATAATAAAGATCACTCAGGATCTAGCAGCTTCCACATTAAAGGATTGAAGGGCCTGGAATCTGATATTCCAAAAGGCAAAAGAACTTGGAATGCAGCCAAGAATAAGCTACCCAGATAACTTGAGCATTTTGTTCTAGGGAAGAAGACGGATATTCAATTAAACAGGTGAATTCCATTTATTCATGATGAAAAAAAACAGAGCTAAACAAAATATTTGACCTCCAAATATAAAACTCAAGAGAAGCATAAAAAGATAAAAAAGAACTCTTAAGAACTTTATTTCTGTTACATGCATACATAAAGAGTGCATGTATAATTTGATTTTACTGTGATAATATAAAAAAAGGATATTGGAAGTAGAAAGGGAATTGTATTAGAAAAGAGGAAAAATGGAGGTAAAAAGAGGGAAATTACGTCTCCCAAAGAGGCAAATGAAACCTATCATAGCTGAGGGAATTAAGGGAGGGGAAGGAACATTGTGTGAATCTTATTCTTATCAGATTTAGCTCAAAGAGAAAATATTAGACATATTTGGTTTACAGAGAAACTTCTCTCACCTCATTAAAAAGTGGGAGAGGAAAGGGGAAAAGGAAAAGAGTATGCTAAATAGAAGAGAATACAGAAAAAAATAAGGCAAAGGTATAAAAAAGGGGAAATGACTCAAGGGGGTGGGAGGGATTCTAAAGGGGGAGAGCTGTGTAAGGCAAGTGGTGCCCATAAGTTTAATACTGTGGAGGGAGGTAAAAGAAAAAAGAAAAAGAAAAGTATAATCTGGGGATAATAAGAGAACAGGAAATACAGAATTAGTAATTTTAACCATAAATGTGAATGAGATAAACTCTCCCATAAAGTGGAGGTGGATAGCAGACTGGATCGATCAAAAGACAGGATCCCAAAATATGTTGTTTACAGAAAACACATTTAAAGCAGGGTGATACATACAAAGTAAAAGTCTGAAGCAGAATCCATTATGCTTCAGGTGAAATAAAACAGCAGGGGTAGCCATCCTGATCTCAGATCAAGCAAAAGCAAAAATTGATTTAATTGAAAGAGATAAGGAAGGAAACTACATCTTGCTAAAGTGTATCATAGATAATGAAACAATATCAATCCTAAACATATATGCACCAAGTGGTATAGCATCTAAATTCCTAAAGGATCTGGTAAGAGAGCTGCAAGAAGAAATAAACAGCAAAACTATAATAGTGAGCGAAGTCAACCTTGCACTCTCAGAATTAGATAAATCAAACCACAAAACAAATAAGAAAGAAGTTAAAGAGGTAAACAGAATATTAGAAAAGTTAGGTATGATAGATCTTTGGAGAAACCTGAATGGAGACAGAAAGGAGTACACTTTTTTCTCAGCAGTTCATGGAACCTATACAAAAACTGACCATATATTAGGACATAAAGACCTCAAAATCAAATTCAGAAAAGCAGAAATAATAAATGCATTCTTTTCAGACCACGATGCAACTTTCCACCAATGATGAGGAAATTAGAGTTACTTTCCCCAACTTTATGCCAATAAATTTGATAACCTAAGTGAAATGGATGACTACCTCCAAAAATATAGACTTCCCAAATTAACAGAAGAGGAAGTAAATTGCTTAAATAGTCCCATCTCAGAAAAAGAAATAGAACAAGCTATTAATCAACTCCCTAAGAAAAATACCCAGGACCAGATGGATTTACATGTAAATTCTACCAAACATTTAAAAGAAAAATTCTATTTAAAATAACTGCTGATAGTATAAAATATTTGGGAAACTTTCTGCCAAGGGAAAATCAGGAACTATATGAGCAAAACTACAAAACACTTTCCACACAAATAAAGTCAAATCTAACTAATTGGAAAAATATTAAGTGCTCTTGGATAGGACAAGCAAATATAATAAAGATGACAATACTATCTAAACTAATCTATTTATTTAGTGCTATATCATTCAGACTCCCAAAAACTATTTTAATGACCTTAAAAAAATTCATGTAGAAGGAAAAAAAAGTCAAGACTTTCAAAGGAACTAATGAAAAAAAAAACCCAAATGAAGGTGGCCTAGCTGTACCAGATCTAAAATTATATTATAAAGCAGTATCCACCAAAACCATTTGGTATTGGCTAAGAAATAGAATAGTTGATCAGTGGAAAAGGTTAAGTTCACAGGACAACATAGTCAATAAATCTAGTGTTTGACAAACCCAAAGATCCCAGCTTTGGGGATAAGAATTCACTGTTTGACAAAAACTGCTGGGAAAATTGGAAATTACTATGGCAGAAACTAGGCATTGACCCACACTAAACACCATACACCAAAATAAGGTCAAAATGGGTTCATGATCTAGGAATAAAGAATTAGATTATAAAGAAATTGGAAGAGCATAGGATAGTTTACCTCTCAGACCTGTGGAAGAGGAAGGAATTTATGACCAAAGAAAAACTAGAGATCATTACTGATCATAAAATAGAAATTTTTGATTATATCAAATTGAAAAGTTTTTGTACAAACACAACTAATGTAGACAAGACTAGAAGGGAAGCAATAAACTGGGAAAACATTTTTACTATCAAAGGTTATGATAAAGGCCTCATTTCCAAAATAGAGAATTGACTCTAATTTATAAGAAATCAAGCCATTCTCCAATTGATAAATGATCAAAGGCTGTGAACAGACAATTCTCAGCTAAAGAAATTGAAACTATTTCTAGCCATATGAAAAGATGCTGCAAGTCATTATTAATCAGAGAAATGCAAATTAAGATAACTCTGAGATACCACTAAACACCTGTCAGGTTGGCTAGGATGGTAGAAAAAGATAATGATGAATGTTGGAGGGCATGTGGGAAAACTGGGCCATTGATACATTGTTGGTAGAATTGTGAATGCATCCAACCATTCTAGAGAGCAATTTAGAACTATGCTTAAAAAGTTATCAAAGTGTGCATACCCTTTGATTCAGTAGTGTTACTTCTGGGCTTATATCCCAAAGAGATCTTAAAGAAGGGAAAGGGACCCATATGTGCAAAAATATTTGTGGCAGCCCTTTTTGTAGTGGCTAGAAACTGGAAAGTGAGTGGATGCCCATCAATTGGAGAATGGATGAATAAGTTGTGATACATGAATGTTATGGAATATTATTGTTCTGTAAGAAATGACCAGCAGGATGATTTCAAAAAGTCTGGAGAGACTTATATGAACTGATACTGAATGAAATGAGCAGAACCAGGAAATCATTATACACTTCAACAACAATACTATATGATGATCAGTTGTGATGGATGTGGCTTTCTTCAACAATGAGATGAACCAAATTAGTTCCAATTGTTCAATAATGAAGAGAACCAGCTACACTCAGTGAAAGAACTATGGGAAATGAGTGTGGACCACAACATAGCATTTCTACTTCTGTTATTGCTTGCTTACCTTTTTGTTTTACTTTTCAGGTTATTTTTACCTTATTTCTAAATCCATTTTTTCTTGTGCAGCAAAATAACTGTTTAAATATGTATACATATATTGTATTTAACATATACTTTAACATATTTAACATGTATTGGTCTACCTGCCATCTAGGGGATGGGGTGGGAAGGAGGGGAAAAGTTGGAATAGAAGGTGCAAGGGTCACTGCTGAAAAATTACTCATGTATATGTCTTGTAAATAAAATCTATAATAATAATAACAATAATAAAGAGGTAATTATGAAAGTGATATAATAAGGGACTTCATAGAGTTTATCTGTTTACATTCCTACATGGGAGCATGATACTTATAACTTGTTAAACTTTCCCATTATTATGGCAGTTAGAAGAAGTATATATAGACAGACGTGAATTTCATATGAAGGGATAATATTTTTAAATGAAATTAAATGGTAAGAGGAAATGTACTTAGATAAAGGGAAAGAGAGCAGTGGAATAGTGTAAATTATCTGTCATATAAGAGGTTAAAAAAAAAAGCTTTTACAATGGGAAGGAGACAGGGAAGGAGTGAACCTTACTCTCATACAAATTGGTTCAAAGAGAAAATAACATACATACCCAATATGGATATATAAATCTATCTTACCCTACAGAAGAATAAGATAGGAAGATTATATGGGAAGGTTTTTCAAGCAAGTTTCTCTGGTAAGTCTCAATTCTCAAACATGAAAGGAACTGAGTCAATTTTTTAAAAAAATAAGAGCCATGCCCCATCTGATAAATAGTCAAAAGATACTGCAAAACCATGCTATCCTTTGACCCAACAATACTTCTAATAGGTATGAAAACCAAAAAGAGAATTTTTGAAAAAGGAAAAAGACCTATATATACAAAAATATTTATAGCATCTCTCTTCTCAAGGCAAAAAAACAGAAACTGAAGGATTGCCCATCATTTGGGGAATGGTTGAATAAATTGTGGTATATGATTATGATGCAATGTTATTGTTCTATGGGAAATGATAAGCAGGATGTTCTCATGAAAACCTGGAAATCACTCCACATACTGAAGCAAAGTGAATTACAAAAGGATAACAATATTCTGGGTGAATGACTTTGCTTATCAGCAATACAATGATCCATGACTATTCTGAAGGACTTTTGATGAAAAATCCTTTTCATAACCAGAGAAAGGTCTGAGATCAAATTAATAAAAATTCTTCTTCTGATTCAAGGAGATGTTTTGATTGGAGAAAAACTCTGAACAAGATGTCTGAGGGAAAGGAGAAACTTTTACTATAAGTCAAGTGAAAAGTTGCCTTGCTCAATTTGTTGAATTCTCTTAAAGGGTCTGCCTACATTGTGTACTATTGTTTTCCATGGCTTGCAAGAGAAAAGTCCCTCAAAGTATTGAGGAAAATGTTTGAATGGCTTTACAAATCTCAGAATTAAAGGGATTTTTTTTTCCTAAAGAAGTTTTCTGTTTTCTCACTGTCCATCCAAGAAAGTAGATCTCTTAAGATCTCAGCTTTAAGGATACTTTCAGTTTTGAGATATTAAACAGCTTTTACACTCCAAGAGAAGAAAAAAAGCTTTATCCAACAAGCTATGCAGAAAAGCTGAGAAGAAAAACATGATATGTGTTATACAGACTGTTTTCTAAAAAGACAACATATTGAGAGCATTGCTCTTCTATAAGTGTGTGTTTATTCTCCCCACCAAGGAAATTGTGTGCATTGGAATGAGAATTTGACCAGATTTATGGGCTGATTGCTATGTTGTTATTATTCCTAATTTTTTTCTCTTTTGTCAAGCAAATGTTATATAAGAAAAATTATCATTCTTGATTTTTGCCTCTTTGTTTTGCAAATGCTTCATATTTAATAATTAATAGTGTCATTGCCACTGATTCATGTAAATGTTAATCATGTAATCAATACAGCCTTGAGTTTGGGCAGGTTTTTTCCCCCAATACCAGAATTACTAGCAGAATTATTGAGTAGTAATAACCATAACACTCACTGTGGACTCTCTCCACTCCCCCAGGCCCCAAATTCCCCATACTTGCCTTTGGGGACTCAGTTTAGTAGGCTGGGGTGAAGGGGCAAAACAAAAACAAAGTGGGGAAGAGATGAGAGAGAAGGGGAAGAAAGACAAACAGACACATTCAGACAGAAAAAGAGTTGTGAAGGAAAATGCTCTCCATAACTAGATGGACACTGAATGAAAATTAAAGGATATTTCCCCCCATTTACTTTATTCTTCCTAGTGTTTTCCCTCTTTTGATCACTTTCTTTTTTCACAACTGTTCTACATATTTTACATGGTAACATATTTATAAACTAAATAAAATGCCTATCATCTTTGAAAGAGGGGAAGGAGAAAATTTTGAAACTCAAAATCTTGTAAAATGAATGCAAAAAATTTTATTGCTATGTAACTGGGGAAAATTTAAGAGTGTGTGTGTGTATGTGTGTGTGTGTGTGTGTGTGTGTGTGTGTGTGTGTGTGTGTGTGTTTGAGAAATAGAAAGAGTAAGAGAGAGACAAAGACAGCCACTACATATAAAACAGAAATCATTATGTTTTTCTAAAATGCCTACCCTCACAAAATTCCCTATTCTGTCAGTGATATACACAGTTATCTGGATTTTTAACCTGTTTCATTCTCAAATCCTCACTGTCATTCATCTCACACATTTACCCAGTTGCAAAATACTGTCATTTCTAGGCACAAAATCTCTTGCATCTGTACTTTTTTCTCTTTTCGCATATCCATCATCTTTATTGAACCCCTCATTTCCTCTTACCTGAGCTATTGCCAACAGCCTCCAAATTAATCTTCTTCCCACAAGTCTCTCTCCATTCCATTCCATCTCCCATACAGATGCCAAAATGATTTTTCTAAAGTGTAAAGCTGATCATGTTATTCCCCTGCTTCTTAAACTCCAGTGATTCCCTATTACCATTAGAATAACAAATTCTCTTTGTTACTTAAAGTATTTCACAGTCTGATTCCAGCTTATCTTTTCACTCTCTTTACACTTAGTTTTCCATGAGTAATATTGTACAAACTTAATGTCTTTTTATTTATCTTTATATACAACATTATATCTCCAAACTCTGTCCTTTTATACTTACCGCCCCATATATTTGGAATGTTCTCTCTCCTCATTGTTGACTCTCTGAAAATCCATTTTCCATTAAAGCTGACCACAGCATTTCTTTCTACAAATTAGAGTTTCTTAACATGATATCTATGAAGATGTTTCATATATGTATATGTTCAATATATGGATACATGTAGGTGTGTAGGCATATATATGTGCATGCACTTCTAGTATAGTATATGTACAAGTAAGACAAATGCTGAAACTGAAATTGAAACTTAAATATTTTGGCCACATAATGAGAAAGTAAGACTGATTGAGACAAAAAAAACTGATATTGGGAAAGATTGAAGGCAAAAGGAAAAGGTGATAGAAGAGGATAAAATGAATAGAGAGGGTCAGCGAAGGAATAATCATGAGCTTGGACAGCCTTTGGGAAATAGTGAAGGATAGGAAGAGCTGATGTGCTATGGTCCATGGTAGCACAGTCAGATAGGACTGTATGATAGAAGAACAATATATATTTTTGTGTGTATGCATATACAATACATGTTCATATTTACCCTGTTTATACATTTCTATATGTATGTACATATAGCTATAAAAATAAAATTATATTTGAAATATATCATTCTTTTTTGTAAAGAGTATGCGCTGGTCTTCTGTCCAAGAACCAGGTCCACTAAATCTCTTTTAGAGTTCCAAGGTACATAGGAGAATGTATGGCTGTATCTCTTTCTTTAAGGCCATCAATTCAGGTCCTGACTAACTGTGTTCTCTTTCATGCATTAGAAACCAGTGACTAGGGGCAGCTAGTTGGTGCAGTAGATAAAGCACCAGCCCTAAAGTCAGGAGGACCTGAGTTCAAATCTGGCCTCAGACACTTAACACTTCCTAGCTGTGTGACCCTGGACAAGTCACTTAACCCCAATTGCCTCAGCAAAAAGAAAAGAAAAGAAATCAGTGACTAGAATCTCAGTTCCATTTAATGATCTAACATCAAGTAACTTTAATAAAGATATATGATAGACAGAATGACAGACAGAAAAATCAAGAGATAGATATAGACAGATGGTGGCTAGATAAATATGATAGGTTTATATTTTATATATATATATACATTATTATAAATAATGGACAATAAACATATAAAATTTCTAAATATACATATATTTGAAGATAATGATAATACCTACTTTCCAGGTTTATTGTGAGGCTCAAATGAGATAGGTTTTGTAAAATACTTAGCATAGGGCTTAGAAATATAATAAGTGCTATGTAAATCTCAACTATTATTGTTATTTTTATACAATATTTGTATATATGTACACATACACACACATATATACATATCATTCTTTTTTGTAAAGAGTATGCTCTGGTCTTCTGTCCAAGAACCAGGTCCAATAAATCTCTTTTTAGAGTTCCAAGGTACATAGAAGAATCTATGGATGTACGTGTGTGTGTGTGTGTGTGTGTGTGTGTGTGTGTCTATGTGTGTGTGTGTGTGTATATACATATCAGTTTTCATCATAGAGATGCTAGTAAGAGTATGAGAATGAATGCAGTTTCCAAAAGGGGAACAATAACTAATACCTTAGAGGTCATAGAAGAGAAACAGCATGTTTTAGCAGCAAGACTAGAAATTCAAGAGATCTAGATCCTAATATTGATTCTACCATCATGTGAACTATTAGACTGTGAGTCCTTTCAGGGAAGGGACTGTCTTTTCCTTTTCTTTGTGGTCCCAGTGCTTACCACAATGTCTGACACATTAGGTACTAAACAAATGTTTATTGACTAAGTTATTGGATTTGGTCCAGTATCCCATCATTTTTCAGAGCCTCTGTTTCTTTATCTCCAAAAATGATAGAGGCAAACTAATTGATTTTCCCTAAGTAATAACATATTAATATGAAGATGAGCTTCAGGAGCTAGACCCTCAATCTAGTACTCTGGAGTTAGGTGAATAGGCACATGCTGAACCTATCCATCCATAGATTTCATGATGATATGTAAAGTGAATATTGCTGCTATCAGTCATGGTTTTTTTCCCCTAAACTAAGGCCTCTTAATTAATTTTTTTGATTGACCTCCATTGTCTTTATGAGGACTTCTTAAACTTTTTCCATTCTTTACCTCTTTGAACTCAAGAAATTTTTACATGACTCTGAGTTATATATGTACATAAAATAGGTATGTTTACTAATAATAAATCATGATTTTTTTCCAACCTCACACTCTGTTACAAGATCCCATATGAGGTCAAGACCCACAGTTTAAGAAGCTGGAATGTCTAAGACTGGCTTTAAACTTGTTTCCCCAATTCCAGGCCCAACACTCTCTGTATACAATGATGCCACCTAATTGTCTATTAAATTTCTTTTTTTGTACCCTCTAGCACAGTACCAGAAACATAGTAAGTGCTTAATCAATGCTTGTTTCAAGGATTGACTAAATGGGCTTAATAAATACTTGTTCTATTAGACAGAATAAATTCCTGTCAAAATAAATTCATTTCCTTGCCTCCATCTTCACTCTAGCTCACTAGGATCTGGGTTTTCAGAAAAGAAATTCCATATAAAGCATTAACAGCATCTTAGACATGTATATTGCAGGCTTATCTCAATTACACAGGAAGAGCAATTTTAGACTGACAGGAACATAATTTGAAGGACAGTTGGGTCTCCTGTGCATTTCCATCGAATTATTCCATTGTAACTAGAACACAGAGAGAAAAGCTGAGAGCACCAGCAATTAAACTAAGGCTGAGTGTCTCATCAAATGCTATCACAGTCCTTGTACACCTCAGGTCATCTTCATTTCTCTTTTATTTTGACAAGCATATTAATCAGCAAAGGTGAGTGGCCATCATTAAGGCAGCTGGTGCCTTCCAACAAGCTTTCTCCCTCCACCCAAGCTCAAAAGAAATCTTTCCTGAAGAGCCTAGGCTGGTAGAATGGGGAAGTTCTGTGCAATCAGCTTAACTGGTTGGCTCATTCTCAGTAATTATGTTTTTTGTCCAGTTATGCTTTTAAACCACTCTAAATGTGCACATGCATTGTAGGTACACACACTGTCAGGAGGAAGAGAAATGAAGAATTGAATTCTTTATGAACAAATTCAGCCATGAAGGCTTCTTTCTACTATTATTTCTTAGGATGCTAGCCCTGCATGAGAGCTTATATTTCAGAAGATCTTGGATTTAAAACCAGAGCCTCCATCATCATTTAATCCAATTCCTTCATTTAACAGATAGGTAAACTGAAGCTTGGGGAGGTGGTACAGTGGATAGAGCGCTATGTCCAGAATCAGAAAAATTCCTTTTTCTAAGTTCAAATTTGGCCTCAGACATTAATTTGTTACATGACTTTGGGCAAGTAACTAAATGTTGTTTGCCTTAGTTTCCTCATCCAAAAAATGAGCTGAAGAAAGAAATGGCAAATCATTTCAGTATCTTTGCCAAGAAAGCCTGAATTAAGTAATAGTAAGACACAGCTAAAATGACTGAACAAACATATTAAAGCTTAAAGAAGTGCAATGACATATCAGAACCTGGGTATCCTATTGCCTTGTCTACTGCTTTTTGCCTTGCACCACATTTTTGATGTTATCCCGTTCCTTTATAGTACAATTTTACCATGGAGAGAAAATATTTTACCAATCTCTCCATGGATTTACCATGGAGAGAAAATATTTTGAATACCACTGACCAGCTAGACAGTTAAGTAGCTCATCTGAAAATGATTTTTTTTTAAAACTGGAATATGTTAGCAGACTACAAACTTAATATGAATCAATAATGTGAGTTCATGCAAACTTGATAAAAGGATATTTCATTAAAAGAAATATGGTAGAATCCTATAATATATTGTTTGCAAAAACATATGTAAAGCAGAGTGAAACATACAGAGTTAAGGTAAAAGGCTGAAGGACAATGTATTATGCTTCAGCTGAAGTAAAAGAAGTATGGTATTCTCTCAGATTGGCTAAGATGACAGGAAAAGATAATGATGAATGTTGGAGGGGATGTGGGAAACCTGGGACACTGATACATTGTTGATGGAACTGTGAACAGATCCAGACATTCTGGAGAGCAATTTGGAACTATGCTCAAAAAGTTATCAAACTGTGCATACCCTTTGATCCAGCAGTGTTACTACTAGATTTATATCCCAAAGAGATCTTAAAGGAGAGAAAGGAACCCACATGTGCAAAAATATTTGTGGCAGCCTGGAAACTGAGTGGATACCCATCAATTGGAGAATGGATGGATAAGTTATGGTATATGAGTGTTATGGAATATTATTGTTCTATAAGAAATGATCAGGAGGATGAATTTAGAAAGGCCTGGAAAGAATTACATAAACATAGGATGAATGAAATAAGCAGAACCAGGAGATCATTATACACGGCAACAAGAAGACTATATGATTATCAATTCTGATAGACATGGCCATCTCCAGCAAAGATATGATTGATAATCAGTTCCAATGATCTTGTGATGAAGAGAGCCATCTACACCCAGAGAGAGGGTTGTGGGAACTGAGTGTGGATCACAATACAACATTCTCACACTTTTTGTTGTTGTTGCTTGCATTTTGTTTCTTACTCATTTTCTTTCTTTTTTTTTAATCTGATTTTTCTTGTGCAGCAAGAGAATTGTATAAATATGTTTACACATATTGCATTTAACATAGATTTTAACATGTATAACATATATTGGATTGCTTGACATCTAGAGGAAGGGATGGAAAGAAGGCAGGGGAAATCTGAAACACAGGGCTGTGCAAGAGTCAGTGTTGAAAAATAATCCGCACATATGTTTTGAAAATAAAAAACTTTTTTAAAAAAAGAAGTATGGTATCAAGAACACAGAAGAAATGATGCCATTGAACTCTGCCCATCCAGGCTCCATCTGCTGTGAGAGAAGAATTACAAAAAAAACCAATGATACCCCAGAAAAAGCTGACCAGGTTGGTAAGGGCTAGAAATTGTGCCATGTGAAGATGAACTGAATGAACCACCGATTTTTAGCTTTGGAAATAAAATGACTGAAGTGGGACTTGAAGGCTGACTTTAAGGATGTAAAGGTCTGGCAATTAGAACAACAATATAATAATGGCTAGTATTTATATAGTACTTTAAGATTTGCAAAGTGCTTTGCAAACATCTCTTCTGGTTCTCAAAATAACTCAAAACTGTATGTTTGTATACAATATATATTTAGGAAATAGATACTACTATTATTCTCATTTTACAGATGAGGAAACTGAAGCAGACAGTAGCTAAATAACCAGGCCAAAGTCACACAGCTAGTTGCTGAGGCAGGATTTTCACTTAGGCCTTCCTGACTCCAGATCCAGTGCTCTATCCAATCTGACACCTAAGAAGAGGGGTTACACTTATTTTACTTGGACTCAGAGAATGGGATTAAGATGAGTGGATAAGGTTGCAGGGAGATAAAGGTTGATTTAGTATGGCTTCTGATTTCTATTTCAATTCAGATAATCACTGATTCAGTGAGGAAGGGAAGAAATACTGGAAAGTGAAGGACTTTGGCAACATTCAAAATATTTTTACTGAAAAAAAAAAAGAAGTCCAACCACTGAACATGGCATTAACATATCTGAAAGGGAACTTAAATAACAACCCAGTCAAAGTCTACATTTTTCTCTAGAGGAAGCTGAGAATAGGAGGAAAGTGACTCTTTCCAAGATCACATATGCTCTAAATAGTAGAACTATGCATAGTTCCTAGGTCCTCTGTTAATAAAAATATTTTTCCAGGTATCTTGCAAAATTTATCAAAGGCATTTTGAACTTTAAAATAAATATGGGGGAGGGAGAAGACTGATTGTGTACATTCCCAAAGTTAGATATTTAGGAAATAGTCTTTAAAAAGAAAGAATAGCACCTCAGCCAACCAGAAATTCACAGAAGACAATAATCCAAGAAAGAACCTAGTGGTAAAATTCAAAGTCTCAAGTATTTACTCACAGAAACACAGGGAGAATTCCATAACATACCCCTTGGTGTTAAAGGACATGATTGGAGTGATTGGAGTGAAGTTCTAAATCTGGGAAGGCATCCTGGAGGCAAAAAAAAAAAAAAAGATTTATGGGAAGGAATGAGTGAGAAGATTTAGGCAGAAACACTGTGAAGGAATGAGTCAGAAGATGCAGCATAAACAATTTAAAGGAATTAGTTCAGAAATACTGAATGGAAGATGAGATGTGTATCACAATGTGTTCCGACCAATTGGGCACTTGACTGGAAGGGAGAAGGCAAAAAAAATTTAATGCATTTAAATGGCACCATGAAAGATTTAGATAGGACAAAAATGGCTAACTCATAGCCAGTGTAACTCTGACTCCTTGGTGCTACTTTCCTGTCTATTTATTGTACTCCATGTTATTGAGAACCACTTTCCCATGCTATTTATTCTTGGTCTACAAGTGAGTACAATTTTATATCTACAACTAAGTAGATAGAAAAAAATATGGGATAATTCATTCATTTGGACCAGTTTTTATCTAGCTGAGCTGCCATTCCCTCCTTTCAATCTTTTGTCTCTTTGGTCATCCAAAGAATTTCTGATTCCTTGGTTTACAAGTTTTAAAATGAAGTTTCAGCTGCTCTATGAGTTGAAATGGAATTCTCTGCTGCCCTCTGCTGTGTGTGTCAAGTTCAAGCCTAAAGTGTCATTCAAAACATAAAAATCAATTAGAAGAGACTATTAAATCTGACCATCTTACTTCATTAATAAGGAAATTGAGATTGAAGGAGGTTGTCACACATTTTCGCATAGCTAGTTAGTGAAAGAACCTGGACTTGAACATCATGCCTTCTCTCAATATGAAAGATAATTCTATTTGCAAACATGAATTCTTTTCAATTTAATCTCTATGTGTTTCATGATTTTAATAGGATTAGCTATTATCTGAAGCTATTATACCACAAAATAAAAAAGACCTAGTGACTAGTTCATGTAAGAATAAAGTCTCACTAAAACTATCAGGACTTTTCTGCCTTGGCAATTTTGCTTGTCTCATTTCTTATTCTTATATTGCCTTCCTACCCCAGCTCTTCCAGCTAGATTCCCATCTTTGATCAATGAGGTTCTTCCATGAAACATTCCCATATGCCCCTAATCAGAGGCTATGTCTGTTTCCCTATATTTTCATAGCACTAAATAGGCTAGTCCTCTTGACAGCCTTGAAGACTTTCCATTTTAGTGGAATTTCCCTGAGCTTAGGTTCTTTCCAAAAAAGCAAGGGGTAGATCCATGCTATAATGAAACATCAGGTAACACTTGACAAGAACCAAATTCCATCACAAAAAAGAAAAGGAAAAAAAAAAACTAACAATCCTTCCCCCAAAATTGAATATCTTTATTAAGGCAGAAAATAACCATTTACTGACAGTCATTTAAATATCTTAGATGTAGGCAGCCATATACAATCTATTCTAATCTACTTTTAGAAGGAAACTTTGTATTTTAAAAACTTCCATAAAAGGTATAGTTTTTGTAAATTGGAACAATACCTCAGTTTTGAGATCCTTCACACTAAAATAAATATGACACAAATAAATTTGTAGTAAAGGAGGAATATAAGGTGGCTCATTGTAGAAAATCATTTGAATATGCAGCGATTTGCCATTCATACCAAATTAGCCACCATTAGCATTGCTATCTACTTTGGGTTTAAAAATCAAGTGGTAATTCTGAAATACCATAGAATGGGTAAATATGATTTTGTAATAATAACTCGTTAGACTAGAGTATTTTTGCAGCATTCATTGTCATCATAACATGGTTAAAGATTAAGACTAGAAGCAACAAAAAACTAGCTTGTAAAATTTATATCAGTATAGTGCTGAATACACTGTCTTTGGAAAAGCAACATTAAAGCTTAGAGGTGGAAAAAAAAAAGAATCCATAGTCCATGTATAATTAGACCAATGACTACTTAAAGCAAAGTTCAAAATCAACCTCAAATGAGAAAAGGTAAGGTTGAAAAAGCACTGCATACATTTGCCTCTAATCTATGTTGGAATCCTAGTGTCAACTCAACTTGAAACAAGGTGAAAACTCAAGGGTGATGTCAGAATCCTGGTGTTAACTCAATAGAATTGATACAATGCTTATTGGTTCACACCTTAGAGCAAATCCTTACAAGGTGATAAGTTGCTAATATTGATGGAAACAATGCTTGTTTTCACACCTCTAGAGAGCTCATAAGTATCTAAGTACTCAATGGAGTTCACAGTTTGGGAGATTCAGGGTCTAGAAAGAGATATCTGAATTCACACCTTCCTTAGGGCCAGAGAGCATGCTGGGAGATATCCCACAATCCCACTCTCAAAGAAGTAGCATAAATAGAGCACTCTGGGAGATACAGGAGGGTACTCGCCTCAGTTGGAGATTGAGAAGCCACGAGTTGGTGCTGCCTGAAGGCTGAAGAAAGCAGAGGCAGAAGCCAAGGACAAAGCTGCAAGATCTCTTGGAGCCAGGCAGAGAGATAGGCCTCAACTAACTGGGCTAATTTGGAAGGAGAAATATATTGGAAGGAGTTTGTATTTTTACCAGCTGGCTGTGATTTTGAGTAATTATTTATTTCAACTGAGACTAAGGCTGCCTCCAGAAAACCTTCACAAATCTAATAGTTGGAGATCAAATTTTTTGTTTAATTCTGGTTTTTTCCCTTAGAAACAAATGGAATTCATCTGTTTCATTAAATATCCATCTTCTTCCATGGAAGAAAATGCTCAGCTTGGATGGGTAGTTTATTCTTGACTGCAATCCAGGTTCTTTTGCCTTTAGGAATATCATATTCCAGGCCCTCCCATCCTTTAATGTGGAAGCAGCCAGATCTTGAGTGATCCTTATTGTGGCACCTTGGTATTTGAATTGTTTTTTTTCTGGCTGCTTGTAATATTTTTCCTTAGTTTGATAGTTCTGAAATTTTGCCACAATATTCCTTGGAGTTTTTATTTTAGGATCTTTTTCAGAAGGTGTTCTATGAATTCTTTCAATGCCTATTTTACCTTCTGATTCTATTGCATTTGGGCAATACTCTCTTTGATGATTTCCTATAAAATAGTATCTAGGCTCTTTTTTTCATCATAATTTTCGAGAAGTCCAATGATCCTCATATTGTCTCTCCTAGATCTATTTTCCAGGTCTGTTATTTTTCCAAGTACATATTTAACATTTTTTTTTAGTTTTTCATTTTTTTTTTGGACTTGCTTGACTGATTTTTCATGTCTCAATGAATCGTTCATTTCTATTTGTTCAGTTTTGATTTTTAACAAGTTATTTTCTTTAGCTTTTTTTTTTTTACTTCTTTTTGTATATGTCCAATAGAGTTTTAAAATGAGTTGTTTTGCTTTAGGAAATTTTTTCCATTTCACTATTTTCTTTTTACTGTGTTATTTTCTTTTTCCAATTTACAAATCCTACTTTCTTGGGAGTTCTTTATCTTTTCCAGTTCACAAATCCTGCTTTCCTGGGAGTTTAGATTAGCAACTGCCTTGGGGTTAGAGGCTGAGCAGTGAAAGTATCACTACTTCCTCCCCACACACCCCCTTGAGTATTAGTAATTGTCCTATCCCTCCCAGCACAGGAAATGTTTCTGCCTGGGGAGCATAGTTGAGCTGGGGAAATTCCACTGCCCCAGGCCAAGCCCCCCACTGTGCAGATTAGAGGCTGCCCTGGGCTGTACCCCCTGCCTTGCAGATTTGAAAGCTCTTGTTGCAGAATGCCACAGCAGAGCTGTGTTATGGTCTGCGCTAAGTCACTTCCAGTCCTGGGTGGCCACAGCCCGATCCTGTTAGGCTCTGGCGTCCTTCAGAGTACTTTCTATCCTAGGCTCTAATTTCTCTACTGGTTCACTACTCTGCAATCAAAGCAAAGCAGTCAGCCTATGGCAGAGAGCTGTTTGTAAACCTTCTGATTGTGGAGGCCGCCCCAGCTCCGGGTTTGATTCAAATGCTAGCCTCTAGTTCTATCCCTACCTGCGCTGATCTATTCCCGCCACTCAGGACAAACCTTTTCTAGTGATCTTCCAGATTATCTTTGGCTGGTGAGTTGTTGCACTTCAATCTTCATGAATTTTGCCAGTCAAGCACTATTTTTGAGGCTGATTTTTAAAATTGGTAATGAGGATATGAAAGGAGCTTAGGAAGTTGAGTGTGCCTTCTCCATCATCTTGGCTCCACCTCCTCCGCACATATTAAAGTCATTTGAGATTCCTTGAAAGAGCTAACAGATATTGCTCAGAATCTGATGTAGATGGGTTGCTATTTGTATAGATGAAAGGAATATTCAAACTGACCTGATCACTGATCCATTTAAGCATTAGAAGAGAAGATTTGGGAGTGATGTAACAACAGTCATCAAATATTCAAAGGTATATCTTCAGGAGAATGACTAAGGCTTATCATTCCAGAAGACATAATTGAGTCTAGTAATTTTCCAGAGCTAGGAAGTTTCAAAAATCACCTTTACAAAATCACTTCTAATCATTACTGATATCCAGAAATCAGTATAGTTTGCCATCTATGAGTCAGTGATTCAAGCAAAGGTTAGATGTGACTTCTCAGAGACATATAAATAATATATCTTCACCAGATCAGTAAATGAATTCACTATAACAGCTCAAGTCTTTTCTAATTCTAAGAGTATAGACTTTTAGATCCTAGGTCTCCTGACTCCTTCCCAAGTATCTTTTCCACTACACCATACTGCAAAAGATTTTGATCAGGTTTCAATGATTCCTTGGCATATGAAGTCAAAGCATTGTGAATTTTATATATGACCACAAGGTGTCAAACTCTTAGGACTGGTTAAAGAATCACCAGATTTCTGAGTTGTGAGGGAAATGAATCAAATATCTACACTTTACACCTGAGAAAACTAAATCTCAGAGAGGAGAGGTCCTTTGCTTGGCAGAACATGGCCAAATTAGTGGCAGATGTGGGACTATACAGGTTTATTGACTCCTCTTCCAGGACCATTCACATTATTTTCACTGCTAATTCATTTTCCTGATAAAGGAGGGGATAGAGGAAAAGGATGAAGGCAGAGATATTATCCAGTGATATTTCCCTGAACTCTGAAAATTGTTATAGCCCAGAGAAAAGAAGAGGAAAGTAAATGAGTTTTCCTGGCTATCCAGAGAATATTAATTACACTTAGCTATTTGCCAACTAAGTGCTAAAAGCACTCATTGTAATTAGTGGGGCTAATCATATTTTCAAAGGGCACTGATAACTTAATAGGCCTGAAAGTATTATATTTTCTGTTCTTCAGCATATCCCTTTGAATTGTGGTTGAAATGTTTAGGCTATTTAAATCTCAGTAAAAATAACTAACATTCATTTGTTACCTTGGGGTAATAAATACATCATCTTATTTGATTCTTACAACAACTATGACAGGTAAGAATTATTCTCCTGTATTTTCTGGTTTTTATATAGCAAGAAACAGTTTGGGAAAAGTTAAATGACTCCTATGTTGTCATGCAAGTAATAAGTGTTAGGGGCAGGATTTGAACTCATTTTTTTTGGATCCAAATTAAGTGCACCTCCAATTATATAGTGCTTCTTCTTTTCATCATCTATCTTCAGATCACATTTGGAGTTCCAGAGTTCTTTAGTGATACCAAGCTGTTGCTTGCTGCTCTCCAGCAGCCAAGTGGCAGAATAAATAGAGCATTGGGCCTGGTGTCAGAAAAATTGACCTTACTAACATTGTGACATTTGGAGAGTTCTTGACACACTGCCTCTGTTTACTCAACTGGAAATTGTGGGTGACAATATTATCTACTTCCCAGGTTTGTTGTGAGAATTAAATAAGAAAATATTTGTAGTGTTTCACAAAGTGGTTGACACATGGCAGCTACTTAATAATTGTTTTTCTTTATGTCCACCATTCATCTGATTCACTCCTACTTTTATCCTGATAAACAGTGCTAGAAGAAGTCACACAACTATGCTGATTGGGCTCACTGCAAAAATATGTAATCTCACATGGATCTGCTTCATAGTAAAGCAGTCCTTCGGCTTTCTTAATGATCCTTATTTCATATTCTCCATAATGACATTTCCAAAACTTTCTCTTTTCTCTTAAAACCTTCTCAATCATTCCCATACATTTTCTCCCAGTAGAGGATCTCCTTAGGCTTTACTGAGAAAAAATTATTTATTGTTAGTTCTATATGCACATCTACATCACAAATTCTTTGTCATCATCCCTGTTTTTTTCTTCTTTAATTTCTGACAAAGAGGTATCCTCTTTGCTAACTCCAATTCTACTGATCAAATCCTTGACAAAATGATGTAAGATATGCAAAAAACTTTGTAAATCATAAAACACCATATAAATGTTAGCAATCTCACCCTCTTCAGTGTCTTCTGGTAGACTATCCCCCAAATCAGTAGCCCCTGTTCAAATTATCAAACTTTTCCTATTTATTTGCTCATTTTCTGATACCTACATATATATAAATATTATATATATATATATACACACACATATATCCCAACATACCACACACACAAACACACCTAATATGCACACATACTCACACACAAAGATACCATATACACACAAATACCCTCCCACATACACCATGAATCTCCTCCTTTCTTAAAAAAATGTTCATTCCTTTAAGAAACACATTTTCCACCCTTTCTCCTTAGTAGCTGAAACTTCTGAGTAAAATTGTCTACTCTTGCTGATTCCATTTTCTTTCCTCTAAGTCCATAACTCTTCATATTTGGCTTCCAGATTTAACTATATCTCAACATGAATTTCTCTATCCAGAGTTACCAATGATGTAATTCCAAAAATAATGAACTCTTTTCTGATTTGACATATCTGTAACATTTAACATGATTTCCCACCTTCTCTTCCTGAATACCCTCCCCTCACTGTGTTTTTTTAATGTCTTCTTTCTCTAGATTCTTCTATTTATTTGGACAATCTTTCCCAGACTCCTTTGCTAAATCATTATTCAGTCTGCCTTTACTTCTTTGGTAGTCTCATAACCTCTGTTTAAATTTATTAAAATTTCTATGAAATTGACTCGCAGATCTCTATTTTTAGCTGTTTTCTTTCTCTTCTAAGACTCTCACAAGATCATTACGTGAACTTCCCATTAGATAGATATAGCTATCTAGAGCCTAACATGACCAAAAACAGAACTTATTATGTTTTGTCCAAAATCCATATCTCCTTTAAACCCTCCTCTTTCATGAATCTTTCATGAATCATGATCTTTCCAAGGTTTCAAACTTGGTATTGTCCTTGATTCTCCAGTGTCTATTACACTCATATTCAATTGATTCCCAAGTCTTGTCAAATCTGTCTTAATAATATATGTTCTTCTTCTCACATCTGAATTCTTCTCTGAATTCACACAACTAAAAACCTACTTCAACATTTCATCACCTATCTCCTGACCAATTTCAATGCCTCCTAATTGGTTTTAATTCATCCAGTGCATAATAGCTAGGATGACATAATTTTTAGAAGAGCGTCACTAAATAACATCTTCTAACTCTCCATCATTTGAGAACACTTCTGCATAGTAAGCCTCTTTTTCATCCCATTCACAAAGGTTAGCATTTTGTCGCTAGGATAGCACTCCTCCCTTCCTTGCGTCTTATCCCTTCATGTCATTAGAGATAGAATCAGAAATAAGTTCAACATTTTCAAAAGGTTGTTAACCCTCTTCTGGATAATAAAAATGAGCAAATATTTCCAGGACTTACCTTTTAATATGATTTTAAACATTCTTTCTTAAGGTTACCAGTACATAATAGAAACATAATAAAAGTTTGTTGAATGATTGATTGATTAAATACAGCCTATCAAATGTAGAAGTTATAAATAACCTGAAGAAAAACAATGATGGCAACAACTAAACAACTTCACAACAAGGAGGCGAGGATATATGAGTAAATACAATATTTACATTTGATTTAAATCTAATTAATACATGACCAATTATTTTTATATATTTATTTATGAACCATCATATCATTATGCCAATAATAGAAATAAGAAATAATAGAAATAAAGAAATTAAGCCTCATAGTATGAATTCAATCATATGTACAGGCCATAATTAACAGAGGACCCTGATTTTTTTCTACTAGGTAATGGCATAAGCATGACATAGGTGTTGTTGTTTTTTCTTCTATAAGAGAATGATAGCCAATGGTTCAGAGAATGTCTCGGTGTCATCCTATTTAAACTGTCCTTCCTTACCTCTGTACTCCCTATTTTCTACAGTCATTCCCACACTGTTATTTAATATCTATAAGCAACTCCCATGATTATCTTTTTACAAGTTGTTTTATGTTTCCTATAGTTGTAGGATCATCTATTGTCTCTTCCAACACTTCTGGAAACCCATTTTAAGGTATCACTCCATGCAAAGCTTCTAGTTTTCCCAATAACATCAAAAACATGAAATATCAAATGTAATAATGTTTTTAAAGTACATATCCCGGCAAATAATAGGTAATACATAAATTCTTATTCCCTTCCTCTTTTTTATCTTGTTACATTAAGTGATAAGCTTACTTTACATTTGTAGAAATCTATCCATTGTTGGAGAACTGTTATTTGCCTAGCTGATAATCATTGGTATGTGGACATAATTATTGCTGTATTCTTTATTATGCTGTCTTCTTTTATACCTAGTTCTAGATCACTGACTTCTCTAATGTTTGTCAATTTGATCTTACCGACTGGTCCAGGATATAGCTTCATTTTTCTGCGATATCCTCCTCTGTGATTTCCAAAAGGTTAATTCATTACTAGGTGGAAAATGTGAAATTCAACAAAAATATTGGTCTACATACTAAGCAAACTAAGCCATAGTCTAGTGGGGAATGGGATATAACCAATTTCATAACTGTTTGTTGTGGAACCCAGCAGATTCTTGTTCTCACATGTCTCTCATTTATCCTGACAGCACCCCTGGGAAGGAAATAACATAAATATTTTTGTCTCTTTATCACAAATAAGGAAACTGAGGCCTGGAGGAGCTAAATAACTTGCCCAAAGTTATTATCAAGTACATAAGAATATCATAGTTTCAGAGCTAAGAGGGAATCTTACGTGATTTGAACAATCTGCTCATTTAATAGATTAGGCATTTTAGGCTTCCGGAGATAAAATGATTTTCCTGAGAACAAGTGCAGGGTATGAGCTAGGGTCATGACTAGAACTCAGGTCCTTTAAATTCTCATGTAGAACATTCATTCCACTATAATGAGCTGACTCTTCTTATTAGCAAGAGCAATTATATGTATTTATTTATGTACATGTATGTTAGGAGGGTCACAAACAAAGTTTGATTCTCAAGTGGTGGCTAATCAAAGGCAAAAAAAAATATCCCTAAGAATTTCAATGGAAGAAATGCATGTCGCTACTATAATAGTAACTTTTGAGGGTTATGATGATTTATTGCATTCTCAAGTACTGGTGAATCTTCTTTGCACATTCTTTAAAGGAAGAAGATGATGAAGATGAAGATAAAATGAAAAAATGAAAAAAAAAGCAGACCAACAACAAAAGGAAAAGGAAGACAAAATGGTAAAAGGAGGAGGAAAAAAAGAAAAAAGGAGAAGGAGAGAAGGAAAAGGAGAGAAGGAGAAGGAGGAGATGAAGGAGAAGGAGGAGGAAGAGGAGAAAAAACTATGTATGCTTTTACAAATTTATACATCTGTCAAGATTCTTCTTGATGACAAAGGAAAAGTGTTGTAAAATGAATATAGTAAAGGATTGGAATAGGGAAGACCTGAATTCAAATCCCACCTCTGACAAAATCACTTAAACTCTTTTGAGCCTTAGTTTTCAGACTTGTCAATTTACAGTACCCATACTACC
The DNA here is from genome assembly GCF_902635505.1 of Sarcophilus harrisii. Classification (NCBI taxonomy): domain Eukaryota; kingdom Metazoa; phylum Chordata; class Mammalia; order Dasyuromorphia; family Dasyuridae; genus Sarcophilus; species Sarcophilus harrisii. The sequence continues at coordinate 147,261,560 of NC_045427.1, forward strand.
TCCTTTACAAGGTGGTTATATGATCTGCCCTGAAACCTGTTTCTCTTTAGAGAGAGGCATGAAAAGGAATGGAAATACATTCCTACACACATATATACACACATGTATAAGTTTATATCTATATACACATACATATATGAACTTCCTGTCTCCTAAAAAAAAACAAATTATTTGGTCAAAATATCATTGTATAATTCACTGCCCAAAGTGACTTTTATTTTTCACAGGTTTGCTACTAAATTTTCACTGTTACTTTGTAAAATAAGGAAAGTAGTCTCTGGGTTTTCTTCCTTTTAGTCATTCCATGGGTGAAGCTATTTTATTCAAAGTTCTCTGCCCTCATGTCAAATATCATTACCCAGTTTTGCAGATAAGGCAATTAAATGTCAGATAGTTTGCTTCAACCAAGATCATATAATTATTAAGTTGTTGATGAATTGGACCTAAAATCTTGGTCTCCTATATCCTATCTTGGTGAATGCTTTCACTGTTCTTTCCCTTTTATAGGATTTCAAAGCTGCATCTAAGACTAAAAAGAAAAGAGTAAAATCAGTATTTATAAATACTAAGTAACCATCTGAATGACAAATAATTTCTTATTTTACCCTCACAAAAATCTTGCTTAGTAGGAGTTATTATCCTTGTTTTGAGGATCCTTTGTTGAGGAAACTGAGGCAGTCAGAGTTTAAGTACCTTTCCCAGGATCATACAATCAGTCTAAGACTGGATTTGAGCTCAAGTCTTCCAGACTCCAGGCCCAACACTCTATTCACTATGCCTTCTAGCAATTTCTATATCCAATCATACTTCATTTGCATTGCATCAGTGACCTAAAAGAATTAGGGAACTTATATCCCAAACAGAGGCAATGACATTTATCTAGCCCATAATGTTTTTTTTATCTCTTCAACAATGTGAGATTGGTACTCTAATCAAGATAAGTCAAGGCAGTGAACATTTATTAAGCATTAGCTATGTTCCCAACATGTGTGCAGACATTACAGATGTGTTGTGTTGTTGTCACCTTTGTCATCAGTCATTTCAGTCCTGTCTGACTCTTCTTTTTTTATTTTTATTTTATTTTTTAAATTTTATTTAATAGCCTTTTATTTACAGGTTATATGTATGGGTAACATTACAGCATTAACAATTGCCAAACCTCTTGTTCCAATTTTTCACCTCTTATCTCCCACGCCCTCCCCTAGATGGCAGGATGACCAGTAGATGTTAAATATATTAAAATATAAATTAGATACACAATAAGTATACATGCCCAAACTGTTATTTTGTTGTACAAAAAGAATCAGACTCTGAAATATTGTACAATTAGCTTGTGAAGGAAATCAAAAATGCAGGTGGACATAAATATAGGGAATGGGAATTCAATGTAATGGTTTTTAGTCATCTCCCAGAGTTCTTTCTCTGGGCGTAGCTGGTTCAGTTCATTACTGCTCCATTGGAAATGATTTGTGATCTCGTTGCTGAGGATGGCCAGGTCCATCAGAACTGGTCATCATATAGTATTGTTGTTGAAGTATATAATGATCTCCTGGTCCTGCTCGTTTCACTCAGCATCAGTTCGTGTAAGTCTCTCCAGGCCTTTCTGAAATCATCCTGTTGGTCATTTTTTACAGAACAATAATATTCCATAATATTCATATACCACAATTTATTCAGCCATTCTCCAACTGATGGGCATCCACTCAGTTTCCAGTTTCTAGCCACTACAAAGAGGACTGCCACAAACATTTGTGCACATACAGGTCCCTTTCCCTTCTTTATGATGTCTTTGGGATATAATCCCAGTAGTAACGCTGCTGGATCAAAGGGTATGCACAGTTTGATAACTTTTTGAACATAGTTCCAAACTGCTCTCCAGAATGGTTGGATTCGTTCACAACTCCACCAACAATAAATCAGTGTCCCAGTTTTCCCACATCCCCTTCAACAATCATCATTATTTTTTCCTGGTGTCTGACTCTTATTGATCCCATTTGGGGTTTTTGTTTTGCTTTGTTTTTTGGGCAAATTACTGGGGTGGTTTGCCATTTCCTTCTGCAACTCATTTTGCAAGATGAGGAAACTGAAGCTAATAGGGTTAAGTGACTTGCTCATGGTCATACAACTAGTAAGTGTCTTCCTGACTCCAGACCCAGTACTCTATCCACTGAACCACCTTGATTAAGTCATCACAAGGCCCTTGAGCCTTCCCTTTTCCAGGCTAAATATCCCTAGTTCTTTCAGGCAATTCTCACAGAACATAATCCAAGGCCCTCAACCCTCCTAACTATCCACCTATAGATATTTTCTACCTCATTAATGTTTTTCCTAAAAATGGGGTGCCCATAACTAAATCACAATTCTCCAGATGTGGGATGACAAAGGCAGAGTATGGGAGTTCTATCAGCTTCATATTTCTGGAAGCTATGCTTCTCCCTAGTCACCAATAGAGAAAACACAAAAATTAAAATTAAAGTCCAATCTGAGTTAAAAGGGAGCAGCCCTAGCCTACTATAAAACTAAAGCAGGCTTTTGTCTACCCAGAAATTTAGATCCCTTACATCCAGACTCCATAAACTTTAGCCTTATAATTCTTCTTTCAACCTTTACATTTTTAATATTCTTCCCACAGTCTGCTTTTCTAGTTATCATAAATCTACTATAAAATGTCACCCTCCAGTTAAGAGAACAAAGGCTGTTTGGAAAGGAATGCAAAATGTGCCGAATGAGTCTTAATATTTAAATAGGGTTGTGGAATTCATTGCAATGCTGTAATGGAGGGCTGGGGGTGGGCTACAGAAGGAGACAGCTGCGGTCTTTTACCAGCAAAAATGACAAACTGATATGAACAAGTTAGATCCAGCCTTCCATGTACTATTGAGGTCACAGACAGCATACGGGTCATAAGGATATGTGAATGAGAGATCCACAGTTTGGAGACAGTCCATGAGACAGACGATCATGAGGTATTGGGAAAAGAAGGATGAGGATTGTCATATGACCTATTACCCATTTATAAAGATTAGCAGTGTGTGAGATTCTCTTTGAGTTTAAGCATTTACTAAGAATGATCTGGTCTTGCAGATGCATTAAGAATGCCAGCTGACATTTATCTAGCACTTGACATTTGTCATCTGATTTGATCCTTATAAAAGGCCTATAAGATAGATGCTTATAGTAAAGTTAAATCAACAAGCATTTATTAAGCACCTACTATATACCAGAGAAGCAACTAAATGGCACAGTGGATAGAGTGCTGGGACTAAAGTCATCATTTGCCCCCAGAAACTTACTAGCTGTGTGACTCTAGGCAAATCACTTAACTGTGTTTGTTTCAGTTTTATGATCTGTAAAACGAGGTAGAAAAGGAAAGGGCAAACAATTTTAGTAACCTTGCAATAAAACTCCAAATTGGGTCATGAAGAGTCAAAGACAAGTGAAAAATGATTGAACTACAACATGTACCAGACAGAGTACAAAGCACTATAGATATTATTAGTCTCATATCACAACTGAGGAAACTGAGAGTTAGTGATTTTTTTCCAGAGCTAATAAGTATCAGAAATAGGATTCAAATGCACCTCTCCTCTAGGCCCTTGTCTGTGTCTTAGTCTCCTCCTAAAAAAAATAATATGGCTTCTGCAAAAGTAACAAAAACTCTTGTTGTGTGCTAACAATGTAGAAAAAGCAATGAGTAACTTGTTGAAAAATGTTACAGACATTTACTGTATCAAATAACTTAGATGGAAGATTCCATCTGTAATGGATAGCTTTGCCAGTGCCTTGCTACACATAAATGGGCATTGATATTTTGATAAGTCCATGATAAATCAGCATGTTCATATCCAGTAAAATGTAAAACAGTAGGTAGGGCAAGGGCCATGTCTTATATTTCATCTCTGCCCTCTACAAATATATTAACAGCTCAGTAAATGGTTAATAAATAAAGAAATTAATTTTAAGACATTCCTGATTGATCAAGTCATAATTGGCAACTATTTGGGGTATTTTTTCCAGCTCTCTTTTTTCAAATTATCTCATGTATTACTTAAAAAGTTTTTCCTTCAAAGATTCTTCCAGTCAAGCTAGAAATGTTGGGGTCATCTTTGACTTTTCCTTTCCTTCATTTTCTATATTTAATTTCTTGCCAAATTAAGTCATTTGTTCCTCTGAAATGTTTTTCAGTTTCATTACTTCTTTATTCCCACTGCAAATATCTTGGGGTAAGCTCTTATCACTTCACACTTGTTTTATTGCACAAATCCCAGGATAGTCCCCCATTCTACACTAATGTCACCCTTCTTAACTATCAAGGCACACTGTTCAATTACTTACTTCTACTCAAAAAGAACAGTAGCTCTCTTTAATTCTACTGAATCATGTCTCCTTAAAGAAATTTCATATCTGCCTCCATCCTCCTACCCAAACTTATTTTCTACTATGTCCAAACATACAATTTGTACTCTAGTCAAGCTGGAAATCTTGTTCTTCTCTCCAAACTTTATGTCTACCCACATTTCTATGATTTAAACTCTGCAATCCTTCAGCTACAAGCCCTCTCAAATGCAAACTGTATCCATTATTTCTAGGCTAACTGAATCCTATCTTTTTCATGGAACCTCTTCTAATGTTTCCATTCCTGACCTCTCCATCCTCAGAACTCCATGGTAATATAATGCTCAGGAAGTTGGGCTTATCACTGTCTTGATTGTTTCTTCTATGTTTATTGTGTTTATTGGTTCTCCCCATGTTGAGCAAAATATTCTTAGGATAGAGACCTTAAATAAATTCTTGCAAGTAAAAATACTTAATTTGTACAGTTACATTATGATTGCAAACCATTTTCATTCTCTTCTAACTCTTTATAACAACTTTGTGGGTAAGGAAACTTTTATTTTCTCCACATTATTAATAATAATAATATTTTCCAGTTTCAATTCATTGAAAATTTATTAAGTGCCTACATTAGAAAAATGCAAAATGAATTCTTAGGAGAAAGATCATAACTAAAAGGGGAAGTCATGGAACATTCCTTGGAAAAAGTGGGATTTGCGTTGATTTTAAAGGATGGGTAAGAATTTAACGTGCAACTAAGTGGCACAGAAGATAAAGTGACTTGCCTGGACTCAAGAAAACAAACACTTACTAGCTGTGTGACCCTAGGAAAGTCACTTACTCTGCTTCAGTTTTTTTATAATGATTTAGGAGGCAAATTCAATATCTTTGCCAAGAAAACTCCAAAAGAGATCATGAAGAGTTGAATAAGACTGACAAAATAAATAAACAACAAAGAAATTCAGCAATGAAATAGCATGACAAAAGAAAGGAAGGGACAGATAGGCAAAGGTCAGTTTTCAAACATGAGAGAATGGGTTAATAACGTTGCCATTCTCAGAACTAGTAACATCAGAAGGAAAAGCAGGATTTGGGGAAAATAATAAACTCATAATGGTACATATTGACCATTCTGAAGATGAGTGGAGAAATGATACTGGGGCTCAGAAGAAGATGGGCCAAGACAAGAAATATAAATTTGAGAATCATCTGTCTAGAATGAAATATGATATATTGGATATACAACCAGCTTGAAGCCAGGAAAACTAAGGGTTCAAAAGCTGCCTTTAAATCCTATTGTGAAATGTCACTTAGCCTCACAATATTCTGGGAAACTCCTTCAAGCCAAAAAATTTCAGAGAAGGTGCTGATAATTGCTGGTAGAGGGTTTCTCTACACCCTGGAATTCCCTTTAATAATGAAGTCATAGGTCCAATCTTTATTCCTATCTTTGCCCAGATGTCTTCTTTGAAGTCATAGGCATAAGTAAGATTGCTAAAGGGAAGTTAGGAGAATAGAATAGAGCGAAGGACTTCCTCTTAGGGAACATCCATCTTCAGAGATCAAGAATAGCATAATGAACATTATGTGGTATTTAAAAATTTATATTGTATCATTTGATTTTCACAAGAACACTATAAAGAAGGAGCTATCATTATAATACACATCTTACAGATGACAAAACTGAGCTTTTAAGGAATTAAGTTACTTGTCTAGGGTCACAAAATTAGTGGTGTTTGAGGTGAGCTTTGAATTTACATCTTCCTAACTTCATGTTCAACACTCTATCCACTATAAGATACTAACTCTGTAACTAACCAGTGATAGAAATAGAATGGTTAGAATAGTAAAAGGACAACCTAAAGAGCATGGTATATCTGAAGAGACAGTCTCCAATAGGAAGAAATGATTATCTCCCAAAGTTGAGGAGCATAGTGAAAAAGCTATTGAATTTGTTAATGAGGAAGCCACTGGTGATCTTCAATAAAGTTCAGGTTTCTTTCTTTCTCTTTTTCTTCCTCTCTTTCTTTCTGTCTCTATCTTTCTCTTTCTCTCTCATTTTCTTCTTTTTCTCTATCTCTTTTTCTCTCTCCTCGCTTTTTTCTCTTTCTGTCTCTTTCTCTTGCTTGCTTGCTTTCTTTCTCTTGTGAAGCAATTGGAGTTAAATGAATTGCTCAGGGTCACACAGTTAGTGTCAATTATTTGAAGTCAAATTTGAACTCATGCCCTCCTAATTTCAAGGCAAGGCCCAGATTTAGAGGTACTAAGGAATGAGATGATTATTCATAAAGTAGAGGCATTATTATGTAGGGAAGGAGAAGAAATAACTAAAAAAATGGGTTGATTTTGAAATTTTAAGGGAAGCTTGAATTCTTATTTTTAAAATTGTATTTATATAAGAATTGATTCTTATTTTTTTGAAATTTTTGGAGACCTGAGAGTATTAGTATAAAGGTAAGATGCATGAATGATTAAGAATGATTACTGGAGGCCACTACCTATGGAGTCAGGAGAAAGAGGATCAAAAGCACAGAGGAAAAGATTAGAATTAAACAATAGTAGGACTATTACTTTCTTCTCTTGACAGAGTTTGAGGAATGGAAGAAGATAGCTAAGTGACTTTCTATCATGTACCACAATATTCTCAGTGAAATTTAAGCCTAATTCATCTGCTATAATTACAAAAGCTAAGTGTGTGTTTAAGAGCTTGAAGAAAAAAAAATATCTTAAACAGCCACAGTGAGGAATTTAATAGGAAGTCAGTATGAGTCCAATAGTAAAGGCGTGGCTGAGGAATTCCATCTCAGAAAGATTAGACAACTTGAACAATGTCACACAGCTAGTAAGTAATAAAGACAGTTCTAACCAAATGTGTGCTGGTAAATATCTAACACCAATTGGATTTCCAAATAATATTTTCTCCATCACTTTAAGTCTAGGCCAGTAGTGTCAAACTCAGATAAAAATATCCCCTGAATGCACATTTTGACTTAGAAAACTACCGATGAATATTATCTATTTTGTATTATATTGCTAAACATTTCCCAGTTATGTCTAAGTCTGGTTCTGGTCACACTGATGGGTCAAATTTGATACCTCTGGTCTAGACAATCAACAAACAATACAAATCAAGCTCTGTACTGAAGTATTTGTCAATTTTTGGAGTGGGAATGCTCATGCTAAAAATTTACCAGTCACCTCTCTCAGAGACCCAGTTGAGCTAACTCCAGCACAGCTGTGGTTGTGCCTAATCCATTTATCAGGGCCATGATAGAAGATATTTTTTTCAGGCACAATTCAGACTAAATGGCTTCAGAGATTCCCTGTAGCTCTGGGACATTATATCTCTGAGACACCAAGTCCAGTGTCCCTTCCATTGTTTTAGACTGATTTTGAAGTCATTTGGTTTCAGAGTTGATTTTTCCAATCAGTTTAGTTGAATCAGCCAATGCAGCTTTAATCAGTCAGCCAGATGCAAGTCACATTAATCTTTAACTTATCTTTCTACCTTCTCTCTTGAAAAGGTTTCTAAAGGGATTATGAATTCTGAATTTTAGCCTAGTTCAAAAGGCTAAACTTTCTCATCAGACTCTCAGTTATGGCTTGACTTGTTAATATAAGCTTCAAATTATTTCAAATGCCTTTAAAAAATAAAACCACATCCTTTTATTTATCACTAAAAGCAGAAAATCTTCCATTGCAAGAGGATTTGATTTTAAGAATAGTCAAAAGTCAATAAGATGTATGTTTTATGGCTTAAACAAATCTAAGAAATAAAAATTACAATCTCTCATATTAAGAAAAAGGTACGTTAAGAATGGATAAAAAAATGAACTAAATATCCCAATATATGTATGCAAATTTAGTCTCACTGGTATAACTGAAATTGGCATGATAAATATGAAATATATTTCCAGAAAGGTAGGCCTTATTCAAAATAGAGAAAATTAGGAAGGAAGGCAGAAAATAGTTTTATATATTAAGAATATATACTCCTGCTGATGAGTATGCTTCTTGGCAGAGCCTAGATTTACCACTTTGTAATTTCTATCTAATCCTTCTAGTTTTGACCTCTGAGACTAAGTAGAACTGGTTATATCTTCTTTCTATGTAACTGTCCTTCAAATACTTAAAAGCAGTTACCTTGGCACCTCAAAAAAAAAAAAAAGGTGTTGAATTCTTAATTTCATTCCAGGTATTATGCTAATCACTGATTACACAAAGAAACACATGACCAATTCCTGCCTTCAAAGAATTTATATTCAAATGGAAAAGACAACTAGGTACACAGGACTGAAAAGAAAGGTAAGCTTAGAGAGGAAGCTTGATATAGCTGGGAGATGAGTAAAGGCTTCCTACACAAGCTGCTATTTGGTTTGAGTTATGGAGGAAGCCAGGGAAAGTAACAAGTAGAAATAGAGGAACCTTCCACTGAGAATTGATAACCAGTGTAAACACCGAAAGTTGGTAAATGGATCACTATGTGTGAGGAATGGCAAGTACCTAATGGTCAGCAAATTAATAAGGATAGAGGAGAATTGCCTTGCTGCATTGAGAGCTAGATTGAAATTAGATAATATATATTTGTAAGTCAAGCAGTGCAGTTTATGGCATCCTCAGACTTTAAGAGTATCTGATGTAGAGCAAAGGAAGCAGGTGAAAGAAGTGATCCAGGATGAGGGATTGACAAGTGACAATCAAAAAGAATCTAGGAAGTGCTTACTATATTGCAATGTCAACCAAGAATATTCATATTCTTCACCTTAAGCAGTTAATGACATTGGGGGGTATGAGAAAAAGGCAATCAGTATTGGCAAAGAGAGCAAAGATGGCATATTATCAGGAGAAAGTTTCATATTTGTGAGTGTCAGCAAACAAAAGGAATGAGAGGAGAAAAGATTTAAGATGGGAGAAAGTTTACTAATTATGTCCTAAGGACATAGTATGCAGGTAGGAGGGGAGAATAAGAGTGAGATACTATATGCTAGAATTCAGGTAGATTAAAATGAGAAAAAAAAAATTCAGGGGTTAGAGAGGGAAGACTGGTTCTTCTAAAATCTAGGGTTCAGTGTAACAGGGAAGGGGAGAAAAAGAGGAAATCAAAATATTAAGAATAAGTATAGAAAGAGTATCTAGTAGGAGAAGAGATGTCCACTAAAGGAGACACACTATTAGATGGTTCCATATCTCTGGAGGTCCCAAACCCTAAACACCCTCAGGATAAATACTTGAAGACCACTGATATGTCCATCCTAAGTCTTTGCTGTAAGCCAAATACTCCTTGTTTCTTTAAATAGTGGTCACCATATGCATAAAAAATGTTTGTAACACCTCTATTCTCAGGGCAAAGAATTGGAAATGCCCATCAATTGAGGAATGATGGAATAAATTGTGGTGCATGGTTGTCATTGAATATTGTATTCTATGGGAAGTAATGAGCAGAATGCTCTTGGAGAAAAAAATACCCTGGAAAGTTCTCCATGAACTCGAGCAAAGTGATATGTACTATATACAAAGTAATAACAAGATTTTGGGATGACCAGCTGTAAATGACTTTGCTGTTTTCAGCAGTATAGTGATCTATCTGTACTCTGACGTACACTAAAGGATTTCTTCACTCTACTCTGAAGAATTTATCATGAAAAATCCTATTCATACCAAGATAAGAAACTGATTATATTTGAATACAGAATTAAATTATACTCTCTCTTTCTTTGTTAAACTTTATTTTTCTTAAAGGTTTGTTTTTTTTTATTGGGATGGGAGATCTATGTTTTCTTTCACAACATGACTTATATGGAAATGTTTTTGCTTAACTTCCCATGTGGTATTTTAACGGAAGGAGAGGCTGGGAGTGGGGATAAGAGATAGAATCTGGAAAAGTTAAAAAAAAACAAATATAGAAGAATTGTTTTAAATGTAACTGGGGAAAATATTAAATAAATAAATAACAATTTTTAAAGGTGGTCATAATTCATGAATTTAAGGCCCTTCATTTTATTGGTTTTTCCTCTCTGTTCACTCACCAATATTTCAGTCTCATAATGGTCCAAGTTCACACCTTAAGAAAATGGCAGAGCTAGGATTTGAATACAGGTCTTTAAAAAATCTGTTCTATTGTAACAGAATCTCCTTCCATTGTGCTTTGGCAAAATTTGCAATCTTTGTCCTCCTAAAATAATAATGTTCCATGATTGACAACCGTTCCTGGAAATTAGGAGTTGTAATTGATGAGGGCTCAGGACAAATATACTGACAAAGAGGTATGATAGAATAGTAACTGGGAATTCCAACTATTCAAATCAAGCCAAGAGACTAAGCATTTATCAAATGACTGTTGTGTTTCAGCATTGTGCTAAATACTAAGGACACAAAGAATAGCAAAACAAACAAACAAATAATAAAACAAAACAATCCATGCCCTAAGAAGCCAAGAACTATGTATAAATAGCATATACAGGACGAATAGCAGGTAATCTCAGAGAGAAGGCAAAGACAGATTAAGGAGGAGGACTAACACTAAAAACCTAATAGTATTGATGGATCATGGATAAAGTACTGGGACAAAGTCAGGAAAATTTATTCATGGTGTTAAAATCCAGGCTCAGACACCTATTAATTGTTGACCCTGGACAAGTCACTTAACCCTGTGTGTTTCAATTTTGTCATGTACAAAATGAGCTGGAAAAAGAAATGGAAAAACACCATAGTATCTTTGCCATGAAAACCCAAATGGGGTCATAGAGAGTTACAATTGAAATGACTCAATAATAAAAATTAAGAGAAATTTCTTGTAGAGCATTTTATTTGAAAATTAAAGGAAGTCAGAAAAGGCAAGTGTGAAGAGGGGCAAATTTTCAGGCATGGAGGACAATTAGAGTGTGGAGATGAAGTGTCTTGTTTGAGTAACATCAAAGAGTCCAGTGGAATTAGATAAAAATATGTAAAGGGAAATAAAATGTGTGAAAACTAGAAAAGTAGGGTGGAATTGGAATGTACAGGGCTTTGAAAGTCAAACAGGGGATTTTATATTTGGTTCTAGGAGTGAGAGATAACCAGTTGATTTTATGGAAGGGGGAGTGACATGGTAAGACCTTTACTTTGTTGTCATTCAATCAGATCTTACTCTTTCTGACATGATTTGGAGAATTCTTGGGGAAGATACTGGAGTGGATTGCCATTTTCTTCTCCAGTTCATTTAACAGAAAAGGAAACTGAGGCAAACCAAGTTAGGTGACTTAGAGTAACAGAGCTAGTATGCTCAAGGTCAGATTTGACCCCATGAAGATGAATCTTCACGATTCCAAATGAATTGCTCTAACCAATGTGAAATCTAACTGCCAATCTTTACTTCAGGAAGATCAACTTGATATCTGAGTGGAAAATAGAATAGAGTGGGGAGAGACATGAAGCATTGAAACCAATTATAATGTTATTACAATAGTCCTCGTATTAGATGATGGGGCCTTTATCAGAGTTGTGTAATGTCAAAAGACAGAAGGGTCATATAGAAAAGATGTTGCAAAAATAGAAATGACATCATAACAACTGATTTGATATTGAAAATGAAAGTGATGTGTCATGAATGGCACCTAGATTATAAACCTAGATATTGGAAAAATGTTGCTAATTTCAATAGTAATAGAGACATAGAATTGAATCAACATTTATTCAACACCTACTAGGTGCCAAGAATTACTCTAAGCAATTTGAAAACATTATCTCATTTGACTTCAAAACAAATTTTTGAAGTTGGTGCTATTATTATCATCACTATTTTATAGATGAGGAAACTGAAGTTGAGATTCTAATCAACTTGCTCAGAATCACATAGGTTAAAAACATCTAAGACAGGATTTGAACTCTGGCTTATCTCACACAGTTTGGCATTATATCTACTACATAATTGTGAAGAAGGTAGAGTCATTATTGAGAGGGAATTTAAGATATCTATTGAATCCAGTTCAAAATATACAAAAGCAATTGAAGATGTAAAATTGGAGGTCAAGAGAGAGGTTAGGGCTGGAGGAACAGAACTGAGAATCATCTGCATAAAGATGAAGCTGACATTTGCTGAAGCAATCTCTTTGCTTAAGTCAGTGTCCCTAATAATTTCTTGATTTGCCTTAAGGATGACTTCAAGGTTTAAAAGTGACCATATTAATAAAGGAAAATTCTATTCTGGACGTAAGTCTTATCAGGAAAAAAAAAAGAGTCTAGTTGGTAGAAATGATGGGAACTTTAGGGGAATACTAATCACTCCATATTAGAATTTGTTATAAAGAAGGGGACAATTAGGAGTATTCTGATATCCACCCCAGGCTTGGAGAGATTATATTTTCAAAAAGCTCAAAAGGACCCTACTATAATATAAAACCTTGGAAAATAGGGACTGTTTTACTTTTCTATGTGTATTCCTGACCCTTAGCATAATATTTTGCACATAATAAGCACTTAATAAATGTTCCATTCATTCATTTATTCCTTCATCCAAAAAACTTCTCTAGAAGGGAAATCCATTTAAGGGGGATAGGCAGTTCTAAGGAATAAAATTCTGAAAACATAAAAGGAAACCATTAAAGTGAGGAGATAATGAAGAGACAGGTTTTAACATGCCATTTTGTAATTTCAAGGACTTCAGCATCCTATGTAGAGTTTTTAGGCTGATAAAGAAGATGGAAACAAGAACAAGCAAAAGAATAAATATAAAAGTGTAGCATTATATCTATTGTTTACCATCTCAGGAAGGGAAAAGAGGAAAGAGATAAAATTTGTAACTAAGAACTTTAAATAAAAAATGTTAATATAGTGTAAAATTTGGGTCAACAGTCTGAAATTTGAAAATGAGCTGGGAAGTAAAGATAATAATAAGGTTTTGGGATATTTTAGAAGGTTTTTTGTTTGTATGTTTCATTTTAAACTATATGAAGTGGGAAATGAGGCTCAGTCAAGGATGACAAAGAAAAGGGATGGCTAATCAATTCTTATTTCTTCGATTCTGTGCTGGACCACTTCTACTGGTAAAATTTTTCTAGATCCTCCATTTTAAGGACAGTCTTGAACTTTCTATGTTTCATTCCCTCTTATTCCTGTGCTTCTGACTCTCCCATCCACAGCTTTTCTGTTCATTTTCTTTTTTACATGTTGTCTTCCCCAACTATAATGTAAGCTCCTTAAAGGCAAGGATTGTCATCCTTTTTGATAATACCACATTTGTTTGCTTAACACCTAGTACAATGCCTAGCCAACGCTGTGTTCAAGAAATGTCCCTTGCCTACTAACGTACTTCTCTTTCCTCTGCTGGGGAGAATGATTTCAATTTGGAAAAGACAGAACTAACCTGGCAAATAAGTTGATAACCAATGTCAACTAATGTAAGTAGTAAGAGAGAATGCACCTAGACTTGCTTGATGAATTCAGGTTATCTGTGCTAGATAAAGTATATCTTAGGAAACTGAAGGAACTGACAGATATGATTTCTGAGACACTGTCAATGATCTTTGCTAGAGAATGAAGGAAACATGAAGAGCAAATATTATTTTAGTGAAAAAGACATACAGAGAGAGACAGAGAGAAAGACAGGCAGAGAGAGAGACAGATGGATAGAGGGAGGGAGAAGGGGGAGGGAGAATAGAGACTGAAAACTCCAGGGAGAGAAGACTTTAATTCCTGTTAATATTCTAGAACATATTAAAGGAATGATTAGAAATCATAGAGAAACAGAAATATTGAACAAAAAATAACCCTGATAGCTTCATCAGGAACTAGTCATATCAATTTAACTTTATTTTCATCTTTAACAAGATTGATAAACTAACAGAATGCTAATGTTTTCTTAAATTGTAGAAAGCATTTAATTATCTCATATCATTACTATGAAAAACATAGATATCGACCAGATACATAGACAATGGTTAACATACACACACACACACACACACACACACACACACACACACACACATTTAACAACTAATTGAATTGCCAGATCCAAATTGTCACTATTAATAGTCTCCACTGGAGTTGCCCTAAGCATCTATGATTGGTCCTTTACAATGATTTGGAAAAAGATATCCTGGAGATAAGATGCTTTTCAAATTTACTTATGATGCAAAGCCAAGAGAGATAACTCCTATGCTGACAGAAATAATATAAAAAAACAAAAACAAAGGTCCTAAAAGGCTAGAATATTTTACCAAATTAAATAAGGTGAAAATTGCCAATAATAAATGTAAAATCTTGTATTTGTGGTCAAAAAATCAATTTCATAAGTGAGATTTGAAGGAAATGTAGGTTGGCAGAATTTTAGAAAAGAGCTGAGGGTATTAGAGGACAAAAAACTCAATTTAATTCAATAGTTAAATAGTAGAGAAGAAAATTAATGCAATCAGGCTATATTAACAAAGTTATAGTGCTTAAGATGAGGAAAGCAGCAATCCTACCATTCTCTACCCTGGTCATGTCCCATCTGAAATATTTCCACTACTAGGAAGTACATTTTAGATAGAATATTGACTAGCTAGATCTTCTTTCTTGAAGAATAACTAGGTTAGGATGATATAGAACTTGAGAACATGCTAAAATAAGTCAGTTGAAGGAAGTGAGGATGGTTAACCTGAATGAAAAACTTAGTAGAGGGGACATGATAACTACTATTAAAAACAAATATTTCCAAGCATCCCAACACATGATGACATCAAAAAGATCTAACAGTAACTAACATTTATATAGAGCTTTAAGATTTACAAAATATCTTACATATATAATACATATATAATCTTATTTGCAGAAGAGGTAAAAAAAAAACCTGAACTTCAAGAAGGTCAAATGCCTTTCTCAAAATCATAAAACTAATAAATCTCTAATGTTGGAATTAAACTAATGTATACTCTAGTTCTGGGATCCTATCCATTATGCCCAGCTGGCTCCAATGAGGTTGTTTGTATGAAGTGATAGGTTGGACTAGTGTGTTATTTGGTCCAGTCTCTGGCCCTGCACTTAGGAGGACTTGAGTTCATAATTAACCTAAGACATTTACTTACCAGCTGTATGATCCAGGGCAAGTAATCTATCCTCTGTTTGCCTCGGTTTCCTTGCTGGTAAAAATGAGAATGACAATAGCACCTACCTTCAAAGGTTGTTTTGACAATCAAATGAGATAATAATTGTAAAAACACTTGGCACAACGTTTGGCACATAATGGGCACTATATAAATTTTAATCATTGTTATTATTATGATTATCACTTATTATCATTACTTTAGCTTAATCCTGAGGTTTGGTGCATTAATGGAGAGCTGACTAAAACCTGTTCATTACATCCACCATGACAGTTACATTAATAATAATAATAGTACCTAACATTTATACAGCACTTACTGTTTCCAGTAACTGCGCTAAATGTTTTACAATTATTTATCTCATTTTTATCTCTACCATTGGAGGTAGCTGCTATTATTATCCCCATTTTATAGATGAGGAAACTGAGACAAACAGAGGATAAGTGAAACTTATTCAGAGTGTCTGAGGTGGGATTTCAACTCTGGTCTTCTTGACTTGGGGGTCAGTAGTTTATTAGATGCCCTCATCTAGCTGAATTCGAAACAA
Organism: Sarcophilus harrisii; assembly: GCF_902635505.1. Taxonomy (NCBI): domain Eukaryota; kingdom Metazoa; phylum Chordata; class Mammalia; order Dasyuromorphia; family Dasyuridae; genus Sarcophilus; species Sarcophilus harrisii. Next base: position 147,277,502 of record NC_045427.1, read on the forward strand.
TTTAGGTATTTAAACAAAAGTTAATAATCTACTGTGTATATAAGGCACTGTGGGAAACTTTTGTGGAAAGAGAAAAGATAAAAGGTTTCATTGCTGTTCTCCAAGAGCATTATCCTTCAGTCATGTCTGCCTCTTTGAGATCCCATTTGGCAAAGTCACTGGAGTGGTTTGTCATTTCCTCCTCCAGTTCATTTTACAGATGAGGAAGCTGAGGGAAACTGGGTTAAGTGACTTACCCTGACTTCAGTCTAGGACTCTATCCACTGGGACACCCAGAAGCCCTACCAAGAACCTATACAAAACTCACTGAATTCTCTATCACTTTGGGATCACTTATCAATCCCTTTTCAGGTAAATTTCAATTGATGGATGAAGATTGAATCTGGCTGGCTGATAGCACAGGTTTGTCTACTAGACACTTTGCATGCTGAAGCAGGGCCAAAGTTCAATTTAAAGAATAAAGCAAATAGGAAGGGTTTTCAGAGGCAGTTTGCAGTTGGTTGTAAATTTTAATTTTCTTTTCATTCCTGCTTATGGCCGCTAGATGGACACATTACAATGCCATATCCAAGGTCTGTGACAGGAAGAGGGGAAGAAGATAAACCATTGCTCTCCAAAAGTCTTAAGTAGGATAATAATTAACTTGAAAACCCCTTTTTGGTGTTAGATAATTAGGGAATAAAATAATCTTAAAACTGGAATGAATCTCAGAGTTACCATTAATGTTGTATTATTGTTAACTGTTATTATCTGGGTCTGCATAGTTCAACCTTGGTAGAAATGCAGTATTGACAAAGAAGCTTTTATCTCTTCTGTTTCTGACCAGAATCAATTCGTCCCTTCTTATGCAGCCTGGTACCCCCTCTCCCAATTACATTACTGTCAGAATTTTTGCAGGCACCTAAGAGGTAGGAGGTAGTTAGTTAGGGCAGTGAATAAAGTGCTATGCCTAGATCCGAGTTCAAAGCCAGTCTGAGACACTAACTAAGTGACCCTGGATAAATAAGACATTTATTCTCTGGTTGCCTCAATAGTTTCAAATGAAAAAAAGGCAATAATAGTTCCTAATCCCCCTTAGTTGTTATGAATACCAAATGAGATAATATTTCCACAATGTTTAGCATACTATCTTCAGTATAAAAGGTGTTTAATAAACACTTGTTCCCTCCTCCCTTCCTTCTTTCTTTCCTTTTCCCCTTCCTTTTCTCTCATTTCTTCTTCCCTCTTCTTCCTTCCTTCTCTCTCCTCCCTCTCTTCCTCTCTTCCTTCCTTTTCTCTCCTTCCTCTCTCCCTCCTTCCATTCTTTTCTTCCTTCCTTATGTCCTTTCTCCCTTCTTTTGATTCTTCACTCTTTCCTTTCTTAATATTCTTGAAGGAAAGATCTGATCATGTTACTCCCACTCTCAAAACTGTTGCTTCTAGAAAAAAATAATTTGTTGTAATTTAAACCATTTACAATCTAGTTACTCAGAGGGCTTTCCAATCTTATTCCCCATTATGTCTCTTCATGAATTCTGTGCTCTACCCAAACTGCCCCATTTCCCTCCCTTATACACAGCATAGGAGTAATAGATAAGAGTACAGGATCCAGAATCAGGAAAACTCAAGTTCAAACCATGTCTTGGACATATAATGGCTGTATAAATATAGGTAAGTCACTTAACCTCTCTAGATCTCAGGTTTCCCATCTGTAAAATAGAGCTCATAATAGCAACTGCCTCTAGAGTTATTATGAGGAGTAATTGAAACACCATGTGTAAAGTACTTTGCAATTTTTTTTTTTTGTTTGTTTTTGCTGAGGCAATTGGGGTAAAGTGACTTACTCTGGTTCACACAGCTAGGATAAGCCTCTGAAGTCAAATTTGAACTCAGGTCTGCCTGACTTCTGGGCCAGGACTCTATTCATTGTACCATCTAGCTGCTCTATGCTTTGCAAATCTTAAAGAGTTACATAAATGTTAGTGCTATTGTTACTACTATTATTGTTACTATCATCTCTGTGTTTTTCCACAAACTGTCTCCCATGCCTATGATGTTCTCCTTCTCATGCACATCTTTTAGAAGCCCTAGTTCTAATGAAGTTTTAGCTCAACTCTCTCTTCCAAGAGACATTTCTTGACTTCCCCCATTTGTTAATGGTTCTCCTCTACCCTGAAATTGTTTTATATTTATTACTTACCATAGTGTTTAGTATATAGTAGGGACTTAAATGTTCATTAAATATTTAAATCACAAAATTGACATTTGCTACTGATTTAATTTATAAAGTTTGTTACACTTTAAAGTACAATTTCAGAAGCTAATATTTTTCTAGAAAAAATATTTTTTTTATTTAAAGATGTTAAACTTTTTTTTAATTGGAATGTTATATGGAGATGTGATTTACAGAGAACATAGTTTTGTTTTGTTTTTCTTGTAAAATATGCTTATCTGAATGTCTCTTGAGTTGCAAAATACATATTAACTCAGTTTTACTCTATTTTTTTCTTCAGGCACAGAGTATTTGATGCAAAATATCAAGGGACCCAAATTCTAGTCCAGATTTTGTACAAATGACCTTTGTATGACTTTGAATAAGCTACTTAATGTCTCAAGCCTCAAACTCCATTTTAAAAATGTGTATCCAGTATGGCGGAAACTTGACAAAATCAGACATTTTTAACCTACGTTCCATGAACTAATATGTTTTTTTTTAAGCTATCAATATGATTCTTTTCCTTTGCAGTCCTATTTTTTGTTCATTTAAAAATCTTATTCTGAGAAAAGATTCATTGGCTTCACAGAACTTCCAAATGAAACAAAAGCCAAAAAAAGTTAAGAATCCCTAGTTAAATAAATTTTAAAGTTCCATTCTGGGTTAAAATTCAATAATTTTATGCTCATTTTCTCTGCTTGCTTTTCATTTTCAATAGAAAAACAAAGTCCCAAAGAGTACAAAAATCTATTTATAATTAAGAATTATATTACAAGTAAGTTTTCTTAGGTAAAAACCTTAATAATTCAAAGCAAATAGGGAAAACACTCAAACTGAATAAAGTACTGAGGTACTAGTACCAAGATACTAATCCATTCACTTTCATTACCTCACTGGTCAATGTTGAAAAAATTACTTGACACTCCCACTTCATTTTCCTCACATTTGAAATAAAGAGATTAGAATAGATTATTTCTAAAATTTCTCTCCTACATACCTCTCCCCTCCCCATTATATATGATCTAAGATGTGATTTAAGGCACCTAAGAAAAGCCCATATTCTCAAGCTTATAGTTAAAAGGGGACAGTCCACCATTATATTATTAATCCTTATTTTGTAATGAAAATATTTTTAGTCCCTATAGCACTAATCACTATTATATATGTGTGTGTGTGTGTGTATGTGTGTGTGTGTGTGTGTGTGTGTATTAATAGTACTGTCACTAATATCTTAATAAGCATTCATTATCGGTACTGCTTTAATAAAACAGGAGGGCCTTGGGAGGAAAGGGTCAAATAAGAGGAAGTGATGCATTGAAGGCAAAATTCCATTATTTTTTGATTCACAGTCTATGGACTTACAGATGTCAAGTCAAATTGACAAGTGTTTATTAAATTCCTACTATATGCAAAGCACTATGCTAAGCACTGAGATACAAAGAAAGGCAAAAAAGAATCTCTATTCTCAAGAAGTTCATAATCCAACACAGAAAGATATACAAATAACCCCTGTACAAACAAACAAAAAATATATATGTATAATTATAACAAATTTATATAAAAGTAATAAATATATATATATATATAATGATAAAATATTGATACTTGCATTAAGAATTAGTAAGAGCTTTTAGCAGAAGGTAGGATTTTTTTCCCAAAACTTAAAGCCATAAAAGCCAGGAAGTAGGAGTGAGGAAAAAGAGAATTTAAGGCATGGGACACAGTGAAAAATGCATGGAATCTAGAAATAGAATATTTTGTACATGGAAGGAGACCAAGGCCATCAAAGCATATAGTACCTGGAGGGAAGTTAAGTCCTGGGCAACTAAGTGATACATTGGATAAAATATTAGACTAGAAGTTTAAAAAGACCTGAGATCAAATAGAGCCCTGAGACACATTAGGTATATTATTTGGGACAAGTCATTTGATGTGTCAGTCTCAGTTTCCTCAACTGCAAAATGGAAATAATAATAGCATCTATCTTTGAAGATTATTATGAGGATCAAATAAAATAATAATATTAAGGTGCTTAGCACAGTGCCTGGAATATAGTAGGTTCTTAATAAATGTTTGCTCTTTTTTTACACCTAGTTTTACAATGTGTTCTATAAACCCATAGATTAGTCTCTAAATAATCAAGCTTATCTTCAGTAGACTATATTAAATATGTCTTGTACATAGATGTATAATTCTTTTTTAAATGTAGGGAGATGCTATTGTGATTGACAAAATGCAAAGTGATTTAAGGGAATGAATTCACAGTAGCTTTTTTTTGTGGTGTATTTTTTTGACTTGTACTATGAGTATCCCTTCATACTCACAGCACAACTACCATCATGAAGGGGTCCAGAAAACTTTTGATGACTAAGAAAGAATTCTCATACTCAAAAATGCAGAGGACCACTGCACTACAGTTTCTTCTTCCTCGGAAAAGGCCCTTCTGAGCAGGGTTATGGGTGCACTAGAGAAGATGCCTAAGCACTAAGCACAGAGTTACATAGAAAATGACTCAGCAGTGAAAGAATGAGAAGAATGTCATCTTTGTTTGCCCAAGCTCATTTTTTAATATGTCAGTCACCTTGACATTTCCAAAAAGAATTTTTCAAGAGTGTAAATTCAAAAATTATGCAACTTGACCAAATAAAATGGCCAGGATTTGCAGGTGGGGAGAATAAATTCTGGCTTTAGGAGCACTTGACTTATAAGTACCTCTCTTACAAATATATGGTGTGGGAATAAGTGAACTGGATGGTAGTAGTGCTACTGATTGCAAGAAGGTACTTTCCATTTGGGGTAGCAAGGTCAACTAGATTCACATTCTGCTGAATGTCAAGATTCTCATCTTGACTCCTCATCAGCCCCTTTACTTAGTGACCCTGGACATATCACTCTCCCTCTCTTACCTCAATGGAATCTATAAAATAGAATTAACCATATTTGAATTCTCCAGTTCAGGGGTCCTCAAACTTTTTAAATAGGGGGCCAGTTCACTGTTCCTCAGACTGTTGGAGGGCCGGACTATGGTAAAAACAAAAACTTTGTTTTGTGGGCCTTTAAATAAAGAAACATCATAGCTCTGGGTGAGGGGGATAATCATCCTCAGCTGCCATATCTAGCCCGCGGGCCCTAGTTTGAGGACCCCTGCTCTAGTTACTCAGAATTATTGTGAGAATTAGAATAGATAATATGAAAAGCAATTGAACTCATGTTACAATTCCATTCTCATACTTGTGTGAGGCCTCAGGATGTGGTAGACAAAGATTATCAATAACACAGAAAAGTGTCAATCTACTCTGGTAAAGAGAATGTCCTTACTGGAAATTCCTTGGATCAGTGATGGCACAAGAAAAATCTCCTGATTTTTTTCATTACATTACCTTTTTCCAATTACACTAAAAGTTTTTTAAAGATAGGGTCAGAAAAATGTCACAGAATAATAATTCTGTTCTCCAGGTAACTCTTCTAGAATCAGACTGTCTATATATCACGGTTCTCTAACCCTGATGGTTGGAGTATTTCTCTAATGCTATGAGCTCAAATCCCCATTCTGGCATATTTTACCAAATATCCAAATCACAAGGTTCTAATTTCCAATCACCTTCACCTAAAATGAAAAAAAAAATATAAAGCAAACCCCTAAGTATTGTATGGCAAGGTTCTAAGTCCTCTCTCTTTAAAACATTGTCTCGCTTCTATTAACAGCAAGAACAATTTAAACCAAAAAGAAAGAGGTTTGTATCAATTTGTGCCTTTTGAATATACCCCAATTTCTGACTACACAATTAAAGAGTCTTCTCTTCATCACATGGCTAGTCATCCAGAACCAGTTATGAAGATCTATAAATGCAACAACATCCATGTGGGAAGTTCATCAACTGAGCTCTCTCTGCAGATTTATAAGGTTTAGTGGCCAAACCTCTCTCCCTACACAACAGGATTTTTAAAAGATAGGGCTGTAACATGCTAAAATGACAAGGCATTTGTATTTATTCAAACAATAGGCAATGAGATCTGTGTGGTAATAACTATCTTCTTCCTTTTTTATCTATATGCAGCTTTCTAACTAAATATTGCCCTATCCAATGTGATGTCTGCATTTGTTTTTCTCTTTAATATCACCCTTCAAATTTTTTTTCACCATATTTTATGGCCTCATACAATATCTAAATATAAGGAAGTTTTCCTTATACTGATAAGAAGTCTGTTTTTCTGAAATTTCTATCACGCCTAATTCTACTTTCTGGTGTCAAGCAGAACAATTCTGATCTTCTTCCTCACTTTAGCCTTTCACATATTTGAAGAAAGATATCTATTCTAGTTTCTGGTCTCCAGATAACTCATTCCCTTTCTTCAATATATCCTTGTATAGCATAATTTCAAGTCCCTTCATCATCCTGGTTACTTGCCTGAGAGAAATATATGACTTCATTAAATTTTTTCCTCTAAAAGGTGTTATACAGAATTGAAAGCAATAATCTAAACTTAGTTTTATCAGAACAAAGATTTTATAACACTATTACCATTGAATATTATGGTGTATATGGGGGGGGTGCAGTTATTTGTTTTGTATTGTCAATTTAATCTAAAAACTCATTAGTTGCATTTTTTTAAGTTTAAAGTTTTTAAAGTTCTCAGATTTTTTTTTTCTTCACATAAACTGTAGTCTAATCAGAATTCTCCAACCCTTTAATTATAATGCAGGGAATGGGACCCGGGTGTTTTCCCTGAATCCTCCCCTAAAACCTTACAATTTGGCCCTAGTCCTCAATTTTGTACCTTCAAGCAAGTACTTCTCTTGTACTTTGTGGCCATCAAATAACTACGGTAATTGGCCAGCTAGCTAATGTTAGGACTCAACTGTAACCTTGGCCTTATTAGCAGAATGTTCAGACCAACATCACACTTGTTAATTGCCAAGTTTATTGTTAATTTATAACTTGCTTACAAGGTGGAGGAGAGAATGAGAGAGAGAGAACACTCAGAAAATTAGACATTGCCACTTTGGTAAAATGATAGTGCTTCTTCTCACTTGTTGAATCAAAGGAAACAATTGGATTTATTCTCTCATAGTCTGGAAAATTTAGTCCAGCTCTCCATTGACCTAATCTCCTCCAGGGCCCTTTGGCCTAGGGCAACTCTAAATCCCAACTAATACCCCTATGGAGAGCTGGAACATAAATTATTTTCTATGGGTGAAGGACAGGTCACTAGGCAAACTGCCCAACCAATCATCCCGTTGAATTCAATTCCCTGTCTGATAGAAGGAAAGTAGGTGAGAGGTAAGAGATAGAGAATAGAGGGGAGATGGTAATTTCTTTCTAGAGAGACAAAAGATGGGAGGAAAGAGAATAAAAATTAGTTTCAGGCTTATTCATACATACATACATACATATGTACAAAAACATACATACACACATATTATTTAATTATACAATTATACAAATAAATGTAGACTCTGGATTAAATTAAATTTATTTTTTACTTTAAGCTTTTAAAATGCCTCATTAGTTTTGAAATTATTTGGAGTTATCAAATAGAGTGATGAGATAATTGTGACAAAATCTATCACTTTTTGTTGTCTTAAATCATTTGGATACTGAACCAATTGTAACTTTCTAGGGAGCATGCTTTGGAGTCCTTTGTTCTGGTTGTATTAGCTTGTAAAGTAAATGTCATGAAATAGGCTCATAGGATCATAGATTTAAGGCTATATGGAATCTTACAAGTCAAGTTCAACCACCTCTTTGTCTAGACTAAGATGCTGAGACACCAAGATCTTAATGTAGCTTGATTAAGGTCACATATAATAAATAATAACTTAACTAGCATTTATGTAGCACTTTAAGGTTTGCAAAGCATTTTATAAATATATCATTTTGTCTCTGTAGCAGTCCTAAGGGGAAGGTGCTATTATTATCCTTATTGTACAAATGAGAAAATTAAAGCAGACAAAGGGTATTAATGATTTTACTGAGCACACATTGCTAAAAAGTATATTCTTTCTGGTTCTAGCTCCAAAGCTATATATACTTTGCCACCTAGCTCAATAAAAAAGCCAGAACTCAAATCCATACTCTTTGAATTTAGGCTTTATGGAGACCATCTACAGGAATTTGGAATCAGGAATCTGTTGAGTATTAAAAGTTTAATGAGACACATTATGGTCTAAAAGTGTATTTATTCCTGATATGAGGACAAAGCTAATTAGATCACTCTCCTGGTTAACTCATGTTCGTTCAGTCCTGTCTGATTCTGTGTGACCAAATTTGAGGTTTTCTTCACAAAGATATTAACAATTCTAATATAATATACATTTCCTTCTCCAACTCATTTTACAGATGAGGAAACTGAGGCAAACAGAGTTAAGTGATTTGCCCAGGGTCACAAACTAGGAAGTGTCTGAGGTCACATTTGAACCCAGGACAGGCCCAGCACTGTATCTACTGAACCACCTAGCTGCCCCCTGTGACTTCAGTCATTAGGAAATGACCTCACTTTCATATACTCAGAACTCTCTTGATTAGTTTAGCAACATACTAGAAGAATTTATCTAAACATTAGTAATTTAGTCAATATGTATCCAATACAATCTGGTGGCATATATGGTTGCCATACTTGCTACAGAATAACTCCCTTCTCCCTTTTAACAGAGGTTTTATAGAGAGAATATACAATGGTGACTTAAAAAAAATTGGCATTTATTTAACACTTTAGTTTTACAAAGTATTTGACAATGACATCTTATTTGATTTTTACAATCATGAGAAGGAAACATTATAATTATTCCCATTTTACAGATGAAGGAATCAAGGCCTAAAATGATTAAGATTCAAACTCAAGACCTTCCTGACTCCAAGTCCAGCTTTCTATCTATCTGCCAATCAATTCCTTCTGTACAGAAATATAAAGTAGAAGTAATCTCACAAAATTATTCACATCATCAGTCAATTGTTATTAAACATGCTGTTTAATGGCCAAAATGCAATAAACATAATATTAAATAAAGGGTGTTTGAAGACAGAATTAAAATTGATTTGAGAATACATTTAATTCTTAAAAATTGAAAGATCAAAGTATAAATTATAGTTCTGAAAGGTACTTGGTAATGTCCACCATGAAACTAGATTGCACAGTCACTTGCTCTCATTGAGTGTCCTGACAGGTTTTCCCTTCATCTCCATGAAATGTTGACTTCATCCCGTAGTTCATAAAACCTCATGAACATGTTCCTGAAACTCCACACTTCACAGTGATAATCAACAAAATTTATGCATGATGCTGTTGTTATCACATTGTTGAGCTGCAGTGTCTGTGCACAGACTTTCTTGGTATATCATGCAGTGGGATATAATTAAATTACTTGGATCAAGACTGAGATGATTTAGTTCTTTCTTGACTCATCATCATCAGATCTCCATACTTTCACTACTGTGTGTGTTAACACTTTTGCAATGTGTATACTTCCAACCTGCCTGGCACTGAGTGTACTCTGAGTCATCACAGTACAGATAGACAGACTGCAGGCAGCCAACAAAAAACACACGTGTCTTCCTGTTGTATACTTACCTATATGTGTCCTGTCTATCCCCCTCAAAATCATATTATTCCTATATGGAATTGTTTATGTCTTGGGAAGGGACTGGGGAGAGGGAGGGAGAAAAATTTGGAAGACAAGGTTTTACAGAGGTGAATGTCAAAAACTATTTTTTCATGTATTTGAAAAATAAGATATTATTTGAAAAAATAAAGTTTGTAAACCATTAAAAATTATGTTATTATTATGATAAACCTAATATAAATTACTGTTGTCATGAAAAAAGTTTCAAGGTTTATTGAATTTTGAGTTCCATCTGTGGCTGCCTAGGCAGGACTAGACCAAATGATTTTGTAGGCCTTATATGGTCCATGGGCTGGACATTTCCCATGCCTGACATAAAACCTAATTCTGTTATCTAGTTAGTAAACTAGCATTTTTAAAGCATTCCCTATGTGTCAGGCTATGTGCTAAGAACTGAGAAAATAAATCTAGCCAAAAGGAAAGACAACTCTTATCTTCAAGGTCATTATATATATATATATAAATATATATATATATATATATATTTTTTAAGGTCATTATATTTTAATGGAGAAAATGACCCATTCTGGCTAAAGGTTTTTTTTTTTTTTAATAGCTTTTTATTTACAAAACATATGCATAGGTAATTTTTGAAACAAAACTCTGGCTAATGTTGACAAATGGAAATGCAACATTCATTCATTCATTCATTCATTCAACAAGTACTTAATATCTCTACTATGTGTAAAGTGCCTGCTACCTGCTAAGGGTACAAAGACAAAACTGGAACAGTTCTTGTCTGCAAAGAGTTTACAGAATATAAGCAGAATACTGACTGTATGTGAAGGTTGGAAGGAGAGGAACAACATGTATGCCAATAAGGAAAAACAAAGTCATTGGTAGGGAAGATCTCCAATAATTGCAGGGGAAGTAGGGTGGTCAAGGAAAGATCTTTTGCAGGAAGTAGCTTCTTATCCTTAAATGAAGTTAGAGATTCGAAGAAGAAATGAGGAGAGCCTTTGCTATATGTACCTGAAAAGCATTACATGCTATATTTTATTACACACACACACAAAAAAAAAAAAAGTGAGAAGTGACATAGGCAAGTGATTAATCAGGCTGAAGAACAGGGCACTGTTTTCAGTAGCATTAAAGTTTCAAATGTGATGGATGAAAAGATTCATCAACAGCAGAACATAAAGACATTTTAAGCACTTGGACAAATGCATTGGAACACATAGCTGAAGTCCACCTTGTCAAGATTGAAAGCTCAAGTCTGAGCTTCAGACAAATGCATACAAATGTATTGAAAACAGATCGGTAATGCTGTCCTGTGCAGGATTTTGAAACCTTGTTTTTGTTGCTGATCCTGGTACAAAAGTCTCCCTGTTGCTAATGATTATCGATGTGGCCTATCCCTGGCTTCCTCTCATCTACCAGTTTATCAGGTTTCCTAATTTTCCTGACCAGAACACTCAGAGCTATTTACTCAAATTCCCACATGAGTTAATCAGATAAGCAGTGGGAGGTAAAGGCAAAAGACTTGCTTTTTAGACCCAGACCAGCTCTCACTATGTAACCTTAGGCAAAACACCTTAAAAAGCAATTGAGGCACAGAGTTTTCCATTAAAAAGCCTTTTCTGGTCTCACTATGTTGTGGCCATGTCTTCTCAAAACAGAGTGTAAGTCTTGCCATGTCTCATCACATGGGCAAGACTTTCAAGTATGAGTCTAGTGCCAGATTGCTATGCAAAGATCAGCTGAGTTAAGGACATAGGATTTAGCACTAAAAACCTAACACCCAGTTTTACCCTCAGTGGCCAGGATCCTTGGATTTAAAGCAATAGAAGACATTAGAGAGCATTAAATCTAATTCCCTTTTTCACTTCATAAATGAATTAACTGAGATCAAATGAGATAAATAGATGAAATGAATTGTTGGGAGGAAAAGACATGACAAAAGATGTTTTAATCTGATGATCACTTGTCTATTGGTTAAGTTTAATGGGCAACTCTCTACTGATGAGGCTTAGTGGGATGTGTCTTCATGTGACAGCACTATGTTTTTAGCATTTTAAATTTAATTTCTTGAACCCTAACAAAAACCTATTTTCTGTCTCTTCACTCCTCCTTCACTTGAGAAAAAGGAAAACAAAGAGCCTTTTAACAAAAGCATATGGAAAAGAAAGAGAGAAAAAATAGAGAGAAAGAAGAAAGAAAGAGAGAAAGAGAGAAAGAAAGAAAGAAAGAAAGAAAGAAAGAAAGAAAGAAAGAAAGAAAGAAAGAAAGAAAGGAAGGAAGGAAGGAAGGAAGGAAGGAAGGAAGGAAGGAAGGAAGGAAGGAAGGAAGGAAGGAAGGAAGGAAGGAAGGAAGGAGAGAAAAAGGGGGGAAATCCTGTATTGTTCATGTCTAAACATATGGGTGTTTCTCAATTTGCACCCTGTCTTTCAGGAAGAGGATAACATAATTACAGTCTCTGAAAGAATCACCATTGCAACATTGCAACTAAAAAGTTAATGTGTTCTTCTGAACTGAGAGAGGCAGTGTGTCCAGAGCACATGAGGTTGTTTTACCTCTGTACTCTGACCCCATGAGATAACATCTGGAGCACTGTCTCTAGTTCTAAATGTCATATTTTAGGAAGGGCACTGACAAACTAAAGAGCTTCCAAGGGAAAGTGTCCAAGGTGAGTGTAAAGGCTAAAGACCATATAAACTGGTTGCAGGACCTAGAAATGTGTAGCCGAGGGGAGAGAAAACTTAAGGGATGGGAGCTGTCTTCAAATATTTAAAGACTTATTAGTTCAGAAAATGGAATAGATTTGTTCTGCCAGGAACAAAAGTGGAAGCATTAAGTTAATATTGCAGACCAACATCATCAACAACAACAACAGTAGCTAGCATTTATATAACAGTTACTTACTTATTTATTTATATTTATATTTATATAAATATACTATTTATATAATAGTTACTTACTATGACCCAAACATAGTGATAAGCACTTTATAATTATTATCTCATTTGAGAATCAGAACATTTTTTTAGGAAGTTGGTGCTATTATTATATCCATTTTGTAGATAAGGAAACTGAGGGAAGAATAGATTAAATGACTTGCCCAGAGTTACACAATTCTGAAAGTATCTGAGGTTGGATTTGAATTCAAATCTTGCCGATTCTAGTCATAGCACTCTTTCAATTGAGCTACCTAGCTGCCTGTCTGATCTTAACTCGATGGAAGGAATAATGACTGAAACATTTCCTAATAATTAGAAATATCCAAAAGAATTATTTATTAGACATGTCAAATACTCAATTGTTATTCAGGTGCAATTCCAATTTTGAGATTCTATGCTTATTTAAATTTGACTTTGTGACTCACCAGGTCTATACTAGTACCTCTTCCTGAATAGTAAGACCTACCAGGACTTGTAATTCCTGAGCAGACCTTTGAGAACCAAGAAGCACCATGATGTCACTGGAAGAGGAGATCCATGTATAAATACTTAACTGATTTAAGTTAAGTATAAACACTTAAATGATAAAACTCTTTGATTTGTCAAATAGAAGGTTTTTTTCCCCTATCTAGATAAATCACATTTCAGCCATTTTAAAGACACCATTGCCAAAACATATAAAAAATGGAACTCAAAATATTCAATTTTCTTTCCTTCCTCTCCCTAATTATCCACACCATTCATTTCTATGCATACCCTTTGTAGCCTCATCCACTTTATCTTGCAATAAAGATTTTAAAAATCATTTAACAAATCTATCAGCATATCAATCACAGCTGACAGCAAAAATAAGATTCCATAGTTCCCTACTTTTCCAATGAAAAGAGGGAAATACATTTGCCTATCTCTTGTTCATTCATTAATCTGGTCATTAGAATGACACAACATTCAATTTTACTTAATTTCTTGCAAATGTCTAATGAAATAAGGCAAATTAATAATTGTTTTTAAATAGCAAACTCATTTGAGGTTTTCAAATTGATATCTAGAAAATAAGACTCTCTCTTTTTTTCTGCCCTGAAAGTTACCACAAGTCTTCAGATAGGCCAATTTCCAACCTTAGTTGATGCAGGAAAAGTAAAGGGAGAAAAATTTAATCTCTAGTAGTACACTGACAGACATATCGTCCCCAAATCCTAAGTAGGTGAAGCTTTCTTCCCTCATAGTATGGAGAACACTATATTTGAAATCAGAAGAGCTCAGGCAAAACAAAATTTCACAATCTCAAGAGTTGGGGTAAAAAAAAAAATTGATAGTCATCTTATTCCATTGCATACTTGAATAATTATTCCCAAGAAATGGACATAACAGCCTTTGTTTGAAGTTCTACAGAGAAAGGGAACTCAATAGCTTCCAATACAACCCATTCCTTATATAGATAATTCTGACATCAATAAGATGAAGATCTATGATGTTGTCAATAAAGTACCATTACAATTGCAACCCACCAAAACTTAATAAATAAATCTTAGAGAATATCTTGAAACTTAGAGATTAAGGAACTTTTTCATGATCAGAATTTAAACCCAACATTTGAATTCCAAATTAGATACCCTACTCCCTGTCACAATAATTCTTTATAGCTAACTCTGTGGGGGGGAAGGAGGGAAAGAGGAGGGGGGGTAGGGAATCCCTTGACATCAAGCATTTATCTGCCTCTTTACAATGCCTTTTCCTACAGATCTACTGGGGTCAAGGAGAACAATTCTAATCTCTCTGTCTCTAAGATAAAACTGCAAGTTCTTGAAGATAGTTATCTTATCAGTCCTACAATATATACTGCAAGTGCTCTTCCAGCCTCAGCCAGGAGATTTGCAATGAAAAGGAATCTATTCTCTAAGTAAGCCCATTCAACTTTTGAATGATTTTCACATCTGTACACCTAGTGTCTTCCCTTCCTCTTAAGTTTTTCCTTATCTATGCCAATTATTCCTGTTTCTTTCAGCCTATCTTTATATGTCATGAATTTAATGCTCTTCATTGCTGCCCTCTGGATCCTTTTCTGCTTCTGATACCCAGAACTTAACCTGCTAATTTTGAAATAGTTTGACCAGTGAAAAATTACAACTTTCCTGGTTCTGCACATCATATTGTCACTATGGACTGAGATTATATTAACTTTTCTTTTTAATTGTCACATCACACCATTAACATTCCACTAAAATTAAAGAATTTTTATACATGAACTGTCTGGCCATGGTCTTCCCAATTTGTACTTCTGAATTTAACATTTGAATTTCATTCATTTGTTCCCATTAAATTTAATCTTAATTAATTTAGCTTACTCTAAAAGAAGGTTACTTACTAGCTTGTCAAAATCTTTTGGGATCCTAACTCTGGTTACTTATGGTAACTTAATCTTGATTATTTACCCTAGTAGCTTTTGGTAGTTACTAATCTGATAAGAATGGCATTTTTGTCTTTATCTGAGTCATTTAAAAAAAAAATCAAAAACAACACAGAACTAAGCTACCCAAGTAGCTTCGCTAGAGATCAGTTTTCAATTTAATTTTTAATCATTAATGGCTACTTTTTGGTTCTAGTCATTTCAACTCTTGAGAACTCATTTAGCTGTATTATTCCTAGACCACAATTCCATAATTTCCACAAGAAAAAGTAAAAAGATTTTGTCAAATACTTTACTAAATTATAGGTAAAATATATCTTCTACATTCCCTTGTTCTACCGGTCTAATAACCCTTTCAAAAGAGGAAATGAGACTAGTCTGGCATGACCTGTTTTTGTTAAAACTGTTCTGAATGTCTTTGAAATACTTCCTTTCTTAAAGGTTTACTAACCATGACTTGGCTTGCAAAGTAATTTAAATCTATTATCTTAATTTGGTATTTACAGCAGGCCTAGGAAGTAAGTGGTAATGGGGTATTGACCCCATTTTATAGATGAGAAAGTTGAGGCAAGAAGTTTACTGACTTGCTCAGAGTCATATAATTTGTTAGTGTCTGAGGCCAGATTTGAACTTATCTTTCTGACGCCAGGTTTAATGTCTTATCCAACAAGCATCTAGTTGCTTTTAATAATGTGTTGTAAAAAAGTTCCCCAGGATCAAAGTCAAGCTCCCTTGCCAAAAGTTTGTGGTCTTTATTCTCTTCCAATTTTTGAAAACTGAGACAGTTGCTTTTTACCATTCCTGAAACATATCTCTCCTTCTCCAGGATTTTTCAAAGATTGTTGATAGTGGCTAGTAGTGGTATTTGCCATTTTTTTCTGTACTGTGATATAGATGTAGTTTGTCTAGACTTAATGACTTGAACTCATTAAAGGCAGGTAGGTGATCTTTACTAGATCTATGCTTAACCTTATGTTTCAATTCCCTGTCAGCCATTTACCCCCATCCTTTCTAGTTCAAAGATCATCTTTCCTAAAAAGAAAAAAAAAAGAAGTAGATAGAGAAACAATATAAGAATTGAGCATGGTAGGCCAAGAGTTAGTTTAGATTATGGTGAAATAAAACAACAAATGATGCCATAGTTAGTAAGAGCTGATAATATCTTGCCCCAGGGATATGCCCTACCAGGATTGTGCTGTGGCTAACTCTTACTGATTTTCATGAGAACATTTTTACTTCAGAAATCAGCAAATCAGTGTGTGGTTTACTGTTCTCATTAATTGCCTAGATTTTAAAAAGATGATGTGTTAACAATGGAAATTAAACTCAAAGGTATGTCACGTGTATTCTCCCCCCTTTCCCCCCAGAGAGCTGGTTATTAAACATTTACCAGCATGCCACCATAGGATCAAGCATAGGCCAACAAATATAAGTAGTCATCTGCTAAGAAAGGAAATGCTTTTCCTTCCTGGGAAGTGCATAAAGGTCACTCTACCTGCTTCTCAGCTTTTTTCACCTAAAAGAATGAGGAATGGGGAAAAAAGCATGAGGACATCTTCCCTCTGGTATCACCCAGGAAGATCTTAGAAAGTTATACTCACTAAGCTTTATTCTATAGCCTCTTAAGAACTATATGCTTCATATCTCAGGAAAGCAGGAGCTAACTTGCATAGCTAAAATCCAATATATCTATAACTGATCTTTGCCCAAATTACCTTTTCTCTACCACCAATTAAAATCTACCAATTGCTAACATTATATACCACTTAAGGTTTGCAAAGCTATTCACTTCTATTACCTCATTTGGCTCTCAGAACCATCCTTTGAGATAGTCATTTTTATTATTCTTCTATTTCACAGATGTTGAAACTAAGGCTGAGAAATGTTATGCTCATTCACAGCTAATAAATGTCTAAGGCTGATTTTGAATGCAGGTCTTTCTGATTCCCAGGCCATGTTTACTATCATTGTTATTCTGTGTGAGTTTAGCCAAGTCACAGAATCTCATCTGTCAAATGGGGCTAATAATACCTGACTACCACCTTCACAGTGTTATCAAAATAATCAAATGAGATAATATAAAATACTTTGTGAACCATAAAGTATCTATAAACCCTGGCTGTTATCATTATAAAGTCATGCCTGAGCTTTGCTCCTTTGTCAAATAATGCTATTCTAGACTCCTATTTTCTATAAACTGCCCAATGGAAAGAAACAGTTTGCTTCCCTTCTTAATCAATATCAGATCTTCCCAAAGATGGAAAGTTATAGGAATATTAAAACACCCTTACACTTCTTATTGGGCAGGGGTCTGAAACAGACTCCCATATACCATGTATCCATGTATGTTCACTAAATAGATGTGAACCAAAGATGCTAATAAAAGGAAATATATAAATTTATTGACAATCAATTAACACACTTTAATGCATTTTAGGCTGGCTATTTTAGGAGGCAGCACACAATACTGCTGGAAGGCATGAGTTCAAATCTCTTCTCATATATATATATACATACACACACACACATATATATATATAGTCTTGGAGAAGTCACTTAACCTATATGAAACTAAGTTTTCTGACTAGTAAATTGAGGATAATAATAGGTCCTTCCTACTGTAAATAAAGCACTTTATCTACTTTAAATAGAATAAACTTTATATAACTGAGCTGCTGCTATTTTTTTATTATTGTGATTATATTCCTATCCAATTTTAGTAACATAGGCACTGTACCTTCCCATAAAGAAATTAAAATATAATTGATTAAGCAAGATACTGAACAAAAAATATTTTGTGAATATAGAAAGAGGACCTTTGATTTCTTTGGTATATCAAACTTGCAGATGAATAAACTCATTCTCTGAATATCAAGTTGGCACTTTTTCTGTAATCTACATTCTTAGAGAGCTGTCTAGGGTACTGAAATTTTCAGTGACTTGCCTAGGGTCACAGGGTCAAGTATGTGTTAAAAAGAGGAAATAAGCCTGCAACTTCCTGGTTTTAAGGAAGCCTCTTGCCCACAATGCTATGTTGCTACATAATATCTTACATTTTTAGAGGAACTTAAGCTTTACTAGACATCCCTGAGAGTTAGGGAAGTCTCAGAGAAAGGGACTGCATCTGCAATCTCACAGACAAGTGTTAACTTTGTCACATTACTAGCCCAAGAGACAGAGTCAAGATTCATCCAAAATTCCACTCTATATCCTTTTCTTATTCTTTTACTTTTCCCCTCTATCCCTCTGTCTCTCCATTCTAAAAAAACTCTCACTCTCTTGTCTCTCACATATATATTTAAAATAGCATTACAAGACCAGATAGCAAATGGCTAAATTATATGATAGAGACAATTAGAAACTAGAGTATTATTTAATTCTGTTAATTGTGTGCTATAGGCAATATCAGGCAGCTAGGTGATATCATAGTTCATAGAGCACTGAACCTGAAGTTAAAAAGACAGCTCAGTTGAGGTCAAATCTGGCCTCAGACCACTTACAAGCTCTATTACCTTGAGTTAGTCACTTAACCTTACTTGCCTCAGAGTAGACATACCATTCACAACTGCAAACACATAATTTTGTATTTGAAAAAATTTCTTCACGTACAAGATAAACTAGAGAAGAAAATGGCACACCACTCCAGTATCTTTGCCAAAACTCAAAATGTGGTCCAGAAGAGCTGGACATGACTGAAGCAACTGAACACACAGGTAAAATATATGGAAGAGAGTAGCACTAATGTGGTTAAGTTTTCATAAAGGACTTGAAACATGAGCAGAGACTTGAAAGGTAGAAAGAGGGGAGATGAGATAAGTGAAAAACAGGAGAGAGGACAGTATAGATGAATACAAAGAAAGCAATAATGAGAATGATATGAGTATCCTGAAGTGGTTGGAGTAGTGTTATTTTTAGGAACACCTGCCATACTCTATAAAAAGTCAGGTTGAAAGTCACTGAATTATGGGACTCAGAAGAGAGTCTTTTCAGCAATAAAGAGGCTATCTCTATCTTTTAACTCTGATCCAACCTCATCTGATCACGTGACACAGTTTATGGCGGATACTAAAGAACTGGAAAATGTCTAGGACAGAGTAGTCAAAAGGGCTTTGAGTTCATGCCAAGTGGAGAGTGGTTGAAGGAATAGGAATAGGAATAGGTTTAGCCAAGAGTAGAGAGTAAAGGTAGGGGAGGAGAAGTGAAATCTGATTAAATATCTTCAAGTATTTGAAGGACTATCATGGGAAGCAAGAATACACTTGATTTGTTTTGTCCCAGATGGCAGAACTAAAAAAAAAAAAAAAAAAAAAAAAGAAGGCTGTTGCACTGAGGAAAATTTAGGCTTGTTATAATGAAAAGCTGGAGCTCTGAAGTGGAATGAATTATCCTAAGAAGTAATGAATTTGCCCTCATCAAAGTTCTTTTGGCAGAGGCTGAATGACTATTTGTTGGGTTATCTGCTAAGGATTATTTTTCATCTTTGGGTTAAACTAAATAGATGCTAAAGTCCTTTCAAAATCAGAAATTCTTCAATTCACTACCAATTCTATTTGATGGCAGAAAAGTCATTATACCTGTATGGATTTAATCCATAAAAGAAATTATTTGGACTATATGATCTATGAGTTTCTAATTCTCTAAAAATTGCATGATATATAATCTGAAGAGTGAAAACTTCATTTGGTTGCTGAGATGGGTATCCATTGAAAACACCAAAACCAAATGGAAAAATTTAGTCTTTCTGTAATAACTGATAGAGAAGCATTAAAGATTTTTATAAAAAGTGATAGGACAAAAACATAATTTTAGGATGATTCATCCAGTTTAGTGTACAGGATGGCTTGAAAAATAGTAAAAGTCTTGAGAGACTAAAAAACTATTATGATTTAGGGAACTTTATATGTGCTTTTAGAACAGACAATCAAAAGTGATGAAGAGTAAATTAAATGACTAGGAAGAAAGAGTAGCCCTGAAATGATGCAGTTGAAAAAGCCCATGTGTACTAAGGAGTCATTTTCCTGAAATATATTTGTGATATAGAGCTGGAATAGTAAAAGCCATTGCTTGTGTGCTTTCTGGAAAGAGAAAGCTCCAGATGGGAGCAGCTGGATAGTCCCCTAGGGTGTCTGACTTTGAAACCAAGGCCCCTGAGGGTAAGGGGACAATTTACATCTGTATGTAACCACCTCCCCCTCACACACACACAAAAAACCCACTCTCCAACTCCAGCAACATGGGTCTCAGACATTTCCTGAGGGAAAGTGAATACACATCTTACACTAGCTGAGTGCCCCTTTCCCTTCAAATGACTGTTTGCCCACCTGAATCCTACAAGGTTCTTCCATCCCCTGACTTCTTGGGGGAGGAAGGACTGGCAGCTGCGCTCAAAGTAAAGCCAGGAAGCTTCTTGGGGTCACCCCAGGATGTATCTGCATCACAAGGAAGAAATTATTTCCTCAATGAGGAAGGCTGTGTTTGTCTGAAACCCCAGGGAGCTGATGAAGTGTTAATGTGTAGATTTGCAGTACCATTGGCCTTCCCTGTAAAAATGCCTTGGGTTGTGAGAACAGAGTTGCTGTGGGTGATCCAGGGCAGTACTTGGCTAGGTAAACACAGATTGGACACAAGTCCTGCTACAATGGTCAGGAATCAATGTTAGAAAGGGAATGGGCTAATTTGTCATGCTGGTTACTTGTAAACAGAACAAATGAGAGTTCTGCTTACCGAGCAGCATCAAGAAAGCAGTTCATGGATAGGCAAACTAACACTTCCATTAAAAAAAAGTCTTCTTCCAAGGAGACCTAAAAGTTGCCTATTGCAACAGTAGACTGTCCCAAGACATCACTGTGGCAGTGATAGCATCTGTTTTTCAATCTGGCTTCACAACTTAATGTTGGCTGGTAAGAATAAGAGGTAAGATTCGCTGTAGTCAATTTGGGTCAGAAAACTATCAATAAGAAAAAGAGAAATGAGTAGTCTATGCTAGAAGAAAGGAATAGGGTCAAGCAACAAAAGAAAAGTCAGTTGTCATTGACTTTAAATAGGAAAATGGATAAAGTCAGGGGGTCTAAGTGAGGTAAACAGACTTTATATTGAGAAAGTCTTTTAAACATAATTCTGTCGATCACGATGTCAAAGGGGAGCTTTCAAAAGTTGTAAAGCTTAACAGTTTAATGACCTGCTGCTGGTATGGAAGAAGAAAAGAAGCAGTCAGTTAAAGATGATGGGTGAGTTACCACCCACGTTGAAACTGAAAAAGCTGCATCTAATCTATTTCTTGGTAGTTTCCTAACTGCAATCATTAGACCTATGAACTGATTAATGATAACAATAACAATAATGATAATAATAATAATAATAGCTGGCATTTTTTGGCGCTTTGAGGTTCATTTGATCTGCATAGCATATGTGCTACAGCATTTTTATGGCCATTTTACAGATAAGCAAACAGGCTCTTCTTCACATTATTTTAAATGAATAGAGATCACGTAAGTTAACCAACCACCTCATTTTTCCCCACTTTAATGGGAAGTAGGGTTCATGTAGTGCTCAGTTTAAAAAAAAAACTATTTAGGTCTCTGTGCTTCAGTTTCTCCATCTATAAAATGAGGGGAATTAAATTAGTTTTCCTCTTAGGGCCCATCATTGAGAGAAAATACTAATGGAACAGAGCACCAGAAATGCAAAATTAATTCCCTAGTTAAGGACAGAAATGAAAAGAAAACCTGGAAAATCTAGAAAGTCAGTCAGTTAATTAATAAATATTATTAAATGCCCCCTATGTGCCAGGCATTGTGCTAAGGACTAGAAATACAAAGAAAGGCAAAACATAGTCCCTACTCTCATAGAGCTTAAAGTCTAAACTGAAGAGTTTGGATATTATCTAGGCCAATCTCTCCATTCCACCACTAAGTATGCTGAGACCCAGAATACAGTAGACAATGTGAAAAAGGTTATACAATCAGTTGTTATTTCATTGGAATTTGCAAAAGCCCTCCCATTTACTTAGTTTCAAAAGTGAGGCTAAAACACAGATTTCCTTACTCCTACCTCAGTGCCATTTTATTAGACCTTAAGAGGTCTCGATTTACAAATATATTAGGTTATTTTCCCCAAAGTTATTTTCATATTTTGAGATGCTCTTCTGAAGGTCCCTCTTTAATAAGTGGGATATGGAAAGGACTCTGTCATATCAACTTTTTAGAAAATTCACTACAACTCAACAAAGATTATATTAAGCATTTATTTCATTAGTGATTCTGTGATAGCTCTGATTATATAAAGAAAAAAAAAATGAAACAATCCTTGTTCTTGATGAATTCAGGAAAATTGAACATGATCATGACAAATAAAAACAAATAATTTGAAGAGTAATAGGATGTTCGCAATCTGGGAGAAGGAGAAGCTGAGATAGAGTAAGAAGAAAAGAGAGTTTAATAGAGGAAGTGGCACAAGGGACAAGTACTGACTTGAAAGAGGCAAATATGAGTTCTAGTCTTACTTCTGATACATGCTATGTGACCCTAGACAATTCATATAGTGTTCTAAGCAACTCTGTTACACTCTAAATTGCAGAGAAGTTGCTGACCTGTACTGGTTCTTAAGCCAAAAAATTACAGATATAGTTTCTGTCCCTTATCAAATGCCTGACACGCAATTCATGCTTTCTGATAGATAATCAGAGCTCTGTTTTAGGTAGATTACCCTGACAGTTACATAAAAGAATAGATTAGAAAGGAGAGAAATCAGGACAGAGGAAAGGAGAATGATATAATTATTACAATAGATCAAGCAAGAATTAGGGAAAGAATGAAATAAGATAATTATAGTAAGAACAATAGTTCATAGTTATACAGCTCTTTAAGATTTATAAAACTATCCCTAACAAGCTTGTGCCAGGTACATATTAATACTAACAGTAACAGAAGGCCTGGAATGATGGAACAAATATTAAGGAAATAAAATCAATAAGACTTGGTGACTAAACTTCTTTCTTGAAGGTTATCGATGAACTAACTATTAATTAGTAAATCTGACAGCCTTTTCCCAATACTCATTCCTCTTGACCTATTTGTATCATTAGCCACTGTTTACCACTTACTGATCATAGAGACTGTCTCCCCTGAGCTTCAGTTGTGCATCATTGATTACTTTGTAGACATTTCAAACTGAATGTGTCAAGGATTTCAAACTACACACATCCCAAATCAAACTAATTATTTCCCTCTAATGTCACCCATCTTCTAAACTTCCCTCTTTCTATTGAAGAAATCATCTTTGTAGTCTCCCAGGCTTATAACCATGGTTTTATCTTCTATTCCTCTTTCTCCCTCACCCCATATTTTTACCTTCAAAATATCTCTTACATCTATCTGATTCCTTCTCTCCCCTCAAATGTCTCTAGGCTTAATGGAGACTCTCATCTCCTCCCTATTTTTTTACATTGCTTCTTTACTGATCACTCTGTTTTAAGTCTGTCACCAATCTAATCTATCCTATACTCTGCTGTCCAAAAGTAGTTTTACTCAAGCAAGAGAATTAGCCATGTGATCCCCTTGATCAATTCCAATGGCTTCCTGTTGTCAGTAGGATAAAATATCAAATTCTTTCTTTAGCTTTTAAAGCCCTACACCACATAGTCCTCACCAATGTTTCCAAGCCTTTATTAAACATTATTCCCCTCCTACACTGAATCTCACACATGGAATTCCACATTTCATCTTCATGTCTTTGCACAAACTATTCTTCAAGATTGGATGCATTCTCTTTTTATCATGTTCCCTCAGAGTTCCTCTCTTTTTTAAAGACACTACTCAAACACCATCCTCTACATGAAACCTTTCTTCATCCCCTTGAACTGCTATTGTCTTCCCTTCCAGAATAGCTTGTATTTAATTAATTTATATATTATATTTATTCACTTTATAAATATGCTGTGTTTTTATATGTTTATTGTATCCCTGATTAGCATGTTAATTCCTTGAAAGTAGGGGTTATTTCATTCTTTGTATTTATGTCCCAAATACCTAGAACAGCACCTGGTAGTCTGACATTCAGTCCATTAACAAACATTCATTATACCCTTACTATGTGCCAGGTGCTGTACTAACCACTGAGAATAAAAAGGAAAGCAAAAATAGTCTCTACCCTCCAGAATCAGACAGTGTAATGTGAGACATTGTGTAAATAACTAGATATACACAGTAAATGGAAAATAATCGGATAAGGAAGACATTAGGAGCTTGGGGGGAGGAGGAATCAAAAGTCAAATAGGTTTCTTATAAATATTTTGTTGATTTTTTGACTTTCATGACATAGAGCCCTTTCCTGGTTTTTTATCATAGGAGTGTTTTTCAGCATTCTTCCTTACTCTCCTTTGCCTAATTATATCTACAACCCATCATCCTAAAAGTAGCTGTTCCCCAAGAATCAAACTATCTCCTATCCCTGTGCTATCTCTTTTAGTGATCTTATCAATTCCAATGGGAAAAATTTACTCTGTTTAAAAAAAGACAGAGAGATAGAAAGATAGATAGTTGGATAGATGACAGATGATCTCAAGCACTACCATTTAAGCTTCTTACTTCTGAATCATCCTCAATGCTCTTATAATTGTCAATTCTTGTCTTCTTCATATGGAATTTTGTAATTGTCAAATGTATCCCATTTTCTCCCCTCACATGATCCTCATTCTGATATGACCTTCATTACCTCCTGTCTCACCTATTAAAACAATTTCCTAATAGGACTTCCAGTTTCCAGTTGATCTCCTCTCCAAATCTATCCTCCCACGCTAATCTTCCTAAAGCATAAGTATAACCAAGATCAAGGACTTCCAAGGGCTCACTATTATCTTTAGCATAAAATGCAAACTTTTCTGTGTGGCATTTAAATACTTTCACAGTCTAGTTCCCTCCTATTTTTGCATACTTATTTTACTGGGGAAATGAAACTTTTCTGCTCCAAATCTATATTAAAACTGTCATCAACCCAGACTATATCAATTGATTTAAATGTGGATAGGCCAGTTTATGAATAACCATTGAGGCAAGAATAGGATACTTACTTTCTTAAATTATTTCACCTCCTTTTTATGTACTAAAGTGAAATGACCTAAATGCCATTCCTCAAACCTAGCATTCCATCTCATGACTCAGTATGCCTTTGCAGATTGTCCCTTGTGACTGGAATGAGCTCTTTTTCTCTTCAAAAATCAATTCATATGCCACCTTCAGATCCACCAGTTGACAATGATCTCTCCCTTCTCAAAATTTATCTGATCACCTGTTATATCTCCTCAATAACATGCAAGCTTCTTGAGAGTAGAAAATGATCTTCTGCTTAAAAAAAAATCTCCGGGCAGGTAGGTGACACAGTGGATAAAGCACCAGCCCTTAAGTCAGAAGGGTCTGGGTTCAAATTTTATTTCAGACATTTAACACTTCCTAGATGTGTGACCCTGGGCAAATCACCATTGCCTCAGAAAAAAAAAAATCACCATACCTAGCACAGCACCGCACATGTAACAAACAAAATAAAAATGTGAATATGAAGAATACATAAGAATTAAAAAATGATGCTGAAATTCAAGCTTGAGATTATGAAGGTAGTGGAGTCATTAACAAACTTAAGGAAACAAAAGGAGTATCAGATTTAGGGAAAAGAATGGTGGGGAGTTTAGACATAGTCTGATGTAGATCAGAAGACTCAATAAAGAGTTAAGAAAATGGAGCTTGAGCTTAGGAAAGAGATCAAATCACAAGCTAATTGATTTAGAACTAGACATAAACACAAAAGTCACTTAACTGATCCACCCCATTCCCCCCACAAGAAAGCTAAAGCACAGTAACACTAAGTGAATTAATTGCCTAAGATCATACATTTATCATAGAATTTCAGAATCTCAGAGTTGAAAGACATTTCAAAAGTGATCTACTCCAGTATAGACATGAACAACAATGGTCTCAGTGGTATACCCAGAAATCATCCAGGCTTTCCTTGAAGACCTAAAAGGACAGGGATTTCATTCCATCACTGAACAGCTCCCCAAAAGATTCAGGGATCTTTGGGGGGGCTAGGTTTAGGGGGTTCTTTTTGTTTTGTTTTGCTTTTTACTTTTGTTAAATCTCAATTTACTTCTCTTCAGCTTCCACCTGTTGTGCCTTCTGGCAGCAATAGCAACAATAAATCTAAGCCCTTTACCTGAGGAAATGAAACTTTTCTGCACTGAATCTATATTAAAACTGTCATCAACCCAGCCTATATCTATTGATTTAAATGTGGATGGGCCAGTTTATACATAACCATTGAGGCAAGAATAGGAGACTTACTTTCCTAAATTATTTCATGGCTTCATTCATTCATTCATTCATATCATTTTTTGCATTGTTCTATATATAATATATTGGGGCTAGGTTTTTAAGGGAGCATAAGTATTAATAAAATACAGTGCTAGTTCCAAAAAACTTAGTGTAGTAATTCACATATACAGATAAGAGCAATAAAAATTAGTGAACTATATTTATATGTATGTAAATAAATCAAATGTAATTAGTGAACATTAAATGTAATAGGAGAAATTTTTATGAACTATGAGATCAGATTTTTTTTTAAATTGTTCCAGCAGGGAGAGATCAAGAATTTTAATTCCCTATAACTTTATTACCTTTAATTATACATATGTGTGTGTCCACGTGCACACACACACACAGGATTCATTTCCTCAGGTAAAGGAAATGAAAAATTTTCTGCACTGAATATATATTGAAACTATCACCAACCCACATCATATGGGAATGGATCAGTTTATTTATAATCACTGAGGCAGGAATAGGATACTTACTGTCTTAAATGATTTCATGGCTTGATTAATTCATTTGTTCATTAATCCATTCAACATTGTACTATGAGAGAGAGAGACAGAGATAGAGAGACAGAGAGAGACAGAGATAGAGAGAAGGAGGGAGGGAAGAAAGGAGGGAAAGGAAGGGATATATAGATGTAGATATCTCTCCCTACATAATATGTTGTTATGTTTGGGATTTTGCATATATTCTCTTCCCATTAGAAAGAGAAGTCCTTGTGGCAGCTATGTGAGACAGTGGATAGAGAACCAATCCTGAAATAGAAGCACCTGAGTTTAAATTTAACTTCAGATACTTAACAATTCCTGGCTGTGTGACCCTGGGCAAATCACTTAACCCCAATTGCCTCAGCAAAAGGAAGGAAGGAAGGAAGGAAGGAAGGAAGGAAGGAAGGAAGGAAAAAGGTTTTGGAATTCAAAGGTAAAATGACTCATTACTAAATATCAGAAGAGATAAATAATGTAAAATATCAGAAAGATAAATAAAAGTTTTCTAATGGAGATACCTCCTAACATATTTCTCCACTTTCAGTGTCTTCTCTTTTTAATTGATCCTACACATTGTTTTAAGAGTGGTTTGTCTTACTGTGTGGATATCACCTCATTAAACCACTTTACCTTTGAATTACAGTCTTTATATGAAAACTCAGAAATGCCAAATTAAAAAAGAAAAGAAGGAAGGGAGAAAGGAAGGAAGGGAGGAAGGAAGGAAGGGAGGAAGGAAGGAAGGAAGGAAGGAAGGAAGGAAGGAAGGAAGGAAGGAAGGAAGGAAGGAAGGAAGGAAGGAAGGAAGGGAGGGAGAAAGGAAGGAAATCACTATTTATTAAGTACTTACTCCCTGTCAAGTGTGAGAGATTAACAAACATCTCATTTAATCCTCACAACAACCCTGGAAATTAAGTGCTATTATTATTATCCCATGAGACAAATCAATGTTAATTATCTTGCCCAGGATCACACAGCTAGTTAAGTGTTTCAGTCTGGCTTTGAATTCAGGCTTTCCTGGCTCCAGGTTCCTCTATTCACTATCCACTTAGCCACTTTCTGTGACCATACCATTCTATAAGAAGCTACTTCATCATATCACTGCCTATGATTTTTTTTTTACTCCTTCATATAGCCAATAGTTTCAACTGTTCTAAGTATGGGTAACAGAAAACTCATTCCATATGGAAGATATATTTAAATCACCATGTTATTAGAAAACTATGAAGATTGAGTAGGCTATCCTATTCCAAGAGGAATATGACTGAAATGCCATAGACATTTCAATGCTTTCAACATATACTATCCAACTGATATGGTCATATATCTGCTTTCTCATATATCTGCTCTCAGGTCATATACATGAGGGTTCCTGGGACAGGACACAGCTGAGATTTCTAGGTAGCCATTGTTGACCATCTGCCTGTCTCAGGAGGTGTAGTCAGCTTGAAATTAATCAGGATTCAAAGCAAGGCATTACGCAGGTTAGTGACCTGGTCAAATGTTTTCATAGGACCCTAGTGGAGCCACAGTCATAGAGTCTTTGTTAGACACTGTGGCAACACCCAATTAATTCATTCAAATGTGCTTTACCTCTTGAAATGGCTGAATAAATTCCCAGATAGATGAAGGTCCAGAGGCAAACATGGTAGAGAGAGGGAGAAGAATATCTGAGTGAGATTATTCTATTGCCTAAATTGAATAGTTGAATGTAAAAGACTCAGATGCAGCAATAGAATGTGTGTTGTAAGAATAAGTGTCACAAACCTATTTAGTTTACCATTGAAAACTCTTGGTAGTAGTCTAGATAGGTGAGAAAAAATCCACCTCCTACTCTCTTCTTTCCAACAGCAAATCTTCTCTTCCTATTTTCTTCCTCATTTCCTTTCTTTCCTCCTCCTTTGCCTTTGCATTAGACCTCTTAACACTGATAGTGGTCCTCTGAGTTAAAGAAACTATTGACCCAGCATTAGGATTTGCATAAATAGCCATAGCTGGGATATTCTGTAAAAATCAGCCAGAAAAATGATAGCTCTAAAAGTTTGAAAAGATGATTGTTTTATTTGATTTTTCCTGAGATAAAACAGAAATTTACTTTTTTGTAATTTCTCCCCTTTCTTCCCTTGTTCTACCTTCTAGGAATGTTGTGTTCGGGCTAGTTTTCTGGAGGTCCTTTGGACAGGCCTTGCTCTCAGTAGGATAGATACCTCAAGAATGGTCAAAAATAGAGTTTAGATTCTTTATTCTGGCCCAGTCTTGATCTTAGTGCAGGAGGCATGAGAACCATCACAGGTTGGTCAAAGATAGAATGTCTATCTTCCAGTCCTTCTTAGCTCTTAAATACCTTATTGTAATTACATTATTACAGCATACTGATTATGTGTGAACTTAGAGAACCATTACATCACCATACTAAGTACTAAGTATATGTGTGAACTAGAGAACCATTATCTCATCAATTCCATTAAGTTAACACCTTATTTCAAGTATATTTTTCCAGAGTTTTAGCCCTCTACATAGGAACAAGTGGAATATTTTTCCTCCACAAAAAAGCCCCTCAAATACTTAAAAATAGTTATCATGTCTCCCCCGAGTCTTTTCTTCTTCAGACTAAATGTGCTTGATTCTTTCCATTAATTTTCCTATGTCAGATTAATGTTCATTTATTATAATGAGTCTCTCCTAGTCACCCTCCACTTTTGCAAAGTCCTTCTCAACTTCTGATGCCTAGAATGAATGCAATATTCTTGATGATGACTAAGGTAGATATTTAATAAATGCTTCTTGACATATTAGTGAATTATATGACCATAGAAATGACTCTATCGTTTCCCTGTTTTGAAATCTATATTTCCCTTAATACGTGCAAAGATTGCATTATCTTTTTTTTGTCTCCCACATGACAATGGTAACTCATATTGGGTTTACAGTTTTCTAAAACCCTCAGAGATTTTTCAGAAAACCACTGTTTATCCATGCCTCCCTTAGCTTTTGATTTGTGAAGCTGACATTTTTGTGTCCAAGTGCAATATGTTTCATTTATCCCTTCTGAATATATTTTACCATATGTAGCTCAGGGTTCTGGGCTATTTATTTTTCATTATTTTTATTTATTTTTATCCTGTTTTTTGAAATTCTGATTCTGACATTCAGTGCATATAGTATGGTTCCAAGTTTTGAGTCAACTAATGTAGAGGACTGGAACTTTGGAGAAGTATATTTGAAATAAGGATTCTTACAACAAGGTATTAACTCAGTGGAATTGATGAGATGATGATTCTTTAGTATACATATACTTAGTACTTAGCAAAGTGATGTAATGGTTCTCTAGTTCACACATAATCAGTATGTTGTAATGATGTAATTGTATTAGGGTATTAAAGGCTGAGAACGACTGGAAAAGAGACATTCCATTTTTGACCAGCCTCATGGTGGTATGCTTTCCATGCCCAGTTAGCTTTCTTAGAGGCCTCTCTCTCCTTGGTTCCAAGAGCTCTTGCAGCTTGTCTTTTGCCTCCGCTTTCTTCAGTCTCCAGCCAGCACCAAGGTGAAAGTTGGAATGAATCTGACTCCACCTCTGAGAGTGGGCTTCTGGGCTTCCTCCCAGAGTGCTCCTCTCCGTTTCCTGGCAATGTTTCCAAGTAGCTAATTTGAAGTTCTAAGAGCTTCTTATATATGATCTCCCGAAGGTTGACTCCTCCTACTGCAGGCAGGGATTAAGGGAGGTATGAATTCACAAAGTTACAAAGTTAACTTTGTGAATCTCCCATACTTGTGAATGAACTCCAGTGAGTGCTTAAATACTTCTTGATTATATGAGCTCTCTAAAGGTGTGAACACAAGCATTGTTTCCATTAGTTCCACTTAGTACCTTGTTTCTTCTGGCCCATAACATCTCCTTGTAAGATCAGATCAATCAATCATACGGAACCATGCCATATTAGATAATTATTGTCTCTATCAACTCTAATGAATTAGCACTTTGTAAGGATTCCAACAGTATGCCATTTACATAGATAGTGAGCATAGTCAGTCAGCTGTAACAGCTGCAGTCCAGAAATTAAAAATCTGATAGGCTTGTCATCCTGCTTTTATTCAGGTTATTGATTAAAATGTTAAATGGCACAGAAGTAGCAACCAATCCTTGGGGTACTCCACTGGAGACTTCTTATTCCATTGACATAAAACCATTAACATCTACTCTTTGCATCTGCCCATCTAAGGAGCTCTAAATCTAATTGTATAGTGATCTAGTACTCATCTCTCTATATTATTTGCAAGAATATTATAAAATGGTTTATTTAAAAAATATTTTTGCTAAGATATAGTCAATGTATGTCTTCAGTATCCTATTATTCTACTAATTCAGAAATCTTATCAAAATTGGATATTAATCTGGCTTTAGTCTGACATGAACTTTCTTGACGAACCCTTATTGGCTTTCTATAATTATAACTTTCCTTTTTGGAGGGTCACCAATAAACTTGTTTAGCTATCCAATCCACAGAATTTTCCCAGGTATCAAACTCAAGGTTATTGAACCATATATTGAAGACTCTATAATCTTCCCACCTACCTTTTTTTTTTAAAATCAAGACATTTGTCCTTCTCTAATCATGTAATGCCCTTGTTCTTCATGACCTTCCAAATATTACTAGACGTATTTCTTGAGTCATAATTGCCAGTTCTTTTAGATCTATTCTTCATCTCGGCAGATAGTTTGAAATTCATCAAAGGACACTAGTTGTTGTATTGATATCTCCTGGTTTAAGTAAATTATTTTATTAGGTAAAGGAGATAGATAGATGCATATATATGTATATGTAGATATGTATGCATGTGTATATGAAAAACTGCATGTATACATGCATACATATGTGGTGAATATATGTAAACAATACATCATTTTTAACAATTGTCAGTATTCTTGAAATCTGGGATACATGGTGATACCAATGAGGAAATGCCTATAAGCCAGTAGACACCCATGGACAACCCCAGAGAATGATTGCTGGAGTATGTCTTTTATACAATAAGTATCACTAATCAGTTAATCATAACTCTAAACAATAACCTTATAAAAATAAATTATAGTATCATAAGTGAACATCAAGGCTAAACCATCTGAGCTGGTGTTTTATATATTGGTTGTACAAACAATTTCAAAGATACAAAGAGGGGGAAAAGATATAAGAATTCAAAGCCTTGACAAAGCATCCATCTATCAAATAGAATGAATCAAAGTGACGTAGTCTATACTAATGAGGTCATCCTAGAGCAGTGTAGAAAGGTTTTGGGAAAGCCAAAATAGGGTTCTTTGGTAAATAAATGTAATCAATGCAAAAAATGCCTGGAAAGATAAGCTGCTCTAATGCTTTTCTACCCTAACCTAAACATCATATCTCCCTGCCCAATGCAGGAGACGACATTGCCTTCAAATTTTTGTTTTCCCATTTCTGTTTTCTTTACTACATTTGCATAAATATGTCTGATTTTGTCAGAAGAACTTCTAATAGAAATTAAATTGTCTCTTAATAACACCTGTTGGTTTCTGATTGTCTCTAATTAAGGAAGATACACTTCCTTGCACCACATTGTCATGGCCTAATCTGATTCAATGTCACATATATAAAGAAATTTTGCATGTGAGGAATAATAGTACCTAAAAGCCCATTTGATCCTAGAAAATTTTTTAAATTTCCTGGAATTTAGATCTGTGCACAAGTGAAATTGATTGTCTTAGAAGATGGAAGGAAGGCTTGGAGGTATTGAAGTAGGGGCTAGATGACCACTTTTTAAGGATGTTAGAAGTTCTTAATCTTTTGTGGTGTGACCTAGATGCTTTCAGAAGTCTGGTGAAGCCTGTGGATCCCTTCTCAAAACAAGATTTTCAAATGCATAAAAAAATACATAGTATTGAGAAGGAAACCAATTATATTGAAATATAGCTATTTAAAGGATTTTTAAGAGGGGCTTACAGGTTCCAGATAAAGAATCTTTAATTATAGATTAGAATATATGGTCATCCCATCCCCTCCAATTCTCAAATTTTATGGTTCTATCACCTCAGAAATTGACAAGAGGTCAAAATTGGAAATAGATAATACTGACCTCTAGACTATTAATTGTCCATAAAGGTTTCATTTTTGGAGTCCTATTGTGATTCCTATATTACTTGCTATAAAACTTACTTAGTTTCCTATGTCCTCCTGACCACTTGAGTCTAAATAGAAGTAAAAAAAGTAGTGCCAAAGGTAATGATTTAATATTGTCTTACTTAGTTCTGCATGAAAACACCACAAAAGAGTAAAAAGGAAAACAGAGGTGACTGGTTTGCATAAAGTAAAGCAGATCACAAAAATGCAGGTAATTAAACAGGAAAATGCAAATAGATTGCTTAATGACTTCTGAACCTTCATTCAACCAGTTCATGGGGATTCAAACTCAGTGAATAAGACCTTGCCTTATTTTTATTTTTTTATTTTTGCCTGTCAATTGGAGTGAGATAGGTTAGGAAGACAGGTGCTAATAAGAAATATCCACCATTAAAGAGAATTCAAGAGTAAGCTAGTCCCTCCCAGAACTACCCCTAACCAATCATAGAGGTATGGTGAGCAAAATAACCCCTAACTACCTTGGTTTAAAACTATGTAGGCCCTCTTATCTGAATAAACATAAAACAACTGCAATAAACTCATGATGCTGCAATAATTGTGTTAACCTCTTAATAGATCTCGCTGACCTTTTTTTTCAAGCCATGACCCAAATTCTAAATATATTGCAACACTTCCTCAACAAGCTCCTCTCAAACCCATCCCCACCATGATCCCTCCCCTGAGCTAAGACATGCTGGACAGGGCAAACATTACAATGAAATCAAATTTTACCTCTGCCTTCCCTTAGATCATGAAGTCTGCAGCTACAACATTGGACTCCTATCCAGCTTCATTGGATAGAACTCCAGTTCCACAATGGAATGCTATTCAGTAACAGGAAGGCCAGGTAATATACATGATGTAAGACAATGAATCCATATATTCTTCCATCTTAAAACATGTTTTTATGTGAATTTAAGTCTCAGTCCTTAATCTTATACACTATTGATTTCATACTACCTGCATTAGGTAACTCCCAGCAGAATCTGGAGCTACTCAGGTAAGCCTATAGGGAGTGGTATGAGAAGCCCATCTAGGCTGTAAACAAATGGAAAGCTGAAAACCACTAGGAGAATAGATTTTTCTGATCATAAACCTAGACAATCCAGATGTCAAATCACTTAATAAAGCAGCTGGCATTGCTATCTGCACAGTAGATTTGCCGAGTTTTTCATTGATTTCATTGGTCTCCTAAGGCATACCATATAAAAGCTGATCTCCAATCCACCCTAATTTTTATAATTCTTCAAAGCTCCTAAATAAAGAATACCTGGATTCCCAGTAGTAGGAGGGGTATCTTCATATCTTGATAAAGTGGGAAAGTTATAGATTGGGAAGAGAGAAGAGACACTGGAAACCAAATGTTAATGTCTCTGTCCCAAGGTATGGAAAAGATTCATAAAGGAATGATGCCTGGAATTAAACTTCTATCTTTCCTGAGATAGCTGTCCTTCATTCAGTAAGTAACAGGGCTAGCTTGATGAGTTCCAGTTCAACACTATATCAATTACTCGTAAAAAAAAATTGCCAAAATTCTTGAATTGTTGAGACCTCCTTTGATCTGTCTTATGTCAAGTTTGATTGATTCTTTGACCCTTTTTTTGAAGAACCAGTTGTTCTTGTTACTTTGACATTTGCTTACTAGTCTATATTATAAGGACAAGCTTTTTGGATTCTGTCCTAATAACTTAGTGCTGATTGCTTCACTATAAGTTAGGGGTTTGCCCTTTGCCTTTGGACCCTTCACACTCTGTATTGACAAATATTATTCCCTTCCATGCACATCCAAACTGCCCTATTTGATGTTCCCTGAACTAGATAGTTCATGTCTCTCCTTTGTACAAGCTGTGTAATATAATTGGAAGGTACTTTCTTCTCATCTCTGCCTCTTAGTCTATCTTTCTTAAAGGCTCAACTCCTGTAGCACATTCAGGCATTGTGCTGGCACACAAAAATGTCAGTGATACAACTACTATCTTGTCCCTTCTTTGTATTCCCCTGCATTTAGCATAGTACATGGCACAAAGTAGATGCTTAATTGATTATTGTTGATTCATGTGTAATATTTGGAGAGCATCTGGAAAATAATCAACTAAGATAGTGAAGGACCTTGCATTCAAGTCTTACTAAAATTGGTTTAAGGATATAAGGATATTTAGCCTGAAGAGAAGAAAACTCAGATGGAATATGACAGCTGTCTTCAAGAATTTTAAGGACTGTCTTCTTGAAGAAAGATCATTGTTTTGTTTGATATCAGAAGACAGAAATAGGAATAATGGGTGGAAGTTAATGTCAGAAAAAATATTAACAATTAGAATGATCAAGGGAAATACTGGAGTCTATCATTAAATCTTCGGTGTAAGCATTTATACCTTGGAAATCAGTAAACAATAAGAATCAGGCCTGCTTTTATAAGTGTTCAATTGATTGTCTAAACTTAAGAATGTGCTGGAAGAAATGTTGATGATGTAATAACTGTATAATAAAATAAAGACTTGTTAAGTCAAGTCAAGCAAGTGTCAAGCAAATACACCCATGTCAAGCTTGATGCTAACCTCTGGGATACAAAAAAGGCAAAAGATATATTCCTGTCCTCAAGGAGTTTACTACCCAATGAGGATAGGTTATGCACAAAAGGAAGTTGAAAAGGGAAAAGGAAAAAGAAAGTACCACCTGTGGACCATGTTCACTGTATAGTATAATTCAATGAGTATAGTTAGTGGGATTGCATATTAAATATTAAAAAATACATTGCATTTACATTTTTTCATAGACCTTATTATAATACATTTACCAACAAATTCCTGGAAACATTCAAGAGTGGAATGCCCAGGTTTCCTTTTCAGTTGAAGAGTAATTAAACACTTTGGTGTGCTGTAGAAGATATTCTTTTTTTCAGATGTTAGATTAACTTTTAAGGAGGAAGTGCTTTTCAACTCTAAGAATCAGCGTTTTTAATGATTCTCTTTTCTATTCTTTTGTAGAGCATAAGCTTCTTGAGGACAAACTTTTTCTTTCTCTAGCCTTTATCACAGATTCTTCTACCTTTGGTGACACTGCTACTCACCTTCTAATTCCTACCGAATGGGAAGACTCCAAAATTGGGAATTCCCATACTCACTCTGGAAATTAGACCCAGAAACCTTCTAAGGAAAAAAAAAAGGTATGGAGGAAATACCAGGTTTTCTATGACTCTCAAAAAATAGATGATCTGTTCTTCAGTTCTGTTTTTCTCTTCAAGATAACTCATTGTTTAGGAGCAAGAGTGGAGATGAATTACTGTGGAGTTACCTAATCAGAAATCAACTCAAAAGCACTTACCTTTTGCAAATAAATTTGAACCTTTCTTTGAATTAGCTGTTTTCTGAACCCTAGACATATGATCTTGGCAGAATTGAGTCCAGTAAAGACAAGCGAGTAAGTTGACATAGAATCAATCAAAATCAAACAAACAATTCTCAATAACAAGAAAATGATACATCAGGAAATATTTAATGAGATATAGAATGTGCACAAAATTTTTTTGTATTCTAGATGTCTTCAGCCAATAGAGAAGCTTTTTCAAATCCGGAAATTGTAGAAAATAATCAATCAAATGAATTTAATATATGATTATTATGTTTGACTCATAATTCCAAAAAGTCCAATGTTTAGGTGATGGTATAGAAGTTTTGTAATTAATCTCTCTCATTTCTTTAAAGATGATGATGTGTTTGAGAAAAATACATTGTCCTTTGTTCTGAACCAGCCTCCTATCCCTAAATCAAAGGTAGTTGAAGTGGCAGTTATATTCTGATCTAGGACTCCTCTTAGAAATTGGAGTAATGAATTCCCAGCCACCTGCACCTTCACCCCATCCTCCATACTACAGCATACTTCCAGTGATACAGACATTACTCTGGGCTTTCATCAGAAGTGATCCAGAACCCATATTGTATTTATCCAAACCTTTTATAAGCTACATAACATACACACACACACACACACACACACACACACATACACACACGCAAATATATGTATGTATGTATTTAGACAACCTGTGTAATAATAATGGCTAATTACTGTTTGTGAACCAGTTTACAGATATTATCTCACTTTATCTTCACAACAGCCCTGGGAAGTAGGTTCTGTTACTTTGATGGATGAGGAAATTAAATCTAACAGAGACGAAATAACTTGCCCAGGTTAACCAAGTATTTGAGATCAAATTTGAACTCAGGTCTTCCTAACTCTATGCTCAGTACTCAAACCACTGCACTTCTCAACATACATATCTTATTTGGACATGCATATGTCTTACAAGTATTTTAATAGAGACAAGTCCAAATTCTGAACCATTGTTGACCTCTAATTAGCTGATTCTAAACTTAAGATCCTATATCTTCAGATAGCCCCCTGGGAGACATCTCATTTCACTGTACCCTGAGCCCTATTTATATAACTTTTTTTTTTAATTTTATTTTTTTTTGAGTTGAATGTGAAGGGATAATATCTTTTTTTTATTTAATAGCCTTTTATTTACAGGTTATATGCATGGGTAACTTTACAGCATTAACAATTGCCAAACCTCTTGTTCCAATTTTTCACTTCTTACCCCCCCACCCCCTCCCCCAGATGGCAGGATGACCAGTAGATGTTAAATATATTAAAATATAAATTAGATACACAATAAGTATACATGACCAAACTGTTATTTTGCTGTACAAAAAAGAATCAGACTCTGAAATATTGTACAATTAGCTTGTGAAGGAAATCAAAAATGCAGGTGGGCATAAATATAGGGATTGGGAATTCAATGTAATGGTTTTTAGTCATCTCCCAGAGTTCTTTCTCTGGGCGTAGCCTATTTATATAACTTAACAGAATAGGACAAGACATTGCTCTTCTAACTGTCTCCAAAAATAGCAAGCAAATTTTGCTTAATACTATCAGTGGAAACCCAATCCAAGTTAGCTCAAATTTTTTCTTTAGGAAGCCAAATTTGCACATGGTACCAATCATACCAAAACTTTGCTAAGTGAGAAGTTGGCATCTACAACTTGGAGTGAAACCTTCATGAGAAGAGTTGCTTCCACAAATAGAGCTAGCTGAGGAATTTCTGTGCTTTAAAAAGGCATTTATGAGAGAGAGAAACAGAGAGAGGGAGGGAGGGAGGGAGGGAGCTAGAGAGGGAGAGAGAAAGGAAGAGGGAAATAAAAAGGAGGGAAAGAAAGTACACATCAGAGTAAAACAAGGATAAGGAAATAAATAGAAATAGATAAATATCAAAACTGAAGAAAAAATCAGAGAGTGAAGGACAGAGAGAAAAAGAAACAGAAGAGAGAAAGAAGTGATACAAAGATTGATACAGAGATAAACACAGAGAGACACAGACACAGAGAAAAGATAAATAAGTTTGAAAGAGAGAGACATACCTAGAGAGATAAACTCATACAGAGACACCAAGACTCAGAGAATTTGGTTATCTCCCAGAGTTGAACTAGCACTTAGAAGTATACAAAAGATGTTCAAAACCTTCAATCTGCTGACTTGGTTCATTGTAGGCACATGTAAGTAGTTTTTGTCATCTTGATCTTCTTCTTTCTGAAATACATTCTTTAAGTGTAAAGAGTTTTTATTTGAAGAAATTCTTACTCCTTAGGTAAGTGCTATTTGCCCTTGTGAATGGGGGCCAGTGGACAAGATGTACAGTCCTTAGCTCTAAAATAGCTGCTTACATTTTATTCAACCTTCTGGTACACAGTCCCAGCCCTGTGGCCTTTCAGATTCATTTGCAGGTAAACACGCCGTGACAGGCCGCAAACCTATAACCAACTGGAGTTGTCACAGCTGTGCCACAGAATGATACATCCAAACTCCAATCCCGCTTCGGAATGTTTGCTGTCACCACAGGCTGTGGGCAGCAAATATTTTCCATAGCTCACCAAGTAAAAGGTCTTATAGTGTATTTCACATAGATTAGTTACACTGGGTTCTATAGCCACCTTGTTCAGAAATTTACGAGTCATCTCCCCTGAAGACGAAAGAAAGACAGAAGCAAGATGTATAGCTACATTTGGGGATGAGAAACTGAATTCTCTGAGTCTAGATTCAACTTCTTTCTAAAATTATGAAATTCTTGATGTTTCTTTAAAAATTCTTAATTCTTTTTTTTAAATTGAATACATCTTCGAGGAAGAGCAGGCCCTCACATTGGGAAGCAAATTATTAGGAGGACTGAAACATCTAGAGGCTGTTTATTGTGCTGGTGACTCATGCTCATGAAGGGGTGGCCATTTTCCAGTTTGTGTCTCACTGTAAAAATCCCTGGAGCCAGAGGCTGTTTTGGAGAGTGGTATTACAAGCAAGACCGTCCAAATTAAGATTATTCTAGTAAAGTTCATAATTAGAAGATGAATTTACAGTAGCCTGCTGTCATCCTCACTTGTTTCTTTAGGACATTGGACAATCTGGGTTCCTCTTTATACTTAGCAGTTTCAGAATTGGAGTCATAAAAAACCATCTTGGGAGAATCCTCATCTGGCTTTCATCCCCTAGTTAGAACTCTACTTTTTTTCTTTAAGAATTTGGTAAGATAATTGGTAAGATAAGGGACTTAAAATTTACCCCCTTGCACTTGGTTCAGTAAGGAATCTTGCTGAATATCATTCACTTTAGTCATTGGCAAAGAAGACAACTTCCAGCTTAAGGGAAATGATCTCAGGAAAAAGCATTGCTTTTTAAAAAAGACCACTTTCCTCAAAGTAGTTTGGTAAAACCTTTATGTAAGTATATGTGCTTAATAGAGGAGGGAGAGGACCAGACAACAAGGGAAAAATTCTTATGGTATAAATTGTAGAGTACTTCCATTTTATTCCCTATTTCTCTATCACTGGCTTCTGCTAATTCTCTGGATTTGTAGCAAAATTTCCTCCATTAGGTATTTTTCATACAAGAACTTACCAAAAGACAACAGTGAAGTGCCATGAGACTTATTCTCATCATACTGAAAAATCCACCAAACTTTCTTCTCCTCTAAGTCCAGAATGCTTGATTGTTTTTAACCTCTTTTTTTCTTGTAAAGGTAATTCTTTAAAAAAGCCAAACTCATTTTTCCTTCATTTAATCAAATGGAATGCATTTTTAAGTGCCAACTATGTATTAGACTCTTTACTAGATACTATGGATACAAGTATAAAGATACTAAGAGTACAAACAATCCCTGAAGTAAAGAAATTTTCTATCAAGGGAAGGAAAGAGACATGAGCATCCTATATATATATATATATATATATATATATATATATATATATATATATGATTTATTTTTATTCATATATATGAATAAAAATAAATAAAAGTTAGTTTTTGAGGGAGAGCATTAATTAACATTTGAGAAGATCATGTAGAAGCTATTGCTTGAGTCTAATCTTGAAAGAAGGGAAGGATTATGTGATACAGAGATAGTAGGGCATTCCAAGCACAAGTTAGAAGGAGGACAAAAATACAAGGGAGAGAGAGAATGCTAGTTTGCTGGGATCAAAGTGTTCAAGACAAGGGAATAAAGCAAATGCAGCTAGAATGATAGGCTGGGGTAAATTTATGAAAGGGTTTAAAAAAACTAATCAGAAGAGTTTATATTTATCTGAAAAACTTTAGAAGCCACTAGAACTTGTCACATAATATAGCAACATGATCACATCTGCACTTAAGGAAAATCTCTATGATGGCTTTTGAAGGATGGAATGAAATAGAGAGTTGAAGAAGAGAGACTAGTTATGTGCTTTTTGCAATAATTCACAAAAGAAATGATGAGAGCCTTGAACAGGTGATGGATATGTATGTAGAGAGGTGTCAGATGTGGGAAATGCTGAGGGAACAAAATCAGCAAGATTAGACACAAAGTAAAATGAGTGAGGATAAGAGAAAAGCAAAAAAACAAAAGCACACTAAAGTTATGAATCTGAGAGACTACAGGAACAAGAGTACCTTCAATCAAAATATAGATATTTGGAAGAAGAATGGGTTTGGAAGAAGCAGTAATAAAAGCTGTTCTCAAAAGAACCAGTTTGATATTCAAAAAAGCAGTTAGTGATTTAGGACTGCATATAGTTTTGTGAATATACAAATTTATGGGGCCCATTATACTGCCTAAATTTGTGAATCATCTGCCTAAATATGATGATTAAAGACATAACAACTAATAAACTTGCTGAGAATTTAGAAAAAGCAGAAAGGAAATCCCAAGACAAAGCCTTAGA
The DNA here is from genome assembly GCF_902635505.1 of Sarcophilus harrisii. Classification (NCBI taxonomy): domain Eukaryota; kingdom Metazoa; phylum Chordata; class Mammalia; order Dasyuromorphia; family Dasyuridae; genus Sarcophilus; species Sarcophilus harrisii. The sequence goes on from NC_045427.1 coordinate 147,318,867, forward strand.
GGATGCTCTTAATATTTGGTATGGGTAATGAGCCAGAACAAGATACTAAACCGATTGGTGAGGAAAGTGGGAAAGAATAAAGCAAGAGAACTGATAGTTCTAAGAGTAGAGATATTCCTTTTCTAAAGAAAAAGTAATCAATAATGCTAAATGCAAGAGATGCCAAGGATGAGGATTGAGAAAAGGCCAACCTTAAGATTTCGCAATGAAAATAGTGATTGCAGAATCGAAGAGAAAAGCATAGTCATTGATCATTCTTCAGGCTTTCCAGGGTTTATTTCTACTCTTGTTAAGAAAAATTTATGAAATAAAACAAGCATTTTCCTAATATAGTAAAAATAAAAAAAAAACTGGTTGCTCATGGAACTACAAATCTATTGTGTACAACTTGCTATTCCTTTTAAATATATAATAGAATTATCACATAATTTATTTTATTTCCTTCTTTTTTCTCTTGTGTATATATATATATATATATATATATAAAATGCTTATATATTTACTTATTTTATATAGATTTACTCATAACACACACATATAAGTAAAATTATTCTATACATACTTTTATTTATCAGTTCTTTCTCTGGATACAGATAGCATCTTTCTTCTTCATATGCTTTTTATAGTTAATTTGGATATTTATAATGGTCAGAGTTAGATATTTGCTCAGTCATTCTCAAAACAAATATTGTTGTCACAATATGCAATGGTCTCTTGATTCTGCCCATTTCACTCATTATTTCATGCAAGTTTTTCCATGGTTTTCTAGGATCATCAAGCTTATCATTTCTTATAGCTCAGTAGCATTCCATTGCAATTATATACCACAACTTGTTTAGCCATTTCCCTGTTGATAGGTATCACACCCATATAATTTCCTGTTTGTGCCACCCCAAAGAGAGTCCATGCCCAGTTTCTGCCATAGCACTTTCTGGTTTTCCCTTAAAATTTTAACAAATAATGAATTATTATGCCAAAATCTTAAGTCTTCATACTTATCATATACAAGATAATTATTTTTATTTGCTGCTGTAAATTGTAGGTCTACTCTGTTCCATTCATCTACCTTTTAATTTCTTAGTCAGTACCAGATAGTTTTGATAATTACTGACTTAACATCTGATGTTTCTACACCTTCTTCCTTGATATCTTTTTTTCATTTTTCCTTAGATATTCTTGACTTTTTTCCAAATTAAAGTTATTATTTTTTTTCTAATTCAGCAAAATATTTTTGGCAATTTAATTGGGATGGCATTGAATATATAAATTATTGGGTAAAATTGTCATTGTTATTACATTGATCTTATCTACCCATGAACAATTAATATCTCTCCAATTATTGAAATCTGATTTTATTTGTTTAAAAGTTTTTTTCTTTCTTTCTTCCTTTTATTATAGCTTTTTATTTACAAGATATATGCATGGGTAATTTTTCAGCATTGAGAATTGCAAAACCCTTTATTAGAATTTTTCCTTTCCTTTCCCCCACCCCCTCCTCCAGATGTTAGGTGAACCAACATGTTAAACATGTTAAAGCATAAGTTAAATACAATATATGTATACATGTCCATACAGTTATTTTGCTGTACAAAAAAAAAAATCAGACATTGAAATGTTGTATGTTTAACCTGTGAAGGATCAAAAATGCAGGCAGACAAAAACAGAGGGATTGGGAATTCTATGTAGTGGTTCATTGTCATCTCCCAGAGTTCTTTTGCTGGGTGTAACTGGTTCAATTCATACTGCTCTATTGGAACTAATTTGGTTCATTTCATCACCGAAGAAGGTCATGTCCATCAGAATTGATCATAATATAGTATTGTTGTTGAAGTATACAATGATCTCCTGGTTGTCCTCATTTCACTCAGCCTCAGTTCATGTAAGTCTCTCCAGGCCTTTCTGAAATCATCCTGCTGGTTATTTCTTATAGAACAATAATATTCCATAATATTCATATACCACAATTTATTCAGCCATTCTCCAATTGATGGGCATCCATTCATTTTCCAGTTTCTAACCACTACAAAAAGGGCTGCAACAAACAAGAATTTGCACATACAGGTGCCTTTCCCTTCTTTAAAATCTCTTTGGGA